>NC_136060.1:377022466-378269966 GCF_964261635.1 Lissotriton helveticus
ATAAATAAACTTTACATCAGTTAATACAATTCAGATTTTAGTACAACGGAACAGCATAGGAAACAAGTTGAATTTTTAACCACATTTTGTTTTTATACACCACAATCCTAATGCTGTATGAAGAAGGTCTACGCGTTTCGATAACCCTTGATTTAAGGGAAATCTCGTCAGGACCACATAGCTGTAAATGGAAAGGACAGGCATAAGTCAGTCTGCTAGAAGACCCGCCCTCTATCACTTCTGGCTCATAGGAAAGGGAACCTAATCCTACCTCAAAGGTGCTTGTTTTCTTTGAGTTTGAATGCTGTAAACAAAACACAAGTACAAACTCTGCTTAGTGTCACTAATCACTTCTGTTCACAGCTCTGTCTTGAATCACAGGTCAGACAAACCAAAAACAAAGTCGATTATACTCACAAGCTTCGCTTTCAACACAGCCTATGGCTCAAAGGGAGTGAAATCTGTGTGATGAAAATCAATGTGTAAGTGGGGGTCTTTTACGCTTTTTATGAAGTTGAACCTTCATTCGAATTAGACAGGAAGAATTATCTTCTTACTTGTGATATGACGTGTTCCAAATCCCAGCATTTAGGGGACCGGAAGGCGGGCGGGGTGTCACGCCTGTGAAGCCAAAAGGTGCTGGTATTAATTGTCCGTTCGTGCAATGCAATCTTGTTTTTAAACGCCAAGCGCTAGATGGTCTCAGTGCATGCTCGCTATTACCTTAATGGCTCAATCCATGTGGCACAAAAAGTTTACACGCCATCAGTCTCCGTTTCCTTCTTCACAAGACTGCCGCCATCAATTCCGTACTGCTGTTTTCACGTTTTTGACGTCTTATTACTTCCTGGGTAAGAGGATTCTGGGGTTTGTAGTTTCAGGCGGAACTTGCCACTGGCAACTAATGTTTTAGATCCTCATTTTCATTATTCACACGCATACTGTATGCGTTCTCCATATCTAGATTTAATTACTGGGTGAGGGGTTGTCGCTACATCGGTCCAGCTGCAGACGCAGCTACAATCTTTTCGGAGGCTTTTATTTTCCCAGAGGGGTCAGAGCTAAAGTCAACATAGCTCTTGTTACTGTATCGATGTCATTACAAAGTGAAGTTATAGTCGATAAATTTCTGAAATTTCATTTAGACCGTCAATGGCTGTATTAAATTTAACTATCAACATCGCCTCATGACGTGACAATTTGGCCTCAATGTCACCACCTCGAAGGTCCTTCTCGATTTTAGCCATCACTGTCCATTTTAACTCGTCAACTGAATGGTTGTTAGTCCGCCAATGGTTCACCAAAGGTGCAGTAACCACGTTGTTCTCAATCCGCGATTTGTGCTGACTGATTCTACATCTAACCTCTTGGTTCGTCTTACCAATATACAATTTGTCACAAGGGCATTTTATGCCATATATGACATATCTTGATTTGCAATTGGAAAATTTTTCATGTTTCCAGAAAATCTGTTTGTGTTGGAAGAGGGTACCTTCTTCTGTACTCGAGCAGCAAATGCATGAACCGCATTTGTGGTGTCCTTGTATAGGTGGCAGCCCCAAAAGTGCGCCAACTGATAAATGTTTTTTCTTTATTCCTGCTCCCACTAAGTGATTTGACACACTTTGATCTTTTTTAAAGGCGAACAGTGGTTTTTCTTTAAGGGATTCATCCACGTTTTCAACTAAGTGCCAATTCTGTAGTATAGTTTTCTTTAGCTGATTCGAATTCGGGCAAAAAGTTGAAACACATACCACTCTTTTGAGTGCAGGTTTTTCTCTCTTCTCTAAGAGGGTGTCTCTGGGTACCCACCAGGCTCTCTTCATTGTTCTTCTCAGGAGTTTTTTTGGGTAACCCCTGGCAACCAGATTCTCCATGAGGTTGTTCGCATGGAACATGTACTCGTCTTTAAAATGACAGTTTATTTTTAACCAGAGGTATTGTCTGAATGGCAAATTTTCTCTTAAATTGCGAGGATGATTACTTTGAAAGTGTAACGCCTTATTCCGGTCTGTTTTCTTCTTATATAAGGTAGTTACTAGACCCTCTTCCGTTGGATATACTTCAACGTCAAGAAATGCCATTTTGGCTTTTGAGTAGTTGAGGCTAAATTTAATTTTCTGTGTCCTTGAGTTGAGCCATTCATGGAATTTTTTTAGATCTTCTTCATTCCCTTTCCATGTCATAAAAATGTCGTCAATATATCGACTCCAACTAGAGATTTGCTCACTAAAAGGATTATTCTGGTAGACAAATCTTTCCTCATAGAGTGCCATAAACAGAGCCGCCAGTTTGGAAGAAAAATTCTCCATTAAAATTGAAATAGTTTTTCTTTAATGCAAAAGATGCTAGCTGCATTATAAAATCAGTTGGAACTCTGGTCGGTTTTTCTCTCTCTTCTAAGAATTGTTGGATGGCATCTAGTCCATCACTTTGGGGAATCTGAGTGTATAGTGAAGTCGCATCCAACGTGACTAGTATATCTTGATATTCTTCAAAAGGAATTGTGGGAAGTTTATTGATGAAGTCCGATGTGTCTCTTAGGAATGATTTCACCTTTGGGAGAAATGGTTTTAAAAATGAAAAAACATTTATCAGTTGGCGCACTTTTGGGGCTGCCACCTATACAAGGACACCACAAATGCGGTTCATGCATTTGCTGCTCGAGTACAGAAGAAGGTACCCTCTTCCAACACAAACAGATTTTCTGGAAACATGACAAATTTTCCAATTGCAAATCAAGATATGTCATATATGGCATAAAATGCCCTTGTGACAAATTGTATATTGGTAAGACGAACCAAGAGGTTAGATGTAGAATCAGTCAGCACAAATCGCGGATTAAGAACAACGTGATTACTGCACCTTTGGTGAACCATTGGCGGACTAACAACCATTCAGTTGACGAGTTAAAATGGACAGTGATGGCTAAAATCGAGAAGGACCCTCGAGGTGGTGACATTGAGGCCAAATTGTCACGTCATAAGGCGATGTTGATAGTTAAATTTAATACAGCCATTGACGGTCTTAATGAAATTTCAGAAATTTATCGACTATAACTTCACTTTGTAATGACATCGATACAGTAACAAGAGCTATGTTGACTTTAGCTCTGACCCCTCCGGGAAAATAAAAGCCTCCGAAAAGATTGTAGCTGCGGCTGCAGCTGGACCGATGTAGCGACAACCCCTCACCCAGTAATTAAATCTAGATATGGAGAACGCATACAGTATGCGTGTGAATAATGAAAATGAGGATCTAAAACATTAGTTGCCAGTGGCAAGTTCCGCCCGAAACTACAAACCCCAGAATCCTCTTAACCAGGAAGTAATAGGACATCAAAAACGTGAAAACAGCAGTACGG
This sequence comes from Lissotriton helveticus, assembly GCF_964261635.1. Classification (NCBI taxonomy): domain Eukaryota; kingdom Metazoa; phylum Chordata; class Amphibia; order Caudata; family Salamandridae; genus Lissotriton; species Lissotriton helveticus. The sequence goes on from NC_136060.1 coordinate 377,025,831, forward strand.
AATTGATGGCGGCAGTCTTGTGAAGAAGGAAACGGAGACTGATGGGGTGTAAACTTTTTGTGCCACATCGATTGAGCCATTAAGGTAATCACGAGCATGCACTGAGACCATCTAGCGCTTGGCGTTTAAAAACAAGATTGTATTGCACGAACGGACAATTAATACCAGAACCTTTTGGCTTCACAGGCGTGACACCCCGCCCGCCTTCCGATCCCCTAAATGCTGGGATTTGGAACATGTCATATCACAAGTAAGAAGATAATTCTTCCTGTCTAATTCGAATGAAGGTTTAACTTAATAAAAAGCGTAAAAGACCCCCACTTACACATTGACTTTCAGCACACAGATTTCACTCCCTTTGAGCCATAGGCTGTGTTGAAAGCGAAGCTTGTGAGTATAATCGACTTTGTTTTTGGTTTGTCTGACCTGTGATTCAAGACAGAGCTGTGAAAAGAAGTGATTAGTGACACTAAGCAGAGTTTGTACTTGTGTTTTGTTTACAGCATTCAAACTCAAAGAAAACGAGCACCTTTGAGGTAGGATTAGGTTCCCTTTCCTATGAGCCAGAAGTGATAGAGAGCGGGTCTTCTAGCAGACTGACTTATGCCTGTCTTTTCCATTTACAGCTACGTGGTCCTGACGAGATTTCCCTTAAATCAAGGGTTATCGAAACGCGTAGACCGTCTTCATACAGCATTAGGATTGTGGTGTATAAAAACAAAATGTGGTTAAAAAATTGAACTTGTTTCCTATGCTGTTCCGTTGTACTAAAATCTGAATTGTATTAACTGATGTAAAGTTTATTTATGTGTTATATCGATGGTATGAATGAGAGAATGAATGTTTCTTGTATGAGAGAATTGTGGTTTCGAGTAAATGTGGAGTGATATAAGTAATGTTTTTCTAAGTTTGTGCAATCTTTTTCAAAATATGTTCTACTGAAAATTTGTTATTAAAAAATAATTGATTTATTCTGGAATAAAAAGTGTCCTGAGACTCACTGTTCAGTTCGGTAGGTCTAGTGGTGACCAGATGCCCCAGTAAGAAGTAGTTGGCAATATTGGTGCTCGTTTTGTTTTTTTGGTTATTAGTGAGGCTTGTCCTTATTGCCCGTGAGCCCAGACCCAGTTTTGGTTATGGTACTTTAGCAGAAGATTTTCTGCGAGGTTTTCTTTGAGCCCCCTAGTGGAGCTGTTGAAGTAGGTTGTGTGCCAAGTAAGTTTGTGTGTATAAAACAGATTGATTGTGGAGTGTGGACTCACGCACAGTATGTCAGAGAATCAAACATTTGCCTATAGCGAGGAACACATAAAAAAGCTGCTAGAAAAACCACCTTTATTCACTTCTGTTACCTTGAGTTCATCTGCAAGGAATCAAAATGAAACAGACAAACTCTTAAGATTAAGGAAGAAACAAATCCGTACGGATTTACACGGACATTTTTTGCTCCAGCATTTGAGAGCCGGTACGATACCGGCAGGATTACAGATCAAGAATATTCCAGTTATATTCACGGAAGATCCCATCTATAACAAGCATTTGCAATGCATAAGGTCTCGCATTAGGAAAGTTTGAGCTATTGGTATTGTAAATGACACATTTGTTATATATGTGTTGGTTTTGAAAATAGCAAAAATAATAGCTTTGTCATTTACAATGCCAATAGTTATAACTTGTGACACCTATAGCATTTGTAATGCAATATGTGTTGTATTCACGTGACTTAGATGTATTGATATTACAAATAACAATGGCTTTGAATTTTAAAAGTTATTGTAATTTATAATGGCAATAGCTTAAACTTTTGTAAATAACTTTTCTGAAGAATATGTTCAGTGTATTTTATTGTGACGAAAATCCAAGAACAGAAGTGAAATACTAACCTCTTTTTGTGACATTTGTAATAAAGCTTGAAACATTGAGAGATCATATTTGACCCAGTTGTTGGTAAATGGTTGCACAGATTGATGCTGTGGTGGGGCTGAGAGATGTTGTGGTGGCGACTAGTGATGCTGTGGCATTCAATGATCCTGTGGTAGCGCATAGTGATGTTGTTGTGGTAGCGCATAGTGATGTTGTTGTGCCCCTTAGTGATGCTGTGGTGATGCGATAGATAGAGTGAGTGGGATAGATAGATAGAGGGAGGGCGATAGAGAGCTTGAGTGAGCGAGATAGATAGGTAGATAGATAGATAGGAGTGAGGGCGATAGATAGCTAGACAGATAGATAGAGTGATGGCGATCAGTATCTAAATAAGTAGATAGAAAGAGGGCGATAGATCGATAGAAAGATAGATAGAGTGAGGGCGATAGATAGAGTGAGGGCGATAGATAGATAGCGTGAGGGCGATAGATAGATAGAGTGAGGGCGATAGATAGATAGATAGAGTTAGGGCGATAGATAGAGTGAGGGCGATAGATAGCGTGAGGGCGATAGATAGCGTGAGGGCGATAGATAGAGTGAGGGCGATAGATAGAGTGAGGGCGATAGATAGAGTGAGGGCGATAGATAGAGTGAGGGCGATAAGATAGAGTGAAGGCGATAGATAGATAGAGTGAGGGCGATTAGATAGAGTGAAGGCGATAGATAGACAGATAGAGTGAGGGCGATTAGATAGATAGACTGAGGCCGATAGATAGAGTGAGGGCGATAGATAGATAGATAGTTGTGTGTGTGGTTGTGTGTGTGGTTGTGGTTATGTGTGCGTGGTTGTGTGTGTGTGGTTGTGTGTGTGTGCTTGTGTGTGTTATGCTTTGTTTTTCTATGTTTTGTTATGCTATGTTTTGTTGTGTTTGGTATGCTATGTTTTGCTAGGCTATGATATGTTTTGTTTTGTTATGCTATGCTATGTTTTGTTATGTTATGTTTTGTTATGCTATGCAATGTTTTGTTTTGCTATTCTATGCTTTGTTATGCTATGCTATGTTTTTTTGCTATCCTATGCTTTGTTTTGTTATGCTATGCAATGCTTTGTTGTGTTTGTTATGCTATTCTTTGTTATGCTATGTTGTGTTGTGTTTTGCTATGCTATGCTTTGTTTTGCTATGCTATGTTTTGTTATGCTATGTTTTGTTATGCTATGTTTTGTTATGCTATGCTTTGTTATGCTATGCTTTGTTACGCTTTGTTATGCTATGCTCTGTTTTGCTATGCTATGCTTTGTTTTGCTATGCTATGTTTTGTTGTGTTTGATATGCTATGTTTTGCTATGCTATTATATGTTTTGCTATGCTATGTTTTGTTATGCCATGTTGTGTTATGCCATGTTTTGTTAGGCTATGTTTTGTTTTGCTATCCTATGCTTTGTTTTGTTATGCTATGCTCGGTTTAGTTTTGCTATCCTATGCTATGTTGTGTTATGCTATGCTATGTTGTGTTTTGTTATGCTATGCTATGTTATGCTATGTTTTGTTATGTTATGCTATGCTATGTTTTGTTATGCTATGCTATGCTTTGTTATGCTTTGTTATGCTATGCTATCTTTTGCTATGCTATGCTTTGTTTTGCTATGCTATGTTTTGTTGTGTTTGATATGCTATGTTTTGCTATGCTATTATATGTTTTGTTATGCCATGTTTTGTTATGCCATGTTTTGTTTTGCTATCCTATGCTTTGTTTTGTTATCCTATGCTATGTTGTGTTTTGTTATGCTATGCTATGTTGTGTTTTGTTATGCAATGTTTTGTTATGCAATGTTTTGTTATGCTATGCTATGTTTTGTTGTGTTTTTATGCTATGCTTTGTTATGCTATGCTATGTTGTGTTGTGTTGTGTTTTGCTATGCTATGCTTTGTTTTGCTATGCTATGTTTTGTTGTGTTGTGTTATGCTATTTTTTGTTATGCTATTTTTTGTTGTGCTTTATTACGCTGTGCTTGGTTATGCTGTGCTTGGTTATGCTGTGCTTGGTTATGCTGTGCTTGGTTATGCTGTGCTTGGTTATGCTGTGCTTGGTTATGCTGTGCTTGGTTGTGCTGTGCTTGGTTGTGCTGTGCTTGGTTGTGCTGTGCTTGGTTGGGCTGTGCTTGGTTGTGCTGTGCTTGGTTGGGCTGTGCTTGGTTGGGCTGTGCTTGGTTGTGCTGTGCTTGGTTGTGCTGTGCTTGGTTGTGCTGTGCTTGGTTGTGCTGTGCTTGGTTGTGCTGTGCTGTGCTGTGTTTTGCTGTGCTGTGCTGTGTTTTGCTGTGCTGTGTTTTGCTGTGTTGTGCTGTGCTGTGCTGTGTTTTGCTGTGCTGTGTTGTGCTGTGTTGTGTTGTGCTGTGCTGTGTTGTGCTGTGCTGTGTTGTGTTGTGCTGTGCTTTGCTGTGCTGTGTTTTGCTGTGCTGTGCTGTCCTGTGCTGTGCTGTGCTGTGCTGTGTTGTGTTGTGTTTTGCTGTGCTGTGTTTTGCTGTGTTGTGTTTTGCTGTGCTGTGTTGTGTTGTGCTGTGTTTTGCTGTGCTGTGTTGTGTTTTGCTGTGCTGTGCTGTGTTGTGCTGTGTTGTGTTTTGCTGTGCTGTGTTATGCTGTGCTGTGCTGTGTTGTGTTTTGCTGTGCTGTGCTGTGTTGTGTTGTGCTGTGCTGTGTTGTGTTGTGTTTTGCTGTGCTGTGTTGTGTTGTGTTTTGCTGTGCTGGTAAGGGTATGTGAGGGTGTGTGTGAGGGTGTGTGTGAGGGGGTGTGAGGGTGAGGAGGTGTGTGAGAGTGAGGAGGTGTGTGAGGGGTGAGGGGGTGAGGGCGTGAGGGTTGTGTTGTGTTGTGTTTTGCTGTGCTGTGCTGTGTTTTGCTGTGCTGTGCTGTGTTTTGCTGTGCTGTGTTTTGCTGTGCTGTGCTTTGCTGTGCTGTGCTTTGCTGTGCTGTGTTGTGTTTTGCTGTGCTGTGCTGTGTTGTGTTTTGCTGTGCTGTGCTGTGCTGTGTTTTGCTGTGTTTTGCTGTGCTGTGCTGTGTTTTGCTGTGCTGTGTTGTGCTGTGTTGTGTTGTGTTGTGCTGTGCTGTGTTGTGCTGTGTTGTGCTGTGTTTTGCTGTGCTGTGCTTTGCTGTGCTGTCCTGTGCTGTGTTTTGATGTGCTGTGCTGTGTTGTGTTTTGCTGTGCTGTGTTGTGCTGTGTTTTGCTGTGCTGTGCTTTGCTGTGCTGACCTGTGCTGTGCTGTGTTTTGCTGTGTTGTGCTGTGTTGTGTTTTGCTGTGTTTTGCTGTGTTTTGCTGTGTTTTGCTGTGCTGTGCTGTGCTGTGCTGTGTTGTGTTGTGCTGTGTTGTGCTGTGTTGTGCTGTGTTTTGCTGTGCTGTGTTTTGCTGTGCTTTGCTGTGCTGTCCTGTGCTGTGTTTTGCTGTGCTGTGTTGTGTTGTGTTTTGCTGTGCTGTGTTGTGTTGTGCTGTGTTTTGCTGTGCTGTGCTTTGCTGTGCTGTCCTGTGCTGTGTTTTGCTGTGCTGTGCTGTGTTGTGTTGTGTTTTGCTGTGCTGTGTTGTGCTGTGTTTTGCTGTGCTGTGCTGCGTTGTGCTGTGCTGTGTTGTGTTTTGCTGTACTGTGCTGTGTTGTGTTTTGCTGTGCTGTGTTGTGTTTTGCTGTGCTGGTAAGGGTATGTGAGGGTGTGTGTGAGGGGGTGTGAGGGTGAGGAGGTGTGTGAGGGTGATGAGGTGTGTGAGGGGGTGTGAGGGTGAGGAGGTGTGTGAGGGTGATGAGGTGTGTGAGGGGTGAGGGGGTGAGGGCGTGAGGGTTGTGTTGTGTTGTGCTGTGTTTTGCTGTGCTGTGCTGTGTTTTGCTGTGCTGTGCTTTGCTGTGCTGTGTTGTGTTTTGCTGTGCTGTGCTGTTGTGTTTTGCTGTGCTGTGCTTTGCTGTGCTTTGCTGTGTTGTGCTGTGCTTTGCTGTGCTGTGTTGTGCTGTGTTGTGCTGTGTTTTGCTGTGTTTTGCTGTGTTGTGCTGTGTTTTGCTGTGTTGTGCTGTGTTGTGCTGTGTTGTGCTGTGCTGTGTTTTGCTGTGCTGTGCTGTGCTGTGCTGTGTTTTGCTGTGCTGTGTTTTGCTGTGCTTTGCTGTGCTGTCCTGTGCTGTGTTTTGCTGTGCTGTGTTGTGTTGTGTTTTGCTGTGCTGTGTTGTGTTGTGCTGTGTTTTGCTGTGCTTTGCTGTGCTGTCCTGTGCTGTGCTGTGTTTTGCTGTGCTGTGTTGTGTTTTGCTGTGCTGTGTTGTGCTGTGTTTTGCTGTGCTGTGCTGCGTTGTGCTGTGCTGTGTTGTGTTTTGCTGTGCTGTGCTGTGTTGTGTTTTGCTGTGCTGTGCGTTGCTGTGCTGTGTTGTGTTTTGCTGTGCTGTGCTGTGCTGTGTTGTGTTGTGTTTTGCTGTGCTGTGTTGTGTTTTGCTGTGCTGTGTTGTGTTTTGCTGTGTTGTGTTGTGTTTTGCTGTGCTGAGCTGTGTTGTGTTTTGCTGTGCTGTGTTGTGTTTTGCTGTGCTGGTAAGGGTATGTGAGGGTGTGTGTGAGGGGGTGTGAAGGTGAGGTGTGTGAGGGTGAGGAGGTGTGTGAGGGTGAGGAGGTGTGTGAGGGGTGAGGGGGTGAGGGCGTGAGGGTGAGTGTCTCAATGAATGTCACTGCTTCGCCTTCTTTGAAAATGTTCAGTGCTGCAAATAGAGCATGCCGCCCTAATTATCACAGCATGAGGCCCCAAAGTGATAATTATCACAGCATGCAGAGAGCCGCCCCACCCCCACGCTGCTGGAGCACTCAACTGCACATTAATTATAGTTGAGTGCTCCAGCAGCCTGGGGCGCCTGTTGACATGCTGTGATAAGTGGGTCTCATGCTGTGATAATTGTTGCGGTGCCTGAGGAAGTGGAGACTCCTGCTGGAATAATTGGTCTTGTGGCGCCTCAGGAAGTAGAGTTTCATGCTGGGATAATTGGTCTGGCGGGCTTGCAGCGCCTGACGTCCAACAAACGTGCACAAGCTGCTCAACCTTGAAGCGCGTTCACAGACCTGGGTCGGCTCGTTCCCAGCTCTGTGTCGGGCTCGTTCACAGCTGCTACTCCCTTGACAGGGAGCAAGGCGGCTATAGAACTCGCTGGCGGGAGCGCTTCGCGCTCCAACGCCAGGCGAGCCCTAAAAAGGGATACAGCTACATTGAGACCAAATGCAGCCGAGACCTTATGGTCTTAACGGTGGAAACAGCCCAAAGGATTTCTGTTCAACAACTAGAGGAAATCAAGACCCTGGAAGCTGAAATACAACAAAACCAATTGATTACGGATGCAAAAACATTACTGGACAAAGTAGAAAAGGATATTTTGGAATTTAAAGATTTCACTATTAACCAGAAGGAAAATCAGTTCCAAAAAGATAAGAAAAACTTTAATATAGAGAAAATCTACCCATATCTACAACCTGAGTTCTATTCAAGACCGGATTCAAGAAAATACTTAGGGGAATATCAAGGTAGATCCAGCAACAAGTTCATCACATTCTCCGATACCTCATCGTCTTCGAGTGGCAGCGAAGGCGAAGGAGGTAATCAGAGAAGAAATACAAATAAAAGAGGATCTTTCCAACAGCAACCGGGCCCATCAGCAGTGCCTTTTTTAGGAAGAGGCCAGCAACAGAATCGTAAACGCCCCCAATACAATCAGCCATGGGAAATGTCGACGCGGAGGCAGAACTACAAGAATTGGTAGTCTCACCCATTTTCAATCTATCAAATAAAACTCTTACTCCGGCAGAAAGAAGCATCCTAGAGAAAGGACTCTCCTTCGTCCCAGTCAGACACACCAATTTTGTAAAACTCAAAACAGAGGCACTAGAATTCTGTAGAAAATTAAAATTAAAATCGTTCTTCTCTCAAAATGTTTAATACCCGCCGATTGAGGTGACAGGCTTAAAGAAGAAGTCATCCTTTTGCCCACCAGCAAATAAAGTGGCAAAAGAAATTGTCGTTTTCGAAAAAACAATTCTATCTGCCATAACTCAGATGGAACAAAAAAAGAAATGGACAAAATTTAACATCTCACAAGCAGAAAGAAGTGCACTGGAAGATCTTAAGAAAGACACATCAGTTACAATAAAGCAAGCTGACAAAGGCGGATCGATCGTCATTTGGGACACAGAAAAATATATATCAGAGGTGATGAGCCAATTGAATAATCCTAGGTGCTACAGAAAAATTCCAAAAGACCCATTAATAGAGTTACAAAATCAACTATACCCAATTCTTGAGAAAGGGCTGGAGAACGGGATTATAGGAAAAAAAGAATATGAATATCTCAGATGTAAAAACCCACGGACTCCGCTCTTTTACATCCTGCCAAAAATTCATAAGGATGCCAACACACCGCCCGGGAGACCGATAGTCTCCGGTTGCGAACCATTACTAGAACCGGTATCGAAATTTGTGGATTTCTTTTTAAAACCATTTCTCCCAAATGTGAAATCATTCCTAAGAGACACATCGGACTTCATCAATAAACTTCCAACAATTCCTTTTGAAGAATATCAAGATATACTAGTCACGTTGGATGTGACTTCACTATACACTCAGATTCCCCAAAGTGATGGACTAGATGCTATCCAACAATTCTTAGAAGAGAGAGAAAAACCGACCAGAGTTCCAACTGATTTTATAATGCAGCTAGCATCTTTTGCATTAAAGAAAAACTATTTCAATTTTAATGGAGAATTTTTCTTCCAAACGAGCGGCGTAGCCATGGGCTGCCCATTCGCACCAGAACTGGCGGTTCTGTTTATGGCACTCTATGAGGAAAGATTTGTCTACCAGAATATTCCTTTTAGTGAGCAAATCTCTAGTTGGAGTCGATATATTGACGACATTTTTATGACATGGAAAGGAAATGAAGAAGATCTCAAAAAATTCCATGAATGGCTCAACTCAAGGACACAGGAAATTAAATTTAGCCTCAACTACTAAAAAGCCAAAATGGCATTTCTTGACGTTGAAGTATATCCAACGGAAGAGGGTCTAGTAACTACCTTATATAAGAAGAAAACAGACCGGAATAAGGCGTTACACTTTCAAAGTAATCATCCTCGCAATTTAAGAGAAAATTTGCCATTCGGACAATACCTCCGGTTAAAAATAAACTGTCATTTTAAAGACGAGTACATGTTCCATGCGAACAACCTCACGGAGAATCTGGTTGCCAGGGGTTACCCAAAAAAACTCCTGAGAAGAACAATGAAGAGAGCCTGGTGGGTACCCAGAGACACCCTATTAGAGAAGAGAGAAAAACCTGCACTCAAAAGAGTGGTATGTGTTTCAACTTTTTGCCCGAATTCGAATCAGCTAAAGAAAACTATACAACAGAATTGGCACTTAGTGGAAAACGTGGATGAATCCCTTAAAGAAAAACCACTGTTCGCCTTTAAAAAAGATCAAAGTGTGTCAAATCACTTAGTGCGAGCAGGAATAAAGAAAAAATATTTATCAGTTGGCACACTTTTGGGGCTGCCACCTATACAAGGACACCACAAATACGGTTCATGCATTTGCTGCTCGAGTACAGAAGAAGGTACCCTCTTCCAACACAAACAGATTTTCTGGAAACATGAAAAAATTTCCAATTGCAAATCAAGATATGTCATATATGGCATAAAATGCCCTTGTGACAAATTGTATATTGGTAAAATGAACCAAGAGGTTAGATGTAGAATCAGTCAGCACAAATCGCGGATTAAGAACAACGTGATTACTGCACCTTTGGTGAACCTTTTGGCGGACTAACAACCATTCAGTTGACGAGTTAAAATGGACAGTGATGGCAAAAATCGAGAAGGACCCTCGAGGTGGTGACATTGAGGCCAAATTGTCACCTCATGAGGCGATGTTGATAGTTAAATTTAATACAGCCATTGACGGTCTTAATGAAATCTCAGAAATTTATCGACTATAACTTCACTTTGTAATGACATCGATACAGTAACAAGAGCTATGTTGACTTTAGCTCTGACCCCTCCGGGAAAATAAAAGCCTCCGAAAAGATTGTAGCTGCGGCTGCAGCTGGACCGATGTAGCGACAACCCCTCACCCAGTAATTAAATCTAGATATGGAGAACGCATACAGTATGCGTGTGAATAATGAAAATGAGGATCTAAAACATTAGTTGCCAGTGGCAAGTTCCGCCCGAAACTACAAACCCCAGAATCCTCTTAACCAGGAAGTAATAAGACGTCAAAAACGTGAAAACAGCAGTACGGAATTGATGGCGGCAGTCTTGTGAAGAAGGAAACGGAGACTGATGACGTGTAAACTTTTTGTGCCACATCGATTGAGCCATTAAGTTAATCGCGAGCATGCACTGAGACCATCTAGCGCTTGGCGTTTAAAAACAAGATTGTATTGCACGAACGGACAATTAATACCAGCACCTTTTGGCTTCACAGGCGTGACACCCCGCCCGCCTTCCGATCCCCTAAATGCTGGGATTTGGAACACGTCATATCACAAGTAAGAAGATAATTCTTCCTGTCTAATTCGAATGAAGGTTTAACTTTATAAAAAGCGTAAAAGACCCTCACTTACACATTGACTTTCATCACACAGATTTCACTCCCTTTGAGCCATAGGCTGTGTTCAAAGCGAAGCTTGCGAGTATAATCGACTTTGTGTTTGGTTTGTCTGACCTGTGATTCAAGACAGAGCTGTGAAAAGAAGTGATTAGTGACACTAAGCAGAGTTTGTACTTATGTTTAGTTTACAGCATTCAAACTCAAAGAAAACGAGCACCTTTGAGGTAGGATTAGGTTCCCTTTCCTATGAGCCAGAAGTGATAGAGGGCGGGTCTTCTAGCAGACTGACTTATGCCTGTCCTTTCCATTTACAGCTACGTGGTCCTGACGAGATTTCCCTTAAATCAAGGGTTATCGAAACACGTAGACCGTCTTCATACAGCATTAGGATTGTGGTGTATAAAAACAAAATGTGGTTAAAAAATTGAACTTGTTTCCTATGCTGTTCCGTTGTACTAAAATCTGAATTGTATTAACTGATGTAAAGTTTATTTATGTGTTATATCAATGGTATGAATGAGAAAATGAATGTTTCCTGTATGAGAGAATTTTGGTTTCGAGTAAATGTGGAGTGATATAAGTAATGTTTTTCTAAGTTTGTGCAATCTTTTTCAAAATATGTGCTACTGAAAATTTGTTATTAAAAAATAATTGATTTATTCTGGACTAAAAAGTGTCCTGAGACTCACTGTTCAGTTCGGTAGGTCTAGTGGTGACCAGATGCCCCAGTAAGAAGTTGTTGGCAATATTGGTGCTCGTTTTGGTATTTTGTTTTTTGTTTTTTTTTACTATGGTTCAATGAGCATAAATAATATGGTCACTATTGTAGTTAGCTTTCCTTATTCTTTGATCAGTACAAGCTACCATAGCTCAAGTTTTTGCCTGCAAATTGTTCTGTTTATTGTTTGTTTGCTCTTTGTCCTTTTGTATCGGGTGAAGGATTGCGTCCCGTTGTATTATTTTCGTGTATCATTTGCTATTCCTAATACATTAAATTCCTAATACATTGCATATTAAAAAATTCTCTGTCCGGCTGGACATTGAATGTATATAGTACCCATTATGGTCTATTTCTCATTTGTCTTTTAGATTTTCCCTCTAAGGACCATTGTTCCAGAAAATAATTGATACCCAGGGTCCTTAGCTACTCTTTGGGTCCCCTTGTTTGTTTCTAAAAATCAAAAGTTGATAGGGCAGACATTTGAATGTATTGTCGCCGTCACGGGGACATGTGATCGGCCCTAGGTCATCTAGTGTCCCCAAAGCGGCCGGGCGAGCCCGAATTGATCTTGGTCTGATAAATGCACGCATCCCGGGGGTCAGCGCTCATCGGCATGTATTAGCTCTAGAATTACCACAGTTATCCAAGTAACAGATGGAGTGATCAAAGGAACCATAACTGATTTAATGAGCCATTCGAAGTTTCACTGTACCAGCCGTGTGTACTTACACGTGCATGCCTTAATCTTTTTTTTTTGTTTAAACTTTATTTTTCAATTTTGTAAAATACAGTCGTAAGAAACCCTCTCCCCCCCCCCCCTCCCTGCCAGGCATCGTTAAAAAACATTTGTTTACTGGTCGACAGACTCATTATGGCACATCATGGATTAGGACAACCTCTGAAAAAGGAAGTTCATGTGGTACAATAACATAGAACAGTATATTACTGACCTTGTGAGGGAAAAACAAGCCAGACACCTCATCACACACCCCGCAATGCACCCCTCAGTGGTCTTCACCCCCCCTCCTCCTCGGACTCCAGTTCGGGTGCCGAAAATAATTCGCCGCTAGTCCCTTCTGAGTCGCTGTGTGACGATTGCCCGTCTGTAGCTAGACCCATCATACACATGGTACACCACGCCAACAGGTCATCGTGTAATTTTTCATCCTTCCTAGTGGATTGCATGTGTGTTTCCTCTGCGAGAGTCCATTCCCTCACATCCCTGAGCCAGGTGTCCACCCCAGGGGCCCTCTGTCCCATCCATGTGATGGCGACCCTGCACCTAGCTAGCACCAGCATTAGTTGCAACAATTTAAATGGAAGCTTCCTTTTCCTAGGCTTGGGTACCAATCCCAACAGACAGTGCAAGGAGGATAGTTCGATACGGAGACCAGTGGTAGCCTTTATACAAGTTACCACCCCTGTCCAGAAACTCCCCACCAACGGGCATGCCCAGGCCAGATGTAGAAACCCCGCGCCCTCTACGCCACATCTGGGGCAATTGTCCCTTCTGTCTTCCGAGTAGCGACTCAACGATTTCGGAGTGAGGTAGGTGCGGTGAAGAAAGTTAAAGTGAATAAGCTTAAAGCGAGCATTGCAGGACACTCGCCGTATCAAAATCCCTATGCGCTTGCGCTGCCCTTGGTCTAGGGGTGCACCCAAGTCTGCCTCCCAGGCCGCCCACAATGGTGGCACCGGGGGGGTGGAATCGCGTTGCATGGCTGCGTAGAGCAAAGCTATCAACCTCCGGCTCTGCCACAGGACAACAATATAAGTAAGGTATGAGTCATAGGGGGAATCTCTGGACACTGTGGCCAGACCGATCGCACTATGGAGCGCAATCCTTGATAATGCAGATATTGACCGCCGCCAAGGCCGAATGACTCCTCCGCCTGTTCATAAGACAAGAAAGCCTCTGAGGGGTATAGATCTGCAAGGACTTCACACCCCCCCTCCCTCCATGCGCGGAATGGCACATGGTGCTCTATGTGAATCATGGGTGCCAGTATCCAAATCGGCAGTTCTCTGTGGAATGGCGCCGAGCGCAGGACCTTTTCTATAAAGCGTTGCCACACACCAGCTGTATATCTCACCACATAGGGGAGCTCGGCATTAGCTCCGGACCCTTGCATCAAAGCTATCTGGAGCTCCTGCACCGTGGCCAGTCCCGCCAACAATCGTGTCTCCCATACTTCCGTGTCAGCAAACCACTGTGCCGCCGGAAGGAACTGCGCAGCGTAGTAGTATAGATCGAAGCGCGGGCCTCCAATCCTCCCTCCTCGAAGGAGCGCACAATGGTGCTAAGGGCCACTCTACTGCGTCGCCCCGCCCAGAGCAGGGATGTGAGCAACGTGTTAAGGGTCCGAAAAACCCTAGGAGGAAGAGGACACATCGAGTTTTGGAGGACATACAACGTCCTCGGCAGCATCACCATTTTGGCGATTGCCAGTCTCCCCATTAGGGACAGTGGTAGGGAGATCCAGAATGTTGTGGATTTCCGGAGAGACGTAAGCACCTTATCTGCGTTACGGGCGAGGGACTGTTCCTCCATTGAGGTCACATGAATGCCTAGATACAGGAAACTGGTTCGTTCCCATTGTAGCCCAAGCTCCGGCAAGTCCTCTAGAGGCACCGTGTCAAAGCCGGATAGTGGAAAGATTAGGGACTTACTACGATTAAGTTGCAGGCCTGACACTTCCCCAAACCGATCCAGTAGGTGCAGCAACCTTGGAAGTGCCTCTCTGGGAGCTTTCAAATAAAACAAAGTGTCATCCGCGTATAACGAGATGATATTGCACGTGTCCCCTACCTGAATGCCCCATTGCCGCAGCTCCGTACGTACCTTAACTGCAAACGGCTCTATAGCCAGGGCAAAGAGTAGCGGCGAGAGGGGGAAACCCTGTCTCGTGCCCCGACCCAGCTTCCACTCCTCCGATATCACACCCCCCAAACGCACCTGAGCACTAGGGGAGCTGTATAGGACCCGAACCCAGCTGGTGAAGTGGGGCCCAAAGCCCAACATCCGAAGCACCACCTGCAGGTAGCCCCAGTCGACGGTATCAAACGCCTTGGAGAGATCTATTGAAACCAAGACCGCCTGTTCTTCCTTGCCATGCACCTCGTGCTGGATGTGGTTCAACCCCCTCAGATTCATGGGCATGGCTTAATCTTTGAGACAAGCATATGCTACTGACAGGATCAACCACGTAGCCGCACCTGCTGCCGGGGTGGTGGCCGCGTGCCCATCTCCCCGACCGGCAACCTTCGCGCACCCCTCCATCTCTCGGGAGCCTGCCAGGGGAAGGAGCCCACCAGCCTGGGCGGGAGGGCTCGCTGGAGGGGTTTGGAGAGGTGCTGTCGCATGGGCACCAGGAGCGCCAGCTGTCTCCCCCGGGAATGAGAGGCGGGCCGAGGCGCAGCCTGAGCGAGACGCAGGGGTGCGGGAGCCTGGCAGCGCCAGCACCCCTCGGAGCGGTCGTTCCGAGCTGCTGTGGAAATGTGCTGGGCAGAGAGGGGTGATGGCGTGGCGCGCAGGGCTTTCGGACCTGCTGGGCAGCAGCATCGAGGACCTGGCGCTACCTGACCCCTTCCGCTCGGGTCAGACCACTGGGGGGCACGAGCTGCCGGGGCCGCTCGGCCTTCGCTCTGCTGGGTAGGGTGAAAGGCATCCTGCCAGGCGGCAGGCCCTCGAGTCGGACAGTCCATGCGGGGTGGAAGCGCTTTGCTTGAAACAACTGTTGGGGCTGGCCAAGCAGTCCATCCCTAAAGGACCAAGAGTGCCCAATCGATCGGTGAACAGCCGGGGCCAAACCCTGGCAGGCCGCCCTGCCTGCTCCCGGGGCGAGCAGGCTCGGAGTAAAGGCCCATCGGGAAGGGGATGAGAGGCAGGCGCAGACCCGGGCCCCTGGGGGCCCCTGTGGGCGGGCCCTGGTGCTGCCTTCCCCCGTCTCAGCATTGCTGGACCTCACGGAGGTCTGGCTGAGCAAACTCTGAGAAAAAGGACCATCGGGAAGGGGCTGAGAGGTAGGTGCATACCCGGGCCCCTGGGGGCCCCGGCGGGCAGGCCCGGGTTCTGCCTTACCCTGTTTCAGAATCACCAGACCACACGGAGGTCTGACTGACCCTCTCCAGAGTAATCCGGAGGAAAATTACCCCCTTTTCTTGTAATCTGGGCACACGAGGTGACAGAGGCACTAAAGTAACCGACCTCCTGGAGCCCTCGCTGGGATCGGGGAGGCAAATGGCCCCTCATCGGGACTTCCAGTGAAGCCCAGCCATCTGGTAGCCCCATTGGAAAGCATTTTGTGCGACCAGATGGCCGAGGGGAAAGGTGCGACCAGATGGCCGGGACCGAAAGCACTCCCATCTGCCCGCCCCGAGCCTTCACGGTAGGCTGGGCCTCAGGCACTGGGCTGCTCACCTCCCTGGGCCAACATCGTGGCTACTGGGCTGTAATCAAGGAAATCTGAACAACCTGGGGACAATTAGACAAACACTCAAGGAATGCTAAAAAGACCATCTTAAAAAGGTGAACAACCAGGTCTTTAGAGATTTTCTAAAGAGATAATGCATTTTAATACTAGTATCAGGTGATAAAAGATAGAGAGTTCCACAGTCTAGCTGCAGAGGCCGAGAAAGCTCTACCTCCCCATCTCTTCTTCCGGACTCTGGGAATATTAAACAAATGGAGATGGGCTGAGCGAAGATTTCTTCTAGGTGAATACCAATGGAACATCGCCTTGATTCCTTCTGGGCTTGTCTGGTAGAGGGCCTTTTGTACAATACAGAGGCCCTTGAAACTAATACGTTTTTTAATAGACAGCCAGTGTAGATCAAATAGTCCTTTGGATACTGACTGCCGTTTAGGAAAGTCCAGGATGATCCTAGCCAGCATATTCTGCATTAGCTGAAGTTTGGCTGGGAGGCTATTGTCTGTGCCAAGGTAAAGCGCATTACAGTAGTCAATTCTTGACATGACCAGCGCCAGGCCAAATTCCTTCCGTGCTGAAAGGAGAATAAAAGGAAAGTTTTTCTTTAACATTCTTATTAGCCAGATACAGGTTGAAGCAGTGTGCTTACCCTGGCAATCCATAGACAATTCACTGTCCAAAATTACCCAAAGATTCTTGGCCTTTTTAGTTGGAACTGGTAAGGTAGCCAATATGTCATGCAACCAGTTGTTGTTCCAAAATCGGGCTTTACAGCAGACAAGTAGCACCATGGTCTTTTCCCATTAAGCTTGAGGAACTTTCTGTTCATCCACCCTGCTACAGCTGTGATACAGAGATCGAAGTTGACTGCAGTAGCTGCTGTATCCTTGGGAATGAACACAATGATCTTAGTGTCATTGACATACAACACCGCTTGTTGCCCATAGGAGCTGATGATCCTAGCAAGTGGAGAGACATAGAGTATAAAGAGTGTGGGGTTCAAAGATGAGCCCTGTGGTACCCCACATGGGAGGGAGAACAAGCCCATAGGTGTCAATGTGCTGTAAACAAGGTGATCCTAACAGACTGGAATTGATTCACTGACACCCCTTGAAACAGATCCCTGATGAAGGAGGACAGTAGCTTTAGAGCCTGATCTGTAATGCCCATTTCCTGAAGGCAATCGATTGACAGGGATGTGGAGATGGTATCAAAGACTGCGGTCAAATCCAACAAGATCAGAGCAGTGCCTTGCCCTTCATCTACTAGCGACCTAATAGAGTGTGTGGCCACCACCAGAGCAGTCTCAGTTCAATGATGTTTCCAGAACCCAAACTACAACACGTCCAGCATTCTTTGTTCTTCCACAAACGCCATCAGGTGGCAGTTAAGATGTCTTTCCAAGAGTTTACCTGGTAGAGGAAGCAAAGAGATGGGACCAAACTTTTATAGCTCCTTTGGGTCCAGATTGGGCTTCTTCAGCAGTGGCTTCACCTCCTTCCATAAACGTGGGAAGCACCCAGAAGAGATTAATTTATTTATCATATGTGAAAGTGGGTGTGCCAGCACGCCGGTCACCATGTGCAGGATAACAAGGGGCGACCCTGACCTGGTGTTCAGGATATGATCTTCCACATGCTCTGTGGTCAGTAAAGGGAAAACCTTCAACATATTTGCAATTTTGCTACTGACTCCCGAGGTTGCAAAACGTTTTCCTGGCACTCTGTACTTGAAGACGCAGCTTTTCATCTTTAAATTGTAGTTCTTTAAAGATGTTTGTTAATTTAAGTTTGCAGTTGTTGGCCAGCTAACTACAAAGCTCCTGAGTGCCCTCAAGTTACACCAAGGCAGAGGGGGAAGATATCTCATGCACAACTTTGAAAAGCTTTTTGGAGGATTTCGTTACCTCAATTTGGTTGGTGCAATTGATAGACTTTTCTTCTATCAGAGATAATTCGTATTCTCTGATCCTGACCTTATGAGCAGCTTTTTTCATGCTCTTCATACTTTTTCCTAAAGGCACGCTCTTGACGGTGACAAACCTGCCTGAGCAGCCTCAATCTATCAGTAAACCATGGAGCCAAAGGGGAATTACCAACCACCTTGACTTTTTTGACTTCCAGTAAAGGGCCAACCCGTCTGCAGCTGCACGGCTTGAAACTCGGACAGAGGAGCACCAACCATTTGTCTGCCTGCCTTACTTAGAGCGTGCAGACAGTTGGCAAGTTTTCTCTGTCCATCACAACCTGGTGGCAAGGGAGAGTGAAAACTGTAAAATGCCCCTAAGCCATGGGAGAAAACTCCCATTACAAAGAGATCTTTTTTTTATTTTCAAAAACAAAATCCTGCTTTGGGATTGTTTTTTAAACATTGAATATTTGACGCATAGTTTAGTCATGTTGACGGAGTTGTCCGTCCAACTTTCAAAGCCTTTAGACAGTCAGTCAAAGCTTTTATTTCGGATAAAAACCATAAAAAGACAATTTACAATTTCATAATCTAGTTTAAGAAGACAAGTTAAAAACTGTTGAAATAATCACGATAAAAAACTGTATCATAAACTGTACATATGGACAATAATAAAAAAAACCAATATGAAACCAGTACACCCATAACATGGTATCAAACATAAAATAATAGCTAGGGTCCCACACAGTGAATACCTCTACCATGATCAAGAGAGAAACCCTTAGCTATTGGGGGGTGTTTTTGAACTTCCTTTTAAAATTGCACACCTAATACCACATAGAAATGAGGAACCTTGATGTAGCGAACACGGCCAAAGCCGTGGTGTCCGTTCTTAGAATTCTCAACACTGCCCTAAAGTCTCTAAGACCGCTGGACTTGCAGTACTGAACTATCCATTTAGCCCTTGCGCCGCGGTAGGAGGGGCAGAAGAGCAGAACGTGCTGATCTGTCTCCTCTGCAGCCCCGCACACGGGGCAAGTGCTCACTGGTTGTGTGCTCCCTGTCCATTTATGAGTGAGGCCCCTAAGCCGCAGTGTGCCATGCCTAAATTGGATGTATAGCTTCTTGGCCAGTGGAGGCTGGATATCGTCTAGGAATTTCTCAAATCCTGTGAGTGCCTTAAAATCCAGAAACTGCTCGGTCAGCCTACCAATTGGAAGGATTTGGAAAACACTAGTGAGGCGATGTTGATTTAAAGCTAGACTCAGGGATTTTTTTGAGATCTGGGTACAGGCCGCCTCGGGAGACGTCCACAGGTCCCCCATTCCAAGTGCTAGAGTAAGATGTTTAATATAACTCAGCCATGTGATCTTTCCCATTCCACTTACGGACAGGAGATCGCGCAGATCCTCTCTGAAGCTCTCTAATTCTGGAGTGGACCAGAGCCGTCTCCAGTATAGCAGTGGACGGTTCGAAATGATATCCTGTAAGGGGGCTAATCCCAGATCGAACCTTAGAGGAGTTAAGGGGGTACTCATTGGGAGACACAAGATCCGTCTAATGAAACTATTCTCCGTTAGGGAGAGTGAGGGAGTACTGGTATGCCCCCAAAGGTCCGCCCCATAAGTCGCACCCCCTCGTGCCTGCACTTTATATATTTCAACCGGCGGACCCACTAGTTTCTGGGATGTTTTGTTAAAAACTTTAAGAATGCCACCCGAGGATTGTGATAATTTAAGGTTCGCCCTGGCTACGTGTGAGGACCAGTCCATTTTGTCATTAAGGGTAACCCCCTGATAATCAAATGTGGACACTCGGTCCAAAGGCAGTCCATCCATGTGGGGATGGGGGCAATTTGATTTATTTTTGAGGTTATACACCATATACTTGGTTTTGGAGACATTGATCTCCAAATCCCTCATCCTGCTGAAGCCACAGAAGGCCTCCAATGTTCGCTGAAGACCCCCAAAAGATTTTGATAGTAGGAGAGTATCATCAGCGAACACTAGTGTCGGTATCTTCCGCCCTGCCAGGCGGGGAGAGTCCAAGTTCCTAGCACCTGCTTGATGTGCGATCAACCCATTAAGATATAGGGAGAGGAGCATAGGGGCCAGAATGCACACCTGTCTCACCCCTTTATCGACAGGAAACGGGGCCGACAGCTCCCCACCTTTACCGAACCTGACCCTGGCATAGTTACCCACATGCATTAGCCTAATAAGATCACACAAGTAGATCGGGGCACCCAGTTCCAGGAGCAGAGCCCAGAGCCTGTCCCTGTTGACTAGGTCGAATGCGGACCTAAGGTCCACAAAGATCAAAGCGATACAAAAGGGGATGATGGACGGAGCGTTTGTATAAATCAAACACTCACCCCCAGTCAACTGATCTGGGTTTAATCCATCACCATTCTTTAGTTCACTCAGCCACCCCAGTTCAGACATGGCTATATGCAAATCAGTCTGACCCTGTGCCTTATGGGAACAGTCCAGCCCGAACTGCCAAGCCATGTCTTCCCTGGACCGGAAACAAGCATCCTGGGACCGGTTTCGGATTCATAATCCTCATCAGCCAGGCTATCTTGAATCCAGTGGCCAAGTGAACAAGGGACTCACGTCTGAGCATACCCTGCCACACTTAGGGCGAACAAAGCGATACAAAAGGGGATGATGGACGGAGCGTTTGTATAAATCAAACACTCACCCCCAGTCAACTGATCTGGGTTTAATCCATCACCATTCTTTAGTTCACTCAGCCACCCCAGTTCAGACATGGCTATATGCAAATCAGTCTGACCCTGTGCCTTATGGGAACAGTCCAGCCCGAACTGCCAAGCCATGTCTTCCCTGGACCGGAAACAAGCATCCTGGGACCGGTTTCGGATTCATAATCCTCATCAGCCAGGCTATCTTGAATCCAGTGGCCAAGTGAACAAGGGACTCACGTCTGAGCATACCCTGCCACACTTAGGGCGAACAAAGCGATACAAAAGGGGATGATGGACGGAGCGTTTGTATAAATCAAACACTCACCCCCAGTCAACTGATCTGGGTTTAATCCATCACCATTCTTTAGTTCACTCAGCCACCCCAGTTCAGACATGGCTATATGCAAATCAGTCTGACCCTGTGCCACAAAGATCAAAAACAAACTGCCTGCCCCTAGAACAACAGTCCTCCAGTAAATGAGCTGGAGCCTGAACAGTTGGTCGATCGTAGATACTCCCGCCCCGAATCCTGCCTGCAGGGAGGTTAGGACGTGGTGGTCATCCATCCAATTCTGCAACCTGAACAGTAGGACTCGGGCGAAGATCTTCTGCAATACGTCGATCAATCAATCAATCAGGGGTTTGTTAAAGCGCGACTACTCACATGTAAGGGTCTCAAGGCGCTAGGGGTGGGGGGGTGCAGGTTCCATTCCATCAAGGAGGGGGTCTGTCGAAGAGCCAGGTTTTGAGGTTTCTTGCGAAGATGGGGAGCGATGTTGTCTGTCTGAGGTGGAGCGGAAGGGCGTTCCATACTTTGGCAGCTAGGAAGGAGAAGGAGTGGCCTCCCGATCTGGTCTTTCTGGTGCGGGGGACCACAGCGTAGGAGAGCTGGGCTGATCGTAGGGTCCTTTGGGGTGCGTGGAATTTGAGTCGGCTGTTCAGGTATACTGGTCCGGTGCCGTGGAGGGCTTTGTGTGCGTGGGTGAGCATCTTAAAGGTGATTCTCGCCTCGACGGGGAGCCAGTGGAGTGTGCGCAGGTGCTGGGATATGTGGCAGTGTTTTGGCAGGTTGAGGACCAGTCTTGCGGCGGCGTTCTGGATGTTCTGTAGCTTGCGGATGAGGTTTTTGTTTATTCCGGCGTAGAGTGCGTTGCCATAGTCGAGTCTGCTGGTGACCAGGGCGTGAGTGACTGTCTTTCGGTGTTCGAGGGGGATCCATTTGAAGGTCTTACGAAGGAGGCGGAGGGTGTGGAAGCAGGAAGATGAGACAGAGTTGATCTGGCGGTGCATTTTGAGCTCGAAGTCCAGGATGATTCCCAGGTTGCGTGCGTGGTTTGTGGGGGTTGGCGGGTTTCCGAGGGCGGTGGGCCACCAGGTGTCGCTCCAGGCGTCGGGGTTTGGGCCCATGATGAGTACTTCTGTTTTGTTGGTGGATCAAACTGATGGGTCGGTAATTTGCAGGGTCAAGGGGGGAGGCCTTCTTGTAAATGGGAATAATTTCCGCACCCAGCCATGTGTGGGGAATATCCAGACCTGCATGATAGCGTTGAACAGGACACACATGTAGGGCGCCCAGACCCTTTGTTCGGTCCGATAAAGGTCACCAGGGATTCTGTCCAGGCCTGGAGCTTTCCCAGCAGCCAGGCTTTTAAGCGCTGCACTTACTTCCAGCAGGGTGCACGGATAGTTAACTTGGGTTATGCCCCTCAAGGGCTCAGGGGCCAATGGTCTTATTAGTTTCTTTGCAGCAGCTGGGTGGGCTAGGGGATCAAGCGAGTATAGGGGTTTAAAGTTGGCAAGCCACGTATCCTTGCTGAGATTAGGTGATATGGCTGGCATCTCTGTCACCGATCCCCCCCTAACCAAGTTCCAGAAGGGTCTATGGTCCCGGGTGGCAAGGGCCCTGCTCACCTTATCCCACCTATCCGCCTCCCATTCAGATTTGACCTCTGTAACTCGCGTTTTGTAGTTTTGTCTAGCCTTCCTGATTCGTCTGGGTGACCCCATTTTAACCTCCTTTACTAGGATGGTTTTCGCCTCCCTACAGTTTTTATTGAACCAATGTTGTTCGTTCTTCCGGGCCCCATGCCTGCCCGGCTTGGAGGTGTAGAAGTATCCTACCAGTGCGGAAAGAAGCTCATTGTGGGTGTGCTGGAGGGCTACGAGGCTCGATGAGTCTAGATTGAGCCCTGTCATGTCGCTAGCCACTACTAGAGCCCCAGCTACGTGATTATAGATTTCTGCTAGCGTGTCCGGGGCTAATGCCATCTTCGCCCAGCCAATTCGTCTGCCTCCCGCCTTTTGCAGGTAGTTCTAATTTTGTATGGGTTCCACTATCGTCGGTGTATTGTGAGCCCCTAGGTGGATGGCCAATTCTAGCGTTAGGAGATTGTGGTCACTCTCAACCCGGGGGATTACCCTAAACGATTTTAGTTTTGCCCAATATTCTACATTAACCAGGATGTAATCTATTGAGGTGCTTCTGTCTAGTCTATTAAAAGTGTGAGCACACGGTATGTCAGGTAGCAGCCTACCATTGCATGCCCTAAGGGAATTAGAAACAACCAAATTATTGATTGCGAGGACCAATGGGGATAATCGCTTTGCTGGGTACATGTGGCATTCAGAGATTGACCAAATCTCGTCCTCCTCGGTCGTGACCGGGGGAATCCCCCAGAGTGGCTCAAAGTGACAGTTAAAATCTGCGCCTATCACCTTGTTATAAGAGGAGGGGAAGGATGAGAGTAGTGCCTCCAGGGCCTCTAAGGTGGATAATCCTAGCTTGAGTGGAGTCGGGCGTAAATAAATGTTAATCACGGCCACCACCGAAGTATCCTTAAGTGTAAGGAGAATACATAGGCTATCAGGGCTGTGTGTATCAACTATCTTGACTGAACACCCCAGGTGTACTGCTACCCAAGTGCATAGTCCTCCTGATGGTCTTCCCCTAGGACCCTGCACTGCCAGTGTGTGATAGGACGCAAATCCTACCCTACATGGGGCAGACAAGAGCCAGGTTTCCTGGAATAGGCATATATCATAGCCGTCCATCAGCTCTCCACACTCCGGGATCTGTAGTTTTGCCTCCAGTCCTACCACGTTTCAGGACCCAATCATGGAAGAGCTGGGGGATGCCTGGCCACCGGGGGATTCCGGTGTAGGTCAGGGGGAGGTGATGGGCCACCCTGGCAAGCACCCGGCTCCCGATCCCCCCCAGAAGCATTCTGGCTCATTGGTGGGCATGGGGATGAAAAACAGACCTCTATGGGGCACTGGTTTAGATCCTCAGACCCTGTTTTATTGCTAATATCTCCCTCACTCGGCCTCTCCGAGGAATAGTTAGCCGTGGCATTGTCTTCCCCTTGTGGTATTAGTCAGTCAACGTAACTCAGTGCCCTATATCTATTGGCCACCGGCACGTTGTACTCCCAACCATAGCCCTTAAATGAGGAGGGGGTTTCGCCATGGTCTGTGGATAGAAGTAGCCCAAGTGGTGAGTGCAGATCTTACTCGTGTTTTCAAACCCACCATTACCTAAAATGTGTTTGACCACCTCAGTGTCCCTAAAATTAATAATAACACAGTCACCTCCTATGTCCTTGTGTCTGGTGCCCAACCAGCTGACTCTACGTACAAAGAGGATCTCCCCCTGCCCCAGTGCTACTCTTGGTCTATGCCGATTTAGTCAAAATGTGGTTTTGTTTTTTAGCTCTAGGTAGGATTCGGTGGAGCTTGTTTCCAGGGGTGGAACTCCTGTAAGCACCACCACATAAGGCATAGCCTCAGGCGGGAGCTGGGTACGTGGAGAAGGTTTTAATGAGCTCTCTACCTGTCCTTTCTGGGGGCAGGGGGCACAGGTTTACCATCAGCACGTGACCGCATCACCGGTGCTACCAAGGGTGGAGGCGGTACACTTGTTGATGGAGTAATTGCTTTGGGTGCCTCAGATGAACCAGCAGATCTGTTTGGTGCACTAGTGGGTTTCTGCACGACTACATGGGCCATAACGTGTGGTGGATTAGTTGTTTGTATGGGAGGGCTACCCACCAGACCCATGGCCGCTGGAATGCCTGAAGTGGAAGCTGTACCCTCTCCCATGACGTGGTTCCCCTGTGAGCTAGCTCGCTGCAGCTTCCCTGGGCATTTATTAGAGACAAGAGACAGGATTCTATCTAATCTTGATGATAAGGGTTTCACATAAGAACGAATTACTTGTTTTATGTAAGCCTGCAAATCAGTCATCAAGTGTGTGACCCAAAGAGGTGGTACAGAGGAGGGGCGGGGGGGCTGGCTCGGACTGTACTCTAATAGGAGAATGTAATTTCTTCCTCTCCGTGTATTTTCTTGTCGTTTTTGTTTTTTTCCTTTTGGGACTAAGCACGGAGTCATTGGATTCAGTTGGATGTGGAACCAATGGAGAGGGTGGATCAGAAACAATCACCTCCGGTATGATCTGGGCACACAGGAGATCAAGGAAGGAGGGCATTTGGTAAGCGGTCGACTCAAATGGATTAGCAATGGTCGTAGAAGCATCACCTTCTAACCGTGGGAGGGCTAATGCAGGGGTTGAAGATAGACGCCTTTCCCTATCTTCGATGGCCGTTGCTACTGCTCCTATGGTTTTCTGGAGCATAAGATCAATTGCTGTTAAGGTCGGGAGTGGTTGAGTCGTGGCAACTGGTTCTGGGGCGCGAGAGGGAAGGGTTGGTAAGTTTCCCCATACTGGGCATACCCTAGAGTAAGGTACCTCAAACGTCTATTTACTCCAAGTGAATGAGAGATAGGACGGGGTGTAAGCTAAGTGAGACCCCCTTTTGTGTTTAAAACTAAAGCTTTGACAGTTTAAGACAACAACCAATGTTGCACGGGCCGCTAATGCAACAAATGGAATAGTATTAAAATTACAATCAATTACACATCTCAAATAGATGACCGGGTGGTCAGTAGGTTAAGTCTTACAGTTTTTGTGGTGGGTTGTCAGGGCGGTGGCCCAGCCTCGTCCTGCCCCGGACTGCCACAGACTGTCCCGCCCTTGTCCCGGGCTTCTCCCGGGACGCTCCCGCGCAGCGGAGTACTGCTCTCAATAAATGATGACGGCAGTGGGGGCGGTGCTCAAGCCCCTGCTGCAGGTGTGGGCTTCAGGGAGGATCCTGGGAGATGGAGTCCTGCGTGTAGGTAGCGCGCCTCTCACTCGCGCTTTAGCCCACGCTCCGTGACGATGTGGAAGAGTTGCCCTCGGTGCACAGGACAGGTCCCAGAAGCATGGAAAAGCTCTCCCCTCCAAATACAATCACACGCACCTATCGCTGGCGAGGTGTTTTATTGCGCCGGCAGGGGGGCGGTGCTCAAGCCCCTGCTGCAGGTATGGGCTTCAGGGAGGATCCTGGGAGATGGAGTCCTGCGTGTAGGTAGCGCGCCTCTCCCTCGCGCTTGACCCCACGCTCCGTGACGATGTGGAAGAGTTGCCCTCAGTGCACAGGACAGGTCCCAGAAGCAAGGAAAAGCTCTCCCCTCCAAATACAATCACACGCACCTAGCGCTGCGGCACCCGCGAAGCGGGTGCGGCGAGGTGTTTTAATGCACCGGCAGGGGGGCGGTGCTCAAGCTCCTGCTGCAGGTGTGGGCTTCAGGGAGGATCCTGGGAGATGGAGTCCTGCGTGTAGGTAGCGCGCCTCTCACTCGCGCTTGACCCCACGCTCCGTGACGATGTGGAAGAGTTGCCCTCGGTGCACAGGACAGGTCCCAGAAGCAAGGAAAAGCTCTCCCCTCCAAATACAATCACACGCACCTAGTGCTGCGGCACTTAAGGAATAACTGCAATGGCAGTCCCTGTAAATGCAAAAGATATTCCTTGGGCTAGTGGACATTTCAACATTTGGCAGAGGGTACTCCCTCATTGCAACTAAGTATACTTTACTCTGTCTTCCTGGCGGACAGAATTTTGCTCCACCAAAGTCTAAATCAGGCCCTCTGTTTCCCAAAAGATCTTATGGTTAGAAACTGAGCACTTCCCATCTGAAGAGCTTGGAATAAAGGATAGAAAGATTGTAATATATTAGATATTGAGAGGCAAACCACCCACGTTTTAAGTCCCCGAGATGAAGCTGTGAAATGAATCAGAGAGATTGAGGCTGGCTTTCTGAGATCTTGACTCTGAAGCCAGACCCTAATGTGCCAGAGCAGACTTGCCGCACACCTCTGCCAGAACCGATACTAGGGAAAGGAGTGGCAATGGAGTATTCAGAATGAACAAGTTACTCATGTGAACATCACCAGCATGACGAAATCACACTGTTCAGTGCTGACTGCACATGTACTGTATTGTCTAAGGCTGAGAACACAATCGGCTTGGAATATTTACAAAATGTGGCCACTTGCCAAATGACTCATTTGTCTTCAGTTGTAATAGCCCGAGTAAAAGTGTGTTCAAGTGTGCGATCATCTCATTAGTTAGCGTTCAGTGTTGGTTTTGTAATATCAGTGTACCTTCACACACACACATACCTTCTAACCTTGCAAAATCATCCCACAGCACACCACGGCCTGTAGGGACAGTGATCCAACTGTGTGAACCCCACTTGGTGGAGTATTGAGGGGTTTTATGCCCCTGAAACCAGCACACAGTATTCCTACAGACACACCCACAACTGACAGCTGGGTGATAAATAATGCTCCTGGCTACTGTGTCTGATGCCTACAAAGCCCTCCACGACACAGGACCAGCTTACCTGAACCACCGCCTCTCATTCTATGTGCCCAACAGATACCTCCGCTCTGCCCAGCTGGCCCTTGCCAACGACCCTCGGATCCACAAGACTAGAACCCGAGGGAGATCCATCTCTCTCACCTCTCCGCTAAGACCTGGAAACCCCTGCCTCTCCACCTCAGACAATCCCCGTTGCTGAAACAATTCAGGAAGGATCTCAAGACCTGGCTCTTCGACTGAAGCCCAGCGCTCAGACGGGTAAGCAGCCTCCCTCTCCCCCCCCCCCCCCCCCCCGAGCACCTTGAGACCCTCACAGGTCAGTAGCCGCACTTTACAAACCCTAGTTAATTGATTGATTGATTGCTTGAACAACTGCAATATGTCATTAGATCACCTATACCTATACCTGTATGGGCAATACGTATGGTAAATGGTGCTTTAACATAAACTATTTGGCCCCATATCAAAAAGCAAAGACACCCTACCCCATACCCCCACTAAGCCACTTAGAAATAATTGGGCTTACTGCTACACTTGTATTAGAACATGTTCCACCATGAATGATTTGTAGTTCACCTTTCAAACATTGCCCATTATGACAACACACTTCTCTCCATAACATCACGTGCCCTTTATTTGGCACAGCAGCTAGCTTAACAAAGCATTCTGGTACTTGTAGAGTATAATATTCTCAATCTAATATTAAAGTAAAAATGAGCATGGCATGGTGCTGCACAGACATTACAAAATCCGCACAGTAATTTTCAGGAATTGTGGCTGCCTAATACTAGTCAGCATATATTAATATGCACATTTAATAAATGATGGCATCATAGAGAAGTGTCAGGGCTACCGCCGCGCAGCGTGTGACCAAAGCTGCTGCGGTGGCGGGGTGAATGAGCCCGTAGCGTGAGGAAAGCTGCCGGGCCCTGAGTGAAGCAAGCGGAGCCCACCCGCTGTAGCAGGAACCGAGGTTATGGAGGCTGCCTGCAAGTGCCCCAAAGAACACCCAGGCCAGCGACAGCCCACCTCGCTGCACCCGGCTGAGCCCACACTGACCTCCCCCGCCGCGCAGCGTGAGAGCTGTGAAACTGCGGCGGCCGGGTGAGGGATTCTCAGAGGAGCGGCAGCAACGCGTGAAGAGCTGCCGGACACCATGAGACCAAGCAGAGCCCACTCGCCAGCCAACACAAGAGCCCCAACATCCCCCGCCGCACAGCGTGCAAATGTAATGTGAGCTGCGGCGACGGGGTGAAAGCGGCAAAGGCGGAAGGGCGCAGAGTTTAAGTACTATGCTCAAAGCGGAGCCCACCCGCAAATGGCCGAAGCAACACCAGCACCCCTACGCTGCCCTAGAGAGGTGCAAGTTAGCAGCGTGGGGCAGGGCGCGGTAGTGCTGACTGTCCCCAACGTGGGTGCCCACCCCAGAAGGAGGAACATTTCACAGAGATGCCCCACCTCTCTGTCTGGCATCACAAAGGAAGCGCCGGTGTCCTCCTGCATCTCAGATGGACAAATAAAATAAAGTAACTTACCAGGCATCCACGAAACCTGCAATTAGTAGGCAGCACCTCCCACACGTCGTCAGCTGCCCCTAGCACACCAGTAGAGCCAGAGTAGTTGCAGCACCACTTGCCCCCACGCAGCACACAGACCAGCACCGGCAGCCCCATCAGGATGAACGGAGGAAAGCTCCAGAAAAGCACAAAACAACGTGGACTGCCAACAAAGCTATCTAACCCTGCCAACCAGTGGACCTTCTAGTACTGCATGGAATAAGGAAAAAAACAAGCCTGGACAAGCCAAACAGTCATAGCAGCAGCACAGAGGTGAATGGCAGCTGCGTGCTAGCAGAAAGGACAAAAAGGAAGGCAACACTGAGCAGGAACACAGCGAGGACTGCCAAGCATGAAGGTAAATGCACAGCAACGCTGACTACGAATGCAAGAGGCGACGGCGCAGGAGCGCGCCAGAAGCGCAAAGAACACCCCAGGGACAGGAGTGCAAGAACTCCTCCGAAGACACCCACAAGCACGCAGCAAGTGCGCCCAGAGAAATTCATAAGGATCGCAACCAGCAACGAACAGAAGAAGCAAGACCAGAAGAACGTCAACGGAGTGGTGACGCAACTCTCCAGAAGCACACACTCCAGAAGCACTTAAACCACGCCGGAAGAGAGTGCAGCGATGCCTGGTGGCCACAGGCCATCGCTGCAGCAGTATGGCGAAGACAGGAGCAACCCCCACACGAACCGATGGTGGTTCTGGAGCCCGGCACCTGGAAGTGCAAAGCAGCATGAAACAAATGCCCAGCACTAACCCAGAAACAAAAAGCGACTGGGTTTCTTTTATTTGATACATATCAGCACTAGCCCAAAGCAGCAAGTCACAAGGAACACACGAAGAGCGCACCCAGATGCGCATCAAAGCAATCCAACTGCGATGAAAGGAGAATGGTTGCGCAGACAACCCGCAGCATTGAAGACTCAACACAAGAGAGACCTGACCACTCAGCCTGGTCCCAAATCACGAAGCCGACCAGCCAGATGGTCTCACCAAGAAGTCGACCAGCCAGATGGTCGCATCACAAAGCCTACCTGCCGGACATCGGCAGAAGGGACTAGCACGAGGTCCAAGAAGTTCAGCCAAGGCGCGGTCCGCGAACATGGACCAATGAACTTCAAATTCACAAGTAATGGAGGTGACTGAAAGAGGAAGTGAAGGTAGCGACGCTAACCCTGGGAGTTGAATGACAAGAAGACAGTGTCCTAGAACTAGGACAAGACCAGGAGGACACGTGCAGAGTGCGTGCGCTGCACGAGGAATCCTGGCCAGAGAAGATGAAAGCACTTTTTGGGCCAGGTTACGTCGCGAGAAGGAGGAGAGTGGCCACTGACACTTAGAAAAGAAGGAAGGAGAAATAAGAGTGGCCACTGAGAAAAGAAGGAAGAAGAAATCAGAGTGGCCACCGTCACTGGAAAAGAAGGAAGAAGAAATCAGAGTGGCGCACTGCCACTGCAAGAAGAAGGAAGGAGAAATCAGAGTGGCCACCGCCACTGGAAAAGAAGGAAGGAGAAATCAGAGTGGCACACTGCCACTGCAAGAAGAAGGAAGGAGAAATCAGAGTGGCATGCTGCCACCGCAAGAGGAAGTCGCCCCTGCGAAAAGAAGGAAGGTGACAGGCACTGGAACGGCTGAGTGCATTGGAGGACAAGGATCACTGACATAATATCGACCTCACAAAAATCGAGATACAAAAATATCGAGTCAAAAATATCGAGAGACAAAATATCGACTCCCTATCTTCAAACAGGTAAGTACCAAAATATCGACTCCAAAATATCGACTTACAAAAATATAGACTGTCAAAATATCGATTTTTTTAAATGTCTTAAAATTAAGTTAAAACTAATATAGTAATAAATATATTTAATATAAACTTAGAAATAATTTTTAAAAAAATGTAATTTTAATAAATAATTTATATAATTAAAAAAATTATATCACCAAAAATAATACATATATATATAAATGATAAATAAATAAATAAAGGAAATAAATGCCATAATCTTACCTTGCTTGTGGACTCCTTCTGTTTTCCAGGCAACTTGTGTGTGGTATTTTAGCGGCGAGCCTGAGCCGCTGAAGTGAGTCCTGGGGCTCGTGTAGCCCACCACGGAGACGCTAAAAACGCCACCGATTTGGAAGCGAGGGGCACCTGTTGGGAGGATTAAGACGGCTACGACTAGTGATGCAAACGTGGCACACCCCACTGTGGTTTTATCAACAATTTAATCAGGTGCTTGGAGGCGAGCTACTCACTGGAGAAAGAAGGCGACTACAAATACCAAGAAGCCATCTGTTTGGCAACGCCCACCGAGGCGGGGATTATAATGTGCCTGAAAAAATGCTTGCCTTTAAGTACTTGTCCTAGCCTCTGATGAAGTAAGGTCACGAAACGCGTCAGCTGGACTGTGATGCTGTTGCCTGAATTTGCATCCATTTCGTTGCTGCTTTCAACCGGAAATAAATGCCATAATCTTACCTTGCTTGTGGACTCCTTCTGTTTTCCAGGCAACTTGTGTGTGATATATATATATATATATAAACATATTATTAAATAAACATATATAACATTTTTAGCGTAGCATAGAAAATGGTTAAAGTTTATTGTTACAACTATAGTGAGTTCAACATTAGCAAAAGTGTTGGATAGCGTAGAGGTACAATTTACTATTCCCACTCCCGTGGGTGCAACAGTAGGGAAAGCGCTGGATAGCGTAGGGGTTAAAATTACTATTCCCACTCCAGGGATGTATGACGTTACAACGCATACTTTTACAACGCCTACCATTACAACAAAACTTTTACAACGCAAAAACTTTTACAACGCATACATTTACAACGCAAGATTTTACAACGCATATACCTTTACAACGCATACCATTACAACGTAAGTATATAATAATTTTTTTAATTAAAAATATTATAATATAATTTAATTGTATTTAATTTTATTTAATTAATTTAATTTAAATGTAATTTTACTTTATTTTTACAAAGTACCCCTGTACCCCAAAAACCCAAAACTGACCCTGAACCCTAAAAATACCCCTATACCCAAAAACTGAAAACTGACCCTGAACCCTAAAAATACCCCTTTACCCAAAAACTGAAAACTGACCCTGAACCCTAAAAATACCCCTTTACCCCAAAAAACTGAAAACTGACCCTGAACCCTAAAAATACCCCTTTACCCAAAAACTGAAAACTGACCCTGAACCCTAAAAATACCCCTTTACCCAAAAACTGAAAACTGACCCTGAACCCTAAAAAATACCCCTTTACCCCAAAAACTGAAAACTGACCCTGAACCCTAAAAATACCCCTTTACCCCAAAAACCCAAAACTGACCCTGAACCCTAAAAATACCCCTTTACCCAAAAACTGAAAACTGACCCTGAACCCTAAAAATACCCCTTTACCCAAAAACTGAAAACTGACCCTGAACCCTAAAAATACCCCTTTACCCCAAAAACTGAAAACTGACCATGAACCCTAAAAATACCCCTTTACCCAAGAACTGAAAACTGACCCTGAACCCTAAAAATACCCCTTTACCCAAAAACTGAAAACTGACCCTGAACCCTAAAATACCCCTTTACCCCAGAAACTGAAAACTGACCCTGAACCCTACAAATACCCCTTTACCCAAAAACTGAAAACTGACCCTGAACCCTAAAAATACCCCTTTACCCAAAAACTGAAAACTGACCCTGAACCCTAAAAATACCCCTTTACCCCAGAAACTGAAAACTGACCCTGAACCCTAAAAATACCGCTTTACCCAAAAACTGAAATCTGACCCTGAACCCTAAAAATACCCCTTTACCCAAAAACCCAAACATATAACATTTTAAAAATAATTATATACTTACCAATACTTACGTTGTAATGGTATGCGTTGTAAAGGTATCTGCGTTGTAAAAACATGCTTTGTAAATGTATGCGTTGTAAAAGTTTTTGCGTTGTAAAAGTTTCGTTGTAATGGTAGTGCATAGTAAAAGTTGCGTTGTAAACGTTGCATACCCACTCCAGTGGGTGCAACAGTAGGGAAAGTGTTGGATAGCGTAGGGGTTAAAATTACTATTCCAACTTCAGAGAGTGCAATAGTAGGGAAAGTAAATACTTCACAAATAGATATAAATAACATAAATAGTAATACCAATTACAAATAATTAAAATATTTTACAAGTGTATAAAATATATTAAATATTTATTTATAAATACAAAATAAAAGTATTTAATTATAAAAATTGCCTACTCATACTAATTAATTACCTATTAACAATAAATTAATTTACAATTTAAAAATTAATCAATTAATTTTAATTAAAAATTATATTTTAATTTATTTCCTATTAATAATTAACTAACAATTAATTCAAAATAAATACCAATAAATTAAATGACATATTTAATTAATCAGAATTAAATTACTTCCCACCCTATTCCCCTATAAACCAACAACCCGCTACAGAAAATAAATTAATGAAATTAATATATTTATCAAGTAATCAATTAAAATTATTTACCAATTAAATTTTAATTAATTACCAATTATTATTTAAGTAACAATTAATTCTAAATAATTAACAATGAATTAATTAACATATTTAATTAATTATAAATAAATTACTTCCCACCCTATTCCCCTATAAACCCACCACCCGCTAAAGAAAATAATTTAATAAAATTAACATATTTATAAATTAATCAATTTTAATTAATTACCAATTATATTTTAATTAATTACCAATTATTAATTAATTACAAATTATTTCTAAATAAATATCAGTAAATAAATAAACTTAATTCCCACCCTATTCCCCTATAAACTCACAGCCCGCTTCAGAAAATAAATTACCAAAATTAAAATATTTATCAATTAATCAATTATAATTAATTACCAATTATATTTTAATTAATTACCAATTAATAATTATTTAACAATTAATTCTAAATAAATATCAATACATAAATTAACATATTTAATTAATTATAATTAAATTACTTCCCACCCTATTCCCCTATAAACACACAACCCGCTACAGAATAATATTACACAAAAAATTAAAAATATTATTAACTTACCTTAAATTCGATATTTTTGTTGTCTATATTATGTCTAGTCGATATTATGTCCATTCTATATTTTTGATTCGATATTATGTCCATTCTATTCGATATACATTTTTTCTAGTCGATATTTTTGTTGTCTATATTATGTCTGGTCGATATTATGTCCATTCTATATTTTTTACTCGATATTGTGTCTAGTCGATATTATTAACTCGATATTATGACTCTATACCGGAGGACAAGGCCTGGCAAGAACACCGGCAGCACAGATCAAAGACATGTACCTACGAGCCATCCATCTACATGGCGATCGCAGAAGAGAGCAAGCTAGACTGTTGGTGACATCTACTTCTGGGGTTGAGCGGAAGATTGGATGGCGAGAGTGCTCAGGCATCCGGAAGCAGAGGAACTGACCACTTCACACCAGCCCGTGGCAACCCAAGAATCAGAGGCCTCAAGGGACTCTGGTGGCAGCAAGTCCCGCACGGGAGACAGATCTACAGCGGCGCGTCTGCAGGACCCACGGGGATGAAAGCCTCGCGAGCAAGGAAAAGAGTTGACAAGTCAACCTTCAGGTGGAACTAGGAGGCTCGTGGAGCGCCCTGCTCACGGCCCGAAGGCTATGGTGGAGCAACACGACCAAAAACACCAGTCCAGTGGAAGCCTGGCGAAGAGGTCCTCCCGGACATCTGGTGAGAGAAGAACACCGGCGAGAGGGGCATTCTAGTGAGAAGGATGTTTGCACCTACTCTCTTCACCTGCCAAGAGACACATTGAAGCCTGCCCGGAAACATCACGAAGCCAGAATGGAGAAAAGAAACCAGAAGACAAACAACACGCATATCATCCATCTCTCTCTCCAACTACTCATCGTCACCAATTGAGCGAAGCAAAGGCAGGGCTGAGAACAACGTCCAGATAGCACAGACAAAGAATTAACCCGCCGAACAACTGTGACCCGTGCCACAGAGAACTGTTAGTCCTGAATGCAAGAACTACACTACCTGCGGCCTGCAAGCAGCCAAAGAGACTCGTTTGAAAATCATGAGTCCAATCATTTCCCGATTAGACTATGCTAATGGACTGTTTTCTGGCCTACCGGCTTTCTTGATTCACCGCCTTCAGGTTATTCAGAACGCCGCCGCCAGACTTCTGTTTAATGTCCCAAAGCGTTCCAGTGCTCGACCTCTTCTTCGTGCTTTGCACTGGCTCCCTGTTGCCCACAGGATTCTGTTTAAAATCCTAGTGCTGGCGTATCGAGCCATCCACCACACTGGTCCTGTCTACCTGAGAAAAAGGTTCGGCCTGTACATTCCCAATCGCCCTCTGCGCTCGGCCAATTTGTGCCAAATGACTGTCCCCAAATTTAAATACTGTAGACTTGGCGGGCAATCAATCTCAGTGAGAGCAGCGAAATCCTGGAATACTTTACCTCTTCATTTAAAAACTGCCCCGACTCTTGGTTCTTTTAAGAAGGGTCTTAAAACCCATCTTTTTAATATTATAGTTTAAACCTTTCTACCTTCTGTATTCCTAGTTAGTTACGCTCCCCTAGTCTGCTCCGCCTTCAACGCGCCAGGATACTATTTTTTTAGTAATAGAGCGCGATATAAAAGCCTTTAATAATAATAAATAATAATAATAATAATAATGTTATATTTTTGGTGTTTTTCTTTTCCCTACAGGGTTTTTGACATTTCCCGTTTGGTTTGATTTTCACCAATTTTGGGATGGATGTAAGGATCCAGAGTCACAGTTAGCATTCTAGTGCTCAGGATGTAATTACGCTGAACACCCACCCACCACTGATGTCACTGGTCAGGTGACACAGCTATAATAAAAGTGGCCGAGGGCACGTGCTCGAGGCCAGTTGCACCCATCATCCAGCGTGTCTGTGTCTCCATTCATTACTAGCATGAGGGCCTAGGGCCCGACTTTACAGGGAAGTCAATCTGTTGTCTGAGAAAGTGGGATCGTTATGTATTTCATGAGAGGTCTAAGTAGGCGGGATCGGAGGGGCATGATGAGTCCATACTTTTTTGATTCATGATAAAAAGTTCACCTACTTATTGTAAAAAGACAATCGTCCTGTGAAGGATAATTCCGATAGTTTCAATGCTTTCGCTGAAGTGTCATCCAGTGAGCCTCCTGGGCTGTAAAACCACTGACGGGCATACAGCTAAACACTCCTTCCTGCCAGGGGGCATGCTGCCTGAAAGAAAATGCAAATGTGCGCTACGAGCTAATCTGCCAACGTAAAGGGTAATCTGCAAATGTAAAGGATGCTTGGAAGCAGGTACTAGCTTTAATTTGATCAAATCACTCAAAGCTTTGCGATGACAAAGATTTATTGTTTTGGAGTGATAGTGCAAATTGTTAACAACTGAGCTGCGAAGTCCGTGCTTTTAATTGTAATTATATTTATATAGTGCTTACTACCCCTAGAGGTGTTGAAAGGACAGTAATGTATACAAATTGCATTACATACAGTCTGAGTATTACTAAAATCTATATTTTGGAAGCACCATTTTATCTTAAACCTTTTTGCGAATTTTGTAGCAGTCTATCTCATACTGTGTCTACTGCAAGTTAAAAAATATTGACTTACATATTCACAGTGCTTTCTGTCACAGGCTGTGACCTTGTAGCACTAAAAATACACAAGTCACTATTCTCCACTGCACCAACCAAGATTTAATGTTGTGGCTCTCTGGTTACATACAGACCTCTGCAGTGCATTAACTAGTAGAGGTTTCATAATGTACTATAGTGCATTTCCCACTGAGTAACATATTTTTAAATATGTTTTTCATTTAAGTTGCACCTTATTTTTATATGTAACTACATTTTGGTGAAAACCCAAAAAACGTACAGAAAATACTTTGCTTTTTAGCCACACCTTTGATCCCGCCCCCACTCTCACTGGCCCCGCCCTCGCTGCATGCAGGATCACAGTTCACATACTTTTTTAATGCACTGGTTTTAATGCACAAAAACACTGGCTTTCGAGGACCCAGGTGAGCTAAGAAGATATCTCCAAGACCCAGTTTCAGAGGATATGGAAGCTCAACTTCAAGGAGCAGCAAAAAGGAGAGCGTCGCCAGACAATACAGGTGCTAACGGCCCCTCCAGCTCGAGACAGGCAAGATAGACAATTTGGGGCTGCAATTCATCCAAACAAACAACTGACTACCTCTCTGCAGCCAGACAACAAGGTTCTACCTCAAGATACAACAGATCTACCTCAATATACTTATTCATATCTCTTCTACAAAGCGGTCATAGGAAAGGAGCATGCGACAGAAGTATCCTTATAGGAAATAACAGTATTAAGGGTTCTGTGAACTGTGACTCCCGGGGGGTGGAGAGGTACCCGGATAGACGTAACCAACGGGATCAGAAGGGGGAACAGCAGAGTAATAACGCCTATTTTAGTTTTTAGTCATTGGTTTTAACAAGAATCCTCGGGGGGGAACGTTGCTGGCGCACGCTCTTATCACAAATGTTCGAGGGAGGGGGGCGGGGAGGGAGGGTGGCAAGGGGGGGGAGATAGGGGAAATTTTGACATTGTATCTTTACACTCTAGCTACTTTCTTTCTCCCTATCCTTTTTCTTACTTCGGACAGCCGGCTATTTACACTAAGTCACCCAGTATGTAACATGATGCAAGATGAGGAGGTAATGAAGGTAGGAGACACAGACCTTAAGACAGGGAGTCAGATATCTCACAGGAGCTTATCAACAAAAGGCGATGCTCAGGTGGAAAAATTACACGGGTTACAAAAACACAACTACAGTCAAACTTAAAGGTTATATTGTTTAATGTTAAAGGGCTCAATCACCCTGTTAAAAGAAGGAAGACATTAGATCACCTTGCTAAGCTAAAGGGAGACGTGATTGTTCTACAAGAAACCAAGCTGACGACGCACAACGCTTTAAAGCGATGTGGATAGGGCAAGCTTTCTGCTCACCGGCAGTGGGCAAGAAGAGAGGCGTTATGACACTAATAAACAAAAACTCCAGACTAACAGCACAAGAGTGCTACGCCGATGAGGATGGGAGACTGTTAATAACAAGCTTCAAACGGGGCGATGAAAGGATCCATATAGCCAACATCTACAGGCCAAACACAGACGACAGCGCCTTTTGGGAAGAGGTCGAGAACAGGCTGAACACCCTCCCCACAGACGATCTACTGATCGTAGCGGGGGACCTTAATCAGGTACCAGATCACGACATAGATAGACATCCTCACGACATAGATAGACATCCTCAACGTAGCAGCCACCGCACGCATACACAAAACACTCTTAAAAAGCTGTGCGCCAAATTGCAGCTTAGAGACCCCTGGAGACTACAGCATCCTGACACTAGGGACTATACCTTTTACTCACACCCACACAACTCATACAGCAGGATCGACTACATCCTCATGTCTTCCACGCACACACACCTCATCGAACATACTGAAATTGCACCAAGAACAATTTCAGATCATTCCCATATTAGCCTAACGTTAAATGGGCGCCATAACGAGAACATTAGCCGCCGTTGGAGGTTTAACAATGACATTCTAAAAGTAGGATCAAATGTAACCAGTATAGAAGAGGCCATAAAGGAATACCTTAAACACAACGATACCCCAAACGTAGATGAGGGAATACTCTGGGACGCCATGAAGGCCACAATCAGAGGCACAGTCATAGACATAAAGGCAAGAATGAATAAAGACAGAAACAAGAGGGTACCATAATTAGAAAATGAGATCAAGGACCTAGAGGGGACCCATAGCTCCAATTTATCGGAGAAGAACACACTTACTGAACTGACTAGCAAGAAATATGAGCTCAACAAAATACTAAGCGAAAGGGCAGGTATCTGGATAAACAAGTACAAAGCCATCAACCTATGTGCAGCAAATAAAGCTGGTAAACAACTTGCCTTACACCTAAAAAGCAAACAAAGGCAACACACAATAGCAGCAATAACTGACACCAACAAGACCTCACAAACATCAAACAAAGAAATACTCAGGGTCTTTAAAGAGTTCTATGAAGATCTTTACAATAAGGACGAGGATCTGAATAAGTATGGGGGAGCTAGCCTACTAGACAAATTAGCCCTACCTAAACTGACAGATGAGCAAAGAACCACACTAGAGCAAGACATCACCGAGGCAGAAATAGACAAAGCAGTGGCATCCCTAAAAGACAATAAAGCACCAGGACCGGATGGGTTTACGTCATGCGTTTACAGTTTCTTCAGCTAATTAGACCAACAATTAGGAAAGTCTTTAGTCACTGTATCATGGAAGAGAGAATGACGCTCTCGATGGCAGAAGCTACATAATAGTCATCCCAAAAGAAGGCAAAGACGCACACCACCCGCAAAACTACCGACCTATCTCCTTAATTAACGTAGACTGCAAGATTTATGCGAATGTCCTAGCAGTCAGGCTAAATGCACAGCTCCCAAAGTTAATACACAACTCACAGATGGGCTTTCTGAAGAATAGAATGTCTCACGATAACACAAGACTTTTATGCCACCTACTAAACCACTCAGCAACAAACACTAATCCGGCAGTGATGATTGCCCTAGATGCCGAAAAGGCTTTTGACAGAGTGTCTTGGCCTTTCCTCGAACAGTGCATGCTAAAATTTGGACTAGGAGATAAGTACAGGAGAATGGTGATGGCCCTATACAATGGCCTAAAAGCTTGGGTGGTCATCAACTGGGGCACCTCGGAACCTCTTACCCTACAGCGAGGAACCAGACAAGGAGGTCTGCTATCCCCAGCACTCTTCCTACTCTCCCTTGAACCACTCCTTACAATGATTAGAAATAAAACAGAAATAAAAGGAATCCCAATCAAAGGTAACACGGTCCAACTTGCTGCATACGCAGACGATATACTCATCACAACGGAAGAACCGGGCACCTCTATAGAAGCCCTAATGAACACCATTGATACATACTCACGGGTAGCTGGATACAAACTCAATAAGGACAAATCGGAATGCAAACCTCTACACGTTCACACAACAAAAGGTGTTTTAGGTAACTCGGGATTGGCCTGGCAGAAAGGTTATATAAAATATCTGGGTATCTACTTTGGGAGAGACCTAAAATCGACTCTTGACCAGAATGAAAAAACACTGCTGGACAAGTTAAAGAATAGAACCGATTCATGGTCACCAAAATACGTTAGCATAATGTTTATTCTTTCTACTCTATCCCACCAGCTAACACCCATGGTCAACCACCTGCTCAGCATGCTGCCACTTACACTTACGGAAGATTTCAACAAGAAATTAGACATATTAATAAACAAATTCTTCTGGAGGGACAAGAAAGCCAGAATAAGTCTACAGAAACTAAGGCTTAATAAAAACCTGGGGGGACTTAATTTAACCAACTATAAGACTTTCCAGACAACATGCTTAGCTTGACAGGGGATACACAGGCTGACACCACAGCAGAATTACACACCGGTATGGTTTGAGGTAGAGCGATCAATGCTAAACAGCCTACCCCCCTTAGCCCTACTCACGGCAAACAACACTCCGAGGCTAACAACATAATACTCAAAAACACTAAGAATGCCTTACTTAAAGTAGACAAAAAAATGGAGAAGAGTATTAGGAACACGAAATGGGAATCTCTCTGGACAAACACCAAAATAAAATACAGGGATAAAACACTTAGCTTTAACTCATGGGCGAATAAGGTAATCTCCACCCCGAGCCAGCTAGAAGAGAATAATACCCCACTCACCTTCACCAACCTAAAACAAAAACATAACCTCCCAAGGGCAGACCTTAGCAAAGAAGTCCCGTCAATCCTCCAATACATGACTAAACTAAACAAAATCGGTCACCAAACATCGCACTTATACAAACTCTTGAGCCCGAGCACATCGAAATTAAATAACAAAACAATCAATTACTGGGAAACTCAGCGTAACAGCCCTTTTAGCGAGACTGAAAAGCAACGGCTATGGACATCTGCGTCAAAGAACAAAGTCACACCAACCCTAGCCCAGACAAAATACTGGCTCATCCACAAAACCTTCTGGACCCCGGCACGCCTAGCAGCAGTCGGTCTCCGTAATAATGACCTTTGTTGGAACTGTCATGAACAGAAGGGAGACTTGGCACACCTCATTTTTCACTGTCCCAGAGTTAGGACCTTTTGGGAGAGAGTCAGGGATTTCATATACTGATAGAGCAAGAAATTGCATATTACGCGACTTGCTCGAGTCATGAACCTCGAATTTGTTATAACCCGGTAATCCAATTTGTTCGTTTACTAATTTTATGTATTTTTGAATGTGTTTGTGTATCTTAGTGACGCTTGCCTATGTGTTTTACTAAAACAATTAACTCTTGTCCATAAAATGGCCGCCGCTTTGGATTTTGCCCCTGCGCATGCGTTAGTCACACTCACGTGACGTGACGTAGTTGCAGTTCTGGAGGGAAAGGGTGCGCATGCGTAATAGCCTCAAGATGACTGTCGGTGTATTAACGTGGTGAAGCTTGTGCAGATGCTCTCGTGTTATTGTATGTTGCACTAATCTATATTTACATAGTATATTTTTATAAGTAAGAAATATAAAGTAGTTACTCATGGTATACGGTACCTTCATTTATTTCTATGTTTTAATTTGTTCTCGCTTACTTTTCATGTATCCACGGCATGGAGGGTTGATGGGATGCTTGGGAGTCCATTTTGAAGTGCAGTACTGCGCAGGACCAGGAGTGGCAAAGTGGCATTGACTAAGTGCCAAGTGAAAGACTCTGCCAAGATGTGCCTGGGAAGATGCACCTTCACCCAGCCAGAGAAACAGATTTTGTACTGCATTTGTAACATTTGTATATCTTCCTATTGTATTCTGTAAAATATGTCATGGGAACCCAAAATCTGCTAGGCGGTTCCCTAAGATGGATATTTAGGCTTACAGTAGTCTGTTCTGATTGGTGTGTTAACTTATCCTACTTGAGGACCAATTGAAATTGGGGATTCTGACACTTTGCAACATTGGGGGGTGGTACACTGACCCAAAAACAGTATAACTAGCCTAGGTTTAGCTAGAGAATTTGTCCGACTTGTCTGAATAGCTGACCTGTCACTGACCCAACGCACTCAATAGGTGACTGAATTTACAGAGCGCTGCGGAGCACTCTGTCCGAATTTGACCATAGACTCAAAGGTTTTACTAAACCTTAAGTGCTGGCGGAGCACTTTGCTGGGGAGTTCGCTAACCCAATCGGGGTTCTGACTGATAGCTGCAGAGAGGGTGGAGCGCAGGCGTTGCTTCCAAACTGCGGGTGCTGGTCGTATCCTGGTGGTCCTGTCCTGATCCTAATCTGGTTTTCCTGTCCTGTCCTGGGGTGTCCATTCTGCACCTGCTGTCCCATTGATGACTGTCCTTCCGTGGGGTATTTCCTGTCCTTGACTGATCCGTGGCCAGGGTTGGTTTTCACACCATTCTAGGTAAATATATTGCAAGAAACCTATACTGCACCTTTCTATTTTTCTGTCTTTGCTTCAATAAAGACATACCTTTGCATACGTTAATTTTCCACGCTTTCCGCAGTCTACTATATGAGTCAATTGCATCTATTTTCATAGCATGTTCCTATGTTACCCTACCTTTTAGAGCATTTTCTTTCCATTACTGTCTATGAATTATAAATGTGGTTTATAAGTTTCACCTGCATTCTGATTTGAAGTAATGTTGTTAGAGTTATAGCGTGTTCCACTTTTCACTCTTTCTATAGCTGTTTAGGATTCCAAATTTCCCATTTATATTCATGAAGTACGTCCAAATAGTGTAATTTTATACGTGCATAAGCTTGCCCATTTATAGATGTCCATTCTTGAGTTGCATTTTTACTCTATTTAGCGTGTTCCCTGTCTCACTATTATTTTAGAAAACCTAAATGATTGCCCTTACATTGTTTCTTTATGGTTATATGCTTTTCGTTATCTTGCTTATCGACTGCCTTTTAACTGTAAGCCTAATGCTCTTAGAATCTGATTACTAAGATAAAAAAGTCTTAAAACTTTCCAGTTGTCCGTGGTCATTTGATGAATATCAAAAGTTTATGAAGTTGGGTTAGTATTTTTGTCTGCCTTTCTTCACAGCTAGCTCCCTGATCTATCGCCGTCATAGGTACCCGTAACGGTGGATGGTAAGTCGGGTACACTAGAATACAATAGGAAGGAATCAGGGTTACTGGTGGTAGGTTTGTGAGGTCACCTGATTAATGTATATGGTGAATTGAAATTTATGGGCCCGAAAACTATATGGTGAAATTGTTGGTCGGGTGACCCACGATATCTATCAGTAATTTTCTGGTAGCAGAGGTAATGGTTAGGGACTAGTTAAAGTTAGGTAGGACTAGTAAAG
The DNA here is from genome assembly GCF_964261635.1 of Lissotriton helveticus. Lineage (NCBI taxonomy): Eukaryota > Metazoa > Chordata > Amphibia > Caudata > Salamandridae > Lissotriton > Lissotriton helveticus. Next base: position 377,068,825 of record NC_136060.1, read on the forward strand.
CTAGTAAAGTTGGATGCTGCTAGTTGAGAAAATAGTGCTGCTAAAAGTAAAGCGTTTTTGTGGACTGATCACTCACATGGAATGCCTTGCTTTGAAAAATTATGAAATGTTTTAAATTGTTTTTCTTATTATTGTACTGATATATGTATTAACCCATTCGTTAGTAAAGTGTTTTTATGTTGTTGGGAATCCCCGGGGAATTGAATAGCAAGTGGTGAAGAAGAATCCACTTGCTTTGAGGTCACTGGCTCCAGGAAAGTTGGTGCAGGTTAGGCAGAACTGGAAGCACTAACTAGGGTTTATTCTGAATGTATGTTTGAATAAATGTTAGCAACGAGGTTCATTGGCAAAAATTCTATTGTGGCATAACCTAGTGAGGGTCACACCAGAAGGAGTAGCAGGTTCATCAGAGCTTGGGTGAAAGCAAAGGGGTTCGCTAGTGAAACTTGAGGCTTCATATATATCCCGGAAAGGTGGATGAGTCAAAGAAGTAGCAGGTTCCCTAATGCTTGTGTGAAGGGTAGGCAGAAGAGATCTATCCGTAGTGAGTGAAAAGTAAATGGAAGTAGTTTACTTGCAGTGAAACAAATTCTTTTCCTGTCTAGACACTTGAGTACAGTGGCGAATGTGTATTCGTTGTTAAATAACCAAGCACTGGCACTTTAGAAAGAAAGAAAGTTTCCGTTACCTTGTGAAGGAGGGAGTCAGTCGCGAAGCTGCTCTGACGTCACTCTGTGCCGCGCTGGGATTGGTAGACGCAACTGGTGTGTAGCGGAGCTGGAATTGTAAAGGAGGGGTGAGTGCCGAAGCGTGAGAACCTGTCTCGCGAAAAGGCCGCGCACCCATTGGTCGAGATTATTTGAATTTGTGCATTTCATTGGTTGTACGAAAATAAAAGACGCATTTGGATTGGAAGTGATTTTGTAAACAAAGTCGCTCGTAGGAATCATATGTGGCATTCATATAGACCGCATACCAGACCTGATCCTCGGTATATGGGATTTGAGAACGATCAGTGGAAAGGTGTTAAAAACGACATAATGTACGGAAATAAGAGAAAATTGTCCCTGGTAAACAAAGTAAAGAATTATTTCAAAAAGGACAAACCCATAAGAACCAGAGAAGGTGTTGTCATTCCGCCACCGAATACTCCCGCATCTTTCATGATGTTCGATAAAGGGTACCACTCGTGTGTATGGTTGGAAAATTGGGCGGAATACACGAAAGATGACGGAGTATTGGCTTTTCCGTTAGAGGGTACATTTAACGGCAGGATTCTATTCAATTTGAGAACCCGAATGAATGATTTACATCCCAGACCTAGATTAACGCAGTACGAAGCCTTAGAGGAATGGGAGATCGAGGCTTTTGAACGAGATAAGCCCCCAATGGATAAAGGGTTAACTAAATTTTATCCGAAATTGAAGCAGGAGACCCGAGACAAAAAGATGAAGCAGTGGAGACAGAATATGATTGTGGAAGGACTGTTTCCAATGATGCCAATGGGTGGTCCTCCTGGGGGGGAGAAGAAGACAGAAAAATGTAAACACTGGGTACCCATTGGAGAGTCGGATGATGAATTGTTAGATGACATGTTTATAAGAAGTCCACCTACTTATAATGAAGGGCACCGACCTTCTAGTGAAGGGGAAAATTCCCGAAGACCTCCTCCCCAGGAGGAGGCCAGGTCTGCAAGTGTGGGAGGGGGTTGTCAAATACCACCCTGTACAGAGAGTTTAGGACCCATAGATACAAGGGATATTTACCCAAGGATTCCAGCCAGTGGGAATGCGAGATACTCACGTGAAAGAGACTTTTGCTCTAGACCTCCCTACGAAGGTGAGGCAAGACCATCAAGTTCAGGAATGCCGTTCTTACAACCTCAGTGTGAGGAAGGACCTAGATCCCTAGGCACAGGAAGTTTGTTCCCAAGACCTAATTATGGTGAAGGACCAAGTGAGACACATCTCACTGCCCCGAGTTATGCTCCCACTCTAACCCCGCAGGTGTTACATGATAAATCCTTAGACAGGTTATTGGAAGAAAAGGAGCGAGAGGCTCTAGCAAAGCAGAGAGCTGAAATAATTCAGAAAATCTCCCAGTTAAATACAAGTCCTGAAGCTTTGACGATCCCAGTAACTATCGGACCCGTGGTTCCGTTGTATGGGGACCGGCAAGAGAGTCCAAAACCTCCAGTCATTACCCCAGTCATAGCACAGCCAAGACCAGAACCCTTAATCGTAGATGACCAGACGAGTGAGTGCGAGTCTGAGGTCTCGCTACTGGATCTGCCCATTAGGGATACAGGGAAAAGGATGCAGAAAAGACATAATCCTTTCAATACGAGGGAGATTCAAATGGAATCGACTTCGGGTACTAAGAGTGTCACGTTGGAGACTTCTGAAGAAATCGAAAGATGGAGTCAAGAATTAGAAAAACAAGTTCCTCAGTCGAAACCTTTAGATCTCTACAAACTGAGAGTAGAAATAGAAGAGCTAATGGCAGGAAATGTAGGATTAGACAGATTAAATACCTACTCTGAAGAAGAGTTGTTGTTTATTTGCAAAAGTCTTACCCGAAATGCCCGAGTACTTCATGAAAAATTGACAGACACTGCTGCTAGCATGGGAATAGATATTTCAAAATCGAAACCTTTGCAGAAACCGTACAGGGCAGATTTCTCAGACAAAGATTTGGAAAACCTGAATGTGTCAGGGAAGAAGGCACAGGTCAAAGAATTATTGACAGTGTTGCAGAAATGGGGCGATGTGGAAAGATGGAAAGCCAGGTGGGCCAAGAAAAAAGATGAGGCTAGGTCTAAACAAGTAACTCCTGAATTTGTATTAAAAGAAGCTGACAAACCAGAGCAGTTATACCCTATGCGCGAAGTGCCAGGTGGAAAATATGTACATGTTCCATGGTCCAGACAGGATATTGTGTCCTTTACAAATCATTTTCACAAAATTACGAGAAAAACCTGTGGACTGGTACAGGCAAGTGGAAAGATTTGTAAAGGTGCAGAAATGCTTATGGAAGGACCTGGATGGGTTCTTTGACATTGCGGTCCCTGTAGACTTATGGACCGAGTGTAAAATAGCCATAGCTTGGCCTAGTGAAGAATACCCGAGGGACTCAAAAACAGGGGAACCCTCTATTGAAGTGATGAAAAAATATGAACAGGTAATTCAACATTTGAAGCAAAAAGTGCCCGCAAAGGAAACTGATTGGACCAAGATAGATAGAACCACGCAGGAAAGGGATGAGACTGTACACTCTTTTTATAAAAGACTATTACAGGTGTTTAAGACATACAGTGGTATAGATAACATCGAGATGAAGGATATGACCCATTTCATTTACAGGTTTGTAAACGGTTTAAGACCCGAAATTTGTCAGTGGATCAAAGATAATAAAATTTGTTGGCAGTCTAAGAAAATGGATGAGGTCCTCCGATACGCAAAGTACTGCGAGGATGAAATGGCAGAAAAGCGAAAGGCTTTGAAGGATAAAGTGATGTGGGCACAAGTGAAATTAGCTGAACAGCAGGAAAAGCAATTAAGTAAATTAAATAAAAATACTCAAAATCAAGGCTCTGGGGGTGGGGGAAAGCCCAAAGTAAAAATGAGCAGAGAAGAAGCTAAAAAGAAATTTCCCTGCCACCGGTGCAGAGAAATTGGGCATTGGCGAGACGAGTGTCCATATTTACAGCATGATAATACCCAAACCCCTGATTTAATTCCACAGACGCAGAATGAAAAACCAAGAAAGACCCAGCAGCAGGTAAAAGTAATTCAATTGCCCCGAGCACCAAAGCAAAATTTTAAGGGAAAATCACCGCAGGGTGACGACGTAGAAATCTGGGGAGGCAATGAGAACAGAAATGCAGCAACTTCGCAGTATTTGTTAAATGACACTTTTCTCTGTGACGACCAGTACTGACGGGGCCTGAGAGGGGAGGACGAGGAGTGTGTACTTGGCGCCTCCTTGCCGGTAGACCAGTCAGGGCCATACATTGAAGGAAAGGTTGATGGAAATGATGTCACCTTTCTGTTGGACACTGGTGCTACCCGTTCTACTGTGAGAACAGCAGACGTTCCAAACCTACCCCTCTCGGGAGAAGCAATCCAAGTAGTGGGGGTATCTAATTAATTGATTAGTACACCCGTTACCGAGCCCATGGAGATTTCAATAGGGAACTTTAAAGAAATGCACAGATTTGTCGTTTGTGATACCAGTCCAGTAAACTTACTGGGACGTGATTTGTTGTGCAAAATGAACTGTACTATCTTTTGCACACCAAAACGCGTTGAAATTCAAACCCCAGACGAAGATGGCATTTACAAATTAATGCTAATCAGACCTGACTCAGAAATTAAACGGATGACTATACAAGACTTACCTGAAGAACTTCAGCAGACAGTGAAACAAGAACTATGGGACTTTACTGGAAAGGATGTAGGATTAATGGCAAATGTAGATCCCATACAAACAACCATGAAAGAAAATGCAGTTTACCCCAATACCAAGCCCTACAGAATGAGTGCCGAAGTGAGAGCAGGAGTTGCCATTGAAATACAGAAATTGCTAGAAGCAAACATCATACAAGAAGTGATGAGTAGTCCATGTAACTCACCCATAACTGGAATTAAGAAACCTAGTGGCAAATACAGAGTAGTGCAGGACCTGAGAAAGGTAAACAAAATTGTGGTTCCTTGCTGTCCTATTGTCCCGAACCCCGCAGTGATCCTGTATCAGATTCCCTGGGATGCTGAGTGGTTCACTGTGATAGACCTATGTCACGCATTCTTCTCGATCCCATTGCATCCAGACAGCAAATTTCTTTTCTCATTTGCTTTCAACAGTCATGTGTATGTTTGGAATCGTGTCCCCCAGGGGTACACAGAAAGCCCCTCTATCTTTAATCAGATCTTGAAAAAGTGCCTTGAATCTTTAGTCTTACCTGGAAAGTCTGTTCTGGTGCAATATATTGACGACCTCTTGGTGGCGTCCAAAAGTCATAGGGATTGTGTGATTGACACCATTGCTTTACTGCACCACCTAGGTGAAAAGGGACGTAAAGTGGCCCCTGAAAAATTGCAGTTCTGTTCAAAATCAGTAAAATATCTGGGGCACCAGATAGAAAAAGGCGTCAGAAAAGTCACCTCAGAGAGAGTCAGAATAATTCAAAAGATGCAGTTACCCCGTACTCAGAAAGAAGTCAGAATGTTCCTTGGAGTTGTAGGCTACTGCAGGCAATGGATTGTGGGATTCGCAGTCCTGGCAAAGCCTTTGATAAAAATGACAAAGAAAGGAGCACAGGACCCAGTGGAATGGGATGATGAAAGCTTAACAGCATTTACTAAATTACGAGACTGTCTGTGGACAGCCCCTGCTTTAGGGATGTCTGACTATTCTAAGGAGTTTGCCCTGTTCTGTGACACACGACACAATTGTGCATTGTCAGTCTTAACCCAGGAGCATGGGTTGACTAGACGCCCAGTGGCATATTTCTCTGCCACTTTGGATCCAGTGGCTGCTGGATTACCTGGATGTCTGTAAGCAGTAGCTGCAACTTGCACGAGTTTAGAACAGAGTGAATCCATTGTCATGGGACATCCTGTAACTGTCTATGTTCCACATGCAGTTGTGATTTTACTGACCAGGACCAAGACCCAGTATCTCACCCCTAGTCGGCTGACTAAATACGAGAGGATTCTCGTGGGTGCTACAAATGTAGTCATCACTAGGTGTAATATCTTGAACCCAGCCACCCTACTCCCTGACTCAATGATTGTAGAAGCTGAGGGAGAGAACGAGCATGACTGCATTAACCTGACAGAATTCAGTACTAAACCCTGCCCAGACATTAAAGAAACACCTTTGCCTGTACATTATGAGGAATGGTTTGTGGATGGCTCATGTATGAGACACGAACTGGTGGGCCCAAGTGCTGCGTATGCTGTGGTCGCGTTAGACAAAATTAAAGAAGCATCATGTTTATTTGGAGTAAAGTCTGCACAAGTAGCCGAATTGATTGCATTGATAAGAGCTTGCAAATTGGGAAAAGACAAAAGAATAACAGTGTATACTGACAGTCAGTACTGTTATGGGGTTGTGCATGACTTTGGCCAATTATGGCTACAAAGAGAATTCCTGACTTCATCAGGTACCCCCATTCGAAATGGAAGGGTTGTACAAGATTTACTGGAGGCAATCCAATTACCAAAAGAATTAGCAGTGGTCAAATGTGTTGCCCATAAAAAGGGCCTTGACGCTGTATCTTTGGGAAATGATTTTGCTGATCAAGTGGCAAAGCAGTGTGCTAGGGATCGCATGTCAATAAATATTAAACTGGGAGGGACTGGAAACAGCTGCCAACTTATGGTGTTTGAAGAAGTGCCTACCTGGGATGAGGCGAGTGATTGGCAGCATGCTGTGCCATCGAAAGAGAAAGAGAAGTGGAGGAAATGTGGTTGTCGACCAAGAAGTGAGGATGGTGTAATTGTGGGCCCAAATGGTATGCCTCTGTTACCCAGACACCTGCTCGCCTCTATGGCTAGGTTGATACATGGAAATTCACACACTGGTAGGGATGCCATGGTTCTGGTGTTTCAACAAACCTGGTATAATCCGAAGTTCAGGAAAGTAGCGGAATCACTTTGCCAGAGGTGCTTGACATGCCAGCAATTCAACCCTGGGAAAAGAACAGTAGTTGAATTAGGAAAAATTGGGAAATCAGGGGGTCCCTTTGTGAGAGTACAGATTAACTTCATCACCATGCCTCGTTGCGAGGGGAAGAGATATGTCCTTGTCATTGTCTGCCTGTTTTCAAAATGGGTGGAAGCCTACCCTGCCAAACAGAATGACGCCCTAACAGTAGCAAAATTGTTACTACGGGAATTGATACCTAGGTTCGGGGTTCCAGTCACTATTGAATCAGATAGAGGCGGACATTTTCAGAATGAGGTAATCGATCAGCTCTGTAAAGCATTCGGGATCAAACAAAAGATGCACTGTGCATATCGTCCAGAGGCTTCTGGAGTAGTAGAGCAAATAAATGGCACTATAAAATCGAGATTAGCAAAAATGTGTGACTCTACCGGCATGAACTGGATAACTGCCTTGCCTCTTGTTCTGATGGGACTCAGAAGTATTCCAGACCGGAAAACAGGCCTGAGCCCACATGAAATCCTGATGGGAAGAGTGATGAGACAAGCGTGGGTTCCAGGATACAAACTGTTAAGCATTACTGATGATTTGGTACTTGAGTACTGCAAGCAACTAGGTGACCAAGTGCGTTCTATCTCTCGCCAGATTGGGGAAGACGCCGTCGCCAACCCAACAACTCCAGTTCACAAATTGGTTCCTGGTGACTGGGTTAGAATCAAGAAGCATACTCGTTCGAGTTGCCTTGCACCGAGGTGGGGAGAAAAACGCCAAATAATACTGGTAACCACGACGGCGGTGAAGTGTGCAGGCGTTCCCAAGTGGATCCATGCCAGCCATACACAGAAGGTAATTCCAGACGAGGAACCTGGAGCTGAAGGTTGTCCAGCTGAGGGGTCTGCCAACGTCGGTCCTGAAGTAGCTGATGACGAACAGCCGAGCACCAGCCAAGATGATTGGATACCCATAATCGATCTAACTGAAGACCCAATCAGAACAAGAGAGCGAACCTACGAAGATAGAGAGTGGAATAGAGAGGTCGAGATAGGCACAGGCGAAGACCCTCGGATTATTGAGATTCATGTCAAATCTGAGGACGAAGAGGAAGGTCAGACAGGGACAGAGCAAGTGATCGACACACCTCCACTAACTCCTGAAATTGAAAAGGGACAGGCTTGAACTAGTGTAAAAGTTTGAGCAGAAGAAAATCAAGGGATCGAAGTGCTTGAACAGGATCAGATAGAATTAGAAGAACGTGTTCAGGACACAGAAACAGAGACATTCGAAAGCCAAAACCAAAAATTCACCTGAACCAGGCCAGCTTAGTAACCAGGCAGAAGAAATAGATACAAGACCTGGGGCTAGTCAGACAGGAAGGGAAGAGACAGAAGCAGAAGTGCCACAAACAAATGAAAATAAAAGAGCATTAGAAGAAAGCCAAATCACAGTGCCAGCCAAAAGACTCAAGAAAAAGAAAAATATCGAACCAAGATATATTAAAAGACTGAGACTGAGAATAAAAACAGTCGAAGAGAAACTTGCAGACAGAAGGAAAAGTCCACGAATTACAGAGCAAGCTGGAGAAAGCTCCAAAAGAAGGAGTGATCGAATAAAAAGACTGAACGAAAAATACCAGGATCCTGAATGGACATACTTAGTTTTGGAGGAATTTGAGGATCTTGATATCTCTGACGAAAGTGACGGAGAACACATTGCTGATCTGTCTGCCGAAGAAGACGAACTGACCTGAAGTTGTGCAGAGTAAGCTACCTGTGCAAAGTTACAAAGAGGGGTTGAAAACTTCTTCTGAGCAAAATGTCTGATTCAAGAGTGAATGGAAGGCCTGAACGCAGTTGTTGCAAAACATGCTGCAAAGTATGTATATGTAGTGTAGCTATAGTAATAATAGTTTGGATAGGATTAACAGTTTTTATTCCTTTTATGGCTAATATTGACCCTACTCTACTACTGACACTGAAGAACTGACAACACGAAGTGTAGAAAGACGTGAAAAGACACTCAGAAAAACAAAACGAGACTTAGAAGCATCAGATGAGGAAGGACTACATTACCACGGAGTTAAGAACCAGACTCATTTAAATGTTTTTGCAAACTTATTAGTGCATTATGTAGAAACTATGGAGATAGAAGACTGCTATGTCTGCATGAAGCTACCTACTTCTGTAGCTGAAGGCGTGACTTATCATCACCTACCCTTAACTTATGGAATTTCCTGTAGTATTTTAGCAAGCTTATTTTACAAAAGAGGACCGTTACAGTACTATTACTCTAACAATGACATGATATTTTCTGAACTCCCTATACGTGGAAATCTTAATCCTGTACATACTAAAAGTGACGTTACACGTTATATGGGGGAATACTTTCTGACTATATGTACCATAGACTTAAATGAAGCACACAGAGACAACTTGACCTGTTCATTACATGAACAAGAGAACATTTTCCTAAATATGGCAGAGAAAAGAAGGGAGAGTTTCCAAAGAAAGGCAAATGATAAAAAGCAGAAAACTCCAAAATGGGCCGAGAACATGGAAAGCACCTCAAATGGTGGAGCTGGTCCTGCTTTGTTGCTGGATTTCGAAAGGAAAGGGAAACTCTGTCTTCACCGCGAGAGGACTAGTTATTATAATAACATTTTCATTGGTTCCAGTCAATGTGAACACAATTACAAGGTAATTGGAGGTTGGGGTTTCAAAAATGGGTCAGAACCTGTGTTTCCCGGAATTTATTATATATGTGGAAACAAGGCCTATTTCAAATTGCCGGATCACTGGTATGGAAGCTGCTACTTTGGCATTGTTTTCCCGAGAATATACCATCTATCTATCTATCTAAGCATTTGTATAGCGCGCTACTCACCCGGAGGGTCTCAAGGCGCTTAGGGAGGGGGGGGGTCCGCTACTGTTCGAACAGCCAGGTCTTGAGCTGCTTCCTGAAGGCGAGGTGGTCCTGGGTCAGGCGGAGGTGGGTCGGGAGGGAGTTCCAGGTCTTGGCGGCGAGGTAGGAGAAGGACCTTCCCCCTGTGGTGGCTCTTCGGATGCGGGGGACGGCGGCGAGGGCGTGAATGAAATTGCTGGAAGGAATGAAAACACTAATGGCTTAGTGCGTAGCAAAAGAGAAAGCGTAGGTGAAATAATGGGTAGTATTTTTAGTGCACTGATACCTGGGGTGGGAGTGGTTCTGAACACACACAGAATTTGCAAATTGTCCACAATAGTGGATGTGCTGTCTACTGACACAGCTCATGGATTTCTATTGGTCAATACCGAAATGGTTGCGATCAGATCAATGGTTTTGCAGAACAGACTTGCGCTTGATACCTTATTAGCAAAAGAGGGCGGAGTCTGCCAGATGCTAAAGGCGCAACATTGTTGCACTTACATACCGGACAAAAGTGTACAGATCAAAAGATATGTGAAAAACATTACTAAATTGGAAAAGGAACTTAAACCACTGGAGGTTGACAGTGCCTGGAAGAGACTTGTTGATGGTCTCTCCAATGTAGGTCATTGGTTTGCTAATTTAGGTAAAAGCTTATTGTTTAAGATACTGATGCCAATTGGAGTGATAGGCTTCATCATTTTCCTCATATTCGTCTGTTGCAAATGTCGCAAACACACAAAGAAATACACTATGAATAGTAGAGGTGTGAAAAGGAGTGTGGATGAACTTGAATTGGAAGGCTTGAATAATCAGATTTATAAAAAGGTGAAAAATTCTCACCCCAATAAAGAAGTGAAAGAGAAAATGAATCGCCTGTTAGAAGAGTTTGAGATGTACAAGGTGTGAGAGAAGTTGGCATCTGGTTCTATTTTGTTTGTGATGATAGTAAATATCATCAAAGAGGGGATTGATAGAGCAAGAATTTGCATATTACCCGACTTGCTCGAGTCATGAACCTCGAATTTGTTATAACCCGGTAATCCAATTTGTTTGTTTACTAATTTTATGTATTTTTGAATGTGTGTGTGTATCTTAGTGACGCTTGCCTATGTGTTTTACTAAAACAATTAACTCTTGTCCATAAAATGGCCGCCGCTTTGGATTTTGCTTCTGCGCATGCGTTAGTCACACTCACGTGACGTGACGTAGTTGCAGTTCTGGAGGGAAAGGGTGCGCATGCGTAATAGCCTCAAGATGGCTGTCGGTGTATTAACGTGGTGAAGCTTGTGCAGATGCTCTCGTGTTATTGTATGTTGCACTAATCTATAATTGCATGGTATATTTTTATAAGTAAGAAATATAAAGTAGTTACTCATGGTATACGGTACCTTCATTTATTTCTATGTTTTAATTTGTTCTCGCTTACTTTTCATGTATCCACGGCATGGAGGGTTGATGGGATGCTTGGGAGTCCATTTTGAAGTGCAGTACTGCGCAGGACCAGGAGTGGCAAAGTGGCATTGACTAAGTGCCAAGTGAAAGACTCTGCCAAGATGTGCCTGGGAAGATGCACCTTCACCCAGCCAGAGAAACAGATTTTGTACTGCATTTGTAACATTTGTATATCTTCCTATTGTATTCTGTAAAATATGTCATGGGAACCCAAAATCTGCTAGGCGGTTCCCTAAGATGGATATTTAGGCTTACAGTAGTCTGTTCTGATTGGTGTGTTAACTTATCCTACTTGAGGACCAATTGAAATTGGGGATTCTGACACTTTGCAACATTGGGGGGTGGTACACTGACCCAAAAACAGTATAACTAGCCTAGGTTTAGCTAGAGAATTTGTCCGACTTGTCTGAATAGCTGACCTGTCACTGACCCAACGCACTCAATAGGTGACTGAATTTACAGAGCGCTGCGGAGCACTCTGTCCGAATTTGACCATAGACTCAAAGGTTTTACTAAACCTTAAGTGCTTGCGGAGCACTTTGCTGGGGAGTTCGCTAACCCAATCGGGGTTCTGACTGATAGCTGCAGAGAGGGTGGAGCGCAGGCGTTGCTTCCAAACTGCGGGTGCTGGTCGTATCCTGGTGGTCCTGTCCTGATCCTAATCTGGTTTTCCTGTCCTGTCCTGGGGTGTCCATTCTGCACCTGCTGTCCCATTGATGACTGTCCTTCCGTGGGGTATTTCCTGTCCTTGACTGATCAGTGGCCAGGGTTGGTTTTCACACCATTCTAGGTAAATATATTGCAAGAAACCTATACTGCACCTTTCTATTTTTCTGTCTTTGCTTCAATAAAGACATACCTTTGCATACGTTAATTTTCCATGCTTTCCGCAGTCTACTATATGAAAGTCAATTGCATCTATTTTCATAGCATGTTCCTATGTTACCCTACCTTTTAGAGCATTTTCTTTCCATTACTGTCTATGAATTATAAATGTGGTTTATAAGTTTCACCTGCATTCTGATTTGAAGTAATGTTGTTAGAGTTATAGCGTGTTCCACTTTTCACTCTTTCTATAGCTGTTTAGGATTCCAAATTTCCCATTTATATTCATGAAGTATGTCCAAATAGTGTAATTTTATACGTGCATAAGCTTGCCCATTTATAGATGTCCATTCTTGAGTTGCATTTTTACTCTATTTAGCGTGTTCCCTGTCTCACTATTATTTTAGAAAACCTAAATGATTGCCCTTACATTGTTTCTTTATGGTTATATGCTTTTCGTTATCTTGCTTATCGACTGCCTTTTAACTGTAAGCCTAATGCTCTTAGAATCTGATTACTAAGATAAAAATCTTAAAACTTTCCAGTTGTCCGTGGTCATTTGATGAATATCAAAAGTTTATGAAGTTGGGTTAGTATTTTTGTCTGCCTTTCTTCACAGCTAGCTCCCTGATCTATAGTGGTCATAGGTACCCGTAACGGTGGATGGTAAGTCGGGTACACTAGAATACAATAGGAAGGAATCAGGGTTACTGGTGGTAGGTTTGTGAGGTCACCTGATTAATGTATATGGTGAATTGAAATTTATGGGCCCGAAAACTATATGGTGAAATTGTTGGTCGGGTGACCCACGATCTCTATCATATATCTATCTATAACCTTTGTTGGAACTGTCATGAACAGAAGGGAGACTTGGCACACCTCATTTTTCACTGTCCCAGAGTTAGGACCTTTTGGGAGAGAGTCAGGGATTTCATATACAACATCCTAGGATACTCACCACCTATACACGTCCATAGTGTAGTGTAGTCACGGCGTTCATGGAGCCAGAACTCCAGTCACAAGTTGATAGCCATCTGTTAGACCTCCTATTCACAGCGGCGGTAAAAATGATTCTTTCCAACTGGAAAGACACAAGGAAAGCGACTTTCAAGACCTGGTTCAACTGGATAACTTTCCTAAGGGGGCGGACAACATAACTTTAAAATACTCCCCCGGGATGCACTCAAAAGGAGAGATGTGGCATACACTAGACAGCTTCCTTGTATCTCATAAACCGCCTTAGGCAGAAAGCACATCTCCAAAATATTGTATCTATCCACCTCCCAACACAAAACTAGGGGACCCTGGTATTAACTAAATACCACTTCCCTATCTCTCATCCTTTCTTTCTCTACCTTTTTCTTTTTCCTCGCTCGAAGGTAATGCAATATGTCTCCACTCTAGTAAAGCCACGGGCCACGAATAGTTACTTTAGTTGTTGATGCCTTAACATATGTTGTGTAACATATGTTGTGTAAGCCAAATATAACTGCAACAGCACAATAACAATGTCCTACATTGCCTTCTCTTTCACTGTCTTGTATAACAAAAAAATTATTTTCTAATAAAAATTGTTGAAATTAAAAAAAAAAAACACGGAATGGAAGGATTACCTTTCTCTGAATTAGCTTCCAGTACTGACTGAGCATGCATTTGAATACTAAAGAAATTATCGAAATGCAAAATAACTTAATGGTGAGGAAGTTAAACTGCATTTACCATAATACATTGTGGAAGGACCGATGGATCGTGTGAGAGTGAATTACACCTGTGAAAAGTTACCAGTTTCAGAGAGGATTCGGAGTCAGGAAAGGTTACTCTCAGTGGGCCGATGGCCTGACTTCATTGACTTCATTGACTGAGCTTGTTTTATTTAATATTAAAATAAACATTCCTCCAGGCATCCCTTCAGTCATGCGATGTTAGCCATTGTATTGAGTGTGAAAGACAAACCCGACTGACTACTTTTTATTTAAGAACTGGGATGAACTAACATGCAACTGATATTAAAAGGCAGTGGTGTGACTAAAGAGCAAGATATGCGCATTGTGAAACCGCGTCATCTGCTTCATGCAGGCACATGGCTGAGTGCTTCAGGAGGTGTGTAAACATAAAATTACACAACTGTAAAAATTCACCTGTGAGGAAACGCGATACTCATGTCGTCGTAGCACCAAAAAAGGTTGAAAGTACAATCGCTGTTACGGACCTTGTTTCTGGAGGCCGCGGGTTCGGCGTAGCCAGCGTCGGATTGGCAGCGCGGGCAGCGGCCATTGCCTGAGGCGGGCAGGTATTCTCAGCTGTAGGTGACGTCAGAACTGTTGCCCGTCCGGATTGGCCCCTGACTGGCGCGCGACCTTAACGGCTGCTGCAACGTCAGAGCGAAGTTTGGCGCTTGTTATAACCAACTGCTGAGAACGGATGGCCTCATTGTCCTGCGCAGTAGGACAGTGGGCCACGCGCAGCGGGCACAGCACGTGGAGGGTCTCCTCCCATCCCGAGTCTCTGAGGTGAGACTGTGAGGCCACAGTGAGGCCAGTCTGTGCTCCTTTTGAGCGTCACAGCTAGCATTAATGTTATCTGGGGGTGGGGTGAGAAGGGGCTGTACGGGGAGTCAGAGAAGTGGTGGTCGTCTAAGAGGCTCTGCATGTGCCTTGAGCCCCAGGTGCCCACTGCCACCATGTCATATTAACTGGGAGGGGACTCCTGCTCTCAATTGAGAACAAAAAATAATACCAACAACCAAAATGTGCAAAAGGAGAAATTTTCGACAACTCATAACAATTATTTGTTCAAAAGCATTACTGACTTACTGTGAGAAATGTTCACCCTGGGACAAAATGACATAGGGAAGGGAGAATGGACACGGCTGGAGAGCAGCAAAATGGACTGAGCGAGGAGTGCAATGTGGAGAGAGACAAAGGGAGAAGTGAGACAACAGAGTGGAGAAGAAGGACAACAATATGGGGAAGTTTAAAAGGAAAAGAAAATCAAGGGAGAGAAGAGGGGGAAAGAAAAGTGGGAAAGGATGTGGCACAATATCTAGATCTGCTGACTTAGGAACAGGGCAACTGGGTTTGAGTCTTGGCGTGGGGTCAACATCCTGTGATTCTGGGAAAGTCACTTAATCTCCCTGTGGATGAAAAAAAGTGTTCTTGTATAATGTAACTGACGCCCCAATACCTTTGGGTAGAGTTTTCACTATATAAAACTGCAAAATAAAAGTGAATAGCAATGGAAATGATGGAGCAGCGAGGAAGACAGAAGTGTGTGTCGAACATTTCCTGGTCTAAGAGGAAAACAAGCATTTGCAATGCAATAGGTCTCGCATTACTGAAAGTTTGAGCTTTGGCGTTGTAAATTATAATGTTTGTTAGATTTTTCTTTTTTGTTGTTAAAAAAATATCCTAGCAGAAGCATATTTAATCAAAGAAAATCCACAAAGCATGAAAAGGGTCCAGTATCACAGGCTGTTACTAGGTGTCCCTGTGGAGTTGTAAACTGGACCTCTATTGGCCACATATGGCACTGCACCCTTACCTATACTACTGCTGGGACATATTTTAACAACATAAAAATCTAATAAACATTATTATTTGCAACTCAAATAGCTGAAACTTTCAGTAACGCGAGACCTTTTGCATTGCAAAATCTTGTTTTGTTCGTTTTACTTACAGCTAAGGGAACATATTAAAATCAGATAATCCATTGCATGGCATTTAGAGCTTGTTAAATAATGCCTGCAATTCCCTTTTGGTGGATTAACAACTAAGGAAAGGGATGACAGGTGCGAAGGCAAAGATGTCCCTTGTGGGTCTGCCCACAGACTTTCACAGTGAGTGCAGGACACTCAGAAGCCATTGGGTCCAAATTGAACAATTGACTTTAGTCAAAGGACTTTTTAAACATACAACTTTACATCCTGAAGATGGTCTGATGGATAATTTTGCCACAACAGACCAAAACGTCGACATCTGCATCTATTTCCCTAACATTTGTTGTACAATAGTGAAAGTTTTCTGTATGTTCAGATCCTTCACTCATCTGACTATTTGGAATAGATATCTGTGTTCATGATTTGTAGATAGTTTTACACACCCTTGATTATGCTGAATTGTTTTTGTGACTGTATCCTTTTCAATTTTATCGAGATTAAAAAACTCTTTGTACTTTTGGAAAAAGACTCTCCTGTGCTTTCGAAATTTCCCTCTATTCATTGATTGTACATGTTTTGAATAGTTTCATCTATGTTTAGATTTTTTCAAGGGTTCGAGACCATTTGGGGTTGAACTTAAAAGTAATTGCATATATCATATACTGGAGTAAGTATTTTCAAAAAAATCCCTAGTAGGCATCTTTGTACTCATTATGAATCTAGGTATCCAGCACTGAGTTAGAAAAGTAATGTAAAAAGTAACTTACCTGTAAATTACTGAAAAAGCCAATTCATTTCAATTTACTATATTTGCTAAGTATTGCAACCTACTGCATCCCCTGTAAATCAAACAAAGTACAAGTCCTATTGCATTTTCAACAGGTTCTACAATCAGCAACTTATTACTGTAAATTATTTAATGCTTACCTGTGCCCGGCTTGCTTGGTTCTAAAATAAAACAACAGTATATTGTTTTATACAAAAACAATTGGCCTAGAGTTCGGTGCTTGAGTGTGTGAAATCATTTGCTGACTGAGTGTGTACATCAAATGCTTAGCTCTGTCCTCTGATACTGCCTTACTGCTCGAACACTCTACCACAAATAGAGAGTAAGGTTCTAACTAACTTTAACCTCTGCCTACCTCTGGGGTCACCTGGACTCTATACACACTATACCTCATTTTGGTGTAGTATATATAGAGACAGTTTCCTACATGATCAAACCATGAATTTAAAAAAGAACTAAATAGAAATTCATAAATGAGATTCAAATAAGCCAGAATTAGTAAAAAAAGAAAAAAGGCTTTGCAGTTTTTAAGGTTAGAACGTTTCACTACATGGAATCTGTGCACTTTACCAAAAGTCCCAAAATAGATGATAGCAGTAGACAGTTAATTTCAACAACTATTAGAACATTGGAATGTTGGGAGCTCCATTGAAGACAATGCAGCTCCAGAGATCTGTATTCACTAGTAAAGGCCCTCTTATCTGAGTGTTCTAAACTCCACAAGCTGCCAAGAGCAATCCATTCTATTGTTTAAAATCAAGGTCAACTCAACAGTCAAGCCAAGGTGAAGAGCTGAGCAGTAGCAATGGCAAATCCTCTAAGATATGTACAGTTTTGTAAAAAGCCTCAACAAATATCTTTCAATTTATTTGGACACCTTTCCATTGATGAATGGGTAGATAAATCTGCTGGAGTTCAAATGGAGAAGACTGGAAAACGTCACCAAAACTTTGCTGCTCATGAACTGGATATACTTGAAGAGCAGAGGGCTGAAACCAGCACTAGAACAGCAACAAAATGGGCGACTCAAATATTCAGAGACTGGTTAGTAGAAAATGGGTATCAGCCGGACTTTGAGATGAAACCACTGCCTGAACTCTGTAGCCTTCTGAGACATTTTTATGCAGAGGTAAGAAATGCTAAGGGGGAATGTTACTGTAATCAAAGCCTTATATCAGCAAGGGCTGGACTAAATAGACAAATTAATAATCCTCCTTTTAGCAGAGCTGTTAATATCATGCATGATGCTGTATTTGCACCCGCTAACAATGTGTTAGTAGCAATTTTAAAAAAACAACGTAGAGAAGGTAGAGATATCAGTATAAGAAAATAATTTATCTCAGCACAGGACTTGTCATTGATAAAACACTGTGGTATCTTGAAATGTGGTATCTTGAAATGTGATGAACCTATTTCACTGCAGTACAAAGTTTTTTTTGATACCCAACTACACCTTGCAAGACGTGGCAGGGAAGGATTACGGGAGTTGCCTAAAAATGCTTTCACCTTCCAAATAGATGAAAACAACCAAGAGTATGCAACCTTAACTTTTAACGAACAAACAAAAAAACACAAAGAAATAGATGAGAAATTAAGATACCAAAACAGAGGTCACATCTATACCCAGCCAGGCAATGATATGTGTCCTGTGAAATCTTTGAAATTTTATATTTCAAAATTGCCCAGAGATTGCACATACTTCTATGTTCAACCAATGAAACTTACTGTGGAGGATGCTGCATGTGCCTCTGTTTGGTATTTCAAAAAGCCTCTAGGAAAAAAACACAATTGGAGGACTAATGAAAGAAATCAGCAGAAAAGCAAGTTTAAGTCGCATTTACACAAACCATTGTCTGCGCGCTACAGCTGTGCAATTGCTTGCAGATAATGGTCTAGAAGCTCGACAGATTATGGCAGTCACTGGCCACAAAAGCGAAACCAGTGTACAGAGTTACTGGAAAGCTTCATCTGAAGATCGAAATATATGGTCCACTGTACTAGCAAATGCAGGTGACAATACCAAGAAAAAAATATCTGTCAAAAACATAAATGGGCCAGAAACTTGTGCAGAAATAGAAGGCAATTCTTCTTTGAAGATGCCAGGGAGCAGAGCAGATCTCAATAAGGAAAAAATTATTAAAGATGTTTTTTCTCACTGTAACATCACATTTAATGGCAATGTACAATTTGTAATGAAATGAAACCTTATAATTGAAAACTTACTGTAACAAATTATTTCTAATGGTTGTCATGCTTTGCAAAGTTCCTTCTTTTCCAAAAGTATTAGTGTGCATGTATACTCCTAAATTTGAAACTTGTTATTCCATGATTTAGTACTGAAATTGTAGTACAAGGTGATGTTAATGGTGTAATAAATAATATTTTTTCACAAACTTAACGGTCTGTTGTTTTTTATTCTCCTTATTTGAATACAGTTTTATATAGCGCAAACTAGACCCGAAAATATCAGGTATCAGAGTGCTTTACATGAGAACCAGTTTCTTTTACAGATGGACACATTCATTGTTGTAAGACACAGGGAGTTTAAGTGATTTGCCCAGAATCACAGGATGCTAAGCGTCGTTGCTGAGATTTGAACCCTCCCTTAGCCAGCTCAGTTGCCATTATGGTAATATAGAGGTTAAATGTCTTATTTGGTCAAATGCCCCTCAGTATTTTAAACCTCCAGTCTACTTTCCAACTTCAAGATTATGTTTTATTTTTTTCACAGTTGGATATGTAGGTTAGGCATAGGGCTTGTTATGTAGCCTAATGTCTCACATTCCCCTTTAAATTCCAAATAAAAAATACATTGAAATATACAGTTTCTAAGAGACTGCCAACACACGTATGGTTTTTCATCTAGATCTAAAACTAGGTTTAAACAAAATGCAACCTGGGAAGGTCTGCGACACATTTAAAATTATTAAAATAATTTGTTGCACATTTCAAGCCGCCTTTATTGGTGGTGGCATGATGTTTTCACGGACGAGAGCCCAAGTTAAAAATTAAGCACTTGTTCGGTATTTTCCTTCCATGTGCGAAGCATCGTCTGCAGCTGAAGAATACTAAACTTAACGATTGGCAAAGCCCCTTCTGACATAAAACGAAAGTAAAACCGACGCTCTTTCTAGCTTCCGGATTTCTACATCAAGGGGTGGGCTCTTCCTTTTTAACTTCGTACCAGGCGCATGCGCAAAATAATCACCAAATCCCGTAATTTAAAACGTTGTTATGACCTTTCCTTAGCCTGGCATTCTAGATGTCGATTTCATGAATGCCCTGTCATTGCCGTTTAATTTTGCTAAACCTTTTTTAAATTCTCGGGTTCAGAACAACCGTAATCTGCTCCACAACATGGCGTCAGTTCATCACTTGGATCACGGAGGGAGCAGAACATGGCGTCAGTTGAAAGGTAGGTTTTATTCTTTTGCACGCGCACACGATGTGCAGACCTTGCTGCTACTGTTTTAAAATTACGTGTCAGGTAATGCCTACCATGGGCCAATGCTCTAATAGCCTTATAGCCCGCCGTAGCGGGCTATACCGGCTGTTAAAGGCCCGCTGGCTCGTTGAGTGGATCAAATCCTTCCTTACAGGAAGAACACAGGCGGTCCGTCTGGGCCCCTACACCGCCAAACAAACCCCCACGTCCTGCGGTGTCCCCCAGGGATCTTCCCTTTCCCCACTCCTCTTCAATATTTATCTCCGGCCACTCATTCAGTCACTCTCGAAATGGGATATCGTCACCTACAACTATGCTGACGATTTACAAATCATTTTCTCCCTCAACTCACCACACGCTGTCAAAACCTTTCACGGAGCCATGATTCACATCCAACTCTGGATGGACCAGAACCAACCGAAGTTGAACCCCGGTAAAACTGAGCTCCTTCTTCCTGGGCTCAGTCACGCTTACTGGGGTCCACAGTTCTGGCCGCAAGAATTTGGACCCCCCCCACCCCTGTAAAAACAGTAAAGAGTCTGGGTGTCATCATTGACACCGAGCTCTCCCTCAGAGCTCAAGTTGGAGCGGTGGTTTCCTTTTGTATGTACCAACTCCGGAGGATTCGCAAAGTCCGTCACCTTCTTCCCCCGGCGGCACTCACCCAAACCGTTATCTCATTGGTACTCTCCCGCCTGGATTTTTCTAATGCCATCTACCACGGCCTACCGCAATTTCTTATACAACGCCTCCAAGTTGTCCAGAACCAGGCGGCCCGCCTGATTCATGGAACCCCCAGATGGCAATCAGCTAAGCCTCTGCTCACGTGCCTTCATTGGCTCCCAGTCGATCGAAGGGTCGCCTTCAAGGTGGCATGCCTCACCTTTAAAGCACTTCACTGCCCTGGTCCCGCTTTCTTAAAATCCTTTATTCGCCCTCACTGTCCCATACGCAATCTTCGATCTGCTCACCGTGATCTGCTGATCACCCCAAGAGCAAAACTAAGAGATTTGGCGGCCGCCGCTTCTCTCATCTGGCTCCCGTACTCTGGAACCTTCTCCCTCTCCCCATCAAATCCTCCCCTTCCCCCCTGAACTTTAGGAAAATGTTGAAAACCCACCTCTTCCCCACCTATGTTTAGATCTCGCCATCTCTGCTCCCCCCTTATCTATTCTGTCTATCAGCGCCAGGAAGCTTCGGTGTCAGCGCGCTTTACAAAACGCATTTAACATAACATAACAAAGGCCCTCGCCTTCGGCTCGGGCCTTTAACGATCCAGCGGGCCTTTAACAGCCGGTATAGCCCGCTACGGCGGGCTATAAGGCTATATTAGAACATTGGAATGTTGGGAGCTCCATTGAAAACAATGGAGTGCTCTGGGCTTATAATGGGTGTTATAAGCCTGGAGCTCCAACATTCCAATGTTTCTTCTTTCACAGCTCTGGCTGTGAACAAAGGCTTCAGGGAACCTGAGGGGATTCCAATCCCCTCACTCTCCCAAAAGGCTTTGTTTTTTTGTTAGAAAATTCTGTCCTCTAGTGACAGAATGTTCTAATAGCCTTATAGCCCTTCGTAGATGGGCTATACCGCTATTAAAGTCCCGCTCCCTTGTTAAAGGCCCTCGCCTTCGGCTCGGGGCCTTTAACGCTGGAGAGGGCCTTTAATAGCCGGTATAGCCCTCTACGGCGGGCTATAAGGCTATAATAATTGTTTTCAATTTCTTTCTATAGGGATGCCCCCGGGGATGAAGAGACAATAATAGATTAAACATACACCTGGCGTCATAAATTAAGGTATTTGTTTCAAATACATACCTGGAAATATATTGGTGTTAGGAGAGAAGACAAACACAAACCTAAACTGGTACTCAAGTTGAGGACAAATCAAAGTTATAGACCTTCTAAAATACAACTCGGAATAATGAGCTCTAATAATTATCTGATCATTGAAATTGTTTTTCTTTTGTCAAAAGCTCTATGAACAGCATCCCACCTACTAGCAGTCCAAATTCACGTAGATAAGTCTGCTCTTCAGCTTTAAGAAGGCCACCATGCACAGTCCCGCCATGCAGCACAGTGGCAATTTATATCTCAGTGTAATATTTCCACTCCCTGCTCAGTATCTGTAAACACATGGCTCTCCCCATCATCTGTTTTATCATACGAAATTATTTTTAAAAACTTTTTGTAGTCTCACATTACACCTTTTGTCTTCGGCGTTAGGGCAGGATCCTTTGGGCAGGTCAGTTTTAGATATCACGCTTCTCTGTCTCATATTTTAATTGCCAATAGAAATAGTGCTTTCCGACAATTGGAGTAAGTAGGTATCACAGAGGACAAATTACAAAAGTGTGGTCCATGCAGCTAGTGATAACGAACTCTGCGAGGAGGGCCATGGACTTAGATTCAGAGTTGGAAAGAATAGATGGGTCCAGATGACTCATAACAGCAGGAATATGAAAATGGGGTTCTGAGATGCCTGTAAGGGGAACAGATAATTGATTTTTTAGGCAAATACGATGAAGCAATTGGTACAGTTTACAGACAGGAGAACTGAGACTAAGGATGAAGCTCAGGTTACAAGACCAGAATGGAAGCAGAAGGATAATAACCAGAGGAGAAGAGTCATTATTAAGACTGTTCCTCCTAGTAATTACTGGAAAACTTTTTGAGCTGTTTAGAAGGATGTAATATAGATCAACGTTGCAGAAAAGGGCTAATATGTTGTTGGATTGTTTTTGCCTCTGTCGATGGAAAGAATGAGATAGTCACCTAACGATAAGGAGAGATAGAAAATGAATGCTTTCTCCAACCCTCTGAACTATTTCTACAAGAAAAAAATATTAAAGAGATCTTGTTGAGTAAAGATAATGAACAATGCTTTGAAAATATGGATTCTGGGATTCATGGTTAACCATAGAATAAACGAGTTTACAGTAACATTTCAGGGCTAAGAAGGAATTATAAAAAAGACTTATAAACAGCTGTAACAGCACTCAGAAAAAATAAGCTAGAGGTGTAATAGTTTAACGAAAAAGGAGAGGGCCTGGAGAACTGATAGCGGGGACAAAAATGTATGCTTTCAAGGGATTTCAGAAAGATAAAGTTGAGAAAAGCTAGTAATAGCTATATGTTTAAATTGCATATATATATGCAACATAGATTTTATCCAACTCATTCAAATTGTATGTTCTAAAAATGGCTGATCTTGTTTGCAATATTTATTTATATAGATACAAAATGTTCATATAGTCTTTGCTCATTTAACCACCTTCAGCTAAATTCTGGTGTGTTTTAGTCACTTGTTAGCAAGCAGAATGTTTTATCTTAAGCCTGCTGCACAGCCTCTAGTGAAGTGACCTTTCTTGTGAAATCAAATGTGAATAGGGAAATAGATGACAGGCATATGGTATATTCTGCTTAGTTAACTTAGTAAAATATATGTCAATGAATACTCTATAAAAAGTACAAAATGGCAAGATACTCTCGACATCCTTTTACAGTCTCACGCAGCAAAATAAATCTTCCATAACCGTTACAACTTCACTGTCACATTATTGACATGAGTAAACAAATATGTTATTGGAATAACATTTTTAAAAAGTCTTTAAAGTTTTAAAACAGGTCACCTACAACTACACTTTTGAAGTCTCAAAAAATATCAGCAAAAAATGTTGAAATGTAGCTGCAGCATTTCACAAAAAACAAACCATATAATGGTTTAATATGATTTAAATAGGTTTTTATGTCCATTTTCTTTTTTGTAATCACACTAAATTATAACACTCCCTATTGTGCACAAAGATCACTACAAGGCCGGTGGGGATTTCTAAACCTAGCAGGCAGTCCTTTGTTACAGGAGCAGAGTCTATAACCTTTCCTGGCCTCGGGGGCCACAGCCAGACTTTAAATGGGGCCCATAGACGATTGTATAGAACACCTTTCCTAATTTCCAACATTGTATTGTTTAAGCAAATCCTATTTTGTGCCTGCAAAAAGATAACATGGGGGATATGCTTCTAAAAGGACAGATATTTGACCCAATATTATGAGTGTGAGTTTTTTGCATCTTTCGAACTAAGCATATTGACAAATTCAGAATTTCCCCTAGGTATCTTCAGGTACTTCAGAAAAGTTCCCTTCTATTGACCTTCTCTTTGGTACTCAATAGATTAAAGGCCTCATATAGTCATGTACTGGAAGCTTTCATTTCTGGAGAAATACTAAACCCAAATAATTATCCTCAGGCGGATTTTCCTCCACTGTGCTTTGCCTATGTTGAAGCAAATGTCTGTGATAGGGCTTTTCATCACCATCAACTATAAACCAGAACCTAATTCTGATCAATTCTGGCCAAACTGTGCAAACTACATTTTAAAGATTTAACTGGAAATATGAAGCTTTCCAAGTATTACTGATTTATCGAGTCAGCTCAGTTATACTTAAGGTAACAACAACTGCTGGAACATCCTGAATAAAAAATAAATTTGCTCCTTCTGAGCACTCATTTTCACCTACAGACTTCATGTATGATAGCTTACCATAATAATCAATTGGATCTGCTAACCTTGAATATTCACAAGGTGACATCTAAGAACTTTCCACAACATTAAAGTATATAAATAAATTACCAATGCAATTGTATTTAATGGAACAGTGACAATTAGCATCAACTTTTTTTTAGTTTTTGTAGAGTTTTATATAGCGCGAACTAGACCCGAACCGAATCAGGTATCAGAGCGCTTTACATAGCACCTGTTTAATGAGGTCGGACACACATTCATTTTTAGTCACGGGGAGATTAAGTGATTTGCCCAGAATCACAGGAGGTTTTGGCGTCGTTACCGAGACTCGAACCCAGATCCCCCGGTCCGAGGTCGAGCGCCCTAGCCGTTAAGCCAACCCCTCTCCCCCAACTTAAGTATTGATGAAACTTCAACCAGCTCTAGAGTCAACAAGAGCCAATATATTTTTATATCTATTTGGATCACAGTTTTCTCAAGACTATAGACAGCATTCTTCCAGTACTGACCTATTGGGCCGGATAGACAATAACCTGAGCACTGTTTGTATCTTCGAGTTCTGAAGTTTACATTTGCTGTTTTAATGCTTAAATTAGTATTAGCAATAAATTGGCTTAATTTTAAATTGAGAACTTTACATGGGGCATGTTTAGTGCTGGTTTACCAATCAATTGCTGAATCACGGTATCAAATGATCAGACCTAAACATACACACAAGGTGAAAAACATATACATAATTAAAAGGCGTTAAATAAAAATGGAAAAGATGTATTTCTAATCGCCTTCCTGGGCAAATAAATAATCTTGGCACAGGATCCACCTCTCATAATGTTTGTCTTACTCTGAACTGTATGTTGGCTTAATTTTTGTTATTAGTTTATAGAGCAAACGTTCAACAGCCTCAGGCCGCAATATTAATAAATAGGAATTTTGGTAGTAATCTATATTGAAGTGCTATACTATGCTTTTGTTTGGGAATGGGGATTCTAGTAAGCCTAAACTCATGTTGAATATCTGAGTAGACTTCAAACTTTAGTTCTAATTTTTTACTTGTGTTAAAACAGCTACCTGTGCCTGCAATAAATATATTATTTTCGCCTAGGTTGTTTTAATAAAAATGTTCTAAATTCCCTTACACCCTAATTCAGTACTTCCACCTGGTTGAATCTGTTAGACTCCATGGAACAAAGTATGCATGTTTTCAGAAGCTGATGACCTTTCTTCGGACTCAGCAATTCTTTCTTTAACAGATTGTTAGGATAATCACAACTCGAATATCCCTATGGTGTTATGGGACTATCAGTTAATGTTGCAGGGATTCTGCTAAGGAACAGAACTATGCTTGGGACCATAGAATGTCAAGAGGCAGGGACTGACCCACCATATCACCTCAGTAACCAAGAGCCAGAGTCAGACTAGCCATAGTGTCTCACTTGCCCTCCTAACCATATCCAGAGAGACAAGTAAACTGAAACCCCAGAACAAAACACACCTCATCCTCTCAGGGTTCACGGTAACAGGACATCCCCTTTAACTCTCACATTTGTACTCAACCACCATAAGATATAACAGAGACACGAAGAAAGTTTGAAATGTTTATTTAAAGTATCGTGATCTAGAATGCCGTATGTGTAACACAATCAGCATAGTCAGTAAACCATATATTACGAAAATCCCTGTCATATTATAAAACAGATTAGCCTAACCCCCCTCTCCTTCTACAAAAGCGGAATAATTATATAACAAAGATCTATGGGATCAGTAAAAGACCCTGTACCTTAGCACATACAGATGGAGTTCTTCATCTCAGGTATAGCTGTGATCCCCTCAACAGCTGCCTTCATGTGTTGTATCAAAGTGCCAGTGCTTGACCAGAACGAAATAACAAGGGACTTTGCTGTTTTTCCTTGTCTGCTGTCTTTCAACTAAATCCCAGAAATGAACAGAACACGAAAACCTTTTTCTGTGTGAAAATACATGTGGTATACAAATGAGCGTGTTTCTATAGTAAAGTGCACAAAGCAAATCCGGCCTGTATCATGCATAGTTAAGCTAACATTGGGAAAACTACAAAGGGCCATGCACTGAACACATGGCATTACTTCCCTGTGTTTTTGGTTACTCTTATTACACATACGTAAATTAATCCAAAAGAAGGGCGTAAATAAATGAGAAACAACTTGGCACAGACATGGCACAACTGCCTGCATTGACCATAAAAGGACAGTTTAAGAGGTCGTCTCAATAGGAAAGTGACAGTGCACCATCAGACCTTCCTTCTACTGCCCACTCAGTGCTTGATTTATAAAATAGTAAGTGCTGGTGCCCAAACCTTTTCCTGAAGCCTGCAGATGGCACTAAAGAATGTTGGGACTGCCAAATATGAAGGATTCATAGTCTGGATTACACCTCTTGCCTCTTTCTTCCAACACCAGACACTCGCTGCCCCTTTATTCCACTATTGAGGGTTCTTTTTAGGTTTTGCCTACGCAATGCGTACGAAGTACGCATGCGCTAGCAAAATCTAATGTCTTGCAGTGGGGTTGCAGTGGGGAACAGGGACTCGCCCCCTCCTCCCATTGGCTAGCTCCATAAATGGAGGCTAGCCATTGGGAGACGGCTCTGTCCGTCAATCCCGGACCAGATTCGGGGGCGTTCCCGAGAATTTTTCCCTTTTGGTGACGTCAGCCGAAAGCCTGTTCTCGGGAACGCCCCCGAATCTGGTCCGGCATTGCCGGCACCCGCCTTCCTGACCTTCTCAGTTTCTTCCCTCAGCCACGCCTCGTTCAACTGCCCTCACACTCCCCCGTGCTCGTTTTCAGCGGGTGCTTACCTGTAATAAATAAAAAAAAGTATATACATTAGGTTAGAGAAGAAACGTTCGTGTGCAGAAATAACCAGTGTGCGTCTGCTTCAAGCCTAATGCGTCTACCTCACAACGGTCGCATCGGACGTGGTTTATTCCCAGTAAAACCCAGACATGCAGACTAGTGAAAGCGTCAATGCTTTCTGGAATAATTGTTACAAAAAAAACAATACATTTTTTTAACTACACACCGGTGACTGTTCTGCGTACTTCTATAAAAAGTATATTTATCAAGGAAACGTACAGCAGAGATTGGAGAAAGGATTTTTACGTGGACTTTACTCCGTGCTGGCTATCCGCTATTTCTGAATGTATCTAAGTGCAGCTATAGTGAGTTCACCCCTGCGCCCTCGAGCACCTCCTGTGTTTGACCTTGACCACGCGCAGATGACACTTGCCTCCCCCTAGGGACCCGTAGGTCCATCTTTCCAGGAGTGTAAAGACTGCTCGTTTGACCGCAACTAGCACCCGCCAGCGCTGCTGGGAGCACAGACACAACTGCGCCACGAGCGTCGCAAAAAAACGCTCGCAAACATTATAGTCGGAACCTTCTTTCAACCTGGGCCTTCTTCTTCTTTCTCTTGCCTCAAAGGCGTCTCAAAGCATATTTTGCAAACCTACGCCTGCTTGTAACTGTTCATATGACTGGACTCTTATATTTACTACCAAAATCACGCATGATTAGCCCTCGTGCGCTCGCACTAACAGCAGGTTTAAAGTTCGAATCTAACTGTTCAGCCTTCAGTTATAATAAGTTCTGTAGAGCGCTTAGATGCGCAGAACTGCGTCTGTAGCGCATAAGACAATGTATCACTAGAGAGAGTAGCGTCTAGTGGTATAGCACAAACTGCAGGCAATGCTTGCCTTCCGCAAAAATAAAGATTTAGCGTTGCGCCAGAGCTCATATTTCTGTTACACATTTTCCATAAGACAAATATACGCAGTCTTGCTAATTTCTTGCTTTATTATGTGGAATGTTTTATACATCGGATGCCCTGACTTCACGAAGTAGGGGCTGGTGGCAAGGGAGAGCTGTAAGGGGCTCGCAGACCGGCATGTCATGTTTACTTCCTGGCATGAACGTAAAATGGGAGCCCGCTTCTAAAGCAATCGGGGTTACAGTATTCAACACGCGTACAAGTTATTACATTTTTTCTGGGGTGTGATTCACTGCAAGTCATGCATAAACTCTGGACTCAAGCCGCGCCAAGAAGTCATATCCAAAGAGGTCAGGGACTGGATGTCTGCGCCCCCTCCAACGCAGACCGTCGTTGGCAGGCACCGCACATCCAGTTTTGCTCGTGTCGTGGTAAGTAGGGTCACAAGACTTAGACGGGAGGGTCGAACCAACGTATATAGCAGGGTCGATCATATTATGCGGCAAAAAAAAGTTATGCCCCACATTTTGTGATAGTATCACTTCATTATTGTGTTGGTTTTTTTGTGCTCGGTTTAACACTGTTTGAGCAAGCATTTCACCTCTTTAGTACCATGTTAACACATCAATAAGAAACTTGAAATTGACTAGTAACTCTTTGTGAATGGCCTTCCACTGCCAACAACACCCGTTGCAGCATAGTAGTATTCTTGATCTGTTTGAGTTAGTCATGTTTTTTGTAAAAATGTGCAGTTTATGCAGAACATGATGGATTATGTGGCAACATTCATAATTATGCGGAAAGTGCCAAATAATAAGAGATGTTTCGCTGTTTGTGGAACTGATGTCTTCATCTGTTGCATGGAATGAGCCTGTCCCGGCACAACTAACCCAGAACAGAGGGTGCCCTGTTAATGTTCTTAACTCCAGACGCTCTTCACAAGCGAAGTCTGTGGTGTTCCCTTAAAGACCAGTACCCTAAAATGACCAGCGTCAGTGGCACCCGAGGCTCAGCCAGTCTGGCATGCCACTGCTGCGCTGTCTGTCCCAGCTCTACTGGCCTGTCCTCCGACAGTAACACCAGACACCAGTACCTTCCTCTAACATTCGGGGCCTGCATTACTACTTCTTCCATCAGGTTAAACAGGTTTAATATTATCCTAAATGTGTCCTTTGTTTAAAACTCTTTAGACTGCAAGTTCCTGGGATAAAACTCTACGTAGCCTTTCTTTGGTCATGGTAAAAGTTTAATAAAGTAGGTTCATGGTCTGTAAGACAGAGCTCAACTGACCATGGACATGACAAGGATGTCTCATGACCTCTCCATCCTTGGATGTCACTGTCAGCAACGCCCCCCCCCCCTCTCATTCAAGGGCAGTCCACTTTTACGGCAGCCTCTTACACAGAAACGAGACGTATCTTCTGTGAGGCGAAACCTCCCCGACCAAGGGGCGCATGTTCATGCACGGTTACTGACCCTGCCCCATACCTTCTATCCTTTCTGGGACAAAGGCGTTCGAGGGCGACTCCTCTTACATGTAAACCTTCCTACGCAGCAGGGGCGCTTGCTCTCTTTCCACGAGAGCCAGGCAGGCAAAAAAGAAAGAAAGTTTACGGAAATTGCAGGCTCGGTCCGGAAGAAGCTAAAAGGGGAAAGCCGAGGGTCAGTTAGACCGAGTAGACACGCATCCTTCAAATGCCTGTTAATTTTACGCCGCTCGGACAAAACCCTGACACCTTTCCCGGCATCAGCCTCCTAGGGACTTCTGCACTCGACCTTCCTCTCACTTTTTGGAGATTCTGATGTTTAAAATAAGATTCCCGATTTTCACATGTTCCCCAAGAGTCGTTTCTATGGTCTAGCATTATTGCTACAATTTATTTTTAATCGATTGTTATAGCTAATGTTTAAATAAAAAAAAAAGAATCGTTGCAATTTATATACGTTTTTTTCATGTCGGTTTGAGTCATGGTAAGGCAAACTCCACCTTTTATCCTTCCCAGGTTGGCTGAGCCCTAATAAATTGGTTCATAGTACCGACGGTTACTTACAGCGCATAGAATCGGCAGATGTGAGCCGTGGAGCGCCTCCTAGAGCCTGTTATTATTGCCAATCATTTGCCTGTGATGTCACAACTCAGCTAAAAGCTGGGACAAGTGCCCCATGCTACCCCTTGGCCCAACTGCCCTCCCGAAGCCTTACCTTTAAGTGCCTCAGAATAAAATGTAAATAGTGGTATATTATTCTATAAATTACAGCTAAGGCTATAGTGCTTGCACCTGCGCTGTGATTTTAGGAACTTCATGTATTCCCATTGTTAGCACGTGCTCTTTTGAAATTTATTTTCAGAGTATAAAATAGTGTCTATTAACCGGCTGTGAATGCACAAAGTTGCATATGAAAAGATGCGGCGCCGTTTTTGAACCCTCCCTGCTTCCCAGTGCCTGGTGTGTTAATTACAGCTCCTGTTTTCCATATACTTGCCGTTCAGTGGTTAGGCCCGGGAGCATTCATTACTTCCGCCCTGTCCCTCCCCTGCCTCTCCGGGGGCCTGGTGCCGGCACATATGACAATCGCGGAATGCGGGGCCTGCACGCTTAGTGGTTCCCATGAACTGCCTGCTCGCTGCAGCTGAGAGGGCCCACCCGCTCTAGTGGACGAGCCGAGGGCTCTCAGCCTTTCACTGGTGGCCGCCATTTCCTGCTTTGAAACGCATGTTTAAAACATTGCTTTCCGTCGCTTCAGAGCAGGTCTTGGCGCTGTTAGACAAGGACTGCTGGACCAAGGCCCACAAACTCTCCGAGGAAATATTTCCACACCGAACCTACATTCTTCAAGCACTTGCGGCGCGCAGCTCCACGTACTCTAGGTTTGTATCCCAACATCCACCCTTCCTCTTTGGTATATTGTTTGAAAATGATGCCAAACTATTCAGTTGGAGACGATGTGGCTTACCGACAAGAGCTGCCGATGTTGGAACTGGGCAACCAGCTTCGAGTTTCAGAGTCGGCTCACAATCATGTGATGCTGGGCAAATCACTTATATGATATATCTATCTCTCAATGCCAACACAATAAATAAATGTATAACGTGTCCTTGTGTAATATAAGTGGTACCCATGTACAGACCTCTAATACCTTCAAGTCGAGTTGCGTTGTGCAAAAGAAAATACAAATACATGTAGAGCCAGGTTTTCTCACTATGTGGTTATGAAGGCACAGCTCAGTTCCAGATGGTTCTAAAGAGAAACCAGTAAAATAATCCACTGCTCCAGAGTCTGGTACATCACTCTTGCTTTCGGCAGCAGAACGCAAGAGCGTGGCTATAGAATTTCTTTTATTGGTGGTCCCGGGGCTGAACCACTTCCCCTCAGATTTCCGTGTTTTTTTCCGTGACACATATGGACATTGAAACCCTGGGTCAGACTAACCATGGTATTTTTTTAAAGAATGGTAAATTCGTATAATGTTCTCTTATATAATTACGCAAACATTCTGGGGCCTATTATGTGCAATTATTCTTTACTTAGGGCTACAGTTTAGAGCATGGGTACTCACAAATATTTTCTCAAGGGCCAAAAAGATTGGTCTGTGGTGCGATGGAGGGTGGCACTGATGTCAACCGGGTGGCTGTTGGTCGGGTGAGGGGGCTGATGGTATGGTAGGTGTAGGGTAAGTGAAGCATGCACCTCTACTGGTCGGCAAAATTACACAAAGTGAAGCCAGAAAACCTGGGATAAATTTTGGCTTTCCCACTTGACCAAATTGTGTGATACAAGGCAATTGTTTTATTTCACTTTCCCTCCTTTTTAGGTTTTGCCTGGCAAAAGATGCGCTCTGCGCATCTTTTTCGCGCAGGCGAAAACCTAATGACTATAGTAGGGGAGACAGGAACGGCCCCCGTCTTCCATTGGCTAGCTCCATAAATGGAGGCTAGCCATTGGAAGACGGGCCTGTCCGTCAATGCCAGACCAGATTCGGGGGCGTTCCCAAGAATTTTTGGCTTTTGGCTACGTCACGCTACGTCAGCCAAAAGCCAAAAATTCTCGGGAACGCCCCCGAATCTGGTCCGGCATTGCCGGCACCCGCCTTCCTGCTCGGGGCCGTGAGGAGCCCGCAGCCGCCGCCCCGTCTTCGGCGAGGCCCCGGAGAGGAGGAGTTTGAAGATTGGTAGGGGGGCGGGGGCATGGATGTCTAACGTTAGCGGCATTAAATACAGCTACTGAATTCAGGTTTTACTTGTTCAATTCCAGAGACCATCACTGCCCCTTATCCCTGTTTCAGCTCAGCCTCTCATCTTGCCCATGTCGTTCACAAGAGTACCACCGAGCCCGGTGATAAAAAGCCCCGGTAGGATTGTAGGGCAGTGTGCTAATAGCAAGCTGTTACTACCAGGGCACCTGCCGGGAGGCTGGCATGTGCCCTCGTTTGTGCACACTTCCTGGCTCGCCTGTGACTCCCATTTCACAAGTGCTCACACGTCGATGCCCCGGCTGAGGACCGGAGGGCACTGGTTCCCGGTGTGTAATAAGGAGGAAGGGACTCACCTGTGCCAGGCCCGCTGCAGACCTCACCCCACGGCCGCTCCTTTCACCCTAATTATCCGGAGGTGAAATCAGGTGTCTGAGACCTCGCCGTGCACGCCCAGAAGAGACGGGCACCTCCGTCGTCAGAGAGACGAAGCAGGAAGTCCACGGGGCAGGAAGCGAGTGTGGAGCAATAACTGCTGCCCTGGACCGCTGCACACCCGGGCCTGTTTACTCAGCGGCGCGCTGCATTCTGGGGCTTGTATTTTGCGTTTACCTTCCGAAGGATGAGCGTTACATCTAAGCACACAAAGTTAGGTGTTCTAAAGTGCTTAATGAACTCGAGTTAAGTGCAGAGTGAAAATCAGCCATTTACACGGGGCTTTCAGTGGGAACGAAAAAAGGTGTGTGTGTGTGTGGAGAGGGTTGTCTCTAGAAGGTGCTGAACTCAGTGCTTCGCATTATGTGGCTATCTCAGCTGCTGGCATTGCCACGGTCCCCCATAAAGGCTTTTTAACCAGCTAAAACTTCTGGAGAGCGATGTGGACCACTCCAGTGTCGCACTGTATTTGAGAATGTGAAAACGTCTATCTTTGGCTACTACATCCTGCCTTGGCTTTCTAGCAGGGTATGTGTATAAATGCCCAGTATTGACATTTGAAAGTATACTTCAGGGGTGCGTGTATGCATGTGCAGCAGGGTATGTGTGTGCTTTGAAATCTGGGTATCTTTGTCTTCAAGGTGAGTGTGTGTGTGTCAGCATACTGGGAGTATGTACTTCTGTCTAAAGGGGATCTGTGTGTCTGTACATGCGAACGTCTGTGCATGATAGAGTTTCTGCATTAGTGTGTCTGCACTGTGGTGTGCCTCTGTAGGGAGGGCTGTGTGGTACTGTGCAGGGGTGGGTGCATCTGTGTAGTGTGGTTGTCTCTGTGTAATTGGGTTGTCTGTATTTCCAGTGGTTAAGCAATAGGCGAAGACAAAATGTAAATACCCATTGGTAAAGAATTAGGAAGACCGCATGGAGAATTTCCAGGTTTGAGCTAATAAGACAGAATCAACAATATTTTGGCGTATAGACTGAGTAACAACTGGTGAAAGAGGTAATGAATGTCAGTGCTGGAAGCGAAATTAGTGCACACCCATAAGGCCTAGTACCACATTCAAAATAAAAGCCGTTTTTTTTATGGACTCTGCTTGTGCCTCCGTGTGCCCCTGTTGCGCCTCTGTGTGCCCCTGTTGCCTGCTTGTGCCTCTGTGTGCCCCTGTTGCCTGCTTGTGCCTCTGTGTGCCCCTGTTGCCTGCTTGTGCCTCTGTGTGCCCCTGTTGCCTGCTTGTGCCTCTGTGTGCCCCTGTTGCCTGCTTGTGCCTCCGTGTGCCCCTGTTGCCTGCTTGTGCCTCCGTGTGCCCCTGTTGCCTGCTTGTGCTGTGTGGGTGTGTGTGGAGGGCTCCGTATGGCTGTGTGTGTGGGAAGCTTTGTGTGGCTGTGTGTGTAGGAAGCTTTGTGTGGCTCTGTGTGTGAGGGGCTTTGTGTGGCTGTGTGTGTGGGGGACTCTGTGTGGCTGTGTGTGTGGGGGGCTCTGTGTGGGTGTGTTTGTGGGGGGGCTCTGTGTGTGTCATTTGCGGGAGATAAAGCTAGTGGCATTGTAAATGACAATGCCATTTATTTATGTTAAAAAAAACATTAATAAAAATAATGTCAAGAGCAATGCCAATAGCTCTAACTTTAACAAAGGCAAAACCATTGCATTGTAAATGCTTGTTTTCCCTTGGTTTCGCTGTTTGTCTCTATTTTTCAGCCATCCTGTTGGTCCCTCTTTCCGCCGTTTGTGTTTTCTCTATCTTGTTCTAAGTGTTTTATAATGATTAAATATAAGTGCCAGTCCCACCTGAAACTATCGGCTCAAATTAAACCCTGGGCCCACTGATTAGTTCTATCAGTTTTTTGTGTGTGACTCAACTTTTCTTTTATTGCAGGAGCTTTACTACATTGTGTGAAGAACAGGTAAAAAGAGACTCCAGAATTTCAGGTGTAATGGAAACCAGTGGATAGAAGGGGTTACGTTGGTATGGTTAAATAAGGGAAAACTAAGATTGGTGGCTGGGTTGAGAGTGTATGGAGTAAGGGGGAGTGTGGGCTCTCTCCATGCATATGGAGGTACGTTAGTGTTTAGTCATACGTTTTTAGATTTTGAGGGGCTTGCGGCTATTGGATTATGTCTGTGCAGTTTAATTTCATCTAGATCCTGTCATGTTCATTGCAATTCAATTCTTTATTTACATTTCAGGTTATTTAACAAAATACATAAAGACATGTAAAAGAACATTGACACCTCTTATAGACACATTATTGATAAAGCAGTACAGTATTTAAAACAACCATAATTTTAAAAACAAACTTACCTAGTAGACCTAATACAATCAAATCAAATTAGACCTTCTTTATTCTAACCAATCTTATGGTTGACTCATTAGAATGATGTTTCATGTGATGTAATCTGTGGCGGAGGACTGCTGTCTTTGGGTTGTAGTGCTGATGTTGTCCAGGGTGTATACCTTATAAGCTGTCCAGGTCTTATATGCAGTCCAAATCTCATCAGTTGTCAATGCAGCGGTTGGTGTCCTGCTTACCCATGTTAAGCACTGGTTCTCCTTCATATTTGATTTGATTGTGAAATGTTGGTCAGCTTGCTGGCAAGTACCGTGGTCAAGCTTGGACAGACAGTGTACCTTCTTGGCACTGTGCTCTCTACTATGTATGTATATGGTATTTCTATTATGAAAAGCTGGCCAATAGCCAGCGGGGCACTGTACATGGTCACAGGCAAGCTTAAAGTTGGTGAGTAATCGAAGAAGGAGTGTAGTACTTGAAGAGGTATGTAGCTTCTTCTAGGAAGTCTAACAGACTCTCTAGTCCTAATGTCAGATGAGTCTTGGAGATGTATTCATAAAAGGGGGTGGTGATGGACAGAGTATCTGAATTAAGCAGAACACTCCTACCCAGTCAAAAGATCAGGGCTTGATCCATCACCGTTTTTTAGCTCACTGCACCATCCCAGTTCAGAACCTGGCTACATGCAAATTAGTCTAACCCTGGCCCAGTGCATCATGGGAACAGGGTAGACCAAACTACCAAGCCAATTCTTTACTGGAAAGGAAACAAGCTTCCGGGGACCGGTTTCTGGCATTGCAGCCGGCTTCGGCCCGGCTTGCTTGAATCCTGATGGTGCAGTGAGCAAGGGACTCACATCTGAGTATACCCTTCCACACTTGTGGTGGCCAAAACGATTCATAAAAGGGGGTGGTGATGGACAGAGTATCTGAATTAAGCAGAACACTCCTACCCAGTCAAAAGATCAGGGCTTGATCCATCACCGTTTTTTAGCTCACTGCACCATCCCTGTTCAGAACCTGGCTACATGCAAATTAGTCTAACCCTGGCCCAGTGCATCATGGGAACAGGGCAGACCAAACTACCAGGCCAATTCTTTACTGGAAAGGAAACAAGCTTCCGGGGACCGGTTTCTGGCATTGCAGCCGTCTTCGGCCCGGCTTGCTTGAATCCTGATGGTGCAGTGAGCAAGGGACTCACATCTGAGTATACCCTTCCACACTTGTGGTGGCCAAAACGATTCATAAAAGGGGGTGGTGATGGACAGAGTATCTGAATTAAGCAGAACACTCCTACCCAGTCAAAAGATCAGGCCTTGATCCATCACTGTTTTTTAGCTCACTGCACCATCCCAGTTCAGAACCTGGCTACATGAAAATTAGTCTAACCCTGGCCCAGTGCATCATGGGAACAGGGCAGACCAAACTACCAAGCCAATTCTTTACTGGAAAGGAAACAAGCTTCCGGGGACCGGTTTCTGGCATTGCAGCCGTCTTCGGCCGGCTTGCTTTAATCCTGATGGTGCAGTGAGCAAGGGACTCACATCTGAGTATACCCTTCCACACTTGTGGTGGCCAAAACGATTCATAAAAGGGGGTGCTGATGGACAGAGTATCTGAATTAAGCAGAACACTCCTACCCAGTCAAAAGATCAGGGCTTGATCCATCACCGTTTTTTAGCTCACTGCACCATCCCAGTTCAGAACCTGGCTACATGCAAATTAGTCTAACCCTGGCCCAGTGCATCATGGGAACAGGGCAGACCAAACTACCAAGCCAATTTTTTACTGGAAAGGAAACAAGCTTCCGGGGACCGGTTTCTGGCATTGCAGCCCTCTTCGGCCCGGCTTGCTTGAATCCTGATGGTGCAGTGAGCAAGGGACTCACATCTGAGTATACCCTTCCACACTTGTGGTGGCCAAAACGATTCATAAAAGGGGGTGGTGATGGACAGAGTATCTGAATTAAGCAGAACACTCCTACCCAGTCAAAAGATCAGGGCTTGATCCATCACTGTTTTTTAGCTCACTGCACCATCCCAGTTCAGAACCTGGCTACATGCAAATTAGTCTAACCCTGGCCCAGTGCATCATGGGAACAGGGCAGACCAAACTACCAAGCCAATTCTTTACTGGAAAGGAAACAAGCTTCCGGGGACCGGTTTCTGGCATTGCAGCCGTCTTCGGCCTGGCTTGCTTGAATCCTGATGGTGCAGTGAGCAAGGGACTCACATCT
The DNA here is from genome assembly GCF_964261635.1 of Lissotriton helveticus. Classification (NCBI taxonomy): domain Eukaryota; kingdom Metazoa; phylum Chordata; class Amphibia; order Caudata; family Salamandridae; genus Lissotriton; species Lissotriton helveticus. The sequence goes on from NC_136060.1 coordinate 377,105,981, forward strand.
GAGTATACCCTTCCACACTTGTGGTGGCCAAAACGATTCATAAAGGGGGTGGTGATGGACAGAGTATCTGAATTAAGCAGAACACTCCTACCCAGTCAAAAGATCAGGGCTTGATCCATCACCGTTTTTTAGCTCACTGCACCATCCCAGTTCAGAACCTGGCTACATGCAAATTAGTCTAACCCTGGCCCAGTGCATCATGGGAACATGGCAGACCAAACTACCAAGCCAATTCTTTACTGGAAAGGAAACAAGCTTCCGGGGACCGGTTTCTGGCATTGCAGCCGTCTTCGGCCCGGCTTGCTTGAATCCTGATGGTGCAGTGAGCAAGGGACTCACATCTGAGTATACCCTTCCACACTTGTGGTGGCCAAAACGATTCGTAAAAGGGGGTGGTGAAGGACAGAGTATCTGAATTAAGCAGAACACTCCTACCCAGTCAAAAGATCAGGGCTTGACCCATCACCGTTTTTTAGCTCACTGCACCATCCCAGTTCAGAACCTGGCTACATGCAAATTAGTCTAACCCTGGCCCAGTGCATCATGGGAACAGGGCAGACCAAACTACCAAGCCAATTCTTTACTCGAAAGGAAACAAGCTTCCAGGGACCGGTTTCTGGCATTGCAGCCGTCTTCGGCCCGGCTTGCTTGAGTCCTGATGGTGCAGTGAGCAAGGGACTCACATCTGAGTATACCCTTCCACACTTGTGGTGGCCAAAACAATTCATAAAAGGGGGTGGTGATGGACAGAGTATCTGAATTAAGCAGAACACTCCTACCCAGTCAAAAAATCAGGGCTTGTAGCCAGGTTCTGAACTGGGATGGTGCAGTGAGCTAAAACACGGTGATGGATCAAGCCCTGATCTTTTGACTGGGTAGGAGTGTTCTGCTTAATTCAGATGCTCTGTCCAACACCACCCCCTTTTATGAATCGTTTTGGCCACTACAGGTGTGGAAGGGTATGCTCAGACATGAGTCCCTTGCTCACTGCACCATCAGGATTCAAGCAAGCCGGGCCGAAGACGGCTGCAATGCCAGAAACCGGTCCCCGGAAGCTTGTTTCCTTTCCAGTAAAGAATTGGCTTGGTAGTTTGGTCTGCCCTGTTCACATGATGCACTGGGCCAGGGACAGACTAATTTGTATGTAGCCAGGTTCTGAACTGGGATGGTGCAGTGAGCTAAAAAACGGTGATGGATCAAGCCCTGATCTTTTGACTGGGTAGGAGTGTTCTGCTTAATTCAGATCCTCTGTCCATCACCACCCCCTTTTATGAATCGTTTTGGCCACTACAGGTGTGGAAGGGTATGCTCAGACATGAGTCCCTTGCTTACTGCACCATCAGGATTCAAGCAAGCCGGGCCGAAGACGGCTGCAATGCCAGAAACCGGTCCCCGGAAGCTTGTTTCCTTTCCAGTAAAGAATTGGCTTGGTAGTTTGGTCTGCCCTGTTCCCATGATGCACTGGGCCAGGGACAGACTAATTTGCATGTAGCCAGGTTCTGAACTGGGATGGTGCAGTGAGCTAAAAAACGGTGATGGATCAAGCCCTGATCTTTTGACTGGGTAGGAGTGTTCTGCTTAATTCAGATGCTCTGTCCATCACCACCCCCTTTTATGAATCGTCTTGGAGATGTAGGCAGGAATATCTCCCATAACTTTGCATGTCAATGGCTGGCTTCTCTGTGTGGTGGCAGTCCATTTTTCCTCTATCAATATGGGATCTCAAGAGCCACGAGTTAGATCTGATTACTTTCTGATGCTCCATTAAATCAATTAAACTCTACTTTTTGTGGTAAGACTGCACAGTCCCTACATGTTCAAGGGACACCATCATTTCACTATGTGAACGACGAAAGCTCTTGCTTTGCTCAAATGATAGATAGGCAAATCCCTTAGATGAGATGAGGATGTTTATTGTGATAACCTACTTGAGAAAGTGAAGGGAAGAAATAAAGGATTCCTGCAACTCTAGTAAAATCAGGGGGGAGTCTGAGATATTTACACAAGCTGGTGGAGGTCCGCTCAAAATAATATGTTGATGATACAATGTGGTGGTATTCCCCTCTTAGTGTGAGAGGAACACCAGTGATTTACCAAGGAGGGCACCATGGCCAGCTTAGAGTGCAGGTAAGAGGCCTATATGCCATCACTATTAATCAGCTACTCACGGCAAAGTCTGCACAAAGGGGTGATAGTTGTCTGTGCTAAAAGGAATACTACTTTTGGTGCAACTCATCTACATAGCTGGGTACTCTGCTGGAAAAAAACATTTACCCACCATGCTGAGAGGACTGAGGAGGTGAGTCTCCAGACAGGAAACATAATAGGTGAGTCACAAATGGTGAATTCAGGAATAGTGTTGCATAGTGCTGCAGTGCTAGACCCTGTTTCCCCTTAAAACTATACCAAGACTCTCTTTTTTAGGTATTATTCCCAACTTAATATCACATAACATAAGATCGGAATCTAATTATCTGCCCTTCAGGCAAAAATCAAGATTTGACTATGGGCATATGTTCTCTTGGTTACTGCCTTCTCTGCCTGCGTTTTACGCTCCAGGGCATCCTGGTAATTTAATCGTTGTGCTCTTCATGTTTTTGTGATTTATTTTTATTGGACTTTCCAGCATTAGTAGTCAGCAATGCATGCCATAGCAGCGCATTAAAGGGAACAGGTAAAACCTGCATAACAACATTGGAACTTGGAAGGCATGGGCAGAGGAACCTGTGTCATAGAACATTGTATAAGCACAGGAGGCGAGGACAAGGTGGATGGGAGCATTTATGAGGTATAAGGGCGGTGACAACTGAGGTAAGGATAAGCATTGCAAGAGCTCTGTGTAATTCAGCCAGAGGTGATAGGTAAAACAGCAACTATAGTAGTGGTCTTAGACGGGGTAAGTGAAAAAAATATATACGCAACTATAGTAGTGGTCTTAGATGGGGTAAGTGAATAAATATACCCAACTATAGTAGTGTCTTAGACGGGGTAAGTGAAAAAATATACACAACTTTAGCAGTGGTCTGAGATGGGACAAGTGAAAGAATATATGCAACTATAATAGTGGTCTTAGACGGGGGTAAGTGAAAAAATATATGGTAATGCAGTGACACTCTGAGAATTTAAGCTATATCACACAAATAACTGCAATTGGATTTATGATGGGAGAGCATCACCATTTTGAGCGCAGAAAGTTTCAAGGCACTCATCCCAGCTCTGTGAGAGTGAAGACGAGCCCAGGGTAACATACTGACAGCCACAGACAGCAACAATAACACCCTCAACCACGGAAGGACTGAGGCAAAATGTAAGTCCAGGAGACAATCCAGGACCCACCAAGGGCACCCACCACCCTGCAGGAAAGAATACCATCCCCTTGACCAAGTCCAGAGAGCCCCGATGAACACCAAGCCCCAGGTAAGAACCCAGCTGGGAATACATGTTAATGAACCAGAACCCATGATGGCCCAGGATCACGTAGACCCACTGGACGGGAAGAGCCGCCTAGAGAAAGATGAAGCAGAGAATAGCCAGTCAACACGGTACGAGAATACCTGCATCCCTTTCCCGTGGAGGAACCCGACCAAGGGAGCCAACCTCATCATGAAGACCAGTGGGGCAGAAGATAAACCAAAGGGGAGTACCCGGAAGTAGAAGAGCATGTCCCACACACAAAACTGGTGATGACAACGAGATGACGGGGGACAGGCAAATGGAGGTAGGAAACCAGCAGAACCAAGGAAGCCAACCCAAACCCAGGAAAGGAAGAATAACCAGCAAAGGAGAAACGAAAGCACCCTTTATAAATCCAACACTGGACAGAATACCCCAGAAACCGTACTCACCAGAAACAGAATAGGGGTAACTCCAAGACCCCACAGACAAACTGAAACCGGATGAAAGGCCCCGCTGGAGAAGAACCTGAATGACTGCCAACAAACAGCGCCTCTGTAAAGTACAGTTTAATATTTTACAACCATAGTGTAGTCTGACAGCATTGGTGGGTGCCGAACCCCTGACCTGTCAAAGCCTTTGCCGCCAAATGCAGTAGACTACCCAATGAGCTATAGCTCACCGGTACCAGGCAGGTGAGGCAGAAGAAGGCCAGTGTGAGGGAAAGCGACCAGAGGGAGGGAGTCGAAAATAAACTGGAACCACCTCGACCAATCCGCAAAGCCTACAGCACCTGAAACGCCCAGGCAGGCTCCCATCCAGGAACCAACCCGGCCCAACCAAGCCCAACAACTGAGAACAGGTGCCTTTAGAGTGGGATGGGTGTAGGCAGGGCCCACGGACCCGAGACCGAGGCCACTCAGGTCATGATGGGAAGCAACAGCTGGCCCCCATCGCAGCCCCAACAGCCGGGACCAGAGGACAAGCAGTACTCGGATGCGGGGGCAGAAGCAGCCTACTGAGACGGGGAGTAGGCGGAGAATGGGGTGCCACGGCCGCAACCTCGTCCATGAAAGGGCAAGCTTCCCCAGGATCAGAAGTAGAAGTAAAAGCCCACACGGGACCAAAGACATGGCATAGGGAAGGATGGACCGGTGCTACCAGCAGCCCATCCTCAGCAGACATGCACACCATATCCTCCAAGGAGAAACCAAAGCCAGCAAAAGGAAACAAGCATGCAGGGACAAACACATCAAACAAAATTGCAGCCATGGCCCCGCGATTCACAAAACCAAAGGACATGCAACCAGGGCAAAATAGAAAATGGAAAATAGAAGTGCAGAAAAACAATATGGAGAGTACCTGTTCACGTCCTAGAAGTGTTGAAACTCTCCCATAAAATGCATAGATAGCAGCAGAGCTGAAGAGAGAAGGTAATCACCCTTCCAACAATAAGGAACTGCAGGTACATAGCACCCAACTAACTGCACAAGAAAAATGTGAATTGAGACAACAAAAGGTCGTAGGCAATGTACCAGATCCCCATTGCGAGTCCGAAAAGGGCGCAATAAAACACAACAGCAGGACAACAGGAATATGAGAAAGACAGATGGGGGAGGGAACGGAAAGTCACCACCAACTTCCGATGCAAAAACAAGAAGAAACAAAGATAGGAGCCACAGAGAGAGACAACCGAATCCAAAAAGAAAACCCACCCACTTACTCTCCAGCTCGGGAAAGAAAATGCAAAGGCAGCGGCATGCCAACCACAGTAGGAGACCATGCAAGCACCTCCCGCAACCACAAGGGGTCTTGAACCAGGAAGGTAATAATGTCCGTTCGCCCAATAAACAACTATTCGGCAGGCCATACAGCTCTCCACACCGGAAAATGCACAACCCCCACAAAACAGCCGGAGTGCAACAAGCAAAACGACAGGACAACAAAAGGGCTGAAGTATATCGGGCCCAGTAGCCGTAGGAGGCGCCGCCCCCCTGAAAGATCACCCACCCGGGAAACTATAAGGGAGACCGGAGGTTGGAAGACCGTCAATCGCCCGACCGCATCACCAAGAGACGCGGAGTAGAGCGTCCCACGCCCCATGAGCCCACTGATAAATAGATTGGGAACAGCTGTGCTGGTTAGCAAAACAATGCTTTATGCTCGTAGCCACCGCCGGAGCAAAGACGCTGGCAAACCGAGGTGAGCCCGCATGTGCAGAGTCGCACAATACGGCAGACCTTCATGCCGCCAAAGCCTCCTAGTGAAGGGCAGGCCAAATCATTGGGCAGCGAAGAGCACCCCCTCATCATTGACTCAGCCAAATCTCTCGGAATCACCCTGGACAAGCACCTGAATATGAATAATCATATCAGCAATGTGTGTAAGGGAGCTAATCACTTGGTGAGGACCCTGAGAAACATCAAACTATTCCTGCCACAAAAGGATTTCAAGCAGGTGGTCCAAGCACTGGTCTTGCTGAGGCTAGACTACGGCAGTGCTATGCCCTGTGTCCTTCCCAAATACACCCTGGCTCCACTAAGGGCATCACTGAACGCTGTGGCCAGACTGGTCACAGGCACTAAACGAAATGAGATTCAAAAATTATATTTTTTTAAGGAAAAAGGGGATGGGTTTATATACAAGAATCCCTTTTCCTTGGTTAATACTTGAGTTTATCATGAACACGGTTCAGACCAAAGTCTGAATCGTATTCATATTTTGCCCTCCATGGTCCTCACTATCAAGGTCCAGTATCTTCCATGTGTTATATGGAAAATAAAGCTGCTACCAATCGCTGTTTATCCTACGCTCACAGTCTATCCTATTCTCATCTCATATTAAGTGATTATTCTAATATTCTTTCCCATTCTTCTCTACTGTTGAGACCGCTTCTATATGTATCACTCGCCGCATGACCAGAAATCCTTGTAATTCTAACGCAAAGTAAAGTTGTCTAATTGACAAATACAACATGTAGAAGGCTAATAAATTAGAATTATAAATGTAAGAGCCCTCTCCCATGTTTTCTAGGGCTCTGAGTCCTTTGCTTTGCATCGTGTTCTACTGCGGGCAAAAACCAGGAATAACTATCGGGGGAAGTGAATGACTCCGGGATTCCTGCCCTTGAGGTATTAATAGCAAACTGAGGGTTTACCGCCAAATGGAAATAAAAGATAAATAGATGGGGAACCACATTAGAATATGAATAAACTAATTAAAATCCTCTTCATGTTTTAGAAAATCCTTTTGAGAAATAAAGTTGAATAACCTGCAACAACTTTCCAAGCTGATTGAATGAAGTGAAACAACCAATTTAGGTAGGTTGATATATACTTGCTGATATATCAATTTTGGTAATAACCTTACTCGATTTTAGGGTAGCATAAAGGAGAGAATCCATGGATCAACAAATACTATAAAGGTTGGGTCGATATAAGTGAATTTGTTGACAGAGAGAAAATGTGAGGATTATGAATTATGTTAACATGAGTTAATATGATAGAGTATTATACTGTACACTTTGTTATTGTTAAAGAATGCTTAGATATAAACATATAAAAGTACAAATTCTGTGTAGATGATTCAAGCTTATGTGAGAATAAATGTGGCCGATGAAGTTGATACAAAGTTCGTTTTTTCAAAAAATGCTCCAGGCAGTTGTAATAAAATAAAGATGATCAAAGATGCAACACATTCATAAAAGATAAGGGCAGACAGTGGGAAGTGGCAGAATAAAATGTTATTGTAAAATTAAAAGAGCCAATTTAGCTGTGGCTATAATATATGTTTTATATTCTTTTTTTGATTTATATTGTTTTTAACATGAAAATAGTGTCCTGAAGAAGGTGACGATTTTAATCACCGAAACGCCGCGTCGACAACATTTTCTTCTTATATTATGAATTGTTTTATGATGTATTATGCTTTTTAATAAATATAATAATGGTTTTATGGATGTGATTTAAATGATAAAGAGAAAAACTGGATAAATAAAATAAGAGATAGAAATCTACTTTTCTGCTTTCCCGCCCTTATTGCACTTTAGTGCACCCTGTTGAGAATGTGCTTAAGTTTAGTTACTGTATAAATGTAAATTTGGTGATCTACTGTGAGACTCTATGCTACACCTTATGGATACCAATATAGTATTCATTTAAGATTTACTGAGACTTTCTCCTTATTAACCAAGGAAAAGGTATTCTTGTATTTTGTCTACTAAACGAAATGAGCACATATTCCCAGTTCTAAAGTCTCTCAAATGGTTATCCTACGAAACTTGCATTCAGTTAATGATTGCCGTTCTGACGCACAAAGCCCTGCATTTCAAAACTCACACGTATCTATTTATTTTATTTAGCGCAAAAGCTTGAATTATCCTGTGGTGGGAGAGCCTGTAGAAGTGCTAACACTTTCCTCCTGAAACCTCTCATCTTTAGCAAAAAGAGAACTTGTCACTGAGCCTTCTCTGGCGCGGCCCCAAAGATATGGAACTCTCTTCCACGAGAAGTACGCAGAATCTCCTCAACGACTGCTTTCAAACTGGAAGCCAAAAGATTCCTAATGGACAAATTCCTACCTGAATCTGGGCTAGGTCCACTGGCTCGAAATCATTGATCCTACAATCACTGTTCCATCATGTGTCTCTGCTCTTCTTAACTGCATTGTGTGTCCCCCTCGTAGCCCGCTATATACCTGATTTTTGTTTTTCTCTCCTTTGTGTCATGTGAATGTGAATCATGCGATTATTCATGTTGTGTATTCTTACTTGATGTCGATATTGGGTTTTTGACCTTCCTTCCACCCTTTTGTAAAATGCTCTGATATCCTTCGGGATCTTGTTCGCCCTATATAAAACTTTATAAATAAATAAATAAATAAAATGAATAAATAGCAGAGCCCCATCCACCAGCGTCCTCAAGTGCAGGGCAGCCACAGAAGCAAACAGCGCCAGGGGAAACTCCCTTGCCACCAGTCAGCTGCCATGAGGCGTGGGGAAAGGGAAGGGAACCCAGAAAATAAGCCCACAAGCGCAGGGCCTCTTCCCCAGGGATGAGGGATCTGCTAGATCAGTACCTCGCCCCCACTTACCTGAAACGCTCTCTGTAAGAGTCTGCTGCGCAGAACAAAAGAAAGAGGTAGTGGGGTGGGTCAACCCTTCCCTTATACTGGGTCATGGGTGATGGGGGTCGGCCATGTTGGGGAGGGATGGAAAGCATGGAATGCTAATTTGCCTTGGAGGGTTCTGGTGTGGAGCTAAAGCTCACTACGTAACTCTGGTGGTGAGGAAGACTTACGAGGAGGTAATGGGTACACATCTCTTACGATCAAGGGGACTTTTCCGTCCCAGCAAATATCAAACATACTTTAAATTCCCATTCAACACAAACCATCACTAAGCTAGACACTCCAACCTGTAGTAACCATAAACAACCAATAGATGGAAATCACATTATCATACAAAAGGGCACCCAGATTTAAAGATATGCTACAGTAACTTGATAATAGACGGTCCCAAATGCTAACACAAATTGCGTTCAGATTTTCATAAACACCACTATAATATTGGAGCTCTAAACCAAATGTTGGCTAATGTGATGTAATCTATTTTGTGGTTGGGTGACATCTGTTAGGTTTACAGATTTGCATGCTAAAATTCAGCACAAACTTCCAATGTGGGACACAAATGATGGACACAAATGATGTCTTGTGCCATTTAGAATTTACGAGGAAATCAAGGAGAGTTGTGCTCAAAAGCTAATCCATGTGAGCCTAGAAGCAATCTCTTTATCTGTTCCTCTGAAATGCTCTGTTAAGCTCCTTTACATTTTAGGTCAAACACAATATAAACGTTGTTTTCCCATCATTTATTCCTACTACAGAATATGTGTTCAGTCTAAAAACTAACAGGACTAGGGTCGCACTTGCTGACCACCCCACTGGCTTTTCCTGCCCTCGAAAACAGTCACTCACTGGATGCGAAGTGCCTTCTGTGCGTCTGTTAAAGATAACATGCAGTTTTCAGGGAACATTTACTACAGGACCCGCGTAAAACAACAGGAACAGGCGCATCCCCTGCTCGAACAGATGGGCAGACCACTCTAAAGCTTAATAAAATGAAAGAAATGTTTATTACACTGCTCAGTTGAAGGGAACTGCTTACATGGGGATTATGTTCTTTACACCGATGTCATATGGCAACGGTCGTTGTACTTTGAATAATAGCACGACCAGATAAAGCAATCGCGGCACGATATAACAGCGAATTGATAAATCACTGAAGGTTTCAACAAAAATGTCCTAAACTGAGAGCTGCACATAACAGCCCGAGGCAGCCTTCCATAGGTTAATGTCAGAATCCAGGGTCCGACGCCCTTCTGGTAATCATCTAATGGTTCACCTATGATCACTACATAAAAAAAATCCCAAATTAAATAAAACCGTAGGCACTATCATTTTCATATATGTTATTGGCTTTGCCTCTATAAAGAATTTGCATCGGTGATAAACAGTGCTTTAAATGGAAAAAAATAAGTGCATGTACTCATTAAATTGAACTAGGGGCGTGGTAGTGGGCGGGGTTAGAGGCGGGTGAGACACGTTGATACAAAAACACTTCTGTTGAGTATTCATTTTGTCCTTGATAGTTTTCTCAAACTTTTCATATGTGCAGAGAAGGGCATTTACACCAGTTGCAGGACATACCAAAATATGTGAGGAATGTATCAACATAAACAACTTGTTACACAAAATGATTGTCAAACACTACATGTTAATGTTTCCTTGTTTTGTAATATTTGCAGCTTCTTAATGTCATACTGTTCCTACTTACTTGCATTTGGTGCAGTCCTTTTATACTAAAGAGTGCACACACATACAAACAAAACAAGTATTCCACGGATTTCTTTTCAAATACCTCCTGAGTGTCCCGCTTCTCTTCTGCTCTGGTTTTATTTCTCTCTCACACACAAACATACTACAAGCAGACAAACACTCTCTACTAGTCTTCACATCTCTAACCTCTCGATCACTCCTCCTCACTTCTCTCCCATTTGTATCTAACTTCGTCCGACTCTCTTTACCCCAATCGTATCCAAACATGCTCTACCATCACTCTCTCAATTTCTCCATGGTTCTCTTACGCTTTCCAGAGCTGTCTCAATTGCTTCCCCATCTCAATCTGCGCCTACCCCTTCTGTCTATCTTTTTCTCCTTTAAACTCTTGTCTGCTTCTTCTATCTCTGCCCCTTCACTCTTCACCTTCTCTCACCCCATTATCCCTCCTCTCCCCACAGCAAAAGGCGCGGTAGGATTGGCAAAGCGGGCAGTCGGGCATGGGCTGAAGGGCCAATGCCTGAGTGACACTGAGGGCCATTTCTTTTAGGGACTCTACTAACTGCCCACAGTTCCCTACTGCTCTGCATCCTTCCATGCATTCCTACAGAGGCCACAGTCATATGGGGCCGGGTGGAGCAGGTGGGCTCGAGATAAGATTAGAGGAGGGGCGGGCAGGGATGCTTAGCTTTAGACAGGGTTGTATTGGGATTAAAAATAGGCCCGGGCATGCTAAAAAAAAAAGTAGCCCACATTTGCATATTGCAAAACACACAAGATGATGTTCCACATTGGCAAAACATTCACCCTCAGTCACAGATCTGGGTTTAATCCATCGTTATTTTGCTCGCCACCCCAGTTCAGACATGGCCACATGCAAATCAGTCTTGACCCTGTGCCTCATGGGAACAGTCCAGCCCGAACTGTAAAAGCCATGTCTTCCCTGGACCGGAATCAAGCAACCTAGGACCGGTTTCTGGCTATCAGCCGTCATCAGCCAGGATAACTTTACTCCATTGGCGTAGTGGGAACGGGACCCACGTCTGGGCATACCCTTCCCACATAGGGCGAACAGCAAAACACACAAGATGATGGACGGAATGTTGCACATTGGCAAAACATTCACCCCCAGTCACAGATCTGGGTTTAAACCATCGTTATTTTGCTCACCACACCACCCCAGTTCAGACATGGCCATATGCAAAACAGTCTTGACCCTGTGCCTCATGGGAACAGTCCAGCCCGAACTGCCAAGCCATGTCTTCCATGAACCGGAATCAAGCATCCTAGGACCGGTTTCTGGCTATCAGCCGTCATCAGCCAGGATAGCTTGACTCCAGTGGCGTAGTGGGAACGGGACCCACGTCTGGGCATACCCTTCCCACATAGGGAGAACAGCAAAACACACAAGATGATGGACGGAATGTTGCACATTGGTAAAACATTCACCCCCAGTCACAGATCTGGGTTTAAATTTTGCTCACCACACCACCCCAGTTCAGACACGGCCATATGCAAATCAGTCTTGACCCTGCGCCTCATGGGAACAGTCCAGCCCGAATTGCCAAGCCATGTCTTTCTTGGACCTGAATCAAGCATCCTAGGACCGGTTTCTGGCTATCAGCCGTCATCAGCCAGGATAGCTTGACTCCAGTGGCGTAGTGAGCACAGATCTGGGTTTAATCCATTGTTATTTTGCTCACCACACCACCCCAGTTCAGACACGGCCATATGCAAATCAGTCTTGACCCTGTGCCTCATGGGAACAGTCCAGCTGCCAAGCCATGTCTTCCTTGGACCGGAATCAAGCATCCTAGGACCGGGTTCTGGTTATCAGCCGTCATCAGCCAGGATAGCTTGCCTTCCCGCAAACCACTGCTTCTGCGACATATTATTAAAACAAGCATTTACAATGCAATGGTCTCGGCATTATTAAAGGGAGAGCTATTGGCATTGCTCATGACTTTTTTTTTTTATCATAAATAAATGGCATTGTCATTTACATTGCCAATAGCTTAATCGTTAAATAAATGGCATTGTCATTTACATTGCCAATAGCTTAATCGTTAAATAAATGGCATTGTCATTTACAATGCCAATAGCTTAATAGCTCGCAAATGCATGACCTATTGCATTTACACCCACAGAGCCACACACACAAAGCCACCCACACACACACATACAGAGCCACCCACACAGAGCCCCACACACACACACACACAGAGCCACACACACACACACACACACAGAGCCACACACACAGCCCCACACACACAGAGCCACACACGCACACACAGAGCCCCACACGCACACACAGAGCCCCACAGACACACACAGAGCCCCACACACACAGAGCCCCACACACACAGAGCCCCCCACACACAGAGCCCCACACACACAGAGCCCCCCACACACACACAGAGCCCCCCACACACACACACCCAGAGCCACACACACACCCAGAGCCCCACACACACACACACACACCCAGAGCCCCACACACACACACCCAGAGCCCCACACACACACACACCCAGAGCCACACACACACACACACCCAGAGCCACACACACACAGACCCAGAGCCACACACACACACACAGAGCCACACACACAGAGCCACACACACACACACACACACACAGCCCCACACACGCACAGAGCCACATACGCACAGAACCACATATGCACAGAGCCCAACACACACACACACAGCCCCCCCACACACACCCAGAGCCCCACACACACACACCCTGAGCCCCCCACACACACCCAGAGCCCACACACACACACCCAGAGCCCCACACACACACACCCAGCCCCCCACACACACAGAGCCACACACACACAGAGCCCCCCGCACACACAGAGCCACACACACACACAGAGCCACACACACACACAGAGCCACACAGACACACAAAGTCACACACACACACAGAGCCACACACACACACAGAGCCACACAGACACACAGAGTCACACACAGACACAGAGCCACACACACACACAGAGCCACACACACACAGAGCCCCACACACAGCCCCACACACACAGCCCCACACACACAGCCCCCAACACACAGCCCCACACACACAGCCCCACACACACACAGAGCCCCACACAGCCCCACACAGGCACACAGCCCACACACGCACACAGCACACACACAGCCCACACACACACACAGCCCCACACACAGCCCCACACACACACACCGCCCCCCACACACACACACAGCCCCACACACAGAGCCCACACATACACACACTCCCAGAGCCCCCCCACACACACACACACCCAGAGCCCCCCCCACACACACACACCCAGAGCCCCACACACACACACACCGCCCCACACACAGAGCCCACACACCCAGAGCCCCCCACACACACACCCAGAGCCCCACACACACGCACCCAGAGCAACACACACACACACCCAGAGCCCCACACACACACCCCCGGAGCCCCACACACACACACCCAGAGCCCCACAAACACATACCCAGAGTCCCACACACACACACCCAGAGCCCCACACACACACCCAGAGCCACACACACACACACACACCCAGAGCCCCAAACACACACCCAGAGTCCCACACACACACACCCAGAGCTACACACACACACACACACACCCAGAGCCTCACACACACACACCCAGAGCCACACACACACCCCCCCAGAGCCACACACACACACACACACACACCCAGAGCCACACACACGCACACACCCAGAGCCACACACACACACCCAGAGCCACACACACACCCAAAGCCACACACACACACCCAGAGCCACACACACACCCAGAGCCACACACACACACACACCCAGAGCCACACACACACCCAAAGCCACACACAGGATAGCAAGCACAGCGAGGGGGTAGGGAAGCAAGCATAGCCAGGGGGCAGGGAAGCAAGCACAGCGAGGGGGCAGGGAAGCAAGCACAGCGAGGGGACCAAGCACAGCGAGGGTGCAGGGAAGCAAGCACAGCGAGGGGGCAGGGGAACCAGAGGGCAGGGGAGCAAGCACAGCCAGGGGGCAGGGGAGCAAGCACAGCCAGGGGGCAGGGAAGCAAGCACAGCCAGGGGGCAGGGAAGCAAGCAAAGCCAGGGGGCAGGGAAGCAAGCACAGCCAGGAAAGCAAGCACAGCCAGGAAAGCAAGCACAGCCAGGGGGCAGGGAAGCAAACACAGCCAGGGGGCAGGGAAGCAAGCACAGCTAGGGGGCAGGAGAGCAAGCACAGCCAGGGGGCAGGAGAGCAAGCACAGCCAGGGGGCAGGAGAGCAAGCATAGCCAGGGGGCAGGAGAGCAAGCACAGCCAGGGGGCAGGAGAGCAAGCACAGCCAGGGGGCATGAGAGGAAGCACAGCCACGGGGCAGGAGAGCAAGCACAGCCAGGGGGCAGGAGAGCAAACACAACCCGGGGGCAGGAGAGCAAGCACAGCCAGGGGGCAGGAGAGCAAGCACAGCCAAGGGGCATGAGAGCAAACACAACCAGGGGGCAGGAGAGCAAGCAGAGCCTGGGGGCAGGGAAGCAAGCACAGCGAGGGGGCAGGGAAGCAAGCACAGCGAGGGGCAGGGAAGCAAGCACAGCGAGGGGGCAGGGAAGCAAGCACGGGCAGGAGAGCAAGCACAGCCAGGGGGCAGGGGAGCAAACACAGCCGGGGGGCAGGAGAGCAAGCACAGCCAGGGGGCTGGAGAGCAAGCACAGCCAGGGGGCAGGAGAGCAAGCACAGCCAGGGGGCAGTAGAGCAAGCACAGCCAGGGGGCAGGAGAGCAAGCACAGCCAGGGTGCTGTGACTGTATCTTGCATGCCCTCTGTTAGGCGGGGTGAGACTGGGACAGAAAAAGGCACGTGCACCTGGAGCACCCGAAAGCTAAATAGGGTCCCACACTTGCAAATAGGACAATTGAATTTGTACATTTGTTGGTATTTTGCAGCGTGTCCGAGATACATGCAACTGTGCTTGTGGAACGCAATGTTTGCGGTAACATCTGGGTAATCAACAGTAGAAACGGCCCCAACAGACCATAAAACAGGTCCACAAACTGCCAGGAAAAGTAAACACACTGGCCTGTCAGACAACCCATCGGGCCCTGTCTGATTGCCCTATAGGTCAATCTGACCAAGTGTTAGGATGCTGAATGGTAAATTCCTCCTTACTCCCCACCCGTACAAAATCGCCCCCGCTGTCTCCTTGTTTCTGCCCCTCCGTCCAGCACGTGTTCTCTTGCACTGTTGTTTACAAGTTGTGAGGGAATATCCCCGTGTCGAGTTCACGGAGAAGGTGGAGAGATATATGGGGGGGGGGTGTCAAGGATTATTACTCTCTGGACCCAATACATCGTGAGTCTTACTCAGCGAAGGCATGACCTCGAGGCGTTCTAATCCCCTCTGAGCACGAGCGCAGCGCCAATCATGACGTAAACTACGGATGGCAGGGAAGCAAGCACAGCCAGGGAAGCAGGCACAGCCAGGGGGCAGGGAAGCAAGCACAGCCAGGGGGCAGGAGAGCAAGCACAGCCAGGGGGCAGGAGAGCAAGCACAGCCAGGGACAGGAGAGCAATCACAGCCAGGGGGCAGGAGAGCAAGCACAGCCCGGAGGCAGGAGAGCAAGCACAGCCAGGGGGCAGGAGAGCAAGCACAGCCAGGGGGCAGGAGAGCAAGCACAGCCAAGGGGCAGGAGAGCAAGCACAGCCAGGGGGCAGGAGAGCAAGCACAGCCAGAGGGCAGGGAAGCAAGCACAGCGAGGGGGCAGGGAAGCAAGCATGGGAAGGAGGACAAGCACAGCCAGGGGGCAGGGGAGCAACCACAGCCAGGGGACAGGAGAGCAAGCACAGCCAGGGGGCAGGAGAGCAAGCACAGCCAGGGGGCAGAAGAGCAAGCACTGCCAGGGGGCAGGAGAGCAAGCACAGCCAGGGGGCAGGAGAGCAAGCACAGCCAGGGTGCTGTGACTGTATCTTGCATGCCCTCTGTTAGGCGGGGTGAGACTGGGACAGAAAAAGGCACGTGCACCTGGAGCACCCGAAAGCTAAATAGGGTCCCATACTTGCAAATAGGACAACTGAATTCGTACATTTGTTGGTATTTTGGAGCGTGTCGGAGATACATGCAACTGTGCTTGTGGAACGCAATGTTTGCGGTAACATCAGGGAAATCAACAGTAGAAACGGCCCCAACAGACCATAAAACAGGTCCACAAACGGCCAGGAAAAGTAAACATACTGGCCTGTCAGACATCCCATCGGGCCCTGCCTGATTGCCCTATAGGTCAATCCAACCAAATGTTAGGATGCTGAATGGGAAATTCCTCCTTACTCCCCACCCATACAAAATCGCCCCCACTGTCTCCTTGTTTCTGCCCCTCCGTCCAGCACGTGTTCTCTAGCCCTGTTATTTACAAGTTGTGAGGGAATATCCCCGTGTCGAGATCACGGCGAAGGTGGAGAGATATATGTGGGGGTGGGGTGTCACGGATTATTACTCTCTGGACCCAATACATCGTGAGTCTTACTCAGCGAAGAGATGACCTCGAGGTGTTCTAATCCCCTCTGAGCACGAGCGCAGCGCCAATCATGACGTAAACTGCGGACGACAGTCGTATTTAAGCCTCAGGGACACTGAAACGGCACAACACCAAACCTGAAACATGGGTTAATAGCGCAGCCCGCTTTAAGGTAAGCATCAATCCAACCTTCCCCTGTCCTGAACTCCCTCACGACAGGTCTGGGCAGGGTAATATCCATCCAAAGGACAGCAAGGCGTCCTCGGTGCTCTACCTTCTCATCAGCTGTCCGGGCATCAGGGATGTCAATATAAAAATAGGTGCCACCTTTTAGGTGAACATCCCCCTCAAACAGGAGGTGCAGCGCCTTTACCACGACCACCTGCCCTCTCCTCCCTGAGGGGGCAACAACACCAACGTGTGCGCAGAAAGATACTAGGCCTTCGCGCTCCGACGCTGCCCTCTCATCCAGCATGCATTGGGAGAACCCCAGCGCGCCGTGACCACTCTCTCATTGCAGCGCAGCAGTGATGGCATTATACCTGTACGTGACCCTTCCGTGTAACCCCTAAGACTGGTGAAAAGGCCTCAGAAGAGCTCTAACGCCCTCTTCTCTCACCACAGCTCAGCATAGCATGTGTAGGTAACACTACTGCCAGCACAACGCCCACAATTCTGCAGCCTCCGGGGACAGCGGCAGTGCCAAGGGCGTCCCACTGTCTTCGGTGCACCCTTTCTGTGCCCTCCTAAATCAACACTTCCTGTTCATGGAGCATTCAATAGGTGTGTCCGACCCTCCCTCACATGCTCGTCACACACTGCCCCACCACAACAATCCTGTTACAGGAGGATAGGTGCCCGGGCTCCTCACACACGGACCATGTAAAACCCGCGGGCAGACGGGCCTGATGTCATCGCACGCACCACGCCCCCGTCATCAGGCCTCGTTTACCAGGCGATGAGGACTACGTGGGGAAGGGGACACGGCGGCACCCCCTGCCCTCACCCCCGGCAAGAGAAGAGGCGGCATCGTTCGTGTTTAAACATACCTGCTTCGTCGGTTGTGGCGCCCAGGCAACGGAGGGCGGCTGTGGAGAGCAGCAGCAGCAGGGCTGGCAGGGCCGGCAGCGGTGACCCCTGGAGGCGCATGGTAGCGGTGTGTGTCTGTCTGGGCAGGCAGGTCGGACAGTTAAGGTTGCAGTGACTTCCCTGGCTTCCTGTCTGAGTCACTGAGACTCCGAGAGAACAGCACGCGGCGACGGGGGGGGGCTCGAGAACGACTCGTGGCGGCAATCCGGGGTAGGCTCCCGGTGAATTAAATAAATAAAACCGGCAGACATAGCACACTGCAGTCTTCTGGCAGGCGGCAGCGGGAATGCAAGGGCGAGACGCGGTCGGGCAACAATGGCGGCCGCAAACATCCGAAGATTTCGGATTCGGGGGCATGTTTAGGCGTTCTGAGTGACGGGGGACGTCACAGGGTGAAAGAACGCTAAAAACACGCCCCCGAATCCGAAAGAGACTGGGCTTTATTGGAGTGACTCCCTTCTCCTCCAATGGCTGGCCTCCGTTTAGGAAGCCAGCCAATGGAGGAGAAGGGAGGAGAGAGGCGGGTTCAAGCCCCCATACTCCAAATCATTAAATCTCCGACCGGAGACTGCGCAAGCGCAGCCTTCGGTCCGAGACCTAAAAAAGGGGGGGTTTAAAAAATATGCAAGAATTACTTCACACTGGGGAAACACTCCTGAAAACAATTGAAGCCACTTCTGCTAAGGCCCCCTGCCTTCACTCAGTATACTCACATTAATTGACCAGCCCAGTGAGAGAAATGGAGTGACACCTCTGCCCGGTGATAAAAGGGAGGGAATGGTCGCCCATCTGCCTCCAGAAAGGCCACTCAGGCAGCCACTGGGCCGCTGGCGGCATCGAACCACGCAGAAATCGCCCAAACCGGCCCCCAGGCTGCACAAAAAGCAGCCCACAGCAGGAATTCAGATACCGGCCCCTCGGGCATTGCCCGAGTGCCCGCGTTACCAATCCGACGCTGGCCTTAGAGCGGCTAGTATTGTGGTTTGACACCTTCATCTTGGCCCTTGTGGGCCGGCCCCTCCCTAGTAGCAATGTACTTAACCTACCCCTCCACCACCAGCTGCTGCACTGAGGCCATGGTGAGGGGGGAGGGAGGAGTGTTTAGATGCTAAGAGGCCAAGTGAGGGCCTTTGCACCATTTCTCCTCGCCCTCCTTCCTCCCCTCTTCTCCCATGTGGCCGTCCAGAAGCTGTGTCCTTTCCCTGATCCAGACCCCACTTGGGTTTCACGTTCGGCACTTAGTGAGTGGAGGAAGGGGGCTATGTTCACAGGTCTCGCTGAGAGGACAGGTGTTGATTTGCTCCCACTGGGACATTCTCACCTCGGCTCCCTTGGTGCCAGCCTGTCCAGAACTGAAGCAATATCTTTCCCCTCTGACGCGATCCTCCGCCAGGCCTTCACACTTGGTTCATAGTGGGGGTGGGTATGGGGTTGGGGGTAGGACAAAGGTTGAGAGGCCCCGTTAGAAGGTAAGGTGTGACATGCTCTTGCTGGAGGGATCTGTGTTCTTTCTAGTCACAGTTTTGACTCATCATAAGTTAGCACATGTGGTTGGTGTGTCTGCTGCAAAGAACAACTTGTAGCTTGCAGATATATTTTATGTAGATAGCTCAGTGAGTTACTTATTTTGTCATGGAACTCCTTTTGTTACTTGCAGTGCATAAATTATAATCAGGACTACTGGAATTATGCAGCAGGAAAGGGTCAAGCAATGTGGGAAGAAAATGCAAATTATGGTGCATAGCGTGGTACATTTTGTCATAGCATTGCTTCCTTTATTACTAATTTTTAAACACTGTAAACTTGTCTGGGCAAATGTTTCACATTATTAGTATCATCTTCACAACAAAATACTGCAATAAAACAACGGAAAGATGAGCAGTCAGCCTTTGCAAATAGCCTTCCAATGTGCAAGAACACGTCTTGCCATGTTTTTAGGTCTCGCGACCTATCGATGCGCGAGAATTCAAGTAGCCAAAATCCTCATGAAACCACCAGCTTTTTGCTGGCGTTTTCATGAAGTTCACGTGAAACACGTGATCAAACACGAACGCGCATCAGCCTCCCTCCCTCCTAATTGCATTTGCCGCACAGCACATCAAAGGGCTTCGCCCAGCGTGCACTCTGCGGCTTCTCGGCTTCTCCTCCCCTAATTATTCTTGGATGGCCGGCCGGCACACAGCCTTCCTTGCATTGCTCCTCCCCCTCCCGAAAAAGGCTGCAGTCCTCCAGTTCAATTTAACACAGTGCATGCAGACAGGGACCAAGCACATCTCCCCAATATTACCAATCCACCCTAACTCACATGAGACCTAATGTGCACATTATTAAAAACGTTGGTATTGGTGTAAGCGTCCGTTAATTAGAAATCCTAAAAAGATTAATTTCCAATTGCAATGTTTACGTTGCAGGCAAGGCGGAGATTAATAGCTACGCTTATTAAGGAACTACAAAGGCTATGGGTTAAAACCTTAATATAGCTGGGTTACGTAATTTCACGTATCATGAGCTGTGTTTCTTTGCAGACGCCAGCGGTGCGATATTCGCTCATTCTGACACCTTTTATTTCACACAGACTAACTTACAATAAAAGAAGCTCGTGCAAAGCATGCATAAAACAAAGCATGGTGTATAATTACGCTTCAGTAAATCAACGACGAGTATTTACAATGCAAAATGCTCGCTTTTAGAATGCCATTCGACACATTTTTCCTAGCCACAAAATCCAATTAAATCAACAAAGGGCAGAGAGTGCAGCTATAACCCCGACAACCTCATCCCGGTGCACGGAACACGCTTTCATATTTGTGTTTAGCCAGCATCCTTTTCAAAATAAGAAAGACCACTCGGGAAACGGCACTTGCCTTCACTACAAAAATAGCAGCAGGCTAAAAAGACCTCTCCCATCACCTTCCGCCTTTTTTTCTCAATTATTGCCCTGCCTTCCTAGCATCATTTATTAAACAAGCATTGGCATTGCCAATAGGTCTCGCTTGTGGGACCTTATAAGTATTTAGTTTTGCAGCACAATATCCTTGGTGCAACAAGGATATTGTGCTGCAAAACTAAATACTTATAAGGTCCCACAAGCGAGACCTATTGGCAATGCCAATGCTTGTTAGTAACTTTTTAACCAATCGAGTTATAAACATTTTTTCAGGGTGGAATCTGCAGATTATGCAGTGAATTATGTATTAAATGGCAAATGCGGCAAATCCATAGTTATGAGGAAAATGCAGCAGCCACCGAATCGCATAAATCCAGTGACTCTAGATATAATCCTTCCACTGAAGCACAGTAAGCCATAAAACAGCATCAAGACGTTGCATGCAAAGTACAAAGATTAGATTAGAATACTTGTATAGCCCATGGCTGCCCCGGGAACGAGGTGTCCCAGCGCTGAAGCAGAACACAGAGTAAGGGAGCAAGCAAAAGATTAGCAGTGAGAGAAAAGCCAGGTCTTTACCAGCCTTCTGAAGGCCTGGTGATCAGGATTGCTACAGATGTGTAGAGCCGCTTAAAAGATCGACCACCCGATCTGGTCGTGGTATTTTTGCAAAGAGCAGATCCACCAAGCTCAGCGCTCTTGAAGGTATATAATGGGCGCATAGATCGCTCAGGATTCCTGGGCCGATGCCTGTCAAAATCTTATGCGTGATGCAAATCGCTTTAAAGCGAACTCGTTCAAGGAGCAGCCAGTGCAGATGATGGAGGCTGTTGGAAGCATGACAGTATTTGGGGAGGGCAAAGATGGCGCGGGCTGCAGCGTTCTGGACCCGCTGCAATCGGTTCATCACAGACTTAATGGAACACCGAAGAAGTACGATACAATAGTCCAGTCTTGCCAGGATGGAGGCTTGGATGATCAGCTGACGCGTTTGAGGGTCAAACAGACCAAGTATCGGCTTAAGGCCACGTAGTAGCCCGAAACATTTCCCAGCCACTGATTTGGCATGCGCCTCAAAATTAAGATCTTTGTCCAACATAATTCCCAAATTCTTCACCACCGGTTTTGGGGCGGGGAAGGCTCCGAGAGCAGGAGGCTACCATTCATTGTCCCAGAGATGGTAATCTTTGCCTACCAGAAGAATCTTAGATTTGGCTGAGTTCAACTGCAGAAAATTAGCCGTCATCCACTCCGAGATGGCCATTAAATCTTCTTTGGATTTCGCCCTATCCTGGTTAGGATTGTTTGAAAAGGTAATCACCAGTTGGGTGTCATCTGCATATGAGACCAGGGAGATGCCCTGCGATTTGGCCATCCACGCCAATGGGCTCATGTAAACATTAAATAACGTGGGGCTCAATGCTGACCCTTATGGAACCCCACACTGAAGTGGGTGAACACGGGAGGCAAAAGGGGGAGCGATTACTTGGAAAGTCCGATCAGCAAGGAAAGACGAAAACCAAAATAAGGCTTTGTTGTTGAACCCGATCTCCTCCAGACGAAGAAGCAGGATTTCATGGGAGACCGTGTCAAAGGCCGCACTCAGATCCAGCAGAACCAATGCTGAAGTTCTGCCGGCATACGTGGCGGGCCGCAGCTGTTCTATGACCGTCAGCAGAGCAGACTCGGTACTATATCGGGGTCGGAACCCATTCTGGGATATATCTAATATTGAATTAACTTCCAAGTAATGAGTTAGAACCGAGTTCACATGAGCTTCTAAGATTTTGGATAGAAACAGAAGTAACAAGATTGGTTGAAAATGTTCCGACTTGGATACGTCCTGTGTTGACTTCTTCAGTAAGGGCACCACTTTGGCGTGCTTCCAGGACTTTGGAACCACCACCGAGGCATGGGATAGATTTACCAGCTCCAAGCAGTCAGGCAGGAGGCACTGTTGAAATTTTCGAAAAGCATCAGATCTTAAAGGGTCTTCTGGAGACCCTGGTTTTATTTTGACAAACAGTGCTTCCATATCTTTAGGAGAAGCAAGAAAAAAGATCTCAGTGTCTGCGGACACATTCCTCCCCGTAACATTGGGGGTTTCACTTAGGTGGAAATTACGATAGATACTTTCCACCTTCTCCAGAAAGAAATTTGTCAACTCTTCACATTGTAGGCTAGAGGATATATTGCTGCCTGAGGCAGAGGGAGATGTGACCAAGTCTTTCAAAAGAGAGAATATGGTTTTACTGCGATTGTTACTTGTAGTGATCAGGCTAGAATAGTGAGCTGCCCTAGTTTTACGCACCAATTTATGATATGCCTGGGGCACCTGGTGCACTCATGAAGTGGACACTGGGGACAGGCTGCCTGTTAAAAATAAGATTTACAGGCAACCTGATCATGTCAGGGACTGTATCAGGACAGAAGTCCAGAAAATGTTGGATCTGGGAGTGATTGAAACTTCAGATATTCCTTGGGCTAGTCCTAGTACCCAAACCTCACACCCAGGGTGGTAAGATGCAGTCACTAGGATTGATGCCCATGCAATTCCAAGAGCAGATGAGCTCATAGATATGTTGGCATCTGTCAAATTTCTGAACACATTTGATCTAACAGCTGGCTATTGGCAGATCAGACTACCTGATAATGCAAAGTCAAAAACAGCATTTTCAACCCCTGGTGGACATTATCAGTTTGTGGCAATGCCCTTTGATCTGAAAAATGCACCTGCCACATTCCAAAGGTTGGTAAATAAAGTCTGGACAGGTCTGGATGTCTATAGTGCAGATTATCTTGATGATATTGCTGTCTTTAGCTCCACCCGGGACGATCACCTGATCCACCTGAAAAAATGTTTTGGAGGCCCTGAAAAGGCAGGCCTAACTATCAAGGATACTATGTGCCAGATAGGGCAGAGTCAGGTTGTGTACCTGAGCCACCTTGTAGGTAGAGGCCAGGTTCAACCATTGCAGGGCAAAATCCAGACCATAATCGACTGGGTTGCTCCAACCACCCGGAACCAGGTCAGAGCTTTCTTGGGCCTGACTGGGTACTATAGGAGATTTGTCAAGGGGTGTGGTTCCATAGTGACACCCCTGAATGCCTTAACTTCTAAAAGAATGCCTAAGAAAGTTCAGTGGACAGTCAGCTGTCAAAAGGCATTTGATGACCTCAAGCAGGTTAATGTGCACTGCTCCAATTCTGCCTAACTACTCCAAAGAATTCATTGTCCAAACAGATGCATCTGAGTTGAGGGTGGGGGCTGTGCTGTCACAATTGAATGATGAAGGTCAGGACCAGCCAGTAGCTTTTATTAGCAGATGGCTGACCCCCTAGAGAAAAACGTTGGTCAGCTATTGAGAAGGAGGCCTTTGCTGTGGTTTGGGCTCTGAAGAAGCTGAGGCTATACTTGTTTGGCACTCACTTCACAGTTCAGACAGACCATAAGCCCCTCTTATGGCTAGAACAGATGAAGGGTGAAAATCCCAAACTGCTCAGGTGGTCCATTTCCCTACAGGGGATGGACTATACAGTGGAACATAGACCTGGGAGTAACCATGCCAATGGAGATGGACTCTCCAGATATTTCCACTTAGAACATGAAGACTGAACTGGTCAAGGTTAGTTAAATGTCCCTGCGTTTGGGGGAGGGTTGTGTAGGAGAGTAGGGTCTGCTTTCTATGGTTAACCCCACTTTTTGCTGTGTTTCACTGGTTTTTCGACTTTAGTCTGGCTGTGGCGCTGCTAATCGGGACCATCGCCTAGCTGTTCTTTTTCTAAATTGATTCTATGTACATTAGGTACATACCAGATTGGTTACTGAGTTACCTTGTGAGCCCCTAGTATATGGTACCTTAGTACCAAAGGCATAGGTACCCCAAATGCCTACCGGGGCCTACCAGGGGCTTAAGCATGTATTATACCACCCCTGGGAAGCCTTCCAAAATGGCACCACAGGTCCGCACTTGCAGCCTGGGTAAGGTGGTGTAAGCACCCCTTACTGGGATATAGTATACCTATATCTACCATTTAAAACAGACACTTATTAACCTATAAGTCACTCCTAAGGCGGACTTGATAATCCTGAAGGCAGAGTGCTTGGTTTTGAACGAGAGGGTGCCCTAGCATGAGCTGAGCCCCTCTGCAGCTTTCGGAATCCCTTCCTTACAGCTGTTCTGTGATATGGCCATACCATATACTCTTTAGTGCATTATAATCCTCTGGGTTAATGCTAACTTTGGTTTGGCTTTATCAAAACATGTCTTGTTTGGTGTCAAACACTTTGGAATACTACCCCACCGCCAGTTCTGGTTGCAGGGGTAGCATTCTACCCTTCTAGAGAGAGAAGACATGTACACACTGGTATACCCGGTTACAGTTTTAAAGAGCCTCAGCATCACAAAATAGATGTTGCTGCCACAGTCTGACCTCCTGCTGCTGGACGAAACTCCGGCAGGGGAGGCCTGGACAATAGGTTTCCTGTCCAGGGAGGTGCCAGCACCTCCCCAGACAGGCTTTAGTGTATTGGGGCAGGGTGGGTTGCATTCAGAGAATGCTTTTCAGACCCTGCCTGGGGCACACAAGGTACTCCATGCATTTCCCAGTTCAAACCGGTTGCTGGGGCACTCAGCCCCAGCTCTGGCACTAAACTGGACAAAGGGGAAGGGGTGTAACCACCCCCTCCCCAGATCCTCCCATGGGTGGGACCTTAGAGTTAGTCCATCCCCTAAACTTAGTATAAGTATAGTGTAGTGTGTTTATCTAGGTATCTGTATCGATATTCCTATTCTTTGCCCTTGTCCGGTTATAAATCAATAATATCCCTACAACGGCATAGAAACCCTTTTCATAATTCAGTCATAGCGCATGCTGTCACATTAAGCAAGCCTATTCCTCCAGCCCCCTAGAAAGCACACCGAGTTCTTAAACAAATCCAAGCCTCCAGCAACCTGGGAAATCCCCGCCTGCTATTGTTTTGATTTCATCCGAGAACTCCTGTAAAGCACTGTAAGAACGACCAGTTCTTAGTGACATCTTTATTGACGTCTTATGTTCATCCTTACGTCAAACCCAGCACCTCTCAGGTATAAATATACCAACGCTGCCTTAAGCAAACGCACGGTGGTAATCCTGGAGCAGAGCAGCTATCTACTTCCGAAGAGCCCAGCTGATGCGAGAGCCCACGGACGCTGCCCCTCCCCTTTGACGCGCTGAGAAAGACGCTGTCTTTTCTCTTGCCGAGAAATCCAGCCTCCGGCGTTTCCAGCTTACCCTTGCGGGTGACTGGGATACCGAGTCCTGAGAGAGAGATACCAGCCCTCCTGCCTTCTAATACCCAGGTACTGAACTGACTAAACCCGTACAGAGAATTCTTGAGTCAGATTCTTGGCAAAACAAACTTAACTTAAACTGCTACTTACTTACTCCTTCCCACGTATTAGGCTTAGGTCAGGTACACCGGGGTAGGCGTAGTTAGAAGCACCAGTTGAGTACGATTAGTCAATGTATATATGTATGTATCTATTTTATCCATTTTAAAGTATCATATGGCTAAGAAACCATATCCATGCTTTTACAGTATTATTTCATAATCCTGCTTTTACTGTATGCACTTTACTTAACTATAAGTATTGCAATTGTAGCAATTCATTTCTCTTGTATGAGGAAAGAGACTGCTCAATAAATAACACCTTTTATTGAAAACGCCCATCTCTCTTTTTCTGCAATCTGGTGAAACTAAGTACGCACTTATTGACTGAGTGAAATAGCTGTCTTTTGTTTTCACACGACTCTAGAGATACACTCTTATTCAGGGAGAGCAAAGTTGTCATGTTTTATGGTTGTCAGAAACTAAATCCCTTCTTGTCTATCCAGGGTGGTTCAACTCCTCCTCGCTTATTCGAGAAAGTTTCTAGTGACCTCTGAGCTAGCTGGCAAAAAACTTAAGTCTAATATAGTCAGTAGAGACCTAGTTAACCTCTGTCCTACGTCTACACTACTGAAGATATTATTCCAATGCCCAGAGCCTATTGGGACTATAGGAACTACACTACATGGCGCCCAACGTTTGGTAAGGCGATAAATCTAACGCAAGACATTAGAGTAACTCAGTCGTGCTTTTTCACTCAGACCCTTTTTCCCGTAAATACTCCAAAGACGTCTGGAGTGGGTCAAAGGTTAAAATCCGCCGAAACTTAGTAGGAGGAGACTCCTATGTATGGTTTTTGGTTTATTCAACGTTGAAGGATACAGTGTTCCAAAATATTGTGCACCTAATCTTTGTTTCCTTGAAACTTGATCTGCAACAAAAACCTTCCTGTCAGTAAAATGTCAGACGGTGAAGAAGATAGGGAGGCAGCTAGAATAGCAGCTCAACTCCTAGCGGATGACACAAGTCTCCTGCAGACTGACCCGGATGCAATACTCATCCCGGTCAACATAAGAAAAACTATAACACTTAAACTTATAGAAAATGGACTTACACCGAGAGGTGGTACAGTCATATTCGTAATTGAGGCACATGAATATCGGCAGACAGAGGTATTCTATTCATGAATAAACTTTCCAGCAGCAAACGCTGTCACACGTGAGTTCCACTATTACAAAATAGAGGAACCTCCGGATGAGTACACTCCTTTCGAGGAGGTGGAAATCCCATTAAAATACCAAGAGCACCTGCTCTGGTTTAAAGGTGCCCTAAAACATCATAATCACATCACCAGGCTCGGTCCACTAGGTACACCAGGAGCAACGTGGCCGGTTCGATCCAGCTACACACCACATTCTGACATTAATAAAATGTCAAGCGAAGAACTCTTAGTTAAAATAAAAGAATTAACACAGGCATATAGAGACTTAGTTCAATTGGCAACTGAGGATATAACTTTCCTCCAGAAGTTGAAAGAAACAGATATAGCAGAACAACCATTTGAACTTGCCAGAATCATAGAAAAATCCTATGAAGAACTAGGAAGAGATAGTTTGGGTGGGAAACCAGTCAAACCCCAACTAACTGAAAATCCTGAAAAGATATTTATTAAAAATAATCTAAACACTCCAAAAAAGAGCTGGGATGGAAATAAACAATCCACTCCCAAAGAAAAAAGATTCCAGTCCAGAGGAAGGTCTCCTCGGCGGAGAGAAAGATCTCCGGACCAAGGACACAAGTCTCCCCAGAGGGAGCCCTCTGAGAAAAGATACAACCTTAGAAATAGGGATAATTTGAAAAAACCTGATAGATATCAAGATATTGATACACGTCCCTCTCGATCTTTTCAGACTTCCTCCTAGAAATCGGAAAGAAGAGGACGGTCAGAACACAGGGAAGAGCACGTCAAGTCCAAAGACAAGGAACCTGCTCATCAAAGTAAAAAATTACAATTTCCAAAAAAGAAGGTAGCCAGTGTTAAATTAATCAAACATGCCGAGGATACTGAGGACACAGCTGAAAAACGGAGAGTGGGCTCAGACAATGCTAGACAGCGCAGCAGAAGTGAGCATAGCTCGCAAGATCCTGATGAATCATCTGGAGACAGTGGACACGAATGAATACATTCAGGTGGAAACTGCAGATACCATAGTTAGCAAACCTCATAAAATATACCAAATAACATTACGTATAGAGGGAGATAAGACTAGGAAAATAAGGGGTCTATTTTGGGATAATCTCTCCAAAGGCTATGACATCCTTCTAGCTGAAAAAGACTGGCCACCGGAGTTTGTCAGGGAGTGCCCTCATGGCGAAGAAATGATTATGCCTGCCTTCTCAAATCACATTTCAATTCATAAAAAAGCTTTATATGCAAGAAAGTGGGCAGTAGCCCAAGCTCCTGCATTATATAAAAACCATGTTGGATAGGATGAGGACTCTCCTCCTCACAAAATCTAGTTAAAATCACAACCGGCTGCACAGAGGCAGTACCCAATTAAGCAAGAAGCTAAAAAAACAGGTCAGGGAGATCTTAGATCAACTTGAATACCAGGGGGTGATTGAAACTTGCACCTCACAAATGAACAATCCTTTGTTTCCTGTCTCCAAGCCAGACGATTCATATCGTCTAGTTTTGGACTACAGACATCTAAACTCGTGTTGCAAAACTTTTGCAGTACAAAACTCACACAGTGCAGCACTAATGAATAACATTGTGCGCAAAAAATACAAAACAACATTAGACATCTCTAATGGATTCTTTTGTCAAAACATAGCACCTGAAAGCAGATATTGACCGCTTTCTTAATAATGGGCTCGCAGAAAAAAATTCTGTCGACTCCCACAGGGGTTCAAGAACAGCCCAGGATTATTCTCAGCAAGAGTAACAGAGTTACTACAAATGTATGATGATGAGGCATTATCTTATGTCGATGACATCTATCTAACAGATGATGACTTGGATACTCACTTGAAAAGAGTGAACACCATAATACTTCGGTTCGCAGCAGAGGGTTCCAAATTCAACTTTAAAAAGTCACGAATTGCCCATCTAACTGTCCTGTTTTTAGGATATGAATTATCAAGTGAAGGCAAAAGCCTGGCAGACAATTTCTTAGAGAAATGTGCTGTAATCCAAGCACCAAGAACGCTGAAAAACTTACAATCAATTCTAGGTTTCCTGAATTTCGGAAGAACTTACATTCTAAATTATGCAGAGAGGGTTAAACCTCTCTATGAACTAATAAAACCAGATTTTAAAACAATCAATTGGACTCAAAAACACACAGAAATTTTGAGATCATTGCAAACAGACATGTTAGCTAAAACAAAATTGCAAACACGCGATAACACAGGCAACCTTGTGATCCGAGTTATCCCAGGAAGATGCGGATTCACGTACCTAACCTCTAATGAGGGAGAAACGGTACCAATAGCATACAAATCACATTTGTACACGGAAGCTGAAAAAACATTCAGTATTAAGGAAAACATTGTACATGCGGTTCAAACAGCTGTAGCAAAAGAAAGAGACCAAGCCCAAGGCAGACAGATTACTGTTATAACAGCAGAATCAGCCTTTGAGGCATTAACAAGTCCATGTAATTTAGCTACCGTGGCATTAAATCCAAAATGGATACAATGGGAAAATTCTCTGGCTACAGACAAAGTGAAATACTATTTTGGCCCGAACATGAAAAGATTAAAAAATCTAGAATATGAAAGAGAATATCCTCTGCCAATCGACATTCTGCCCATACAACAGTACGCCTTTGTAATATATACAGACGGATATGCACAACCCTCAGTTTGGGGAAAGCAAGCCTATAACGCCACATGCGAGATTGTAAAAAACGTGTGGCGCGGAGGTAAATTGAGACCCCTGGTAACAATATCACACTCTGTAGAAAACAATTCAGAACAACAAACTGAAGTAATAGCGTTAAAAATGGCGCTAGATAATGCTGACCGCGAATTCCCGACACTAATAGTGTGCAAATCACATTACTGCGTCAATGCATACAATAACGACTTGCAGAAATGGGTTCAAAACGGTTACAAAGATGACAAAGGTGCCACAATCAAGCAAAAATCGCTATGGGAACAAGTAGTTCTTTTACAGAAAGAACTACCAAAGACTCACGTGATACATTCACTGAGTCATGAACGTGATGGCGTTCACGTTTCAGGGAAATCATTGGCTGAGACAGCCACAGCGGAAGCAACTAAACCGGCTTCCGTAGCTACAAAAAAGCGTTCAGAAAAATACATAGACGGGGAAACCATGCTGGCGGTGAAAACGTCCTCAAAAGGCGACTGTGCAGCGCTACCCATCAACTATCCACTCAATTATACACACATAATCGATGCAAACTCCGTTCCTTTTGTTCAAATCCCTGGAGTGGGGGATAGGGTAATTCCAAACACGAACAGGAGAGTCTTGTTAATAGCAGACGCACACATGGGTGAGGGTCTTAGACACCTTAAGATTAAGGAATCTCTGAAAGAATTGCAATCAATATACTGGTGGCCAGGAATGAGCCTGCAACATCACAAATTCGCAATAAACTGCCCAGACTGCAACAGAGATCGCAGTGGCGAACCGGCCGGTGTATTGCCATGGCCCTTCGCTTAGATAGGACAATGCTATCTATATGCAAAACCCAGTAGGAATAATGCGTCATATTAACATATAGAGACTAGTTTCACTTAAAATGTAGACCCCAGCTCTCGGCTGACGTCTGAACTGTTATAAAAAGATTTGCGAGTCTATAGCGGCATAGACGCAATTGGCATGCTACATTCTGACCAGGGTCCTGCTTTTAGCTCTAGAGCTTATAAGGAGGCCATGACCAGCATGGGCATTGCATTGCGGTACTCTTATCACTTCCTTCCTGAGGGAAATGGGATGGTGGAAAGAAAAAACCGAGACATAAAGCAATCTAAAACGGCAAAGGTATTAGGTTCGGGTGTTGGGTGGGTCAAACATTTAACAAGTGTCCAACGTAGTCTTAATAATCTGCCAAGAAATTCTCTAAAAGGTTTCAGTCCGTACGAACTATTGTTCGGGACTAGAATGCAAATCCAGGACCTCGATAGTCAAACTTCAGTGGTAAAAGGAAAATGCTTTGATATCAAAGATCGTTTGGCTATTTTACAGGACTTAAATGAAAAAAGAAAAGACCTGAGCAACATAAAGTTGAAACAACAGCCAACAGCCACTGAAGAGAAACCACCTGTCCCAGCAAGGCCTGTCTGGATTCCAAAGATTGGGGATCTGGTCAGAGAGAAAATCGCGGTGAAGATGGAATTTGGGCCTTCTTACAGAAAAGCAGTACCTGTCTTAGCTATCAACGGAACAAGATCAGTTGTACTACCGCCCCTTGCTGGTAAAAAGGAGAACCGAGTTGTATCCATCGACCTGGTTAAACCACAATCATGTGGCCAATAATAAGTAGTAGGCCAAGTGGACTCCCAAGAAATAGCAGAACACCAAAGTTTGCTACAAAGCAAGAGGTTCAAACTGAGAGACTAATCACATTTGAAAAACCTACAGTGATTCAACAAGGACTATGCAACAAAGCCATGGAACTTATGCCTCTTAAAACCCAAATTGCAACAATTCGTCAAGAAACACCAGTCTACAACGATGTAGCCACAAACTATGCTAATGAAACAAAGAAAATTCCAAAAGCAAAAGAAAATCCAGAAGCAATTCCAACAATTGACAGAACTGCATCAGGCTACTTCATCAATTTCGATGACTTTTCTGAGGATCCAAGCGAACCTGAGGAACAGCCAACATCAACAAAAACTTTTAAAGACAAAGCTAAAGAACTCTTTCATCAACTCCAAGAAACCTATCTGATTTCTCCATGGATTGAATTTTGGGTGGTGCTAGGTGTATTTTTTCTCCTGCTTTGGCTCATCATGGTACTATGCTTGGGACATTTCATTGAGGGAAAATATATTACAATGGACACAGCAAGTCAGAATATCAACTTGGTCCTAAAGCCACACAAGTCTTCACACATCGAGAAAAGAGAACTTTTTTCAGTAAATTTCACAGCCAATCCGATACCCAGTGGGGTAGCATGGGACAAAACTGATTACGAAATCTATGGCCCGGTCGAACTATTGAAGTATCCACATCAATTTAAGATTTCTTTAAGTGACTTTGTAAAACCGAGCACATTCTCTGATGATTGGGACTTTGAAAGTATTAATGATATGATGTCAGACTTAGTTATGTCAGCAAAATTTACAGAACATGATTATTTACAGGGTTCATCTAATTATGACCAGATGTACTGTTACAACCACTATGCTAACCATTATTTGCATAAATCTGCTCAACCTAGAAATGTTTTTAATTATAATCAATGGGAACATTGTGCAACTCCACCAAAAGGCAGTTCAAAAACATTTTATGATAAATTCCCATACTTCTCAGGGTTTAACACAAGTGATGCAGAAACGTTTTATTTCAAACTGTTAAATAAGACAGGAATGAAAACAATGCTGACAAACACAAAATTAATCTATTCAGAATTTTTTTTTGAAAAAATGAATACATTTGGTTTTGATTTTTGGAACAATAATATTGAAACAGAAACAATCTGGGGTACCAGAGATTGGCAGGTCCAAGGTATAGAATCATTATTCAGAGCCTGCATGATCCCAGAACAAATTATATTCTTGAATGACACAATTCAACAGACAACCTGTCTTGGCCTAGCCAAAATTAAAGACTTAAACAAACCATCTATTCCAAAGCCAATATCTGACAGTAATAGCACTACAGATGTTGAGATAGACGTATCCCATATTTTAAACCAAAACAGAACACATCCTGATTGGAAAAAATGGTTGATCTGGCCCACAGATACAAATAACTGTCAAGATAGATTCCTGAACAAAATACAGGGGTTCAAATTGACCAGGCCAGACCCTAGATACTCCCAGAGACAACATCCAGGGATTGTAACAACATACAGTGTAGGAAAACTCTGCCTCGAATGGCTACAGACATCCACACTGGCAGAAATTAAGCAACACTTGACTTTACTTAAAGAAGGTGCTGACTTGCGTGATTTCATAATGGGACCGCTCTAACAGCGTCAAAAACGTTTCATAACGGCCTCTATATATGCAGCTTACAACGAAGCTTGGAAAGAAACTCAAATTGAGACAGCAGAGAAAATACGGGAAATTTACCGTATTAATTTGGAAAAATCACTTTCTGTTGTGGACAATGGGTTAATGACTCTGTCTTCCAGAATATATTCACTGGACAGTATTGTATCATCTGCAATCGATATAATAGAGCAGGACTTACTAATGTTACAACACGGTCAGTCCCAATTGCGTTCTATTGTACAGCTTGGCTGGACGTTACAAAATCTGCGTTCAGGCTACGTGCCTTGGCGTTTAATCAACACAACGTCATTATTCTCTATCTTTAACCTTACTGATACACAAATCAGCTTGGCACAATAGGGAGCAGAATATACAATTCTGAGCATTGAAAAACTTGAGAGATTACCATTGACAATGTCAGAACGACCTGTCATTGAATGGATAATACACAGAATCATAACTATTCCGATAACAACTTTCCAATTTCGATACTGCCAAAAGTATATACAGGCAGGCCAGTTTGAAAGGTTGGGTAAAGGATACATTAAGTCATCATGGAAATTACCTTACACACACACATGTTATAGTGAAAAAGGACAGAATGTATTTCTTAGTGGTAATAATTGTGAAAAATCACTAAGTGGTATACTTCTGTGTCAGGGTATAAATTTACATGGGGCCTGTGAGGGGACTTCAAATAACCTTTCATGCCACCAGCTTGGCACACCTGCAACTCGAATAGAGCCATTTTTTAGACGGCTTTCTAACGGGAGCAACATTCTAATTGTGGACCACATATGTTGTGGCTTGGTGCCAGGAAAAGCTTATCTCGTAAGCGTTTCGTCCATGGTCACTTGTTGTATGCAAGTATTGTATCCGAACGACACTCCAGACAGGGAGGGAAGAATTTGGCCCAGTTTGAAAATCTCTTCTATTCGAATTGATACTTTAAGCAGAATGAAGTCTGTTCTTCTACAGACGCCTGTGCCCTTGACGTCATCGAAAGAAACGTATGATCTCCAAGTTGCAAGGACATCGACAGAGATACATGCATTATTATCAACAAATTGCCCCCTACATTTCGCAGAAATGCTAAACCGAATCTTAAACATTTCAGATACGAATGGTATCCCTAGTGTATTTAAGACAATTTTTTCGGGACTGTTGACACCATTCAAAGCAGTCCTGGGCATTTTTCCTAATTTTGTCCATTCGATCTTTGGCGGCCTTCCACTCCTGTTGGGACTCGTAGCAGGCATTTCATTTTTGATACTCCTGCTTCGTTATGGCAAGCCATGTCACAGACAAGACTCCAGCAACAATGGAAGAAACGATCCTAGCTATACGCTATCGGGACCGCATAACTAAAGTCCTTGGATTAGCCCGGCTAAGAGATCTGAATATGACCTGGTTTCTTTCATTCAGACCCATCTGGCAGAATTGTATCTTACCTGTGTTAAGATGTATGCTGTGCGGAGAAGATTGCGTGTTGGACACCTGTCTTACACTACTATCAGAAGTACCATTCGATACAGATACTTTGCTAGGTCCAGTAACGGCTCATGCATCGTGTTGTCCCCAGCGGTTACCTATCCTGATGACGGCATTCGTGGAAACTTCACCACTGCGATTAAAGGGTAGTGAAGTACAAGATGAGAGCAGCATCAACCAGGTACGACCTTCTGTAAGCAATGCTGATCAATACATCGATGAAAGCGATCATGCTCACGACTGCATGGTAGCGACATTCTCCAACTTGGTCGAACTTTCACCTGAAGCGGTAAACTGCTTTTTTGAAAGTCTGTCTGAAATGATGTTCTCCCCGAACAAAAAGAATAACTTTAGGCAAACGCGCACACAGCGTTCCCTGAACTCTGAATTTGGCCTTCAGCTTTGAAAAACAAAAGCTACTGGAACTATTTGGAACTGTTTTTTCTTCTTTCCCTGAACAACGAAATTATTTTTTTCCCCGATTCCAAAATATTTACTTTTTTTGGCACTCATCCTCTGCTTAAAGTAGAACTATTCTTAGAGAACAGAGCTTCTATTTTTAGGAACTCTAGAGACAATATATTACCTCAGCCTCTAGCATATTTACAATTAACTGTATTTATATGTGATGAAGTGGTCTCGCACTTTTTTTATGTATTTAGAGCCATTTCATGTGTAATTTCGCAAAATCATTCCGCTGATATATGCATCCTATTATGAATGATTACTCTGCTTGAAATACTGTACCTATACTCATTTTTCGTGTATTTCGCATATGCCATTTCAAATGCAAAAAATTTATTTTGGGGTGGATTGGTATACACATGCACCATTAGATATGTTTACTATTGCTTAGTTTTAGTAATTATGGACATGAATTCGTGGAGTGGGTGTAGTGTGTTTATCTAGGTATCTGTATCGATATTCCTATTCTTTGCCCTTGTCCGGTTATAAATCAATAATATCCCTACAACGGCATAGAAACCCTTTTCATAATTCAGTCATAGCGCATGCTGTCACATTAAGCAAGCCTATTCCTCCAGCCCCCTAGAAAGCACACAGAGTTCTTAAACAAATCCAAGCCTCCAGCAACCTGGGAAATCCCCGCCTGCTATTGTTTTGATTTCGTCCGAGAACTCCTGTAAAGCACTGTAAGAACGACCAGTTCTTAGTGACATCTTTATTGACGTCTTATGTCCATCCTTACGTCAAACCCAGCACCTCTCAGGTATAAATATACCAACGCTGCCTTAAGCAAACGCACGGTGGTAATCCTGGAGCAGAGCAGCTATCTACTTCCGAAGAGCCCAGCTGATGCGAGAGCCCACGGACGCTGCCCCTCCCCTTTGACGCGCTGAGAAAGACGCTGTCTTTTCTCTTGCCGAGAAATCGAGCCTCCGGCGTTTCCAGCTTACCCTTGCGAGTGACTGGGATACCGAGTCCTGAGAGGAAGATACCAGCCGACCTGCCTTCTAATACCCAGGTACTGAACTGACTAAACTCTTACAGAGAATTCTTGAGTCAGATTCTTGGCAAAACAAACTTAACTTAAACTGCTACTTACTTACTCCTTCCCACGTATCAGGCTTAGGTCAGGTACACCGGGGTAGGCGTAGTTAGAAGCACCAGTTGAGTACGATTAGTCAATGTATATATGTATGTATCTATTTTATCCATTTTAAAGTATCATATGGCTAAGAAACCATATCCATGCTTTTACAGTATTATTTCATAATCCTGCTTTTACTGTATGCACTTTACTTAACTATAAGTATTGCAATTGTAGCAATTCATTTCTCTTGTATGAGGAAAAAGACTGCTCAATAAATAACACCTTTTATTGAAAACGCCCGTCTCTCTTTTTCTGCAATCTGGTGAAACTAAGTACGCACTTATTGACTGAGTGAAATAGCTGTCTTTTGTTTTCACATGACTCTAGAGATACACTCTTATTCAGGGAGAGCAAAGTTGTCATGTTTTATGGTTGTCAGAAACTAAATCCCTTCTTGTCTATCCAGGGAGGTTCAACTCCTCCTCGCTTATTCGAGAAAGTTTCTAGTGAACTCTGAGCTAGCTGGCAAAAAACTTAAGTCTAATATAGTCAGTAGAGACCTAGTTAACCTCTGTCCTACGTCTACACTACTGAAGATATTATTCCAATGCGCAGAGCCTATTGGGACTATAGGAACTACACTACAATAGGACCCCAGTCCCTAGGACTTTAGATTACCCTGGATGAAACTCTGAAGACGAAATCCTGGACCTTGGACATTCCAAATCGACTGGAAGACGGAAGAAATATCCCTTGGGGTCAAGGAGTGACGCTCCTGTTCAAACAGGCACCTAAGAGCATCTTGCCGGTCTGCATTTTCGAGGCTCCCGCCGGATCACAAAGAATCTGTGACACAGGACACGGACTTCCAGACTTCTCTGAGACCAACACGAGATCCCAACACGCGTCCCCCGTGGGTCTCCTGTGTCCCTACCTTGGGTGGTTCCTGGTTGCCCCAGCGGGTCTACGGGCCCTAGGCCTCACTTCTATCCCTTATGGGGTTCTTATACCACTATTTTAGTATATGGTTTGTGAGGCGCCTAGGGCAAAACGTATACTTTGCTATTTACTGTGTGCTATTTAAAGTTCTTGTATTGTACTTTTGCCTCTAGCCTCATAAAGAGACTAGAGGGGTTGTGTTTAGAATAAATACATATATATTTGATATATACCTTGTGTGGTGTACTTTCATTTGATCATTCAAGAGATTATAGACTGGTAAAACAAGCTGCTTTACATTCCTTCAAGACTTAGCCTCCACAGCTACCACTAGGTTAGCTTTCTATAAAGGTTGTCTTAAACCTACCATCGATACGGGTCGTTTGGACTTGTGCAAGGTGCCCACTAGAATAGTGGACATCATATGCCAGGCCAACTTCTCACATGCACTCACTGTCTGTCGCCTGGAGATGGACTTGCCTGACCCACCCATGGCCTCAGTGACCTGCTGAAGGCTGGAGTCCACACCTGCGTACTATCAATTTCCTTGACACCTCACCTACAAGCTGCTTTTCGCACACTACCAGCTCATACGTTGTTGCTGAGCCGACAGGTCCCCAAGCTTTTACTCCTTGGAACCCTTACAAAGCACTCCCTGCCCAGCCTCTGAGTTTTCACCAGCTAAGCAGGACTGGAAACTATCAACCTTTTCTCAAATATGGCCAATGCTGAACTGCCATGTGCTGTCAGCCAGTTGCAACTGTTTCTAAACCAGCCATGTCAGCTTCTTCTGTTGTTTTGTACCTGGATGGTGACATGACGGTTTTCACTAGCCAGGCCTCCTTCCTGCTCTCAAAGACTAGAAAAACGGTATGGCTGTTTGAAAGAGTTTGGAGGTTACATATTTTAAGGATGTACGACGTTACGACGCGTACCATAACAACGCGTGCTTTAACAAGGTGTCCCTTACAACGCAAGTCGTTACCACGACTTGCGTTGGGGGCGCGGATTGTGAATAGTATGATTTACTATTCTAACACCAGTCCCCGTGGACACTAGGGAAGGTGTTGGAATAGTAAATATACAATTCTTAATCCTCTAGCGCCCTCCGGCGCAAGTCGTGGTTACGTCTTGCGTTGTAACGGACACGTTGTGAAAGCCTTGCGGAGTAAAATCCGCGTTGTTAAGGATGTTCCCCATATTTTAATGGCTGATTTTTAAACTCTCACTTACAAACATTGGCCTTGTATTATGGTGAGAACTCCAGATAATCTCTCCTACTTCCAATTTTAAATCACTGTTGCCTCTGAGCGCCTAAGCCAGCCATTAGGCAGATTTACTGACTCAGGCTACAGTAAGGGTAGGCATATTAACTAAGAAATGTTTTGAGAAACATTTCGCTCTGTGAATGTGGGCCAATATTTTTTGGGTTGCCTGGTCCAATTTTTGGTCCCAATCCGACCCTGGCAGAGGCCCCACGGTCGGTAAGCTTTCAGTGGCAGACAGTGAGCACTGCTGGGTCGTAAACAATTGCAGAGTCCAGCAGGGTAGAGGTCAGGGGCAGAACAATACTGGCCTTTGATGGGAAGGTCAGTAGACCGCTTCTCACCTCGCCTGGGCACGAGGGAGTCCGCCTAGGTAATCCCCACCACCTCATCCTCGCCCATCATGGTCTCAATGTCACAGCAGGCGGGCGGGTGGGGGTTGATTTAGAGGGGCAAGTGAGTCAGGGAAAACACAGTCAGACCCCAGTGAGAGGCCGAGAGGTGAAAATGGCCCTTGTTACCTTGGTTCCTAAGTGGCCACTCCTGGGCAGCCCCGCCCACTCCACCACTCATTCAGTCAACACACATCACTGTGCCCCAGGCAGCCAATGTCCCATACACTATGTAACAAGACATCCCAGCATGGAGGCTCGGCAGGGGGATGTTGAGGAGAATGAGAGCTTCCATCTGGGTGGAGATGGAGGGAGCAGAGGTCCACTTGCCCCAGCAGCAGGGCTCCAAGCAGGCCAGCAGGCCATCAGGCCCCATCGTGCTGCTTGCCACAGCTGAAAGACACAGACAGATGGCAAAACGGCAAACATGCTGCTAAAAAACAGGAACACAGCTGGTCCTCGGCACCAGCTCAGTGCCCACCTCATCAATTCGACCCTTAGTACCGGTACTCTCCTTGGCAGTGGAGAAGTGCTGGTACTCAGCTTGGTAAAAATAAGAAGTGCTGGTACTAAGTACCGGCCCATTTAAAGCACTGGTGATAAACAAATGTGTGTTTAGTGACAGTAAAGAAGAGACAGCTGGAGAAAACAATGAAGGGGCTGAAAGGATTGGGTTGCAGACTCTATGGTCAGAGATCAAAAGATAGCAACACAAGAGGAGCCTTCAAGTGACGAGGCGCTAATTGGCTGCCTGGCAGATGGGCGCAGGGAAGAAGGAAAAGTAAGGAATGGTCAGTCTGCAATAATAAGCGTCATTCAAAATGTGTGGGAGAATGGGCGAGGGCCCCTCACTGCAGCTGGGCTGCAGCCATGCACCAAAAGACTGCGCAGGTGAATAAATAAACATGTGTGCGCAGTGGGATGGCTCATGTCTGGGCTGTAATAGGAAACTTATCAGAATACATCACAAAAGGAGGAGGTCGCCAAAAGTTAGGCAAACTGGCACACACGATAACGGCATAGCCACGCCTACTCTCATCTGGTGTCTTTTTTAGGTACAGCCAAAGAAAGATAAAAATAGATGCACTGATAGAAGACAATCGAAACTTGATGTCCTCCCTCGAGACAATTCCTTACTCCAAAACCATATTGCAAAGAAGCGGCTGCTATTTTCCCGGCTGCTTGGAAAGTAAAAGCGCGCATGGCGTGCTGAACATAAGTAAAGTACGTTTTGCCTGCAATAGGAGAACTCATTAAAGGAAATAGTGCTTACAGACGAAATAAAACATACTGGGCCCGATGTAGGTAATCTCATTTTACCGGTTCATAAATACCGAATCATACCGAATCGGTATTTATGAATCGGTATACTGTATGTAGCTAAAAAATCGGTAAAAAAATACCGATTCAGTAACATACGGAATCCTGACTCGGTAAATACCGAATCGGTAATCTCCGAATCGGTAGCACCCATTCAACCCTATGGGCCTCCAGGCCCATAGGAATGAATGGGAGATACCGAATCGGAGATAACCGATTCGGAGATTACCGAATCGGTAAATACCGAATCGGTAAAATCCGATCTCGAAAATTCGAATGGAAGACATGTGAGCCAGTCAACCAATCAGGGACACCAACCACACCCCACAACCAAGCAACTGTGAAATCAACCAATCAGATGCAAGTACCACACCCAGTACCTTGAGTTGGCCACACCCAATGCAGGTGCAGAGCCACAGATCTGTGTGGAGAGCTGGAGGGGAGACAGAGTAGCAGGCTGCACTGAGCCCAGAAGAGCATCACCATGGAGTCCCAGGAAGGCCAGAAGGATGGTGTTGACCGAAAAAGGAAGATGAAATTCAGCACAACTGAGCTCCAGGTGCTGGTGGAGGAGGTAGTGCAGCATTACAGCCAGCTTTTTGAAAGACAGTCCCTGCAAGTAGCAGAGTCTGTAAAAAGAAACTCCTGGCTGGCGATCCAGAGCAAAGTAAATGCCCTAGGAGTCACACATCGTGAAATTGAAGACATCAAGAAAAGGTGGTATGATCTGAGGATCACCACCAAAAAGAAGATCGCTACCCAGAGGAAAGAATCCGCAGCCACAGGTGGAGGGAAGAGCCGTGCACCAAGCATCACAGAACTGGAGCAGCTTGTTGAATCCACCATGGA
This sequence comes from Lissotriton helveticus, assembly GCF_964261635.1. Classification (NCBI taxonomy): domain Eukaryota; kingdom Metazoa; phylum Chordata; class Amphibia; order Caudata; family Salamandridae; genus Lissotriton; species Lissotriton helveticus. The sequence goes on from NC_136060.1 coordinate 377,147,089, forward strand.
GCCTGAAAGCATTACACGAGATTGGGGATGCTGACAGCTCAGCCAGAGCTGCAAGAAAGAAAGGTAAGATGCAGGGACATGAATCCCCACCCATTCCCTGGCCCCTTCCCCAATGTGGGTGACTCAATCACAATCCAGAACACATGACAGTAGTCACCAGCAATGCGTCATGATAGTCGTAGTCATAGGAACATTCATCAAAGCAGACAACACTGAACACTGCATACCATGCCACACTCCCCATACACAAGCAGTTGAGGCATATGAAATTGTTTGTTAGGAATTTGTCTTATGAAAACACACAGCTGATCATTGTCCATGTCTGCCCACAGGAGAGTCATCGCGCAGTGCAGCGCAGGGAGGGGAGGCAAGTGCACCAGCAACGGCTGCGAGGGAGAAGCCCACAGACACAGCAGGTCCTAGCACTGTCCCTGAGGACACTTCCACAAAGCACGCACCCACAGCAATGGAGGAAGACACCACAGCACAGCCACTGTCACCCCTGCTGTTTGAGACACAGACTCCGGCAGCACCTGCAGGTGCCACAACACCAAGCTCAGGGTCCTCTGTGCATTTGAGGCCAAGGAGGCAGGACGTACCACCATTCAGGATCCTGGAAAGCTCTGATGAGGAAGAGGTGGAGGCTCACAGACCTAGCACTCCACCACTGGCTGGCAACGCAGGGCAACAGGGGTCATTAGGATCTGGCCGTGCACGTGCCCGTGTTCGTAGTGCACGTGAGCGAGACGAGGGCAGAATATGCAGGGGGTCTTTGCTGGTTTGGAAACCACTATGGTGAGGATCCAGCGCATGCAGGCCAAAGGGATCATGGCCGTGCACAGACAGGTGCGCATCCTGAACAGCAGGATGTCAAACATTGATCGGGGGATATGCTCCGTGGCCCTAGGAATGGAGTCCATGGCCAAAGGAATGGAGTCCATGGCAGAGGGGGTGAGGGACATGGGTGTGCGCATGGGTTCCCTCTCTGACAGGCTGGAGAGTGACCAGACAGAAAGGCGCAGGAATAGGCGCGAAGTGAAGCAGCTGAATAAGTCAATCAACCGTCTGGCAACTGCAACCACACTGCTATGCCGCCGGTCAGTGAACATGCAGACTGACATTGTGCACTGCTGCAGTGACTTGTCCAGGGGAATGGGGAGGGTGACCTCTTCTATGGAGGTACTGCTGATACAGCAGACAGCCACTGCTGGTAACACGTGTGTCGGGGACAAAGAGGAGTCCACAAGCAGGAGTGGATCCAGCACGCCTGTACAGGACGTTCATCGGAGCAGCAGGCTCCATGCAGATGACCCTGGCACCACTGCGCAGGTTGACCCCCTGCCCGGTGGCTCCCACAACATAATGCGTAAGCGCAAACAGTGAAGTGAACTTTGGCCACCCAGTGTGAAAAGTGGATTTTATTTAGTTGATGTGGTCTTGAATAGTGCAGTAGTGCCTATTAAAGTGAGTGCTTCAAGAACTAAACATGCCTGTGTTTCGTCACTCTATTAAAAATATCTGTTAGTGATTTCTGCGCGTCTCAGTCTACCATCTGTTGCTGGCGCTGCTCCTGCTGCATTGTGATCGGCTTGTTCTGTCCCATCATCTATGTCCTCATGATATGTGAGTTCTACCTCTGTGCCCTCCTTGGTGGCTAGATTGTGCAGCATGGCGCAGGTCGCAATAATCTTGCAACAGATAATTGGCGTGTACTGCCGTGCACCTCCACTCTTATGGAGGCACCTAAATCTACTTTTCAGCAGTCCAAAAGTGCGTTCCACTACGCAACGTGTTGTTCTGTGTGCCACGTTGTAACGCCTTTCGCTCCTGGTGGATGGATTCAGGTAGGGGGTGAGCACAAATGAACGCAGGGCATATGCACTGTCACCTGGGTGGAAAATGAAATTTTGATTAGTCACATACTCATGATTGCTCCTTCTGCATTGACTGTCAGGGTGTCTCACACTTACTTATCTAGCAGGTATCCATCACCAAAATCACCAGCCACAAGGCGTCTGTATATCCCACTGTTCTGGGATATGTAGGAGTCGTGGGTACTACCTGGAAATTTAGCTACAATGTCCGTAATTATGTTGCCAGCGTTGCAGATCACCTGCACATTGATTGAATGCGTGGACTTCCGGTTTCTATATATGTGTTCTGTTGCTGCAGGTGGGCATAGTGGGATGTGCGTCCCATCGATACAGCCTATGATGTGCGGGAACTGTGCAAGTTGGTAGAAATCAGTTTTGGTCTTTGCTTGTTCAGCAGGTGTGTCAGGGAACTCAATGTAGTGTTCCATCCTCTGCATCATGGCGTCAAGGAATTTTCTGAAAAAACGTGACAGGCAGCTCTGGGACACCCCACCTACTGTAGCTATCACATGCTGGTAGCTCCCAGAAGCAAGAAGGTGTAGACAGCACAACACCTGCACGTGGGGTGGGATGGCGTGTGCTTTTGGTGTTGGGTGTTCCAGATATGGGTGGAGGTCCCTGATCAAGTCCAGGATGGTTCTGGGGTGGAGTCTGTACCTTTGCAGGATCTCAGCTTCAGTCAGTTGGAAGAGGGTGATCCTCTGCCTATACACCTGCTCCTCCCTTAGCCAGACCCTCTCTCCTGCTGCCTGTATCCGTAGCCGCCTTGTCATAATGTAGAAAGCCGCCATTGTGGTTGCACTGTTGCATTTTGGGGCCTTCTTTTATATCCTGTACCTGGTTTCCACCTGCTTCCAATCCATGGTAAATACCGACACTTAAATACCGAATTTCATGGAATTCGGTATTTTCTGGATTTGCTACATCTCCACATTCCATTTTTACCATTTCTTATTTACCGACTCGGTAAATAAGAATTCGGTAAATTCCGATTCGGAAAATTACCATTTCTTAATTACCGATTCGGTAAATATGAATTCGGTATTTTCCGATTTGGTATTTTACTGACTGGTTTTTACCGATTCGGTAACTTTTTAGACACATACATCTCGATGCTCTTACACCGGTCGTTAAAGGCCAAAATTACCGATTTTCGGCCGTTACCGACCGGTATTTGCCTACCTACATCGGGCCCACTGTGTAGCAACAGAAGAAAAAGGGCCAGTCCTCATGGGAGGTTACAAATGAAGACATGGCAGTAATACGGAAGGACTAACAAGCCGATTACTGAATTAGAAGCCAGCATTTACAAAGGATAAAGACACAAGCCAATGAAAAATATGGGCGGAGAGTGGGTGGGGCTTCAAGTCCATGCTCTCATACAGCATGCCTCGCAGAGCAGCGCATGCGCTGCCCGGATTCGACCTAAAAAGGACAGAAAAGTCATGTTGAAAATGAGTACAGGGGCCTTTATGTAAAGTTGTATTTCACTGTCACACCTGAGCCTCTGCAGAATCTTAATAAGTGAAAATGTTTCCATGGGAAAAGTGGCAACCCTACAAGTTGTGTTTTGTGGCCACCAGATTAACCCTCTATGCTACTTTACGGCAGGTAAAACTGTGACTATAGAAAACATTGATCTCTCTAGCAAGATAATTACCCATCAGAGTTATCTTACCCAGGGCTTTAAGCGAGATGAAAAAAATGATTGGTCCTTCAAAGGGGCGTGGCCAATGTAATTAAGGGCGTGGCTTAGAACCACGATAGCTAAAAATCTGTGCTTAGCATAGTGTGCCCCCACTTGTATTTTGCCGTTTCTGTCTTTGCATCCAGATATATTATACAAGAAGTAACATCATACCCACAACAATTCAGGACTATTGGCTTTGTCAATGGTTGTTAGTTGCATAAGATAAATAAGCAGCAACTTTGGCATGTATATAATATTGAAAAAGCGTCAACTTAAAGCCCTGGTGACCCCACGACAATGTTGCTGCTCCTGAGTTTCAAAAAGGGAAGGGAAATCAAAAGAGAAAATGACTCTTTAAAGGATTTCCCTTCCCCTGCAAGCTCACCTGGCATGACGTCATGCCGTAACTTCTCGGAGAAGTGAGCTGTGTGAGCACGCGCACATCGATGTGCCTGCTGTCACTGCAGTCTGGAAAAAAACGGACTGCCTGTGCAAGGGCACCAAATAGAGCCCGCTAGAGACCCGTTTCGAGGCCCCCTTTAAAAAACTGCTGGTGCTCAGCACCGGTGAGACCCGGCCCACTTAAAGCCCTGATCTAACCGTTCTTTTTGTCCCCTGGAAATTATTGGGCACACACAGACTCTCAGGCTCAGCAGAGCAGCAGTAAAAGGAAGGATTCCCTTGACCCAACATGCATATTAATTACAGATTCCCAACATTGAATTTCTGCCCAGTATTCACATACACATTAGTTACAAAATCCCAACATTGAACTACTGCTCAATGTCTTATTACAGTTTTTTTTATTAAAAAAAGTTTTTAAAATGCTGTACACAACCAATACAATACAATATATTGTCACATAAGGATTAACAAATAATACACATTAAAATCATTCCTTACTCCATTAAAATAAACATACATGGAAATGGATTGTTAAAAAACCAATTAATTAACAGTTGATCAATTATGACCAGCATAAAAGAGAGACAGATAATTGTATGATCTAACCCTTGTCAGTTACAGTTGCACAATCAATTAGACTCAATGGCACAACGTTTCTAAATTGATCCAATCAACATTATGCCTGTTTGTGCCAGTCTTTGAGTAGTATGTCTATCAACAGCGTCGACGCGTTTTGATGACTCATCATTTCATACCATCTTTATCAAGACAACGTATTCTCTGTCTCTATATATTCTTTGCTCCTTGTATTGGAACGGTTCCCACGTTGCCTAATAGACAGGGAATCCTTAGGATTTTAAATTTTTCCGTATATCCCAATGGGTTAAAGTTAATTTAATTCCTCAACTGTTCTCCCTCATTGAGAGATCTTGTGTGCTCGTCTCCTACATGGGAATGGTTTCAGTTCTACTGCCAATGTTCCGTCGTATTATGAATGTCGGTTTAAAAATCCCACGTCTTGCTCTTCTTTAATAGTAGTCCCCCACTTCCTTAATTTAGTAGACTCGGGACTGTAGTTTTGGTCGTCTTCCCTGTTTTGGGTCCTTTCGTTCCCTCGTTTAAGAGGAGTATTCCTGTATCATCGGGTGTCCGATAAAGTTTTCATCAGCGCAGCAGCATATTGCCGGGTGGGCCGACAAGCCGAGCTTGGATCTCAGGCAGCCTGGCATACCCTGAAGCCCTTCACCGGGTGCTTCGGTCTTTTTTACAGGACTTACCCAGGTCCTCAATTCTCCTAAAAAATTCCACCAGTGCCACACTCCCTTTACCGTAGTGTTGCACTACACAGCTACGTCTGATTCTCCAGTCCTGCCAGGTATCACGCATTAGACAAACGTATTTTAGTGTGGTATTCCGCATCACTGCACTAAAATGCATTCATCAATGCATTTTTTGTGACTTGATACAACCTGCGTGCTGTGAGGAAGAAGCCAGAAGTGACTGCGACCATCGGACCTGCGTTTACAGCAGCCAGGCGAGTGCTGTGTAGACAGTGATTCAAGACTTGTACAGGCCGCTCAATCAAGTCTGTGTTAATAAATTGACTGACCCATTGAATAAACAACATTAATATAATTTATTTTAGCAGCCTACAGCTCAGAACTGCTATCACCTCTGGAGCTGTGCTACGCCGGGCTGGGCTCAGCTGACTGTATCGTAAACAGCTTGCCTCAGAGGAGGTATCATTGTAACGAGGCCTGTAGTGCCTTCCATCTTGTTTTTAGGTCTCGCAGACCTGCGTTGCAGCGCATGTGCGCTGCTCGCACTGTGAGTGCCTTTTGGAATCGATGCAGTTTCAGAAGAGGACTTAAGCCACTCCCTTCTTTTCAATTGGCTTGCGTCAGCGTTTATGTTAAATGCTGACGCGTGATTAAATATCCGGCTTTTGGGTTACCGCCTTGTCCACTTTTAGGACGGCCCATGTGGACAGCCCCACACCATCTTTGTTCCTGTGAAATCAGGGTGCATTCCCACTTTCACTTTTAAAGCGCAACCGGGCAGGCTGTCATTCCTCTCGGGGCTGTGAATATTGAGTTTACCAATAGATCCACTGATACCATAGCAGCTTTTTTCAAGTTTTAAACAGTACACTTTATATATGATATCTTCATTTTAACTGTCTCTTGCATCGGTCTGGAATTATCTCGATCTTAAAATCGGAGTATTTGGACGAAAATGTACCCCGATTTTTGACAGTAGAGATGGTTTCATTCAGAGGTTCTGTTGGAGCTGTATAAATTGATTTCCATCACTCATATAAAAAAATATCACCTGCTCATCTTTTACGCCATTGATTCATATGGCATAACTATGTTTTTGTGTGTCTTTTGTAAATCGAGCGGAAGCCGTGCTCGGATAGGAAATGCCCTTTTCAACCAAAATCCAGTTAGCCAAAGCCTCTTAACTAGGTGTACCTTTCAGTGTGAGCGGGTTGAAAAAGTTTTGACCGTTCACTGCTTTTTATCTTTTGCTGTATACTGATGCGTGTTTTCGCATTATATTATTTCATAAAGAGTGGTTCCCCGAAAAGGTTATTTCGAAATTATTTTATAAAGAGCTTTTCCTCTTTCACAAAAATAACAAAAATGTAGATGCTTAACTCCATGATCCTGTCGTCTAAATTATATGTCCTGTTGTGTAAATAGATATTTAAGTCTCCGTGGAACCAGTTGTTAAGTTTTTCGTTATCTATAAGCAACTTAAGTATAGAAATACTGAAAAACACATTTGCAAGGATCAAGTTAATTTACCGATTTATAAGAAACTAATGTCTTACTTTATTCTTGCAAACTAAAATTTCCAGTTTGTACTTGGTGTGAGGTGAGAGAGACTGCCTGCCTGCACGACCCTAGCAGCAGTACGATGATTGGTAGTGATTTGGCACAGCTGTTGCATAGTAATGCACTGCGAGACCAGTGACAGCTGCAGCATTTTCTCCACGTTGTTAATGTTTCTTCTTAGAGGATTGGTTGCAAGGGATGTATGTCGTTACAACGCATGCTTTTTCCACGTATGCCTTTACAACGCAGGTTTTACAACGCAAGTCGTTACAACAACTTGCGTTGGGGGGCGCTGGATAGTGGAATAGTTTAATTTACTATTCCAGCTCCAGGCCCCGTGATTAGTAGGGAAGGTTTTGGATAGTAAATTAAACTATTCCCTATCCTACAGCGCCCTCCAGCGCAAGTCGTTGTAACGACTTGCGTTGTAATACCTGCGTTGTAAAGGTACTGCGTGGAAAAAGTTTTGTTGTAAAGGATGTTTCCCGGTTGCAAGTACATCTGTGTGTATGCCAGCGTTTGTAATTACAGCAGAGGCCCTGCGGCACCTCCAAAATAATCATGCTGGAATTCAGAAGGTGTAGAAGAATAAAGATGCCTTTAAATTTGCTTTATATCTAGTCACATTTGCTGCACGTTTAAAGACAGAGGTCATATGTAAGGCTATGGCTATGACAAATCGCTGCTTTTTTTCTTAAAAGACAGTTTGGTGTTTGTTTTCTTTTTCAAACTGAAAAATGAAAGGATTTTCTTAAGTGAACTCTGGAATAATCTTGCCTGAAACAATGACCGGGAAAGCAGAGGCTGTAAAGTGCCATATTTTCCCTAACACAACAAAATTTAAATACATGTAATGAACGCCATTTTGTCAAAAAATTAGAAAAGCACAAGTGAAGCAAATTTTATAATAATTTTGAAGTGCAATGGAAACACACATTTTAGTAGGATCAAAACAAGCACAAATTAAATATTCAGTGAAACCAGATAAACATGCATTATCCTTTGCAAGATACATAGGTTTATCATTAAAACTGTTTTTAGGTCTCGCGACCTATCGATGTGCGCAAGCGCATCGAGCGGAGCAAGAATTCAAGTAGCCAAAATCCTCGTCAAACTAAAGGCTTTCCGCTGGCGTTTTGTTTACGTTCACGTGAATCACGTGATCAAACATGAACGCGCATCAGCCTCCCTCCCTCCCTCCTAATTGCATTTTTTTAACGGCCGCCGCACAGCACATCAAAGGGCTTCGCCCAGCGTGCGCTCTGCGGCTTCTCGGCTTCTCCTCCCCTAATTAGTCATTTTCGCCGCTCTCCCCACTCAGGCCCCCTCCCCTGCCCGCTGTGTCGCATTTCTCCTCCCCCCTCCCCTTCTCTGCCTTCCTTTCCCGGCGCACGCATTTGTTGACATTTCTTTCGCTGCTTTGAACTCCACTCCAGCACATGCTGCGCTTGTTCTTAGAGTTTCATGTTGCCTTACTGCATCTTTATTGATGATGTTGATTCCCTCTTAATACAAATTTTACCGTAATCTCCTCTCGTTATTCTGGGTGACCTCAACCTTAATGCTGACAGTCACACATGTTTTACCCTTATTATTTATTTTTTTGTTTGCCTCGGCTCGTGTATCCGCATGGCGCCCGCTTCAGGATGCTGTGCTTCAAGGTTTTAACCACATTTGCATTTCACAACTAGTAGTATGTGTTTCGATGTGTAAACAAAATTTGTGGCTTTTGTTTTCTCAGCACGGCGCTTGCTTCACGGACATCGCGATTCATGTTCTGTTTCACCACCACAGCAGAGTGTTGAAATGTGAGCTCCCAGCTCGGCAGATAATTCTTCCCTGTCTGCCCTCTGCCCCCTTCTCCACACACAAGCTGGCCCGTCCTACATCACTGAAACAAAATGAACACCAGCATTCCTTACCCTTCAGACAACCACGGTTCCGATTTCCGAATTCTGTTGTTTCGAAGTTAATCTATGCAATAAAAGAGGCACCTTTTTTTATCCCTTTAGATATCCCTGGCACTTCACATTCTCCTGCTTAGTCTTTGTTGGAGCGCTGACCGCTCTGATCATGTGAGTGATTTCTACCCGTGGTTACAACCTTGTGTGGAAAATGGCCGTGTTTATTCAATTAATCATGTGTGTGAAGCTGTAATTCTCACTCACTAACACTATATTTGTAAGTAGTCACAGTCCGACACTGCTAGCAAAACATCTGCAGTCCATTAAATGAGAAACACATCCCAAATGGAGCTTGGCTTTTGTGTATTTTAAGCACAATGCCTTACACAATCTGAAAGTTCTGTGTGTGCCTCACAGGACATGATTAAAATGACCTTATGGTTAAAACAATCGGAACGTCAGACAGAGGAGATAATACAGATGCAAAACAAAACTCAAATGAATTCCAATACATTTAAAAACAACTCCAAGAATGAGTGTGGACTTCATTATATGTGTAACCTAATATTAAGAAGCTATTGCCGGACGTGTGCAAGTGTTGCCCTCATGCTCGAGACACCTTGCATGTGCTATTTTTTATTTGTATTTTGTAAGTACTAATGTAGTGCGTCATGGCTCAGGAGTGTCAAATCGCTTTACATAAGCAAAGGCGCCCTAATGAGCCTGGCCCTGGCCTATGACCTCATACAAGGCTTTGTAGCTTTGAACAGCACTTCGATCAGTAGATAAACAAGCATTGGCATTGCCAATAGGTCTCGCTTGTGGGACCTTATAAGTATTTAGTTTTGCAGCACAATATCCTTGGTGCAACAACATCAGCTGTTGCACGGCTAAACCTTGTACCTTATAAGTGTTTAGGCATGCAACAGTTGATGTTGTTGCACTCAGGATATTGTGCTGCAAAACTAAATACTTATAAGGTCCCACAAGCGAGACCTATTGGCAATGCCAATGCTTGTTGCAAATTAGTGGCCATTACAATGGTAAATGTGCTGTCTGTAACGGGCAGTAAGCTACCACACACAGCTTTAGTAATATATTTCTTTACTTTATTATTTGGTTTTACACATGGGAAAGTGTCACTCTGAGCATCACACATTTGGTAGTAGACTGTCACTCATAAGTACCTTGAAACCTTGGAAACGTCACACACAGGCACTCTGTAAACTATGCAGCTATGACTCTCCTCTTGCTCCCCTGTCATGCCCTGGCAAGTTAAAGCAAGATGGGGGATCCTCCAATGATACGGAGGGACGCGCTCCTCACATGTCCCCTCAATAACAGCTCTCCCTGGATGTCGGGGTCATTCTACACAGACATGTCCCACGCCTGCCCATCGCATCACCTGACTGCTCTCCAGGCAGCAGCAGTCCGCTCTGTCTTCCTCTAGGAGGATCTCTTAGATTTTTGTGGATCTTCGGGATCATGTATAAAACCGGACTTTTTGGATTCTGTTTTATTAGGAAATTCTTTGTTCTTTCATTAATTGTCCCTGCATCATAAGCCTTGTCAATGATCGCTTCAAGAGTATATTGGTGCACAAATTTAAATGGAATGACAAATTAATTTCATCGAACACAGATTGACAAATCCTTATTCAGTTAATAAAAGAAAGAGTGAATAACTTCATTGAACTGTGTTGAGTCCTCAGTGTTTTCCTCAGAGGAACCAGTACTTGAGTGCCCAAGGGGATGCAACTAATGGATCATTAGGAGCAAGTTATATTTGTGACGGCACGTTTTCATCGGCGGCGGCAGCGCAGCCACAAATTTTGCGCACACACAGGCAAATAAAGCCCAAATTTGTGCAACCCGCCAGGGGAGTTATTTCCCCGCACAAATTATTATTATTATTAACTGAGCTTATAAAGCGCCTGGTTACACTAGTCAGTGTGTCCCCGCGCTAAAAGTGGCACGAAAGAACCCTAATACAGCCAGGAAAAAGCAGTTCAATATTTGGGGAACACATGTGTTTTAAGTTCCTTGCGGAAAACTTTTTCGGACGGCTCCATCCGGAGTCTAAGGGGATGAGTGTTCCAACTCTGTGCTGCCAGAAGGCCTTTTTGGTGGAAGATCTTTTTGGCAGTGATAACACTAGGCGTGCAGCAGCATTTTGGATACCTTGCAGACGTTGAATGCATCTGGGAAAAATGTCACCCATTTGTGAGGGGAATAGCCCAATCAGAGAGTATTGTTCCAGGTTTAATACCACAGTGAACCGCTGTTTTACAAATAAACTGCATCACCCAGGCTCTCTGTGTGGGCTAGCCTTGTTTTCTATATTGTTCATGTGCAGACACGTACTCGAAGCGTCACACATTTGACAGTAGAATGTCACTCATAGCCGGACTTAAACCACAGAAACGCCACACATACCGATCTGATAACTCAGCAGGTTCCTTTGGTTTTGAAAAGTTGATTGGTAAATTAAGCAAACCACACTGTACACTATTTGTGGACTGGCGTACAATGTTCAAGGGTAACTATGAGTCTCAGGATGCAAAATGCTGTGGTTATGAAAACCAGTAAATAATACATGAACATGCTGCATCTCGACAACTCTGGGTCAGAAAGAAGAAATACACACAGCACTTGACGCACGGCTGTCTGTCCAAATCTATAATGCAGAGCGCGAGGTATTTTTTCGAGGCTTGCCGCAGGAATACACATGCCCTCGATATGCCCGTCAGGCTGTGGGGACTACCAGCGCTTAGAGGGCAGGAAATTGAATGACCACTGGGAAATCCTGTGTAGAGTGAGGTTTGCCGAGGAGACTTTGCCACCGGTGGTTTACTTGGCCAGCCCGTCACTAGGTGGCGCTGCAGCGCCTAGACCATTTCCTGCAAAGTCGAGTAGAAAAAAAAAAGTCCAAAAAAACTCCGAGTGCAAACAGCAGCGGGGAAGCCCCGGGAGGAAATTCCCCAAGTGCGAGCGAATGCGCTTGAAATACACCCTGCAGTGGCTGGCAGGGGTCAGACCCTAAAGTACAGTGCCAAGAGACCGTCATAACAGCACCGAGGAGCGCGACGGTGGCTAGGGCAGAAGTCCAGGCATGCAAACAGTGAATGGAGGTCTGTGAACCAGCCGCCACCGAAGAAGCGACCCCTCCCACGCGGAGCAAAGGAGGAAATCGCAGAAATAAAGGCTCGCGCAGGAACAAACCCTGCCCGGCGGTACTCATCCTGAATACGAAGAGTTAACAACATAAACGGATCCAGTTGCACACCGGAAGAACTCCTTGGTACAACCCAGGGCGGCACTAGAAGGAGCTGCTGCCATTCTGAACGCAACCCGGTGCACAGGGGGCACGAAGGCACCAGATTCATCCCCAAGCAGCAAAATACCGCCCAGTTGAAGAAGCAATCCGTCTTATCCAAGATACAAAGGAGGGAATCTGTCGGAGGAGCTGCTGTTTTGAGCGGGCATTCATAACCTGTTGTAGCCCCAGTGGGTGCAGGTGCTGCAGACCTGTGCCAGGAGCGGGCCTTAATAACCTATTAATAACCTGTTGTAGCACCAGTGCTAAAGATCTGTGCAAGGAGCGGGCCTTAATAACCTATTAATAACCTGCTGTAGCGCCAGTGGGTGCAGGTGCTGCAGACCTGTGCAAGGAGCAGGCCTTAATAGCCGGTTAATAACCTGCTGTAGCGCCAGTGGCGCAGACCTGTGCAACCCGCGCGTGCCGTGCTGCCCACCCACCATGAGCTCCCCGTGCCCGAGCGACGGCAGCTCCGACCCTCTGCTGGCCAGGTTCAAGCAGCTGGAGGAGACGGTGGAGCGCCTGCACCGGGAGAACCGGGCCCTGAAGGTGAAGATGCAAAGCTACAACACCCTCTGCACCTTCTACCACGAGGCCCGGCAGCAGCTGGGCAGCCTGAGGGTGCAGCTGTCCGTCAAGGACAAGGTGATCGAGGGCCTGCGGAGGGCCGGGCACGAGGCCCCCGAGCTGGGGCAGGGTCAGGAGCAGCACCCGGGGGGCACGTCGCCCTCTCTGGTGGAGGGGCTGCTGGAGCAGCTGAACGCAGCCAAGGAGCACCTCCGGGAGGCCGAGGGGGCCTCTGCGCACAAGATGGAAGCCCTCAACCAGGTAAACATGCTCTGGCAATCTTGCATGCGTGATTAAATCAGCATAGATGCGTGTGTTCATGTTTGCAGGGCTCCAAGATTTGAAGGTTCGTGCGTGAGAAGCGCATCTAGTGCAGGTTTGTTTTGAATTCTGGGACTTGTCTTGTTTATTCCATTTATACCAGAATGACCACGATTTCAGTTACACTTGTGCAATTTGCTCTATTTGTCATAAAAAAACATAGCTTTAAATGGTTAAAAAATGCAAAATTATGCTATCAGGTCACTTGGTGTAATTGGGGGTTACTGCGGTAAAAGTCCTATCCCAGGAGCACCGGAACAACGTGAGCAGACAGGACGCAAATGGCCTTTGCTCACAGTACTTATTTGTTTGCACTATTTTATTTTAATATGCAGTGCGGTTTCAAGGATGCATTTCACACTAAAATTTAGCACAAAATGTCATATTTTCGTATTGCATAATTTTCCAGATAATTTGCATAATTACGCAAAAAGAAATTTACACCGTTTTTGCACATCCATAATCCCAATATGAAATCAGGATTACCAGTCTCATAAAGCTGAACAAAACACCTGCAGTGGATGTGTTGCTTTTGCATGGATTTATGAAACGTCAAGGCTCTGAATTCAAGAGCGGGAACCCAGAGGCACAGCAACAAAGCAATAGACCACTCACTACTCTGCTTCTTGTGCTCATGGAATGATTGAAGTAATACAATGGATGTGAAGAGCTGTATGGGGATGAGGTTTCAATTCCAAAGTGTTTGTATACAAGGGCACTGAGTCATCAAGCTATCCAGTGATTAAAATGCCTATATAGTTGGAAATGGCCCTTTTTGCATGGTCACCCCCAAACGTTTTGCCTTCCTCCTTCTTCTTTTTTCCGAATTCGTTTTTGTTGACCTTAGGACCAAGCGCTTTACCACTGCTAGCCAGTTCTGAAGTGCATGTGTTCTCTCCTCTAATAATATTGGTTTATACCTAATTGTCATATTGAATGTACTAATAAGTCTCTGGTACAGTGTACTACATGTACCCAGGGCCTGTAAATTAAATGCTACTTGTGGGTCTACAGCACTGCTTGTGCCACTCGGTTAAAGAGCTCTTTAAACATGTCTCAGGCCTGTTTCAACTGCCATTTCAACATGTCAAAATAAACCTTTTTGCCAAGACAAAATCTTTTTTTTAAATACATATGTCAACCCTAGCGCAGACCCTGGACAGCTCAGAGGGCAGAGTGCAATGTATGTAAAAAGCAGGACGTATATTTTAATTTTACATGTCATGGTAGTGACAAACTCTTAAATTAATTTTTCATTACTGCAAGGCCTAATTCTTCAATGAGATAACATTTGAGATTACCTTATTGTATGTTATAAGTGTAATTTCCAAATGGGAAGAAATAATTGCTTCAAGTTTGGTGTTTTTGGAATCCTAATTTAAAATCTTAAATTGTGGTGGCGTTGGATTTTAAATTACAAGTCTGAAAATGCTACGTTAGACAGATGTCATTTTCTAACATTAGCCATTTGGTGTCTGTAGCCTGTTTCTGGGTCACATGGGTAGTTGACAGTTGGGCTTTGTGTATTCCTCTTAGAGAGCCATACACAACGGGCTAGGAGGGAGGAGCTGGGCCCAGCCTCACATACACTTGAATAGTCTGTGCCATGTCTCCACACAAAGGGTTGCATACGTTACGTGAAAAAGTTTACTAATAGGCATGCATTCAGTTATTTATTACTCTGGTGCAAATGTCACATTGCAAGTTAATAGCGTAGTCATTGTAACTAATGGGAGAGGACACTGCTGCCCTACTGGTTTAACAGCAGAACTGATATCAGCCAGTGTCTAAAAGTCATATGTCATAACTTGTAGGTGTTCATGTGCATCTATGAGCGTGAAGTCGGTGATAAATAAAATGAAAACTGGTAAGCATTGATTGATCTTTGGTAGGAACTGCATATGGCTTGGCACTGACTAATTACATTTTGTGAGATATGTTTGTGGTTTGCGTGGTTTAATACATTTTAACAAACGTCAGGGCAGTGAGAGTTGATTTATTGCAGTAAATGCCGGTTATCTGGGTCATGTAGCTGTTTGAGAGATGGGGAAATGCCTTCCTGTGCTAAGGCCCTGATTACGAGTTAGATGGAATTCCATGCAGCAATTCCAGATACAGAATTTTTGTTACCGGTAAGCATCGCCGCAAGGAACTTTATGTATTACCAGTTCAGTCTCTCCGAATGGGGAATAACTGTGTCACAGAATTACTGTGCGGAATTCTTCAGAGTATTCCATATTCCTAGTGTTTACCGCACACATTTGCCACCTGCTTTGAACAGTTTGGTAAAGGTGTGCAGAGGAATCTGTTTGGGACAGGGGTGGGAACTGTAGGGGGTGGGAAGGGAAAGGAAAGGATAGATCCGGAGGAGTGGGTGGTTGAAGTCTCCTCCCTTGCCACAGAAGATCAGCAGGGGACTAGGGGACGGGGCTTGGCTGGTGTCGCATCCTATGCCTCCTGCAATTTTAACTGGCTTGTAAAATTGGATACAGTGTTCCAGACCAGTTGTGATCAGACAGAGTCGAATTCCATACATTAATTCGGCACTGACTGACTCGGTTTCAGGGCCTACGCCGATAAAAGGAGGTGCTGGATTGCAGTAATATTGCATTTGAACAGTGACCTTTGGACAGTAACTGGTAGACCTTGTTAATTTACACTCGCTATTCTTATAGGCGCTAGGTATGCTTTGTTCTCTCCCCAGACCTGAAATTGTTTAATGAAATCAGGATTCGTGTTAACCCCAATTAAGGCCCCTTTGCGGACCGCACTCTCCCACGTTCTTTCATTTTGGAAAGAATGTGGGGAATCCCGGCGCATCCTGCCCCGTGTGCTTCAGCGTGCTCGAGGTGGCAGCCGCCCAGCTGCGCACAGTCCTGTGTAATCACTGTAATTCAATCGGGCTTTGCATCCGACCTGGTTTCCTCTCTGTGCGTCATCTTAAGTACAAGCATTACACAATCTCCTTGGGCACAGCATGTTTGGACTGGGAGGCGTGACGTACATTGTCGTCAAAGCAATATTATTAAACTTTAACTGAGAAATGGGCCACGTCATTAGCGTCATGGGGACTGCATTCTACAAAGAACGCGAGGAAATCTAAAATTGGAATCTGCACAAGAAACTGTCCCACTGGAGACTGCGGGAGGAAATGTTCCCGTGGAGTCTGTAGCAAGCACTGGCAAATGCCGGAGGCTAGGGGCGCCGAGCAACAGGGCGGCATCCCAAACGAATGGGACTACAGAGAGCGCGAGGCACTGTGAGATTGTGGTGACTACGGAAAGCACGAGGAAATGTCAAACTCCTGTGGATAAGTGGAGGGTGCAGCATAAGGAAATGTGAGACCGAGGACTGTGTGCAGCACGAGGACGGAAGACTGTGTGCAGCATTCGGAAATGTGAGGTTATGGGGCTGTGCAGCGTGAGAAAATGTGGGATTGTGTGGACTGTGTGCAGTGTGATAAAAAACGAGACTTTGGGGAGTGTATGAAGCGTGAGGAAATGTGATACTATGGGACAAGTGTGCAAGGTGAGGAACTGTGAGACTGCAGCATAAGGTAGTAATGTGAGACTGCCGGGGGCTGTGTGCAGCTCCAGGAGAAGGGTGTCATAATGGGCTTCCACCCACTTCTGCACCAAATAGTTTTCCAGATACCTTTTTAACTGTCCTGCAGCTAGAAAACTAATACTGATCACTCAGAAAAGAGGCCAGTGGTAGATTTTTTATGTAAAAGTAAGACATGACTAGATCATCGGCTCATTAGTTACCCTATGTCATCAAATAATTCCCTGCACCTCCCCCCCCACCAACTTCCAGTTCTTTGTGCCATGCTTGCTAAAGGTGCGTCTGGCAGTATCATAAGAGGTGCTCCTTTGGGTTTTTGATGGGCACTGGTCTCTTAAATCAGCCTGCTGCACTGGGGAGGTAGACCTTGTGTCTCCTGCAGCCAATAAAAATAGAGGGACTCCATCATCTTATTTAAAGGGGCCATCCAGTGTAGAGAAAAAAAAACAATTCTCTTCTTGCAGTCCTGCATCTCTAACATTCACGAATAATAGGCACTCAAGTCTAGAGCATCGCGTTGATTATGTCCACTGGGGGTTTGAGGTGTATTTTGATATCATTAACCAGATGGCTTCTTTAAAAAGTTCAGTACACTCCATGCTGCCCCATAGCATTGTGGTTAGATCCCTGAATGGTAACGTGGCGCGACCGTCAGCGTCCAAATGTTGGCGGTAGCGCCAAAAGAACAGTTCAGACCAGCAAAATGGAACATTAGAACTTCAGCCAGTGACACTTTTTGTGGCTTTACAAAAAGGAACCAACCCAATATATGGTAATCCGTCCCAAACTGCAAGGCCATGTCCCCTAAGCGGGATGTGACTAACAAACACAAGTATTTTTCTTCCTTTTGGAACTAGTCAAAGAGGTGTCCCTCCTTAATGCAAATAAGAGATCCACCTTTAGGCAAACTCTCGCCACTCAGTACTCTCTACTAGACATTACTGACATGGGATGACAGTAGTTGGCCAACATTTCTTGGGCCTGATTGAGTTTTCTGGTAGTGTATGAGCCCAAGTGTTTACAACACGTTGGTTCTGAATGTCAGCTGTTTATATGAAAGCGGAATGAGAGAGGAACAAGCATATCTTTTTACGAAAAAAGAGAACCTAAACTTCTGGCCAGACCTTGGTGGCTGGTGTGAGATGAAGCATGCCTTCGGCATTACTGTGATAGAAAAGCAGCAGTGGGAACTTGGGGAACTTCCACAATATTTTTGAAGACCACTTCATGCTTCTTTTCATTCACTGAGTCCATTGCTTCGCCCACTCTTGTTTGCATCTTATCTCTCTGGCCTGCACATATATGCTTAAAATTTGGCTTCTTTTGCAGGAAGTTCAGAAGCTTCGACAGCAACTGGACGAGAAGGACCGGCACCTGCAGCAGGTGGCCAGCTGGCCTCAGCGTGAGAAGGAGGTGGAGATCCTGCGGCTGCAGCGGATTGTCGCCGACAAGGAGAAGGTGCAAGCAACCAGCGAAGTGCTGTGCCGCTCGCTCGCTGATGAGACGTACCAGTTGCGACGCAAACTGGCTGCCACTGCCGAAATGTGCCAGCAACTGGTGACGTGCCTGGAGGAGAAGAAAGGGATTGATCGAGATCCATCGAATGAACCCGCTCACAAAGAGCAGTCTGCCAAGGTACGCTAAGCTAATTTGTAGAGCTGTAAATAATCTATGCAGAAATTATGTGTACAGAGAGAAACCTGCTGTGGTACATACAGAAGTATTACTTAAAGCAGCAATCAGGAAAGATGTATGTGTACAGACAACATTTACTTGGTTCATCTCTCATATATTCATCATGGATAAATACTACCAGACCCTTCTTCTTTGGCAGTTACCTTAAAATTCTGATATTCTCCAACACCACTTTTATGTCCACACACCCTTTAAAACCCTTCTGCGTGCACCCGTATTGTCTTGTGTACTCTGTATCTCACGGGATTGGCAGACTAAGAAAAAAACTTTGTGTGGGGCAATGCTTTGTAAATCAGTCTCTTAAAAGTTGAAGCAAGTTGCCAGAAACTATAAAATAACTGCGATACCTAGTAGCTACTTCGCCTTTAAATGAGGCGTGTGAACCGCAGGGAGGGGGAGCGGTACATGAGCCGGGTTCTACAAAACCCAGGGATCCACTAAGTAGTTGAAATATATTATATATCAGTTGAGATGATTTTAAAGCCAAACCTCATCATAGTTTATTACCAAAATCAACTCACTCTGAACAATCACCAACACAACACACAACGTGACCCAATCCTCCAAGTGAGTTAGGTGTTTTTGCAATGTGATTTCTTTAAAAGGCACCTTAACTGTTGTATTAATACATCCTTGTAGTATAGTGGTGTAGTACATAAGAATTGGAACCCTTAATCCCATTGGAAATAGGAGAATGAGGGCAGATGAGTGTGTGTATACAAAAAGGTATCTTTTTCTTTGGAGTGTAGTTTCGCTGTATAATATATATATATATATATATATATATATATATATATATATATATATATATATATATATATGATCAAGTCCCAAGGCAGGGACGAAACGCGTCATGGCTGCCCCATCTCTGTTTGTACCTGCAACAAAATAAAACACTGAAGGTATTTCTACATCTGTGGTCCGTGCTCTTCATTTCGATATCCTACGAGAGGAATTGCGAAGCAGAGGAGAACTACTATATATATATATATATATATATATATGTATATATATATATATATATATATATATATATATATATATATATATATATATGTGTGTATCTAAACCAGACCTGCGCAAGCTTTGGCCATTCTTTCTATGATTGTATCTTTGGCCCAAAAATGTGTCCTCAAGCAGGCATATAACTATTAGGGACTTTTGCCTCGATCTTTGTGATGCTTCAGATGTTAGTCAGACATAACAGCATTTACATTATTTTTTGATGATAGCACCGATACCACTCTTCCGACTTGCTGAGGTATTTTTTGGGACTTTCCAGGAGCAGGCTGGAAAATCTTCTGGAGATTTTTATAAAACCATTGTTCCATATCGCAACGCCGCATGCTGGTTAGAACAAGCATCCAGCTGTGAAGCGCTTGGTTTCTGATATTTAATGGCAAGGAAATGTCCAGCTGGTTCCCCACACAGTATGTTGAATGTGAATAATGAGTACAGAATTTGTTTCTCTTCTTTCTGAGAGAATAATTCCACACTCTCTTTGGTTCTGAGGCGAGCGTGGAGAAACCAATGTTGGTTTGTGTTCATTTCCGAATATAGTTCCACAAGTAAATGTGTGAATTTGTCTTCTACCTTGGAGAATGATTCCAGGCATTGCTGTAACTATGAATATCTGGGCCAATAGATGCTTTGTGAGTTGTTTCGTTTTTGTCTGATTTTTGCGCAAGGTAAACAGACCCATAGTTTTGAGGTAGACGGAGGATATCAGTTTCTGACGACAACAAAGCCTATAGTTGTGTGTCACTAGCATCTTGATGAAGAGGAAGGTCTTCATTAGAAAGTTCAGCATTCACAGCCTTAATGTAAATGTGGCATATTGTAGGAGCAAGAATGTGTTCCTGGAAGTTCCTGAAGTGTTCTTGACAGAAAGGGATGGGGTGGATGGAGAGTCCATCCAAGTGCAATTTTATGTTGGCCAAAAGGTAATTAGTTGAAGACCATTTCAGAGATATTCCTAATGATCGGAAAGGAACAGATGATTGCTGCGATCAGAAGTTATCAAGTAGGCAACGACTTTCAGTGAGTGCTCAGTGACCTGCAGTGTTGTTGTTTCAATACAGCAGAGGGACGGAAGCCTGACTATGCCTCTTGGAGGTTTTGTTGGCTTACACCAAGAAGTCCAATGTTAGCCTAGGATGGCTCAACCAATCCACATTTTCACGTTAACCACTTACTGTTTATAAATTCATTTGGAATAATTGTATGCAAATGTATCCCGTGTGGCTACTCAGAAAATCTGGCTTGGATCCGACCCTTGTGGCTCAACCGTGGACACCTACCTGTAGTTAGTCTTGGAGTTGCAGTGACACAGCAATCTCAAGTCCTTTGACGAGGGAAAGGAGGTGCAGTATAATCTGGCAGGCTGCAGAATATATGTAGGTGTTCTTAAGAAGTCTGACAATGTGTCCAGTTTTCAGAGATAAAGTAAGATGCTAGTGTGACGGGAGGGACTAATGATGTTCTGGTAGCACTCAAGGGCTGTAGAGGAGAGGGAGCTGATGAGAGGGAAAGGCAAAATGTCTTCATTGGAAGAGGTAGGTTTGAAGGATTGGATGACGTTGAGCGGTGAGTTGTATATTGGAAGTTTTGCATAGGAGATTGGCCAGGGTGTTATTGTGTGGTTTATGAGGTTCACGTTGAGGTGTGGAGTCAGTGGCATTGAAATTCTAGGAAAGTAGTGTGTTTTCTGTGTAATGGTGGATTTGCCACTCTTGCCTCATATTCCAACACCTGATATAGCTCCATATTTACAAATTACTAGTTCCTGATGAGGGAAGAGAATCCACACCTGACGCCCAGTGGACAGGAGGTGCCCAGACGGCACTCGGTCAGCCCTCCCACGTGCACTCAGTGAGGGTGAGGAGATTCAACTAGCCTGTGCGGTTTCTCCATGTATGATGCACTTGGTTGGGGTTGGTTCCACGCTTTTTTAGGAAGGTATGGCTCCACGGATCAATCTGCCTGAGTGATGGCAGAATTGTCAGGGGCTAGTGTTGTTGTAGTCAGATGGGCAGCAGTGACTTGATCCCCAACAGTATAAAATAAAAACCATGCCTAAAGCCAGCCTGCTGTGATATTTTGCAATATTTGCATGCATTGCTAGACATGCAAACACAGCTATTCTCCCAGTCAGCTGGCCTCGATGCAGTATTTAATTAGTTCTCAATCGATAAGTTCAATAAAAGTGAACTTTTATTTCAGGATTTGTATCCGCCTTGGAGGTCTTTTCTTCTGCACACTTTATGCACAGCTCATCGGGCTGTATACAAGGGACCCTATGCTATGCATGCTCCTTTCATTAACTGAGCAAAGGAAAGCCAAGCAGCTCATGAAATGAACGGACTAGGCTTCAGCAGCCCAAGCTTTTGTCTGTAACACAAATGAGGTACAGTACATGCCCTGTCAGTGCTAGGCTCCATCACTGTTAGAATAGGCAGCGGTGAAGCCTTGGTTCAGTGATGTATGTGATGGCAGCGCAAGGCTGCATCGCGTGTAGGGAAGGTAGCAGTGTAGGCTATGTTCAGTAAGGCATGCCGTGGCATTGCAAGGCGTATACCACCTGGATCAGGTACAACAAGACACCACTGCTAGCTTATCCCCTTTGTCTTACCCTGTGCAGCCTGCTAGGAATGGATGGATCCTGTGCGGCGATAAATGTCGCCTAATCTAATATTTGTGTTTTGAGAAGTGGCGTAATCTTTTCGATGATGGGTGCATTGAAATACAATACATATTTATACATTATATAAATCTTTTTACAGCTACAGTTTTCAGACAGTGAAGTTACGCGACTGCAGGCCAGCATCAATAAACTGCAAGAAGAAAACAGGACATTAAAACAGAAAATTATTTACGTGAGTACCGTGCTGCTTCAGTTGAGTCCTTATAATGCCTCAGGGACTTACTTATATGTTGTCATAGTCTTATAGCTGCTAAAAATAAATTGTCATATAGCTGCTAAAAATAAATTGTCACAACAGTAATACATATCGCTCTTTCTTTTACATTGCAACACTTTGTTGGTTTAGATAATCCTATGCTTTGCATATTTACCTGCGTCCCCTCACTATTCACCATAAAGATATTTTCAGAGGAGAGGGATCAGTGGGTGGTTACCAAATTGACCACACTTTTGGGACAGCCCTGCTTTGTCTTCATTTGAATTGCTTGTACTTTGAGTGTTTGTGCATGTGTGGAACTGTACAAACTACCTAAAATTCTGATTTATCACTTATAACATAGTTCTGCAAAATCACAAAGTCAAGAGATCTGTGGCCTTGTCTCCTTTAATGTATGGATCCCCTCAGTATTGTACAGTTCTCCTCTGAATGATGCAGTTCTGCTTTGCAGCACCTAGGTTGCTCTTCAAACTGAGTAAAAGACGGACACAAGCTTAACTTGAAGATCCTATTGAACCTTCACTTTTGAGGGCATTTACCCTATTGTTAAAGAACAGCAATGTTCCGAAATTTTTTCATATATTTTCCACATAACTGGCGTCTTTGTAATCAGCCATTTTGAATTCACTATTTTTTTGTCTAAGAGCAGTGACCAACACCACCCAATTAAAACATCCAGTTGTGACAGCAGAACCAGTAACCTGTGCAGCTCTGACCCCAACATTCAGGAGGAGGGAGGGGGTGTGATCTAGTGACTAAACTGCTGACCATGGGACCTTTGAATGTATTCCTGGTTTCAACACGAAATTGTGTGATTCTGAGCAAATCCCTTCACCAAATAAATGTGAAATGTTGTCTACGTGTGAAATGCAAATGAGTAAAGTTCCTATTGATGTAAAGCGCTCCATTGCTGGCCAGCTAAGTTCCGAATATATACATACAGTGCTACATGCAAGTCACTGTTTTACTTTATATAGCTGCTGTCATATCTTCTTTGCAACTTTTCTCCTCGTGACACACTTTTTCTAATTTCCTTCTATGTAAGGGAAGGCTTACACAGTTTTACCCAGGTTGTTAAGGGAAACAAATTAGTATTTTTTTCATTGTGGGGCATTATGCATCCCCCACAACGTTAAGTGTCTGCATATGCATGACAAAGTCATCTTAGCACATTTAGGGTCACCATCGCCATATGCTGATATTAGGGTTATGGGAGGTAAAGGAGCCCGAGTACTGTGAGCCCATTGGATTATATTTCACTATAACTGTTTGCTTGCTACATATAGGCATTGTATAGCCTCCCAACGGAACTAGAGAAATATGTTTTAGAGCACATTTTTTAGCTTCGGATCAGCAATTTACCTTCGGAGTTATAAACTGTTTTCTAGTATTCTACTTGTATGTGGAGCAGGCCAACAACGCACAAATGCGTAAATGTGCTTGTAACCATCAGGCGGCATGTTCATAAACAAATAGTACTTATTATACACTACCATGGCAAAAGAGTACACTGTCTGAAAAGGACTTTGCTGCGTGCGGTCCTGTGCTTATTTTGTGAGCACAGCAGGAATGGTGGTTAGAACAACGAAAAGCAAAAAGTGGAACCAAAGAAGAAAGCTCTCGCGGCAGTCCTGAAAAACACATAGAAGACCAAAAGGTTTTTTGGATTTGTTACGGTGCTATTCTGGTTCAGGGTCTGTTTTTGTAGGGGTTATACCGTGGTTCTGTATCAGTTGTTGGTTATTCTTGTTCTCTTACAGTTTGTGCCTGATTACAGTTCGGTTCTGGTTTTATACAAGTTCTATTTTAGTTTTGGTTCTGTTCAAGTTGTCTCTTTTAAAGTTATGTTAGTGTTCTACACCTGTTCTGGTAATGTTCTGTTACTTGTGGTGTTCTAACTGTAGTGAGATTGTATTAAATCTGGTCATATTATGGTTAAATCAGCTCTTGGTATGTTCTGGTTCTAGTTTTAATCTGACTTGATTCTGGATCTTTTTTTGTTCTGGTGATATTTGGCTCAGGTTCCGGAATGGCTCTTCTCGTCCTGTTTCAGTTCTCATTATCTTCTCGTTGTTTGTGGGCCGTTGCCCTGTTCTGGGTCTCATTTGGACCCAGCCTCATTCATGTTCTGCGTACATGCGTGCTATTCTGGATTGGCACTCGTCTGGTTTTGTTCTGCTGTACTTTACTTTATTTTCCATCACCACCTGTTAACTCCATCAACAACACAGAGGCAGGCAGTTGGAATGGCATTTTTGTGCTCTTGATGGCTTTCTGCTTTTAGTGCACTTATTTTGCCCCAAGCACCTTAAATAATATGCCAGGAACATAGAGCAAGTAAGCAAGAAACGTGTAGCCTTCAGCCAGAACCAGAGTAAAAAAGGTTGGTCAAAGTCTAGAACTTGAACAGAAGAGCGAACACAAGAACACAAAAGCACAAACTCATATACACAAGCTTATGCTCCATCTTAAAGACAACAAACTATAAAACCAACACATACATAAGAGTGGTACCCAGACACCAGAGTGTGACCCTTGGCACAGGGCAGACGTTCTTAACTTATGAACTCTTGGGATTGGCTGCTCATAGTTCATCCCTTTCTTTCTTACATCAGGTGGAGGATCTGAATGCTAAGTGGCAGAAGTATGACGCAAGCAGGGAGGTGTACGTGAAGGGCCTTCTCCTGCAGCTGAAGGGGTTGAAGCCACAGGAGGACCCCCTTAAAGGGGCAGTGTCCACATCGGCCAACGCAGAACTGTTGCAGAAAGAAATCCTCCGCTTGAACCGGCTACTGGAAGAGAAAATGAAGGAGCAGTTACGGCTGAAACGCGACATTGAGGAGGTGATGAAAGCAAGAGTAGAAGACGGCGAGCGGATGCAAATCCTGGAGCAGCAGGTTAGCAGCTTGGTCTTTTTTGCTTTTTAAATTGTGTGTTTCTATCAACAAATGTACTATAAGCCTTTCCATTACGTATAACCTGCAGTCACTGCAAAATAAAACGAAATCCTTTCTGCTGCCTCTTCCAAAATAATCTCCTTTATTTAAAGAAAATTCGCTTTACAGCTGATGGATTCCAAATATATACATTTTGTGTTGTATCCCCTGACATACCTATTTAACAAGGTTGAAATATTTTGCAAAACTGTATATTGTAGTTTGGTAAACATTTCTTTAAAAAATGTGTTCATCTCCGATGTAGTCTTACGAATTTCACCCATTTGCCTCAATTTTATATTTAAACAAAAAAATCGGTTAGTACGTATGGTAAAACAATATCCTTCAAATGCTCCAAACCACTTACCTATAAAAAAGTATTGTACAAGTTGTGGTGCAAGTCCTGTTATTTGTATTTTAGGTCCAGAAAAGTCAAAGTTTGTACCTATTTGTCGAGCCATCCCATCTGGGAGTACTTTATCTGTCTTGAAAACTTGTATTCAATGCAGTAATTTTTTTCAAACCGTATTTAATTGTTTGCTTTAAACATCACCCAGATAAGCTATTCGTGTTAAGCTTCCCAGTTTCTATTTTCACTTGACCTCAGAATTCATGGCATTTATCTGATTTACTGGTTATTAAGATTCAGATACGGCCTCTTTTGGATAAAAAAACTTTTTTACTGAGATGCTGTTTGTGTATCCAGACCACCTATCTAACAATGGAATTACTGATTTCCAAACCTCTTGAGAATCTCATTGAGAGATTAGCCTTCATCAAATTTAAGTTCATTAAATGGCTTCCAAAGTCACCCAGTGTCACTGATATTAACTTCCTGGTCATGCAGTGAGAGTGAAACCCCTTTTTCATCTCTATCAAAATACAAACCCTGAAAACCGAGACATTTTTTAAGATGACACACAGTTATGTTGAAAGTCTCGTTAAATATCCTATTGCGCATTTGACCTTTGCATCATTCATTCATTTTGTATATCCTCTGACTTTAGAGTGCTAACTTTTTTCATGACATCTTTCTTTTAGGTTTTTGTTTACAAAGACGACTTTACATCAGAAAGAGCAGACCGGGAACGTGCCCAGAGTAAAATACAAGAACTTCTGGAAGAAATCTCCCGGCTGAAGCATCTCTTATCCAGACCACAGGTAACTAAGAGCGACAATGCTGGAAAACAGATTGAAGTTTTTGTTTTCAGCCCCCAGGTCGATCCAAAATGATGATAGCAAAGCAGTTCTCTTGATACTTGATGTCACTGGCGTTGTGAGGTTGTCTTCTCGTTTTCAGAAAGTACTTCAAGATGTTCAGTTTGGTTAGCTTTTCCACAATCCAACATGGCAAGCAGCCACATTCACTTTAGTAGACTCTTAGACCTGAAGTGCAAGACCATCTCTTTATGCACTAAATCAGTCACCAATGCTACAAAGGGAATCCGCCAACTAGAACATAAGAGTCTGCTATTCCTCTGCCCTCCCCTGGGTCATTTTCTTTTGTGTATCAGTGTGCCACGCAGGAAATCCGTACCTTTGTCGCACCATGAGAATATAAATGCCCAACTACCTGGTAGCTAGTATTAGGGTAATGACCACTGCATGAACGGGTCAAGAAAAAACTCTTGGAGGGGATTTTTTATTTTTATTTGGGATTGCGCGTGATTCTTGGTGAAAAGTTTCCATCCCACATACGTTTCTGATTTAAAATCTGATTCAGGAAACATGGAAAAAGGCAGCCAGATTAAAAAGTCCTTAATAGACCAATAGCTGTTTCCTTGCATTTTTGCATGATTTTTATAATAGTGCTGCTGTTCAAATAGTGAAATGTTACTCCAGCGCCGTAGATTTATAATTCTGAAGCAGTGGGAAAAGTTAAAAAAAGTAATTGCATCCTATAATCTACTAATATAGAGGAGTGGTTAGTGTAAAAGAAGAGTACAGGTAGGACAGAGTGTGAGCAAGGAGCACCCTGTCGATTTTACATCTGCTTATAGGTGTTGCATTGTGGCCGGTCCAGTCATCACAAGCGAGTTAGGAGAGATCAGAGTAGACCTCAGCTGCCACTGAACAGGGCATTGATCTGGAGCAAATCCTAGGTGAAAGGTTGGTGTGTATTATTCACCTATGAGCTAGATTGCCTTGCTGCCCTTAGCATTATTTAGCAAGGCTCTTTAGAGAAAACAGTGCGCTTCCACAAGTGCTCCCGAGTCAGCGAAGGGAACGTTTTCACCCCCAGTATTTTCTCACTGGGCACAAGACTAACACAATACACTGGACCTTGTGATGGGTGTTGGAAAGAGAAAAGGATTGAGCTATGTTTCCGTGTTGTGTTTGCTTATGCCAATGGCCAAGCTGATTGTCCTACGTGGCAATATGTGTCAGTCGTACATTTCCCAAAACAGAGATCGTCGAGTCCTGACAATGTGGTACTTTGGTTACTAAAGGAAACTAGGGTGAAGTTAATCAAAAGTTCAAGAAATCCTGATCTCTATCTCCTTGAATCGTTTCTGGAAGAAGCAGGTGGACAATCTACTAGGGTATGGCAGTCCTTCTATCCTGCCAAGCCTTGTTCTACAATAACCCCAAGCTGTCCATTGTAATACCACTTAAGAATTGGGTAGTCTCACTTACCTGGAAATAGCTTGTACAATTATTTTTGGCATGAAACGCAATTCCCATATCAGGTTCCTGGTTCCCTTTATATTTTTGGAATCCATATTACACCAGACTGGCTGTGCTTAAAGCCTCATCAGTTCCTTTACCCTGAGCCTGAGGCAGATGGGATTCTCTCTTCAGAGGCGATTTCATGTTCACTTGAAGACATTGTTTTGACATTGACTTCTCGAAGTATCATAATGGCACCCTGTTACTGGCAGAAACCATAGTTTTTGTGGCTCGCACTGCTACTGTGTTGTATCCCTTTGGGTACTGATGACAGAAATTGGTCGTAATCTGTTTGAGCTTCTTGGCACTCGAAGCATCTGAAGGCCTCACTATGGGGCGTCTCGTCTTAGGATCTTAAAGCAGAACAATGTTGTCTATCAATCGAAGGACAGCATATTGCTGACCTACGTCTTCAGTAACCAGTAGGAATACCCATAAGGTAGAGTTACTGCACTGATCACTTTCTTCCTCATGCTAGCCTATGGAGTTATGCTTGGCTAGTTATGTTAAGTTTATATTTCTAGAGACATATCATCCATAAGGGTTTCCTTAGCCCGCCAGAGGTTGCTTTATAACTCTTAGCATGACACCCGGTTGTGTATTGAGTCATCTACAAAATGTGGTCAAGGTGAGAGCTGGGTTCCAATTAGGGAGGTACAGATAGATGTGGCAGATGTATCGGATCATCTACGTTTGTGATAATTGGACAGAGATACAGGTTTTGGAAGCACCCCTAGTTTTCATACATCTATAGGATGACTGCTTGCCTTTTGTGACCACTATTCTAATAGTAAGTATTCCAGCAAGGGGACTCTGAGCCTAGGGACGACTTAACACACTTAGGATACCAGGATTGCTTTAATGTGTGGGCCTTACTAAGGGAGTGTCCCTATTTTTGTTTTCTTATTTTTCTTATTTTTTTAATCAAAAATTGTTTGAGTTTACCAATTTGGATCAAAATGTTGTTTAATTTGACTAAACTGTTGTATTAAGATGTAAAGAAGGCTTTGAGAAATATTTTAAATGTTTTAAAGAGAAAACAGTTACATGTAGAACAACTTGTAATGAAGGTTCTGCTTTTTCTCAGGACTTGTGCTAAATATATCCTCGTCTATTAAGTACATCCAATTTCCCAGTAAGTGAAAAGAGATAACACCTGTGTTCCTTTTTCCCCAAAGGATTCGAGAGAGCGAGCTGGCAACATGCGACTCCAGATTGGCAACAACAATCACATGCGCATAGAGAGGGACAATTCAGAAGTTCTGCTCCGAACCAGCCAGGACCCACAAGGCTCGAGAAGCCAAGGCCCCCCGGCGCAGCAAGTGGCGGCAGCATTGGTCAGCGGGGCGTCGGAGCCCGAAAGATGCAGGCAGGGCGATCTGCAGTGCCCTCACTGCCTAAGGCTCTTTGGTGATGAGCATAGTGAAGAATTCCTTCGTCACATCTCGGATTGCTGTCAGTGATCGCACCTACCAAGCATTGGCAAATGCAACTGAATCAAATCACTACTATGTCCAGACAGTCTCTTTTGTGCGCTGACTGGCCAGAAGTTCACTACTGTGGTGCGAGGACTCGTTCCTACCAGGTATGGTTTGTGAAACTCACACCAAGTAACGAAAGGGACAGCGGTGTCTCCAGTGAGTTGTTGAGCGTATGCTATGCGGTTGTACATTGGAAGTGCATGAAACCGAATAGTTGTGGGTGTGTGAGCATATAAGGGAAAGGTTTGTGGAGGATCAACCTGAGAGATGACCCTGCGGCGAGGATGCAAGTATGAACACCTGCCCCCACTTGCCAGCAACACACCCTCCGAAAGAGGAGAAATGGAGGAGAACCTAACAGTATCAACTGATAATTTAAAGGTGCAGCACACTTTCTTCTCAAAAGGAAAGAAAGGTGAAGGTGTGCAATGACTTATAATGGCAACAAACTGCCCACTAAGCAAAGTTGGCAGTATATATGGTCTGCGGTGGATGGATTACTGACATTAGCCTTTTTTCTGACCAGAAGAACACTGACATTGGCCTTTTTCTGATCTAAAGGTCACTATCTGAAGCATAAAATCCACCCAGCTCTGCACGAGAAGCCAATTAGAAACTTTTTTATGCACCCTTTGTATGTTGATGAAAGTGGAACTTTACACCTTCCCGTGGGTGGAAACAGGTGTATTGTTTGACACTTTAGAAATACTACTTTTTAACGACAATAAAATTCCCCATTTTGCCCGAGCATGCTGGGAGCTATTCCAGTTGGCGCTCTGAGTGGCCGGGGAGAGTGGACATTGACCCATTCTGCACATTCACTTTGCCTGTTTTGCACTGATCTTCTTTGCACTGTGCTCTGTATTTATGTTTTATTGGTGACTAATTTTATTTTGTAACCGACGAGGAGTGTAGTGGTTTTGGGCCACAAGCTGTGAAAAGATATTTTTTTAATCTGTTAAATTGATAAAATAGATCCTATTTTTGTAATAAAACACATACTTTTACTCGTGCTCCTCATTTTACTGTTATTTGAAATGTGGGAAGGGAAACATCCTTTACAACGCAACTTTTACCACGCAGTTCCTTTTACGACGCAACTTTTACAACGCAAACCATTACACCGCATTGCGCTGGGGGGCGCTCTAGGATAGGGAATAAATTTAATTTACTATCCAACACCTTCCCTACTATCCACGGGGACTGGAGTTGGAATAGTAAATTAAACTATTCACTATCCAGCACCCCAAAGCGCTATGCGTTGTAAAGGCATGCGTTGTAAATACCGCGTTGTAAAGGCATGCGTGGTAAAAGCATGCGTTGTAATGTCATACATCCATGTGGGAAGGATTTAATATGTTTCAACAATACAGTTATTAGTATCGAATATTCAGAATAACATTCTGTGCGCTTCCGCTCCCACATAAGATGTATACAATCCCTACAGTGCTCCTTTGCATACCACGCTCCCTATGCATCAGCCGAGGCCCGTGCAGGTAAGAGCTGTGGGGGCCCGATTGGGAGGTGAGGGGGGATTTCAATGGACGATTAAAGATAAAGAATTAATTTTCCCTCGTCATCGTACGTCGAAATCCCCCCCCCACCCCGAGCTCCACCGTTAATTTTCCCTCGTCATCGTCTGTCAAAATCGACCCCCCCCCGCCCACCGAGCACTACCGCTCTTACCTGCACGGACCATGGCTGATATGCATTCTTCCTCTGTCCGACAGGAGAACATGCAATATAGTATTTACCCCGACCTAACACTCATTTATTCCTATTTTCATCCAGCCTCACTGTACTTGTCATCGAGAACAAGATTGAGTGTAGTGGCTACCCTGACGTCACTTCCATCTTTGGGTCTCGGTTACAGACAGGCATAGCTGCCTGTTGTTGAAGACCTAGTGTCTACAATGCAATACTATGGGCTTGCTGTGAGTCAGTCCCTCACTCATGTTTGGATGGCTTTCTTATAAATTTCCACCTGAAGAGAGTGAGAGGATAAGCCCACAGACTCCACCTCCCATAGACGAATATATCACAGTCCAAGTGCATGGGTTATCGCAATGGACACCTAATAGAGTCCACGGTCAACTGCAGGTATCCAAAAGTAATGGCTAGGTCACCTCACACACTTATTGTTGTGGTATGCTTCATCATCGGTGACCTATGCACACCAAGGTACGTAGATACCACCTTGATGGAAAACCAAACTGGACAATTGCAGGGATCCAGGTCCATTAAAAGAACTTGGGGTTTACTCCTTAGGGAAATTCCAATTCATCACAGGAGTACCCCGGATATGATTAAAAGCATAAATATAACGTGGATATTGTGTGAGACATAATGAGCCAAGTGGAGTGGTGTGGCTCACTGGTTAGAGGCGGCAGACCCGGAAGCAGAGAACGGCCCGGGACCAGGGTTCAATTCCCGATGCGGCAGGGTCGTGGACCAGGGTCAGCGGACTCGATAATTCTCGCCTCGGTGCCTACTCTAACCAGGGATCACACTTGGCAACTCTGGGCATTAGCTTGCCTCATCTCTACAACGGCCCCCCACAGACGCTGGGGATGCTTGGTTTCACCTTGGAGATACCCAGCAAGGGACCATCTCACAGGGATAGCCAGGACGGGTTCCCCAGCGGTCTACAACGCCACGACGCCTCAGGGCAGCAGTGCGCTTTACAAGACACATACATTTACATTTACATGCACCTCTTTATTAGGCTTTCTTGACTATCTCAATTTTCTGTTCCTAATTCAATGGCTTTCCTCTGCATACTTGTGTATGTTCCTCTGCTCGGGCATTGCTGCTTTACATTGCTTCTCATTAAATGACTTGTATCCTTCCACCGCTCCCTTGAAGGAACTTTTCTTTCCATTTTTCAAACAACAGTTCATAGAATTCTATGCCTTTTTTTCTGGCTCAGACGTTCCCTAATTTTGTGAATTTGCATATTGCTACTTAGGAGCAAAGGTAGCAAAGGCTTGTGAACTCCATTTAACCAGCCGCAAAAAAAGAAGCTGTCTCTTCGTGGTATTTCTCTTCTTTTCTTCTTTCTTGATTAGACTGCCTCACTATTGGCCCTGCACAACTC
This sequence comes from Lissotriton helveticus, assembly GCF_964261635.1. NCBI lineage: Eukaryota > Metazoa > Chordata > Amphibia > Caudata > Salamandridae > Lissotriton > Lissotriton helveticus. Next base: position 377,179,371 of record NC_136060.1, read on the forward strand.
AAGTCACGTGTCTGCGTGGCCTCATTGTAGTCAGGAAGCATTTTCAACGAAAACAAGCATTGACAAAGCCAATAGGTCTCGCTTATGAGAGACCTATTGGCTTAGTCAATGGTTTTTAGCCATATTGTACAATAGCATGGTCGAAAGTAAACAAAAAAAAGTGCTATGAAGGGATCAAGGCTGTCCACGTCATATTGCTTTATTTTGTTTCTTCCAGTCGTGCTTCTGTACAACAAGCACTCTTATGGAGTGCTGAAACATTAAAAAAAATTGTTAAAGCGCTCTGAAAAGCAGGACTTCTAAATACGATGAAATTGACACATACCTGTCAAAAAAAGAACACGACTGCTCTGCTAAAACAGAGCCCAGAATGAGTCAAGCGGGCATTTTCCTAGTACATGAGTAAAAAGTGTAAATATAACCCCAGTGCATAATCCCACCTCGCCTTGCACGCTGCAACTGGGCTGACCTGCCCCCACATCAAAGACTTTAGCCGGAGAGGCTGGGACAAGAACACACAGTAGAAACAAAGGGAAGGGAAAGGCAATATGAGAAAGAGAAAATGAAACTGGGGCGAGTGGATGGGGAGAAGAAAAATACAAGAGTGCGGGTGAAAGAAGACGGTGGGGGAGGTAAGGGAAGAGAAATAACGTATGGGGAAGGAGGTTGAGAGGGGAAATAAGCAACTTGAACGGGGATATGGAGTGCCTGAAAACACAAGCACTAATATGGGGCGCTCGAAAACAAAGAAAAAAAGGTTGCTGCAAAGCCGGGGCAATGGAAGGACGCACTTACTTGGTCTATGCTCCAGGGGAGTAGACTAAATGGTGCACACATGCCTTTCTAAATAGAAAAGAAACAAATGTGACTCACGCTGAATCTAACCAATGGTCAATAAACCAATCAGGTGTTCTGTAAATTGCAAATACTCACCTGTAAGTGTATCAAGGCGCTGGGGAGGATGAGGAGGGGGGGGGGGGGGGGACTGCTGATCCGTGCAAGGCACTGATGTTCAGTCGAAGAGCCAGGTCTTGAGGTCCTTCTTGAATTGTGGCAGTGACTGTGATTGCCTGAGTCAAAGGGGTTGCTGAGAGGTAAGAGAAGGATCTTCCTCCGGCCGTGGTCTTGCGGATATGTGGGATGGTGGTCAGGGACAGTTGGGTGGAGCGGAGGTCTCTGGTGGGTGCGTGGAATGTGAGGCGGTGGTTGAGGTACGAATGTCCCGCGTCGTGTATGGCTTTGTTGGCAAGCCTATGGGTGAGCTGTTGTCCCCTAACTGTAGACAACATGTCTTGTAAAGACCGCACATACATTGTCTATGCAAGATCTATAAATCAAGATAGCAAGTAAGGGAAGTGGATGTCACGGTCACAAGAGAGACTATTTACCTTTTTTTTCTGCAGCAAAGAGCAGTTTAATTGTTCTCCCAGCTATGTTCCATGATTTAAGACTCAAATCAGCTAAGATGTTCTTTCACCCCCTTCCTTATCACTGCTGTGGAAAGTGCTTCATAGAGGAGAACAATCTTGTTTTAAGTGCAGTGATGTGTAACCCAAGCATTTTGGCCACTCGGACATGTATCCCAATACTTTCTATTAAGAAAGTGTTGATGCGGACAGGTGCTGGACTTCAACTGACCACAGTTTATTTGCATTTTGAAAATACATGGCTCGCTCGTAGGCAAGGGAAAGCAATTTCAGTATTTATTTATGATAAGTATAATAGCATAATTGGCAATAAATAATCCTCTTCAAATGATCAAACGAAGTGGAAGTCTTTCCAAGTTCTTCTGTCTTTAAGGAACCTAGAGACCCAGATGGTAGGCTTAACACGCTAACCATTGTTGGAACACTGCAAGTGCTGTGTCTGCTTTGGGGTGATGCCACACGCTGCAACTTCTTAACCGTCTTTTATATGCCATCAGTCATGGGTGGGTGGGTTTGTCGTGTGGTTCCCACCCCAGGGGAGCCCACTTTTAAATAGCCCCCTCAAGGCATTTATTAGTTAATTCAAGAGTGGCAGCCCAATCACATCCATTGTTTCATATTTGAGATGCTCCATTGGCTAGCGGTGCTCCCCACCTGCTTTTTAGGTCGAGCCTGGGCAGCGCATGCGCTGCTCTGCGAGGCATGCTGTATTTGAGTATGTACTTGAAGCCCCGCCCACTCTCCGCCCATATTTGTCAGTGCCTTTTGTCATTGTCCTTCATAAACGCTGGCTTCTGATTCGTTATTAGGCCTGTTAGTTCCTCCTTAGTACCGCCTTGTCTTCATTTGTAACCTCCCATGAGGACTGGCCCTTTTACTTCGGTTGTTACACAGTACGTCTTCTTTAGTCTGTAAGCACTATTTACTTTAAATGAGTTTCTCTTACCGCAGGAGGGTCTCTTGTGCGCAGTTGTGACCACTGGCTTTTTTATTTAACTCTTGGCAAACGGGGAGCTATTCAGGGGCCAGAAGAGACAGAAGGGGGCAACTCAGCGATGCCTTCAAGCATTTGGGGTGCAATAGGTCACGCATTGCGAGAGTTTAAGCTATTGGCCGTGTAAACGACATTGCCTTTAATTTATGTTTTAAAAACAAACACATAAATAAATGGCATTGTCATTTACAATGCCAATAGCTCAAACTCGCGTAAATGCGAGACCTATTCCATTGCAGGTGCTTGTTCGTCTGGCAATCACCTCCTCTGTTGTGGGAGCTCTTCCTGCTGTGCCTGGTACCCTTGGGCCTCAGGCCCTTGGCCAGGTTAACCCACCTGCCTCTGATGACCGCCACATGAGCAGGCCTTTAGTCTTCCCTGTAGACGTGTCTGTGTACTCAATCACAGTACAGCTGGGTATGAGGGGAAGGGGTGGGCGGAATTTGCGTAAATCGCTTTACGCAAATCTCCGCAAAACAGTAAAAAATGTCCGCGAACACGCAGAAATTTCACAAACAAGCGGAATTGCTTCGCGATGCTTTTTTACTGTTCGCAATCACTGTTTGCGTGCTCGGGGGGAAATATCTCGCGAACACGCTCTTTGAGAACGCGAACAAGCAAAACATTTTGCAACGCCGCGGAACGCAGAATTTTGGGCAATTTCTTGTTCTCCTTGGAACGCGAAATTACCCAAATTCCGCGAGCGGAACTGAATTTGCCGCCCAGGCGCCTAATGAGGGGGTCAGGGTAGGGTGCTGGTTTATCCAGGCTCCTAATAGTGCACATGCCTCACACCCTGAATCGTTCTCACGTCCCTTTCTTCTGGCTTTCATCTTTCATATCTAATCCAGTGCTCACTCCTCCTTTGAAAAGAAATGTTTTCATAGTGCCTCTCTACCCTACAGAGAGTCGTGTGGTATAAAGGATTCATTGGTTCATCTTGAGCCACATGATCTAGATTCTAGTTTTGCTTGCCCCACATGACCAAAGATGGTGATATTGGGCACATCACGTGACCTTTCAAGCGGACAACCCTAGTATTAAAAACTGGACATTAATGCTTATCCTTCATATCCGTGCCAGCAGGCCTACCTCATACTTTGCCACTTGGCAACAGCTCTCCATTGCCTCACACTTTCATAACAGTTTTGTGGGAGCTGGGCGAGATCCTTTGAGTATGAAAAAAGAATACCTGGTACCTTAATACATTTTTTTCCCATGAGTTAGTTCCCCCTTTGCACATACTTTCCTGTCACTGCTAAGCAGATTGGTGCATAACTAGCAACAGACATGCACGCTGTTGTTAATAAGGGTGTAGAACAGTAAATATGTTGTATATACATGCCAACATTTTAGAAGAGGAAAGCAGGAGATTTTAAAAAATAAAGAATTGGGAGAATTTATTTCCCCCATTGATATCTATTGAAGGAGAGGCAATTTCAAACAAGAAACAGCCGAAATAAAGCCTTTTTGGTTTCCTTTTCTTCATAAATCGGGAGTCTCCCGCCTGAATCGGGCACGCTGGCGTGTATGATTGTAGTAATAAGTAGTTGCTTCACTGTACTACTAAGGTGTTGCCAAACAATATTACAACACACCACAGCCCTGCCGGTTCTAGTCGCACGTTTATAGTTCTTGCGAAAACCTGCAGCTTTTATCCTCTGAGCGGTGACACAATGGCTAGGTGGCAGACTTCCTCTTCTGAAATGCAGAGGAAATTGCAACATTGTGGGATCTTCCAGGGCTTTCTTAGAACGGATTTAGCTTCTTGATTAACCTAGCAAAACATACAATAAGAAACATTTAGTTAGAAATATACTGTGTAAAGCTCGGAACCTGGTTTATAGTTTGACTGGCAGAATTTTGGATCTTAATTGATGTAGATTTCCCTCTTCTGCCAAGTTAGCCTTTAGAGTTTTATGCAAATGCAACTTGGGTTTCTCGATCAAAATAATTGTAACCCTAATAAGACAGTTACTTTATCAACAAAACTTCTATAGATAGTTGGCCAAAGCATAGAGAAAACAACACTCTAGCCCTAGTTTGAGAATAGGTTTCTAACCTCTCTTTACGCCCACAGCAAAATAATTCAACACTAGCCACACAGCTCTCCTGACTGACGGGAGTTTATAGGCACAAGCAAAACTGCTGGCCCTCTGAACACCACACATGAAGTCAACTGTTCCTCATCTTATCTCATTCCACTTTTCCCTGTAGGGCCAATATCATCAGCTAACCCGCTCCCCTAGTTCCCTTTTAGTTATTGAGGTAGGAGTAGCTGGGGGGTGGAGTTGGTAGCCAGCGTTGGTGATTCGCTGTCATTCCTGTAGGATTGTGCATACCACAGATTAGTGTATGTGCCTGCACCTGACAGCCAGTCTCTTTAAGAGAAAACGTCTCAGAAATCTCTACCAAATCACAAATCGACTCCACTTCTGGGCCTCTAGAAGCTGGGCCATTGAGCGTAGAACCTGTCATTTTCCTGCCAATCCCATATTTAAGGAAATAAATAATTTTAATTACTTCACCGAAAGCTGCTACCAGATTGTTTAATGAAGACCAAGCCTGAAAATTATTCCAATGGTGCACAAATTACCTCATGGTAAAAGGGTGTCTCGATTGCTATATAAAATCTACTACCTGATCTGAGTAGATTATAGAATTGAGACCTATCTTTTCAAATGCCAAAACCCCAGACGTAGTTTGGTCCTGGTCTGTAATGACAGAAAGGGACTAGCTAGAGATGCGACTAATGGAAATTCACAATCCGGTTCTACTGACATCTGAGTCAACAACAGAGGGAAAACACTGATCTGCTGGTCCACTTTGGAACCAACACTAAATGTCTCCCTCATCCTTTCAGTGTACTCAAATTATTGCTTTTTTCTTCAACAGCTCCTTCACACCAGTCTTCAAATCACAAACTCTCCAATTCTAACCTTGAATGGAAGAAATTGGGTTTCCATCCTATAGTCAGGAATTTTGGGGTGTGTTAGCTGTGGAAGTAGATGTAGCAGCCGGATTCCAGGATTTTTCAGGGGTAGGAACACCCCGGACATGTCCTCTTCTTCAAAAGGGCTACACCTTCTTTCATGCAGAGTGCTGAGGGATTTTTTTTCACCAACAAAATGCCATTCCCTCACTTCGAGGTTTAATTGGGATTTACAATTTTCTTTTCTCCACTGATCTTTTGAAGAGACCTTCTAATTGTGACCCAAACGTTTCTTCCCTGTGCACAGCAAGTGCATAAGCAGGGCTTTCTACAAGGCATCTGCTTTCCACAATAACCATAAGTGTCTCCTGGCAGCTACCATTGCTTCAGCCAATGTTGATGCAACTGAGAGAGTTGTAAGATATATCTGAGAATCTATTTATCTGATGAACTATCATGGATAGGATTTTTAAAGCATCTTGTCCCTCTTCCATGGATTCTGAGAGTTTAAGCAAATCTCTAAGAAGGGGCTGAACCGCATAATTAGTATAGATAGCTGCCCTCATGTACACGTTTGAAGCAGCTTATGCCCTTTTTAAAGCTGTATCTATTCTCTTGTCTGTTGGGTCTGAGGGGAAGGCATCTTCCGATATAATAGATCCCTGTGTATGTAGACCTGCCATCAAGAAATCAACTTTTACAGAGGCTAGCAATTTCTCAGCAAAATCTTATATCCAGTGGCGGCTGCCATCTACGGGAGGGGAGGGCTTGGCGGGTGCAAAAATATTTAAAAAATAAAAAAAATTACCTGAAGATGAACACAACGTCCTCTGCACTCGACGTCTTCTTTCTCAGACTGTAGCCACTGGCGTAACGAAAACTGAGGCGGCCTCCCTGTACAGTACGTAGAGGGGCCCCCTCCGGGCTCAATCAGGAGCTCTACGGCCAGAGTGCAGTGCCGAGGAGGCCCCCTGGAGCATAGCGCCCCCGCACCGCGTGGGCCTGTGTTACGCCCCTGACTGTAGCCCGGCCAACAGGAAACTCCCTTGGCCAATCCTGGCGCTGCTTCACCAGCATGAGAACAACGCTAGAATTAGTGGGAACGGTCTGACTCCTTGCTCCACAGTGATATGTAGGCTTTGGCTAGACCTAACCCGGCTGTTCTTAAGACAGCTGGGTTAGAGCTGTTTAAAGTGTGAATGTGTGGCTGGCTGTCGCAAGGTGGCCCAAAAATACATGCGCACTTTAAACAGTGCACAGCCAGTCGACCCTCCTTCCTACTGCTGCCAGTCAGCAGCGGCCCTCCCCCGTCCTGACTCTCTCTTTGGGACAGGGCACAAAAAATGAAATGGTAATAAATTACCTTTTTATTTTTTCATCTCTGCGGCTTTGGGGGGTGGTTTAAGTGGGGGAGTGCTTCTCTGGAAGAGCCGCCTTTGCTTACATGCAATATATTTTTGAGAGAAATCTCGGAAACATACGCCTGTCTACATCTTCCATTTTTGTGTCATTACTTTTTTATTGCTGCATGCAAGGGAAGGGATTTTGGTTCTCTCCTCTCTTATTATATGAGTAACAATCCTCTTCGTCGCCAGTTAATTCACGCTGAGGTAACAAGAGATTGTCCCTCATGTTTCGAAAGAACTCGCTTAAATCCGATCTTTGCACAAAACGTCCTCTCACCTCTTCGACAACACCAAAAACCCACTTTTAATATTCATGCATGGGACCTTCCTTCAGGCTGATCCCAGGCTGAAAAAACCTCATGCACAGCCTGTTGAATAAATCTCTGAATTTCAAGCATGGAAGAGGATTGGTAATGAAACAGGGGGGCTTATTTACAAGCCCCTTGCGCCTCAGGTGTGTCACTTTTAATATGGGAAAAAAGTGACGTATCGGCTGCGCAATGGGTTTGTAAATATGCTCCCGGGTTTCTGCACTCCTTTTCCACTGTGAAACCCCTGGAGAAGTCACCTCGATATGATGTGCCTTCTTTGCACATTTTGTTATGTTGCCCCTCCATTCTGCAAGTCAAAAAAGGAGCTTAGTTAGCAGTTGGGATCTAAAACTGCTCTGCACTCTTCCAACTTCTATGCACACGGCGCTCTCATAAACAAACTGACCAGGGCTCGTTTCTGTTGAGCGGAGGCTCTGTGACCCTGTGCAGGGGTTAGATTGTGCGCGTGGGCAGGAGCGCTGCGCGCAGAGACTCAGGCCACACAACACTGCCGGTCGGAAGTGACGACCTCGAGCGACCGCCCTCCTTTTATTTTAACCCCGCAGGCCACGCCTGGCCTGCGGATGTGGTGTATCTCTGAGGCGGCCACTAGACTGCCAACTATTACATCCCTATCCAACTCAGTCTTTGAAACAAACACAATGTTCAAACATGTCAATTGACAAAATACACCGTCTCAGTACTCGCGTGGACCTCGAGCTACGGTGGCCGGACGTCATCAGCAGGCAAAGTCCCTCAGTCGCTGGCTCGGACGGGGATTCGGCCTCAGGCTGTACCTCTGGGGGCAGCCAAGCAGACCCATGCCGTCAGGAATGAGGGCCCGGCTGAGGTGAGGTGGTCGTCTCCGAGGTCTCCTCACCTCCGCCGGGGTGTTCTGCTGGGACTTCCTTGAACCACGAGATGTTCTGGGACACCTCCTCTTATCCTCTTCGCGCGGTTATCATGGTTCCGTGGTTCACGGTGACAGTCCAGGTGCCTGGCTCATAGTTCGTTCAGAATTTTCCTCCCGGACGGCGGTCCCGTAGGATGACGGTAGGTCCTGTGCGGAGCTTTCTTGGTATGGCATGGAGGCGGAGACTTACTTGCATGTTGTGTCGGACTCTCCTACCTTGCACTTCTTCCTCTTCCAGTAGGGGTGACAACAACCCATGGCAAGTGGGAATCAGGTCTCTTCTGGGGCAATGGAGCATGAGTGCCCACGGGCTTCTCTGAGTTGTACAGTGGGGTGTGCTCTGGTATTCTCTCAGGAACTCATGGAGTCTCTCTTCTGGGTCCGCTTGTTCAACTACTGCGATGCGGAACATCTTGTTCAGGGTACGCATGAAACGTTCAACATCACCGTTGGCCTGGGGCCATTGAGGGGTGATTCGTCGGTGATAGATCCCTCGCTGTTTTAGAAACGTGGCGAACTCTGCTCCTTGGAACGGCGGTCCGTTATCCCTGCGCACTTCATGGGGAAACCCGAACATGGCGAAGACCTTTTCTAAGACTGGTCCCACGTGGTTGAATGCAGTGGATATCACGGGCTCCACTATGGGGTACTTTGAGAATGCGATGACAATTACTAGCGTGTGCTTCCCTCCGGAAAGCTCCCAAAGTCCACGCTCACTTTGGACCATGGAACGGTACAGGCTTCCTCGGTGATCACTGGGATTGGTCTCTCGGGGGCGCTTGTCAGCTGACACGGTGGACAGCTGCGGAAATATTCCCCGACCATGTTCTCCAGGTCAGGGAACCAGACTTTTTCCCTCATTCGTGCCTTCATTTTGGTCACCCCTTGATGTCTTCCATGGGCTAGTTGGACTGCCCAATGTTTAAGGCCTTGCGGTATCACCAGTCTGGACCCTCTCAGAAGGATTTCGTCACTGGTGGCGCTGAGCTCATGCCGTACCCGCCAAACCTTCGTCAGGTTGTCACCGTCTTCAGAGCTCCAAGAGTTGGCCTGGCGAAGGTAGTTCGTTCAAGATCCTTCTTGGACCGCTCGCAGGGTCTTGGTGTATACTGCATGGGTGGCGGCAGCCTCTTTCACGTCGTCTAGGGTCATGCTCTGGGGGCACGCCGCTAGGGATATCAGGTGGGCATAGTGTTCGACATCGTCGGCATCCTCCTGCGCTTCTGGCTGAACTGGGTGCCTTGATAGAAAGTCGGCTGGGTTTTTAGCTCCTGGTCGGTATACAACCTCCATTTCATACGGTTGCAGCTGAACCGCCCAGCGCTCAATGCGTGGAGGTGCATGAGGCGCCGTCCATTTGAAGAGGGAGACGAGGGGCTGGTGGTCGGTGACCATCGTGAATAGTTGTCCCTTGAGGTACAGATGAAAGTGGTTGCAAGCCTTCTTGATGGCTAAGGCCTCCCACTCGATTTGAGTGTGTGAGAGACTTGCTGGCGAACGCTAGGGCCGCCCAATGACCGGATTCATGTTCTTGAGCCAGTACTGCTCCAAGTCCTACTGGGCTTGCATCGACCAGTACCTCTGTTCGTTTTGCCGGATCGAAGTAGGCCAGCATTGCCTCCCCCAGGAGGGCATCTTTTATGACTTGGAATGCCTCTTCCTCTCTTTGACCCCACTGCCAGGTTGCATCTGCTCTTGTGAGGGCCTGCAGTGGTTCCGATCGGGTGGCCAGGCCAGGGAAAAACATCCCGCAGTACGTGGCCATACTCAGGAAACTTCGTACCTCCGCTGGTGTTGTCGGCGCAGGGGTATCTTTGATGGCCTGCAACTTCCTCGGGTCAACTTGAATGCCTTCCTGGTTGAATACATACCCGAAGAACTCAAGGGATGGCTGGAAGAATTGACATTTGTCTTTGTGCAGGTTTGCTCCATACTCGCTGAGGCACTTCAGTGTGTCACAGAGGTGTTTGTGGTGATCCGCTGCTGTCGCTGAGTGGATCAGAATATCGTTGCTCACGTTTAGTAATCTGGGTAGTCCCGATAACAGCTCTCGTATCGTGTTTTGGAATACTTCGGCTGCTGAGGATATTCCGAAATTCAACCGTTTGTACCTCCGAGTCCTAGGTGGGTGCTGAAGGCGGTGATGTAGTGGCTTTCTTCTGATAGGGGAAGTTGGTGATACCCTGCGTTCAAGTCGATTTTTGAAAAACCATTTGGTTCCATTGACATCTGCGATGAAGTCATCCATCTTTGGTGTTATGTGGCGTTCCCTTCGAATGGCTTTATTCGGCAACCTCATATCAATGCAGAGGCGTATGGCTCCTGGTTGTTTCGGCTTTTCAGCGATAACCATCGGGGACACCCAGGGCATGGGCCCGGATACTTTTTCAATGACCCCCTGCTTCTCCAAAGCTTCTAGCTCCTTTTCCACCAGCGGCCGCAAGTGGAACGGGACTCTCCTATGCCACAAGGCGACTAGGGCGACTGTCTTGTCAATGTGTAGTTTGATGGGGTCGCACTTGATGCATCCAAGCCCCTGGAAGAGTTCAGGGAACTGGCTGAGTAACTCCTCTACCTGGTACGTCTGGATCCTCCTTGCGAAAGAGATGAGCTCCAGGTCTTCCGCGGTGTGGCTGCTCAGTAGGGTATGTGCTTCCCTGTCGATGACAAGGATGGTTGCCATTACTTCGAAATTATATGCCTTGATGGGTACCGAGATCTTTCCTTTCAGCGGGAGGGGTCTGTCGGCCCTGTATGCATAGATCCTGGTTTTGGACGGCATTACAGGAGGGCGAGCTCGTAGGCGGCGGTATTGTTAGAGGCCCATAACATTCACGGTCGCTCCCGTGTCGATGACCGCTTTTATTTCTGTTCCTGCGACGTGGACCATACACGTTGGCTGTGGCCGGCAGCGTTGCTTGAGTTCCCTTGCAAATGACACTAGGTACACCTCCTCCTCCTCATCTTCTGAGGAGTCCTCCACCGTCGGTAGGTGTTTCTTGCTCTTTCTCTGTGTGTCTTCAGGTGACATGGAGTCCGTCACGGACAGTTGTCATACAGCCCGCGTTGGGGGTCTCTGATTGCGGAAGTCCCAGCCCCTGGTGCGCCTTCGGCATATGGAGGCAAAGTGATTGGGTATCCCGCAGGAGGTGTAGGTCTTTTCCTGGGCAGGGCAGTCTTTTGCATGTGGCTCATGACCGCAGTACACACATCTTGACTTGGAAGGGTCCGGCTACGATTTCCTGAATGCGTCTCCTCTCGGTTTGGCTCGAAAGGCATCGGCTCGTTCCGTCTTGATGGCGTCAGACCGCCCTTGGGGTTTGATTAGGGCTCGGTCCATCTCGTTCGCCCTGGCTGCAGACAGATCGTGATGTGTTCTTGCCAATATCAGAATGTATTCCAGTGCAATCTTTATCTGGCTCAGGAGGAGGCCTCTCTAGGTTTTGTCACGGCACCCCTGGATTAGTTGCACCCTGATTTCCTTCGGTTGGTCATCTTCGGTGCACATGCCGGCAAGTTCACGAAGTCGGGCGTAGAATCTGTCCATGGACTCTCCCTCTCTTTGGCGGGCTTGTCTGAGCTTGAATCGTTCGAAATCAGGGTTCAGCTGCGGGTCAAAATGGCCATTTAACGCCGTTACCGCCGCGTCATAGTCAGTAGCCGCTCCTGTGTTGGGCAAGTGCTTGAAAAGCTTGAAGATTTCATCCCCGACGTGGTGTAGAAGCAGGGACCTCTTTACTGCGTCATCTGTCTCCAGGGTTGCGACAAAGTAGTTGTTGAGGCGTTCGATCCAGATCTTCCATCGGGGAGATGCTGTCGCGGAATCTTCTAGTTCACTGAATGGGGGTAGGACCCCTGAAACTGCATGTTGGAACGGTGTGCGGGCTGGTGCTGCTGCCTGGTCATCGCCCCCCGTGGCGTCTGGTTGTAGGGGACTCTGGAGGTGTTGGAGCAGGTGGTGTGCTTCACGCTCCCAGCGCAGGCCCAGTAGAAGTAATGGCGTAGGGTGACCCACGTGGTGTCGTGTGCTAAGGCCCGTCTCCTTACTGTATAGATGCAGGCTCCTTTTGTTGGCCTTTTATCAGTAGGGAGTTACCCTCTGGGCTTGGCAGTCTTTCAGTAGCTCCCTGTGGGTTATGTGTCACTTAGCAGCTCCCCTGTGGGCTGAAAGTCTCTTAGCAGCTCCCCTGCAGGCTCTGTGGCTTGCTGAGGCCTCGTGTAGGGGCGTGGCTTCGCCACGTGCAACTGTCAATGAAGGGCGAGCGTGTGTGTCCTCGTGTTGGGTGAGTGCTTGTGGACTCGCTCACCTTTCTTCACTGCTGCCGCTGTGGGCGTAGCGCAGCAGGCCGCCACGGTTGTCGTCACTGTGTGGGGCGCTCTGTCGGGCTGAGCGCCCTTTCTTCTGCTTGTCCCACGACGTGTGCGCGGCACAGCGCAAGGGTAGTAATCCCACCCTCGTTGCCAGTGTTGAGCGTTGAGCGGGGGTGACAGATTGTGCGTGGGGGCAGGAGCGCTGTGCGCAGAGACTCCGGCCACACCAAACTGCCGGTCAGAAGTGACGACCTCGAGCGGCCACCCTCCTTTTATTTTAACCCCGCAGGCTACGCCTGGCCTGCGGATGTGGTGTATCTCTGAGGCGGCCACTAGACCACCAACTATTACAGTTCCCGCTTTAAATAGTCGCTTAGCAACCCGCCCTGTGAGCTCTGCCCCGGAAACGCTTTCAGGACAGACAATTAAATGTGGAGCAGTACATGACTTAATATTCTCAAGTCTTAAATCATGCCTTGGGAAAGTAGAAACATTTCGAAGATGCTCAGAAAAGCTCTGTTAAATGGTAAACCGGGGCGACGCCTCTATTATGGTGAAGGAGCGTACGGGACTACAGACCAGGATCATTGGACGGCAGTTTTTGGAAAAAGAAAGGTAAACAATACAGAGGTGCCGGGAAACTACTGTCGAGTCAGACGAGTGATCTGAAGTGCGTTGTTGGACATACATTTGAATTGTTTACGCCATACATAAGAAACCGATTTGCATCGAAATTGTCATGACAAAGAAATGACTCTATGCTCACCACTGGATAACTTATCAATTGAGGCCTCGACATCTCAGAAATCGATTTATATATAAAAAAACTCCTTAGTGAAGAGAAGAATTGAAGCTCACTATACTTTGAAGGAAACATATCGATTGTCAACAGGGGGAGCGCCTATCTGAAATCAGATTGATAATTGAAATTAGGAAACATTTGAACGCACTCCACCAGGATATCCACACAGAATTTATAATCTATTGGCAAGAGTATCTGTTCTGCTAAAGGTCCTGAGGAAGGTGGTCCCATCCCACCGAAACGCGCCGAACTTGCGTAGAAGATCACACTACAACCTGTGATTCCTCAGTCACAGAATAAGGGATGAATGTACAATGTATGAGAGTGTATGTATGAGAGATATGTGAGATTGCTTTTGAATTTGTTTTCTCTCTGCGTGGATTCTTTTTACTCATTGATTTGTGTTCTTTCTTGATAAAATAATTGTAATGAAATTTTGAAACACTGTGAAAAATAGATTTTTGTAAAAAAGTAATAAAATTTAAAAATTTGATAAAATACAATGTTGTCACCTTGTGTTAGAGACTTTGTTGATGAAAATAAGAGAATTGTGGAACACTAAATAATTTAGGTCACGAGGGAATCTTTTTTCTATGGAAGGAGCGTCGCCCCGCCAGCTGCAAGCGCAGCAGTCAAACACATTTATAAAATGGTAATAAATACCTTTTTATAATGTATCGCAGGCTCACGCTGTTACTGCGCGGGCAGGCTGATTGGTGAAATTGCACTGTTACTTCAGCTCCTTGCCAGGGCGCATGTCAGATTGGCCGGCTGCCTACAGCCGGCCAGTTCGACCTGCACACTTCAGAGTCTGCAATCCCAGGACTGAGAAACAGCTGAGGAATTGCAGCCACAGGCCCCCAGCCTCAAAATGAGCTATGGGTTTGCCTGCTCCAATCAATATTGGAGCTGCACTGCAGCTCCAGGATTGGTTGGTTTCGGGTTGTTCAAAGGACGAAGTCCTTCCCCTTTTCGCCCGAGTGAGCGCCGAGGAGAGAAGAGAGAGACTGCAACTGGACCCTCCAGCAAAGGGAACATGTATATGGTGAGTTTTTTGGGCATTGCGCCATACCATATTTAAATGTTGCTGGCCGCTACTGAACATTTTGGAGCTGCTTGGCAAGCTCTTTAAATTACATTGATGGCATGTCCCAGTCTAAACCTGCTTAAATAAGGCCTCTTGTGTGCATAAAACAGAATGTTTGTAACAAATTGACCTGCTAAAGCTTGTTTCATATGTCACTGAATTTATAATTAAATTGGGACCTCTTAAGCATATTCCCAAACTAACATAAATGCATGCACCTGCTTAATGAAAACAACCAACAAAATTTGGTCAGGGCGATTTCCTCTTCTAAGGAACACTGCTGGACTCCAAACGGTGGCGCCACTTTGGGAGGGTTGGAATAGATAACTTGTTTTCTGATAAAGGGACGAGAAAGGCGGATGATGAGGCAATGCAAAGTAGTGGTATGCGCTACTTTGCAAAAAAGGGGCGTTCCACGGGAAGTACATGGGGGGTTCCCATGCAACCACCTATGGGTTTTAACACAAGTCCCTATCTACTAACAACTGGAGACAGGGTATTCTGCCAAAACCTTATGTCTCATTGAGGCAGGCAAACTGAAGAAAAACTTTTTTTCTCCATACTTTTCAAACTTTGCATGGGTGCTGCATTGTACATCACATACACAAAGTGGGAATAGTATTAAGGGTACCATGCCAGTACAGAAGCTATGCTTGACAGAACATGTACACTCTTGCACTATGGGGCACGGATGTGTGCATTGGTGCATGACAGCCTAAAGTGCGCCAGTATTAGAGGGAGAAAAATATCATCATATTTCCCCCACAGTTCAGAATTTAGCTCAATCTTGCCCAAAGGAGCTTCACCCTGTAGTTTGTGAGGCATAACACTACGAAACCCATGTATTGCATGCATGCCTACATGGGTTAGCCAGCACATGTGAGTTGCAAATCAAAAAGAAGAATTACACACTTAGGGGCAGATTTCCTAACATTTTGTGTTGTGGATACGCGACATTTTTGGTGCAGCCGTGACACAAAATGTTAATTGTGATATACAAAGCCACGCAAATCAGATTTATGTCGTTGTGCATGGGATTTTCCCCAAAAAGCAATGCAAGGCAGTACATAGCATTGCCTTGTGTTACTTTGCATTAGGGAGACGTACCATGGGTGGAGCATGAACATTCCATACGTCCATTAATCGATTTTAGCAATTTCCCAGATTCACTAAAGCTAGTACAGCTGGAAATGCGTCACAAAGATGCGCCTCCATGAACCAGGTATAACGACGAGAAATGTATTTATTTCTCCTCTTTCTATGCATGCTGTATTCAGCAGCACTCACAGAAAAGGAAAATACCTATAAGGATATCCCTTGCTACACAAAAACAATCCTGCCTGTAACGCAGGCACCTTTGCACCATGCTGCAATGGTGCCTGAACTGGCGCTAGCCAGCACACAGTGCTCCAGCGCTAGGAGACGGCAGAAATGCTCCTTATCTTAGTTCATATGTAGCACATTTCTGCTGTCTCCCTTTCATGCAACGTAATGCAGCAACTTTGCTTACTGCCCTGCTTTACGTGAAATCTAAGTAAATCTGACCCTTAATTTTTCGCTGCTGCATTCCACAAAACCGAGAAGGCAGACACTAAGAGAACCCTGGATGCTGCAAAGATATCCTTATACTGAAATGCTACCAGATTTGTCACAAAACTGGGTGTCAAACACAAGCATTTTTCTCAAGCATGGGTAACAAAACTCATGCAATCCACAGCACACTATTACAGCCTGGTTCTTCTTTACTAATGGCAGGTGACGCAGGCAAAGCAATTAGGTTACAAAAGATCTGCAGCTCATCAGCTTTCAGTCTACATCCACTTTTATAAACTAGACAACATTCTGTGTGATTGCAGTGACATATTCCAGGGCACCTGATGTCTAAATGTAAAGTGCATTACATTTAATTATGACAATTGTGATAGCGCCAAATCTCATCCCACATGCTGTCACACATGGAGGCAGAACACAGTGAGCCAGTATCATAATCTAACTAAATCCCCACCAACCTACGAGGCCCTCATTTGCATGGATACAGCCTTGACGGATGATGTCAGACAGAGTTAGGGGGCGATTCACTAACATTTTACGCTAGGTTTGCATCACAAAATTGATGCGAACCGGCACAAAATGTTTATTTGGAATTTACTTTCCATCACCTCAAAGTTGCCTGAAAGCCATACAAATCAGCTCTTTGCACTGTTCTGCATTGCTTTGCATCAACAGGGCATTCCATTGGTGATACATGGGTGTTCCCATGAAACTATACATGGTTTTTGAGGCCAAGCCTCATCAATTTAGAGTAGAAGACAGGGCTTTGCACCAAAAAATAATGAGTGTTTGTGGCAAGCATTAAAAGGAGAAATGCTTTTATTTCTCCAAGCTTTTCCGACTTGGCATGTGTGTGGCACTGCCCAGCATACTTCTAATGTGGCAAAAGTTTTTAAAGTTTGTCTGGGCAAAGTATTTTGAACCGGAAGGCTACACAAAATGACTCAGACACTTTTGAACTATGATACAAAGGTGTGTGCGTAGCGCTAGGCAACATGTTAGTGCACCAGCACTAGGGAGAGCAGGGCAGGGCCATATCATATCTTAATCTATATGGTGCTGTCCTGCTCTCTCCCTCTCAGACAATGCTGCACAGCACCAGTGGTGTAACTAAACTTGATGGTGCCCCCCTGCAAAGTTCATCGAAGGGCCCCCCATGCTCCAGTCCCACTCAGGAGCTTTAGTGCCAGGGTCCCACTGCCTGTGCACAGTGCCGAATGGGGCCCCCTGAAGCTCAGGGGCTGCGGGGGCTATTGTTACGCCACTGCACAGCACAACTTTTGTTAATGCGTTGCATGAGTTTTTAGTTAATCTACCTCCTAGTCTACACAGGATGTCTCCCTCGACATCCGAACAGATCATTTTGCACCCTTCCAAATGAGCAATTTCGTCTCATATCTTCCGAAATCACTCAAAGTATAACTATATTGCTCCGATGGCCCCAAGCCAATGGAGAAATCAAGCAGTTCAAGTGGCCTTAAGCAAGGTCATACAAATTTCTGAGTTGAAGATGAGAAATGACACCACTGCATGCATTTTGTGAGTATTGTACAATGTGACACACCCAGCAGGCGAAAAGCTGTCCATTGGTTGTTGGAGCCACTGATGGTACCTGAGCATTGTTACGTACAGTACCACAGACACTTACAAGCTGCATATCATGCACTCCCAAATTGGATGCATTTCTGACAAGTGATTTATGCTGCACGAAATATGTAAGGAACTGTCGATCATTGCTGTGCAAGTATGCAGCTGTGAACAGTTTCAAATTCTGAGTAAATTACTTGATTGAGCGCCATATACCAGAATTCCCTGGGACAACACGTGCTATATGTGCAGTGTGTTAACTAGTGCTGTGAAAATATTTAGGGAGGCAGCTTCTGCAGTTTTGGTATCACCACATAAAAGAGAAGCCTGGTACATGAGCATTGCAGTCACAATATGTTCTATGATTCCATACATTGCCGTCAAGTAGTACACAGACTTTATTAGATTAAGGATTTCAATTAGGCATCACTTCTTTCCTGGTGATACACCATACAACTTGAATGAGGTTTGAATAACTCTATGAACTTTTATTTGGGTCGGAATCTTGGTGCAGATTGACTAACTTTTCACGCAATGCAGTGCAGCAAACAAAGTTGATGGGCCGCGGTACGCTCATCTGCGTGAAAGGGGAAAGCAGAGCAACTCCCTCCTAAAAATGGTGCAATTTTTCATAACTCCCTATAATGGTACAATATAGGCTGCCGTGCACCAACACACACATCCTTACACCATAGTACGTAGTGGAAAGGGACCCTTCAAGTACAATTCATGTTTTAATATGTTTCCAACATTGGATGTGGGCTATATAGTTTAGCCTGCCTTGACCTATATGTTTTTGAAGCAAATTCCTGTTTACCAATTTTAGTACATAGGTATTCACATCAAAATCCATGGGTGTTTGCATGAGGACGAGTACATACCACCCATGCAGAACTTTTGACAAGCCCTGAAGAAGTCCGGTCACGGACGAAAGCCGTTGGCTATACGTTTTAAGCATCATTTGTGAATAAAGAATCTGTTTACTGAAGAACCTGACTTTGGAATTCTAGGGAGAATGACTGGAAAGCTAATTGAACTATGTGAATAACACTATTGATACTGTATTATTATCATATTAACTGTTGAAGGGTGCGGGGTCACCTTGTGCGATACCACCCTTGGAATGCCTGTTTGACTCAGAGTAACGCATACCACTACTCCAAATGACTTTGGCCAACTTTCAAAAGAAAATCCTGATTTGCAGTGGAAAGTAAATACCACTAAAGTGCAAAAGTAATGCAAAGCATGTGTCCAAAAAGAGTCTTAGTGGTGCAACCTGCCCTGTCATGATGTGAGAAGTGCCTTCACTGTGATGTAAGTGCCCGAATAAAGGACATGGTTGTTGCTGCAGCTTCTCCACCAATCCAGACCCATTATTTCATGTATGTGTCTGTTTTATTAAAGATGCTGCATGAGACCCTGCTTGGCACACCCTGCAGCAAACAGGCATGTGTGGGACCTCGACAACTTAAGCACACTTCTCCAGTGCAGCTGTAAAACGAAGCAGGCAGTCACTAGGAGCAGAAGACTTTTAGGTGGGTATGCATTCTTTTGGGGCAACCTTTGGGTGCCTGACATACAAAATAAATGCTTGATTCGAAGCCATATTTGGCCTCTATAGTAGAAGAGAAAACCTGTTCCTTCATCTCATGTCAGTTCAGATTTACCTCATGGTCCCCGGATCTAGGTATGATATAGACTAAAAGGAATTTTTTTTTAGCTTTTCCAATTTTGTATATTACTGGTAATTGTCATCAAATACTCTTGTCAGATACCAGTATAGTAAGTATTTATTTCTCAATGCAATACTTACATGTGTGATCTCATTCTGCATCCCGCCATATTCCGCACTTGAGGCCCTCATTCTTGTGGGGCACTTCATTGAGATTCTGGATTCATAAATTGGGGAAAGGGTTTCACCAAATTAGCTCTCTAGTATTAAATCTAACCAAACTCCACAGCTGCAATGAAAATGAGGCACAGAATGGCTAAACTGGCAGTGCAAAGACAACATAGAAAACACTTACAAAGAAGCATTATGGGTACACAAATTCAACTTTTACACGCTGCATCATTCGTGTTAAATAAACTGCTCCCTTATAAGGGCTGCTCACTGATCATGCACTAAAACACATAAAATCATGCTTCCTGCTCTAAAAAAAAAGCTGTTCTAAATTTACGGAAATATACCAGGACAGATGGTGCAAAGCTGGGGGCAGATTTAATACATTTTGCATGCAATAGAGCAACCAAATGTGCTGCTCTGCATTGTGCATGAGGGAAAACAGCAGGGAGGCATCTTATCTATTAAGATTGGTATGCTGTCGCTGTCATCCCCTCTGCTGACGAGCAACAAATAATCTTTAACAGCCTTTCACCATGGGGCAAAGGTAGAGTGTGCTGTCTAGCATTGGACTTGTACTGGAAGCATACACTTACAGTACAAAGTCCTATGCAGAGACAAACTTAGAAGGATCTCATGCATTGGATGTCATGTGCACGCACAACACATGCAATGCCTGTTTTAAAATAAATAAATAAACACATTTCCATACCTGCCAACTTACAAAACAGTTTAACCGTGCGTGAAGGGGCAGGGCCTAGAAGGGGCGGCCCCGTGCCAAGAGCTACCTAAGAGGCACTTTGTCCCCTCCCCACTCCATCTCCCCTTCAAAGAAAAGCAAAAGCTTGCTGAAGCTTTACCAGATATCCTGGGGGGTTTTCATACCCCATAATGGACATCAGCAGGTCAGAGCATCCAATAAACAAGCTGGAAAACCACTCGGTGTTGCGCTGTTCAGTTTGTCTTTCCTGCCACCAGGTGATATTAGTTCCTAATCGGGTGACTGTGTGAAGGGAGACAATGTTGTGGTACACACTGTGGCACCATGTGAGTTGGCAGGTATGTATTTCTCTTTGTTACCCCCTGCGACAATGAGGTAACAGTTTTTGAGGCAGAGCCCAGTTTGGCTATCTTAGTAGATTGCGCTTTGCATCACAACCTAGGGGTATTTGTACTGATAAGCCCCAGTGACACACCAGTAGGGCTCCCTTGCCACAAAGCAGTGCAAAAGGGTTTTTGCGCTCAGAAAAAGGCACCTTTCCTGCATAAAAAACCTGGAGGCTTATTTATGGGATTTTGGCGTGGGGCAGCGCAGCAAGGCTCCTTGCTGAGCTGCCCTATGCCAAGGTGAAAGGGCAGGAGTGCATTGTATTTAAGCAATGCGGTGCATTTCTGTCCTTTCTGTCTGCGCTGGCGCTGTTTCAGTAGCCTTGCGCCAACTTAGGCACTCTTCACCATGGTGTTAGGGTGCATCTATTGTATGCTGGATTGTTTTTGTACAGGAAGGGGAACCTTCTTGCACAAAAACAATCCTCAAAGGCGTTTTCCTCTTTCCATGTGTGTCGCATTATGCAGTACACATGGATAGACAAAACAAGTATTTGCAATGCAATTGGTCTCGCATTTGAGAGAGTTTAAGCTATTGGCATTGTAAACAACAATTCCTTTTATTTATCTGCTTTGATAATTAACAAATAAATAAAAAGCATTGTCATTTACAGTGCCAATAGCTCAAACTCTTGCACATGCGAGACCTATTACATTTCAAAGAAGCTGTCTTGGGCTGCTTGGAAAGTGAAAGCGCGCATGGTGAGGTTCCGTGACGATTTTATTCGTGTTTGTAACATTGTCGTAAATACATAATTTTGGTATCAGTGAACCGCAAATGACCCATTAAGTATATCCTGGTGTTTTCGCTATGCTACGAGCAAGAGCACTCCAGTTACAAACACATTTCTGTTCTACCCATGGCATCCATCTTAGAACACGGAAGCCATTTTGTATTCCTTACCCTCACATAGTCAATGGACACGCAATGACCTCTTTTTCATCTAAGGACACGTAGGCTTTACCCGGCGATTCACCTTGCAAGGGACACGTGCACCTTAGGCCAGCAACGCTGTGGCAGCATGACTCGGCAAGAACTGCCTCCCCAGCCTGAGGCCAGTCCTGCTATACTGGTTCTTGTGTTCGTTGGCCTGATCATGATTAGGCGGCCGAAGCTGGTAACCGTGCCCATTTACGACCCACAAACATCTCTTATCCTGTCTTTCTATCTTCTACACCTGGCTCTGCTCCTTTCCTTCTGGGCCTTTATTAGGGGGAGGTAACGAAATTTACAATGAGGCGGTCCGGGTCTTGAATGAGAAATTGACATGGGATTATGATGGAATAGTGGGAACCCCTCATTCGTAATGTTTTGACATCAGATACTGTTGACGATTCCTGTGCAACGCCAAATATTTATTGTTTAAGACACGAATGTTTAGAACTGTGGTAACATGTAAAGAATTTGCCCCGAGCAGAATATTTAGTATATAAGGAACAACCCTCTTTGTACAAATTGAACAGGCTCCTAGATACTGCCCATGTGTAGTTTCTGTGACTTCTGTGTCCCTGCAGTAATAAACCTTTGGTCTTTGACGCCACCATCGAGAAGCCCGTGTTTCTGTTTGTTTGTGCACCGAGACAGGTAGAACTCCGGGGTCTTCGGGTGTTATCCCTGACACCTCTGGACAGAACCAAAAAGTCCAGAACTCCAATTGGCGCCCAACGTGGGGCGACGTCATTCGGTACCGGTCCAAAAGCCTGAAGAGTTCGAGGAGCTTCGTGGGAAGATTTCAGAGGGAGGCGCCCCACTTCATCGATCCGGCATATCGCAAAAGTGGCCCGACGTTCTCTTCCACGAGGGTTCCCGTTCAGACGGCTGCAGTGGTCCGTTGCCTTGACCGTCGCCCTGTCTTGGACCCGAGGTGCAGTCCTTAGTACGGCGAGACGTGACGGGTTTCTCCTTGGTGACGTCTTCAGTGCCTCAGTTAAGTATTTTGTGAGGAAGTCCAGTGGGTCGCTCACTACTTATCCAACCAGCGTGTAGCCCCGATGCGTTGTGGTCCTTGTAGTCAGCATCAGCGGGTGCGCCTCTGCCTGGGTCTTGAGGAAAAATCAGTCGCGTTGGCCATCCCTGGACACCGGTGTTTCGAGGTTGTTGCCTCTCGTCAGCAGGGAGTAGGAAAGTGTGAAGGGGTGCTGCGTAGGCTGCCAAAAATATTTTCAGGTCTGGTACCGCTCGTGGCACGTAGGAGCGCAACCCGGGCTCGTCAGCCCCACCGGCTCAAGGGAGCCTGAATGTACAAGTAAGTCCAGTGGGTCGCTCACTACTTAT
This sequence comes from Lissotriton helveticus, assembly GCF_964261635.1. Lineage (NCBI taxonomy): Eukaryota > Metazoa > Chordata > Amphibia > Caudata > Salamandridae > Lissotriton > Lissotriton helveticus. The sequence goes on from NC_136060.1 coordinate 377,201,917, forward strand.
CCTACCAGCGTGTAGCCCCGATGCGTTGTGGTCCTTGTAGTCAGCATCAGCGGGTGCGCCTCTGCCTGGGTCTTGAGGAAAAATCAGTCGCGTTGGCCATCCCTGGACACCGGTGTTTCGAGGTTGTTGCCTCTCGTCAGCAGGGAGTAGGAAAGTGTGAAGGGGTGCTGCGTAGGCTGCCAAAAATATTTTCAGGTCTGGTACCGCTCGTGGCACGTAGGAGCGCAACCCGGGCTCGTCAGCCCCACCGGCTCAAGGGAGCCTGAATGTACAAGTAAGTCCAGTGGGTCGCTCACTACTTATCCTACCAGCGTGTAGCCCCGATGCGTTGTGGTCCTTGTAGTCAGCATCAGCGGGTGCGCCTCTGCCTGGGTCTTGAGGAAAAATCAGTCGCGTTGGCCATCACTGGACACCGGTGTTTCGAGGTTGTTGCCTCTCGTCAGCAGGGAGTAGGAAAGTGTGAAGGGGTGCTGCGTAGGCTGCCAAAAATATTTTCAGGTCTGGTACCGCTCGTGGCACGTAGGAGCGCAACCCGGGCTCGTCAGGAAATATTTTTGGCAGCCTACGCAGCACCCCTTCACACATTCCTACTCCCTGCTGACGAGAGGCAACAACCTCGAAACACCGGTGTCCAGGGATGGCCAACGCGATTGATTTTTCTTCGAGACCCAGGCAGAGGCGCACCCGCTGATGCTGACTGCAAGGACCACAACGCACTGGGGCTACACGCTGGTAGGATAAGTAGTGAGCGACCCACTGGACTTACTTTTACATTCAGGCTCCCTTGAGCCGGTGGGGCTGACGGGCCCGGGTTACGCTCCTACGTGCCACGAGCGGTACCAGACCCGGAAATATTTTTGGCAGCCTACGCAGCACCCCTTCACACATTCCTACTCCCTGCTGACGAGAGGCAACAACCTCGAAACACCGGTGTCCAGGGATGGCCAACGCGATTGATTTTTCTTCGAGACCCAGGCAGAGGCGCACCCGCTGATGCTGACTGCAAGGACCACAACGCACTGGGGCTACACGCTGGTAGGATAAGTAGTGAGCGACCCACTGGACTTACTTTTACATTCAGGCTCCCTTGAGCCGGTGGGGCTGACGGGCCCGGGTTACGCTCCTACGTGCCACGAGCGGTACCAGACCCGGAAATATTTTTGGCAGCCTACGCAGCACCCCTTCACACATTCCTACTCCCTGCTGACGAGAGGCAACAACCTCGAAACACCGGTGTCCAGGGATGGCCAACGCGATTGATTTTTCTTCGAGACCCAGGCAGAGGCGCACCCGCTGATGCTGACTGCAAGGACCACAACGCACTGGGGCTACACGCTGGTAGGATAAGTAGTGAGCGACCCACTGGACTTACTTTTACATTCAGGCTCCCTTGAGCCGGTGGGGCTGACGGGCCCGGGTTACGCTCCTACGTGCCACGAGCGGTACCAGACCCGGAAATATTTTTGGCAGCCTACGCAGCACCCCTTCACACATTCCTACTCCCTGCTGACGAGAGGCAACAACCTCGAAACACCGGTGTCCAGGGATGGCCAACGCGATTGATTTTTCTTCGAGACCCAGGCAGAGGCGCACCCGCTGATGCTGACTGCAAGGACCACAACGCACTGGGGCTACACGCTGGTAGGATAAGTAGTGAGCGACCCACTGGACTTACTTTTACATTCAGGCTCCCTTGAGCCGGTGGGGCTGACGGGCCCGGGTTACGCTCCTACGTGCCACGAGCGGTACCAGACCCGGAAATATTTTTGGCAGCCTACGCAGCACCCCTTCACACATTCCTACTCCCTGCTGACGAGAGGCAACAACCTCGAAACACCGGTGTCCAGGGATGGCCAACGCGATTGATTTTTCTTCGAGACCCAGGCAGAGGCGCACCCGCTGATGCTGACTGCAAGGACCACAACGCACTGGGGCTACACGCTGGTAGGATAAGTAGTGAGCGACCCACTGGACTTACTTTTACATTCAGGCTCCCTTGAGCCGGTGGGGCTGACGGGCCCGGGTTACGCTCCTACGTGCCACGAGCGGTACCAGACCCGGAAATATTTTTGGCAGCCTACGCAGCACCCCTTCACACATTCCTACTCCCTGCTGACGAGAGGCAACAACCTCGAAACACCGGTGTCCAGGGATGGCCAACGCGATTGATTTTTCTTCGAGACCCAGGCAGAGGCGCACCCGCTGATGCTGACTGCAAGGACCACAACGCACTGGGGCTACACGCTGGTAGGATAAGTAGTGAGCGACCCACTGGACTTACTTTTACATTCAGGCTCCCTTGAGCCGGTGGGGCTGACGGGCCCGGGTTACGCTCCTACGTGCCACGAGCGGTACCAGACCCGGAAATATTTTTGGCAGCCTACGCAGCACCCCTTCACACATTCCTACTCCCTGCTGACGAGAGGCAACAACCTCGAAACACCGGTGTCCAGGGATGGCCAACGCGATTGATTTTTCTTCGAGACCCAGGCAGAGGCGCACCCGCTGATGCTGACTGCAAGGACCACAACGCACTGGGGCTACACGCTGGTAGGATAAGTAGTGAGCGACCCACTGGACTTACTTTTACATTCAGGCTCCCTTGAGCCGGTGGGGCTGACGGGCCCGGGTTACGCTCCTACGTGCCACGAGCGGTACCAGACCCGGAAATATTTTTGGCAGCCTACGCAGCACCCCTTCACACATTCCTACTCCCTGCTGACGAGAGGCAACAACCTCGAAACACCTGTGTCCAGGGATGGCCAACGCGATTGATTTTTCTTCGAGACCCAGGCAGAGGCGCACCCGCTGATGCTGACTGCAAGGACCACAACGCACTGGGGCTACACGCTGGTAGGATAAGTAGTGAGCGACCCACTGGACTTACTTTTACATTCAGGCTCCCTTGAGCCGGTGGGGCTGACGGGCCCGGGTTACGCTCCTACGTGCCACGAGCGGTACCAGACCCGGAAATATTTTTGGCAGCCTACGCAGCACCCCTTCACACATTCCTACTCCCTGCTGACGAGAGGCAACAACCTCGAAACACCGGTGTCCAGGGATGGCCAACGCGATTGATTTTTCTTCGAGACCCAGGCAGAGGCGCACCCGCTGATGCTGACTGCAAGGACCACAACGCACTGGGGCTACACGCTGGTAGGATAAGTAGTGAGCGACCCACTGGACTTACTTTTACATTCAGGCTCCCTTGAGCCGGTGGGGCTGACGGGCCCGGGTTACGCTCCTACGTGCCACGAGCGGTACCAGACCCGGAAATATTTTTGGCAGCCTACGCAGCACCCCTTCACACATTCCTACTCCCTGCTGACGAGAGGCAACAACCTCGAAACACCGGTGTCCAGGGATGGCCAACGCGATTGATTTTTCTTCGAGACCCAGGCAGAGGCGCACCCGCTGATGCTGACTGCAAGGACCACAACGCACTGGGGCTACACGCTGGTAGGATAAGTAGTGAGCGACCCACTGGACTTACTTTTACATTCAGGCTCCCTTGAGCCGGTGGGGCTGACGGGCCCGGGTTACGCTCCTACGTGCCACGAGCGGTACCAGACCCGGAAATATTTTTGGCAGCCTACGCAGCACCCCTTCACACATTCCTACTCCCTGCTGACGAGAGGCAACAACCTCGAAACACCGGTGTCCAGGGATGGCCAACGCGATTGATTTTTCTTCGAGACCCAGGCAGAGGCGCACCCGCTGATGCTGACTGCAAGGACCACAACGCACTGGGGCTACACGCTGGTAGGATAAGTAGTGAGCGACCCACTGGACTTACTTTTACATTCAGGCTCCCTTGAGCCGGTGGGGCTGACGGGCCCGGGTTACGCTCCTACGTGCCACGAGCGGTACCAGACCCGGAAATATTTTTGGCAGCCTACGCAGCACCCCTTCACACATTCCTACTCCCTGCTGACGAGAGGCAACAACCTCGAAACACCGGTGTCCAGGGATGGCCAACGCGATTGATTTTTCTTCGAGACCCAGGCAGAGGCGCACCCGCTGATGCTGACTGCAAGGACCACAACGCACTGGGGCTACACGCTGGTAGGATAAGTAGTGAGCGACCCACTGGACTTACTTTTACATTCAGGCTCCCTTGAGCCGGTGGGGCTGACGGGCCCGGGTTACGCTCCTACGTGCCACGAGCGGTACCAGACCCGGAAATATTTTTGGCAGCCTACGCAGCACCCCTTCACACATTCCTACTCCCTGCTGACGAGAGGCAACAACCTCGAAACACCGGTGTCCAGGGATGGCCAACGCGATTGATTTTTCTTCGAGACCCAGGCAGAGGCGCACCCGCTGATGCTGACTGCAAGGACCACAACGCACTGGGGCTACACGCTGGTAGGATAAGTAGTGAGCGACCCACTGGACTTAAGTATTTTGTGAGGGTTGCTCCTGTTTGGATAATCCTTTTAGTTCTCAGTTCAGTTCAGTTCTGTAAGATTATCACTGGTTATTCTGGTTACGATAATCATTCTGTTCAGTTCAGGTATCGATACATTTGTCAGTTCTGGTAGGCCTAAGTTCTTGGTTCGAGTGCGCATCTTTTCTGTTTGTGTCTTGTTTGTTTTGTGTTCCGGATTATAAAATGGTAAGTCGGAAAAATTGTATGTTGTCTTGTTTTAGTTGCAACAGTGATTCCCAGTTAGAGGACTCGTGTTTGGTTCCTCCGATTGGAACTCCTCTTTATGATCTATATTGCAAATTTGGTGTGGGCCCTATCTCTTATAACGAGGTATGGATCCACTATACAGAGAAAGATGGTGTCCTTAGTTGGCCACTACATGGTAGTTTTGAACCTGAAGTTCTCGATAATCTAGAAAGAAGGTTGTTCAAGAAGAAAGCCCGGCCGGCAATGTTTGATTCTTTCCGTTATTGGCGAAAAGAATCTAAACAGAGAGAAATTAAAAAGTTGAAGAAAGAACAGAAAGAGCAAGAGTTGACTTTAGAACAGTCTGCTAAGCAGCTGCAACTCAACGAGTCTGAAAAAGCGATGGAGGTGGCCAATAGAGAGCGTAATTTAGCGATAGACAAGTGCTATCCTGCTTTGCCATTGAGTACGGCTAAGATAGTAGAGGACCCTGAAAAGGATCCCCTGTTGTCTTACTTGTTAGAATCACCCCCACCGTATGCACAGGGTGCTACGGCTCCACCTATACCGAATGTTCAATTACCGGTTGCTGGACAACCTGGTGTCCCTGTTCCCGCTCCCCTGAATCAAGTTCCTGTACCTCCTGTGGTCAATATTAATGTTCCTTCGACAACCCCTCTTCCAGGGTTGCCGGCTTCTTTACCTATGCCTGTGTCGCTCACACCTGCTAGTTCACAAGCTATTTTGCCTGCTACTCCTACTGTTCCTAATCTATCTGTTCCAACTGCTACTCTATTTACTGCCTCTGCTAATATTATGACTCCACTTTCTGTTCGTCGGAGAATCACTGATTCTGTCTCCAATATTCTATCTCCCTTCTATAAAACTCTGATTAAGACTCCTACCTCTGACTCTGTGCAGAGGCGTAGCCAGCTTCCCAGTACTGAAGAAAGAGGAATATTAGATTCCACTGCTCTTAGATGGGTTTCAAAAGTTGGAAGATATAATGTACAAGATGTATTAGATACATTTATGCAATGGAATGAACCGACACAACGATATGTGTTCGATGAAATGTGTTTCCTTCTACGTGAGGAATTGGAAGAGGATGACCCTGAATCAAATCTAGGAGAATTAATTAATGTTCAGAAAGAGTTTGCTGCAGGTATGATAGTCGGTCAAAATATAAAAGAAGCGATGGAACTGGTTCTAAGTTATAGGACCGACTCATCCCTTCGTTCACCGAGAGAGTTAGAGAAACGTAGTACGAAACAAAATCGTCAATACCCAATGAGAGAGGTTCCACCAATTTGGCGTGAAGCTGTGCAAGCTAATGTAAACCTTGGTATTGCAGCCGCTCCGGCCCAATTCCAGAGAGTATGGATACATATTCCATGGAAGCGAGCTGAAGTATTAGCAGTGAAACAGGCCTTGCCAGATCCGCGTAAAAATCCTGCAGGGTACTACAAAGAGTTGGCTCAAACAGTTGACGCTTGTGTATTGAATCTTGCTGACATAGATCTGCTATTTGGTAATGTAGTACCGCAACCAATTTGGGCTAAAATTCGTAAAGAGAATCATCCAGTTGCCCTAGGTGGTGACTGGGCAGCTATAATTGCAGCGGATGGTCAACAAATAGGTGGTTCCAAACCAGAACCCCTAATTGCTAATTTGCCTGGTAGAATAATCGATTTAATGAAAACCTTGATGCCAGCATTGCGCGTTAACTGGGACAAATTGTCCGCGTGCAAACAAAAGAAAGACGAAAGCGTCTCCGACTTTTTCACAAGATTCGAGGAGACTTTCGTAGATCATAGTGGTCAGGATATGAGCACAGAAGGAGGCCAGAGATTATTTGTTGATAAATTTGTGCACAATCTGTTGCCAGAACTTAGTGGTAAATTAAAGAATTCTGAAAGTGCGTGGGCTGTCTCTACGACTGCGCAAATACTTGCGACTGCCCAGTACTATGAAAATAGGGATAAAGAAGAGAAGGAAAAATCAGATAAAAAGACGAAAGATTTAAAAACTAAAGTACTTTTACAGCAAGCTTATCCGCCTCGCACGAATCAGACTAACATGCAGCAAGGGTCATATCAAAGAACGGATTATAATTTTCAAAGGCCACAATACCAATGGAATCAATGTGCTTATTGCAAAATGGAAGGTCATTACAAAAATGAGTGTCCAGTTCGAACGCAAAATAATACTGCGGCTGCTCAGAGAGGTCGTGGTAGTTCTATGCAAAATTCTAGAGGTCGAGGAAGAGGTGCTATGCCTCCGCATACGAGTGATCGCCCTTCTAATTATTTCGACCAGCGAAATGGACAATCTGCCCAACAGAATAGGTCTCCACAGTATCATGTTGAAGACTATTATGAAGCTAGTGAGGAAGGTCAGCAAAGTGAGTACTAGGACAGCCATGGACAAAGAGAGGGAGTAGTATCAGTTCCAGTAGATCAGAGTGGGCCTTATGTCGCAGTAGCAACATCAGGTATAGTCGAACCGTTTCTGTTGGATACTGGTGCAGCAAAAAGTTCTATCATACATGCGAAACTCCCTGGCGCACCTTTGTCAGTAGGTTTTTCGGGCGCCCCTGTTCATAACATGAGTAGAATGTATGTTGCAACGTCTGCAAGATGGATTTCTGAGTCTGGAATGTGTGAAGACACAGTGGAAAGCGTGAAAGAAATTCAGAAAGAGGCGACTGAGGAGGAAAAGCTTGCATGGAAAGAGAGCACGGGTAAATTGGACTCGAATGGGTGTTGGATTGACTTGTCGGAACAACAGCGTTGGATGTTGCCTGATGCGTATGTGCTTGCAGTAGTGACGATGGCACATGGAGCAGCGCACATCAGTTCTAAAGGGATTTGTAAGATGTTGGCTCCAGTTTGGAAGAATGATGGGATTAGTAAGTGCGCAGAGAGAGTTGTGAGGAATTGTATGGTATGCTTGATGCATAATCCTGGCAAGGGAATCCCCACACCTGCAGGTCATTTCGCTCCTCCCTCCTGCCCCTTCGAAGTGATCCAGCTAGACTTCATTCACATGGATCGTTGTAATAATCTGAAATACGTCCTAGTGGTAGTTTGTGCTTTCTCCAGATGGATCGAAGCATACCCGCTAAAGGACAATACTGCCTTATCCACTGCCAAAATTCTTCTTAAAGAATACTTCCCCAGATACGGAATGCCACGGATTGTATGGTCAGATAACGGAAGTGAGTTCGTAGGGAAAGTTATGCAGAGTGTGTGTGCCGGCCTAGGGATTAGACAGAAGTTTCATAGTGCGAATCATCCCCAGTCCGCGGGTTTAGTCGAGGGTTACAATGGCACCCTTAAACTGAAACTTGCTAAGATACAAGCATCCACGGGTTTGTCCTGGCCAGACGCATTGCCTTTGGCTTTGCTATCAACAAGAGCAACTGTACATTCTAGAGTAGGGCTTAGTCCATATGAAATAGTTTTTGGTCGTCCTGCAAATGTTTGGGGGGTACCTAGACCAAAAGAATTCAAACAGCTGGAATACCCAATGTTAATTGATTACCTTTTCGACTTGACTGCTAAATTGAGTCTTATTCACCAACAGGTTTTCGATGCATTGCCAAAGCCACCGGAGAGTCCAGGCCATCAGCTGAAACCGGGTGACCAGGTGGTCATTAGAAATTTTGCAAGAACGAAAAATCTTCAGCCCAGATTCATTGGCCCTTTTCAAGTCCTACTAGCAACGAGAACTGCTATTCGTGTGGCCGGAAGGAAGAACTGGATCCATACGACACATGTCAAACGTGTGCCTCTGCCACTTCCTTACGACAACTGGGTAAAGAAAGGAATCGGTGCCTCTGAAACGGAACAAGTCCCCAGGTTCATACCTTTCAGCGATGCAGAACTGATCACGGATTCACCAAATTCTGACTCTCCTCCTGAAACTGCTCTTTTGAACCCTGAACATTTGCCATCTGCGAACGTGAACATTGCAACGTCAGCTGAAAATACATTGTTTCCAGATCAGACAGCTCCTGCAAAACTGAGATACAACTTGCGACCTCGCAATATGGACAAATAAAGCAGGAAACTGCCTATTTTCAGATTTGAATTTTCTATACATTGCCTCCAGCCAGGAAGTTTGCTAATACTTTGTATTGTTTCTTTTTGTTTTAAAATTGCCTTGCCGTCTGGGTAGCCGTAGGGTCGTGGCTGTGTGCCTAGTTGAATCTGCGGGGGTCAGACACAAGGTCGATCTTTCTGTTAGTTCTGGGAACTCCCAGGGCTGATAGAGGCATTTTCATCTACGTACACATCATCAGTGGTCGCGAACGGTCGTAGAAGATGGAGCTTCCTGAGCTGCAAAGAAAGAATGTAATTTATGTCCGCAGAAATAGACTGTACCGAATACTACACAGCAAATGCTTTCTAATGCAATGTGCAGTTACGTTTTTAATCGTTTTGATAACGTTGGTGGGTGGAATCATCTTTGGTGTGCATTTGATTTTCATGCCGGTAACTACAGTACCTCCCCTTTATCCTACTACTTCTACGGTTTCTTCTATGCATTCTTTTCACTCATTTCCTGAACACGAACAAGCTCGACGCTCAGAATTTATTAACAATACATTTGTACAGCTCTTGCATCAACACCAACTGGTAGTTAATACTACAGACTGCTGGGTGTGTGGCTTGATACCTCACACTATGGATAAAGGCATTCCCTATCTAGTCTTGCCTTTTAGCTACAATGGATCATTTCAGGCCTTTCAGACCATTTTTTCATATGCCCTTGAGACCTATCCTCCGCGTCCACCACGGTCCACTAAATACAACTCAGCCAACAAAGCTTTAGTCCAGGGAATTATTGACATGATTAAAGACGTCAATAATACTCCATCTTACCCTAGAGATGAATTACGGGTGTATTTGAGTTGGAACTCTACAGAGTATCGCCTTAGTTTGGGAGAAAGCAAGCGTAAAAGCTCCACTTCAGTTTGGGTCGTGCCTCACCGAGGTCAGGTCTGTTTGCAAGGAAATGGGAGAAATCTGAGAGCTCAGCTAGGGAGGAGTGAGTGCGTTGAGACTTACGTATTTCCGTCTAACTCCTCCCCTGCCTTCCTTACTGCTAGGGGTACTTACTTCATCTGTCAGGACAGAGCGTATACATGGCTGCCTGCTGACTTCTCAGGTTCATGTTATATTGCTCGATTGTTACCTCCGACATACACTGCTTCTTCAGATTATCACAAGACCAGAGTAGCAAGAGGTGTCTTCAGCAAGGAAGATACCGCTGGTCAGGAAGCTGGAGACTTCTTCAAAGGTTTCCTTCCGTTTTGGGGGCCTATGGCCAATAGTAGAAATCTACGTCAACTAACACGGGTAGTTGAATCTACTATTACAGAAACTGCTGGTGCCCTTAGTAACTTAACAGCTGAGCTTCAGGCGGATCGTCTCATGACGTTGCAGAACCGAATGGTTCTAGACGTAATACTTGCAGATCGAGGTGGGGTATGCAGAATGATCCAATCGAGCTGCTGTGTCTTTATTCCAAATAATGCTCCAACAGTCTATGAAGCGATCTCTAAGCTACACAAGATTTCCGACTCCATACACGTAGACAAGGGAAACTGGTCCTTCATGGAGTGGTTTTGGACTCTGGTATCAGCGTGGGGATGGAAGGTTCTGATGGTCATTGGTGTCATCCTAGTATTTCTGTTCTCGTGCTGCCTTATTATCCAATGTGGTCCCGCTTTGTGTAGTCTTTGTGCTGCAACCTGTTTCAGAAAACCACCTGCATTAGGAGAAAAGACACGAGACAGGATGATGATGCAACAACATGTCACTGACCTAATGAGCATAGAGTTAGATTCTGACATAGACTGAGTAATTGCCTATGTAAGGGCAAAAGGAGGGTCTGAGGTTCCGTGACGATTTTATTCGTGTTTGTAACATTGTCGTAAATACATAATTTTGGTATCAGTGAACCGCAAATGACCCATTTAGTATATCCTGGTGTTTTCGCTATGCTACGAGCAAGAGCACTCCAGTTACAAACACATTTCTGTTCTACCCATGGCATCCATCTTAGAACACGGAAGCCATTTTGTATTCCTTGCCCTCACATAGTCAATGGACACGCAATGACCTCTTTTTCATCTAAGGACACGTAGGCTTTACCCGGCGATTCACCTTGCAAGGGACACGTGCACCTTAGGCCAGCAACGCTGTGGCAGCATGACTCGGCAAGAACTGCCTCCCCAGCCTGAGGCCAGTCCTGCTATACTGGTTCTTGTGTTCGTTGGCCTGATCATGATTAGGCGGCCGAAGCTGGTAACCGTGCCCATTTACGACCCACAAACATCTCTTATCCTGTCTTTCTATCTTCTACACCTGGCTCTGCTCCTTTCCTTCTGGGCCTTTATTAGGGGGAGGTAACGAAATTTACAATGAGGCGGTCCGGGTCTTGAATGAGAAATTGACATGGGATTATGATGGAATAGTGGGAACCCCTCATTCGTAATGTTTTGACATCAGATACTGTTGACGATTCCTGTGCAACGCCAAATATTTATTGTTTAAGACACGAATGTTTAGAACTGTGGTAACATGTAAAGAATTTGCCCCGAGCAGAATATTTAGTATATAAGGAACAACCCTCTTTGTACAAATTGAACAGGCTCCTAGATACTGCCCATGTGTAGTTTCTGTGACTTCTGTGTCCCTGCAGTAATAAACCTTTGGTCTTTGACGCCACCATCGAGAAGCCCGTGTTTCTGTTTGTTTGTGCACCGAGACAGGTAGAACTCCGGGGTCTTCGGGTGTTATCCCTGACACCTCTGGACAGAACCAAAAAGTCCAGAACTCCAATGAGCTGAATTTTTTACTCATTAAAGAAAATATGCTTTCAGACAAAATAAGACATACCATGTAACAACAGAAGTAAAAGGGCCAGTCCTCATGAGAGGTTACAAATGCAATCAATGCGGAACTAAGGAGGGACTAATAAGCCTATTAACGAATCAGAAGCCAGCATTTAGAAAGGACAATAACAAAAGCCAATGATAAGTATGGGCGGAGAGTGGGTGGAGCTTAAAGGCCTAACCCCGAATTCAGCATGCCTCGCAGAGCAGCGCCTGGGCTGCCCAGGCTCGACCTAAAAACTAGAAGAAAGAAACATATTTCTCCTTGTTACGCCTCACCTCGAGAGGCGTTCGGATATGGCACTCCCCCATGTTTACGTGACTTTGTAAATCTGGGGCATAGTCAAAATCTATGGGTTTTGCGTGGGAAAAACTCACCGCAACGCCCATGGAATGCCTCCTGGGCACAGAGTAAGGCGACGCAGACATTTGCGCTCCGTTGCCTTATACATGATTTATGAGGCCACTCAAAGCCATGCAGGGTGGCTTTGCGTGGCTTTATAAATTGAAATGATATCCCGGCATCAGCCATTTACGTGGGACAAAAGTGATGCAGGGCTCTCATAAGTAAGCCCCCATTGTGGTGGACAGTAAATATGCTGTCAAGACATTGCATCGTTTTGTGTCGTCATGCACTGCCACAAAGCTGTAATAAATCTGGAGCTACATCCACAATAATATTTGCAGGTCAATCAAAAATGTGGTTGAGTCGTTAACAGTTTGAGGACTACTGTGCTGTTGTTTATTGAAGCACCAGCATCACGCCCTGGGCAAGGGGGTGGCGGGTGGACGGAGTTACTTTTTGTCTGCGCTTAGAGACCTCCGAGAAATGTCACAGGTCCTAGGTTCGATTCCTGCTGGTGCAGGTTTAGACTGTCATCCTTGTAGTGTCGGGTGAGGGGCAGTAAGGTCATAGGTTCGAATCCTGCTGGTGCAGGTTTAGACTGTCATCCTTGTAGTGTCAGGGGTGAGGGGCAGTAAGGTCATAGGTTCGAATCCTGCTGGTGCAGGTTTAGACTGTCATCCTTGTAGTGTCGGGTGAGGGGCAGTAAGGTCATAGGTTCGAATCCTGCTGGTACACTCATTCACCCTTGGGGTGTGGTGGTAGGGGCAGTAAGGTCATAGGTTTGAATCCTGCTGGTGCAGGTTTAGACTGTCATCTTGTAGTGTCAGGAGTGAGGGGCAGTAAGATCATAGGTTCGAATCCTGCTGGTGCAGGTTTAGACTGTCATCCTTGTAGTGTCGGGTGAGGGGCAGTAAGGTCATAGGTTCGAATCCTGCTGGTGCAGGTTTAGACTGTCATCCTTGTAGTGTCGGGTGAGGGGGCAGTAATGTCATAGATTTGAATCCTACAGGTTCACTCTTTCACCTCTGGGGTGTCAGGGTTAGGGGCAGTAAGGTCATAGGTTTGAATCCTGCTGGTGCAGGTTTAGACTCATCCTTGTAGTGTCGGGGTGAGGGGCAGTAAGGTCATAGGTTCGAATCCTGCAGGTTCACTCTTTCACCCCTGGGGTGTCAGGGGTTGGGGCAGTAAGGTCATAGGCTTGAATCCTGCTGGTGCAGGTTTAGACTCATCCTTGTAGTGTCGGGGTGAGGGGCAGTAAGGTCATAGGTTCGAATCCTGCTGGTGCAGGTTTAGACTGTCATCCTTGTAGTGTCGGGGTGAGGGGCAGTAAGGTCATAGGTTTGAATCCTGCTGGTGCAGGTTTAGACTCATCCTTGTAGTGTCGGGTGAGGGGCAGTAAGGTCATAGGTTCGAATCCTGCTGGTGCAGGCTTAGACTGTCATCCTTGTAGTGTCGGGTGAGGGGCAGTAATGTCATAGATTCGAATCCTGCAGGTTCACTCTTTCACCCTTGGGGTGTCGGGTGAGGGGCAGTAAGGTCATAGGCTTGAATCCTGCTGGTGCAGGTTTAGACTCATCCTTGTAGTGTCGGGTGAGGGGGCAGTAAGGTCATAGGTTTGAATCCTGCTGGTGCAGGTTTAGACTGTCATCCTTGTAGTGTCAGGGGTGAGGGGCAGTAAGGTCATAGGCTTGAATCCTGCTGGTGCAGGTTTAGACTCATCCTTGTAGTGTCGGGTGAGGGGGCAGTAAGGTCATAGGTTTGAATCCTGCTGGTGCAGGTTTAGACTGTCATCCTTGTAGTGTCGGGTGAGGGGCAGTAAGGTCATAGGTTTGAATCCTGCTGGTGCAGGTTTAGACTCATCCTTGTAGTGTCAGGGGTGAGGGGCATTAAGGTCATAGGTTCGAATCCTGCTGGTGCAGGTTTAGTCCCATCCTTGTAGTGTCGGGGTGAGGGGCAGTAATGTCATAGATTTGAATCATGCTGATGCAGGTTTAGACTCATCCTTCTAGTGTCAGGGGTGAGGGGCAGTAAGGTCATAGGTTTGAATCCTGCTGGTGCAGGTTTAGACTGTCATCCTTGTAGTGTCAGGGATAGGGGGAAGTAATGTCATAGATTCGAATCCTGCAGGTTCACTCTTTCACCCTTGGGGTGTGGGGTGTAGGGGCAGTAAGGTCATAGGTTCGAATCCTGCTGATACAGGTTCAGACTGTCATCCTTGTAGTGTCAGGGGTGAGGGGCAGTAAGGTCATAGGCTTGAATCATGCTGGTGCAGGTTTAGATTCATCCTTGTAGTGTCAGGGGTGAGGGGCAGTAAGGTCATAGGTTCGAATCCCGCTGGTGTAGGTTTAGACTGTCATCCTTGTAGTGTCGGGTGAGGGGCAGTAAGGTCATAGGTTTGAATCCTGCTGGTGCAGGTTTAGACTTTCATCCTTGTAGTGTCGGGTGAGGGGCAGTAAGGTCATAGGTTTGAATCCTGCTGGTGCAGGTTTAGACTTTCATCCTTGTAGTGTCAGGGGTGAGGGGCAGTAAGGTCATAGGTTCGAATCCCGCTGGTGCAGGTTTAGACTGTCATCCTTGTAGTGTCGGGTGAGGGGGCAGTAATGTCATAGATTTGAATCCTGCAGGTTCACTCTTTCACCCTTGGGGTGTGGGGGTAGGGGCAGTAAGGTCATAGGTTCGAATCCCGCTGGTGCAGGTTTAGACTGTCATCCTTGTAGTGTCGGGTGAGGGGGCAGTAATGTCATAGATTTGAATCCTGCAGGTTCACTCTTTCACCCTTGGGGTGTGGGGGTAGGGGCAGTAAGATCATAGGTTCGAATCCTGCTGGTGCAGGTTTAGACTGTCATCCTTGTAGTGTCGGGTGAGGGGGCAGTAATGTCATAGATTTGAATCCTACAGGTTCACTCTTTCACCCTTGGGGTGTCGGGGTGAGGGGCAGTAAGGTCATAGGTTTGAATCCTTCTGGTGCAGGTTGAGACTGTCATCCTTGTAATGTCGGGTGCGGGGGCAGTAATGTCATAGATTTGAATCCTACAGGTTCACTCTTTCACCCTTGGGGTGTCGGGGTGAGGGGCAGTAAGGTCATAGGTTCGAATCCTGCTGGTGCAGGTTTAGACTCATCCTTCTAGTGTCAGGGGTGAGGGGCAGTAAGGTCATAGGTTTGAACCATACTGATGCAGGTTTAGACTCATCCTTCTAGTGTCAGGGGTGAGGGGCAGTAAGGTCATAGGTTTGAATCCTGCTGGTGCAGGTTTAGACTGTCATCCTTGTAGTGTCGGGGATAGGGGGAAGTAATGTCATAGATTTGAATCCTGCAGGTTCACTCTTTCACCCTTGGGGTGTGGGGGTAGGGGCAGTAAGATCATATGTTCGAATCCTGCTGGTGCAGGTTTAGACTGTCATCCTTGTAGTGTCGGGTGAGGGGGCAGTAATGTCATAGATTTGAATCCTACAGGTTCACTCTTTCACCCTTGGGGTGTCGGGGTGAGGGGCAGTAAGGTCATAGGTTTGAATCCTTCTGGGGCAGGTTTAGACTGTCATCCTTGTAGTGTCGGGGTGAGGGGCAGTAATGTCATAGATTCGAATCCTGCAGGTTCACTCTTTCACCCCTGGGGTGTCGGGTGAGGGGCAGTAAGGTCATAGGCTTGAATCCTGCTGGTGCAGGTTTAGACTCATCCTTGTAGTGTCAGGGGTGAGGGGCAGTAAGGTCATAGGTTTGAATCCTGCTGGTGCAGGTTTAGACTCATCCTTGTAGTGTCAGGGGTGAGGGGCAGTAAGGTCATAGGTTTGAATCCTGCTGGTGCAGGTTTAGACTGTCATCCTTGTAGTGTCGGGTGAGGGGCAGTAAGGTCATAGGTTCGAATCCTGCTGGTGCAGGTTTAGACTGCCATCCTTGTAGTGTCGGGTGAGGGGGCAGTAATGTCATAGATTTGAATCCTACAGGTTCACTCTTTTACCCTTGGGGTGTCGGGGTGAGGGGCAGTAATGTCATAGGTTCGAATCCTGCTGGTGCAGGTTTAGACTCATCCTTGTAGTGTCAGGGGTGAGGGGCAGTAAGGTCATAGGTTCGAATCCTGCTGGTGCAGGTTTAGGCTGTCATCTTTTTTTTTTTTTGGGGGGGGGGGGGGGGGGGGGCTCTAGGGGTACCATGGCACCCGTGGATACCGCACAGACGGCTGCACATGGAAGCCCTGTCGTGTAACTCCAATTTAGCTGATTTTAGGAATAAACCGAAACGTGCTGCACTGCAAAACTGCATCCGCAGCAACGGAATGTGTCTCCAGTGTTTGCACAGGGGAGCTGCCCACAGCCCACGGGGTCTTTCCAGGATCTGAAAACAAAATCATCATAAAAGGGCCTCTCTCACCCCCAACATACCCCTCCCCCCTCTCTCATTCAACAGCCCTATCCTTGTAAAAGAGCGCCCTGCCCTGTAATTACTTGCGGGCCAGTATCGGGCAGCATCAGACAACAAAGGCGCCCTGCTGGGTGGACTTGATGGGTGGAACTGGAATCTCCCACGTTGCCAGTTGTCCTGTAGCGCCCCGATGACCCCATTCAGCGCTCGAGAGATAGTGCCATTATCAGATGGAGTGCGCAGTGTGACCCCCGTGGACGTAGGAGTTTCCATACTCCGCGTCAGTCGTGCAGACACCTCTCAGTGTGAAAGATAAAGCACGTCTGTGATTGCTCAACGTGATAGCGTTAAAACACCCCCGGCGCGCCGTTTCAATAGATCATGGTCTGCCGTGGTGACGACACAGAGAGGGGGCGGCAGTCGTTGTGCCTCTAAGAGCTCGTGTTTAGATACAACAGGCCCTCCCTGCACGAGCTGTAGTGGACGCAGAGCTGGCTGGTTCAGTGCCACACAGAGCACCAGACTGGCACCGGGGCAGTTTAGGAGCAGCGCTGCACATTGTTTCTCCCCTGATGCTGTCCTCGTGAGAGTGGCGCGTGTTTCATTATTACTCTGTACATCCTACTCTCAACTTTCACTACCTCAAACACTGTTGCTGTGGGTGCCCCGTGGTCCTTGCTCAGTTAGCAGCAGATCAGGTTAATGGCGGCCACGTTCAGTGACGTAACATTGGGTCACCACTGCCGACCTTGAACTCATGCCGTGTCTGCAAACGCTGCGGGCTGCTGACATCTCATTCTGATTTAAATGTTCAGCGATTACCATGATGTCCAAACCCAGCCATGCTCGTCACCCTCTTGTCTTTTTCACAGCTTTGGTGCTAACATTTGTAACTGTTTATACGATCACATTTTACAGCCCTCCTCCTCTTGCATAAGGGCAGCACTCCATGCTTGCTGGGGCAATCAAGCAAGTTCATGGCGTGTGTATTCTAAGCGGCTGACTGGTACCGGGTTTCCCTAGAACCAGCACTGACAGCGCACAGGATACGGGTTTCCCTAGAACCAGCACTGACAGCGCACAGGATACGGGTTTCCCTAGAACCAGCACTGACAGCGCACAGGATACTGGGGCACATACATCAAGGGTTTTTGCATTCACAAACGGTGCGAATCGCCAAATTCGGCCGTTTGCGAATTCAAATCCCTTTTTAGGGCGAGGCCTCCGCCCACGTAAGTGGGAGGAGTTTCGAGATCCTAATGTTAAAGAAGAGGAAAAAAAAGTATCTCCTAGGGCAGTGTTTCCCAAACTGGGGTCCCCGGACCCCCAGGGGTCTGTGACTCATTCCCAGGGGGTCCGTAGGCAACATTTCCAAAAGCTTAAAAGCACAGAAAAGCTTCTTGTATAATTAGCAGCTTTCCAGCAACAATAAAAGTGTCAAGATAATGCCAGTGATTAATGTACCTGCTGTAGCGTGAGGAGAGTTTTGTTCAGTGGCAGCTTTGACTTAACTAGTGTAGCGCAGAGGGTTAATGTGCCTACTGCAAAGAATGTGTAACATGCATTTTAAAAAGCAGCATTTTATGTGCAAAGGTTCGTGGTTACTGCTTTTGTCACATAGATTCTTTTGTTACTGCACACTTTATAAGTGACAATCGTAATGTAGAAGAGGGACCTATAAACTGTATTCAAAGAGCTGCTTGCAAACTGCATGGTACCAGTTAGTAACTTATGTTTTTTCCCAGTTATTCATTATCCTGATGCAGCTAAAAAGATTTATTTGGGTGGAAATAAATTTTTAATGTCAAAGTCAGTGCTAGCCACTGTGTTATGTTCTGAATCCTGAGTTTGTGCTTTTCCAGACCAAGCACTCTTTAAACATTTTATATACACACTGTTTTACATGTATGATTCAATGTCTCCTAATGTGTGTGATGTAAAGCGCTCTGACATCCTACAATGGTATGAGAGATGCTATAAAACAAATGAAATACATGTGACCGAGGGGCTATTACTTCAATATAAAATACTAAAGGCCAGATGTACAATCCGTTTTTATATGCGCGAAAGTGTTCGCGAACCCGTTTGCGCATGCAAAAACCTATTGAGCCATGTACATTGCCTATTTCGCAAGTCGCAATTTGTTTGCGACTTGCTAAATAAGTTTTGCAACTTGCTATTTGAACGGGGCAATCCCTTCCAAACAGCGAGTCTCAAAACCATGTACAAATGTTTTGCGGTCGCAAAACACTCGCTATTACCACCTACTTCAAGTAGATGGTAATGCATTCGCAAATGGGAAGGGGTCCCCAAGGGACCCCTTCCCCTTTGGAAATGCATGCAAAATAATTTTTTAACGGCAGGCAGTGGCCCAGGGACCCTTAGAAAATGAAACGAAAACGTTTCATTTTCTTTTTTTTAAAGGCATGGTAAACAGGCTGCATTTTTTTTCAAACTGCTTTATTTAAAAGCAGTCCCAGAAATGGTGGCCTGCAGAGCCCAGCAGGCCACCATACCTGGAAGGGCTGGCATTCCCAATGGGCTCGCAAATTGCGAGAGGCTCATTAATATTAATGAACCTCGCAATTTGCGACCCCATTGGGAATCCCAAACAGTGTTAAACACACTGTTGTAAATTTCATTTAGCGACTCGCAATTTGCCACTCGCAATGTGTCGCCAATTGCGAGGTACTAAATGGAATGGTCGTACATCTGGCCCCAAAATCCTTCGAACTTTGAGTATTTGTTTAGTGTGCACAGGTGTGTATTTTTTTCGAATTACTGTTTTCATATTTGAAATTTAACTCATACAATTTTCTTGGGGGTCCCCGGCTTCCAGTGGTGACCCAATGGGGGTCCTCAGGAGTCAAAAGTTTGGGAACCACTGTCCTAGGGCTTTGGCGAGACAAATTCCACACATTCCTTAGTGTGTTCTGTCATCTGGCCAGTGATTCGTCTTCCTTGTGTTGTCGTTTTAATAGGCTTGAAGTGATAGGGTAAATGTAGTTTGCATCCGCCATGTTGGGCATTTTTCGTTCGTGCTCGCGCAAAGAAGTACATTAATTATAATTAGGAGCTGTCAGGGTGCCTCCGTAAGTGAATCCAGATGGCCGGGCGCGTTCACCATTCAGCAGCGCTCAGCGCGCAGCTGCTCCATGCCAGGCCGGGAAAGGGCTTCATTAGCCTCACTCATCCGGCGCTGAGACAGGCCCCCTCTCTCATCTGTATCGGCGAAACAGGACAACTGGGGGGGGGGGGGTTGCCTAAAATATCCTGTTAAACGAGGTTGCTGAACTTGTAATAAACTGCGTTTTGCTGGACCCATAAAGGAAATGCAGTTGTTTACTATTCCATGGGTGAGTGTGTTGAAAAACATGGATGTAGGTTCGTTGTTATAAAAAATCCTGCTTTGCAAGACTAATGTTTACTTGTTTTTATATGGTGTCTGGTGCCCTGGGGTTTAGATTTGCATCGATATAAATACTATTTGGAATTCCCTACCAATTCGGACTCCGTGATTATCGGCATTGACCAGAATGGAATGGAAGATGGAGGCCGCCTGCTCTAACTCAAACCCAAGGCACCCCAAGTCATCTTACCACCCTAACACTTAATCCTCCTATTATGTTGACATGGGTACCGGAAGGCCACTTGGCCGGGAGAGGCTCGTTAATGGTCTCTGGCATCTCCAAGACTGACCGCGCGGCCGGCCCGAAGCCTCACAGTAGCGCTCCAATGGAAAGCGCCTGCTTCAAAGCGCCCGCTCTTTCTGAAATGTTGGCCCCGTAAACTCGCTTGGTGTCACATGTTTGGGGTAATAATATATGGCTGTAGTTTGTAAAGGCAATGCCTTGTTTACAGCACAGACCATCAAAGCCCCCCCCCCCAAACCCCCTCGGGGGACTCCCCACTCCACTGATGCCAGCAATAAACAGATTGTATGATCGGCTCTCCCCCGTTTTTGTGTTTGTGGCTGCAGCGCTTGACAATGCTGATCCCAGACGCTATCGGCGGCACCGCACCACAACAGAGGCGCTTGTTATGGGGGCGGGGGCGTAGGGTCAGCTGTCTGAGACGAATGGGGAATCGAAAGGGGGCGTCTCTGTTCCAGTCATGAGACCGAGCCTGAGGGGCTTCACCTTTAATGTTGTAGATCGCGGTCACTGGTACATTCACCCTCTGTGACCTCCGTCGAGAACCAATGGCATCCTTTACAGCCCGACACGTCACTAATAAGAGGCCCCATTCGCATGGATCTTTAACTTGTACACGTTCAACCCTGTTGCCTCGTGAATATACAAAGATTGCAGCAACATTAACCAACTGAGCTATCTTACCCGGATACGAGGGTGTGATCTGCAAATTAAACACGGAGCTTAGAGAATGTACAGTCGCTCACCTAGGTTTGTCCATTGGATTCTTCCCTGAGACCTGCAGGCTACACCCATACCTCAGCAGCAGGAGCATTAACCCTCAGGACTGTTTTACCAGCTAGTGCGCTTCCATTTGTTTTCGGGCATAGCCGCCTGCGTGTGATGGGACTACGGGCAGTGCAGAGTGCAGAATCAGAGTGCAGAATCAGAGTGCAGTTTGAGAGTGCAGAGTGCAGATTGAGAGTGGAGAGTGCAGTTTGAGAGTGCAGATTGAGAGTGCAGTGTGAGAGTGCAGTTTGAGAGTGTAGTTTGAGAGTGCAGTATGAGAGTTGAGAGTGCAGATTGAGAGTGCAGTTTGAGAGTGCAGATTGAGAGTGCAGTTTGAGAGTGCAGTTTGAGAGTGCAGTTTGAGAGAGCAGAGTGCAGTTTGAGAGTGGAGAGTGCATATTGAGAGTGCAGTTTGAGAGTGCAGTTTGAGAGTGCAGTTTGAGAGTGCAGTTTGAGAGTGCAGTTTGAGAGTGCAGTATGAGACTTGAGAGTGCAGATTGAGAGTGCAGATTGATAGTGCAGTTTGAGAGTGCAGAATGAGAGTGCAGAGTGCAGATTGCAGTTTGAGAGTGCAGTTTGAGAGTGCAGAGTGCAGTTTGAGAGTGGAGAGTGCAGTTTGAGAGTGCAGTTTGAGAGTGCAGTTTGAGAGTGCAGTTTGAGAGTGCAGTTTGAGAGTGTAGTTTGAGAGTGCAGTATGAGAGTTGAGAGTGCATTTTGAGAGTGCAGTTTGAGAGTGCAGTATGAGACTTGAGAGTGCAGATTGAGAGTGCAGATTGATAGTGCAGATTGAGAGTGCAGAATGAGAGTGCAGAGTGCGATTGCAGTTTGAGAGTGCAGTTTGAGAGTGCAGAGTGCAGATTGAAAGTGGAGAGTGCAGTTTGAGAGTGCAGATTGAGAGTGCAGATTGAGAGTGCATATTGAGAGTGCAGAGTGGCAGTGAGTGCAGACTGAGTGCAGAGTGACAGTGAGTGCAGACTGAATGCAGAGTGACAGTGAGTGCAGACTGAGTGCAGAGTGACAGTGAGTGCAGAGTGACAGTGAGTGCAGAGTGACAGTGAGTGCAGAGTGACAGTGAGTGCAGAGTGAGTGCAGAGTGAGTGCAGAGTGACAGTGAGTGCAGAGTGACAGCGAGTGCAGAGTGACAGCGAGTGCAGAGTGACAGTGAGTGCAGAGTGACAGTGAGTGCAGAGTGACAGTGAGTGCAGAGTGACAGCAGAGTGACAGTGAGTGCAGAGTGACAGTGAGTGCAGAGTGACAGTGAGTGCAGAGTGACTGTAGAGTGAGTGCAGAGTGAGTGCAGAGTGACAGTGAGTGACAGTGAGTGCAGAGTGACAGTGAGTGCAGAGTGACAGTGAGTGCAGAGTGACAGTGAGTGCAGAGTGACAGCAGAGTGACAGTGAGTGCAGAGTGACAGTGAGTGCAGAGTGACAGTGAGTGCAGAGTGACTGTAGAGTGAGTGCAGAGTGAGTGCAGAGTGACAGTGAGTGACAGTGAGTGCAGAGTGACAGTGAGTGCAGAGTGACAGCAGAGTGACAGTGAGTGCAGAGTGACAGTGAGTGCAGAGTGACAGTGAGTGCAGAGTGACAGCAGAGTGACAGTGAGTGCAGAGTGACAGTGAGTGCAGAGTGACAGTGAGTGCAGAGTGACTGTAGAGTGCAGAGTGACTGTAGAGTGCAGAGTGACAGTGAGGGCAGAGTGACTGTAGAGTGAGTGCAGAGTGAGTGCAGAGTGACAGTGAGTGCAGAGTGAGTGCAGAGTGACAGTGAGTGCAGAGTGACAGTGAGTGCAGAGTGACAGTGAGTGCATAGTGACAGTGAGTGCAGAGTGACTGTAGAGTGCAGAGTGACTGTAGAGTGCAGAGTGACTGTAGAGTGCAGAGTGACAGTGAGTGCAGAGTGACAGTGAGTGCAGAGTGAGTGCAGAGTGACAGTGAGTGCAGAGTGACAGTGAGTGCAGAGTGACAGTGAGTGCAGAGTGACAATGAGTGCAGAGTGACAGTGATTGCAGAGTGACAGCAGAGTGACAGTGAGTGCAGAGTGACAGTGAGGGCAGAGTGACTGTAGAGTGAGTGCAGAGTGAGTGCAGAGTGACAGTGAGTGCAGAGTGAGTGCAGAGTGACAGTGAGTGCAGAGTGACAGTGAGTGCAGAGTGACAGTGAGTGCAGAGTGACAATGAGTGCAGAGTGACAGTGATTGCAGAGTGACAGCAGAGTGACAGTGAGTGCAGAGTGACAGTGAGTGCAGAGTGACAATGAGTGACAGTGAGTGCAGAGTGACAGTGAGTGCAGAGTGACAGTGAGTGCAGAGTGACAGTGAGTGCAGAGTGACAGTGAGTGCAGAGTGACTGCAGAGACAGTGTGTCAGGGTGCACATTGTGTGAGTGTGCAGAATGAGTGTGCAGGGTAAACAGTGTGTGACTATGCAGGGTGACATTGGGAGTGTGCGGGTGAGCAGTGTGTGAATGTGTAGGGGCAGTGTGTGAGTGTGCAGAAAACACCACACACACATACACCACACACACATAACGCACACACAAACCACACACCTCAGTCTCTCAACACCACACACTTGTCACCACTCAACACAACACACTCACCACCACACTCACTCCCCAGGCTCACCCCCACAGACTCACCACCACACAGAAAACAACACACACAACAACACACCCCCAGCCGTCAATGAATGCTTTCACCATGCACAAACACCAACAACCATCATCCATCTGTGCACGCTTTTACCAAGCACACACCCACCAGCCGTCAGTGCACCCTTCCACCAGGCACACACACCTCCAGCCGGCAGTGCACTTTTCCACCAAGCAATCGCAGTATGGTACACTTTACTTTTAAACATATTCATATAAAGCACAGCATGCCACCATTGGTAAAATTACAATTCAACCAAGATACTTCCACTACACACCACATGCACACACTCCATAACACATGGCAAAAAGACATTGGCATTTACAATGCCATTAGCTCAAACTCAAATAAATCCGAGCCCGATTGCATTTCTAATGCTTGTTTGGGATGCATTAAGGTTTTTGCTATTTTCATTTTCGCAATGTAAGAAATCGCAAATTATTTGCGATTTCTTAAATTGAGATTGCATTTAAGAAATCGCAATTTGTGATTTCTTAAAAGCAATGCATGAACATTTTTTTTTCAAATTCGCAAATAAGAAGAAGTAAATTACCATGAAGTTGAACTTCATGGTAATTTGCGAAAACTTTCAAAAATGCACAAAAGTGCACTTTTGAAAGTTTCATTTTACACTTGAGTGTGAAAAATGTTCTTAAAGTTAAATTTTAGGGGTGTGGGGGGGGGGTCCTTTGGACCCCCCCTTCACCCTTGAAATAGCATTCTCATTTTGCGATTCCTTAATTGCGAATCGCAAAATGAGAATGGCTTCTTATTCATTCCTATGGGCCTCTAGGCCCATATGAATCAATGGGAAGGGATTACTTAATTGCGATTCGCAAATTGTGAATCGCAATTAAGGAAAATTAAGAAATCGCAAAAAAATTGCGATTTCTTAATGCATAGCATTTTGCGATTTCTTAATTGCGATTCCTTAATTTTCGCAATTAAGAAATCGCAAAATGTAACAATGATGCATGTGGCCCAAAGTGTTCTTTGCACATTTTGGCAACTTGCACAAATGGCAGTTAGAATAATGCACATTTGGGGGCAGATGTATCAAGGTTCCATTTTGCGATTTCTAAATAGCGACTTCTACAGAATTGCTATTTAGAATTCGCAAAATGGAATGTATGTAGAAACTTGCTATTTTTTTGCGATTTCTTAATCTTCCTTATTTGCGAATTCGCAATTTGCGAATTTGCAATTAAGGAATAATTTCCCATGCATTCCTATGGGCCAGAAGGCCTATAGGAATGATTGTGAAATAATTCTCAAGTTGCGAATTCGCAATTTGCTAATCGCAATTTGAGAATTATTACAAGGGTGCAGGGGTGTCTCAAAGACACCCTGCTGCACCCCTTAAATTTACATGTGTGTGTGCATGTGGTGCACATACATGCACAGTGGGCATGTATGTGCGTCACATGCCACCTTCACAAATGCCAAATAGGGCATTTTTAAAAGAAATCGCAAATTCCCTCCAACTACAAGTTGGTGGTATTTGCGATTTCTTAACCCAAAATCGCAATTCAAAAATGCTACATACATAGCATTTAAGGAATCGCAAAATTGCGATTCCTTAAATGCTATGGCAAAATAAGGAATCGCACATTTTTGCGATTCCTTAATTTGCTAATTTTTGATGCATGCCAAAACATGCAAATAGACCGTTTGCGATTTGCAAAGGCCAAAATTCTGCGAATTTCGGCCTTTGCGATTCGCAAAAGGCTTGATACATCTAGGCCTTGATTTGTCCCTTTCCATAAGTGTTTGCTCAAACTTTAGAAATCTCTTCGGTCTACTGCACTTTTTCTCGACAATGTATTTGTGTTGTGTGCAGTGGTAAATAACAGACAAAATAAAAAGTGCCCTAGAAATAGAAAATACGTGTCTATATGCAGTGAATGAACGGAGGGCTATATTTATCAAAGGGTTGCCCGCTTTTGCACCACACAATAGGATGCATGTACGACGCAACCCCCAACTGCGATTTATCAAGCCACGCAAGCCCACCTTGCGTGGCCCTGAGTGGCTTGATAAATCCAGAATAACGCAACGCACCGCAAATCACTGTGTTGCGTTCCTCTGCCCCAGGTAGGTGAGGAGTAACCAGGAGAAATATGTTTTTTTTCTCCTCTTTTTTCATCTTTCTATGTACATTGCATTCTGCAGCACGCATAGAAAGAGGAAAATACTTTGGGATAGTTTTTGAGCAGGAAGGTGCCCCTTCTTGCACAAAAACAATCCTGCTTATGACTCAGGCACTCTCGAAGAGTGCCTGCATTGGCGCTATGAAAAGGCTGGAATGCACCGTATATTGTTAAATACAGCACATTCCTGTCCTTTTTGTGTCACGCAGCGCAGCAGGGAGTCTTGTTGCGCTGCACGACATTTTGATAAATAGGCCCCAAAGTGTGCTGGCTAACATATTATCATTTAACTTGACTCAAGGGCCCACAGGAGCCCTAAGGGGGAGAAGAGGAAACAGAGAGACAAATTAATGAAATATATTCACTGATGTCCATGGGTGAGCATGCTTTCTTGGACTATTTGTCTCATTCCTGCAGAGGGAGACACCCCAGTCACTCGCTAGGGGCCTGCTTGACTCTAGGAATCAAATGACTCCCAGTGATTGCCAGAAAAATGACCAATATGCGGGCAAACGAAAAAGGAGTAATAACAATGTAACCGTCTCTGGTAAACATTTGTTTTGCATTTAGTGGATTTCACAAAGTTGTGATATTATTCACATTTGCTTGCTTTCTATTTGTTGGATTTATTTGTTTTATGCTGCCTGCATATCATTGTCCCTACTATGGAGCATAGCCTTTTTTCCACTTCTCTCACTGTCGCTTTCGGTAAACAGATCTTTACATTTTGTTCTTATCTTGTCACATTTGCTGTGCATTCAAAGGCAGAAGTCAAAGAGGTCAGACGTCAGGGATTGTCTTCTGAGGGTACTTGGTGTTTACTTTTCTTCCCCTGACTTTAAAGTGCGAGGAAATGTGACAATCTTGGGTGTGAAAGGACATGTTTTTTTCTAGCACACAACAAAATGTAAATGTTTGTAAATGAAGGGTGAAAATATTTCAGAATATCTCAGAATAAGGAAAGCATAAATGAAGCACTTTTTTTGTACTTTTGAAGTGTGGTAGAAACAAGTATTTTATTATGATCAGAACAAACCAGTACACTAAGTGATGCCATTTCCAGACATTATCGTTTGTGAACTGTACCATTGTATCAGTAAAACTGTATTTGTGTGCAATGTAATGGTCAATTCAATTGAAAATGTGTTGTCTTTAATGACACTGCACTACCACACCATGCATACTCCACTTTACGACATTCCACTCCAGGATATTCTTCTCCACTTTATGCCCGTCCACTCTATGATACTTTACTCTACTCCACTCCACTGTACTCCACTCTGTGCAAGACCACTCTACGCCAATATTACGCCCCTCTACAACACTCTACTCTACTCTACTTCACCCTACTCTACGCCAATCCACTCTATGCCACTCTACGCTACTATACTCTATGCCACTCAACTCTACAGCACTCTACGCCACTGTAATCCATTCCACTCTATGGCTTTCTATGCCACGCCACTCTATTCTCTGCAACTCTGTGCCACTCTACTATACACCACTCTTTGCCACTCTATTCTACTTTCTGCCACTATATGCCAGTCCACTCCAATCTACACCACTCTTCTTCACTTGACTTCACTCTGCATGACTCCATTCTACAACACTCCACGATAATCCACTCTTTGACACTCTATCCATTCCACTCTACTCCTCTCTACTCCACACCACTCCACTCTACGACTCCCTTCTCCACTCCATGACACTCTTTACCACCGCTCTACGACACTCTATGCCACTTCACTTTAAGTCACTCTGCTCCTCTCTATGCCACTCCAAGACTCTCTACCTCATTACACCCCATGTCACTCTATCACACTCCACTCTATGACACACTATGCCACTCTACGACACTCTGTGCCACTGTACGCCACCCCACTCTACTACTTTCCATGGCACTTTACTACACTGTATGGCACTTAACACTGTGCCACTTCACTCTATGACACTATACTCCACTTTACACTGTGCCACTCGATGACACTCCACTCCATGCCCCTCCACTCTATTTCATACCACTCAGACACTCTACTCGACTCTACTCCATTCTATGCCAGTCTAAGCCACTCAAATTTACAATGCTCTACACCAGAGTTCTTCAATCTGTGGGGCGCGCCCCCCTGGGGGGGGGGCGCAACACCGTCTCGGGGGGGGGGAGGGGCACGCACTCAACACTAAAATCTCACCTTTGTCCTCTACTGATTCGAACAAACGGCAGAGTGGAGCTACAGGGGCCCTAAGAAGCCATCAAAGCCTTTTCGAACTTCGAAGGATATTTTTTTTTTTTTTATATTTTTATTGTTGCATTGTAATATTCATTGTGATATGTAGTGACATTTATTAGTGTGGCTTCAACATTCAGCCATAATCAACCATTATTGCAACTTACATTTTCTATTTTTATAACTAGTAACTAAAAACGCCACTGATTGGATATTTGGCATCAGTTCTTACAATCATCATTACATTGTTCATGAGCTAAGCAGTAGTATAGGCTGAACGTTCTATGACTTTTGTGAACTGTAGCCCCGCCCGGTGAACATATATTGTTATAGCTTACCCATTGTCTGTACCCTACCTTCCCCCCTTCAACCCTTAGTCCTCATCTTCATCCTCTCCCGAGCTATCTATGTCTTTTTCCTCTGGCAGAGGCGCGCATATATCCCCCCTATAGGTATTCCAGGGTAGCCATAATTTATTCCATTTGCGTGGGTTAGACCTTTGTTTATACACCGCCCTCTCCGTTACCATAGTTATGTCCATGTTCTTACACTATTGGGCCAGGGTAGGTGTTTCCGCTGCCCCCCACTTTTGCGCTATGTCGCGCTTCGCCAACATCATGCCGATCACTACCCATCGCCTCCCATATGTCGTCAAATCATTTGGGCCCCATATATTGAGTAGGCAAAGCCTGGGGTCAGGTGTAATGGTTAGTTGTAGAGTTTGAGCCATAGAGCGTGTTATTCTCCGCCAGTATATCATGATTTGAGGGCACTCCCAAAGAGTATAAAACAGGGTGCCTTGTGCTCCGCATTGGCGCAGGCAGTGCGGATGTTCAGCTCTATGTATTTTGTGAAGCATAGTACGTGTATAGTAGACTCGGTGTAGTATCTTAACCTGTACCAGTCTAAGTCTTGCTGATATTCCGGCCTCCCTGGGGGACGCCAGAGCGGCATTCCAACAATCTTCATCTAACTCCCCAAGCTCTTCCTCCCAGGTGTCTTTTAGTTTCTGTAAAGGGTCTGGCAGGTTGTTTACTAGTTTACGGTAAGTGAGAGAAGTAGCCTTGCTCTCCATGTAGTCTGTCAATAGTCGGTCCTCCAGGGGAGCCGATTCTGGGACCGTGGTATCAGGTTCTAATGCTGTCATCAACGCGTGCCGGATCTGTATGTAGCGGTATGTTTCAGTTACCCTCATGTCGTATTGTTCCTTGAGTGTTTCAAATGGTACCACTCCTCCTCCCGCCCACAGGTCCCCAACCGTTGAAATCCCTATGGTGTCCCATTGGTCAAATCCCTTGCTGTTTCTTAGACTACCCAAGGCTTTGGAGTCCCATAACGGTGTCATGCGTGTGATCACACCCTCCCATTTCAGTCGACGAAGGATATTTTTATTCATGATTTTAACCTCTAATTATGTATGTATCTCCAGATCAGTTTTTAAATACTACGGCATTTTAATTTTTCTGTTTTGTTTTTGTAATGGTTTTCATTAACTATACAATAAAGAATTTACTTACTCATTAACAAGAACAAGCATTTACAATGCAATGGTCTCGGCATTTGTAAAGTTAGAGCTATTTGCATTGCTCATGACATTATTTTTATTTATGTTTTTTTTTTTTAAAACATAAATAAATGGCATTGTCATTTACAATGCCAAAAGCAGGGCAGGAGAGCAAGCACAAGCAACGAGGGGGCAGAACAGCAAGTACAAGCAACGAGGAGGGGGGACAGCAAGCTCTAGCAACGGGGTGGCAGGGGAGCAAGCACAAGCAACGGCAGGACAGCAAGGGGGGGCAGGACAGCGAGCACAAGCAACGGGGGCAGGGGAGCAAGCACAAGCACTGAGGGGGGAGGACAGCAAGCACGAGCAACGGGGGGCAGGGGAGCAAGCACAAGCAATGGCAGGACAGCAAGGTGGGTAGGACAGCGAGCACAAGCAACGGGGGGCAGGGGAGCAAGCACAAGCAACGAGGGGAGAGGAGAGCAAGGGGGGGCAGGACAGCGAGCACAAAGAACGAGGGGGGGCAGGACAGCAAGCACAAGCAACGAGGGGGGGAAGACAGCAAGCACAAGCAACGAGGGGGGGAGGACTGCAAGCACAAGCAACGAGGGGGGGTAGGGGAGCAAGCACAAGCAACGAGTGCACAAAATAATAATAAAATAGGAAACAGGACATAAAAATAGAGCCTAGCAGACTCCCTTTGTTAGATGTTTCCGTTCTGCTGGAATTTGACTGTTATCCAAAAGAGAGTCAATCCCAGACTTTCCACAAATTAAAAACGGCTATAAACACCCATTACTGTAATGACTCCTGCCGACACCCGTGGCCTGAGATTAGGAGCCGGAGGAGCCTGGCAACAATATCCAGCATTAATCCCACAATGGACGGGCCGTGACGTCAGCGCCTCCGCCTGATGCTCAAGCGCGAGGCACATCTGGAAAGAAGAATATCGGGCCATCTGCAGCTCTAATGGAACTTTTGGACCACAAATCTCCACTTAGCATTATGTACCCCAGACTGCTGCAAGACTGCTTCGAAATCACACACACCTTGCTCTGTCTGCTCATCTGCTCGCTTACAGATTTTAGTTTCTAATCATGACGTTCGTAGGGGTATTGAAGCAAACAGAATGGTGCAACCCAGATCTTGTAAAGTGGATACTTACGTCTAAATATAAGGAACAGTGGTACACATAACAGGGCACTGTGATGATGGCGCAGAATGACCAATGAGGCCAGGGAGGGCAGCCCTGGTGAAAAAGGACACAGGGGGGCCTAGGCAAGGTGCAGCGCCTGGTGAAAAAGAACACAAGGTCGGTTTGGCGGGGGGGGGAGGAAGGTGGAACCCACGGCAAAGGGGGGCAGCGCCTGGTGAAAAGGGGCAAAAGGTGGGGAAGGGAGCAGGGAAGGAAGGAGAAACGCAAGGGAGGGGCAGCCACTGGTGAAAAGGACATAAGGTCGGGGGGGGGGAAGAAGGTGGGACCCAAGGCAAGGGAGGGCAGCGCCTGGTGAAAAAGGATACAAGCTCGGGGGGCGGGGGAGGGGGAAAGAAGGTGGAACCCAAGGCAAGGGGGGCAGCACCTGGTGAAAAAGGATACAAGCTCGGGGGTAGGGGGAAAGAAGGTGGAACCCAAGGCAAGGGGGGGCAGCGCCTGGTAAAAAGGGCACAAGGTGTGGGCGGGGAGGGCAGGGAAAGAAGGTGGGACCCACGGTGCATTGGGGCACAAGTGGGGGGAGCAGAGAAGGAAGGTGGAGGGCAGCGCTTTGTGAAAAGGGGCACACGGGATGGGAGGGGGGACATCAGCCAAGAATTGAACCCTAAGGAAATGGGGCATCTGGAGGCTGGGAATGTTGAGGGCGTGGGGGGTGAAAAGAAAGAAATAGAGGGTGAATCGCCGAGGCAAGTAGAATACCTGACACAGTGCTCTTTGTAGAAGGTCCAAGGGGATGGGTTGTAATAATGCTGAAGGCTCAGTGCTTACCTCTCTGCGTAGGTGCTGCTGTGTGACAGTGAGTGTCTCACCTTCTGGCTGGCCTACTGGTACCCAGTTTCTTTGAAAACTACTGTTCCTACTACATTCGCAGCTTAGGCTTTCTGCCTTTTTTTTTTAAATAAACGCATGTCACAGGAGGTAAGCGGCTACATAGAAGTTAACAGCTCTGAGCTCTTGCTGCTGAGTGTCACTTTTCTCTTAACATGGTTGCTACCTCCTACATTTTGTTTGCTGTCACACTTGCACCAGACAGTGCCACCACTGCCTACGACGTAATGTTACGTTTGTTCTTGTGTTTGAGTGTCTGCCATTTATTGCACTATTATAGGCTCTAGTGTACTTGTTACTAACTTTGCACGCTTTTATAACTTACTTGCACGCGTCGCATCATCATGCCACTTTCCTGTAATGCAGCGTTTGTGCTATCTCTTGTTTGCTCACGATTGTCACTTATGCCTCATGTAACACGTTTGCTTAAACTTTTTGTGTAATTAATTTGCCTCATAACTAGTTTCTCCTCAGTACTACAGAGTTGTTGTCTCTGTCTGTTGTTGAAGCGCTCTCTGACACCCGGGGTAAGTTGTCCGCGTGACGCAGCGCTGCAAAGTGCATAACATAAAAAATAAATAAAACAGTGACAGTCAGTGACTGACACACTTACTAAGTGACTTGCTCAGCTGCTGCCGTGCCCAACCAGCCACGATGTGGTTCAACACTGGCCACTCTGATGAGTCTGCCTGCCAGCTGTGCCTGCTGCTTCATCCCGACGGACACTGTCACTCCTCGGCCGCCGCCGGGCCGCGGCCCCCGTCTCCCCCGAGCCCGGGCCACGCTCCGCAGTCCTCCGACCACGGGCCAGGGCGCAGTTTGGCCAGAGCAGCAGTGAGTCTGTCGCCGCCCCCGGGGCGCTCTGCTGACCTGAGGAGCTCAGCTACCAGAGGTGGGCCTGGGGCAAGGTGCGAGCTGCAGTGTCAAAGCACGCGGCCATGATGGTGCTCAAAGAGACATGAGCTTCTCGTGCCGTGCAGCCTACACTCGTGCTAATCCCCCGCCGCTTCTGCAGCACTTGCCCTACCTCCTCCGGACGTGACGGCACTATTGCGGGGGCCTGGCCGGCACATCCAGATTAATCTATCCCAGCCCCCTGGTGCGGTGATTGACAGCTGAGTATTACGACTCAGAGGGCAGCCCGGCCCCCCTGCAGCAGACTAGGACAGAGTCTGAGTAGCCGCGCCAGCGCCGCCTGCACCATTTGGTTGCGCATGATGTTTACAGTTTCCGGGCAACAGGTACTTAGTCAGACAGCACAGACAGCTGCTGGTACGCCAGCCCCCCCCCCGAAAATGACAGGCGTTTCTCCGAGCCATTTGTGAATGATCTCGGAGAAACATGGTGGTGTGGAGCGCTCCTCTCTTGCCTTACGATCTCAGAAGGCAAGAGAGGAGCGCTCCACACCACTATGTTTCTCTGAGGTCATTCACAAATGGCTCGGAGAAACGCCTATCATTTTTTGAATTGAGGGGCGTGTTTAGTAACGACCACCACTAGAAAAGGCAGGGCTTAAAAAAGTTAAAGAAACGCCCACGAATATGCTCAAGCCGGGACTACAAGAGTGATGCACATCTCTTCCAATGGCTAGCCTCCATTTACGAAGCTAGCCAATGGAAGAGAGAGGCGGGTTAAAGCCCCACTGTAGAAGACATAAAATCTTCGGCTACGCCCACTGCTTCGCAGTGCAACGGTAGCCTCGACCTAAAAAAGGTCTTTTAAAGACCTGTGACAAACTCGGGAGGGCTGTGTGCGCACAGGGAAGCTGTCTCATCAGGCTGCCACACACAGGGTTTGGGGGAGGAGGGGCTATCCTGGTTAATTCCTACAGCTGAAATACTTTAGCTTCAGTGGGAGGCAAGGAGCCCCTTTGCTAAAACTGAAACCGATGATTTCATAGCAGAGGAGACTCCTTGCCTCACACTGCAGATGAAATGAATGTCTGTTACTTGCTTTCAGTTTTAGCAGGGAAGGCTTCCTGTCTCCCACTGCAGCTGAATCATTTCAGCTCTCGGAATTTAACCCCGTCCAGGGAGTGACAGCTCTTCCCACAAAGGCGACAATGTTGCTTTTTAAATTACACCAGCAGGAGCGCAATGATCACAGGACTAAAAGGGTTTTAAGTTGGCAAAAGACAAATCCCAGTCAGGTGTTTAAACAGCCTGCAAATTGCTTCTCTTGACACTAAATAGGAGTTATAAAGAAGTATGTATTCATTTATTATGTGTCTTTTCTGTCTTTATTCCCTTTATTATCAATTCATAAAGGGGGGTGGTGATGGACAGAGCATCTGAATTAAGCAGAACACTCCTACCCAGTCAAAAGATCAGGGCTTGATCCATCACCGTTTTTTTAGCTCACTGCACCATCCCAGTTCAGAACCCGGCTACATGCAAATTAGTCTGTCCCTGACCCAGTGCATCATGGGAACAGGGCAGACCAAACTACCAAGCCAATTCTTTACTGGAAAGGAAACAAGCTTCCGGTGACCGGTTTCTGGCATTGCAGCCGTCTTCGGCCCGGCTTGCTTGAATCCTGATGGTGCAGTGAGCAAGGGACTCATGTCTGAGCATACCCTTCCACACTTGTAGTGGCCAAAACGATTCATAAAGGGGGGGGGTGGTGGTGATGGACAGAGCATCTGAATTAAGCAGAACACTCCTACCCAGTCAAAAGATCAGGGCTTGATTCATCACCGTTTTTTAGCTCACTGCACCATCCCAGTTCAGAACCCGGCTACATGCAAATTAGTCTGTCCCTGGTCCAGTGCATCATGGGAACAGGGCAGACCAAACTACCAAGCCAATTCTTTACTGGAAAGGAAACAAGCTTCCGGGGACCGGTTTCTGGCATTGCAGCCGTCTTCGGCCCGGCTTGCTTGAATCCTGATGGTGCAGTGAGCAAGGGACTCATGTCTGAGCATACCCTTCCACACTTGTAGTGGCCAAAACGATTCATAAAGGGGGGGTTGTGATGGACAGAGCATCTGAATTAAGCAGAACACTCCTACCCAGTCAAAAGATCAGGGCTTGATCCATCACCGTTTTTTAGCTCACTGCACCATCCCAGTTCAGAACCCGGCTACATGCAAATTAGTCTGTCCCTGGCCCAGTGCATCATGGGAACAGGGCAGACCAAACTACCAAGCCAATTCTTTACTGGAAAGGAAACAAGCTTCCGGGGACCGGTTTCTGGCATTGCAGCCGTCTTCGGCCGGGCTTGCTTGAATCCTGATGGTGCAGTGAGCAAGGGACTCATGTCTGAGCATTCCCTTCCACACTTGTAGTGGCCAAAACGATTCATAAAGGGGGGGTGGTGATGGACAGAGCATCTGAATTAAGCAGAACACTCCTACCTAGTCAAAAGATCAGGGCTTGATCCATCACCGTTTTTTAGCTCACTGCACCATCCCAGTTCAGAACCCGTCTACATTCAAATTAGTCTGTCCCTGGCCCAGTGCATCATGGGAACAGGGCAGACCAAACTACCAAGCCAATTCTTTACTGGAAAGGAAACAAGTTTCCGGGGACCGGTTTCTGGCATTGCAGCCGTCTTCGGCCCGGCTTGCTTGAATCCTGATGGTGCAGTGAGCAAGGGACTCATGTCTGAGCATACCCTTCCACACTTGTAGTGGCCAAAACGATTCATAAAGGGGGGGGGTGGTAATAGACAGAGCATCTGCCCTGTTCCCATGATGCACTGGGCCAGGGTCAGACTAATTTGCATGTAGCCAGGTTCTGAGCTGGGATGGTGCAGTGAGCTAAAAAACGGTGATGGATCAAGCCCTGATCTTTTGACTGGGTAGGAGTGTTCTGCTTAATTCAGATACTCTGTCCATCACCACCCCCTTTATGAATCGTTTTGGCCACCACAAGTGTGGAAGGGTATGCTCAGATGTGAGTCCCTTGCTCACTGCACCATCAGGATTCAAGAAAGCCGGGCCGAAGACGGCTGTAATGCCAGAAACCGGTCCCCGGAAGCTTGTTTCCTTTCCAGTAAAGAATTGGCTTGGTAGTTTGGTCTGCCCTGTTCCCATGATGCACTGGGCCTGGGTCAGACTAATTTGCATGTAGCCAGGTTCTGAGCTGGGATGGTGCAGTGAGCTAAAAAACGGTGATGGATCAAGCCCTGATCTTTTGACTGGGTAGGAGTGTTCTGCTTAATTCAGATACTCTGTCCATCACCACCCCCTTTATGAATCGTTTTGGCCACCACAAGTGTGGAAGGGTATGCTCAGATGTGAGTCCCTTGCTCACTGCACCATCAGGATTCAAGCAAGCCGGGCCGAAGACGGCTGTAATGCCAGAAACCGGTCCCCGGAAGCTTGTTTCCTTTCCAGTAAAGAATTGGCTTGGTAGTTTGGTCTGGCCTGTTCCCATGATGCACTGGGCCAGGGTCAGACTAATTTGTATGTAGCCAAGTTCTGAGCTGGGATGGTGCAGTGAGCTAAAAAACGGTGATGGATCAAGCTCTGATCTTTTGACTGGGTAGGAGTGTTCTGCTTAATTCAGATACTCTGTCCATCACCACCCCTTTTATGAATCGTTTTGGCCACCACAAGTGTGGAAGGGTATGCTCAGATGTGAGTCCTTTGCTCACTGCACCATCAGGATTCAAGCAAGCCGGGCCGAAGACGGCTGTAATGCCAGAAACCGGTCCCCGGAAGCTTGTTTCCTTTCCAGTAAAGAATTAGCTTGGTAGTTTGGTCTGCCCTGTTCCCATGATGCACTGGGCCAGGGTCAGACTAATTTGCATGTAGCCAGGTTCTGAGCTGGGATGGAGCAGTGAGCTAAAAAACGGTGATGGATCAAGCCCCGATCTTTTGACTGGGTAGGAGTGTTCTGCTTAATTCAGATACTCTGTCCATCACCACCCCCTTTATGAATCGTTTTGGCCACCACAAGTGTGGAAGGGTATGCTCAGATGTGAGTCCCTTGCTCACTGCACCATCAGGATTCAAGCAAGCCGGGCCGAAGACGGCTGTAATGCCAGAAACCGGTCCCCAGAAGCTTGTTTCCTTTCCAGTAAAGAATTGGCTTGGTAGTTTGGTCTGCCCTGTTCCCATGATGCACTGGGCCAGGGTCAGACTAATTTGCATGTAGCCAGGTTCTGAGCTGGGATGGTGCAGTGAGCTAAAAAACGGTGATGGATCAAGCCCTGATCTTTTGACTGGGTAGGAGTGTTCTGCTTAATTCAGATACTCTGTCCATCACCACCCCCTTTATGAATCGTTTTGGTCACCACAAGTCTGGAAGGGTATGCTCAGATGTGAGTCCCTTGCTCACTGCACCATCAGGATTCAAGCAAGCCGGGCCGAAGACGGCTGTAATGCCAGAAACCGGTCCCCGGAAGCTTGTTTCCTTTCCAGTAAAGAATTGGCTTGGTAGTTTGGTCTGCCCTGTTCCCATGATGCACTGGGCCAGGGTCGGACTAATTTACATGTAGCCAGGTTCTGAGCTGGGATGGTGCAGTGAGCTAAAAAACGGTGATGGATCAAGCCCTGATCTTTTGACTGGGTAGGAGTGTTCTGCTTAATTCAGATACTCTGTCCATCACCACCCCCTTTATGAATCGTATTGGCCACCACAAGTGTGGAAGGGTATGCTCAGATGTGAGTCCCTTGCTCACTGCACCATCAGGATTCAAGCAAGCCGGGCCGAAGACGGCTGTAATGCCAGAAACCAGTCCCCGGAAGCTTGTTTCCTTTCCAGTAAAGAATTGGCTTGGTAGTTTGGTCTGCCCTGTTCCCATGATGCACTGGGCCAGGGTCAGACTAATTTGCATGTAGCCAGGTTCTGAGCTGGGATGGTGCAGTGAGCTAAAAAACGGTGATGGATCAAGCCCTGATCTTTTGACTGGGTAGGAGTGTTCTGCTTAATTCAGATACTCTGTCCATCACCACCCCCTTTATGAATCGTTTTGGCCACCACAAGTCTGGAAGGGTATGCTCAGATGTGAGTCCCTTGCTCACTGCACCATCAGGATTCAAGCAAGCCGGGCCGAAGACGGCTGTAATGCCAGAAACCGGTCCCCGGAAGCTTGTTTCCTTTCCAGTAAAGAATTGGCTTGGTAGTTTGGTCTGCCCTGTTCCCATGATGCACTGGGCCAGGGTCGGACTAATTTACATGTAGCCAGGTTCTGAGCTGGGATGGTTCAGTGAGCTAATAAACGGTGATGGATCAAGCCCTGATCTTTTGACTGGGTAGGAGTGTTCTGCTTAATTCAGATACTCTGTCCATCACCACCCCCTTTATGAATCGTTTTGGCCACCACAAGTGTGGAAGGGCATGCTCAGATGTGAGTCCCTTGCTCACTGCACCATCAGGATTCAAGCAAGCCGGGCCGAAGACGGCTGTAATGCCAGAAACCGGTCCCCGGAAGCTTGTTTCCTTTCCAGTAACGAATTGGCTTGTTAGTTTGGTCTGCCCTGTTCCCATGATGCACTGGGCCAGGGTCAGACTAATTTGCATGTAGCCAGGTTCTGAGCTGGGATGGTGCATTGAGCTAAAAAACGGTGATGGATCAAGCCCTGATCTTTTGACTGGGTAGGAGTGTTCTGCTTAATTCAGATACTCTGTCCATCACCACCCCCTTTATGAATCGTTTTGGCCACCACAAGTGTGGAAGGGTAAGCTCAGATGTGAGTCCCTTGCTCACTGCACCATCAGGATTCAAGCAAGCCGGGCCGAAGACGGCTGTAATGCCAGAAACCGGTCCCCGGAAGCTTGTTTCCTTTCCAGTAAAGAATTGCCTTAGTAGTTTGGTCTGCCCTGTTCCCATGATGCACTGGGCCAGGGTCAGACTAATTAGCATGTAGCCAGGTTCTGAGCTGGGATGATGCAGTGAGCTAAAAAACGGTGATCGATCAAGCCCTGATCTTTTGACTGGGTAGGAGTGTTCTGCTTAATTCAGATACTCTGTCCATCACCACCCCCTTTATGAATCGTTTTGGCCACCACAAGTGTGGAAGGGTATGCTCAGATGTGAGTCCCTTGCTCACTGCACCATCATGATTCAAGCAAGCCGGCCCGAAGACGGCTGTAATGCCAGAAACCGGTCCCCGGAAGCTTGTTTCCTTTCCAGTAAAGAATTGGCTTGGTAGTTTGGTCTGCCCTGTTCCCATGATGCACTGGGCCAGGGTCAGACTAATTTGCATGTAGCCAGGTTCTGAGCTGGGATGGTGCAGTGAGCTAAAAAACGGTGATGGATCAAGCCCTGATCTTTTGACTGGGTAGGAGTGTTCTGCTTAATTCAGATACTCTGTCCATCACCACCCCCTTTATGAATCGTTTTGGCCACCACAAGTGTGGAAGGGTATGCTCAGATGTGAGTCCCTTGCTCACTGCACCATCAGGATTCAAGCAAGCCGGGCCGAAGACGGCTGTAATGCTAGAAACCGGTCCCCGGAAGCTTGTTTCCTTTCCAGTACAGAATTGGCTTGGTAGTTTGGTCTGCCCTGTTCCCATGATGCACTGGGCCAGGGTCAGGCTAATTTGCATGTAGCCAGGTTCTGAGCTGGGATGGTGCAGTGAGCTAAAAAACGGTGATGGATCAAGCCCTGATCT
The DNA here is from genome assembly GCF_964261635.1 of Lissotriton helveticus. NCBI lineage: Eukaryota > Metazoa > Chordata > Amphibia > Caudata > Salamandridae > Lissotriton > Lissotriton helveticus. The sequence continues at coordinate 377,240,698 of NC_136060.1, forward strand.
TTTGACTGGGTAGGAGTGTTCCGCTTAATTCAGATACTCTGTCCATCACCACCCCCTTTATGAATCGTTTTGGCCACCACAAGTGTGGAAGGTTATGCTCAGATGTGAGTCCCTTGCTCACTGCACCATCAGGATTCAAGCAAGCCGGGCCGAAGACGGCTGTAATGCCAGAAACCGGTCCCCGGAAGCTTGTTTCCTTTCCAGTAAAGAATTGGCTTGGTAGTTTGGTCTGCCCTGTTCCCATGATGCACTGGGCCAGGGTCAGACTAATTTGCATGTAGCCAGGTTCTGAGCTGGGATGGTGCAGTGAGCTAAAAAACGGTGATGGGTCAAGCCCTGATCTTTTGACTGGGTAGGAGTATTCTGCTTAATTCAGATACTCTGTCCATCACCACCCCCTTTATGAATCGTTTTGGCCACCACAAGTGTGGAAGGGTATGCTCAGATGTGAGTCCCTTGCTCACTGCACCATCAGGATTCAAGCAAGCCGGGCCGAAGACGGCTGTAATGCCAGAAACCGGTCCCCGGAAGCTTGTTTCCTTTCCAGTAAAGAATTGGCTTGGTAGTTTGGTCTGCCCGGTTCCCATGATGCACTGGGCCAGGGTCAGACTAATTTGCATGTAGCCAGGTTCTGAGCTGGGATGGTGCAGTGAGCTAAAAAACGGTGATGGATCAAGCCCTGATCTTTTGACTGGGTAGGAGTGTTCTGCTTAATTCAGATACTCTGTCCATCACCACCCCCTGTATGAATCGTTTTGGCCACCACAAGTGTGGAAGGGTATGCTCAGATGTGAGTCCCTTGCTCACTGCACCATCAGGATTCAAGCAAGCCGGGCCGAAGACGGCTGTAATGCCAGAACCTGGTCCCCGGAAGCTTGTTTCCTTTCCAGTAAAGAATTGGCTTGGTAGTTTGGTCTGCCCTGTTCCCATGATGCACTGGGACAGGGTCAAACTAATTTGCATGTAGCCAGGTTCTGAGCTGGGATGGTGCAGTGAGCTAAAAACACGGTGATGGATCAAGCCCTGATCTTTTGACTGGGTAGGAGTGTTCTGCTTAATTCAGATACTCTGTCCATCACCACCCCCTTTATGAATTGTTTTGGCCACCACAAGTGTGGAAGGGTATGCTCAGATGTGAATCCCTTGCTCACTGCACCATCAGGATTCAAGCAAGCCGGGCCGAAGACGGCTGTAATGCCAGAAACCAGTCCCCGGATGCTTGTTTCCTTTCCAGTAAAGAATTGGCTTGGTAGTTTGGTCTGCCCTGTTCCCATGATTCACTGGGCCAGGGTCAGACTAATTTGCATGTAGCCAGGTTCTGAGCTGGGATGGAGCAGTGAGCTAAAAAACGGTGATGGATCAAGCCCTGATCTTTTGACTGGGTAGGAGTGTTCTGCTTAATTCAGATACTCTGTCCATCACCACCCCCTTTATGAATTGTTTTGGCCACCACAAGTGTGGAAGGGTATGCTCAGATGTGAGTCCCTTGCTCACTGCACCATCAGGATTCAAGCAAGCCGGGCCGAAGACGGCTGTAATGCCAGAAACCAGTCCCCGGAAGCTTGTTTCCTTTCCAGTAAAGAATTGGCTTGGTAGTTTGGTCTGCCCTGTTCCCATGATTCACTGGGCCAGGGTCAGACTAATTTGCATGTAGCCAGGTTCTGAGCTGGGATGGTGCAGTGAGCTAAAAAACGGTGATGGATCAAGCCCTGATCTTTTGACTGGGTAGTAGTGTTCTGCTTAATTCAGATACTCTGTCCATCACCACCCCCTTTATGAATCGTTTTGGCCACCACAAGTGTGGAAGGGTATGCTCAGACATGAGTCCCTTGCTCACTGCACCATCAGGATTCAAGCAAGCCGGGCCGAAGACGGCTGTAATGCCAGAAACCGGTCCCCGGAAGCTTGTTTCCTTTCCTGTAAAGAATTGGCTTGGTAGTTTGGTCTGCCCTGTTCCCATGATGCACTGGGCCAGGGTCAGACTAATTTGCATGTAGCCAGGTTCTGAGCTGGGATGGTGCAGTGAGCTAAAAACCGGTGATGGATCAAGCCCTGATCTTTTGACTGGGTAGGAGTGTTCTGCTTAATTCAAATACTCTGTCCATCACCACCCCCTTTATGAATCGTTTTGGCCACCACAAGTGTGGAAGGGTATGCTCAGATGTGAGTCCCTTGCTCACTGCACCATCAGGATTCAAGCAAGCCGGGCCGAAGACGGCTGTAATGCCAGAAACCGGTCCCCGGAAGCTTGTTTCCTTTCCAGTAAAGAATTGGCTTGGTAGTTTGGTCTGCCCTGTTCCCATGATGCACTGGGCCAGGGTCAGACTAATTTGCATGTAGCCAGGTTCTGAGCTGGGATGGTGCAGTGAGCTAAAAAACGGTGATGGATCAAGCCCTGATCTTTTGACTGGGTAGGAGTGTTCTGCTTAATTCAGATACTCTGTCCATCACCACACCCTTTATGAATCGTTTTGGCCACCACAAGTGTGGAAGGGTATGCTCAGATGTGAGTCCCTTACTCACTGCACCATCAGGATTCAAGCAAGCCGGGCCGAAGACGGCTGTAATGCCAGAAACCGGTCCCCGGAAGCTTGTTTCCTTTCCAGTAAAGAATTGGCTTGGTAGTTTGGTCTGCCCTGTTCCCATGATGCACTGGGCCAGGGTCAGACTAATTTGTATGTAGCCAGGTTCTGAGCGGGGATGGTGCAGTGAGCTAAAAACCGGTGATGGATCAAGCCCTGATCTTTTGACTGGGTAGGAGTGTTCTGCTTAATTCAAATACTCTGTCCATCACCACCCCCTTTATGAATCGTTTTGGCCACCACAAGTGTGGAAGGGTATGCTCAGATGTGAGTCCCTTGCTCACTGCACCATCAGGATTCAAGCAAGCCGGGCCGAAGACGGCTGTAATGCCAGAAACCGGTCCCCGGAAGCTTGTTTCCTTTCCAGTAAAGAATTGGCTTGGTAGTTTGGTCTGCCCTGTTCCCATGATGCACTGGGCCAGGGTCAGACTAATTTGCATGTAGCCAGGTTCTGAGCTGGGATGGTGCAGTGAGCTAAAAAACGGTGATGGATCAAGCCCTGATCTTTTGACTGGGTAGGAGTGTTCTGCTTAATTCAGATACTCTGTCCATCACCACACCCTTTATGAATCGTTTTGGCCACCACAAGTGTGGAAGGGTATGCTCAGATGTGAGTCCCTTACTCACTGCACCATCAGGATTCAAGCAAGCCGGGCCGAAGACGGCTGTAATGCCAGAAACCGGTCCCCGGAAGCTTGTTTCCTTTCCAGTAAAGAATTGGCTTGGTAGTTTGGTCTGCCCTGTTCCCATGATGCACTGGGCCAGGGTCAGACTAATTTGCATGTAGCCAGGTTCTGAGCTGGGATGGTGCAGTGAGCTAAAAAACGGTGATGGATCAAGCCCTGATCTTTTAACTGGGTAGGAGTGTTCTGCTTAATTCAGATACTCTGTCCATCACCACCCCCTTTATGAATCGTTTTGGCCACCACAAGTGTGGAAGGGTATGCTCAGATGTGAGTCCCTTGCTTACTGCACCATCAGGATTGAAGCAAGCCGGGCCGAAGACGGCTGTAATGCCAGAAACCGGTCCCCGGAAGCTTGTTTCCTTTCCAGTAAAGAATTGGCTTGGTAGTTTGGTCTGCCCTGTTCCCATGATGCACTGGGCCAGGGTCAGACTAATTTGTATGTAGCCAGGTTCTGAGCGGGGATGGTGCAGTGAGCTAAAAAACGGTGATGGATCAAGCCCTGATCTTTTGACTGGGTAGGAGTGTTCTGCTTAATTCAGATACTCTGTCCATCACCACCCACTGTATGAATCGTTTTGGCCACCACAAGTGTGGAAGGGTATGCTCAGATGTGAGTCCCTTGCTCACTGCACCATCAGGATTCAAGCAAGCCGGGCCGAAGACGGCTGTAATGCCAGAAACCGGTCCCCGGAAGCTTATTTCCTTTCCAGTAAAGAATTGGCTTGGTAGTTTGGTCTGCCCTGATCCCATGATGCACTGGGCCAGGGTCAGACTAATTTGCATGTAGCCAGGTTCTGAGCTGGGATGGTGCAGTGAGCTAAAAAACGGTGATGGATCAAGCCCCGATCTTTTGACTGGGTAGGAGTGTTCTGTTTAACTCAGATGCTCTGTCCATCACCACCCCCTTTATGAACCCTTTTATTATCAGTCATATCATTTAAGCAGCCCTAAAACACAATTTAAAGTGCTTTCTATATATATTTGCTGTTCAGAGTATGCACAGATAAGTGCTGAAAATAGAGCTTTAGGTGACTGCTTTTTTTCGTACCACGTGGGACATCAAAGTAATTAGCTGGCAATCCTAATCATAAAGCTAGAATTTTGTTGCAAGATCAGCCCAGTATTTATTTCCTCCACCCTTGATCCCTGGTTAATGCCATAATTGCAATAGCAATAGTTTAACGTATCTGAAACCCTGTGCTGCCTTCAATAGCATGCTGAGTTACTGCAAGTGTCTGGGAATGCACCCTGCATTCAGACAACTTCCTCCTCATTCTCGCCCTTCACTTTCATGCTCACCCTGCACTCACAGCGATCACAATTCTCTCACACTGACCCCCATGCACTCACACCATTCACCCTGCACTCAGTGATCACTCTGCTCTCACAATGCACTTGTGCGGTTTCCCCTGAACCTCAACCTGCAGCCACACAAGCACACTACCAACCCTGAACTCATTTGACACTTCATTCACCTGTCCCCCTCACTGCTCAATCTGCAATCTCACTTAAACAAGCCCATCACTAACCATGCATTCATTAGTCCCACTCTGCACTAACATGCACACCCAAATTCACATGGTCACCTCACTCACCCTGCAGTCACTCCACTTACCCTACTCCCACACTGTTGCATACCTCACTGTGCACTCACATGAGCACTCCTGCCACCCTCACAGCACAGAGGGTTAATGTGCCTGCTACAAAGAAGTTGTACCATGCAGATCAAAGAAGTGAGGGGCATATGTTCAAGGAAGTTGCGGAGTGAGCTGTTAGCAGTCATGGGTTAAGGCCTCTCTCTGCCACTTCAGAAAAAGAAGGCTGCCCCATATTTACAACAATATGGTGCAGCCTTGCGTTTCCCCTGCGCTGGCGCTACACTTAGCAGTGTAGCGCCAACGCAGACACCATTACACCATAGTGCAAGGGTGTCTGGGTGCAGGGAAAAGATTGTTTATGTACAGGAGGGGACCTTCCTGTACATAAACAATCTTTAAATGCCATTTGTCCCACTTCCATGTGTGCTGCTTAATGCAGCACACACAGAAATCACAAAATGGATTTTTTTTTAAACATTACAAATACAAGGCATTTTGCTTGTTCCATGTGTGCTGCACAAGGCAGCACACATGGATGGAGCAAAAATTAGGAGAAATAATGCATTTCTCCTAGTTTCGCCAGCTTAAGACCAGGTTTTCCCTGTTCTTAATTTTAACGCTGCCTCACTTTTATGCTGCCCTTGTAAATAGGCCGCAACATCAAAATCAGTCCCTGTTGCAGTGGAACGTCCACCGCAACACCCACTGCCCACCCTTTTGCGCTAAGCATAGCATGAAAGGGGGCCTTATTTACAAGGCAGCGTTAAGCCAAGTTAAGTGGCTTAACTCTGCCTTGAAAATATGGCAATGCCCCTATCGCCACCACAACGTCGTAAAAAGTGACGGTGTGGTGTCTATAGGGGCTTGTACATATGCCCCTGAATATATTGAAACTATGAGTAGCACTATAAAAATATATATGTTTGCCAGAAAGGTGCTATAGAGAGATGAGGCGCATTGTTGGTGAGTGGTAGTGAGGGAATTAATGGAGCAGGAAACACACATTGTTTTGAACATTATTTGCCGGATATGGCCCGGGATATGTGGGTGGCGGTCGATTATGTAGTGTACCAGATTCCAGAAATTTCTGTCAGGTGGTGGGGGGGAAGCCCGACATTTAAAAAAATTCAGCTGGGGGGCTCAACCATCAAAAGTTTGAAGACCTCTGCTCTACACCAATCTACTTCACTCGATACCCATTCCACTTTAAAACACACTACTCCATTCTATGCTATTCCACTCTACGACACTGCTCTATGCCCCTCCACTCTATGACACCTGACTCTTCAACACTCTTCACCACTTTATGCCACTCAACAACACTCTACTCCACTCTACGGCACTCTCACTACTCTATGCAACTACTACTATGCCGCTCATGCCACTTTATTCCACTTAACTCCACTCCACTTTAATGTATGACACACTACTCCACTATTCCATTCTGCAACACTCTACTCCACTCTATGCCCCTCCATTCAACACACCTCTTCTCTGCACCCCTCAACTCAATGTCCCTGTACTCCACGCACCTCCACTCTTCTTCAATCTACACCACTCCACTCACTCTACACCACTTCACTCCACTCTATTGTGTAACACACTACTCCACACTATACCACTCTACTTTGTGACACTCTACTCTACATCACTCCACTCTAGGCCCCTCCACTTTATGCCACTATACTCCACTGTACTCCATTGTACTCTACTCCATGACACTGCACTCTAGTCCACTGTACTCCAATCCCCTCTATTCCACTCTACACTACTCCTCTCTACTCAACAACACACCACTCCAATCTACGACACTCCACTCAAAGGTGCAACTCTCCGCTCCACTCTACTCCACAACATAGGCCATGGAGAGGTCTACGACAGGCCCACCCTTATTTAGTTTATCAAAAAGTTCCCCAACTGTCGGGGCAGTTATTTCAGACAACTGAGATGCCTCAGGCTGGAAAGGAAAGGGAGGGGTCACCTGTGTTGTAGACAGAGAGCTAAAGAAACACCTTCTCTCCAGGGTGCTTGCTGCCTGAAGGAAATTTAAATGTGTGTATTTAGTTAATCTGAAAATATAAATGAGGTTTGCAAGCCAATATTGCCTTTGATGGATTCACCTGAAGCTTTAGGATGACAAAAATTTCTTATTTTTGAGAGGTAATGTAAGTGTTACCAGCTGAATCCTGGAATTTAGGCTTTTTAATGAACTATAAAAAAAATTTGCAGTTTGTACAGTCTGCGTATTAATGAAATATATATTTTGAAAGCACTGTTTTTATCTTAAACCTAAATCTTTTTGCACATTTTGAAGCAGCCTGTCTGTGTAATGCAATTTTAAAATGACAACATATATTTACTGTTTTTTCTGTTACAGGTTGGAACCTCTTAGTAATAAAAATACACATCACTAATTCCCTTTACACTAACCTGAATTCAATTCTGTGGCTCTTTGGTTACACACACAGCAGCAATAATCGCATTAACAAACAAAATGTAAAATAAGGTAATTCCCCACTAATTAGTTTAACTACATTTATTTTTCCTTTAAGGTGTGTGCATTAATTTACATGTGTAGATCAACAAAATAGTTACAGAATATTTTGGTCTTTGTGGTCATGCCTTTGCTTCCACCACATTATGGTCAGGATCACAGTTCTCATACTTTTTTTCATGTACTTTGACTGCTAAGGCTATGACAGTGTTGGAGCGTGGGCCCAAGCAAACATTTATCTCCAGAGAGGTGACCTTTTTTGCTGCAAAAGAGGTAAAGGGAGAAAACTATCACTTGTTAACATTTCATTTTACTGCAACCAATGTGGCCACACAAAAATCCACTCAATAACTTAATCTGAGTTTAGTAGGGTTTAATTATAAATTTAGAAACAAATCAGTGTAGACTAATCTAAATATGATTATGTAAAAGTACACAAAGATCAAGATAGACCAAATTTCTTGAAGAGGTTTACCCTACATTATACAAAGCGGACAGCTAGCTCTATGACGATGATGCAGATGATCAGGAAAAATAATTGAGTATTACCTTTCATCTGAGGATTCTCCTTAATGAGCATGAGCAAGCTACCTCTTCCTACACTACCTGAAAATGGGCAATCCTAAACCAAGAAGCATTCAGTAAGGGTGAAATCAGAAATGTGTTTGCTTTCAGAGTCTTCAGTAGAAGGCACTCCAACCATAGGTCAAGTAGCATAGAGCCACACAAGCAGAAGCATAGGGCTGCTCCCTGTGAAAACCTAAGACGACTCTCCTGTCTCTCACTTCGTTCAGCATAAAATATCAATTGAAGTCAGAGTAGACAAACCCAAGTGATCTTTGCCTGTGAATTTCCATAGCTCGAGTACAACTGGATACAAAATCACCTTTCCCACATTGATAAGTTGCAACTTCGATCGTCCTTTGCCATTCTTCTCCTCTTCCATGAGAATTCGCCTCCTTGCTCGTTACTCCGGTTCTTCTTGCCAACTTCATCTTCTCATGCCCTGCTATCTAAAGAAAACAAAACTCTCCTATGCTAACTAATGAGGCTTTCTCTCTCCGTACCTGCTGTGGAAACAGAATACATGTACACACATTCTACATTGAAGGTTAAATACGAATTACATGTTAAACTCTAAGGGCCTCATTTATGAGACCATGCGTCACTTTTACGCCGCCGGTGTGTCACTTTTTGTGACGCACCAGCAGTGTAAAAAATGTGCCTTGTTGCACCATATTTACAAAGTGACGCATCTAGGTAGAAGCGTCACTTTGTAAACCCCTGCGCTACATTATACCTGCGCCAGGTATAATATATGCAGGAGGGCGTTCTGACGCAAGAAAAGGTCATAGAAGTGACGCAGTGAAATCTATAAGATTTCACTGCGCCACTTCGAGGACGCAAATGAGTCAATTTCTTACGCCTGCCTCACAGCAGGCATAAGACTGACACAGGGCCTTTCACATGGGGCTTGCCCCATGTGAAAGGACACATTGCTGGAGTTGCGTCACTTTTGTGACACACTCCAGCAATGCGTCACTTTTGGGCCATACAGATACGTCAGAAATACTGACGTATCTGTAACTCCTTGCGCAATAATGCGTCATACTGTAAATAGGATGCATCATTGGTGTCGCAAGGAGGGCGCAATGAAAAGTGACGCATCGCTGTTTTCACGCAACGATGCGTCACTTTTCATAAATGAGGCCCTAAATGTGAGCTTGGACCACACTGTTTCTTGAGGCTCACTCTAGTCAATTTAATAGTGCACACGGTAACAGAATATGTGCACATTTCTACACACAATAAATGGAGCTCCTTAATACATGTATAAATTGGAAAGAATTGCAAAATTGTATTTCTGAATGCATCTGCGTGAAATAAATTCTTGTTACATGTATCAATGTTTAAACATTAGGTTACAGACATTCAAATTTAATAACCTCACAATGGGACACATTATGTTTATGTAAGTGTCACATAAAAAACTTTATTAATCACATTCTATACATGAGCATATCATGTGGAATACTTTAAATATGCAGTATTCCACCCCTTCTAGTAACGTTAATTGCACAGAATATATTTGAGTGCTGATTACACGTGAATGTGATGCACTCCTACGATATCTCAGATGGCATCAATATTACACTACTCCAACAGTTTGCCATTGTGTGCAGAGAGCAGTGCGTTCTGCAAAATGTGTGGTTAAAACTTGCAAAGAAGGTGCAGCGACTGAAAGATATCCCTCATCTGATTCTGAAACCCTTCCACCCCCACACTTCCTGGGGATCTTCCTGTCTCTACTCTTGACATCATGCCTCTTATGATTGAGCCTGTGTTTACAGATCTGTAAGTCAGGGCTGCTGGAACCATTGGTTCGCCATTTGAACTAGCTGTGCAAGAAGGAGCCCAGAGGCTCATGGGAAGGGATGCTTTTCATTTCTCACATAATTTAAGGTTGAAAAGAGCTTTCCATTGTACTGCAGCACAATAACTAAATAATCTGGCTCCTAGAGCTGCTTTGCAAATGTTTTGATGTCTGTGAAAGTTTGAAGAAGTGAGATCGGATAGGTCTTAGTAGTTTAAAATAGGGTTGTCCAACTTAGTTTCAAAAGCACCAGACCCGTGCCATTTTTTCAGGGCAACCTCTGACTATGTAAATGAATGCCCCTTACAGTTATTGCAAGTATTTGGGCTCTGAGATCTACAATAGACACCCCTGTAAAAATGCAATGTTCTCGTATTTGATATACTACATGTAAAAGTTCACGTACAACTGATTTTAAAAATTGATATTTGACCCTGCACTTTTAAAAAATTGATATTTGATCCTGCACCTTTAGAAAAAATGAAAACCGATTTGAATTAGCAGGCGACTGAATACTTCTGAGCACTTGCCACTTTAGAGGAGCCAGTTTTCTTCTACCCTTCTGGGAGGGCCTCGGGTAGACATTCAGTGTCTTCAATGTGTTTTTTGTTTCTACTCTTTATTATATTTTTTCTATTTTTCAGTCATGCTTGTGTGTTTACACTATGTCATCCGCTTACAGTAATTCAAAGCCAACAGAACGTTTTCATTGTGCAAATAAGAATCATATTTTTCTGAGATATGCATTAAACTAAAAAGGGTTTCTATACCTGATCTTGGTAAACCAATGGGCATATTTATGAGAGCCTCGTGTCACGTTTGCGCCACGCAAAGTGGTACATGCATGATGCAAGGCAGAGTCAGATATATGAAGCCACACAAAGCCACAATGTGTGGCTTTTAGTGGCCTCATAAATCAAGAGTAAGGCAACGCTGCGTAGCTTTACTCTGCGCAAGGGAGGCGTTCCATGGGCGTTGCAATGGGTGTTTCCACACATCCTTTATGGGTCTTGACACATTCCTGCATTTACAAGTAGTTGTAAACCTAGGAATGCATCAAATATTACCCCTTCGAGGGCAGGCATAATGGGGAGAAATATGATTATTTGCTGCCACAGACAACATCAGAACACTCGTCAACCGTGGAGAAATTGCAGCCCTGATCCTCCTCTACCTCTCCGCAGCGTTCGGCACCGCCTCCCACAACACCCTCATCAATAGACTCTGCAACATAGGTGTGAGAAGTTCGCCTGGCATATGATGCCCACTATTCTAGTGGGCACCTTGCACCAGTCCAAACAACCCTTATTGATGGTAGGTTTAGACAACCTTTATAGAAAGCTATCCTAGTGGTAGCTGTGGAGAGCAGCCTTCAGGCTAAATCTTGAAAGAATGTAAAGCAGCTTGTTTTACCAGTCTATAATCTCTTGAATGACCAACTGAAAGCAGAACCACACCAGGTATATATATATAAAATATATGTATTTATTGTAAACACACCCCTCTAGTCTCTTTATGAGGCTAGAGGCAAAAGTACAATACAAGAACTTAAATAGCACACAGTAAATTAGCACAGTATATGTTTTACCCTAGGGGCCTCACAAACCATATACTAAGAAAGTGGTATAAGTACTGCTCTCAACATAGAGACAAGACCTAGGGCCTGTAGAACCCATGGGGCAACCAGGAACCACCCACGGTAGGGACACAGGAGACCCACGGGGGACGCGTGCAGTGTCTAAACACAGCCGTGAATCACCATTGACTTCAATTGAGAAAGTTAGAGTTAGAATTTTGAAGAATAAGGACACTTAGGAGTGGACTACAGTAAAACCCTTTCAGTACTGGACACTTTGGGAGTCAAGACCCATGGGAGCACCGAAGTACTCGTGTTACCTCACCCAGGGAAGCCGGGTGCATAGGTGTCTTTTCGTGTCAGGTTTCGTCGTAGTTTCCAATGGAGAGCCGCAAAGAAGTGCTGCTGGCGACCAGGTGAAGAGTGCCCGGATCCAAGGGTGGATCAGAGATCTGAAGAATCTTAAAGCAGAGAGGACAGAGTCTGGGACACTAGCCAGTGACCAGAAAGGCGACAAGAAGATGCCAGCCAATGTCGGGTGCTTTCAAGTGATGAAGGTGAAGCTTGACTCTTCAGCCACGAGGACCAGGAGGCGTTGACGACAACCAAGAGCTGGACTCAAGCTGTCGCACGTCAGATGTTGAGTGCTGCCACGTCGGTATCCGGATTGGACCCAACAAGCCTTGGCAACAGCAACCCACGCAAGATGGAAAGATTGGCTTCGGAGTAGACTAGCAAGGTCTGAGGGACTCACCCTTTGAAGGGGAGTCAGGGCACTTCTGGACCAACCAGGGAAGCCCAAAAAACAAAGTAGATTCCTTCATGGGGACCCACCAGTCGACAGACTATAGATCGCGAAGGGGCCTTGAGCAGAAATGCAGGAAGCGGGCCCACAGAACACTTGTGGAGTGTAGGCCTCTAAGCATCAGTGCAAAAGGTGCTCAGGGCTTGTACTACAAGTAGCCCAATGCACAACGTCGGGAAAGCTCGGGAAGTCGATGCACTGGCAAATGTGCTGGATGTCCAGGAGTTCCGGTCCCACGTCTCTCGTGATGGCTACAGGTCTCAGCTTTGCTGGGGACTCGTGTCGGCCTCGAAGATGTCTGGTAGTCCGTGTCCTGTGTCGCAGATTCTTCGGGATCCGGCTGGAGCCTCAAAAATGCAGACTGGCAAGATGCTTCTTTGGTGCCTGTTTGAACAGGGAAGTAACTCCTTGACCCCAATGGAGATTTCTTCCGTCTTCCAGTCGTAATGGAATGTCGAAGGTCCAAGATATATGTTGCAGAGTTTCGTCCAGGGTAATCAAAGTCCTAGGGACTGGGTTCCTATACTTATACTAAGTTTAGGGGTTGGACTAACTCTAAGGTCCCACGTAAGGGAGGACGTGGGGAGGGGGTGGTTACACCCCTGCCCCTTTGTACAGTTTCGCACAAGAGCTGGGGCTCAGTGCCCCTGCAACCGGTTTGAACTGGGAAATGCACAGGGACACCTTGTGTGCCCCAGGCACTGTCTAGAAAGCATTCACTGAATGCACCCACCCTGCCCCAATACACTAAAGCCAGTCTGGGGAGGTACTGGCACCTCCCTGGACAGGAAACCTATTATCAAGCCTCCCCTGCCGGAGTTTCGTCCAGCAGCAGGAGGTCAGACTCATGTCTGTGGCAGCAGCATCCACTTTGTGATACTGGGGGCTCTGTTTAACTTCTACCGGGTTTACCAGTATGAACATGTCTTCTCCCTCTAGAAGGGTGGAATGCTACCAATGCTGCCAGAACTGGCAGGGGGTAGTATTCCAAAGTATTTGACACCAAACATGACATGTTTTGATGCAGCCATCCCAAAGTTAGCATTTACCGCGAGGTTATAATGCACTTACGAGTATATGGTATGGCTGTATCATAGAACAGCTATAAGGAAGGGATTCCGAAAGCTGCAGAGGGGCTCAGCTCATGCTTGGGCACCCTCTCACACAAAACCAAGCACTCTGCCTTCAGGATTGTCAAGGCCTGCCATAGGGGTGGTTTATATGTGTTTATATATATATAGGTAGATATAGGTATACTATATCTAAGTAAGGGGTACAAGGACCACCTTACCCAGGCTGCAGTAGCAGACCTGTGGTGCCATTTTGGAAGGCTTCCCAGGGGTGGCATAATACATGCTTCAGCCCCTGGTAGGTCTCTGGGGTACCTATGCCCTTGGTACCTAAGGTACCATTTACTAGAGACTCACAAGGGTAACCCAGTAACCAATCTGGAGTGTACCTAATGTACATGCAATCAATTTAGATAGGATGCAGCTACGCTGGGGTCCTGGTTAGCAGGGCCCCAGCCAGACTAAAGTTGATAAATCAGTAAAATACAGCAAAAAGTGGAGGTAACCATAGTAAGCAGATCCTACTCTCCTACACAACCCCCTCCCTCCCAAACGAAGGGACATTAAACTAACCTTGACCAGTTGAGGCTTCATGTTCTAAGTGGAAATATCTGAAGAGTCCTTCTGCATTGGCATGGTTACTCCCAGGTCTATGTTCCACTGTATAGTCCAACCCCTGTAGGGAAATGGACCACCTCAAAAGTTTGGGGTTTTCACCCTTCATCTGTTTTAGCCATAAGAGGGGCTTATGGTCTGTCTGAACTGTGAAGTGAGTGCCAAACAAATATGGCCTCAGCTTCTTCAGAGCCCAAACCACAGCAAAGGCCTCCCTCTCAATAGCTGATCAACGTTTCTCTCTAGGGGTCAGCCTTCTGCTAATAAAAGCTACTGGCTGGTCCTGACCTTCATCATTCAATTGTGACAGCACAGCCCCTACCCCCAACTCAGATGCATCTGTTTGGACAATGAATTCTTTGGGGTAGTTAGGACTTTGCAGACTTGGTGCAGTGTACATGGCCTGCTCAGGTCATTAAATGCCTTTTGACAGCTGACTGTCCACTGAACTTTCTTAGGCATTCTTTTAGAAGTTAGGTCAGTCAGGGGTGTCACAATGGATCCATACCCATTGACAAATCTTCTATAGTACCCAGTCAGACTCAAGAAAGCTCTGACCTGAGTCTGGGTAGTGGGAGCAACCCAGTCCATTATGGTCTGGATTTTGCTCTGCAATGGTTGAACCTGGCCTCCACCTACACGGTGGCCCAGGAACACAACTTGACTCTGCCCTATCTGGCACTTCGTAGCCTTGATAGTTAGGCCTGACTTCTGCAGGGCCTCCAAAGCATTTTCAGGTGGATCAGGTGATCTTCCCAGATGGAGCTAAATATAGCAATGTCATCTAGGTAAGCAGCACTGTAGTCTTCCAGGCCTGTTAAGACTTTGTTCACCAACCTTTGAAATGTGGCAGGTGCATTTTTCAGACCAAAGGGCATTACCACAAATTGATAATGTCCACTAGGGGTTGAAAATGCTGTTTTTGGCTTTGCATCATCAGCTAGTCTGATCTGCCAGTAGCCAGATGTTAGAATAAATGTGCTCAGAAACTTGGCAGAGGCTTACATATCTAGTTACTACATTGAGACCCCTGTAGTCAACACAAAATCTCATCTTTCTCTTACCACCCTGGGTGTGAGGTGTTGGTGCCAAGACTACTGGACTAGCCCAAGGGCAATCTGAGGGTTCAATCACTCCCAGGTCCAACATTTTCTGGACTTCTGTCCTGATACAGTCCCTGACATGATCAGGTTGCCTGTAAATCTTATTTTTAACAGGCAGACTGTCACCAGTGTCCACTTCATGAGTGCACCTGGTAGTCTGAATTGGAGTCAGTAAAAACATATGTCTAAACTGATCTAGAACTTGTCTGCAATCAGCTTGCTGCTGATCAGCGAGGATGCCTACCAAGGCTACTCCATCAACTGATCCATCATCAGGATTCTGACAGAGCAGGTCTGGGAGAGGGTCACTCTCTTCCTCCTGTCCTTCATCAGTAGCCATGAGCAAGCCCATATCTGCCCTGTCAACATATGGTTTCAATCTGTTGACATGAATCATCCTATGGTGGCTCCTGGGAGATCCAAGATCTACCAAATAGGTGACCTCTCCCTTTTGCTCAACAATAGTATGGGGTACACTCCACTTATCTTGGAGAGCTGCTGGGGCCAAAGGCTCCAATACCCACACTTTCTGTCCTGGCTGGTAAACAGTCAGTACAGCCTTTTGGTCATGCCAGGCTTTCTGTAATTTTTGGCTAGCCTCAAGGTTTTTAGTTGCCTTTTTCATGTACTCAGTCATCCTGGAGCGGAGACCAAGTACACAGTCCACAATATCCTATTTAGGAGGTTTGAGAGGTAACTCCCATCCCTCCTTCACCAGACAAAGTGGTCCTCTGACAGGGTGTCCAAACAGAAGTTCAAATGGGCTGTAGCCAACCCCCTTCTGAGGAACCTTCCTGTATGCAAACACAATGCAGTGTAGCAGAATATCCCATCTCCGCCTGAGCTTTTCTGGGAGACCCTTAATCATACCCTTTAAGGTTTTGTTGAACCTTTCAACTAAACCATTGCACTGTGGATGATAGGGTGTGGTGAACCTATAGTTCACTCCACACTCTTTCCACATTGCAGTCAAGTAGCTGAACATAACATTTGCACCTCTGTCAGATACTACCTCCTAAGGAAACCCCATCCTTGAGAACACTCCCAAGACGGCTCTTGCCACACCAGGTGCTGTTGTGGTCCTAAGTGGAATAGCCTCTGGGTACCTAGTGGCATGCTGTCTGAGGATCCATTGGTCCAACAATGTCCATCCCCACTCTTTCAAAGGGAACCCCCACCACAGGTAGTGGTATCAGGGGCGGCCTTTGTAATGCCACCTGCCTTACCACTGGCTTGACAGGTTACACAGGAGCGACAAAACTACTTTGTGTCTTCAGACATGTGGGGCCAGTGAAAGTGAGGGACAATTCTGTCCCAAGTCTAGTTCTGGCCTAGGCGTTCTGTTAGGGGAATATCATGGGCTAGTGTCAATAGGAAGCCCCTAAATTTCAAAGGTATGACCAACCTCCTGGCTGCACCAGGCTTGGGGTCTCTACTCTCTAAATACAGGAGTCCATCATCCCAATAAATCTTATGGGTGCCACTAGCATTCCCAGCAGCCTTAGCAGCAGTTGTTGCTGTCTGAAGGGTTCAAGAGAAGGGCAGCTCAGCTGCCCCTGACTCAGATCTGCCCTAGAAGGCACCCCGTCCCCAAGAACTCAACCTGATCAGGCCCAAGCTCCTCTGGGACAGTTCCTTCTTCAGGCTCACAATCATCTTCCTCAAAAGACTGATCATCACTCTGAGTATGGGGGGAAGGCACTCCCTTGACCCTACTGCTCCTTTTCTTGGAAGGCACCTTTTCCATTACCCCAGAATCCAGGGCCTGTCCAGTGTTAGACTTTCTGACCTGTGAACTAGTCACAGCAAACACATGTGCAGGGATCCCCAGCATTGCTGCATGGGTCCTCAACTCCACTTCAGACCAGGCTGAAGTCTCTCAGTCATTTCCAAGCAAGCATTCTACAGGGAGGTCTGCACTTATCACAACCTTCTTAAGGCCAGTTACCCCTCCCCAGGAGAAAATAAAAGCTGCCAGGGCATGAGTGGTCCTGACATTACTAGCATTGATCACTTGGTAAGTCTCACCAAGTATGACTTGTTCAGGGTTCACAAAGTCTGGTGTCCCCATTGTGACACTTGCCCCTGTGTCCCTGTAGGCCTCTGCCTTTTTCTCATTTATCAAAGGCTGTTGTCTGTACTTGCCGAAGTTATTGGGACTCACAGAGGAGGTCATATCCATGCCTCCATCACAGACTAACACAGCCTGAGTATGTACTCTGACTAGGCCGGAGTCCATCTCAGTTCCCAGGGTTAACCGTACTACATCCTACTGCTGAGAACCACCACTTGTAGCTGAACTAGGGGGAACAGTTGCCTTAGGGGCAATGGTGGCTGGAGTTGTCTCCTTTTTGGTGCAGTCAATGGTCCAGTGACTATTCTGCTTACAGACTTTGCACCATGGTTTTCTTTGACCTTCTTTCTTTTTAGAAGATTGGGAATTCCCACCATTAGAAGCTTTTTGGGGACCTTGTGAAGACTTCTGGTCTTTACCCTTCTCCCCACCTTTTTGATCTTGCTTCTTTTGGTCACCACCTTAGTTTTGTACCTTCTGCTTCACCCTGGTTCTGACCAATTTGTCTGTCTTCTTTCCCAATTCTTGGGGTGAGGTCAGATCAGAGTCTACCAGGTGCTGATGCAACAGCTGATTTTGACAGTTATTAAGTATCTGCTCCCTCATGATCAGATTATACAATCCTGTATATTCACACACTTTACTGCCCAATAACCGGCCCTCCAGATCCTTAGTAGCACAATGTACAAAGTCAACTCAGTCCGGAGTAAGTGTGTTCTGGGTGTCTCTGAACTGTATTATATACTGCTCAGTGGGTAAGCAAAACCCATCTATTAGAACACTCTTCAGGGCCTTGTAATCATCAGCATCCTCTTCTCTGACAGTGAGGAGCTTGTCTCTTCCTTTGTCTGCAAAGGAGAGCCACAAGATTGCTGCCCACTGCTCCTGGAGTACCTTCTGTACTTTGCAGGCCCTCTCCAGTGCGTTAATCCATTTGTGGATGTCATCCCCATTCTGATAGGGAGTGACAATCTTGGTTTCTATGGTCGTAAGACCTATCCCTACCACTAGTGATATTGCTGCCACCATGGGCTCTAGCCCCATCTTTTTTCTTGCTCTTTCAAGCTCTAGGACATGGGTACTCACAAACTTTCTCTTGGGGGCCAAATTTACAGTATGGTTTGTGTCCGAGGGCTGCACCGGTGGGGGCGGGGTCAGTGGGGGAGGGGGCAGGGCTAGAGCAACAAAAAAACTGTGACCATGAGGTTGAACACAGGTCCCTGCAGCAGACGCCTTCGTCCACTGAGCCACCAGACCCGGCATACACACATCTCTCTCTCCCCCCCCCTCTCTCTCTCTCTCTCTCTCTCTCTCTCCCCCTCCCTCTCTCTCCCTCCCTATCTCTCCCTCCCTCTCTCCCTCCCTCTCTCTCTCCCTCCCTCTCTCCCTATTTCTCCCTCTATCTCACCCAGACTGTCTCACTCCCTCTCACTCCCTCTCTTGCCCTCTCTCTCTCCCTGACTCCCTCTGTCTCACTCACTCTGACTGTCTCACTCCATCTCTCTCTCTCTGTCTCCCTCTCTCTCCCTGTCTCGCTCTCTCTCTGTCTCCCTCTCTCTCTCTCTTTGTCTCCCTCTCTCTCCTTCCCTCTCCCTCTCTGTCCCCCTCTCTCTCCTTCCCTCTCCCTCACTCTGTCTCCCTCCTCACTCTGTTTTCCTCCTCACTCTGTCGCCCTCCTCACTCTGTCGCCCTCCTCCCTCTGTCACCCTCCCTCTGTCTGTCACCCTCCTCCCTCCCTCTGTCTGTCACCCTCCTCCCTCCTTCCTCCCTCCCTCTGTCTGTCACCCTCCTCCCTCCCTCCTTCCTCCCTCTGTCTGCCACCCTCTGTCTCCCTCCGTCTCCGTTTCTGTCTCCCTCCCTCTCCCTTTCTCTGTCTCCCTCCCTCTCCCTCTCTTTGTCTCCCTCCCTCTCCCTTTCTCTGTCTCCCTCCCACTCCTTGTCTCTCTCTGTCTGTTTCCCTCTCTTTGTCTCCCTCTGTCTGTCTCCCTCCCTCTGTCTGTCTCCGTCCATGGGCGTCCGCAGACATTTTTCCTGGGGGGGGGGGGCAAAATGTTAACATCATCACCATCCTCTGACATGATGTGTGCCAGGTGGGACACAAGAAACACTGGGGCGCAGAACTGGGATAGCCTCAATTAAATGCCAGGAATCCAGCACAAGTGACTGACCCTGCTACAGGCCAACAAACACCACCTGTAGGGAAAACGCTAAACTTTCTGACAAGGTGCTTTATCTCTGTCTGCTAGGTGTGCAGACTTCCGGGTCCTCGATCCAACACCAATCAAGGCTGTCTTCAGCATGATTCGATTTTTATCAGAATACTTTAAAACAGCCTATGATAAAGCACCAGATTGAATATACTGTATACCAGTGTATGTTAGGGATTATTTGTATCAAACATATTTACCAATATTAGCTTCTTGGTGCTAGAATTCATGATAACTTTTATCCAAAGTTAAAGCACAACGTCAAAGTTAGTAATAAATATTGCAGCAATCACACACGCTAGTGATTCGCCAATGGGTGCTCCCTATACTAGAATTCCCCGGGCATTGCTACATTTTACACACATTCAATCAATTTATACAAAATAAAATGTATAGGTCCAAATGTTAGCTATATTTTTTAAAAGAAACTTAGAGTCCCTGTACGTGTAGTCAATGTCAAACTGACAACGTGCACACGTTTAGGGATACAATAATGGCCAGCTCCCTTATGCGGAAGCCCGGCCCCATAAATGTGTGGCACATGCGGCGCCCGCAGCAGCGGCACATCACAGGTCCAGGGATGCTGAGTCTTACACAGTGGTCGAAGTGGGGGGAAAAAAGTAGGGGAACAGTGGGCGGAGAATCAGAGGGCGGGAATAACCCAAGGATTGGATCTGTGGGTGGAGCCAGAGGTGTGACCAGAATGCGCAGACATCCCAATTTTTAGTATTTGTTTGGCATTTCACTGCCCAGTTTAATCAACCAATGGATACACATGATTATTTAAGGTTATAATGAGTTATTAACATTAAAATATATTCACAAAGTGGGATATGATTCTAATCACAGAATGTACCAAATACGATAAAATGTGGAAACACAAGCCATTTGTCTCCGAGCCATGGAGTTTCTGTCATCAGCACTACACCCTTTTTCAACAACAGCAGTTCAAACATGAATGGCAAAATATCCTAGTTTGCAAATGTTTTCTCTAAAATTATTGCTCTCCCATATTTGCCTCATAATGCAAGATCTGCTGTATGATCTGACCATTTAAACGAATAAATTGTTTGTAGCTCAAACATATCAAAAGTTAATATAAAATGTGAATTGTGTTGCTGCGGAGTGGATGGCCTATTGTAAAGGTTGACTGGTCACCTTTCTCACTGCTGCGTTTGTATGTTACACTGGTACTAATAAGGCAAAATCTTTCCAGAGACTGTTAGCATGTGTACACACTTCAAAATAATAAAATATCTGAAAATATACTGCATTACGCTGCAGCCTTTTTTTTAATGCATAATTTAGTCAACACTACGGCATAATGTTGTCATCCTTTGCTGCATAATTAATTCCAGTGGTCCCACAGCAGGCAGCACATGTTAAAAGTGCTTGTGAATGAAGCCAGGTGACTGTAAGTTTGCGAACTTAGTTTGATGTGTCTGCAAGTCCTGCATTGCCAAACCCTGGTGAGTTGCAGCTACTACTGCTGAAACAAGGCCAATGGAGGTACCTATGGGTGAGGCAGACTTGCCTCAAGGGCAGGTCCAGCCATAGCCCTGGTGGTGTCCTGCGCATTAATGTTTGTTAGTGCCCGCCAATGACCACCTCTGCCATGGATTCCCTCACTACCACCCTTTAACTGTCCCCCCCAAGTTTCCATAACCACTCTCTCTCAGATGCATTTAATTTTATTTACAGCACCACTCATACCATTGTAGGGTGTCAGAGCACTTTACATCACAAACATTACACAGAGACAATCAATATGTGTGTAAATCACTGTATAGAAAATGTTACATAAGACTAAGGACTACAAGGTGAAGGAGTCACATGACAACCATCCTAGTAGCCCGTATAGTTTTATAGTGATTGGTCTGGAGAAACACAATACCCGGAATTTAAAATGTAATACCATGGTTGGGGGTTCTCCTTAATAATCAGAATTGATTTCTGTCACAAAGAACACTTTTTGGGACATTAGGATAATCAAAGACTGGGGGGGGTTGGGGGGGGTGGAACATAACGCTTTAATTTATACCTTGCAGTTTGTATGCAGCTCCTAGATGACAGTTAATAGCTCACTGTTCTAAGTTAGGATTTTAACTTATAAACTGCAAGTAACAAAAGGATCTCTCTGACAAAAGCAGTAGCCCACTGACCTATTTACATTATGTGCACTTTGTGATCTGCATGACCCATGTTCTTTGCAACCGGTATATTAACCCCCTGAGCTACCTTTCCATGAGTCAAAAATTCCACTAGACAAAATTCTGATATCTCTCTAGGAAGAACATTAATCACTAGAGTCATCATGACATTTTTATTGTTGCAGAAAATTGCTGGAGGCCAGGAAGGAGGCAGCAAGCGTTTTTAAAACCATAATAAACTTGCAAACATGATGCCTCCACCTAAAGTCAGCACCCGGTGCGGTAACACTGGTTGCAACGCCCTAGAGCTGGCCCTTCTCAGGGGTCCTGTGACCTCAGTGACTGTTGTTCTAGGGCGTGCTGCTTCATAGGCCTGACCGCAAGACTGGAGGCGAACTTCAGTATGGATAGTGGTGGACAAGCCTTGAATGTTAACCTACACTTGTCATGCTAGGGTCCACCTGCTGGTGCAAAGACACCAGGACTTCTAAGGTGTTGCGAAACATTCTAAGGTCTAGCATGTGCTTGTGCTCTCGCAGGAGAGTGGTCTGGTGGACTTGTTATTAAGGCTTAACCTGGTTCCCAGTTCCAAATTTAGCAGCTCTGACCATAGTGCCCCATCCTCTCCCCCACTGAACACCGTACTGCCCCACTGAGAAAAGCTCCCACTGTCTTCAACTACAACCCAATTGTTGCCGCTATAAACACCTGGATGCACCTCAATTTAAATTACGCACTAGAAAAGAGCAATATGCGGCCTACAAAAAAAAAGTAACAACATCCTGGAAAAAGCAAATACTTATAGGGAATGCAAAATTTAGCAAACCATGGGAAATGTAAGCAGGAACAACATGGTTACCTTAATTCTTTTACACTCACTATTCAGAAATCAGTGAGTGCTTTTGCCTGAAAAGTTAAGGACACGACTACAGGGCCCTGAATCGACCCATTTCAATGACCATTGCTTATATCCTTACAAAACGTAAGCAGTATGGTTAAAAGACCACATTCCTGGACGCAGAGCGGCAGCACACATTTTGTTTCCTAATCAACACATTACACTACCTCCAGGATTGATGCACTAGTTCCAAGTCCAGGGAAAACAAAGACAAGAAAACAAAAATAGCGCTCCACTTGCAAACTCTGTAAAAGTGGCGCTAATGTGTTTCAGTGTGAATAAAATCAGTTTGGCCAGTTTGCTACCACTCTGTCTTACTTTATTTAGTTATTTATCTATTTTTCATATTTTTAGCCTTGTATTCCCAATGCTGCACTTTGGAATTAAAATGTCAGAAAAATAAATTTCCAGCAAAAGCGTCTTTTTTTTTGGATCCATTTCACAGGGAAGCAAATAAAAGAAAGGAGAGGAAAGAGTGAGAACCCCGTCTTGAAGTCACAGTTTTCATGGGCGTGCGCAGGGGGCGCAAGGAGAGTTGCTCCAGGGGGGGGTAAGCGCCCTTCCTTGCCCGCCCTTCCTTGCCCGCCCTGCGGACGCCCATGTCTCCGTCTGTCTTCCTCCCACTGTCTGTCTCCCTTCCTCTGTATGTCTCCCTCTGTCTCCCTCCCTCTGTCTCCCTTCCTCTCCCTTTCTCTGTCTCCCTTTCTCTGTCTCCATCTGTCTCCCTTTCCCTCCCTCTCCCTCTGTCTGCCTCCCTTTCCCTCCCTCCTTTCCTTCCCTCCCTCGCTCTCCCTCTGTCAGCCTCCCTTTCCCTCCCTCCTTTCCTTCCCTCCTTCGCTCTCCCTCTGTCTGCCTCCCTTTCCCTCCCTCGCTCCCCTCTGTCTGCCTCCCTTTCCCTCCCTCCATCATTCTCCCTCTGTCTGCCTCCCTTTCCCTCCCTCCTTTCCTTCCCTCCCTCGCTCCCCCTCATTCTTTCCCCCTTTCCCTCCCTCCCTCGCTCTCCCTTTGTCTGCTTCCCTTTCCCTCCCTCCCACGCTCTCCCTCCCTTTCCCTCCCTCCCTCGCTCTCCTTCACTCTCCCTCCCTTTCCCTTCCTATCTTGCTCTCGCTCTCCCTCCCCATCCCTTTCCCTCCCTCCCTGTCTCCCTGCCTACACCTCCCTCCCTCGCTCTCCCTCTGTCTGACTCCCTTTCCCTCCCTCCTTTCCCTCCCTCCCTCGCTCTCCCTCTGTCTGCCTCCCTTTCCCTCCCTCCCTCGCTCTCCCTCTGTCGGCCTCCATTTCCCTCCCTCCATCGCTCTCCCTCTGTCTGCCTCCCTTTCCCTCCCTCCCTCCCTCGCTCTTCCTCTCTCTGCCTCCCTTTCCCTCCCTCGCTGTCCCTTGCTTTCCCTCCCTCCCTCTGCCTCCCTCTGTCTGCCTCCCTTTCCCTCCCTCTCTCCCTCGCTCTCCCTCCCTCTCCCTCCCTTTCCCTCCCTCCCTCGCTCATCCTCTGTCTGCCTCCCTTTCCCTCCCTCCTTTCCTTCCCTCCCTCGCTCTCCCTCTGTCAGCCTGCCTTTCCCTCCCTCCTTTCCTTCCCTCCTTTGCTCTCCCTCTGTCTGCCTCCCTTTCCCTCCCTCGCTCCCCTCTGTCTGCCTCCCTTTCCCTCCCTCCCTCATTCTCCCTCTGTCTGCCTTCCTTTCCCTCCCTCCTTTCCTTCCCTCCCTCGCCCCCCCTCATTCTTCCTCCCTTTCCCTCCCTCCTTTATCTCCCTCCCTCGCTCTCCCTCTGTCTGCTTCCCTTTCCCTACCTCCCACGCTCTCCCTCCCTTTCCCTCCTTCTCCCTCCCCCTCCCTCCCTCGCTCTCCCTCCCTCTCCCTCCCTTTCCCTTCCTATCTCGCTCTCGCTCTCCCTCCCCATCCCTTTCCCTCCCTCCCTGTCTCCCTCCCTACACCTCCCTCCCTCGCTCTCCCTCTGTCTGGCTCCCTTTCCCTCTCTCCCTCCCTCCCTCGCTCTCCCTCCCTCTCCCTCCCTTTCCCTGCCTCCCTCGCTCACCCTCTGTCTGCCTCCCTTTCCCTCCCTCCCTCCCTCGCTCTCCCTCTGTCTGCCTCCATTTTCCTCTCTCCCTCGCGCTCCCTCTCTCTGCCTCCCTTTCCCTCCCTCCCTCGCTCTCCCTCCCTCTCCCTCTTTTTCCCTCCCTCCCTTGGTCTCTCTCTGTCTGTGTCTGCCTCCCTTTCCCTCCCTCCCTCGCTCTCCCTCCCTCCCTCTCCCTCCCTCGCTCTCCCTCTGTCTGCCTCCCTTTCCCTCCCTCTCCCTCGCTCTCCCTCCCTTTCCCTCCCTCGCTCTCCCTCTGTCTGCCGCCTTTTCCCTCCCTCCTTTCCTTCCCTCCCTCGCTCTCTCTTGCTCTCCCTCCCTCGCTCTCCCTCGCTCTCCCTCTGTCTGCCTCCCTTTCCCTCCCTCCTTTCCCTCCCTCCCTCTCTCTCCCTCTGTCTGCCTCCCTTTCCCTCCCTCCCTCCCTTGCTCTCCCTCCCTTTCCCTCCCTCTTCCTCCCTCTCCTTCCCCCTCTCTTTCCCTCCCTCATTCTCCGTCTGTCTGCCTCCCTTTGACTCCCTCCCTCGCTCTCCATCTGTCTCCCTACCTTTCCCTCCCTACCTCTGTCTCCCTCCCTCTACCTCCCTCTGTCACCCTCTTCATCTCACCCTACCTGTGTGTGCTTGGGCTGAGACAGCTTCCGGGCACACACACACACACACAGCCGCACCGAGCACTTCATAGGTCTTTAAAAGACGATTTGTATGTTAATGAGGCTATTGTATTTCACCTCTTAGCGCCCCCGCAGCTCCACTCTGACTATCACTGGAATGCCCGGGCCCCCACAAAGCAGCAGAGTCTCGGCGCGCAGTGTTTGCAGACACTCTTTAATTTTATTTTTTTAAAACACGGGTAAATTGTCTGCAAGGTCCGCGGGCTGCCCAGGAAGGCTTGCTGGGCCGCTGGCGGCCCGCGGGCCGTACTATGAGTACCCATGCTCTAGGGTCTCCTTCTCTAAGGCTACCTGCTGTCTCCTTATTCTCAGCTAGGCTTCTTTCATCCTCACATGATGCTCTCTCTTCTCCTGGGAGGTACCCCTCCTATGAGAAGAGACAGGGGGCCCTATAGATGTACCAGAATGATTAGATTCCAGTGAAGAAGATCTTGTTCTTCTGGGTACACCACCAACTCTTCCTGGGGGGACAAAGACAGGGCCATCTTGGCCTCCCTCATCTCCATTAAGATCTGGATTCCCCAGGTCTAGGTCATTTTCATTTGCATGGTTTTTATCAGTCAGAGTCTTGGTGAGGCAACCCACCAGGTTTCTCTTCTTCTGATGTATCCACCCCATTGCCTATCCTGTCAGGATCTGATGCTTTCTTAAAGTCATCAAGCAATAACACCTCTATAAGGCGTTGGGTATTAGGATGGAGGCTTCAATTTTCTCATGGCACAGAGTCCCCTTAACTCTTGGAAAGAGAATGTGTCATACTTAGATGTCTGTACTTGACTGACATTTGGAACAGACCCACTAGGTCCTTCCTTTTAAGTCATGACTAGGGGGCGTGGTGTATGCACCTACCTACACTATTTGTTTCCTACTAAACCTCTCTTGAGTTGTGGCAAGGGTGTGCTAAGCCCTTAACACACACAACTCTAAGTTCAGTAGAACTTACTGTATTATAAGCTTGTATTATATGTACCTATGATACCTTCAGTGGTTTTTCAAATGATCAATACTCAAGATTTTCTGGTAAAACAATGAAAGCTGGAATCCCACACGCAGCACACCAATGTGAGAAGTTGGCTTGGCATATGATGTCCACTATTCTAGTGGGCACCTTGCACCAGTCCAAACGACCCTTATTGATGGTAGGTTTAGACAACCTTTATAGAAAGATATCCTAGTGGTAGCTGTGGAGAGCAGCCTTCAGGCTAAGTCTTGAAGGAATGTAAAGCAGCTTGTTTTACCAGTCTATGATCTCTTGAATGACCAACTGAAAGCAGAACCACACGATATATATATATAAAATATATGTATTTATTCTAAACACACCCCTCTAGTCTCTTTATGAAGCTAGAGGCAAAAGTACAATACAAGAACTTAAATAGCACACAGTAAATTAGCACAGTATACGTTTTGCCCTAGGGGCCTCACAAACCATATACTAAGAAAGTGGTATAAGTACCGCTCTCAACACAGAGACACGGCCTAGGGCCTGTAGAACTGCTGGGGCAACCAGGAACCACCCAATGTAGGGATGCAGGAGACCCACGGGATGCGTGCAGTGTCTAAACACAGCAGCGAATCACCATTGACTTCTATAGAGAAAGTTAGAGTTAGAATTTTAAAGAATAAGGACACTTAGGAGTGGACTACAGTAAAACCCTTTCAGTACTAGACACTTTGAGAATCAAGACTCATGGGAGCACCAAAGTACTCGTGTTACCTCACCTAGGGAAGCCAGGTACATAGGTGTCTTTTCGTGTTGGGTTTCGTTGTCATTTCCAATGGAGAGCTGCAAGGAAGTGCTGCAGGCGACCAGGTGAAGAGTGTCCGGATGGATCCAAGGGTGGATCGGAGATCTGAAGAACCTGAAAGCAGAGGGGACAGAGTCTGGGTCACTATCCAGTGACCAGGAAGGTGACAAGAAGATTCCAGCGGATGTCGGGTACTTTCAAGTGATGTAGGTGACGCTTGACTCTTCAGCCACGAGGACCAGGAGGCGTCAACGACAACTAGGAGCTGGATTCGAGCTGTCCCACATCGGATGTCGAGTGATGCAGCGTCGGTATCCGGATTGAACCCAACAAGCCTTGGTAACAGCAACCCAAGCAAAATGGGAAGATTGGGTTCGGAGCAGACCAGCAAGGTCTGAGGGACTCACCCTTTGGAGAGGAGTCAGGGCACGTCTGGAGAAACCAGGGAAGCCCAAGAAACAAAGTAGATTCCTTTGTCGGGACCCACCAGTCGACGGACCAGTGATCGCGAAGCGGGCCCACGGAACACTCGTGGAGTGTAGGCCTCTAAGCTTCGGTACAAAAGGTGCTCAGGGCTTGGACTACAAGTAGCCCAATGCACAACTTCGGGAAAGCTCGGGAAGTTGATGCACTAGCAAATGTGCTGGATGTCCAGGAGTTCCGGTCTCATGTCTCTCGTGAAGGCTACAGGTCTCAGCTTTACTGGGGACTCGTGTCAGCCTCGGAGATTTCTGGAAGTCTGTGTCCTGTGTCGCAGATTCTTCGGGATCTGGCGGGAGCCTCGAAAATGCAGACTGGCAAGGTGCTTCTTTGGTGCCTGTTTGAACAGGGGAGTCACTCCTTGACCCCAAGGGAGATTTCTTCCGTTTTCCAGTCGAAATGGAATGTCGAAGTTCCAAGATATATGTTGCAGAGTTTCATCCAGGGTAATCTAAAGTCCTAGGGACTGGGTTCCTATATTTATACTAAGTTTCGGGGTTGGACTAACTCTAAGGTCCCACCTATGGGAGGACCTGGGGAGGGGGTGGTTACACCCCTGCCCCTTTGTCCAGCTTAGTGCCAGAGCTAGGGCTGAGTTCCCCAGCAACTGGTTTGAACTGGGAAATGCACTGGGACACCTTGTGTGCCCCAGGCACTGTCTGGAAAGCATTCACTGTATGCACTCACCCTAGCCCAAAACACTAAAACCTGTCTGGGGAGGCGCTGGCACCTCCCTGGACAGGAAACCTATTGTCCAAGCATCCCCTGCCCGAGTTTCGTCCAGCAGCAAGAGGTCAGACTCTTGTCTGTGGCAGCAGCATCCATTTTGTGATGATGGGGCTCTGTTTAACTTCTACCGTGTTTACCAGTGTGTACCTGTCTTCTCCCTCTAGATGGGGGTAGTATTCCAAAGTGTTTGACACCAAACACGACATGTTTTGACGCAGCTATCCCAAAGTTAGCATTTACTGCGAGGTTATTATGCACGTAAGAGTATATGGTATGGCTGTGTCATAGAACAGCTATAAGGAAGGGATTCCGAAAGCTGCAGAGGGGCTCAGCAAATGCTTGGGCACCCTCTCACACAAAACCAAGCACTCTGCCTTCAGGGTTGTCAAGGCCTGCCATAGGAATGACTTAAAGGTTTATATGTGTCTATATATATATATAGGTAGATATAGATATACTATATCTAAGTAAGGGGGACAAGGACCGCCTTACCCAGGCTGCAGTAGCAGACCTGTGGTGCCATTTTGGAAGGCTTCCCAGGGGTGGCATAATACATGCTTCAGCCCCTGGTAGGTCTCTGGGGTACCTATGCCCTTGGTACCTAAGGTACCATATACTAGGGACTCACAAGGGTAACCCAGTAACCAATCTGGAGTGTACCTAATGTACATGCAATCAATTTAGAGAGGAAGCAGGCAGCCACTGATGCAGGGTAGGTGCAACTGATCGAGCACCCAAGGCAACCGTACTAGGGTGCGAGCCATCAGTTAGGACATTCCACGGGATACTATTACCCCCATTTAGGGTACTTTCTCTTACATTAAGGACTATCTACAATTCAAGATTTCAACCACCATAGCTCCAATGCCTGCCATGTGGATGATCATTCAGTACCTTTAACTCTATTGGGTTACCACGTCTTTTTGGAACCCCGCCACCCACGTGCACTATCTCACTTCACTCTAGGTCCTGAAGGGACGTCATCGATCCAGCAGGGACATTCAAGGTGTGAAACATTTCGACCTTTTAGCAGTTACTTGGTCACATTAAGCCTCAGAGTAGCCCACCAACCTGTGTGGGTTTTTAACTTACCAAGGTTACCACGCTATTAAAATCTCCCAGTGGATAGCCTTAGGTATTTTAATGTTTTTACATATTGTCACAGCACGTATTTCACTCCCTTTACCCCAGGTCCTAGCCCGCATACCCGCACTCACCTGTCGGCTTTTCTCTTAAAAGATCTCAGTGAAAGTGACCCTTTCAATCGGTGTCCCATCGGGCAGTGCAGCTCCGGCCCGACAAGGAGCATAAGCCCATTGATGAAACAGGACTCCCTTCGGGAAGTGTGAGGGCTAACAATAGAGGCAAGACCTTACCCTCCCCTTCGGGACTAGTTCCCTGAGACTGGGGATACACATCTGCCTCTCTTTCTCTCTCCTTCTCTTCACTCTTTTTCTACAACCGTTCTTCTTAGCCCTTCTCCCCCCTTTTTGATGAGTGGGTGATAATTTAGACCCTGCTGTTGGAACAGTGTCCCCTCTTGTGATACAGTCGACTTCTGGAGCACGGACACTGGACAGTAACAGGCTTCTGGTCCCCCCCCTTTTTGACCTTGTAAACGGAATATACCAGGCTCACTTCAGCTCCTATACATCATTGCCAAAAATCAAGAACAAGGTCAAGGATAATAAACTTATGTCCACCATATGTTATGTTATGTTATGTTATGTTATGTTATGTTATGTTATGTTATGTTATATTATGTTATGTTATGTTATGTTACGGTAATTTGTAACACGCATGGCTACTATGAGTTACCCGGCGCGGGAGCCAAAATAGAAAACTATGGTGAACTGTATGACACTATCGGTTAGATAAACAATAACATTTTTAGTCTCTTCTTGAACATACGGAGGTCGTTAATGCTCTGCCTTTTGAGAGGAAGTGAGTTCCAAGCTTCAGCCGCTTTGAATGTTAAAGAGCTTCCTCCAGTTCTAACAAGCCGAAAGCGGGGGATCGATGTCAGACACTGTGAGGCAGAACGCAGATGTCTTCGGGGGGCATAGAAACTAAACCATTTCCTCAAGTAGAGCGGACCAGTTCCATGAAGTGCTGAGTGGGCCAAAGTAAGAGCCTTAAATGTAACTCTTTGAGCCACTGGAAGTCAGTGCAGATCATGCAGATGTTGTTTTACGCTCGACCTGCCCGGAATGCCCATCAGAACTCTGGCCGCAGCATTTTGTACTATTTGGAGTTTCTGCAGCTGATATCCTGGTAGGCCAATATAAAGTGGGTTGCATAGTCAAGGCGGCTGAGGATCAAAGCACAGCTGTCTTAGGTAGTAAAGGTAGGAACTTCCTAAGGGACTTCAATGTGTCAAAACACTGACCGGGCAGTTTCTTTATTTGCATAGAGAGCCGAAGATTCTCCTCGAACCAGACTCCCAAGTTCTTGACACCCTGTCCCATGGAACTGGGTAAGGCGTAATCTGGCTGCCAGAGAGCTTCCCTGAACTGTGGAGGAAAGGATCCATATTAGAGAATCTCAGACTTATCCTCATTACACTTTAGCTGAGCTGCTGCAAGCCATTTAAATACGGCTATTAGACAGTTTTTAGCTTGAGTTGGAGATGTATCAGTGTCCTTCCCAGTGAGAGGAGCTGGGAATCATCCGCATAGGCGATGATCTTAGCTCCCAGCTCCTCAGCAAGATAGATCAAGCGGGTGACATATAGATTAAAAAAGAGGGGGCTCATGGTAGAACCCTGCGGTACTCCAGTAGCCACCTTTTGTTGGGCACGCCCAATAAACCCCTCCAACATGACCTTGGCCGCAGATCTATTAAAGATATCATAACCCTCCGCCCGCTTCTCTATTGGGCTCGTCTGTGGCGTACACCTGAGCTAGCTAGCTACGCAGACGGCCTTAGAGAAGTTATGAATATGCCGGGGTCTCATACAATTGTTTGGCTATCAAATGTTAAGGAGCTGTTAAGAGCTATTGGTTTTAGCGCAGCATTGGAGACCGGTGCATCGGTTTCCCAACTGGAGGTCAAGCGAGCATATTGGTTGTGGGTCGATGCCCAAGATGCTAGAGCTGAAAACCTGGGTAGACTCACAGACGAGTTCGTCTGCACAAGACAGTACACTCTCTTGAACTTTTCATGGATTTCATCAGAAAGCCTAAAGATAGGGCCTTTTACATCCAGTTTAGATTGGGAACCCTACCGGTACGAGAACGCACCTCCAAGTGGAAACCCCCTCATCAAACACCTGCCACTTGTCCGTTCTGTAACGCTGCACTAGAAACTATTTCACACCTTTTTTTCGCTTGCAGCGCCTATAACAAACCCCGATCGAGATGGCTAAAACCTGTTTGTCGGCAGCTTGAGACTAGGAGCCATGTCTCTGCCCTAAGAATCCTACGGACAGATCCTAATACTACATTGGTCTGTGGGGCAGCAAAATTCCTCAGTTGGGCATGGGTGATTAGACTTAAAGGCCCATGACAAATTTCACTAGGTGATCTTTTACTTTTAAAATCATACTCAAAGCTGTAAATGATTTAATGTTTTTTTATTTTCGTCTTTTAACTATTTATGAAGCGTTTTTTTATCAAAAATGTATTGTATATTAATTGTTATGTGCTTTTAAGATACTTTTTTATATCGAAGTAAAGCTTTGATGTCGAAAAAGGAGGTAGCCACACTTGCTGCGATCTATCTTCCAAAACTGACTTAATCCAGTTCCATGCTAAGGCAACAACTCCAATATCTGCGAGGCGGGTTAGTATCAGAGTGTGGCACCGTATCGAAGGCGGCAGAGAGGTACAATAAAATCAGCGCCGCTCTCCCACCTCTGTCCAAACACTCTCTGATAGCTTCTGCTATTTTGACAAGCACGGTCTCTGTACTATAAGCAGCTCTGAACCCTGATTGAGCAGGATGTAGAGATCCAGAAGTTTCTACAAAATTGCCAGGCTGCTTAAAAAACTCATTTTCGCACACCTTAGCCACGGCCGGAAGAAGGGAAATTGGACGATAATTCAGGGGCGTAACACAGGCACACACAGCACCCGCGGTGCGGGGGGCCCATGCGCCAGGGGGCCCCCTCAGCACAGCACTTTAGCTGCAGGTCTCCTGATTGAGCCCAGAGGGGGCCCCCCCGAGCTGCCTTGCATGGAGGCCCCTTACGGTTTGTTACGCCAGTGTGATAATTGGCAGGGTTGGCAGGGTCTAGAGAAGGCTTTTTAAGCAGAGGAAGGAGTTTGGCTTGCTTCCACTCAGGCGGAACCATGGCAGTTTGGAGGGACATATTAATAAGGGAATTAACCTCTGGGTTAACCACTTCTGCCACTGCTGCCAGCAAGCAAGCCAAGCAGGGATCGTCTGGGGAACCCGATTTCAATGATTTCAAAAAGTTAATGTGTCTTGATAAGCGACAACAGAGAATTCAGACAGGGAGAAGGACGAGCTGGGAGCATCTAGGTTAGAAAAAAAAATAGCCTGAGGGAAAGACTGTTCCTGGTCAGAATTAGGTGACCCAAAACTAGCTTGTATCAGCTGAATTTTATCGATCAAGACACTCGAAAGTTTCTCTCACCATATAATCGAAGAAGGTAGGGAAATATCCTCTGCGCAAGGGGTTACAAAACTTTAAACAATGGAGAAATCTCCTTAGCGTTATTTCGGGACTGGGCTATGCGCTCTGCATAGTGACAACTTTTAGCTAAACTTATGGAAGCGTAATATGCTTTCTGGGCCTTTCTGAGTGATATTTTGACATGGGGGCAGTAGGCCACTCTCCAATTATGTTCTAGTTTTTTACAATATCTCTTTTGCTCTTCAAGCTCACTTGCAAACCAAGGCTTGGAAGGAGAAATTCTGACCCGCTTCAGGAGCCGGGCGGGACAAGGTGTTCCACCGCCTGTGAGATCCTGCTCTTGAAGTTCTCCACTGCTCTGTCTAAATTATTAGAGGAAGGAATTTGAGATTCTGACAGACTTAAGCTTAGGGCCGAGGGATCAATTCTATGTGTAGGCCACCATTGAGCATGCCTGCTTGGGGAATGAGGCATCTGAATGGTCCACGAGAATTTGATCAAGAAATGATCTAACCAAGTTACTTGGAGGGGCTGGTTTACGCATAGGGTATGCCCTCCTTGATGCGTAGGGGAGTTAACCTATTGAGTAAGTTGGACAAGGGTCAGAGAGTCACATTGCTCCGTAGTATCACTCGCCTCTACACAATCCATATGGATATTAAAATCCCCAAGAAGTATAAAGTTAGAAAATTGTAGCCCTGAGGAAGCCCTGTGTGGGTGAAACGTGTTGGCTGTGTGTATCGACAAACCTGAGAAAAGAATAAAGAAGAATTTTCCACACTCAAGTCTTTGAAAACGTTGTCATTCAATTGCATATTTAACGCTATTTAATGTGTGCCTCTCTTTGCTTGTGGGTTTAATAGTGTTCTAGGTCTTGTGGCAGTGGACCTGTAGAGGTGGGCATGTTTTTATTTCAAATTTCATGTTCAGATACTTGTAGTGACTATAGGGTGAGTACGGTTGTAATTATTTCCCTAGCTGCCATTGCACTGCTTAAAGAAAATTGTAGTGCTCAAGAGACAATAATTTCATCAAGGGCCTTCAAGAAAGCTCCTGTGAGGCCTGGGGTCCTGTAAGCCACAGTGCCACCCAACGTGAAGTGAGGCGAGATAATACTAGAGAAGTCGAGAGACACTCCTTCTCCAATTTCGGTGATCTCGCCACAGCGAAAGGTCCATTTATCTCTAAACACCACTGCTATACCCCCACCTCTTCCCACTTTCCGATCAGCCCTGGAGATTGTGCACCCCCTTGGGATAGAGAGTTGAAAGGCAGGATCTGAGAACTCATTAAGCCATGTTTCTGTTATGAAAAATAAATCAAATTGTTCATCAGAAAGGAGATCGTAAATTTTCTGGCCAATGTTTGACCAATGAGCGGGCATTGATCAGTGCAGCCTGGTGCTAGGTGTTCGAGAACTTGGTAGTGTAAAACTAAAATCGCAGTTTTCGCAGGTCATTTGAGAATTATTTTCGATTGCCCACCCGCCAACACAGTTACCGCCTTTATGGCGGAACGTACACAGCTCAGCACAGCTATAAGAAAGACATGGGCCATGCGCCTCCGTAGGAAAACGGGCAGCAAGGCTGGCCAGCTCCCGGGACACGGACGGGTGCAGACGGGCTTACCTTAGGTGCGCCTTCGGCAAGCCAGCAGCGCGTTTGCGCCTATTTGTCAGCATTGCCCGGGAACAACTAGAGTGCTGCCTGCCTAAGATGGCGGCTTCTGTTGTCTACCCCAGGACAACCCGGAAGAGAAGCAGAAAACTGGCTCCTCTAAAGTGGCAAGTGCTCAGAAGTAATCAAATTCAGTCGCCTGCTAAATCAAATCGGTTTTAGTTTTTTCTAAAAGTGCAGGATCACATATAATTTTTTTTTAAAGTGCAGGGTCAAATATCAATCTTTAAAATCATTTTTACATATAGTTAAAATCAGAGATTTAAAAATGCGCAAGATGAGGTACACAACACACAAATGCTAAAATCAGGAACCGCTATAGTAAACAAGCGTTTAGACATGGTACACTCTCCCGTTCCAAACAGCTCCTAATGGCACTGGCATCCGCGCACCGTGCCTATTTGTCACCATTCCCCGGGAACAACTAGAGTACTGCCTGCCTAAGATGTCGGCCTCTGTTGTCTACTTTTAGGCAGATATGCACATTTGAACATAATATGCTGTACCCTCAGTGTGCAAGAGAGCCAATGGCATATATAAATATATCACATCTTAATATCATATTTTTTATTACATGAGCCAGAGGTAATAAACTGAGGTCTATTATACCCGATTGGATGGGCCATAAAGAATCATCTACCAACCACCCACAAAGATTACAGCATTCAGTGTGTTTTCTCGCAGTGAGAGAAGGTTTTATGCTCTTCCTTATGGTAATGTGAGAGTATGAGAAATACATGGAGAAATGCAACGCACTTTAAATCGCTGCATTGCGTTACTCTGCCCTGGGTAGGCATTTCATGGGCGATGCCTGGGTTTTCCCATGCAACTCCCAGGGTTTTTGATGCATTCCTAGCAGAGTGACCACTTGGCAAGAAGGAACACTCTGGACAGTGACATATAAAATTCAGGACAAAGAGTCAAAATTCAGGACAAAGAGTCAAAATTCAGGACAAAAATGCAGGACAAAAGGTCATTTTTGAGTACACAACTGAGGACGTTGCTTGGTTATGAAATGAACAGCTGACAAAAGTTCAAGCCAAAACAAGTTTATATTGCTTAGTTCACATTATATATTGAAGAATTGGGCAAACATTTATACATAGTTGGACATATTAAATGATAAAGAAAACTAGCAAACATATACACGTTCTGCAGAATTTGACAACCAGCATAAAGGGCAGTTTTCATACTTCTATCCCGCACCATGAATGATAGTGCCAGAGGCAATGCTGTGTTGCTGTACATAGACTTAGTGTTCACAGGCAGTAGCACCATTGGTGTAACATTAGCCCTAGCAACCCCTGTGGTGCAGGGGACCAAGGTCCAGGGGGCCCCCTAAGCACAGTGAACTGACTGGATCTGGGACCATAGTGGTAGGTGGTGGGTCTAGGGGGAAGGCCTCCATGTACTTTGCAGGGGAAGCCTTCGAGTTTTGTTACGCTGCTGAGTAGCACTACTAGAGAGTGTGAAATTAAGAGTTTATGATGGTGTGAAAGGAGGAGAAAGGCCTATAAACAGCGATGACTAGTGCAACTAATTCTTAGAGCCACATCACTCTCTCTCGTGCTGAGCTGTTTGCACATAGCCCTCAACCAGACACGTCGAGGGATTGAGTAGGCCCTACACACAAAAAGTAAGTGGGCGATGGTCTCAGTGCAGCTATTACTGGCTGGGCAGACATGAGAATTACCTTCTGCCCATCTTCCAGTTAGCGATCTTATTGGAAGAGACCCCACTCTAAGTTGGAAGTAAAGCTTCCTATCCTGAGGCTTAGTTATGATGTCCCAATAGGGCTCCAGGAATGGGGAAGCTTTTACCTCCAAAAAGCATCCCTCCAAAGAGGAGGGATCTGCGTCATTCCAGTTCCGGCGTTCTACCATTTCCCAATACCTTGTTTTTATTGTATCTTTGGCAGGAAACTGGGCCTGTTCTGGTTTCTCCCACAACTCCTTCATGCCCATAGTCCCCAATGTTCTGCACAAATCCCCTAACCAACCTATTCTGTGAAATGTATCGCAGCTGATTACATCCAGGAAGCCCCTTGCGTAATGGGCGAGTTCAGGAGTGACCCAAATACGCCGCCAATATAAAATGGGTCGTTGTCTAGCATACGGGGAAGTGAGAGAGGCAGAGATGAATGGCAAGGTAGAAGAGAGAGGATGGAACAGATAAAGAAAAGGGAACTGAGAGAGTAAGAGGTTTATTAGGGAGTAAACAGAAATATTATGAATGAATGAAATAATTTGATAGAGCGCGCAATACCCGAAGGTGTCTTAGTACTCGGTGGATCAAAACCAGCAAGGCCTTTAGCCTGAGGGCGCACCTTTGGCACGGCTCAGGTCTGCAACTGTTTTCTGAATTGCTGCATGGCGGGTTGTGAATGTAGGGCAAGAGGCAAGGAGTTCCATAGCTTCCCTCCACGGTACAAGAGCATTCGTGGAGCTCGATCTGAGGTTCCTACCGGGAATATACCAGAAGAGCCTTGTGAATTAAACACAGAGCCTTGAAATAAATCCTCTTTTCCACAGGCAACCAATGGAGGCCAAGCAGTAGATGAGAGATTTGTTTGAATTTGGTGACCTTCAGTAGCGTTCGTGCTACAGCGTTTTGCAAGCACTGTCATTTTTTATCAGATGTTCACTGTAAAGCTTGCATGTCATGGATTTCAATACCAATTGAAATGCACCATTCAATTGGAAATATGGTGCTCTTCTGCTGTTTCGCACAAAGGAGAACAGCAACTTCATTTACTGTACTGTGTGAAATGTTAGTAACTCTGTCGCTCAATGCTTTAGCACAGGTGTAGAAACATAAATTTTGTCTTGGACTTTTTATAGTGCTCTGACCCCGATCATCAAAACATCCATCATGTCTGCCACTTTCCAGTTGGATGAAAACTTGCAGATATCAATGCCGTCCTCAAGAAGCCCACAGTCGACCAGAATCAATTTAGTAACTTCCGACCAATCTCCATGCTTCCCTATCCAGCCAAAGTGATTGAGGAGGCCATCAACAAGCAACTCACAGCCCACCTCAATTTTCACTATCTTCTAGACAACACTCAATTGGATTTCAGAAAGAACCACAGCACCAAAACAGCAGTCAACATGGCCACTGACAACACTTGAATCATCCTGGACTGAGGCGAAATAGCGGCCCTCATCTTACTCAACCTCTCAGTCGCCTTTGACACTGTCTCCCATAACACCCTCATCAGAAGACTCCACGAGATTGGCATACAAGGATCTGCTCTCATATGGATTGGTTACTTCCTTATGGGAAGAACCCAAAGTGTCAGGCTGCCACCCTTCACATCAGAGACCAAGAAACTGATATGCAGATTCCCAAAAGGATCATCTCTCAACCCTACCCTTTTCAACATATAAATGACACCACTCACTAACATCATCTGATCACAAGACATCATCGTCATCTCCTACACCGATAACACCTGACTCATCCTCTACCTGACAGGCCAGACAACCACCACCAGAACCAAGTTTACCAACTGCATGACCATGGTAGCAGACTGGATGTGAACCAACTGTGACAAGACACTAAGAACTGGTCTTCGGCAACGAGACCTCCCCATGGGACTCCACTTGGTGGCCGTCGAAGCTAGGACCAACACTCACAACCAAAGACCACGCAAGAAATCTAGGGATCATCCTAGACAGCAAGCTCAACATGACGGCTCATGTCAACACAGTGTGCACCTCCTGTTTCCACATCCTACGCATGCTGTGAAAGATCTTCAAATGGTTGACTCAGAAAAAACAGAAGGACTATCACGTAAGCACTCATCACCAGCAGCTGCACTACGGCAAAACTCTCTATGCTGGAATATCCAAACAACTCTTAGACAGACTCCAGGACAGCCAGAACACCCCTGCAAGATTCATAGTCGGCGTCCCACGCCGCACCCACATCACACTGCACCTCAGGAAGCTTTACTGGCTCCCTATTCACAAGTGCAACCAATTCAAACTTATTACGCACATATACAAAGCCTAACACCAAGAGGACCAGCGTACATGCCGTATGCACTTTTACCAGACCAGGCAAGGGATGAGCCAGAAAATTTCAATCGCCCCCACTCTGAACTAAAGCGCTAATGACACCAAAAAAGAGAAGCAAGTGAGCCAAATCCTCCCTAGAACAGCTTCCTTATCTCTTCCATCCATGCCTCTATCCATTCATTCTTACACCCATCCATCCACCTGCTGATATCCACTATTTCACCTTTACATTCTGACATCCATTAGTTTGTTTATCCATATTCAATCTTTCCCCATTCCATCCTTTCATCCATCGATCATCCAGCTATCCAGTCTGCCATTCATCCATCCATCCTTCCATTGATCCATACACTCATCCATACATCCACTCTGCGATCCATCCATCTAGACACTCTGTATTCATCCATCCCTACACTTTGCCATTAATCCATTCTGTCATCCATGTATCTATCCATCCACTCGGCTATCCATCCATCCAAGCTGCCATCCCTCTACCCATTCACTCTGCAACTCACCCACCCTGCCACCATTCCACTTTATCCTTCACCCATCAATTCTGTAACTCTTCCATCCATCCACTCTGCCATCTATCCATCCAAACAGCCACCCATCTACCCTGCCATCAATCCATCCAATCTACCATCCATCAATTTTTCCACTCTGCCATCCATCCACTCATCCATCAATCCATCCACTTTGCCACCCATCCTTCAATTATTACACTCTTTCGTGCATTCATCCACTCTACTTTCCATCCATCCATTCAATCACTCTCCCATCCATTCATCCATCTATTTGTCAACTCTGCCACCCATCCATCCACTATGCCACCCAGCCATCCATCCACTATGCCATCCACCCATTCTGCCATCCATCATTCACTCTGCGTTCCATCCATCCACCTTCCCATCCATTCACTCCTTTTCACCATCCATCCCTTTACTCTGCCACTCTTTCACCCATCCATCCACCTATACATCCATTCCTTTATTCTGCCATCCTTTTGCCAATCCAACCACCTATCCATTCACTCCAATCCATCTACTCTGCAATCCTTTCACCTATCCATCCACAATCCATCCATCCCTTTACTTTTCCATCCTTTCACCTGCCCATCCTTACCTATCCACCCATCCGTTTACTCTACCATCTTTTCACCTGCCCATCCACCTATCATTCATTCATCCTTTCACCAACTCATTCATCCACCCTCTCACTCATTCATCCATATACTCTTTCATCCATCCACCCTCTCACTCATTCATCCATACTTCCTTCTTTACACTTTTCCTTCCAATATTCCTTCTGTCTTTCCCTGTTCTGTTTACCCAGCTGTCTCTGTTCCGAGTTCCTGCTAGCTCTTTTATTGACATTGTATTTCAGCGTTAATGAGCTTTTGTCTGTCCAGTTGCAGACAGAAGAGACCCATAGAGAGCCCCACCCGCCTTAGCTGCTAATGAGGGGGTTCACGATGCACCTGCAACAGACACCTACTCTCTGCCTCATTCGCCCACACTTCCCACACCCACAAAAAGCAAAACTGGAGGTTGCTCATTCTCCTACATCGAACTTAAGACCTGGAACAACCTTCCTCAACACATCAGAGCCTACACTTCACTTCTTGAGCTCCTCACATCTACACACCTGCCCAAGTGCCTGGATACCCTCTCGGGTGACTAGGGATCTATACAAATCAACATAACATTCACAGCTGGAGAGTGTTGGCACTGCCTGGGGTGATTCAGCCTTGAAGGGACTACTGGAAGAAGTGGACCTTAACCCAGACCTTCTAGAAAAGACAGTTTATATTGGTAGAAAAGTAATTGCTAAATGTGCACATTTCAAAAAGTGCTAGTTCTTTGCCTTACCCTTGTTTGCTGCACGTCATGAAATTGTGCAACAGCCTTTTTTTCCCCCTTCTTTTTAAAGATTGCGCAAACGCGACTCAAAGGTATTGGAATGTTTTACATGAGCACTAGTTACATTACACAAGGACAAATTCATTATTTAACTGCAGTGATTGATTTCCCCAGATTCACAGGATGTTAAGCAATGCCGAAACTCGAACCTAGGGACATATTACCAAGGGCCATTATCGCTGCTTTAGCGGGACTTTTTCCCGCTAAAGCGGCGATAATTTTATCGCCCTATTACCAAGCTGTCGCTAACAACAGTTAGCGACAGCTTGTAGGCGATAGCGGGCATTTTGGGGCCCGCTTTGCATGTCAGCGATAATTATCGCTAATGACATGCAAAGTGGGTGTGCCAAAATGTCAGTGACTGCAAACAGTCGCTGCAATCGCTATCGCCTATGATCAACACAAGCGTAGCTAAGCGCGAATATCTCCAAAAGCTAACGCCTGCCCTGACCAGTTCTTAGCCATGTTATCCAATGAGAGGTGGATAACATGGCTAAGAGCATTGTCACGGTGTGCCTGAATATCGCTGTATTGACAGCGATATTCACGCATTTCACCTGTTTTTTATCACTCCTGAGATAAACCTTGCTAATAGCAAGGTATCTCAGCAATAAAAACAGGTGAAGGGCGGCGATAGAAATATTCCCGCTAAGCCAACTTAGCGATAATTATCGCTAGTTGTTGGTAATATGCCCCCTGGTTCCACAGTTACAAAGTAGGCAGCGCTGCCCGTTAGGCCTCATCCTTTTCCAACAGAGAAACCCCCATGCCCCTCCCCCATGTTAAAAAAACCTTTCAGAATGATGACAATCAAAGGTACACTGGCATTATCAATGTTATAGAGTCCTTTAAATTTGCATAGGGTACTGATCTTTGTCAGTGCATCACATGACTCTCTTGATAATAAACATACATGTCCCGTGCATCATGAACAATAACAGCTCGAGGATTGGCTGTGATATTTGTATGAATTCAATGCATGAGACAATGGCTGCAGTGACGCATCTTTAGTATCTGCACTAAGATATTCTAGTGACTTGCTCCAATCCTTTGTTTCAGAGAAGACACGCCCTCTGCTCGTGAGTGACAGCGGCTGGAAGTTTCCTTCACTGTAATCATTCCCACTGCACTGTAACCCTTCAGTTAGAAGGGCAACAACCAGTATTGGCTGCTACCGAACCTGGGTGGTGGTGGGGGGAGGGAGGGTGGAACGGGTGGTAGTAAGGGTGGTAGGACATGGGGAGAGGGGAGAGGGAAAGGGTATGGACAAAAAAGGGGGGAAAAACCACTTACCTGAAAACGGCAGGCCATCGCCTCTCCTCTGTCCTCTTCTTCCTGTCTCTGATCCAGCAGCAGGAAGCACCCAGGCTCCCCAGAGCCAAGCACAACCCTGCAATGCAGCATTGTGATTGTTCTGATTGCCGTGGATTGGTGCTCAGACGGGGAATGGGAGGCTGGGTATGTTCCTCACCAGGCTGTGGTGGACAAGATGCAAAGTGCACATGACTGTTTGGCCGGCCCATGAGGGCCGGCCAAGCAGTCATGCGCACTTAGGGAGTGCAAACCACCCTCCCCGCTCTGGCCTGCCCGCCCCGAGAGCCACTGACTCAATAGGAAACTAAAATGATAATAACAATACATTAATATCATTTATCTTTACTTTTGAGAAGTGGGGCGACTCTCCGCCTTTGCGGAGGAGCCGCCACTGGCAGCAACATAAATGTTGAGGACAAATTGGGCATCTTTCTGTTGTTATCGGGCTTGCTGTGACAGATTTACATTCTTTAATGAGTTTTTCCTAACCTCATCAATAATATCAGCGAAAAGGATAGTCACAATATCAATATATTTATTTATACAGCACTGCTGTTTCTAATCGCTATGAACAGATGTACTGTTACCTAATGTATGGTAATCAATTTCCTAATGTTCACAAGGCCTTGGTAGGATTCAAGCTGGGAGCCTCGCAGTCACCTGCCTTGTTCTAGTGGCCAACATTCAACTCACTGAGCTATCCCTCCCTGCTAGCGAGCCAGTTCATTCACAGTATATATGCATAGCTGCCTATTCACATGGTGCCAGCGTTTGACACACAATATCGGTACACCTTCTCCCGGTGAGGAGCCGATATCACACAGTGGCAGGGAAAACAAGCTGAAAATTGTGGTTTTCCAGCTCGGTTTTCCAAGGATTTGTACTGCCAATGTTCATTAAAGGGTGTGACAACACCCCGGACATGGAGGAGGGGGCTTGGGGGCGGGTGGGGTTCAGAAGTGTCTCTTGAGATACTTCTCGACACGAGGTCCCACCCCCTCCTCACATGGTGAGATTGTTCTTCAAGTTGGCAGATATTGAAGAACCGGGTCAGAACCCAGCGGTGCCAGGGACACACCTGAAATCTTCGGGTTCCACCTGTCTTGGTATACAGAGACACGGAATACTTCTGGGTGGCGTCAGAGACCAAGTTTATTAGCTGCAGCTAGTAACAGAAATCCCAACAATACATCACAATGTATATTCCTAGGAGACTGTTCAAATTACTAAGGCAAGACATCTCCTTTTATACACCATATTCTCATTATAAATGTACACCCACTGCGCAAAATTCTAACCAATAGCGCACATTTTCTAACTGAGTATCACATTAACAAAAACCCAATTTACAGTAACCCAACCCTAAAGTTAATTATTAGGAATGTCCCAAATTCAATCTTTGCAAGCCGGACAAATTTATAATTGAAAAGCACAACCCATGTAATGTCAGAACATAAAGGAAACAGTAATAGATGCTGAACAAGATAAAACATGTGCAAGGAAACTAAAGGTTAACGAGGTCCTGAACATTAAGTGGCAATCTTAGACAAGGATCAAACCAAGGGAAATTGGCTTCGCGAGGCCAGTTTCAGGTGAAGAGGTCAGTTTCTCTGCAGTTCTTTCAGAGTCGAAAGAAACCTAGTTAATGTATACATGAACTCAGAAGGCCAGGCCACTTGTTCGCCGGGCCTCTTTCACAGGCCTACGTGAGGGCAATACAAAATGGAGTCAGGCTCGAGAATTACAGAACCTCAGACCTCCTTTTGCCATTACGTAGGCAATAACCTAAACTCATGTTAATCTGAATCTAGGTCCATATCAATCTTCATTAGGTCATCTAAGAGTTGCTGTAGCATCATCCTATTATTCTCTACTTCTCTCGGGACAGGTCTCCTAACGCACATAGTAGCAAAAACACTACAAATGGCGGGACCACACTGGATGCAAAGACAACAAGAGAAAAGGATGGCCAAAACCATACCAAGGAATGTCAGAATCTTCCATCCCCATTTAGACAGCAATTCCCAAAACCATCCCGTCAATGACCAGTCTCCTTTGTCTACATGGATAGACTCAGAGATCTTATGCAACCTAGAGATGGCTTGGTACACTGTAGGAGCATTATCTGGTACGTAAATGCAACAACTAGATCCGATCAATTTGCATACTCCACCTCGATCTGCAAGTATGACGTCTAAAACCATACGATTCTGCAACGTCATAAGGCGGTCCGCTTGAAGCTCAGCTGTAACATTACTAAGAGCACCTGCTGTCTCGTTAAGAGTAGCTTCAACAACGCGGACAAGCTGTCGAATATGCCCACTATTGATCATAGGACCCCAAAAGGGCAGGAAACCCTTGAAGAAATCTCCTGCTTCTTGTCCTGCAGTATCTTCCTTATAGAAGACCCCTCTACCATATCTCGTTCTATGATAGTCCGGAGCCGTAGTATATGTAGGGGGAAGCAAAAACGCCACATAACATGTACCTGAAAAATCAGGTGGCAACCATGTATAAGCTCTGTCGTGACAAACAAAATATGTGCCTTTAGCTGGTACAAACGGTGGAGAAGTCTGGGACGAATAGACATATGTGTGAACACACACACTCTTACCTAGCTGAGCTTTCGGATTTCGACCAGTGCCTTGCAAACAAAAATAACCTTGATGGGGCACAATCCAAATCGGGGAAGACCTTTTTCGTCTCTCCTTCTCAGTCAAGCTGGTACTATATCCGGTCAAATTCCAACCAACATAAGCCTGCATCTCATCCTTAGGGATAGCATTATATGCATCGATATCTCGGATTATATCTACTATTCCCTTTATCAAGGCACTATTGCTGGAGTTATCCTTAAGGGAACGTGAAGGGCGTATCTCATTTGCATAGATAAACATAGTCTGTAAAGCCCACACAGACCCATTAAAAGAAAAAGGCAAAACCAAATATGGCATACCCTTATCGGTCGTATGCGGCATAAGACCACAAACCCAACAGTTAGTGGTATTCACTACTAACTGATGCTGATGCAACAACTGTATGAACGAGTTGTTGACAAATTCTGACCTCCTTGTCTGTTCATG
Organism: Lissotriton helveticus; assembly: GCF_964261635.1. Lineage (NCBI taxonomy): Eukaryota > Metazoa > Chordata > Amphibia > Caudata > Salamandridae > Lissotriton > Lissotriton helveticus. Next base: position 377,285,238 of record NC_136060.1, read on the forward strand.
TTCAGGCAACGTATAAAACTGATGCAAAGAAACAGTAGTGTAAGAAAGCATAGGTTGGGAAGAGGGTGCAAACGTCTGTTGTGTAGCATAGACAATCCATCCCACATAAGCTATCGTAATAATTAAAAACATTAAAAACATGATATTATAAAACATTTGCTACATATCAATGTACAAAATTTCATTTTAAGGTCTATTTTCTCAACATCTCTCTCAGGTACAAAAGACTCCATCCTCTAACATGCTGCTCGCGGCAATTTTCCTTCTTCACTCAAGTGTGCGTCCAGGCGTCCTAGACAACCTAGAACCACAGGCCTTTCGTCAATTCGCGGTTCACCCCTTAAGACTTATACCACGACCCTGCAGCTGAACCCGGATGGTGGTTCTAAAAAGCAAAAAGAAAAATAGTCTCTTGTCTGAGAGAGCACAATACACAAAAAAATGTTACTTTATTTGTCCTTTTTTAGACCTCGGCCTTAAACTATAATGTTCTTTATTCGGCACAGTTTGATCCTGAAAAAGAATCTCCGGATGCGTAGTGTCCAGTCTCAAATGCAGCGGCACAGCTTCTTGCAAAACTTCATCATCGCACGTTCCGACTGAGTCCATTTCAAACGAGCATCACTAAAAGGCACAAATCTCGGGACATTTTCAGTCTCAGAATCGGCAACACCTTCCCGGATCCACTGATCATACGGTAAGGGCAGAGGTATCCTTTTCGTGTGGGTGGCATGCACCCAACTCTTTTTCCCGAAGACTTTCACAGCGGTCCTCGTTGCTAGCAGCACTTGATAAGGACCAGTCCACCTCGGGTGTAGGTTCTTGGACCTCTGGAAGTTCCTGATCAGAATCCTGTCGCCGGGTTGGATCGCATGTCCCGCGTCAACAGAAGCTGAAGGTAAGGTATCATGAACCTGTTGGTGAAGAACACGCAATTTAGCAGTCAAATCATGTAAATAGTCAACCAACATAGGGTACTCAATATCGCTGTATTCTCTTGGCCTCGGCACACCCAAAACATTCGCCGGGCATCCAAAAACAATCTCGTATGGGCTAAGTCCCAGGCGAGAATGTATTGTCGTTCTTGTAGACAAAAATGCCAATGGTAGAGCATTGGGCCATGTGAGACCAGAGCTCGCTTGCACCTTGGCCAACTTCAGCTTTAACGTGCCGTTATAGCACTCGACCAGGCCTGCTGACTGGGGGTGATTCGCTACGTGGAACTTCTGTCTAATTCCCAAACTTGCACACACTTTCTGCATAATCTGACCCACGAATTCACTTCCGTTATCACTCCAGATCATCTCGGCAATCCATACCTCGGGAAAAACTCTTTGAGCAAAACCTTGGCTGTGGACAAGGCAGTATTATCCTTCAGGGGGTAGGCCTCTATCCATCTGGAAAAGGCACAAAAAACCACAAGGACATACTTCAAATTATTGTATCTTTCCATATGAATATAGTCTATCTGCAACACCTCGAACGGATACGTTGGAGGAGCAAAATGACCAGCTGGAGTTGGGGTTCCCTTGCCAGGATTATGCATCAATCAAATCATGCAGTGTTTAACCAAATTCTCCGCACATTAGGGAATTCCACTATTCTGCCATACCGGAGCCAACAACTTGCATATCCCTTTTGAGATGATGTGAGCCATCCCATGAGACATGGTAACCACTGGAAGCACATACGCATCTGGCAACAACCATCGCCGATGCTCTGACAACTCAACCCAACAGCCTGTCGAATCCAACATTCCCGTACTCTCTCTCCACGTACTCAATTCTTTCTCAGTAGCTTCTGCCTGAATCATCTTCACACTTTCTATTGTATCTTCACACATTCCTCTTTCCACGACCCATCTTGCATGACCTGCAACATACATTTGGCTCGTCAAATCTCTCGCTGTTTCTCTCGCTACTTCATCTGCAAACGCATTCCCTTGACCCACATCATCTGTAACCTTTTTATGCACACTACACTTTACAATGGCGATTTGTGTTGGCAAAGTAAGCGATTCAAGAAGCTCACTCACTAATTGGCCATGTTGGATTTTTGTACCATGAGAAGTAAGAAATCCTCTTTCTTTCCACAATCGTCCAAAGCTATGAGCAACGCCAAACGCATACTGGCTATCAGTAAAAACATTCACCCTCTTTCCTTTTGACAACACACACGCTCTAGTCAAGGCTATCAATTCAGCTGCCTGAACTGGATTCTGTGTAATACGCGTGCAAAGTTGTGACAGCATATGCTGCAGTCGTCTCTCCATTCGGAAGCTTAAAGCATGAACCATCTACCCATAGGGTACCATCAGGGTTTGAAAGAGGAGTATCTTTCAAATCAATTCTACCCTTTGTTTCCTCCTCCCTCCTAAGAACACAATCATGCTGTTCTTGATCATCTGTCTCTACACAAATCGGCAACAATGTAGCTGGATTCAATGTGTTGCACCTCTTAATGTGCACATGACTAGCCAAAAGCGTCAACTCGTAACCTGACAGACGTGCACTAGTAAGGTGCTGAGTCTTCGTCCTGTTTAATAAGGTATCCACTGCATGTGGGACCATCACAATGAATGTATTATCCAATACCAAACCAGCAGACTGTCGGATAGAAACAGCTGCTGCTGCCGTAGTTCTTAGGCAACCAGGCAAAGCCCTAGCTACCGGATCTAAAGTAGCCGAAAAATACGCACAAGGGCGCTGCTTGTCTCCAAACTGTTGTGTCAACACTGACAACGCACAACCTTCTCTCTCGTGCACATAAAGTGTAAAAGGTTTACTATAGTCAGGGGTGCCCAACACCGGAGCAGAACACAATGCATCACGCAATTCAGAAAAACTCTTCTGACATTCATCAGACCAAGGAAGAGGGTGTGGTGTATCTTTGAGAGTAAGTGCAAACAAAGGTTTCGCTAGCAAAGAAAAGTTTGGGATCCACTGCCGACAATACGAGGTGATACCCAAGAAAGCACGCACTTCTCTCTGTGTGGATGGTACAGTCATTTGGGCAATCGCTTGAATACGCTCTGGGGTCAATCGTCTTCCCTCCTTCGATAAGAGATGACCTAAGTAGGTCACTTCTTGTTGACAATACTGCAACTTGGAAGGGGAAACTTTATGATGAAGGTCAGACAAATGTCGTAGCGAAGAAAGAGTAACCTCTTTACAAATCTCCTCATTATCAGCAGCCACTAGCAGATCATCAACGTACTGGATAAGAGTAGCACCAGAAGGCAACACAAGAGTATCGAGTTGAGTTTTCAAAGCCTGACTACAAATGGAGGGACTCTCACAATAACCTTGAGGAGCTTGCTTAAACCGGAAGCTGCGGCCTCCTAAAGAGAAGCTGAAAATATCCCTACTTTCCTCAGCGATCGGAATACTGAAGAAAGCAATCTTCAGATCAATCACAGAAAAACAAGCAGCTGAGGCAGGGACCATAGTCAATAAAGCAGTAATGTCCGGAACAACAGGAAACTGTGGCACAACAATCTTATTGACCTCTCGAAGGTCGATCACAAATCGATACACAGGTGGCTGAGAAGAGTCAGTACGCTTAAGAATAGGCAGAACAGGACTGTTACACACATTACCTCTCGTTTCTTCAACCACACCTTTCTCAACCAAATCATAAATAATCGCTAAAAGAGCTCTTTCACCATCACTAGAAATTATGTACTGAGGAATGCGTGGCAATTTAGCATTTGATTTAAGCGTAACAACTTAGGGTGGAATCTGCAAAAGACCAACATCATTAGGACCCGTAGCCCAAAGTGTATCAGGGAGAGAACGCAATTCCAGCAGCAGGCAATCCTTAGACAAATACATCGGGGAGATCACTTTCTTACCCAAGGTAAGATGTACTCCCAACGGAGAACAATATAATGTCGCATGCAATCTTTTCAACAAGTCCAAACCCAACAAATTCTCACCACAACCAGTTGTTAGAATAAGGGGAGCCTCAAATTCACAAGGACCAATAGAAAGGGGCAAAAGACTAGAAACCGGGTTGCTAACTGGGGCGCCAGAAAATCCTACCGAAACATTCGTCAAGCCAGACAAAGGTGCGCCAGGGAGTTTAGAGTGCATGATAGAACTCTTTGTTGCACCAGTTTCCAAAAGAAAAGGTTCTGCCACACCTGATGTAATCACTTCAACATAAGGCACACTCTGGTCTACTGGAACGGACACTACTCCCTCTCTTTGTCCATGGCTGTCCTAGCTATCATTAAAACCAGCACTCTCGCTTCCAACATAATAATAATCAACGTAGTACTGAGCAGACTGGACGTTCGGAACATTCTGTCGGTCAAAATAATTAGCAGAATTCTGGGGGGGAAAGGAACGTTCATTCTGAGGAAACGTACCACGTCCCCTAGCCCGAGGTACTTGTTGGTAACCATCACGACCTCTCAGACCAGACATACCATTCACACGTTGTAGCAAGACCAGACAACTACTCTCGAAATGACCTTCCTCTTTACAATAAGCGCACTGATTAGGGCCTAGCGGAAATCGCGGAACAAAAGACTCAGGTGTCTGCAATGGTTTCTGAAACTGTGGGGGTTGCTGAAACTGACGCTGATTAGGGCGAGGCGGATAAGCCTGTTGCAAAAGAACTTTCGTTTTGAATTCTTTAGTCTTCTTCTCTACTTTATCCTTCTCATCTTTGTCTCTATTCTCATAGTATTGTGCAGTAGCCAATATCTGGGCCGAAGAAGAAACTGCCCATGAACTCTCAGAGTCCTTTGACTTATTACAAAGTTCGGGGAGTAAATTAAAAACAAATTTATCTACGAACAACCTCTGACCACCTTCTGTACTCATGTCCTGACCACTATGATCAATGAATGTTTCTTCAAACCTAGTGAAGAAATCGGACACACTCTCATCTTTCTTTTGTTTGCATGCTGCTAACTTGTCCCAATTCACTCACAAAGGAGGCATCAAAGTTTTCATTAAATTAACAATCCTACCAGGTAGTTCTGCAACTAAAGGCTCAGGTTTAGCACCTCCTACCTGTCTACCATCTGCAGCAGTAATATTAACCCATGTTTCTCCTAACTCTTGCACATGATCCTCATGACGGATCTTCGCCCACAAGGGTTGAGGAACTACATTACCCATCAACTTATCGATGTCAGATAAATTCATAACACACGCATCAACTGTCTGAGACAACTCCTTGTAATAACCAGCAGGATTTTTACGAGGGTCAGGCAATGTCTGCTTAAGTGCCAAAACCTCTGCTCTCCTCCAAGGGACATGTACCCACACTCGCTGAAAATGTGCTGGTGCAGCCAAAACACCATTAGGAACGTCAGCCTCAACTGCCTTTCTCCATACTGGAGGAACCTCTCGCATAGGATATTGCTTCACTTTTCTCCGAACAGAAGGATCAGGTTCGAACAATGACTGAGGTGGAAGTCTAGACCTGAAAGTAAGTATTGTCTCTACCGCTACCTCAACATCTGAACCCACTATTGTTCCCATAGCAAATTCGGACTGAACATTAATCAAGTCCAACGAGATTGGACCCAACTCATTATCTTCCCACTCCTGATGAAGAAAGGTACACATGACATCAAAAACATACCTTTGCTTTGGTGCTTCCCACTGTAGAAAAACATTCATAACCGCTTGTAAACCGTACCTGGAAGCATTCGAAACCCATCTACGAGCAAGAAGATCTAACACTGCCCGCTCTTCGGGACCAGGAAGCTGACTACGTCTCTGCTTACGTTCAGAAACAGGGGTCCTATTCAGTGACCCAAAGAGAGGAGACAAAAGACTAGAGACAGTTTCAGTCATTCTTTGTCAAGCAGAAGGAGAAGAAGCTGACATAAGGACAGGAGACAAAGTGGTCTGAGGAATAGGAGTCATAGGGACAGAAGTAAGAGAAGACGAAGATAAGGCAGTGTAAGTCAAAGGAGTTTGAGGCAAGGCTGGTAACAAAGCTGGCGGCCCTAGAGGGGGCTGCACCGCAGGAGGAAGAACCACTTATGGAGCAACAAATGGCTGAACAACAGCAGGGGGTTGAACAACAACAGGGGGTGCAACAACTGGAGGTAATGGAGGTGCTGTAGCACTCTGCGCATAAGGGGGTGGTAATCTCAGTAGATGCGACATCAAAGGATCCTTTTCAGGGTCTTCAGTCACAGTTAAAAGGGGAGGTGGCAAAGCCGGATAACATTTATGAATGGCCATGCAATGCTGTCTATCTGACACTTCAATCGCACGATCTTCTTCATCGTCCTTAAACTGCGTAGTGGCTTGCATTACTGACATATTCCTTTCTTTCCTATCTCTTTTCGCTTGCTTAATTTCTCGCTGTTTGGCTTCCTTACGCCAAAGGCGGAAAGAGTCAAACATCGCCGGCCGGGCTTTCTTTCTAATTAGCGCTACTTCTAAGTTATCTAAAATTTCTGTTTCAAAACTACCATGTGGGGGCCATCGTAAAACACCGTCCTTCCTAGTGTAGCGGACCCAAACCTCATTAAAGGTAATGGGACCCACGCCATGTTTCGAATAAAGCTCATAAGTTGGAGTTCCAACCGTAGGTATCGGACACGAATCCTCCAATCGGGAATCCCTATTAAGACCACAAACAAACCATTTACCAAGTTTACCAAGACCAGGCATCTTGCTCACTAGTCTGGTTTCAAACTTCAGAGGGTATAAAAAAATGATACACTCGTAAATATACGAACTCCTCGGCTTCGACCACTGCAATGGCCGAATCAAGACCCAAAAAACAAAACAAAGTTGTGGGAGCGACCCACTTATACTTAACCAAAATGTCTGTCACGCCACCAGAAGACCATCTAACGTCTCGCCTTACAAATCGTCACACGAGGGTCCAAGACAGGGTGACAGTCAGGGCAGCAGTCCTTCATAGCCGTCGGAAAGGGGAAGCCTCGCAGAAAAGACCTTCGGTCCTCTTTTCGACATGCAGGGGTCGATGGAGTGGGGGCCCTCCTCCAGAGTTTCCTCACAGGGCTCCTCACAATCTTCGGGCTTGGACCGGTACCACTGAAGTCGCCCCACGTAGGCCGCGCCAGTTGAAGAACCGGGTCAGAACCCAGCGGTGCCAGGGACACACCTGAAATCTTCGGGTTCCACCCGTCTTTGTATACAAAGACACGGAATACTTCTGGGTGGCGTCAGAGACCAAGTTTATTAGCTGCAGCTAGTAACAGAAATCTCAACAATACATCACAATGTATATTCCTAGGAGACTGTTCAAATTACTAAGGCAAGACATCTCCTTTTATACACCATATTCTCATTATAAATGTACACCCACTGTGCAAAATTCTAACCAATAGGGCACATTTTCTATCTGAGTATCACATTAACAAAAACCCAATTTACAGTAACCCAACCCAATAGTTAATTATTAGGAATGTCCCAAATTCAATCTTTGCAAGCCGGACACATTTATAATTGAAAAGCACAACCCATGTAATGTCAGAACATAAAGGAAACAGTAATAGATGCTGAACAAGATAAAACATGTGCAAGGAAACTAAAGGTTAACGAGGTCCTGAACATTAAGTGGCAATCTTAGACAAGGATCAAACCAAGGGAAATTGGCTTTGCGAGGCCAGTTTCAGGTGAAGAGGTCAGTTTCCCTGCAGTTCTTTCAGAGTTGAAAGAAACCTAGTTAATGTATACATGAACTCAGAAGGCCAGGCCACTTGTTCTCCGGGCCTCTTTCACAGGCCTACGTGAGGGCAACACAAAATGGAGTCAGGCTCGAGAATTACAGAACCTCAGTATGCATTTCTCCGATGCTTGATAACATTTTCTATTGGCTTCTTCTAGTTTGTAAAACTGTTAGGACGTTCTTTTAGGACTAAATCCATTTGAATGATACATACTTTATAAAGCATTAACATTGGCAACTACTCAAAAACCTGTTAGTGTGCAGGCATTATCTGTACAGATAAGTTGTACCAGGGGTGTAAATAGCATTGAGCTATGACCAGGGCTATAAGAGGGGTGAAAACACTAGAAGGGTCTCTCATAGGGCCGTGGCCGATGTATATAAGGGTGTGGGTTAAACACATATGCAAACAAATCTATGCTTAGCATAGTGTGCCACCCCACTAGTAAATTTCCTGCTTCGGTTATTGCATCCAGATAAATAATACAACAACTAACGTTCCACCTAGAACAAGCCAGGACTATTGGCTTTGTTAATGGTTGTTAGTTGCACAAGCTAAATAAGCAACCACTATGGCTTCGTTGTATATAACATTGAAAACGCTCAGTTCTGAAATGATGAGACTGTGAATGTACTATAGCGAGTCCCTTTGAAGTTACATCAAAGGCAGTGAAGAGGGGTACTGCTGCAGGGTTAAGATTATTTTTTCACCCTGAGGATGAGGGCAAAAATGGAGAGCCCGATAGGGACCTGTCTCAGCACCTACTTTTTGTAACTGCTGCTGCTGAGCACCGGCAGGACCCGGCCCACTTAAAGCCCTGGCCAAGTCTAATATTCTGATAGTTACTTGCTCCGCTGCTGCCTTTGCTCTTGTTCTTCCAACCCATCCACCTGCCAGGCGCGCAACACACATTGGGCTTACGGGGCTTCAGCCCCCACCCCTGTCGTGTGTGTCAGCCCGGGCGGAGAAAGCTTCGCGGGCTGGCGAGCATCTAATTGCAGCCGCACCGAGTACTTAACAGGTCTTTAAAAGACCATTTACTTGTAAATTAGGCTTTTGTTGTGTGTTCACCCCTTCTTACAGCCACTCTGTCTATGGTTGGAAGAATTAGCCCCCCCCCCGAAATATTTTTCAGCCCCCCCGAAATTTGGCTGTAGTTGCCCGCCTGCCACCTGCTAACGCCAAGAATCCTAAGAACGCTCTTTCCCAAACTGTGGGTCGAGACACGTTTTTGGTGGGTTGTGAAAGTCCAAGCAATAGGTAAAGATGTCTTTAAATTCTATATTTATAGTGTTACATTTGTTGCGCTTGAAAGACAGGCCAAATGTCAGGCTAAGTCTTCTGCTGCTTATGTTTTTTTAACGTGGGGATTGGTGTTTACAAACATCTCTCACTTTGCAGTAAGAGAAAGCAAAGTAAAGTGAATTACTTGTTGATTTTGCAGATGTACAATGAGGTACAGTGAGTGTGAAAAGAAAGGATGTAATTTTTTGTAACACACAGTGGCGTTGAGCAGGGGAAACTAAAAGTTATTATCATTTTATTTTACTTTGCGTGTCCGGGGGGGGGGGGCTGGCTTGCTGCAGCAGGAGCAGGAGTGGTTTGCACTTCCTCCCTACATACATACATACATAGCCCTGTCTAGGGCCAGCCAGCAGTCATGCATAGTTGGCATGTTCTCCATTGGGCTGTGTTGCACAACCCCGGGAGAACATGCCCAGCTTCCCCAAGGTCTGCCTGAGCGGCAAAACAGGCCACTCAGACCAATCACAACACTGCTTCTGCAGCCTCGTGATTGGCTGGCAGAGTCGGAAGCCTGGGTGCTTCCGGTGCAGGATGCAGGCAGCAGCCGGGAAGAAGACAAGACAGAAGAGAGGAGTGCAGTGGATGCAGCAGCAAGCAGGTACATTTATTTTTATATTTTTTCATCCTGATCCCTCGCCTCACCACCCTGTTTAGAGTCACTGGTAACACAACAAAATGTAAGTACTTGTAAATGAACTCATTTTTAGGTCTTGCGTGGCGTACTGCCACATGCGCAGTCGAGCTCGCAAGATTTTATGTTTTAGAGTGTACTTCACTAGCGAGGGTTAAGCCCCGCCCCTCTTCTCCATTGGCTGGCCTCCTAAACGGTGGTCAGTCATTGGAGAAGAGGTCCTAGTGACGTTCTCCTTTCTCTCTAAGCCCCATCCTGGAGAAGTGTGGCTCAGGGGTTAGAGGCGGCAGACCCGGAATCTGAGATCGGTCTGAGATCGGTCCTGGACCAGGGTTCAATTCCCCGCCCCGGCGGGTCTTGGGCTAAAAAAATTCCACGGACTCGATAATTCTCACCCCGGTCCCTCCTCGACTCACGGGTTCACACTCTGCGACTCTGGGCAACAGCTTGCTTAATCTCCACAACAGCCCCTCGTGGCGGGATGCCTGACTTTCACCTTGTGGATACCCTGCTATCTCACAGGGGAATATCAGGAAGGGTTCCCTAAGCAAGCGCCGGGACACCTGCTTTGCGGGTAGCTGTGCGCTATATAAGCTCATTTACATTACATCCTTTTCAGACGGGGCTTCTTGAATTACTGCTGACGTAAAAGCTTTTTTATCTTCTATATGGGGCCAACAGATGGCCCCATAAAGAAGATAAGGAACCTTTTACACCAGCAGGAAGTCTGGCTCTAAAAGAGAAAACACAGTATTGTGTGGTTTCTGGGGCACGGCCCGCCCCTTTTTACCTGCATTGTTGTTGTTCTTTCGGCGAGAGGCAGACTTCTTTTGTCCCACCCTCTTTCCCACAGCATTCGCTGTGAGGCTCCTGTACAACACGCTGCTTTTCAGAATCTCGTTCCAGTAAAGCCGTATGAAGCACAAGAAGGACCCAAAGGGCAAGGGAGGGGGCAGCCCCCCCAGCGGGCAGTCACCTAGCAGGAGCCCCCCACTCACTCCACCCCTACTCTGGCCAGGGGGCCATTCTGGAGGAGGCGGGCTACGAGCTGCCTGTGGAGAACACATGCCGCTCTTAATACATGCACAATTGTCACTATTGCCTCATGTAAGGTAACGTTTGCTTTTGTAACATGCTCACTTGTAATTTTCTCCTCATGTATCACTATTGTTCCTATTTGCGAAGCGCTCTGACTCCCTCGGGCAAAGTCCGCGCTATATAAAAACGCATCAAATAAAATTACTAAAAATGCTCGTCCCTTCGCCCTGAAATCCTGACTCTCATTCCGTTCTTCCCCAACATCGTGCTCCCAACCCCTGCCCCATCCCTGCACCTCCATTGAGTACCCATCCCCCTTGTGCCTCCTCCCCTGACATAAGACCCTCCCCATCCCTCCAAATTTGCACCCCGATACCCCCTTCCCCCCGCTCACGGCGCTGCCAAAAAGGTCCGTCAGGTGGTCCCCGTGGGACCTCAAACACTGTGCCCCCAGGAGCGCTCATCCCCAGCACCATGGCTCCCCTCTGCGGTCCCACCGCCGCCACCCTCCGACCAAGAGCCCCGCCCACTGCAATCCCTCGCTCTCCGGAGAGAAGCGAGAACAGAGGGAGACAACGAGGGACCCCCACACTGCACCCGAATGAGAGGGGAGGTGGAGAGCAGCGAGGAAAGAAGGCCCCGACCACAAGCATAGTGTGCTGGAGTGTGGCCCGCATCCTGGCCCAGCTGCCGCCTCCCTCTACGTTCCATTCATTCAATGTATATTGGCACATATAGTCTCTCACTAGCCTACATACTGGGCTCGCGTCGGGGTACCACGTGGGTGGACGGCATCCCCCCACTTATTTTACCGGGGGGATGCCGACCCCCTGCCAAACAGCTGGACTTGTCTCTTTGGCCTCTCTGGGACGAGGAGCTTGACACCTTTCGTGACATCACTTCCTGTCGTGATGTCACTTCCGGTGACAGCGTCCTCCCACTTCTTTTGTTAGGACTTGTGCCCTGCCTACATATCAACCACACCAGCATACACATAGAACAGTATTGAAGACATATAATGTGCAAAGATGCCTCGAAACATAGCAATCACCTGAAGCTGATTAAAGGATAGCGGTACAGCCCAGCATTTGAAATATACTGCAATTCCCTTCAGCACACACATAAAATTCCTGATGGCAGGTATGTTCCCGCGTGGTCCCAGTGCCCACCCCACACGACACCCGCAAAGGGCTCCCACTCCACACAAAGAGCACGCCCAACCCCCCTAACCAAGGCCTCAGTCAGCGTCTCCGTGCCAAGTGCTGCATACAATGGGCACCCCGATTACCCCCACACCCTGTGCCCACCAAGCCCAAATTCGCACCCATGAGTGAAGCACTCCTGCAGTCCACCAACGGCGGCCTCCTGCACACCCTGCAGCGCAGAGTCTGACACCTGCACCAGGGGGCGCGCCAGCCCTCTACGCAGCTGCGGCCCCCGGAGCGCTCCCACGCCTGGGCCCGTCCGCTGGGAGCTGCGCAGTGTGGGGGGCCTCCTAAACGGTAACCCTTAGGCTTAGAGGAACTTTGTCCACGACACTCGCCCGCATTCTCCGCCCTCCGGAACCCAAAGGCTCCCACCCGCAGACCCATAAGCGGCCACTGGCCAGAGTAACCACACCTCCCGCAACCACTGCTCCTGCGCACCGTTGCCTCCCAACCGCATCGGAAGCTCCACGCATAAACCCCTCCCCCGCAACCCCCCACTGACCTTCCAAGCCACACCCTGTGTTCCTGAGCTCCCCATCCACGCATCCGCAACCCTCAACTGAGCCACCAACCACTCGAAACCGGCCCCCCTTCCCGAGTGTCCTTCCCCGCGCCCCAGCCTTCCGTGTACCCGCCATTCTAAAACTTTGCACCCAACTCCCCGTGATCACCCTCATCCCCTCTGCCAAGTGTGTGTGTGTGTCGGTGTGTGTGTGTGTGTCTCTGTGTGTGTGTGTGTCTGTGTCTGTGTGTGTGTGGGTGTGTGTCTGTGTGTGTGTGTGTCTGTGTGTGTGTGTGTGTGTGGCTCTGTGTGTGTGTGTGGCTCTGTGTGTGTGTGTGTGTGTGTGTGTGTGTGTGGCTGTGTGTGTGTGTGATATGAGCTGGAAACTCACATCCCACAACCCACACCTGCATTGTAAGAGACAGCAGTGTGTATGAGAGACAGCAGTGTGATAGACAGCATTGTGTGTAAGAAAGACAGCAGTGTGTGAGAACCAGCAGTGTGTGTGAGAGACAGCAATGTGAGAGATAGAAGTGTGTGTGTTCTAGGAAGAGACAGCAGTGTGAGAGAGACAGCAGTGTGAGAGAGAGAGAGAGACAGGGCCGGACTGAGAACCAAAACCGGCCCTGGCAAAGTGCTCGGCCGGCCCCCTGGGGGTGCGACCGAGCTCTTTGCCGGGGCCGGGGCCGGTTTTCGGTCGACTTTGTTACAGGGCCGCTTTTGCAGCAATGCTGCAAAAACAGCCCTGTAACAAAAACGGCCCCCTGGGCCCAAAACAGGCCCCCACCCTCGCAGCGCACCGGGGGATTGCCCGGTGCCCGCAACGGCCAGTCCGGGCCTGGAGAGAGACAGCAGTGTGAGACCTTTTATTTATGTTTTGGTTTTTGAAACAAATAAAACGCATTGTTATTTGCAATGTCAATAGCTCAAACTTGCGTAAATACGCGACCTATTGTATTGAAAATGTAATAGGTCTCGCATTTGCGAGGGATTAAGCTATTGGCATTGTAAATGACAATGCCATGTATTTGTTTTCAAAACCAACACATAAATAACATTTTTGTCATTTACAATACCAATAGCTCTAACTTTTGCAAAGTCGAGAACGTTGCATTGTAAATGCTTGGTTTGTAGTGTGATGGAAACAAAGATTCTGATAGGATCAGAGAAAATCAAGACACTTTACTTGATAACACCCAAATGATAAATATTCAGTGAATCTCGATTTCACACACTATCATTTGTGTGCAATATAGTTTTATCAGTAAAATTGTATGTCTGTGCAAATTTAGTGACCATTTCAATGGAAAATGTGCTGTCTGTAAGTGACAATGAGCTACCACAGGATGCTTTAGTTGCATGGGAAAATTGCCCACCTCATGTCCATTAAAGCTAGGTGGGTCGCGAAAGTTTGTCGTACTAAAGAGTGGGTCGTGGTTCTAAAGAGTTTCGGAAAGACTGCTATATACACAGGGCTTTATGTGGGCCGGGTCCTGCCGTACCGGCAGTTTTAAAACACAAGTGCTGAGACGAGTCCCTACCGGGCTGTTCATTTTTGCACCTCCCCATCAGTGTGAAAAAAAAATCTTATCTCTGCAGCAGTACCCCCATTCACTGACTTTGAGGTAACTTCAGAAAGACTTGTTATAGTACTTTCACAGTCTCAGAAGGGAAGCATTTACAATATTATATATGACAAAGCCATAGTTATTGCTTATCTCATGCAACTAGCAACCACTGAGAAAGCCAATAGACCTGGCATGTTGTAGGTATAATGTTACTTGTATTATATATATGGATGCAATGACAGAAGCAGCAAAATACCAGTCTGTTGACACGCTATGCTAAGCACAGATTTTTAGTTTAAGTGTTTTAAGCCACACCCTTAATTACATCGGCCACGCCCCTTTGAGAGACCCCCTACTTTTTCCACCCTACTTAAAGTCCTGTCTATACATATAAATCTAAGTGAGTGTGAGACAAAGGAGGCCTTCGATGTGCCTGGCGGGCAGTGCCCCCCTTTTTAGAGTGGCAGCCCACCTCTGACGTCACACGGAATCCTTGGCTCAGCTGTACTTAAGCTTCGTGCTGAGTGGGAAAAAACGAGTGAACATGAATGAGTGGCCTTCACTTGTTTTTTTTTTTAAGACGCCTGTAGTAACATTTTCGTCGCCTACACTTTCATGTTACTGGTCACATATTTCACACTCACAGCGTCAAGAGTTCAGGAAACTGTGAGGGAGAGCTGAGAGGAGGCATGGAAGCAATGACCGTCATTAAATGAGGCCTCGTCACCATGTGCTGACCTTTCACAAGCACCGGCGCAGGATACTGTGGAGGGCGCGAGAGGTCTCATTTTTAGTCACTAAAGTAAAGTAAAATTATAACTAGAACGCGACAGGCATTTTTTAAAATTAATAAAAAATGTTGGGCAATCAACTATTTCCGGCTACAGATGGCACCCCATTCATTTGATAACATACATTGCATCAGTGCTGACGTCATAGGTCACATTGGCTGTATACAGAGGCCACATATGGGGCACCCCCATCACATAATCAGACTTAAATGAGCATCTTTTTCATTACCATCTGACCTATTGAAATGTTACACTTAGGGTAGTGATAAGGATAGGAGTTAACCTACTTTATTCTTGGGGTTGGGGGTTAATGTTAGAGATGAGGGTGATATTGGATTTCAGGTCTTTTTTAAAAATAAAAAATAAATGTAACCTGAAATTACTAAATCCTGAAACTCTGCACAGTCATTAAATCTTACAGCAAATACATTCTCATTAGGATCCAGTCACAGGACTAAACCAGAACTGATTCTTGGCAAAGTTTATCTATAAAAAATGTAAGAACAATAACTTTTCAGTTTCTGTAATAAAAAAAATCTCGATTTTTATTTTTTTAATGAATTTTTATTGGATTTTATTAGGAGGGAAAGAAGAGAAAGCAGTGCAAACAGTGGTGATATCGAGTCCAATGGTAGCCCATTACATAGAAACTTGGTTCCTCCCACCACATTACATGGTTTATAACAATAGGTAGTAAATAGGTTTGAGCGGTGGTGGAGGTGAAGTGGCGCGAGGTTGCCAGCTATGACCAGGGCACTGGAATTATGCGGAAGGAAAGAACCTAATTCTGCAGCAGGTTTGATTAAACTATGCAGCAAGAAAATGTAAATGATGCAGCATAATGCGGCACGTTTTTTAATAATATTACTTCATTATTTCGTCATTTTTAAACTTGGTAACAATGTATGGGTAATGGTTGCACCTCATTAGAACCAGTTAAGCACCCAACTATAGCTTTAAGCAACATCAAGGTGACCAGTCAAGCTTTACATAGGGTCTTCCACTGTGCTGCAACAAGTGTTGCTGCATTATTATTAACTTTTGAACTGTTTGAGCTAGAAACAATTTGTTTTTGTGAAAACCTGCAGATTATGTGGCAGGTGATGGATTAGGTGGCAAATATTGCAAATCTATAATAATGCAGCCACACGACCGAATAGTTCCAATGGCCCTTGGTATGACATGTGCCCAATAGTAAAGCGGGGGGTTGATGCTAGGGTTGGGGCGATGGAGCATTAGACCGGGCAGGAGGCGGGGAGGGGAGCTAATGTTCCCAGGTGTGGCCAATCAGTTCATGGCGCAGGGCCCTCGCCTCCTCCAGGCAGAGGGCAGTGGTCTCGGCACCCACCTCCAGCACATTTAATAAGCCTGTGCTACCAAGCTGCAACAGTTGGGGGTAGTGAAAGTTTCTACTTTATTGTAATGGACCCCTTTGCCAGAAGAAGGGACATGTCTAGAAAGTGTGTCGCCGCCTTATTGTTTTTAAGGCGGGGAATGATACCTAGGGCACAGGTCTCCCAGGAGTTAATCCCTCATGTGCCTGTGACCAGTGGCGGCTCGCGATGCCGAGTTGGCGATGCAGCGAGCACAAGGTAAATAGTTGTATTTATTTATTTACTTACCTTACTCCATGCCGTCGTATGTCCGACTCACTTACCCCCCCACCCTACCCAACCCCCACCCGCCCTACGCCCCGCAGCACTCGCTCTGCTAGCCGCCACTGCCTGTGACCTTCCTAAGGTCATGGAGGATTTTGTCCCAAAAAGGTCAGATGTGTGGGAAGTCCCAAAGGATATGTTTCAGGTCTGCAGCTGGGGCAGAACACTTGGTGCACATGTCTAGCCAACTGGTAAGATCCTGGAGATGCAATGAAAGGAGATGTAGGCCAGGTGGAGCACCTAAAATTGGATCAGCTGATGGCAGCCATTCCTAGAGACCTTCCTTGGATAGGCCAGAGCTAGGGTCCCTTCCTTCTCGTTGAAGGCCCTCCTAATTTCCTCCTCATATATCTCTCTAAGTGTCTGGAGAGTAGCCTGCAATAGCTCTGTGAAGGACCCAGCAAGCCAGCTAATCACCTGTAGTCCACCTCCCATAGAATGAAGGGTTTTGAGGAGGGTGTGGTTGGTGGGCTCGTTGCCCCGATTCCCCCAAAAGTCTTGAAGTGCACTGCCAACTGTAGCATAAACAACAAATTGGCCAGCCTGGAGGTCAAATACTGTGAAGAGCAATATCTGGCCATTTTGAAACAAATCCCCCAGTGCGGCCAAGCCGGCCTGAGTCCAAGGGCACAGCTGGCAGTCAGTGAAATAGCCACCCCGGGCTTGCAGATCCAGAAAAGGGATGTCTGGTGCCTACAAGGTCATCGAGCCGGTGAGCAGCAGCACTCTGCGAAAGCATGTGAGGGCCACTTGAAGCAATTGTGAAGGGCATGGGGGACTTCGGGTTCTAGGAAGCGGTCACCAACGAAGGAACTCTTCGGACAGTGGAGGGTCAGAAATGCTCATGTCCTCCAGGTATGTGTCCGGCAGCCAATATGTGGGCCATTGAAGCTGGGCTTCTAGGAGGTAATATTCGAAATTGGGAGTGCCCAGGCTGCCCCATTCTGGAGGAGCATGGAGCTTCAGCAGAGCCACATGCCAACAGGAGTTGTGCAATATGGGATTCCACCAGAGAGGGTGCAGTCCTAAGAAGAATGCATGAGGGTGTGTGATTGGAAGGTTTGCAAAATAATAGAGGAGACGGGGAAGCATCACCACTTTAGAAATGGTAACACTGCCTGCCACGGACAATGAGTGGGATCTCCAGAACGTCACCTGGGAGCAGGGGGCCACCACCGCTGCTCTTAGGTTAGTGTCCAGTAAATCAGCGGTGTCTTGAAAGATCCGGAAACCCATGTATTAGAAGGATAGTGGTTTCCCAGCTGACCGGGTCCTCCTGAAGATGAAGGTGTCTTGGGCATCATCAGAAACAGGCGGAGCACACATGATTTTTGCCAAAGGACCCAGAGTCCTGATAAATCACCAAACTTACTTCAGAGGAGGGCAATCAGGGTGCAATCAGCAGTGGCGTCTTTGAGATAAAAGCGGATACCATCTGTATATCATGACATAATATGTATGGCGTCTGGAAGAGGAATACCCCAGTCCCCGCCTTGTTGTAGGGTCAGAGCCTCCAGGGGTTCCATTGTGAGGACGAAGAGAAGAGGACACAGGGGGCACTTCTGTCTCATGCCCACCAGCAAGGCTCCAGGCAGCTGTTTGCCATATCGTATCCGGATAGTGGGGACCGTGTGAAGTAGGCTGATTTGGAAAGTGTGGCGGGTCAAACAACAATCTGTTCCAAAACCCATAATGGAAATCCCAGTTTAGTGTGTCGAAGGCCTTGCAGAGGTCCAAGACCAAAGCAGCTGCCCTGAGCAAAGGACGCTGAGCGGCCTCCATTATCCTGTATAAGCAGCAACGCTTAAGGGAGATGTGTCTGCTGGGGACAAGCCAGTTCTGGTCTGTGTGAATAAAGTGAGGGAGAATTTGTTGGATTCAGTCAGCCAGGATCTTGCTAAGCATCTTGTAGTCCGTTTAGGATGGCTATCGGGAGGTAAGAGGCAAGAACGATTGGTCACATCTTTCCTGGGTTTTGGCATGGACACTAAGGATTTCTAGCGTAAGGTGGTAGGAAGGGAGACCTCCCTGGCGACTGTGTCGAAAAGTTTGGCCAGCTTGGGGGTTAAGTTGCCAAGGAAAGTTGTATAAAATGCTGCAGGGAGGCCATCTGTACTAGGGGGTCTTCCCCGTTGCCAGTCACATTGTGCTGCTTGAATCTCTTATTCTGTGATGGGAGCATGGAAGTCCTCCTACTCCTCACGGGTGAGGCGGGAGAGGGGAGTTTTCGCCGGGTAGTCCAATATCAATGTCTCTGGAAGCTCTTCCGTGGGGGCTAGAGGACGGAGTAGTAGGCGGTAATAGCACCATGAATCTCATTCTGTGTATATAGAAGGGCGCCCAAGGTCTGCAGACTAAAATTATCTGAGGGAGGCAAGAATCGTTGTTAACCAGCCATGCTAAGAGGTGGCCACGTTTATTGCCTTCCGAATGCACATGAGCCGTGTATGCTTTGTAGTCCAGGCCACACAGGGATTCCAGGGGTTGGGCCTCATAGGCCAAAGCTAGTAAAAGCAACTGGCATCAGGGGGATCCTTGACCGTCCTACCCTTCCTTTCTATGCATTCTTTCTCTGTGGCATTCCAGTACTCAGAGCAGTGTCATACGTACCCATGGACCAGTCCAATGGCAGAAGCCCCTGTTAATATTTATGTGAGTAATGATACGTGTAAGGACAAAAACGAAATCGTATCACTGTTGTCGAAATCCCCCGATATGACCTCTCCATCAACTCCAATTCAGAAATATGTGGTCAGACAGGCCCTGCGCTCTAGGCAGGAGGCTACTGATTGACAGATCACAGCTGGGTTGGCATGTAACCAGCAGGACAAACGCACGAAGAAAAACCCATATTTGTCCCACAGATAGCTAGTTACACCAAAATGGTACTGGGAGATTGGCCCCAATATAGGGACATTGCTGAAGGGGCATGCGTTCCAAAAACACCATAAAGTTAGACGCCACATGAAGTTAGGAACACTCAGCCAATCAGGACAGAGAACACACTACACATGCAGTGATCACGGGCTCCCCATGCCTGCACATCTGGACATGTTACCCACTGGCCCACATTGTGTTCACGCAAGGTCAAGACCCAATTGCATTTATCATCAGGTGGGTCTAATTTATAGCTTCATGACAAGACCAACATTCCACTCCCGACATAGGATCTATGAAGTGTTTTATGATGCTTCATGAAATGTATAAAAAGATATTCCAAATGATTGTACTTTGAGTCAGTCCTCAGACCCGTTTCCGTATGCTGCACTCCCTGCAACATTTTGGGGAGCCAGCCAGTAGAGATTGGTGCTTCGGACCCAACTGCAGCCGAAGGAAAGGCCCCGCTCTTATGGATTCACATCAGCGCAGCATGGAAGGTGAGCAGACACCGCAAATGATTGAAAGATCTGCTGAACCTATGGGGCGGAAGTCCGCCCTGAAGCTGCCGTCATTTGGGTAAGGTACTACATCTGATACTTAGTCCCCAGCATTTGGCGTATGGCAAATAAGAAGAAGCGCAAAAATGTTGTCTGAGAGCCCTGATACTGACAGAAATCTAACATATGCCCACTTTATGTGTCCAAACAGCAGTCACAAGGCAGCCTTGGAGGGGATCCTCCGGAGGTTATCAATCTTCCATAGTCAGCAGGCTAGGAAGGGGTGAATATTGGTTGTCACTTGGACTGCTCTGCATAATACAGATGGTGTGCTTGTACCTGAGTGTATTACATGGTTACCGCTTGGACCACTGGGCGTGATACAGATGCTACGCTTGTCCCCTGGGTGTGGTACCGGGGCAAGGCCTCAACAATTGGACAACTGGGTGTGATACAGATGGTATGTATAGGACCTGGGTGTGACATAGGGCCAGCATCTTGATCTTATTTTTTAGTCTAAAAGTGATTTCTCAGTGCTACCGGTTTCTTAACACTGTTGGGGGCATATGTACAAGCCCCTTTTGCCACGGGAACATCACTTTTTGTGATGTTCCCGTGGCAATAGGGGCCTTGCCTTATGTACTAGGCAGCGTTAAGCCACCTAACGTGGCTTACCGCTGCCTTGTACATAAGGCACCCTTTCACGCTATGTTTAGCGTGAAAGGGGCGTGCAGTGGTTGTTGGGGTGGGTGTTCCATCACAACACCCATTGTATTTGACACTGCCCACTATGTACAAGGGTGGCGTACATAGGAGGTAACCACAAAATTAAGACCAGGAAAATCCTTTTCCAGGAAATACATTATTTCTCCTTGTTTTTGCTTTTTCCATGTGTGTTGCCTTGGTCCCAACCGCAGCCAATAGCCTCCATGCCAATGGAGGCACCTTTCCAGTTCCAAAACGAGGCAATGTTACAGTGTCGGGAACCAGGTCTCCCACATACTTGGGATGATGAAGAACCCATAACGTCCATACCATGCACAAAACTCTGACTATTAACAAACTACTGCATGGCACTGAGTCAAAAGAGAGTCCACCGGAACAATCGATCATCCGAGTCCACTAGCCGCACCAGGTGAAATTTTACAAGTTTTGGCCTCGCACTGGACTCTGCATTGAGCAACATTCTGCCTGCTCCTTTCCCTCAAGGTTCTCCAATCACCTAAAGCCTGCTCGTCAGGACATGTCCCGCCAAAACATCGAAGGTAGTGTGTCACCTGTTGGAAGCCTCTGGCGGCAGCCGGGGACAGCAGACCCAAAAATCTCAGGTAGGACGTAGTTGAAGGGAAAAGAGGTGCTGGGAAGAGGAGATTCCACAAAAATCCATCACAGCTCTCTGCGATGTACTAAGAAATAGGCTCACTGACGTATCCTACCTAGTGACCAAGCTGACAACACACAAGGCCTTACACAAGCAGTCCAGGGGAGTAAATAATCCCAATCTCAGACACCGCCAATCAGAAACACATGGGGGCTGTGGGACAGATTTCTAAACCCCTTCGGTAAACGACGATTGAAATAACCAAATCATATGAGAGCCTAGGGAAATGCCAAGATGCCCACAAAAAGAAACCAAAAAAGAACACTAGAAAAAGGGTGTGGTCAAGACACATGGCGCAGTTAGGGAGTGTCCTACTGCACGTCACGTGCTGGGACTAGCAGGGTATACACGTGACATTAGAGCATGCTGCGATCGCCCACGAAGCCTAATTACGGTATGCCCCCTCTTTACACCTCACCACGTGCACATGTAGGTCAAAAGGCATACCCGCACTCCAGTGACACTCATAAAACATTAGTTAAAGAACCCAGAGCATCCATGGGCTCACAAAAACCAACCTGTAGCAAATGTATCCTCCTATCACAGTGGGGAGGAAGAATTATGGTGACCCATGAATAAACACTCTATGTCTCCAAAAAGTAGACACCCTGATCTGCGCCACCTTCTGGTGCCCACCAAAAATAAGACATATGAATGAAAAAGCACACCCCTAAAAAATAAGAGCACAGGAATCCCCAAGAAAATATGATGATAGTACATAAGGATGCAAATGTTTTCTAAAACCTAACCAACAAACAACACCTCTTATCCAACAAGTCTGCAAGTGAACCACAAAAGTGCACCACCATTACAGTGGCCCACCATCTCTCCGGCAACCACTTCCATAGACCAAAGGGTGCAAGTCCAAGACTTCGATATTTTATTAAACTGTTGGATACCAAACTCTTTCAAACTTTTCCAAAGTAAATAAATCTCCCAATCTCTGGAGGACCACAGACATCCTTCCTGGATCCAACTCCAAGATCTGCAATGTTCCACAAGTTATGTACTGTTGTATAATTGTATACTCGCTGTTAAATGTGGGTGTTGCCGCATCCACATGTTGCCAAAGATCTGCCTAGTCAAATGAAGTCCACCCTGACATTTGCACAGCACTTGCATAGGGGCCTCTCCCATGTCACAACAGTGAACTCTCACAACAAACCCTGGATTACCCTCCCATTGCTATTGGAGTGTTCTTTACTACCAAATTAACCTTCTATCGCCAACATCCTTGGATTTAAGTGGCATTAGATTCCTGATCCACCACCACCCACCATTAGTCCTGGTCCCTGTCGGGTCGGAAGTATCACCGACAGAGCACCCTGAGGAGTCGCGGGAAGACTGTCCCTTGTGCGACGAAACACGTGTCGGCTGGTTTCTGTTGAACATTAAAGACACCCTTTTTTACAACGAACAATTCCAAGAACAAGAATTATTATGATTTCGAACTGTTCAATTGAAAGGCTTTGTGTCTTTTGTCTCATATGTCTAACCTTATAATTTTGTCTCAATAACGAGAGTGTGCATAGGTGTTGTCTTGTACTATACACTGTGGTAGCCCAGGCTGTCACTATTGGGGGGTTATAGGGCTTATCCCCTCTTCCTTTTTGCACCTCACATCCTACTTGTACTCACTTTTACCCTTTAGCACTAATACTTAGCTGTGCGCCCTTTCTCTAACCTGACTGAAAACCCTCATTCTAGACCCATATAAATATTGCTAAAGCTTGGTGAGATATAAGTGGGTCTGGCAAGCATCTCCTGCTTTAATTTTTAACACAAAATTGAAGCATAATATGCAGCATTTGGTGCTTGTCCCACAAAATCCAGCATGTTTTGGAAATTACCAGAATTTGCACTCAAAAAATGTCAGCACGTTTGACCAGATGAAATTGGCTTTTGAAAAAAGTGTGAGAGTGTAGTGTTTATAGCACCCGGTAACTACTCATTGCAGAGGACTTCCCAGAGTCAGAATTCCAATCCCTGCACAAACAGAACTTTGTATAGGGGTTGTTCTTTAGCTTCAACCTTAGAATTAGTGCCGACATTTTCAGAAAGGATCAGCTTCCACAATCACAATCTATGTGTAAATCTTTTCTTTTAAAAATAAATCCTTCCAGTTTTTGTTACTTTCATATCTTAGATTTCATCTAAAAATTAAACCTCATGAGAATGTATTTCTTCTTACTGGAGCTAATAACTACTAATTCTGGGATGCTGTTAGAAATACTGAGATATGAAGTTGTAAGTCTTTCTAGTCAGCAGTGGTTTGCACCCTGTCCAGATACGGACCCTCACTCTAGTCAGAGTAAGTAAGGTACATATCTATGATAACCCCTGCTCACCCCCTTGGTAGCTTGGCACAGCACAGCCATGCTTTTCCAAGAGGCAATGTGTAATGTATTTGTGTGCGCACACACATACACACACACACACACACACCCACACACACACACACACACGCAAGGAAACACACACACTAACACAGTGAAAACACTACAAAAGGACTCCACACCGACTTAGAAAAATAGCCAATATATATCTCTATAAAACAAGATCAAAACGACAAAAATCCAATATGCACACGACAATATATGAATTTTCAAAGATGGAAAAAAGTTGTAGTTCTTAAAAATCAATAGTTGCGTTTGGTCAGGACAAAGTATCTTAGATGCGTCAAAAAACTAAGACGATGTAAGGCGCATGTGACGTGAGGTGTTGAAAAAGCAGGTGATGCGTTGTTTCCTTACTATTTCAGGGGAGGTTATGCATCGGGTCCTTACTGCTAGGCAGGTGAGGTGATGCGTCGGTTCCTTACTGCTGCAGCGGAGGTGATGTGTCATTTTTGCACACGCTGCCTCGGTTCCTTACTGTGGAGGGGTGTCACTGAAGAAATCAGTGAACAGGGATGATGTGTCGAAAGTCAAGTTGCGCTGTGTCAATTCCACAGCGTTGAAGCAGGTACTGCTTCGGAGTCAGGACAATGTGTCATGGACTTCGGTGATGAGGTGCTGAAGACTCATGCAGCGGAAGTTCTGCGATGGCACTATACCGAAAAGCTGGTATCTGCGTTGTAAGTTGCGGTCGTTGTGTCAAGCAGGGACCACGCTTCGGTGCAGACAGCACCGATGCGTCGAATGTTGGCGCTGCACCGATTCCAAGAGACTCTTGAAGTCGATGCATTGGTTTTGTTCTTTGTATCACCAGAACTCACTTCCAAGGGCCCAGAAACTAGATTTGGTTCCACTTGGAAGAGCAAGACTCGCAGCAGCAGAGTCCAGGTGATTGGAGATGAAGTCTTTGGAAGTCTTTGATGGTCCTGAGACTTTTTAACAGGAGGCAAGCTCAAATCAAGCCCTTGGAAAATCTTGGAAGCAGGATGTAGAAAGTAAAGTCTAGTCCTTTCACTCCCAGTGTGGAAATGTGCCTTTTTAGGGGCACACCGGTGCAGGGGTCACCCTTATCTTTGTCCACAGGTCCTTCAAACAACAAAATAGAGATTGATACTGGAGCTGAAATTCAAAATAACAAGTTTATTTACTCATGAGTGAGACCACATCCATACAACACCCTCGAGTGTTCTAGGAGGTAGTGACTTGAATGCACAGACCATGGGTCTTTTATGCTTGATTTTCTGCACTGGTAAGCATGTAGTTACAAATAGAAGGTACAGGCCTACACAGGAATAACTACCGACAAACATGGTCAGATGTGGAAATCACTTAGGAGACCTAGATCCCCCCGGTGAGGAGGCAGTCTGCTGGGGCCGGTGGAGAGGTCCTGACCACACGACCCCAACCTACGCATAACGACCAGCAGACCACGGTGAGCAGCCAGGGGACCCTCAGGACTGAGGCGAGAGAGGTGCCAGGGGACCCGCGGGCGAGTCTCTGCAAACGGGGCCACCCGGAGTGACTTTACTGCCACCCGCTGCCCGGGGCTGGGCACATCTGCGCCGCAGGGCCCGGAGAGACGCGGTATCAGCATGGGGAAAGGTGACCGGACTCCCGGGGCCTCGAAGCGGGGCCCCATGGACGACTTCACTGCAACGCGGTCCGGGGCGGCGCAGCAGTCTCAGCAGAACGGCGCGCGCAACGACACGGCCATGCTACTGGAGGCCATTCAAGCGTCCAGAACCGATATACAGGCATCTCGGACGGCCCTGGAAACGAAGATTGGAGAGGTGAGATCCGAGGTGACGCTACTACGGCAGGACTTCCGCAACTTAACCGAGAGGGTTACGGTGACTGAATCTCGCTTGACCGACAATGAGGAGGCGATTACAACACTCAAGAAGGACATGGCGGAACTGCAGGCCTCTCATCGCCAACTGCTGTGGAAGGTGGATGATGCCGAAAATAGGTCCAGACGCAATAACCTTCGCTTTGTGGGCTTTAGAGAAGGGATTGAGGATGGGAACATGTCCGCCTTTCTCCTAAACTGGCTGAAAACTACCTTCCCAGCTGCACGATTCTCCCAGTGCTTCATCATCGAAAGGGCGCACAGGGCGCTCCTCGCCAAACCTCCGGAGGGAGCGCGGCCGAGACCTGTCATAGCGCGCTTCTTGAACTACGCGGACAGAGACCTGATCCTGCGCGAGGCCAGGAAGTTGGGGGAAATCCGTCTGGAGAATGCCTCCATCATGATTTTTCCAGATTACAGTCAGGAGGTCTCGAAGCAGCGTCGCTCGTTCGACTCGGTCAAGGCAAAGCTGAGGTCTTTGAACATTTCTTACATGCTCCTCTTCCCTGCCAAACTCAGGGTAATCTATAAAGACAAATCCATCTTCTTTGCCCACACGGAGGATGTGTGGCAATGGCTCGAAGAGAGGCCCATTCTGAATAGTAGAGAAGCGGCAGGCCGAGCTGCTCTGGACAAGACGATACGAGAGGGGCCGCTCTGGGAGGTGCCGAAACCACAGCGAAGGGGTGCGCGGAGGGTGCAGAAGAAAGCCCCGGCGACGCCGTACCGCGCGCGAGACAAGGAGGGTGAGAGAGGGAACAGGTCGGCGTCCCCGAGCAATGACTTGGTGGCGGGCTCGAGATTCAGCTGCCTGAGGAATAGAACCCGATCCGAAGGCGATGAGGTGGAGGACTCGGAAGCCCACATGTCTGGAGGAGAAGGAGACATACCAATGGACAACTCGGAACATCCGCTGGTCACGGTGATCCAGCAATTGGAACAAGAGTCTTCAGGACAAGAGATGATTACGGACACTCAGGACTCGCATTCGTGAACATGGCTGAATGGGGATCGGAGAAGATGACGGCTCGGCGAAACGGAGCAAGCAAGTTGACACGCACCCCCCTACTGTTATTTAAGTTCTCAGTGTTGGTTCTTGTTTAGCGGGGGAGGGATGTGCGGGAGGGCGACAGACCTTCTCCCTTGGATGGTTCAGGCCCGGGTTGGGATGCAACTGGAAGGGGAGGGAGGTGGGGAGGGGGGAGCGGAGGGGAGTTGGTTCTTGTATTACCCCCGGTTGGGGTCTACAACGGTTATGGGGGGGAGGGGGGAGCCCGTTCAGGAACAGCAGAGACATGCCAGCCCACAGTTGGTGACATCCCTACGTCACGGTCCCACCCAGGGAAGGCTCAGAGCAACACAATGGCAAGTACACTAGACGCCACACCCACGGGTGACACAGAATTCACGGTGCTAAGCTGGAATGTGAATGGCCTGGGGTCGAAAATTAAAAGAGGTTTAGTTAGTGAGTACCTCAAACGACTGACGCCAGACGTAGTCCTCCTCCAGGAAACACACCTTAGAGGGAACCAGTGCGCATTTATTGCGCGAGGAAGATATACTGTCCTGGCACATGCAGGATACACGGCAGACTCCAGGGGGGTGGCGATCCTTATAAAAAAGTCGGCGCCATTCACGATTACACGCACTTGGTTAGACCCACAGGGCACATATGCGGGAGTCCAGGGGTTGTGGAGAAGACGTAGGTTCACGATAATATCAGTGTACGCCCCACCCAAGTTGCAGTCTCTCACACTGAAGGCGGTTGCTACTATCTTACTGGACACGGCTGACACAACTCAAGTAGTGGGGGGGGACTTTAATGATGTCATGTGCACCACACAAGATAGATCGGGGACTTCACGCTCAATGGGGTCCACAACTGCCCTAGCCCGGCAAATGAATACCTTCGGCCTCACCGACATATGGCGTTGGCTCCATCCAACACAGGTAGCCTATTCCTTTTACTCCGGGGCACACAAGGTCTTCTCCAGGTTGGATTATATTTTTATGTCCAGGCAGGATATCGCGGTCGGAGACCTAGCAGAATACAAGGCGCGGGGGATCTCCGACCACTCCCCCCTATTAGTGCAGGTGGGACGAGGCAGAGGGGAGAGGCAGTCACAATGGCGATTAGCGGCATGGGACATCCAAACTCCGGAAATACTTAAGGGCGTGCGTGCGGACATACGGGTGTACATGGCCGAAAATGAGGGTTCAGTGGACTCTGGTGTTACCCTCTGGGAGGCAATGAAACCAGTCCTGAGAGACCGCATTCAAACTAGGCTGGGAGATGCTAGGAGGTCGCGTCAGGGTCAGGTAGCGAGTGCAGAGGTCTCCATTTTAAATTTAGAAACGGAGTATCACCAACAGAAGGGCGAGGCCCGCCTCAGGAAATTGATTGACGCACAGAGACGATACAGGGAATTAGTCACGGATGAGGCGCGCACTCAGGCACTGGCGACATTGCATCGGCTATATGATGTCGGTGACAAGTCGGGCAAACTTTTAGCCTGGCTGAGTAGGAGGGAAACTGCAGCGAGATGGGTGGATCAGATCTCGTTAACAGGGAACAGGCAGGTAAACGCGGATAGAGACATAGCAGAGGCCTTCGCGGCCTATTACGAGGACTTCTACAGGGCCAGGGACCTGGGCGACAGTGTGGAAGCCCAACGCTACTTAGGTGATATGGAGTTGCCGACGTTATCCGCGGAGGCTACTGCAGCCCTGGAGGCGGATTTGACGCTGGACGAAATCTCTGAAGCTGTAACGGCGTTGAAACCGGGGAAGACTCCCGGGCCCAATGGCTTCCCGGCAGAATTTTTTAAACGTACGGCGGATCTGTTACAGCGACACATGAAGACCCTCTTCACGGACGCATACCATGCAGGGAGTTTTCCGACAGATCTAGCCTTGGCCACTATTATCCCAATATACAAAGAGGGCAAACCCAAAAACGACTGCTCCTCCTACCGCCCAATCTCCCTCCTAAATACGGAGACGAAAATACTGGCCACTATCCTGGCTCGGCGGTTACGACAGGTGATAACGGAGTTGGTGCATATGGACCAGTCCGGTTTCCTTCCGGATAGGGCGACCAAATTAAATCTCCGTCGCACTCACAACTGGCTACAGGAGGTCCGTGAGAGAAGTGAACCCCACTGGTTCCTCTCATTGGATGCGGAGAAGGCATTTGATGCAGTCCACTCGCCCTTCCTGATGGAGACCCTCCGACGTTTTGGGATTGGACCCAAATACATGCAGTGGGTCGGGCTCCTGTACTCCAACCCGAGGGCGAGAGTGCGGATCAATGGACGGTTGTCCCGTGAGTTCCCCATTGGTAGGGGTACACGCCAGGGCTGTCCATTGTCCCCCCTCCTGTTTACCCTTACGATTGAAATTTTAGCGATACGGATCAGACAGAATCAGGATATCAGAGGTTTTAGATGGGGTAATACTGACGACACGCAGGAAAAAATATCTCTATACGCCGATGACGTACTATTGTTCGTGACCGACCCAGACAGGACAATTCCAGCACTGTTCGGGGAGCTAGGCGACTTCGGGGCGAGGGCGGGACACACGATCAATTGGCACAAATCGGTCCTTTATGACCCACAGGGCAAGGAGCGTCATGAGTGCCTTCCAGGGCAGCTTATCCATACGAAAGACGGTTTCCAATACCTGGGCGTATATATAACGCTAGACAAGGAACACTCCTACACTGCAAATGTAGCTCGGATAATGGTGGAGACAAAGTCAGAAATGGACAGATGGAGGCAACTCCCGCTCACCCTATTGGGTCGAGCCGCACTGTATAAAATGGTCCTACTACCCAAGTTTCTCTATGCACTCCAGAATGAGTATTATCCCCTACCGTTGGCGACTTTGACTAAAATACATGCGGACCTGCGCGCCTTCCTGTGGCTGGGAAAACAACCTCGTGTAGCCCTCACCACGCTGCAGCGCCACCAATATAGCGGGGGTATCTCGCTTCCCAACCTGGAGGCGTACTACTGGGCGGAACACCTCGCCCCGATTAACGAGTGGCTACATGCGGCGGCCGATCACCCCACCTATGCGCTGGAAAGGTCTCAATGGTCACGCAAATCTATATTACATTACCTCTATGGGGAGACGGTAGGCCAGCACTTCCTTCCCGCCACTAGGATAACGTTGACGGCGTGGCGTAGGGCAACAAAAAGAATGGGTTGGGACAAGAGGGTCACTCGTCAGACACCACTGTGGTGCTGCAAGTGGCTAGGAGAGCTGAATAAACTGAAAGGCTTTAGGAGGTGGGATGACATAGGCATCTCCACTGTAGGGGACGTGATTGCAAAAGGGGAATTAAAGACCTTTCAGGCACTCAGAGCAGAATTTGGCCTACACACTACTCAGTACTACAAATATTTACAACTGAAACATGCATGGAGCGCACAAAACACTACACTGGCAGATCTCCCAGAGTACACACCACTGGAGGGTAGACTGCTGCAGGAACAGATGCAGGGTGGGGCGATATCACTAACGTATAAGACTCTAACCAACAATATGCTGGGTGACCTGCAAGCCCTACGAGATAGATGGGAGGCGGATGTGGGGGTTATGGAGGATTTAGACTGGGAACTCGCCCTCATGCACCCCCGTGAGGTGGCTATTAAGTCCAGACTCCGCCTCATACAATTTAAAATACTACACAGATCTTACTTTGACAGGGTACGACTCTTTAAAATGGGTAGGATACCAGACACAACATGCCTTAGATGCCATCGACACACAGGTGATTTCTTCCATACACTATGGGGGTGTGCAATAATTCAAGAATACTGGGAGGAGGTGTTCCGGGAACTGGAGAATGTATTGGAGGTGGCCTTACCACGTGACCCTAGACTGGCATTGTTGGGTACGATCACAGAGGTGGACCTGCCCCGCCCCTTGACTATCTTTCTGGTACTGGCCTTAGTGGTAGCAAAAAGAGACATCGCAAGATGCTGGGGAGCGCCCGAAAAGCCGAATATGGAAGAATGGCGGAGGGGATTGGATCTGTACATGGCGGCGGAGAGAGTTACTTATCGTGCACGGGGCTGCCCCAAAAAATTCAGGAGAATATGGGCTAAATGGAGACAATTCCATGGACTAGACTGAGACCTTGTGGACTAGTAAAATGTGGGTGGGGACCACCTGGACGAGATGGTGTGCACAGTGGGGACTCATGAGTATTATGTGACTACATTAATACCTGTTCTTGTGTGCGAGATTGTCGGGTGAGACACGTCGAGAGAGGGTGGGGACCAAGGGGTAGGGGGGGGTGTGAAGGGTTGGCGGGAGGCTGTTCCGGGGATTCTGTTGGGTTTTGGTTTATTTGTTCTTACTCTTGCTAGTTTGAAAGCAAATCTATTACTGCAGGGTATGATGTGATGTAATTACTGAGAAAAGTTGCGTTCCTGGCGGATAGGGCGGAATGTTGACACCCTACCGTCTGTCTGCCTTTTTCCATAGAGGTGATACTACTGATGCAACAATAAAAAGAATTTAAAAAAAAAAAAAAGATGTGGAAATCACTTAGTCAGCAAAGTGGGAGGGGGAGCAGGAGTGCTTAGAGATAGATATTGACAGTTGAGTCTGAGACCAGGTGTTCTGGCAGCCACAAACTCTTTAGCATACATATTGCCTTTAGCTGAGTCAGGAAGTAAACTAATATAGACAGCACAGGCAGGGAAAAAGATGAGCAGCAGAGGATGGAAGAATTTCACAGCTGTCAAAATGGATGCCACAAACTAGATGGTTTCAGCTTATGCTAACAGAGATTATTTGCGATTCCAACACCAGGACAGAAGCAGCAAGCAGCAGGCCAACACAGCATAGCAAACAGCAAAGTGGCAGTACCTCCCGACAGTAATCCAGCTGTTCTTCCTGGCAGAATGTCCTCCACCCAGAAGTGTTCCGAGTATATGGTGTCAGAGGTCCAGTATTTATACCCAATACAGCCATTAAAAGAGTGAAACTTCAAAGGAAAGTCTTTGTAGTTCCTAAGACTCTGCCTTTCCCTGGCTCCAGACACACAAGAGGGGTTGAAGTTGCTTTGTATGAGGGCAGGCAGAGCCCTATTCAGGTATCAGTGTCAACTCCTCCCACCACTCTAGCTCAGGAAGGCCATCACCCTGGTGATGGGCCATCAGGATATGCTGAGCACACCTCAGCTCACTTTGTGTGACTGTCTAGAGTAAATGCATAAACAGTCCAACTGTCATCGTTGCCCAGACGTTTATTCAGAGACAGACAGAGGCGCAGAATGGTTAAAGTATAAAAATGTCAACTTTTTAAAAGTTTGGAAAACGGGGGAGTTAGGTCCTGGGACGTGTAGTCGGTTGGACCATAGGTTAAAGTCATATAAAAAAGCAATTCACCAACTACACATATCTTTGAGTCCCCTATTTTGAGGAAAAAACCAAGTGATACTCCTGGGTTAATTGGGTATATTTCACTCGTACCCTTTTGATTTATTATTTTCAAAATTTCATTATCTCATGTATGAAAAGGACACTTCACGTTTTGTTTCATTTACAGTTTTGCTTCATATATACAAACATACAATACATTTCTACAACAAAAATACATCATTCATATATACACGGGCATTCTTTGATATATACACAGACATTTGTTATCTTAGAAAGACAAGAGTCAAACTTTCGACTCAAAGGTTAGATAAACAGCAAATTAAATGCAATCAATGTTTTTTAAAAAAAAACAACAAAATAGACCATAAATTAATTCCGTGGTCTATTAGGCAACAGATGTCTATTCTTTTTATGTGCCGACGCGTTTCGAACCCGATGTGTTCAATTGTCGGGTTCTCTTCAGGGCTCTGTCTTTCAGATTTTTCTAAAAGTGTATAAAACAAAAAAGTTTCACTAATTTTGTCTATATTCTCTCTGCTTCCCTACATACGGCACTAATGTCACTATTATTTACCTGTGTTCCAGCAATCGCCAGTCCGCAAGTACTATTTTTGTATTCGACTGGGTTTCTTTGGCTTTGGACCTAAAAACAAGTGGGGACATGTTGTCATTCTCTATTTCTCCCTGACAGTGCGATGATAAACATACTGTAGTTGGACATACCTCGGATTGTCGATTTTAATCTTTTTATTATCTTCTGTTTATGTCCTCCTTATAATGCCAGTTGTTCACAGCCTAGAAATGATAAAGCTTTCATGTAATTCTCTCTAACCATCGTTTAAAAGAAGCAGCGTTCATTACTCAAATCTGCATACCTGACGTGTAACAGATTTCCACCTCGGCTGCAATCACTCTGCATGTGCTCTGCGCTTTGTATCAACCAGCTACTCTCGTTCTGGTCCAACAGTCGTTCTCCTATGTACATAAAGTAACTTTAGAATCTGGGCATAGGGTTTGTACAAAGGATACCTATTCCATTCTTCTGCATTGCACTTACTTTCATTTGCGGAGCTCCGGCGACTTCATTAGTCAGTCTGTGGATGCAGCGGCCATTTCCGGATGGAATTTTAAACCTTGGAGGCGCGTTGTGAACACCCGTATTCTGTGGCGGCCATCTTATAGTGGGTTTCTAATATATTCCTATTATCAGTATGTGGGACCATATTGTTATTTTGATAAAGGATCATTTGTATGTATTACAACAAGATAATAAATTACCGTTTTGGATTCAATACCTTTCCAATTTCCACAATGCCCATGGTTTTAGGTCGCTCACTTTTAACTGATACCACCATATCATAAGATCAGTGTTTCTTTGTTACAACCTTGATACTTCGGATAAAGAATTTAAACCAGTCAGCGCACTATTGAATTTTAGTATCAGGTACGCCTCTTTTTGTAACAATATTTTGTCAGGGTTCATAGGTCTTGTTTGTTGCAAAACATACAGGATTGACCACTTAAAGTCATTTTCAGTGTGGTTGTTCTCTATAAAGTGTTCGACCATGGGAGCGGTTAGAATTTTATTTTTTAGCCGCGATTTGTGTTGAGTTATGCGTGTATTGGCCTGCTGTGTTGTCTTGCCAATATAAATCTTTGAGCATGGACAAACAATTACATACACGACATTGCGTGTTCTGCAATTGGAAAAACACAAATGTTTCCATCTCACACTTCCATGTTGGAATTCCTTCCCTTCCATTGTATTCCCGCATGCCACACAAGAGCCACATTTGTGATGTCCCTCTACGGGTTTCATCCCCCACTTGGACGATAAGTCGCTTTTAGGTTTGGGTAACGCAATGTCTGCCCTTACTATTTGTTGCCCAATGCTTTTGTTTTTCCGGTACGCAAAAAGCGGACGTGGAAAAGGACAGTCCAGATTTTCCAATAGGTGCCAGTTTTTTAGGACCACCTGTCTCAATTTATTAGTGTCAGGCCCGAATGTAGTTACACAAACCAATCTGTCTAATTCGGGTTTTGTTCTAGTCTGCAAAAGACATTCTTGAGGTGTGCAACGCACCCTCTTGAATGAATGCTTTAACAATTTTTTGGGATACCCTCTGTCTTTTAATTCCTCGCAGAATGCGTCCATAGAAAATTTTATGTCTTGGTGTTTGGTATTTAGCCATGCATGGAACTGCAACAACTCGGTGTGGCTCCCCTGCCACAGGAGCCACACGTCGTCGATGTAGCGTAACCATTGCTTGATATGTCCACTGTATGGGTTGTCATTATCAATGAACTTTCTTTCATATTCCGCCATGTACACTATAGCCATCTCTGGGGCATAAGAGCATCCCATCGCAGTTCCTTTCGTCTGCATGAAGAATTGCTCATTGAATCGAAAATAATTCTTCCTCAAGGCTATTTCTGCTAGTTTTAGAATAAAGCACGTGGGAACTCGATGTGGTCTTTCGCGGGCTTCCAGGTATGCCGATTTGAGTAATGAACGCTGCTTCTTTTAAACGATGGTTAGAGAGAATTACATGAAAGCTTTATCAATTCTAGGCTGTGAACAACTGGCATTATAAGGAGGACATAAACAGAAGATAATAAAAAGATTAAAATCGACAATCCGAGGTATGTCCAACAACAGTATGTTTATCATCGCACTGTCAGGGAGAAATAGAGAATGACAACATGACCCCACTTGTTTTTAGGTCCAAAGCCAAAGAAACCCAGTCGAATACAAAAATAGTACTTGCGGACTGGCGATTGCTGGAACACAGATAAATAATAGTGACATTAGCGCCGTATGTAGGGAAGCAGAGAGAATATAGACAAAATTAGTGAAACATTTTTGTTTTATACACTTTTAGAAAAATCCAAAAGACAGAGCCCTGAAGAGAACCTGACAATTGAACACATCGGGTTCGAAACGCGTCGGCACATAAAAAGAATAGACATCTGTTGCCTAATAGACCACGGAATTAATTTATGGTCTATTTTATTATTTTTTTTTTTAAACATTGATTGCATTTAATTTGTTGTTTATCTAACCTTTGAGTCGAAAGTTTGACTCTTGTCTTTCTAAGATAACAAATGTCTGTGTATATATCAAAAAATGCCCGTGTATATATGAATGGTGTATTTTTGTTGTAGAAATGTATTGTATGTTTGTATATATGAAGCAAAACTGTAAATGAAACAAAACGTGAAGTGTCCTTTTCATACATGAGATAATGAAATTTTGAAAATAATAAATCAAAAGGGTACGAGTGAAATATACCCAATTAACCCAGGAGTATCACTTGGTATTTTCCTCAAAATAGAGGACTCAAAGATATGTGTAGTTGGTGAATTGCTTTTTTATATGACTTTAACCTATGGTCCAACCGACTACACGTCCCAGGACCTAACTCCCCCGTTTTCCAAATTATAGAGCGGGACACCCCCGCGAGAGTCCGAAGGGCACACGATTCAGTCAAAGTCCCCATTTCGTGAATTTACGAATAATACGAGGAAGGATAATCTATCCTTCCAGAGTAATGTCTGAGAAGGATACTTTATCGTTTAGTGAAGACCATATACAAAGTTTAATTGCTTCCTCTGCTTTTTCTAATGTCACTCTGAGCTCTTCTGCCCAACAGCAGAATGAGCCAGATAAATTGATCAGATTGAGCAAAAAACATATCAGAACAGAACTTCATGGACACTTCTTGTTAAAACATCTGAGAGGTGGGACAATACCCTGGGGACTACAGGTGAAAAATGTCCCTGTAATCTTCACTGAGGACGCTGAGTACAGAAAGGGATTCAGTTGCATTAATACAAAATGCAGCAGGGACCTTATGGTCCATACCATCGAAACTGCGCAGAGACTCAGTGCTAAGGAACTAGAAGAAATAGAAACTCTAACCCAGGCTATTAAGGACAGTCCGACAGTATCCAATGCCAAAGCTTTACTAGAAAAGATAGAGAAAGAGATCTTGGCCTTCAAGGATAACACGCTTAATAATAAAATCGCACAGTACGAAAAAGACTCTAAGGCGTTCACACTCGAAAAGGCATATCCTTTTCTTAAAGACGAGTTTTATACACAAGCAGATTCAAGGGAGGCACTGTATAATTATCAAGGGAGATCCCGCAATAGGTTTAAAACCTTCTCTGAAACTTCTTCTTCAACTGATTCATCAGGTTCAGATACACGTGGGAACCAAAATAAGAAACAGGTGTCTTTTTTAGAAAAAGGCCAACAGGCAAAGACAAGGTTCAAGGTCCCATGGGAGATGCGGACAAGGAGGAACTTTTACAAGTCGTAAGGGCAACCACAACAGTAGTTAATCTGTCCCCCAAAATATTAACGAAAGATGAGGAGTCTGTACTGAATTTAGGATTAAAATGTGTCCCACGCCAGCAAACAGACTTTACCCAAATGAAACTTGAAACTATTGAGTTTTGTCGTAAAATTAGACTCAGGGCTTTCTTTGCTAATCAGCCGCCAATGATTGAAAAAGAGACTACCGGGCTACGAAACAAATCAAATTTTATACCCACTCAAAAAATTCCTAAACAGGTCTCTGCCTTTGAGCAAATTATGTTATCCTCAATAGATAAACTAGAGAAGAATAAAAAATACATTCAACAAAACATAAGTAAAGGGCAAAGAACCGAGTTAAAAAATTTGAGGGAAGATCAGTCAATAGTCATCAAGCAGGCCGACAAAGGCGGTGCAGTAGTCCTCTGGCCAAGGGATAAATACCTCAAAGAAGCGGGGTTACAGGTCAATAACAACGTTTGGTACAGGATTCTTCAAGAAGATTCTGTTAAAAACATACAGGGTGCAATAGCTGACATTGTCAGAGTAGGGATGGAAAATGGCTATGTGGGTACAAAAGAAGGCGAATTCTTAATTAAAAAATTCCCAAGGACTCCTATCCTGTACTTCCTCCCAAAGATTCATAAAAATCTGAATGAGCCCCCGGGACGACCCATCGTCTCTGGGTGCGACTCTTGCCTGGAACCGCTCGCAAAATACGTTGATTTCTTCTTGAAACCCTTTGTGAGCACAGTCAAATTATACCTAAAAGACACAATGGACTTGGTGAAAGTGGAAGGGACTGAATTTAACCCAACGTCACAATTACTAGTGGCGATGGATGTGACGTCGCTTTACACCCAGATCCCCCAGGATGAGGCACTAGAGGTAATAGAGCTATACCTGGAAGCCCGCGAAAGACCACATCGAGTTCCCACGTGCTTTATTCTAAAACTAGCAGAAATAGCCTTGAGGAAGAATTATTTTCGATTAAATGAGCAATTCTTCATGCAGACGAAAGGAACTGTTGTAGGATGCCCTTATGCCCCAGAGATGGCTATACTGTACATGGCGGAATATGAAAGAAAGTTCATTGATAATGACAACCCATACAGTGGACATATCAAGCAATGGTTATGCTACATCGACGACGTGTGGCTCCTGTGGCAGGGGAGCCACACCGAGTTGTTGCAGTTCCATGCATGGCTAAATACCAAACACCAAGACATAACATTTTCTATGGAACACAGTGACAGGAAAATGACATTCCTAGATGTGGAAATCACATGTACAGAAGGACGGTTAATTTCTTCTCTATATAGGAAAAAGAC
Source organism: Lissotriton helveticus (assembly GCF_964261635.1). Classification (NCBI taxonomy): domain Eukaryota; kingdom Metazoa; phylum Chordata; class Amphibia; order Caudata; family Salamandridae; genus Lissotriton; species Lissotriton helveticus. The sequence continues at coordinate 377,322,670 of NC_136060.1, forward strand.
TGATAAAAACCCCATGCTACATCATCAAAGTGCCAACCCAAGAAACTTAAAGGCCAACTTACCATATGGCCAATTGCTCCGCATTAGGAGAAATTGTACGGAGCTCTCTGACTATGAAAGGCACGCTGACACATTCTGCGAGAAATTAAAAGACAGAGGGTATCCCAAAAAATTGTTAAAGCATTCATTCAAGAGGGCGCGTTGCACACCTCGACAATGTCTTTTGCAGACTAGAACAAAGCCCGAATTAGACAGATTGGTTTGTGTAACTACATTCGGGCCTGACACTAATAAATTGAGACAGGTGGTCCTAAAAAACTGGCACCTATTGGAAAATCTGGACTGTCCTTTTCCACGTCCGCTTTTTGCGTACCGGAAAAACAAAAGCATTGGGCAACAAATAGTAAGGGCAGACATTGCGTTACCCAAACCTAAAAGCGACTTATTGTCCAAGTGGGGGATGAAACCCGTAGAGGGACATCACAAATGTGGCTCTTGTGTGGCATGCGGGAATACAATGGAAGGGAAGGAATTCCAACATGGAAGTGTGAGATGGAAACATTTGTGTTTTTCCAATTGCAGAACACGCAATGTCGTGTATGTAATTGTTTATCCATGCTCAAAGATTTATATTGGCAAGACAACACAGCAGGCCAATACACGCATAACTCAACACAAATCGCAACTAAAAAATCAAATTCTAACCGCTCCCATGGTCGAACACTTTATAGAGAACAACCACACTGAAAATGACTTTAAGTGGTCAATCCTGTATGTTTTGCAACAAACAAGACCTATGGACCCTGACAAAATATTGTTACAAAAAGAGGCGTACCTGATACTAAAATTCAATAGTGCGCTGACTGGTTTAAATTCTTTATCCGAAGTATCAAGGTTGTAACAAAGAAACACTGATCTTATGATATGGTGGTATCAGTTAAAAGTGAGCGACCTAAAACCATGGGCATTGTGGAAATTGGAAAGGTATTGAATCCAAAACGGTAATTTATTATCTTGTTGTAATACATACAAATGATCCTCCATCAAAAAACCAATATGGTCCCACATACTGATAATAGGAATATATTAGAAACCCACTATAAGATGGCCGCCACAGAATACGGGTGTTCACAACGCGCCTCCAAGGTTTAAAATTCCATCCGGAAATGGCCGCTGCATCCACAGACTGACTAATGAAGTCGCCGGATCGCCGCAAATGAAAGTAAGTGCAATGCAGAAGAATGGAATAGGTATCCTTTGTACAAACCCTATGCCCAGATTCTAAAGTTACTTTATGTACATAGGAGAACGACTGTTGGCCCAGAACGAGAGTAGCTGATTGATACAAAGCGCAGAGCACACGCAGAGTGATTGCAGCCGAGGTGGAAATCTGTTACAGGTCAGGTATGCCGATTTGAGTAATGAACGCTGCTTCTTTTAAACGATGGTTAGAGAGAATTACATGAAAGCTTTATCATTTCTAGGCTGTGAACAACTGGCATTATAAGGAGGACATAAACAGAAGATAATAAAAAGATTAAAATCGACAATCCGAGGTATGTCCAACTACAGTATGTTTATCATCGCACTGTCAGGGAGAAATAGAGAATGACAACATGTCCCCAATTGTTTTTAGGTCCAAAGCCAAAGAAACCCAGTCGAATACAAAAATAGTACTTGCGGACTGGCGATTGCTGGAACACAGGTAAATAATAGCGACATTAGCGCCGTATGTAGGGAAGAAGAGAGAATATAGACAAAATTAGCGAAACTTTTTTGTTTTATACACTTTTAGAAAAATCCAAAAGACAGAGCACTGAAGAGAACCCGAAAATTGAACACATCGGGTTCGAAACGCGTCGGCACATAAAAAGAATAGACATCTGTTGCCTAATAGACCACGGAATTAATTTATGGTCTATTTATTTATTTATTTTTAAACATTGATTGCATTTAATTTGTTGTTTATCTAACCTTTGAGTCGAAAGTTTGACTCTTGTCTTTCTAAGATAACAAATGTCTGTGTATATATAAAAAAATGCCCGTGTATATATGAATGGTGTATTTTTGTTGTAGAAATGTATTGTATGTTTGTATATATGAAGCAAAACTGTAAATGAAACAAAACGTGAAGTGTCCTTTTCATACATGAGATAATGAAATTTTGAAAATAATAAATCAAAAGGGTACGAGTAAAATATACCCAATTAACCCAGTAGTATCACTAGGTTTTTTCCTCCAAATAGAGGACTCAAAGATATGTGTAGTTGGTGAATAACCTTTTAAAAGTGGCATTTTCAGACCTGCAATTTATAAAGTAATTTTATTAAAAGGTGTATTTTTGAATTGTGATTCCAAAGACACCAAATTCCAATTTTCTATCAGCTCCCAATTGGAAGATAAACTTGTAAGGGGAATGTAAGATGGAGGCAGATCCAATGCTAATCTATAGGAGAGATAGGCTTTGCTGTAGTGAAAAACGTAACTAGCAGTACTTCACAACCAGGACATGTAAAACACAACTGTACATGTCCTACCTTTTAAATACACTGCACCCTGCCCATGCGGCTACCTTTTCCTACCTTAGGGGTGCCTTACATGGCCAAAAGGGAATGTTTTGGCCTGGCAAGTGGGTGCACTTGCCAGGTCATATGGCAGTTTAAAACTGCACACTTAGACACTGCAGTGGCAGGTATGAGACATGTTTGCAAGGATACTCGTGGGTGTCACAAACGGTGCTGCATGCCCACTAGTAGCATTTGATTTACAGCCCCGGGGCACCCCTGGTGCACTGTGTTAGGGACTTACTGGTAAATCAAATATGCCAAAATTGGAGAAACCAAATACCATTACATTTTAGGGAGAGAGCATTTGCACTTTTGCACTGGTTAGCAGTGGTAAAGTCCTAAAGCTAACATAAAGAAAGTCAGAAAAATTCAAAGAGTTTGGGGATAGTCCTGCAAAAAGGGGCAGGTGCAACAGAAGTCTATTGCTCTTTGTTTACATGCAGCTATTTTCTTTTCATCAAAATAGCAGCAAATATATCTCAAAAGGCACAATAACCTCCCCCCCTCGCTCACCCACACCCTACAAAAACTAGCCATCACAGTAGTGGGATCACATACTGCACTCACTGATTCAGTGACACAGGAAGGAGGAGACACATCTTCCTCCTGCCGATGTTATTATTGTGTATTTTATATAGCGCGCAGCTACCCCAACGGGGTGTCCCGGCGCTTCTGAGTGAAAGCAGAGTGATAATCCTGGGGGGGTTAACAAAAGAGGAAAGTTTTTAGTGCCTTACGGAAGGGTAATTCTTCCTGAATCATCCTAATTGCGATCGGGAGTTTGTTCCAGAGAGTTGTGGCACAGACCTGGAAGGTTTTACCTCCAGAACGTGCTTTCTTGAATCTTGGTATGGAAAGCAGATGTTGGGAGTTGGAACGGAGGTTCCGAGAGTTACAGTAAGGTAGCTAAAGATGTTAGCTAAACTCTTGGAGAAATGTGTGAATAGGCAGCTAGCTCACTTTTCTTGAATGCAACCTTCTGCTACATGACAGCCGGTCGGGCTTCCGCGTGGGTTATAGCACAGTCTGCCCTACTCGAAGTTTTGGAATTCGTAAAGGAAAACCTTGAATTAAATGTATCTCTCAGGGTGATGCTACTTGATCTATCTTCAGCATCCAATACCATTTCCCATTCCATCCTACCTGACAGACTCAAGAGAGTTGCCATCAGAGGGCTTAAAGATTCCCCCGCGAGCCTCTGTGTCTAAACATCTTCACCTTCTCCCCTGGCACCCAGTTACTAAAAGAATTAAATTTAAGTATCTTGTTTTTGCTTTCAGTGCCTCGGTGCAAAAGGGACCCTTCCATCTTTGGAAGAGGTTCAAGCCTACATTGTCAAGTCAGACTCTTGAGATCGAATAACCTCAAGCATTTTCAGCTACCTCGCATACACAAGGCTAGAAGAGGCGGTAGATCCCTGGTCTTCCTTGCCTCCAGGCTGTGGAACGCTCTTCTCCTCCACTTGCACTGCAGCCCTTTGAAACCTATTTCTTAAAAAAATACCTTAAAACCTTGCTGTTCGATTTTTGTTTATATTCTCGCTTTCTTTTCATGTGCCGCTAGCACCGGGCGGGACGCCTCCTCGGAGGCAGCTGTACACTATGCACATTTCCTGTATTTTGTTGTATTGTACTGTGTACAGACTGACTTATAAAAAATGTGGTAGACTTGCACTTTAACTGGTAGGCAGGGGCGGCTGGTGACATTTGAAAGTGGTGGGCGTAAACTAATTTGTTGGGAAAGCCAGGGTACGAAAGGAGAGAGATGGGGTAAGATTGGTCCCGAAAAGCCTAGCAGGATATGCACACCGTTGATCACATCTTAGAACGGCTGGTCTTTATGCGTTTCCTAAATAGCTAATGCTTGGTGTTGGAGCTCTGTAATCAGCAATACTTGCATTGGCTTCTAACTTATGTGATTTCAAGTCCTGGCTCAACACGATCATGTCAACATATCACCATAGCGATACCAAAGGGGATGGACTCACCCCCAGTCAACTGATCTGGGTTTAATCCATCATCATTCTTTAGCTCACTCCACCACCCCAGTTCAGACAGGCTGGACTGTTCCCATGAGGCACAGGGTCAAGACTGATTTGCATATGTCTGAACTGGGGTGGCGTGGTGAGCAAAATAACGATGGATTAAACCCAGATCTGTGACTGGGGGTGAATGTTTTGCCAATGTGCAACATTCTGTCCATCATCTTGTGTGTTTTGAAGATATCACCGTAGTCGTCATGAAACTAGATCAAACAAAAGAGGGTAGTGCTTAACTGCCCACCGCCTAGGATAGCAGCTGTAAAATAAAGTACTCACCAATTCCCATCTCAGCCCTCAACCCTGAGATCAACTCGGGCCTCATGTCATTCTCCTCCCCCCTTTCACAGTCGCCTCATTCACCCCTCTCACCCCAGGTTCGATGATCAGTCTTGGACCTCCACCATCGCTGTGCGCCCACTTCCCAGTAGTGGTGTCCAAGTGAAGAGGCGTTGAGGTCGTGGAAGAAAGGCAGGAGCCAATAAAACCTCATAGCTAGCAGAACATAAACTTTTATAATAGAGAATTGTCGCTCTGGGCAGGGTATGCCTTTCCTTGCATCTGCAATATCTGAGATCTAATGAGCGTTTTAAATTCCTTCCAGATGCCACAGTCAAAATCCATTAAAGGTGATCGGTCGTTTTAAAATGGATTCTAAAGGACGCGAGTTTGTGCCTAATGGACCCCCTCATAGAAAATATTTATTTAGAAAAGAGCTCTGGCGCAGGCTCCGAAGTACTACGGGACACAGGAGGGAGCACAAGCGTCTGTGTGGTCGGCAAAATCATTTTAGAGCCAGGGAGGGGAGCTTTGAGGACAGTTTAGTCAGAGAGAACATTTAATGTCACTGCATTTTCAAATTATCCTCTGCCAGCAGAAATCCTTCATAAGCGAGAAGGTGAAACGAACTGCAGTTTGTACAGTAACCTTAGTCTGCATTAAACCCAACATGATTGCCACATTCCGAGAGGAGAGGACTGGCAGGCAATACAATCTAGTCACCCTGCGTAGTAGAGGGAAATTGGAAGATAACTGCTCGACAGGAGCCAGGCTGATGGACAGGCCTTGCCTTTGTGAGTGAGATACTGTGAAGGAACAGATTAAGCTAAAACTGCAAGGCTGAGAAATACGAAGGCGTTGAACCTTCTGGCCACCCACCACCGCCAGTCTGAGCCTCCACAGATCAATTCCAATCACTCATTGACCATCTCGAGGAAGCAAAACTGCTACCTTATGACAAACCTGTATCGCATAGGAGGGCCTCCACAGCTGCCCGGAAAAAGCACTTAAGAGTGAGGTTAAAGGGATTCGTTCAGAGCTTGTGAGTGAGGTTTACAGCGTTGGCGGACCCCTCAGTGGGCAGAATGCTCCTGTTTAATAACTTGGCTCAGGGCCTCAGTGTGCCCAGGCCGTAATGTGCCTGCTCTTGAGATTGACGCCGTCGGCTCGTACCATAAATTCTATGAGCACAGACAATGGCACACTTTATTCATAGCTTTCTACAGGTCTTCCTGAGAGGCTTGTGCAAAACCCGGTTCCTTTAAAACACAAACAAGTGACGCTTTAAACAGATCCCGCCGAACCTGGATAGGGGGGGCACGATGTCTGCTCGCCCAGTCCCCTTTGCAATCCCGGGGGCTGCGGCCCGCCCCCTGCTCCTCTCTCTAAGGGGAACTTGAGCTGGGAACCTATCTGCACATGCGCGGGCCAGTTTCTGCCCAAACTTTCACTTGCGCAATACTGCTGCAGCTGAGTGGACAGTCACTCAAGCTGCAGCATGCCCAGCCCCCCCCCCTTCGCACTCCGGAAAAGTCGGGTGTCTCCCGGATTCCCGGCCGACAGGTAGCGCAATCATTAAATATTTGTATTTTTATTTTAGCGATGACTCGGTGGGTCCATGGGACTTAGTGGGGCTAAGCCCCTACGCCCCAATGGACGCACCGCGCTGTCCTTTCTTCCTACCACAGGTCTTGTGGTAGGAAGAAAGGACAGCAAGCTACCTCGGAACCTCCTTAGCTCTACACCACCAGTAGGATACCTCACGCCTTAGCTCCCCTTCTCATCCCCAGAAGCATTCTACCTGTCTCCCTGTCTCTGTCCCCCACCCCAAGCACAGAGACCCTTTAACCCCTCACACTAATGCCTCCTCTTCCAGGCATTCACCTAAGACTGGATTTATCTCTTTTCACTGGACAAAAGAATACAGACACTATGGGCCTCACTCTATGTACCATCCCACCCCGGATGGTAACTGAACACCGGGAAAATATATTTTTACCTTGTCGTTATTGTAAAGCACGGAAAACCACCTGTGGCAGCCTGAGAGTGCATGTACCGATAGCAGGGAATTAGGTATTTACCCGCTGAGCAATTTGTGCACGATTTTATGTTTTAGACCTTAGGACGCCAGTTAACATGCCGCACAGATTTTATGGAGTTTGCATGTAAGATTTCCACCAGATGTTACCTAGCACAAATCTTACATTCAAACAGTCGTGAGGTGCACATCTAGCGTGCAAATTAAATCTCAAGCTGGAACATGCATCTGGATTTGTGCAAGAAGAGTAACAAGTCCCTTTGTCTATTTAGTACATTCAAAATAAATGTGGTTTGAAAATATATTTCTAGTAACTACTAGAGCCTGTTTAGCATTTGATTGATGTGTTCAAAAACCCCCCGCCTTGCCATCCCACTCATCTCTTGAATGTTATAGCAAGCCCTGGCCCACACATACTGTGCAGGGAACTTCACCTGAACCTGCAGGTACGGAAATACACCCATGAACTTGATAACCTTTTAAGATCCCTTTCTTGTGGTATCTACTCAGAGGTTATACTGACATTTCCTGCTGGCAAACACTTAAATTTTTTTTTTTATCGCAATGTTTGTGTTAAAGTTGAATTTATAATTAGCAGGAGCAGTGCTTGCCTTCACCACAATCAATGAAAGAATAAAGCATAACACTTTGCACACAGTACCAAAAAAATAAAAGACTATGGGGCATATGTACAATAAAGTGGCGGAGCGCGGGTCAGCTAAAAAATAGCAAATGCCACTTTAGGAGCGCAGGGATGCACCGTATTTACAAAAATACTGTGCATCTCTGCATTTCTCCCTGCTCTAGCGCTAAATTAAGCTGTCTAGTGTCAACACAGGCACCCTTGCACCATAGCGCTATGGTGCCTTCGTTGGGGGAATGGTTGTTTATGTGCAGGAAGGGACACCTTCCTGCACATAAACAATAATTTATGGTGTTTTGCTGTTTCTATGTGTGTTGCACACTGCAGCACACATAGAAACAGCAAAAACAAGGAGAAATAAAGCATTTCTCCTCTTTTCGCCATGTTAAGACCAGGTTTTCCCTGGTCTTAATTTTGGCGCTGTCTCCTATTTACGCCACCCTTGTAAATAGGGGGCAGCATCAAAATCAACCGGTGTTGCAGTGGAATGTCCACTGCAACACCCATTGCCTGCCCCTTTCATGCTAAATATTGCGTGAAAGGGTGCCTTATTTAAACTTAAAGTGGCCTAATGCTGCCTTGTAAATAAGGCGAGGCTCCTATCATCACAAGAACGGCACTAAAAGTGACATTCCTGTGGCGATAGGGGCTTGTAAATATGCCCCTACATCCTTGAAAAATATGTAAACAAGCCCCTTCCTTTTTCGTCACGTTCCTCAATATGTGTTTAATTTCGACCAAATGTTGTTGACATGTAATTTACAAACAGACATTTCAGAAGAGCGTAGAAATCGTTGGCCACTTCCCATCCGACAGTTTGAGAAATTTCTTAATTTCACCACCGTCTTAAAGGGTACAAATGCCCAGGCCTTGAAAGAGGAAGTTCTTACTAGCTCTCTCCTATCTTCCTGAAGTAAAAAAGTTAAAAAATTGAGCACATTAGGAAACCCTAGCCACAACATGACTGAACGTTCCAGATCTCTCCCACTTCCTTCCATGCATATATTCTCACGGTATCACCACTGGGAAATTGTATCATTTGAAGCAACCCACTTCCCTCTTCTACATGACTAGCTTGCTACTTCTGCCATCTTTGCTCCTCTGGGCAAACAAGCATAACAGCCTTAAATAAGAAATATAAAGAAGAGCCAAAACAAGCCCATCCCAAAATGACATGAACTGGTTAAACATGTTGCCGTTTGATTGCAGGGGTTGGTCAATGCTATGGGGTGGTGGAGTATTATAGTCAAAGAGCAGATCTCGATTAGGAGTGCACAGTGTTTCGCGGAAGCAGGACTCATTTCAGTCCTATCATTTACTCTTTCAGAATTAAGTGTGTCTTCTTTAATCTGCAAATGGCCACACTCCATCTCTTTTAGTCAGCTGAGCATGAGCTGTTGATGGTGAATACAGAGGCTTTCCTGAGATGCTTGATCACTTTACACTTGAAGGGTGTCCATAGTTCTTCTTAATCTCTTGCAGGAACCCATTTGCCGATAGCTGTTTTTAAAAGTTTGCGAAATGTCCTTTTGTTCACCATCTCGATACAGCAAGACATTTTATAGTATGACCGAAGGCTCATGTTATGTCTATCATTCAGTTTAATATAACAGCAGCCAGTTCAGAACAAAGAAGCTATAGAATAGCAAAATTGTATTTTATTTATAAAGTTTTATATAGCGCTAGCTAGATCCTGGGGCATCAGAGCACTTTACATACACAAGAAAAGAAGAAGATGCATTACATCGTAGAACATGAGGAATCATAAAATATATAAGCAGATACATCACACTTAAATATACATTGGGGGAGTGAAGAACGTAGGTGGATTGAAACAGTCAGATGACCCCCCTCCAAGAAGAAGTCAGAGTGAGAGGGGAGACCATTAGTCTATCGATGTCTAGGTTGGTTGACTAGGTCAGGGAAGTATTGGTTGAGGAAAAAGTAGTTTCAGGTCCTTTTTGAAGCAAGGGAATGATGGGGTTGCATCTGAGGTCCGTAGGGAGTGTGTTACATATCCTGGGAACATTACCAGAGAAGGATCGGCACTAGGTCGCTTATCTTTTCAGTTTCAGGGGGGTGAGAAGAAGTGAGTTGGTGCTTCTCAGAGTTCTTGATTTTCCTGCTTTAACCAGTTTGTTGTTCAGGTAATTGGGGGATTGTGTGTGAAGGGCCTTGTGAGTGATGCAGGCCAGTTTGTAAATACATCTGCCTTCCATGGGGAGCCAGTTGAGAGATTTGAGGGTAGGTGTGATGTGTTCACATCTTTTTCCACCAGTTATGAGTCGAGCTGCCAAATTAAGGACTGACCTTAGTGGGGCAAGGTGAGCTTTTGGTGCACCTGTTAGGATGGCGTTCCCGTAGTCTAGTTTAGAAAGGATTAGGGATTGTACAATTGTCTTAAGATCATCCTGGGGAATGAAAGGTTTAATATTCTTGAGGTGTTTTAGAGAGTACAGTGCACCTTTTGCAGAGTTCTTGATGTGGTATTTAATTGACAGGTTCTTATCGAGGGTAATGCCTAGAGATTTTACCGAATCCGATATGACAAAGGAGCAGTTTAGAGCATTAAGATTTTTGAGCCAGGCTTGGATAGGTTGGTGGTTACTTTTCGGGGAGAACAGTATTAATTCCGTTTTGTCCGGGTTCAGCTTTAAATGGTTTGCGTTAAACAAGGATTGGATTTTGGTAAGCGTGGTATTGAGGTGTACGATATCCTTAGGAGATTTGATTTTGTGGTATATGTGGGTGTCATCGGCATAGAGGTAGTATTGAACCCCTGCTTGCTTCAGAATAATTGCAAGGGGTTCCATGAAGAGATTGAAGAGGTGTGGTGAGAGAATTGATCCTTGAGGGACTCCAAGTTTGACACATGATGGTGCAGAGAGGCAGGAGTTGATTTGAATTTGTTGCAAACGGTGCTGAAGGAAGGAAGTGAACCATTTAAGAACTGTGTCATTAATGCCAGAGCGTCTATTCAGAGTCTCAAGTAAAGCTGTATGGCTTATTGTGTCGAATGCCACTGATAAGTCAATAAGGATGAGGAGACAGGCCTCACCTTCATCTAAGGCTCTGTGGATATCATCTGAGATATTGAGCATCACTGTTTCAGTGCTACAACCTTTCCTGAAACCCGATTGAAGGGTGTCCAGCAGGGTTAAGTCGTCCATATGTTTGTTGAGTTGTTGTCGGATGGTAACTGAACACCGGGAAAATATATTTTTACCTTGTCGTTATTGTAAAGCACGGAAAACCACCTGTGGCAGCCTGAGAGTGCATGTACCAAGAGGAGGGAATTAGGTATTTACCCACTGAGCAATGTGTGCATGATTCTATGTTTTAGACCTAAGAACGCGAGTTAACATGCTGCACAGATTTTATGGAGTTTGCATGTAAGATTTCCACCAGATTTTACCTAGCACAAATCTTACTTGCAAACAGTCGAGAGGTGCACATCTAGCGTGCATATTACATTTCAAGCTGGAACATGCATCTGGATTTGTGCATGAAGAGTAACACGTCTCTTTGTCTATTTAGTAAATTCAAAATAAATGTGGCTTGAAAATATATTTCTAGTAACTACTACAGCCTGTTTAGCATTTGATTGATGTGTTAAAAAAAAGACCCGCCTTGCCATCCCACTCATCTCTTAAATGTTATAGCAAGCCCTGGCCCACGCATACTGTGCAGGGAACTTTACCTGAACCTGCAGGTACGGAAATACACCCATGAACTTGCTAACCTTTTAAGATCCCTTTCATGTGGTATCTACTCAGAGGTTATACTGACATTTCCTGCTGGCAAACACTTTAAAAAAAATAAAAAATCGCAAAGTTTGTGTTAAAGTTGAATTTATAATTAGCAGGAGCAGTGCCTGCCTTCACCACAATCAATGAAAGAATAAAGCATAACACTTTGCACACAATACCAAGAAATAAAAGACTATGGGGCATATGTACAATAAAGTGGCGGAGCGCGGGTTAGCTCAAAAATAGCTAATGCTGCGCTCTGTCACTTTAGGAGCGCAGGGATGCACAGTATTTACAAAAATACTGTGCATCTCTGCGTTTCTCCCTGCGCTGGCGCTAAATTAATCTGTCTAGTGCCAACACAGGACCCCCAATCACCATAGCGCTATGGTGCCTACGTTGAGGGAATGGTTGTTTATGTGCAGGAAGGGACATCTTCCTGCACAGAAACAATAATTTATGGTGTTTTGCTGCTTCTATGTGTGTTACACACTGCAGCACACATAGAAACAGCAAAAACAAGGAGAAATAAAGCATTTCCACTCTTTTCGCCATGTTAAGACCAGGTTTTCCCTGGTCTTAATTTTGGCGCTGTCTCCTATTTACGCCACCCTTGTAAATAGGGAGCAGTGTCAAAATCAATCGGTGTTGCAGTGGAATGTCCACTGCAACACCCATTGCCCGCCCCTTTCATGCTAAATATTCCGTGAAAGGGTGCCTTATTTAAACTTAAAGTGGCCTAATGTCGCCTTGTAAATAAGGTGAAGCTCCTATCCCCACAAGAACAGCACTAAAAGTGACATTCCTGTCGCGATAGGGGCTTGTAAATATGCCCCTACATCCTGGAAAAATATGTAAACAAGCCCCTTCCTTTTTCGTCACATTCCTCAATATGTGTTTAATTTCGACCAAATGTTGATGACACATAATTTACAAACAGACATTTCAGAAGAGCGTAGAAATCGTTGGCCACTTCCCATCCGACAGTTTGAGAAATGTCCTAATTTCACCACTGTCTTAAAGGGTACAAATGCCCAGGCCTTGAAAGAGGAAGTTCTTACTAGCTCTCTCCTATCTTCCTGAAGTAAAACAGTTAAAAAATTGAGCACATTAGGAAACCCTGAGTTTAGTACAAAAACACTAGCCACAACATGACTGAACGCTTCTGATCTCTCCGACTTCCTTCCATGCATATATTCTCACGGTACAACCACTGGGAATTGTTATCATTTGAAGCAACCCACTTCCCTTTGCTACATGACTAGCTTGCTACTTCTGCCATCGTTGCTCCTCTGTGCAAACAAGCATAACAGCCTTAAATAAGAAATATAAAGAAGAGCCAAAACAAGCCCATCCCAAAATGACATGAACTGGTTAAACATGTTGCCGTTTGATTGCAGGGGTTGGTCAATGCTATGGAGTGGTGGAGTATTATAGTCAAAGAGCACATCCCGATTAGGAGTGCACAGTGTTTCGCGGAAGCAGGACTCATTTCAGTCCTATCATTTACTCTTTCAGAATTAAGTGTGTCTTCTTTAATCTGCAAATGGCCACACTCAATCTCTTTTAGTCAACTGAGCATGAGCTGGTGATGGTGAATACAGAGGCTTTCCTGAGATGCTTGATCACTTTACACTTGAAGGGTGTCCATAGTGTAGCGCCGTAGCGCTGGGGCAGTGGAGACCTAGGCCGCAGAGTGGGGCCTGACTAACTTTGTGAGTAAAGACACGTACACACTAGCTGCTGGTTAGGGCCGAAGACCCCGAGCGGTCTCGCGCCCATTTATTTATACTCAGGGGCTGCCCCGCCCCTGAGGTGCATGCGTGCGTGCGTGCATGCATGTGAGGACGGTCCGGGTGGCACTGTTACTACATCCCTCCAAACTCACGGATCAATAGTCCCGGTCATGGCAGTTTCTGGAGGGGACGCAGAACCCACACTTAGTCCTTAAGTCTTTGGCTGGGAGTCGGGTTGGGCCTGAGATGGTACCTTTGGCTCTGTTGACTCTCCGTCGCTCTCTCCTCTCTGGACTGCCTTCCTGGGTCTGGGGTTTCTCCTGAGGTGCCTTCCAGGGTATCGTTGTTCTCTGGTTCAGGTCTTGATGACAATGTTTCCCCTCCTCCTTGGCTTGTCGGCACTCCGTTGTCAGCATCACCAAGGCCCTCATGCTCCGCTTCCTCAGATGTTTGGCTTGCTTCGTCACACTCTCGAGGGACGCGTTTGAACCACAACACATTTCGTGTGACTGCTCTCATGCCTCGGGTTGCGGATATCATGGTGCCTTGAATGTTCACAATTTCCCACGTTTCGGGCTCATAGGCAGTGTCATACTTCCAGTTTGGGTGACGGTTCTTGGGAACAACTTTGTCGCCGACCACAAGGGACCTGGGCTGGGCTCTCCTGGCCCGACTGGCTCTTTATTTGGTGCGTCTCCTCCTGTTTTGGGTGGCGTTCTGGTCTAGCTCTGGCGGGCACCAGGAGGGGCCGTTCGGGACACAGTCTCTTGGTACTTTCTTGAACAGCAGATGTGCCGGGGCGCATCGGGTGGTCGAGTGAGGGGTTTGCCGATATGCGCACAAAAACTGGTACAGACATTCCTCGGCATCTCCACCTCTTTCTACGCCAATCTGGAGCGCTCAGTTCAATGTTCGCATGAACCTCTCGACTTCCCCGTTGGCTTGGGGCCACTGCGGGGTGATCTTTCAGTGACGGATCCCTCTGGCCGCCAGGTAGGTCTGGAACTCTCTTCCTTGAAAGGGTGGGCCATTGTCTGACTTTATTTCCTCAGGTAGGCCCATCATCGCAAATATTCGTGCCATTGGTTTCCTTACATGTGTGAATGCAGTGGATGATACCACTTCTACCACTGGGAAGCGGGAGTATGAGTCTATTACCACTAGCGTGTGGCGCCCGTCCGGGAATGACCCAAAGTCCACACTGAGCTTAGACCACGGCTCATGACACGGGTTTTCAGTGATTACAGGATGCGGAGCTGGGTCCTGGCCAGTGATCGTACACGAGTGACAGTTGCGGACCTCCTCTTCGACCGCTGCGTCCAGTCCGGGTTGTCTGGTCCGGGACGGTAAGTGACTTCGAAACGGTATGTCTGCAGGTGGACAGCCCACCTCTCGATGCGGGGAGGGGCAAGCCTGGCCGTCCTGGTGAATAGTGGCACTAGAGGTTTGTGGTCGGTGACGACTTTGAATTCGTGGCCATATAAGTACAGGTGGAAATGCTGGCATGCCCACTTAATAGCTAACGCCTCGCGCTCGATTTGCGCATACCTCATTTCCGTGACGGTCAAGGCCCGACTGGCATAGGCGGTGGGTACCCATTCATGGGCTTCCGTCTCTTGCATCAGGACGGCTCCGAGACCGACCGGGCTCACGTCTACAACCACTTCTGTGCGCCGGTGCGGCCTGAAGTATGCCATGACCTTGTCATCAATCAATGCGTTCTTGACCGCTGTAAATGCTTTATCCTCCTTTGCGGACCATGTCCATGGCTGACCTGCTTGGGTCAGCACCTTTAAGGGTTCAGAGAGGGATGCTAGGCCTGGGATGAAGCGGCCACAATATGTGGCCATCCCTAGGAAGCTCCTGACCTCCGTAGCTGATGTTGGTTTCGGCGCTGATCTTATTGCTTCGGTCATTTTCGGGTCCACCTGAAGTCCATCCCTTGAGAAGACACACCCTAAAAACTCTACTGATTCTTTGTAGAAGGAGCACTTGGCTCGATGTAAGGTGAGGCCATGATTATCCAGGCATTGTAGGGTGGCTCGAAGGTGTATGTGGTGTTCTTCGAGTGTCTTGGAGAAGACCAGGATATCGTCACTTAGATTTATGACTCCTGACAATCCCGACAGCGTTTCCCTTATGGCATTTTGAAAAACTTCGGCGGCAGATGACACACCAAAGCTTAGCCGTTTATACCTTCGAAGGCCACCGTGTGTAGAGAAAGTGGTGATGTTGCGGCTGTCCGGGTGTAGCTAGAGCTGGTGGTACCCGGCATTCAGATCTAGTTTCGAGAACCAACGGGCTCCGTTTAGGTCACTACGATGTCGTCCATCGTGTCCGTCAGATGACTTTCTCTCTTTACTGCTTTATTGGAGAGGCGCATGTTCACGCATAGGCGTATGGCACCGGGTTGCTTGGGTTTAGGGGCAACCACAAGAGGTGAAACCCAGGGCATAGGGCCTGACACCTTCTCTATGACACCCAACTCCTCGAGCTTCCGCAACTCCTCCTCCACTTGTGGTCGTAGGTGAAACGTCACCCGTCTGTGTCTCAACGCCGTTGGCCTCACTGTCTGGTCTATGTGTAGCTTGAAAGTTTTTCCCCTCAGGCGGCCGAGTCCTTGAAACAGTGTAGGGAAGTCTTTCAGCATCGCGTCTGCGTGTAGCTCGTGCACTTGGTGCGCAAACAACACCAGCTGGAGATCTTCGGCAGTATGGCAGCTGAGCAACGTGCCACGCTTTCCTCCCGTTACGTGAAATTTCGTCTTCACCTCCTGGTCGTTGCATGCCACTACTACTTCTATTACCCCTCTCAGGGGGAGCGGGTCATCACTGTCGTAGGTATAGATCTTCGCTTTCGATGGCGCTAACTGTGGACGTGGGGACAGTTTTTTGTACTGAATGCTGTCCATCACATTTACCGAGGCCCCAGTGTCAATCAGAGCCTGTACCGGGGAGCCGGCTATTGAGATCTCACACATGGGGGGTGGCCGTCTTCTCGACCCCTCTCTTCCCACAAACGACACAAAGAAAACATCGTCTTCATCATTCTCCAGGTGGAACGCGATCGGGAGGCGTCGCTGCAAGGTCCCGGGTCTTCCAGCGACAGCTGTCGCACCGCGTGGGCGGGGCCTCTCGTGCTTGGCCCAGGGCGGCGACCGCTGCTGCTGTGGCACACTTTCACAAAGTGATTAGGCTTCCCGCAATTCGAGCATATTTTGCCTTTTGCGAAGCATCTCCCACCGCAGTTTCCACATTTAGCGCGAGGCGTAGTTGGCATGTTCCCTCTTGCTGTGGGTGGTCGCCGGCGGATCATGTCCACCTGTTCTTCCTTAATGGTTGGTGACTTCGCCGCTACTCCAGGCCGGCTCAGTGCAGCCTGCATTTCATCCGCCCTGGCATTGGAGAGCTCGTGCGACCTTGCTAAAACGAGGATTTCGTCCAGGGATATTCGTGGTTGCCTGAGGATGAGGCGCCTGAGTTGCACTGACCTGCAACCCTGGATGAGTTGCGCGCGTATCTCCAGTCTATGGTCTGGTAATACGCAGGCCGTCGCAAGCTTTCTTAGCCTTGCGTAGAATGTGTATAGCAGTTTTTAAAAGTTTGCAAAATATCCTTTTCTGGATTCAGCAAGACGTTTTATAGCATGACAGAAGGCTCATATTATGTCTTTCATGCAGTTTAATATAATAAAGCCAGTTCAGAACAAAGAAGCTACAGAATAGCGAAATACTACAACGCAACTACAATACCCAGCAAACTTAGGTGCTGAACTACCAATGTTACCCACACAGGTGTGCCATTAGTTCTCTAACTATAGGCACTACAGCAGTACTGCATTTCCTCTTTCTTGCTGCTGGGTAGTCAGTTAATTCTGTGTCGGGACCGGAGGTTTCGGATCATGATTTCCTTTATTGCTTTTGATTAAAATATTTAATTACAGCAGCCAATCAAATGAAACCTTTAACATAAACTACATTTCCCATCATACTTTGTTATGCCATCTTCATCTCTGCACCAATCAGCATGTCTGCGTAGTTATAAAACATATCAGCACCATTTTGAACCCTCTCTCTTTTGCTGCTGCTACTCACAACTAAGTACAGTTTACCTTACTCATTCAGTGTGTTCTGCAATGATTTTGTACAGTCAATATGATCTTGTAAGCCAGATCGGGCTGCTGCGTTCATCTCGCACCCAATGGGGGTGCCCAGGAGGTGGAAAAGCATGCTCCGACCATCTCAAGCGAGCTAGTCCTCTTTTAACTTTGTCGCTGCATGTGCTCGCATAGCACAACGCCCGGTCCGAATGTAGTAGGCACCAAATTGACACCACAGTTGTTTAACTGCTTGTCTACAAGCACCTGAGGCCTGTACTTCACTTCCCCAATGCCCTTCTTCTTGGGGCAAGTGTAAATTACCTTATACAGGCACCACCTGAGGGGAATACATCGATCTACCCCTGATAAGCAGGCCTACCACAAGGGTCTTCCCCCTCTTCTGTTTTTAGCCGTCACACTTTGCCCTGAATTCACCTCAAGACTTCCTTTTTAAAGCGCAATGGCAGAAAGCTACTGTGAAGAGGATGATGTCCAAGAGCATACCCTCAATGATAATTACTTTCTAGAAGACTTGCCTAGTTGAAGCGCTTGACAACTCAGCCACACTCTATGTCAAAAAAGCCCTGGCCGCTGCTCTACAGCCATGGATACAGCATCAGAGAAAGTACACTATACACATGCCACCGCTCCGTACCTTGCCAGGCCCCATCACACCACTCCTAGACTCTGATAGACCCAACGGGGGCAAGGCAGCAGTCAAAACCTCTGACTGGCCACAGGCAGCCTCTTTACTCTGCTGCTCATAGCATAATCTCCCTGATCATGCATACTCGGCTCAGGATCCTTCCTCCAAACCCACGCATCCCAACCCCCTGTAAGATGGCGATTAATCCGAAGCGCTCTCTGCACTCACTCCTCCTACTCGAATGACATCCATTCCTCCCCTCGCCCCTCCAAGTGCTCCAAATTGGACCTTCTGTGACCCTCTTATTACCCAGATCCTTCTAACCCTTTAGATTTTGATCCTGATAACATTGTTCACCGACGCTCACCCGACTGGACCCCAATTTACCCAGTATCTGACTAAGTCCACTGTGCAAAAGCTTTGACCAAGATGTCTGCAAGCGACTATGATCAGAGTACCCCAGGCCTGACATCCCTGACAAAGTAACCAAACCCCCTGAATTAGACACCAATTAACTGAAACCCCTGAATTAGACCCCTATCTGGCGATATTTCTCAAGCACTCCACGAAGGACACAAAAAGGCAATAGACAGGTCATGGAAGGACTTTTAAGAAAAAGTTCTAGACCTGACAGGCCCCCTCTGCAAGATCTTAGAAATGGTGGTCCCGGTGAAAGATTCAGGTACACTGATTGATCCCGGCATCCTGGCAGGATGGGCCCAACGTGCCCTGTGCCTGCTGTACAATGCCAACTGTGCTTTGTCAGTTGAACATCAGAGATCAATACTCATAAGAATCGATCCCAAGCTACTGAATTAGCAATGGCAGTAGCAGGTCCAATGGCAAACAGACTACTGTTCAGCGACAAATTCTTCAAAGACCTAGGAAAATTTGGCTACACTGTCATGGCACTAGACTAGGTCCAATCATTACATTGCAAAGTTTTCCACCACCACCTTTTTGGCTGGGCTGGCCAATAAAAAGGACAATCAGCCGGCCGTGACACCTCTCAAGGTCCTTCAAGAGGTTTCCATGCTCGATGCCGTGGCTTCATCGATCAACAACGGGGATCCTTCTATCCCAACAGATATCATGGAGGTCAAATCAGATATGGGAGAGGAAACTTCTGTAATCAAGGAAGCTTCTCCACCAATTCCTCCTCAGGTAAGTCTCATTCCTCCAACATCTGTAATCCGTGAGGGCACAACACAATATTTTCTTCTATTATGCACACGCGACAAGCAAAACATGGGTCCTGGAGCCTGCCTAAGAGTTTAAAATAGAATCCTGTGGGTCACCCTCCCGGCACAACCTGCGGCTGCCTCTCCATTTTTCCAGTCGAGAAGAAAACTTCATAGACCAAGAAATATCACAACGTCCAAAAAAGGACGCAATACACCAAGCGTTTATCACCCAACAGGTTTTTACAGCAAATTCTTTGTGGTGACCAAAAAATACAGGGGCTCCCACCTAGTTATCAACTTAAAGGAGTTCAATGGCTGAATACTGTACCCCCATTTCAAAATGGAAGGCATCGATCTGTTTCAAGACCTTCTCCAAAACAAAGATTGGATGGTACATCTAGATTTTAAAACATGCATACATCATGATCCCTATTTTTATTCTTAAAAGGAAATATCTTCAATTTTTCTGGAAAGACCACTGGCACAAATTCAAAGTTCTTCCCTTTGGGCTCTCCGCTGCCCCTTGTGGTTTCACCAAGGTCATGAAACCAGTGGTTGAACACCTCTGCTCCAGAGGGGTCTGGTTGATTATTTATCTGGACAACATTCTGCTGATGATCCAGAACAGGTCAACACTCATTTGTCATTTAGATTGGACTATACGTCTTCTTTGGTTTGTATTAAATGACTCCAAAACTTGTCTTATTCCCATCCACAACATGAACTTTCAGGGTTTTCAAATCAACTTTCAGTTCTTAGACTTCCTAAGCGCCTTCATACTCAGGAATCAAGCAGAACATAGCTATATGTCATCTGAGTGTTAATAGATATTAAATTGTAAGATATACAATTATTATTTTGAAATTCTTTCCTTAGAAGGCCACCCGAACTACAATTACCATGATTCCAAGGGCTGAATACTCCCCAGCTGATTGGAGGAATACTGGGAAAAAAGGTCTTCTGCACTTCGGCCATCGTGCGTAATTCCTTTCTTCCGATTTTTTCTAGTGAAGGAGTGTGGGACTGAGGTGCTGGTGGTGCAAGCATTTGATACGGTCCTGCCCGCTTTGTTCGAGGGAGATGCACCTGTGTTTTCCTTTGAAGCTCATGCTGTCGTAAGCTCCATATGGTCAGGGACTCCCGGAGGACCCCCACCCTTCTGTTAACCAACATAACATTATTAACAGGACGTGAGAGGGCTTTCTTTGGAAGGCGGGGGATCTTTCGACCCCCCCGGCCGTATTTATTAAAATATACAAAATAAATAAAAAATTGAAATTAACAATATTTACACAATTACGCAGAATATGTTACAATTGATATATACAGGTTTTCAGATGGCTAACCTTAACATATTTCTAGTAGAAGGTATTTCTTATCCGAAACTAACATATCAATTCACATTATACAATAGTTAATTTTCTGCGTACCTATTTGGGCCTACGGCAAGGTCAATAACTGGTGTCAGATCCTTATTTCTAAACCACGCCCTCCTGAAGGAGGGCGCATGCGCAGGGGGGCCCGTTTACCGTGGAGGCACATCCCCTCCCCGGTTACCCCGTATGCCCTAGTTAACCATGTCCTCCTGTCGGAGTGCGCAGGAGGGCCCGTTTACCGTGGGGGCACATCCCCTCCCCGGTTACCCCCGTACGCCCTATTAAACCCCGCCCTTCTGTCGAAGTGCGCATGCGCAGAGGGCCCGCTTACCATGAGGGTACTTTGGTCCCCCGGTTACCCCGTACGCTCCATTAACTCCATTAAAGGGGGCCCTTGCATCTCTGCGCCATTTACTGGTGTCATTGTGCACGTGCGGGGTGGCCAAAGAGCCTAGAGAAAGCGTGACTGTCTCCCCCGCACCCATGTAGCCAACAGGCTGTACCTGCCCCTGGAGTTCTTTGAGAGACCACTCGTCTCTCCCTTTGGGCGACCCCATTCGAGAATGGCGCTGCCCCCCTAAGGACCTTACATGTACTGCTCACCAATCATGACCTTACCGCCACAGGCCAGCGTAGTTGACCGACTATCTGGCCCCCCCCTACCCTCCTACACTGAAAGGTCATGCCCTAACCTTAAATTCTCACACCTAGCCATCATATGTTTAATCCAACTATCGGGCCCTACCAACTCCTTGCAAGATCATATCTTCGCCCTATACTCCCTTTCGTAGGCAAGAAAATTCTCTGCAATGGTTTCAACACCAGACGTGTAAAAACGGCCGCCCTCTTTCAAGAAGCACGACTCCCCCCAGATGCACCCCTGGGCTACGGTCTACAATTAGCATGCCTCACTACTGTTGTTACTAGGTATTTGCTTCCATGGGCACAATATGGCCTCACAGACTCGCTTCCCCACTTCGGGAGATCTGAAATGTCCGAGCCAGGGTGTACCCCGAGTACGGACAAGTCGATACCCCTTCTACCCAGGAATCCTGGTGTACCTGTTCATTCAGGCCCCCCCCCAAATGTGTGCTAATTATGCTAGGGCTGACTGATACAGGGCAATTAAATGTGCCGCCATAGGCCACCAGTTGGGCTTAATTGAATGGCATTACGCTGCGCCCGAAAATACACGGCGCTCCTGACGCTGCAACCCAATGTCAGTGCTTCTGAAAAGGCTACCCGTCATTTTATGTCTATCCCCTTACTATGGAAATACCCAAACGCGCTGTGTCTATTAAAATGGCAACTGTGGACTCGGGCCCCCGTAAAGGCAGAGTCCAGCTTCCCGACAAGGGGTGCTGAGGTGTTGCATAGACCTATTACTCCTGAGTTTGGCCAGGCTGGCCAGGCACACCCCTGTGCACTGCCACATCACTATCGTTGTCCCTACCAATTGGTGACCTATGAATATGTTATGTTATGTTATGTTAGGTGCCATTTGTAGAGCGCGCTGACGCCGAAGCTTCCTGGCGCTAATCGACAGAGTGGGAGAGGAGAAAACACGAGAGGAAGAGAAGCCTAGCTGAAGGATAGGAAGAGATGGGTTTTTAATTGTTTTCTGAAAGAAAGGAGAGAGGAAGAAGATTTGATAGGTAGGGGAAGAAGGTTTCAGAGAGTGGGAGCAAGGTAGGAAAAGCGTCGGCCACCGAATTTCTTGGTTTTGTTACGTGGGGTGACTAACAAGTCACAGTGGGCTGACCGGAGGTTACGTGTAGGGTGGTAGGGGCGGATAAGGGATTTAAGGAACCCAGGGCTGGAACAGTGAAGAGCTTTGAAGGTGAGACACTATGGTGAGATACTATGACGATCACGGTGGCCCTGCGTGCACAGGCGCCGTTACTGTAGAAATACAGTTTACTGATAAGGAACATACTGCCATCTTATGTGAAGCAACATCCCACTACATTACTGCGGCCAGCCAAATCTAGGGTTAACACACCAATAAACAATCAACCCAGTGTTGGCACCTCCTGAGTCCTTGATCCATCGCCCATCACACTTGACGTCGTTGCTTGACATTCCTGTACCTGACGTACGCGTCCCTTTGGCTGTCCACCTCTTGCAGTTGTTGCGGTGTTGAGCACTTCCCAGATATCCGCCATGGACCCGGCCATACATAAATGGAAAAGACAAACACAAATGATTAGTGTTTCTGGCTTCCTGACGAATTCTGCAGCACCCATGCCCATATTACATTGCCGTCACATGTTAAGCCTTGCTAAGATTAGCACCAGACGCAGTCCCATAAAGCTTGCAACTGCAAGTGTTTAGCATAGCATCAGTCTGTGTCACATGCGGAATATTTGAATTAGTATTACAGATAGGGTGCCCGGTAGTATGACTCTTATTAAATAATAGACCTGGGGTCCACAGTGAATACAATAGCGCCTTCATGACTCCTTAAGGACGATACACAGTGTGAAGTGCAGTGACTCAGCGCATTCATTGTTACTAAAATTATGCTGCAGACAAGGACATTTCTACCCAGGCCCATGCTAACGGTACTCCGGGAGTCCGTCAACACATAAGTGGATGAGCGAATGTGTATGACATGACACCCCATCAAAGCTTACGAGTACCAGGAGATGATGCCAAGGGCTTTAAACACAGGCCCCCAAATTCTTAAGTACCGCCGCACTGTGCGCAGGGATACCCTTAAAGGTATGACAACGTGGCCTGAGGTGTACTGCTTTGACGTCATCAGTGTTGGGAGGGCACCTGAGTGACCCTCCCCGCAATTTCTCTTCCCACCACTGTCCCTGAGATTACACATCACAGTACCTCAGTGAGGGATCTAATCCTATCACTGCGTCTGCAATAGCATGAAATACCTATAGGTGGCGTAGCCCTGTCCTCTGTCAGTAATAGCGTGTCGGCATCCTGTGCATCATTAATGCCTCTAAACCCACACAAAATTTCACAAGGCTTCATCCTAATCAAGGCAAAATCAGACATGATGGGTTACCTTGTGCTTGCAGTACCTGGGGGCAGATTGAAATCAGGCTTTCAATGTGAGCACCTAGCCTAGTACCCATTCCATTACCTTCAGATTACCTTCAGACCCCCCACTGAGGAAGCTTAGCATTGCACCAGTGGCATGCTTCGCGAAACATTGACATTAGGCTTACAGTGACAGTGCTTAATAAAGCACCAGCCAGACTACATAGGGATCCCTCCGTATGCCGCTGCAAGAGATTCACAGACTTGCCCAACCTCACCTGAGGTCACCTAAGGAAATGCTGATGCTACAAACGTTTTGTCAAACTAAAAGCAGAATCCCTAAAGCATATACCTGGAGCACAGAGTTGAGCATATTAGCACTTTAGTAATACTTAAATAGTGCTGAAGCTAAAACGTTTTATATTGGAAGACTGCATGCAGGTTTGGTTCCCTTTCGCCTCGTTTTGAATAGTAAGACTTACTATTCAAAACAGAAGGAGTGTTTGGGCCGTAAAGACAATCGCTCAAGCAACATACATATGGACAATTGAACAAATCCATCCGAAAAAGGAAGAGGTTTAAAGATATTGGGCCCTTACCTTTAAAGTTGAAAACAAAGAGGGAGTATCGAATCCTGCTCCTGATATCAATAAGGAAGACAAGGCGAAAGGGAACCAAACCTGCGCAGCTTCCTAATAAATATGCTATAAATTAAGGGGTTGCACAATATACGAATATGGAATAATTGGTTGCAGCTATACCCACATGCAAGACTGACTATCTACAAAAAGGTTTTTTAAACAAACAGGTGCCAATAACTGGTGCAACAACCTTGTGGTCCATCGTATCTGAATTAACAGGAAGATACGTGAGAGGCTGGATAATAGAATAGTGTGTTTTAACTGTCCTGAGGAAGGTGGGGCATAAATCTGAATCCACCGAAACGCGTCGACAAACAAACCTCTTGGTTTTTATATATTTCTTTATGATTATCTGTTTCATTGTTTTTATAATTTTGTTTTATTGGCACTAGGCACTGTATTAAAAATGAAATGTTGATGCCAAAGTATTTATAATATAATGAGATGCTGCTAAAATTTCTTGAAAAAATCATTCTTTAAGCAACAAACGCACAAAACTTTAAAAAAAACTTTTTTAATAAATGCAATAGAATGTACACTTGGAACTGTTGATTTATTTTGAATTTATGCCTTTGTGGTTCTACTCTTTCGCACGGGGTAAGAAAGGAGTACAGCAGATGTGGTTTTCTTAACATATATAATGAGTGGTTATGCTGGATGAGAGGAGTATAACTGAGTAGAGTGCTCTAATAGACAAACACAAAAAATACCCAGGGAACGTCTTTACTTTTATACTGTACTTTACCCAGTTCCTGTGGATTCAAGGGTTACTCTCTTTCTCTTAAACTTCTTTGTGTGCTGCACAATGCAGCACACTTAGAACCAGCAAAAATTAGGAGAAGTAAAGCATTTCTCCTAGTTTTGCCCTGGTAAGACCAGGTTTTCCCTGGTCTTAATTTTGGAGCTGCCTCCTATTTACGCCACCCTTGTAAATGGGAGATAGCGTCAAAATCAATGGGTGTTGCGGTGGAACACCCACTGCCACACCCATTGCCCAACCCTTTCACTCTAAGTGTGGCGTCAAAGGTGCCTTATTTACAAGGCAGAGTTAAGCCACGTTAAGTGGCTTAACACTGCCTTGTAAATAAGGCGAAGCCCCTATCGGCACAAGAACGTCACTAAAAGTAACGATCCTGTGCCGCTAGGGGCTTGTAAATATGCGCCTTCGTTTCATGATATCTCTCTACTGCCTCTATTTGTAACCGCCACCCAATCCCTACTTGTAGACATTCATCTTGTGCCATATTAAGTTTCCTCCTCAAATGGAGCACCTTTACTTACTAGGAACACTTTCTTTAGCATCATCAGCTTTATCATAGCCCGGTGCGGGTGCTAGCCAGAGCTTTCAATTCTTGGCCAGTTGTTCATCTGGTAATCCTGTCGCTGCAGGATATATTTCTCATTTAGATGAGGACAAGAGGTGTGGATCATTGGAACAGCAGCATGAGTGACTTGTGATCATTCATTACTTAGAAAGAATGGCCATAAACCTACAGGTAGACAATGCAACACCACAAAGGATTGAAGTAGCTTATTTTTTTAATATACGAATGCCTGTATGCGTTGGTTCAGAAGCCCTACCAGCATAGCATTTCAGTGAGCTGGTTCTTCCCCCTGAAGTACCATTACTCCATTGTATCCAATGGCACTTGTAATATGGCAGACGGGATATCGTCACATTTGTAACAGAGTAACCCATCCGCCAAACTGTAAAACAGGCCCTATATTTACCAGAGAAGCATCTTAATTTGAAATCCACTGACACCAAACAAATTAAAATCTTAACTTAAAATGTCAGTGTCAAACTAATTCTGAATACTTTTTGATATACTCTAAATGGCAGACCAACCTGTTGCACAAGCCCAGCAGGCTGCAGGCACGTGCTCCATACCTGCCTATACCCAGAGATCTATCCTTAATGTCACCTGCACGTGAGAGCGGCGGTTGCGGCTATGGGAACATGTAGTCTTCTCAGCGACTTCCTCGTTCTTCTGTTAGCATTAGTCTCAAATCAAAGGGCAAGCTTTCCCTAAGGTTCCTGGCAACGTTTACTTGCCTGCAATGTTGGACTTTTACTTCCTACTAGGACTTCCTCAAACTCTCTGTGAGACCTTTTGCTGACTATTATAAAATGTTTACTTCTCTGCCTTACAGTCAGAATGACTTGGGCTTTTTTATTTTGAATTCAAACTTCCTGACCTCCTGCTGCAAACGGAATCATTTTCTGATAAAAAAAAATGTGCTATTGTAATGTAACCTCTTTCCTTCTCTTCCCTTTGCTGACTTTTAAGGCGTGCACCTCATGTAAAAACAGAAGGAAGAGGGACTGTGCAAGGATGTCAAGGACAGCCAGGGTATGAGCTGCTACCCCTGGCACTGCTCCTGTTATATCCGGTCTTATGGTTCATGGAGACAACAGCAGAAATAACAAGCATGGCCAAAATAATAGGTCTGTCTTTAATGTGGTAATGCATGGAAACACATGCATTCAAATTAAAACTCTTAAATGCAATAGCAAATTCAAGCTGGACCTATTGGCTTTGGTAAAGCTGTTTGGCATTGACATTTTGTGCATCCATATGAAAGTGTTGGTTTCACGTGCCCCTTACAAAGCCCACTGGTTTATTAAAAACACTAATTCACCCACCAATCAACAACCCTCATATGCATCCTGGAGTCTTGAATGGGATTCACCACCAATGTCCTTCACTGGTTTTTCTACCTTGTCAACCAACACCAGTTGAAGAACCACTTAAAAAAAAAATGCTAGATCACATTGCATTGACCATCCACAACCCAGCGTCCCCTACTAATAATCATTGACTTTATGCTTGTGTTTGACCATGCACAGAGCTCTGCTGCCTTTTGGCTAGGTTTGCGCTATGAAAGTACCATATATAAGTACATAATACATACATTCATAAAAAAAAAAGTGCCTGCTGATGTCAAAGCAAGCTTTGGCAAATCCAATAGGTTGGACTTATAAATGAAAGGATGCCTTCAGTTATTTTGGATTAAGGCACTCAATAAGTCAACATACATGCACCATCTCATTCATTCTTGCACTCATGTATCCATCAACTCACTCATTCTTGCATTCACCCACCTACACAACCACAATAAAACCCACACACAAACTCAACAGCATATGAAAGATAAATTAAAAGATAACAAGTAGAAAAAAATTAAGCATGCTGCATCTAACCATGGTATGTAATCACAAATAAATTAAACAAAACATTGGTATTGCACATAGCGTAATGTTGTTTTAAAGTTCCAGTATGTCACCACCTTTAGATCCAATGTATTGACCATCTTGGAATGGTTAAACATTGCCACACTATGGATAATACCATTCCCTGATGATTGGGTGTGCAGGATTCTATGCACTGCAGATGAAATGAGTGACAAGCAAGCAACCTGTGTTCACTGTTTGGGGAATGTAATATGCTCTAAAATATGAAAATAAAAGGAAGAGAAGGACAAATTAAAGATCTATAAAAGGAGAAAATGGAAAAAAATATGACTGGCCCAACAGCCTTGGCACTGAAATACACTTATTTTCAGGCAAATGTGATGAAACGAATGCGGTCATTCATGAGAGCCAATACCTGAAGTGGGCTATATGCTGTCATAATTGAGCAAAATACCCAAAATCATGCCGAAGCCCATTTAATTGTAATCAATATCAAAGTAATATCACTTAAAACTGTCAAAAATGTAAATAAATATCAGAAGTCCATGGATATGTCATCAGATACATCACAAACATTAAAAACGAATGAAGACCTAATCAAACAAGCACCACTTTGATACTCTATCATTAAACACTTGGGACCATATTTATGACCTGTTTTGCGTCACTCTTGCACCAAACAAGGTGGCGCAAGAGCGACACAAACCTAAAGTCATATTTTTGAAGCCAAGCAAAGCCACTTTGCATTGCTTTGAATGGTGTCAACAATATGGAGTAATGGAATGCAGCTTAAATCCCTGCGCTGCATTACCCAACACAAGAGAAGTGTTCCATGGGCGTTGTGCGGAAGTACCCATGTTACTCCCATGGTTTGTGACGCATTCCCAAATTTACCAAACCTGATCAGCCTGGGAATGCACCAAAAAGATATATCTCCCCAGATGAGGCGTAACGAGATGAACAATCTTTAGTTTTCCTTGTTTTTCCCTCTTTCTATTTGGGCTGCATTCTGCAGATGAAAACGCCTCTCAGGATTGTTTGTGGGCAGGAAGGTGCCCCTTCCTACACAAAAACAAAAACAATTCCGCCTACAACACAGGCACCATTGCACCATGGTGCAAGGGTCCCGCATGGGGGCTAGGCTTTCAAAACGGCACCAGTGCATGGGGAAAGGACAGAAGTGCACCTTTTTGGATAAATACGGTGCTTACCTTCCCTTTTCCTGTGATGCAGGGCAGTACAGCAAGGTGACATGGGACTAGGCTTCCAAAATGGAGCCAGAGCAAGGGAAATGACAGGAGTGCGCCATATTTGATAAATATGGCGCATTCCTGCCTTTATCCTGTGATGCAGGGCATAGTAGCAAGGTGACTTGCTGCACTGCCCTGCGCCACAAGGGTCCAACCCATGTGGTACATTCTCCTTATTCAAATGTACTTTCCACATTTGAGGTAGTTGCTATCAAGCTCTTCTCCACCAGGGCTAATGTCCAATGGAATAAAAGGCCAGGTCTGCCCTGTATCTGTTGGTCTGACGGCTATGTTTTCTGTCGACAGTCTGAGATGCTGCCTTCCTTTGATATAACCGACACCGCACACATTGCTGCAAGCCAGACAGGCAGCAGAATACACAAGAGCAGCACGGTCGAGATGGCTCGCAAACTACAACTCACAAATAAACCTGATATTTCCCACAGCAGCCTCTATGTCCGTGGAAATCAGTTCCTGAGCCCAGGGCTGTGGGTGACCACTTGTCCCATGCAGTTTAACCAGGGCTTTAAGTGGGATGAAAAAACTGGGGGGTCTCTCAAAGGGGCGTGGTCAATGTAATTTAGGGTGCGGCTTAAAAAACACGTAAGCTAAAAATCTGTGTTATGAAGGACTATTGGCTTTGTCAATGGTTACTAGTTGCATAAGATAAATAAGCAGCAACTATGGCTTGTATATAATATTGAAAACATTTCCACTTAAAGCCCTGGTGACACCACTTTTAAGTGGGATTAAAAAACTGTGTGGTCTCTCAAAGGGCGTAGCCAATGTAATTAAGGGTGTGGCTTAAAAACAAGTAAGCTAAAAATCTGTGTTTAGCAGGACTATTGGCTTTGTCAACGGTTACTAGTTGCATAAGAAAAATAAGCACAACTATGGCTTGTAAATAATATTGAAAAAACTTCCACTAAAAGCCCTGGTGACACCACGACAATGTTGCTGCTCCTGAGTTTCTAAAAGAGAAGGGAAATCCAGAGAGAAAATGATTCTCCTTAAAGGATTTCCCTTCCACTACAACGCTCACCACATGCACATCAATGTGCCTGCTGTCACTGCAGGCCGGAAAAACAAACCTGACCGCCTGTGCCAGTGCACAAAACAAAGCCCGATAGAGACCCGTTTCGAGGACCCCTTAAAAACAACTGCTGGTGCTCAGACCCGGTGCGACCCGGCACACTTAAAGCCCTGACTTTAACTCCCTGCTGCCCAGATGAGAGATGGCATAACCAGGGAGACCCTGGCATTCTGCGGCACTGGGGCCTGAAGTGAGATTTACTATCAGGGAACAGCTGTTGATTAACTCAATACCCAACGCAGCTGCTGTGCCCCTCAAAGGGCAACTCACTCTCCTCGTCAACTGCCTCACAAAATGGCTGCTCCTCCATTCCATTAGAATCTTACGCAACTCATGCCGCGTGCACTGCCCCGCAGTGTCAATCAGCAGGCGGTACCGCAGACGTCACACACACTGCACAGTTCTACCTGAATGACCCTGACATGCTCTCAGCCACATACACAGAAGCATGCAGTCCATGTACTTGTACACATTTCTTTTCCATTTAATGATGGCCTCACATTATGGTGATTATATCTCACCTACAAAAATGAGGAGGTGGCTTACTAGTGATGCCCATGGCTCTGGGCCACTCGCCCTTGTCACATTATTTACTGGCTTGGCAGGAGCCTGTCTCTATAACTCACTCGACAGGGAACACTAAGCATAAAGGAGGAAGTTTATTCCGGTATGTGTTACATGAACAGATCCCAAGGGTTTATATACTTGTGAGTTGATTTTAGAATGCATGACATAATATGGATGCACGTACACCCTTCAATGGATGGTTGTATGTCATGCCAAAACGCCTTGCTGACAGTGGCATCGCTACAATTTGACTGTATTGTTATAGAAATTCTACATAGCTTATTTACGAGCCCATTGTGCCGGTGTGCGCCACTTTTTTTTGCGCAGAGTGCAGACCCATATAAAAGAGTCCACACTAAGCCACTCTGCGTGGCTTTTCATGGCCTCGTAGATATGGAGTAAAGCAAAGCAGCACATGTCGCTGCGTTACCGTACTCTGCGTCAAAGAGGCATTCCATGGCTGTTGCGGTGAGTGTTCCAGCGCAACACCCATGCATTTTGACGCATTCCGAGATTTCCAAGAACTTGTAAACCTGGAAATGTGTCAAAAGCCACGCTTCCCCAGGGCGTATGCACTGTGCATGTTGTTGAGTCTAGAGTTGTCTACTGTGTCCACTACTAAGACACTCGGGCCTCATTTATGAGGCCGTGCGTCACTTTTACGCCGCCGGTGCGTCACTTTTTGTGACGCACCAGCAGCGTAAATAATGTGCCTTGTTGCACCATATTTACAAAGTGACGCATCTAGGTAGATGCGTCACTTTGTAAACCCCTGCGCCACATTATACCTGCGCCAGGTATAATGTATGCAAGGGGGCGTATTGACGCAAGGAAGGGTCGTAGAAGTGACGCAGTGACATCTATGAGATTTCACTGCGTCACTTTTAGGACGCCGTTGCGTCAAAATCTTGCGCCTGCCTCACAGCAGGCGTAAGACTGACGCATGCACTTTCACATGGGGCTTGCCCCATGTGAAAGGGAGCATTGCTGGAGTTGCGTCACTTTTGTGTCACACTCCAGCAATGCGTCACTTTTGCGCTTACAGATACGTCAGAAATACTGACGTATCTGTAACTCCTTGCGACATGATGCGTCATACATTAAATATGACGCATCATTGGTGTCGCAAAGAGTGCGCAGTGAAAAGTGACGCATCGCTGTTTTCACGCAGCGATGCGTCACTTTTCATAAATGAGGGCCTAGGGCCCTCATTTATGAGGCTGTGCGTCACTTTTATGCCGCCGGTGCGTCACTTCTTGTGACGCACCAGTGGCGTAAAAAATGCACCTTGTTGCGCTGTAGGAGAGTAGGGTCTGCTATCCTATGGTCACCCCAAATTTTTGCTTTTTGCTTCACTGGTTTTGGACTACTGGGGCTGTGGGCCTGCTAATCAGACCCCCAGCCTGCTGTTCTCTCTCTAAATTATTAATACATGTGCTATAGGTACATACCACAAATTGGAAATGGACTCCTTGTCAGCCCCTGTACCATGCACTATAGGTGCTCAGGGCATAGGTGCCACCAAGGCCTACCAGGGGCTGCAGCATATCTTTTGCCACCCCTGGCTGGTTCTTAAATTGACACAACTGGCTGATCACTCAGCTGGGGCAAGGTGGTGTAATCACCTCTTGCTTAGATATAGTATACCTATATCTAAACCTATATCTGGACACATGTAAACCTGTGAGTCACTCCTATGGAAGGCCTTATCAATCCTGGAGGCAGAGTGCGTGGTTTAATGTGAGATGGAGCTCTAGCATGAGCTGAGCCTGTCTGCAGCCGTCGGGAACAAATCCCTAAGCTGTTTCAGGATAATGCCATACCATATACTATTAAGTGCATTATAATCCTCGCGGTTATATAGCAACTTTGGTTTGGCTTTATCAAAACATGTCGTGTAAGGTGTCATACGATTTGGAATACTATCCCCTCGCCAGTTCTGGCGACAGGGATAGCATTCCACCCCTCTAGAGGGGTAAGACGTGTTACTTTACTGAAATGCAGTTAATTTCTAAAAGGGCCTCAGATCCACAAAATGGATGCTTCTGCCACAGACACAAGTCTGACCCCCTGAAGCTGACCGAAACTCAGCCAAAGGGGCCTGGACAAAGGGTTTCCTGTCGCAGGGAGGTGTCACACCCCCCCAGACAGGAGATAGTGGATTGTAGCAGGGAGGTTTGAAAGAAACCAGACACTGCATGGGGAGCACAAGGCTGCCCCTTGCATAATCCGGTCAAACCGGTTCTGGGGCACACCAGCCCCAGTCCCAGCGCAGCCTGGATCAAAGAAAAGGGGTGTATCCACCCCCTTCCTGGGTCCCACCCATAGGAGGGGACCTAGCAGGTAATCCAGCCCCCCAGATTCGAATAAGAGTGGCAGCAGTGCCAATGCACTTCAGATTATCCTGATGAAACATAAGAAACGAAACTCTGGACCCTTCGACATCCTACTCAACATTGAAGACTGAAGAATCTCCCTTGTGGTCAAGGAGTGACCACCCTGTGCAAACAGGCACCATCCAGCACCTCAACGTCTGCTTTGTTGCAGTTCCCGCCAGAACTCGAGCGACAGAGATCAACGAGATTAAGCTTGCCTGCCTTCTAACAGCCCGATCCACAGTCCCTGCAGAGCTGAGACCCGTGGAGGCGACCGGAAGTGTGGGGCACGCCATCTTGGAAATACCACAAGACGCTGACCGTGCAGCCCACGAGTGACCCTCAAAGCTGTACACCGGGGTTTGAGAAGCCCCAACCCTGAGCCACTCTTGCACCGAAGTTCAGCCCTCCACACTCGACGAGTGCTGCGTGGGGCCCTTCTGCTTCTTTTGGCTCAACGGGTTGGCCAGTCCCTTGCCAGCTGGCTTGTGGCCCCTGTGCCGACGAAAAACAAAATACAACTTGTGATTCTGGTTGCTCCAGATTTGCACCAGCTCCCCTGAAAAGGAGCCCCTAC
The DNA here is from genome assembly GCF_964261635.1 of Lissotriton helveticus. Classification (NCBI taxonomy): domain Eukaryota; kingdom Metazoa; phylum Chordata; class Amphibia; order Caudata; family Salamandridae; genus Lissotriton; species Lissotriton helveticus. The sequence goes on from NC_136060.1 coordinate 377,355,726, forward strand.
TCTGACCTTCCTGGTCTGAGTGAGAAGCAATCTTCTAGTTCCGTGTGGATTGCTTTTACCAAGTGTTGTTTGCTTCAAACTTGAAGCCGACAGCGCCGACGGCGAGAGCCTTTGTGGGATAGATCGTGACCTGCTCCTGGACTTCGTAGATGCCCCAGAGCCCACGTGACAGCGGAGAGAAGCTCCTCGACAACCACCTGATTGCGACCACCGACATTGCCTGGTTCCATCCTGGTTCCACCCTGGTCACTGCTGAGTGACCCAGACTCTGTCCCCTCTGCTTTCAGGTACTTTTTGACTTCGATCCACCCTTGGATCCCACCGGACACTTCTCCTTCACAGCGCATGCAGCCTCTTCAGCTCCAAGCACCAAGAACCAGCGTGACGAAACCCGACACTACTTCGACCCTGTGCACCCGCTTCCTGTGGGTGAGGTAACATTGCAACGCCGGTGTTCCCACACTGGTACACACCTCTAGGGTCTGTGTCTTAAGTTTTGTCTTTCTAGGTTCAGCGGAAGTGTCCTAAAACTCTATTTGCTTAACTTTTACGCACCATTGACTTGCATTGGTGCATGCGTGTGCTTTCAGCACTGCACCCGAATCCCGCGGGCTTTTCCCGACTTCAGCATTGCTTGTCCTGACTGCTCCCAGCGATTCCCTAGGCCCTAGGCCTAACCACTGTTCGATTGGTATCTCTTATACCACTTTTTTAATATATGGTCTGAGTGGCCCCTCGCCCTCATCCATAATTGTGCAACTTTGTATGTTATATTGTGCTTTTGATTTAACGCTTGTGCCCCTTTGTTCATAAAGAATACTGGGGATTGTTTTTAGTAATAAATACATATATTTTTATAATATATACTTGTGTGGTGTCCTTTCATTTGATATTACAGGATTGTATGTGGTAAAACAGCTCGCTTAACACGACCTCTTAAGTTAAGCCTTTAAGGCTGCTTAGTCCATGCTACCCCTAGGATAGCTTGTCTAATAAGGTTGACTTACAACCAGACACCATAAGGGTTGTTTGGACTGATACAAGGTGGTTCCAGAATTGGAAACATCATATATCAGGCCAACTTCTCACATGCGCTATATTTACAAAGTGACGCATCTAGGTAGATGCGTCACTTTGTAAACCCCTGCGCCACATTATACCTGCGCCAGGTATAATGTATGCAAGGGGGGCGCATTGACGCAAGAAAGGGTCGTAGAAGTGACGCAGTGAAATCTGTGAGATTTCACTGCGTCACTTCTAGGACGCCATTGCGTCAAAATCTTGCGCCTGCCTCACAGCAGGCGTAAGACTGACGCAGGCCCTTAGCCCCATGTGAAAGGATGCATTGCTGGAGTTGCGTCACTTTTGTGACACACTCCAGCAATGCGTCACTTTTGCGCTTACAGATACGTCAGAAATACTGACGTATCTGTAACTCCTTGCACAATGATGCGTCATATTGTAAATATGACGCATCATTGGGGTCGCAAGGAAGGCGGCAATGAAAAGTGACGCATCGCTGTTTTCTCGCAGCGATGCGTCACTTTTCATAAATGAGGCCCTAGGAGTCTGTAGAATGACCTTTCTATGCAATTCACAATATGCTGTGACTATGTGATGTACTAGCTCTTGAGGCGGGGGCTTTGGCTTCTGGTCCATCCATTACGTCTTCTTAGCTGCTTCACGTGGGTGGATGTCTGCAGGTTTTCCTCGTGGCAGCAGGTGAGTCAGGCACGGGAGCCTCCAAAGAACGCCACGAGACCCGTCCAGGAAGTACCATGTCCAACTTGTCACGCATCTTTTTTTTTTTTTCAATGAACAGGAACAACACCCAAACAATGCTTGCCAAATGTACAGCTGCAAACCAGGAAAATAACGAGTTACTCAAGCGCGAGGAGGAAACGAACGAGGCGGAAGGGACATGTAAATAATGTGCGTCTGAGGATGAAAGAGAACAATTGCTCAACACTGCATCCCTTTCCAAGCACACAAAATGGCTTCAGTGAGTGGCGTTCAAGCATCATACATTTCTCTTTAAGCATCTAGGATGCTGGCAGCTGCTACACCACAGCTAGGCAGAGAAGATTTAAGGCATGGGCAAAGTGGGGCACTGAAGGAGTATGCAGTTCCTGTGGCCCCAGCTTTTCAGGGGGGCCCCTGATACAGTTAGCTCTGTTCTGCAAAGAGTCTTGCCTGATGACCTTCAATAATTCTTAGGCAAATTGTTTTAAATACCGTTTTCCATTGGTTCATTGTTAATGTGGGTGATGTGTGTGAGTCTATTACAGACGTCATGCAGACAAATGTGTTTATTTTTCATGCAACATCCATAAAAATAGGTTTCTTTTAGATCGCAAAAGGAATTCACATATGACAAATGAGAGGGTGTCACAGAGATTATTTGCGTCACAGAGATTATTTGCAGTAATATTAGTGAACTGCTCCTGTGTTACAATACTGAAAGACAACCTCACCATCCCTGAATGTTAGATGGAAACATATTTGGGGGCTTATTTTCAAGCCCCTAGCGCCGCTAGTGCGTCACTTTTTGCTGTCCCATAATACAAGGACAGGAACAGCTACCCAGCGTGGTTTTTCCTGTCCTTGTAAATAAGGCCCCTTTACACGCAGCACTTTGCATGATAGGGGCATCCGTGGGTGTTGCTGTGGGTGTTCTACGGTAGATGAACAATTCCATCATTCTTTTTTAGGAACCTAATTATAGTTTAGTCGCTTGAATACAATATCCTTAATGGCAATAGAGAGTCAAGAATCTGAATAACGCACCTGTAGGAGGTACGGGGAAGAGGAGGACACTCGAAAGGGATGATAGTGGGACAGGTCCTGGACTATGGGAAGGTGAGGAGCTCTGGCATGGTTGACATTGCTAGCGTATCCGATGGTATGTAGACAATGCTTTGTGCCATTTAAATTCAATAAAAATATTTATTAAAAAAAGATACTCTGAATAATGTAGTTGTGTTACTCAATAAGTACGATATTTTTAAACAATAATTCAGTTTTAGAAGGATACATCCCCACTCAACCATAAGAGGCCCTTGAAACAGAGGTAGTATAACAATGTGGCCTGTGTGATTGCAGTGATACTACACTAAAACATCCTATCTTTGTTGATTTCAGGGAAACTATAGGCCCAATGTAAGATATATTGGTCTGACCTTTGTGGAGGCCCATTGTAAGATATATTGGGATGACCTTTGTCAGATGAACAAAAATCTTGTCTCTTCAGTCCAAAGATGCTCGGGTAATTGCCTAATTCTCTATCGAGTTCTCAATTATTTGACCAAAACAGAATTTATTTGGTCTTTTTTACTCATATATATATTTTTTTATTTTGTTCATTTGGTTCTAATAGCCACTTTGGAAATAAAATTCTCCTTTATGCTACACATACCAACTGATACAATTGAAGTCTTCATCGCCTTAGCAGTTGGCTTCTTCCATAATTGCATCATTTGGGAAGAGCATGTGTCACATTCTTGTGAAGTAAATAGCCACTGATCTTTAATTGTCCCTGTTGTTTCCCAGGGTCAGTGGTTGACTCAGTTATCTCGAAAACAACTAGATTTTCCCCTTTCGGAATGAAATAAATCTTAGGTGGCCAGGAGTTTCAGAGCTTGGCTGTTTGGACTGAGAACGTGGATCCCCGGGTGATTTCTTATTGCCAGGCATGTTAGAAAATGTTCTCACTCGTCAAAGGACGTCTCAAAGAGTTTATTGACAAATGACAATGAATAGTCAGCGGATCACTGGTTCATTCAGCCAGGGTGTTCCCTCAGCAAATCAAACTGGATTGGAGCAAGCTTAACAAGCAAAGGCAAGGTACACATGTGTTGCCTTATACAAATGGGTCTTCAGTTTGCAACACATGATGGATTCAAAGAAAGGAAGAATACAGGTGTCCGAAGACTGTTATCACGAGAAAAGAAGAAGAAACCTTCAGGATTTAACAAGATGCAACCATATCAGCTGAGTTAACTAATCAGCACTTTCTCATTTCTGGAGCCAAGATATTAAAGACAGGCTCAAAACGACAGACAGGCACTTCCTTTAGGCTTTTGTTAGCATGTGAAGAAAAACTTGGCTGATGCAAGTTAAGGCTATTCTTAGAAAAAAATATAAGTCCACAATCCCCCTCTCTTGCACTATTTTGTTTGCAACATTTTAAGAGACTCCTCGTTAATCTTCGCTTCCTAACCTCCAAATATGTCTTTCAATCACGACCATACCTTTGAAATCTGTAGTGTCATCTGGGGTGTATAATCAGAATTTAACGCATGTGATCAATCTGTTCATGTATGCCTAAGGAGACATTCTGAATAAAGGTACAACATTCTGCATCTATGATTGCCAAATCTCAACGTTGACACTCACGGCACAATCATGGGACATTCTCTTTTGTAAAATCGCAGTCCATTGGTCAGAGATCAAATCTAAGGAGACTGCAGTTGAGTTTGCTACCTCCAGATCAAGAAATGAGGGTGTCCAGCTATCACCGAGCCAGATATGGGATCCGGGCCGGCATTAGTGAAATATGCCGACTTTGCCCAATGTCGTTTTCCTACACCAGGAGACATTCATTGTGCCCCCCACTTTGTTACTTTGCGTTCAGAGCAGCAACCTGCAGGAGGTGAGCAAAGCCTCTTATTTTTACTTCCGGCTGGGTCCAACACAACTTCTCCACTCCAAGGGCCCTCGTCACTCTTTTAGTTTGAGTATCATCTTGGCTGGGAGTTAGCTGGAGCTTAACTCTTTGATAAAATGCCCTTTTGGAAACTCACCTTGTCACTTCACAAGTTCGTGAGAGATGAACTATGATTTTGGACAAGTTTTTAATTTTTCCACCCTCTATATGTAAGATACATGCATGCACTATTAGAATATCAGCTGCATGTGTCTTTAAGAGTAACCACACTAATACCCATTTATATAATACTTTTATTTTTCTCTATATAATTTCATTAATAGAGCTGCGCATCCCAATGTAGGGTGTCAGTGTGCTTTACGTCATACAGAGGCAATGAATCCTACAAGCGTGTAAGTCTCTGTACAGGAAATGTGAGAATTACAAGCTGTAGGAGTTACATACCATCCATACTGGTAGGCATTAAGAGTGCTTAGTCTGGATAAACACAAACATTTTTTTTTAATCCCTTATTTTTCAGTTTTAAAGAACAAGAGACAGCAGTACGGGGAACACTATACACAGCACATCAAAGTTCGTAATGGAGAGCACCAATATTCAACCAGCAAACGCTCGAATGGCCTATCTCCAGCACTCCATGGTGCCGAGCTACACACCAAGCTTGCAGAATAAACACCCTAGCATTGCTGGGGTTAATCTTCCCCCGTCTGGATTCATGTCATCAACGGCCCCTCGCGGCGGGATGCCTGACTTTCACCTTGTGGATACCCTGCTATCTCACAGGGGAATACCAGGAAGGGTTCCCTAAGCAAGCGCCGGGAAACCCACTGTGGGTAGCTGTGCGCTATATAAGCTCAACTACATTTACATTTACATTTACACTCACACCCGTATCATCGCTATCAGCAGACTCCGTGTCTGCACGTGGGTTTAGAAATGTATCACACATGTCCCTCCCCGTCCTCCAATTTTTCGTCATCCCTACTCAACTTCATGTGCACCTCCTCAGCCAGTGCCCACTCCTTTATTTCCCTGTACTATTGTTCGACTTTGGGGGTGTGCTGACCCATCCAGGTGTTGGCTGCTCTACGCTGGGTTAGGAGTAGCGCCAATTGTAGAAATTTGTAGGCCATCCTGCAACCCTTTGGTCTCTCAACATAGCCCATAGTATAGCGGGGTGCAGTCAATTTGCAAATGTGTGGTCCTCTGTAAGTCCATCACCACCAGTGTCCAGAAGTCCTGCACTTTCCGACATTGGCATGCCAGGTGCAAGAAGCCCGCCCCACTGGCACAGCAGTGCAGGCAAATGTCCGGTTAGATGGGGAATATGCAATGAAGGCTCTTAGGAGTCATACAGGTCCTGTGGAGGAAGTAGGAGTGTACCAGCTTAAAGTGGGTGTTACAAGACATTGTATGTGTGAGTTTGAAAATGTCAATCCACGCTCTATCGTCTAACGGGGACTCCAGGTCTGTATCGCTTTCGGCACGCCCCCAAGGTGGCGGAGCTGCTGCAGTCACTCTCATCATCCTATATAGAAGTGTAATCAGGTGTCTACCTGCACCACAAGACAGTAAGACATCCAGTGTACGCGTGGACTGAGGTGCAGCGGGATATGTGGACCAGGTCAATGTGGCCACTTCAGTCAGTCCAGCATGGTGTAGAAAGTGTCCTGGCCCTACTGCAAAGTCTTCACATGCTTTTTCAAAGGAGGGCAACCACTGTCCCTCTGAGCCTGTAAAGACCTAGGGCCAGATGTAGGAGCCAAAATACCGGTCGGTAACGGCCGATTTCGGCCGTTACCGACCGGTATTTAAGAATTGGCATGTAGGTGCATTTATTTTACAGAATCGGTAAATCTACCGAATCGGTAAATCCAAATGTAGGTGGGACTCTTCTGAGTCCCAAAGGCCTTACAGATTCGGTATTTTACCACCCAATTCAATTGGGTGGTAAAATACCGAATACAGGTGTGCATGCACATTGTGCATGCACACCTATGCCATGTGACAGACAGACATGCCCTTAGGGCATGTCTGTGTGCCACATGGCACACATGCCTGTTTTCGGGGTGCTAGAGGGTGTCAAAGTGACACCCCCTGCACCCTTGCAAAAATCGGTATTTACCGAATCGGTAAATACCGATTCGGTATTGCCCATTGATTCCTATGTGCTTCAAGGCCCATAGGAATCAATGGGCATTACCGAATCGGTATTTACCGATTCGGTAAATACCGATTTTTACAGATTCGGTAATTCAATTACCGAATTTACCTAAATCTCCCCCCTTCTATTTTACCGATTCATAAATACCGAATCGGTAAAATTCGGTATTTATGAATCAGTAAAATAGAATTACCTACATCTGGCCCTTATTGTTCAGCATTTTCCGCACTGGCGCCAGTATCCAGATCGTGAGTTCTTGGTGAAAGGGAGCGCTCTTCAGGACCACTTCTACGTAGCGTTGCCATATTTGCACTGTCTGACGAACAACATATGGCATGTCCCTTGATAAACACAAACTTGGGATGTAAAACTTGTGTTATGTCTACAGAAAGTCTCAGTTTCAGTTGTCCATATTCATAAGTCTTCTTTCACTACTCAAAGCCACCTTTTTTATTAAACTTGGAATAACAAAGCATTAAGAAAAACCCAAAGAGTATCTAAAGTTATGCCTTACGATCCTGGCAGCCTCACGGTGATGCCAGTGCTGCCTGGTTGTGTGACCTTACAGTCTGAGGAGCTCTCTATGGGGGAAGTCCATGCTGCACTCTCGCCGGTTGCCTTGCAGGTGATGGATGCCATTGGGAATCAGCAGCACCCTCAATCGTCCTCTCGTCCCAGATCTGCCTCTGCGGACTCTAAAACCCCCACATGTGGAGATGCTTCGCAACTGTTGCAACCTGAGGGATACACAAGGTTACTCTCTTGCTGCTATGAAAGGGGCTCTGCACGATAAACTTCTTTCTTCCTCAGCTGAGGGTGAGGCAGAGGTGGCACATATGGACTTTGAGCAGGCTTTGTTATCACCATCCTTGAATGAAATTGATATTAATAAAAGCAATATTGCTGAAGTTATTTGGGCGACCACAGGGATAAAACCCAGATAAGTGTACCTTCACTAATTTCTCTATTGATGAAAGGAGGGAAGGAACCCCCAGGGTAGGGTTTAAGGCATTAGTGGGAGAGTGATGAGCTACCCCCCTAAAGTCCAGGCCATGCTTAAGATAGGGGAGGGGGTACGACTAATGGCACAAAGGTGAAAATAAATATATCAGCCCCTCCTCAGATCAGGGCTGCTGATAAAGGAATCCCCTCTCAGGCCACTCGGCTTCGGTGCAGGGAGGCTCCAGATGATATTGTAGGGGATGGTAAAATGCCTACTTACCCCACCGATTCCTATTCAATTAGTGCAAGATCACTCTTTGGGGGAGATCAACATTGGCTTGACAGACCTCACAACAGAGACCTCAGAGCAGTCTCTTTCATCCATTTTCCAGCTGATTCAATCCCATCGTTCTGACACTACTAAAGATTATATTCAGCTTAGGGAGGATAACTCAAGTCTTCATCAAACTATGATGGAGATGGATGGGAAACTTACTACCCTGACCTCTCAGATGCAGGATCGCCTGCAGAGAGTCACTGAGGTTGAGGAGGTTACAGCATCTTTGGCACAGACAGTTACAGAACATGATACCTTGGGCTTGTCTGCCCAATCAAAGCTAGAGCACCTCGAGAATAGTCAATGCCGGAATAACTGGAAGTGTCTTAGGGATACTGGAAAGCAAAGAGGGTAACGATGCCGCTCATACATAGTTTGCCTATTTCAGCAGATCTTTCCCGATCTGTTGGACTGGAAATGGGACTGTCAGATTCACTGTGCACTTAGGCTTCTGATATCTAATCCCTATAGCTCCGGCAACAGACCTCACCCTCTACTGATCTTTGAGGGAAACTTACTTTTGCAGCAGGCTATTTATTTTAAGGTTTGTCCAACTGCACCAATTTCTGTAGATTCTGTTTATTTTTTTGTTCGACCTGGCTTACGTAAACTAACTATGAATCGCAGATGGAGGCTGAGACAATTGATAAAACCACTAAAAGCAACTGGTGCTCAGATTTATCTTCAGGAAACTGTGTGCCTTAAAATAGAGTGTGGGGGGGTCAGATAGTTTTTGTTTCACAGATAAAGAAGCTGTAAATGTTCACCAGCAGCAGCAAAAACTGCAGGATGGGGTCTAATCAGCTTTCTATCAGTAGTCTTGCTGATTATCTAAGTGGCAATATAGCATTGTGGATTTCAGCCCACTTGGTGCTGTTTTCGTGATCCTTGCATTTTTGTATTTTATGTGTATGCAGGCTGCGGGGGTGACGGAGTAGCCGGTCGGTGGTGCGCGGTTGGCTGCCTTTCATACTGAAAGCCAAGATGATGGGGGTTGTTTTTTTCCTAGGTGGTATATATGTGGGTGCAAAGCTGGTGGGATAGTGGATGGATTTTTCATTTGTTGCTGCTGAGAAACTGCTATATGCACATGTGGGGGGTGTTATAACTGCAAGATAGAAAAGGTATTGGTGTGGTCACATGGTCTGTGTTATATGTGTGGAACATGCTTTCAGACCAGATTGGTTTTTATTTGGGGAATGGTGGATTTAATGGCTATAAGCGGGACAGAAGAGAAAGTCGGAATTCTTTTCATTCCTCATACCACAGCTTAAGATATGATAACAATGTTGCTGGCTTCAATCACCTTTGATACAACAGTTAAAAAGGAGATAATTGCTTAGTGGCCACATCTCTTATGTCTTACAGAGACTCATTTAGCATTTAAAGACAGGATACCTCATCAGCAATTAGGGTATAATATTATTTATTGTACAACTCAGCATGTCTCAACCATTTTAAACCTTAGATCTTTTGAGTGTAACGTACTATGGACTACATCTAATCTGTATGGTAGTAGGGCAATTTCGCAGATTGGGGTAGCTAGTCAGGTCTATACTATCTGTGCTGTCAACGGCCCCAATAAAGACGACCCAGAATTACTGGATATGCTAAATCTTGAGCTATCACAATGGTCTGGTGATACATTGATCCTTGGTGATTTTAATTGTATTATGAGCTATACGTTGGATAATACTAATAGATCTGCTAATCCACATATGACTAAACCTCGGCAGCCTATTGAGGAGTTAACAAGTATACATGGGAAAGTATATCTCTGAAAGATATTGCATCCGCCTGTCACCAGGTATACATATTATTCTGCGTCTCACAGGCATTATTCTAGAATTGATATGATATTAATATCTGAGGGTCTAACCGGGGAATCCAATATGGAACTGTGTCCGAAGATCACTACAGGTCATAACTCCTTGATACTAATGCTTCATGTCTCTGATTCTGCGAAAGGATCTTGAACCTTGACCGCTATAATCAAATACTGTATTCACAGCAAGGATGCATACACAGTTGGCTGAATTTATACCAGCTAACGTGGGCTCCTCTTCTCCTAGTATGGTCTGAGACACTTTAAAAGCTTTAGTTCATAGGGCCACTGCACAGTTTGGGGTATATTTATTAACAAATGATGCAGCACTACAAGTCACCTTGCTGTGCTTCACTGCGTGATAGGGAAAGGGCAGGAATGTGCCGTACTCCTGTCATTTCCCAGCACTGGCTCTCAATGTGCTGCCTAGCACCAATGCAGGCACCCTTGCACCATGGTGCAAGGTTGCCTGTGTTGTAGGCAGGATGATTTTTGTGCAGGAAGGGGCACTGCCTGCACAAAAGCAATTCAGAGACATTTTCTTCTTTCTAAGTGTGCTGCAGAATGCAGCACACGTAGAAAGAGGAAACAACAAGGAGAAATTATATTTCAACTCATTGCACCTCTGGTGGAGAGGCGTACAATTCTGACGCATTCCCATGTGTGCCACTCTTGGTAAATCTGGGAATTCGTTAGAAAACATGGGCAAATGTGTGATAACACCCACGCTCCACCTAAGTAAAGTCCTCACTATGCAGTGAACGCAAGGCAGCACAAGATTTGTTAAGCCATGCAAGGTGGCCTTGCATGGCTTGATAAATCGCATTATAGGTTTTGCACCGAGTCCCCTGGCTTGGTGGAGGGGGAGGCAAAACCTATGATAAATATGCCTCTTTGTTTCTGAGCATAATAGGCTCCATAAGTGTCAAACACAGCTGCTGTGTCTTGAACTACTTAGGTGGGAGCAGAAACATTCTCAAAACGTTACAGAGAAAGACCTTAATGAGCCAAAGATATGATTTGATATGATTAAGTGTTGGTGTAGTGCTGACGATATACAGAAGGAAAAGGTTGCTGTGGCTTGTATGGCTGATAGGGTGCCCCTATTCAAATATGAAGATTAAGGGGTCTATTACGATGGTGACCGTAACGGTACACGGGACCGACCGCCAGAGGTGCTGCGGTCCCATCATGTCAATTAGGATGCGACCGCCACTCTGGCGGTCGCATCCCGCATATTACACATTGCGGCAGGCGGTGCTGCAAGCAGCACCCGCCACAATGCAAAATATTCATGTTGTGCATTGGCATGCACAACGTGAGAGGCACCGTGTGGTGCCTGCCACCTTGTGGATGCCAATTACCCCCCAAGCACAGACGCCCACCCCCTCATCCCACCGGGGGCCCACAACGGGCCCCCAATGCCAATCTCTGCATGCCTTTCCATGGAAAGGCAGGCATAATATGGATGGCGGTGCCTGAAAGTCACCGCCACCATATTGAGGGCCTTTTCCACCTGGCCAGCAATCCGATCGGCGGAAAAGCGGCGGACAGTCTTTCCATCCGCCGCTGAACCCCAGCCATTCTAATATGGCGGGGGAAAATCAGGTATGGATGGCAGGCTGATCGCCACCGCCGGGCCATGGGTGGCGATCCGCACGCCATCTTAAGAAACCCCTTAGTTGGCAAGGTAATGGCATATAAAACACTGAAAAAAAGAGAATCCGAACATGGTTAAATGTATTAAGGATAAGGATGAGAAAATGTATTATGAACCACAGGTCACCCCTGAACAATTTAAGAGCTGTTATAAGGATTTATATACTGATACACAGGCTCTGAATCATGGTGAATTTGACAAATATTTATATTAGCAGCTAATATTTCCAGGTTAAGTCTGCTGCAGGTAAAGGCACTTGATGTGATCACTCTTGAAGACCTTAGGGATGCAATCGGATCACTTCTGCCGGGCAAGGCAGCAGGAGAGGACGCCCTGCCATTGGAATGCTGTAACATATTTATAGATATACAGGCACCTGTGTTGCTTATGGTTATTCTTCATTTTGATCAAGGAGGAAATATACCAGCCTCTTGGAACTATACTAATATTGTTATCTTTCTTAAAAAGCACAAGCCGGCGGAAGAGAAGAGGTCAAATCAGCCTATATTATTAATTTTTACAGATGCTAAACTACATGCAGAATTATTAGCCACAATGCTGACTTCCTGTATCCAAGACTCAGTATGTTCACAACAGTACGACTTTATCCCAGGGAGTGATACCACCAATTATAATTATTGTGCTATAGCATTATTCGATGCCTACAATACTTAGGGCAGAAACTGGGAATTATATTATCAGATGCTGAGAAGGCATTTAATAGGGTCTTGTGGTCTTTTCTATGGGCAACCCTGCCAACTATGGTTTTTGGAAATCTGACCTGGTCAGAACCGGTCGCTCCTCCCGCTGCCACTGCCTTCCTGAGCTACGTTTTGTGCCTGCATTGATTTAATCGTGTCTTTGTGCCCCCGTATATGTAGTGGTCCTGAGCTAAGTACTGACCCAGCATTTTGTGCCTGCATTGATTTAATCGTGTCTTCGTGCCCCCGTATATGTAGTGCTGTTTGAGCCTTCATATTGTGCATATTGTGCCTGTAGTGATTTTAATAGTGCCTCCGTGCCCCTGTATTTATTTACTGTGCCTCCTGCCTCCATTTGTTTGGGTTTCGATTCTTCCTCCATTCCTGACGCTGCTCCGGCCCCACCCCCGCTCCCTCCAGCTTCACCGATCCCCTCCCCACTCGCCACCCCGCTCCCGCCTCCCAGCTGCCCCTCCCTCGCTCCGCCCCCCTTCACTATCCACTTATGACAGATGCACTTTCGCGCAGCGGACGCGCCCCATGCGCGCCGAAGGGGCGCCAAAGGTAAGCCCGTCTACGCCCGTCCACGACTGGACCGCGCCAGACCCCCTGGCCCCCGCAAAATCCCTACCACCCGCCTAACATACAACGCTGCAACCCTCCATGCTCTTAACACCGGCCGCCTCCCCGTCTGCCACCAAGCCGCCCCAGGACTCACCCATGGACCCTTCACCTGCCACTCCTGCAAATTCTGCTGCAACAAGACCCACACTACACCCACAAACGCCAAACAGAGCTCCGACAACAACCACCTGAAGTGCATCCTGCTCAACACCCGCTCGATCCACAGACACGCCATTGAACTGTGGAACCTACTAGACACCACAACGCCGGACGTCGCCTTTCTTACAGAAACCTGGATGAACGCATCATCAGCACCCGACATCGCAATAGCCATCCCGGACAGCTACAAGATCATCCGAAAGGACCGCACCAACCAAACAGGAGGAGGCATCGCCATCGTCCACAAGAACACCATCCGCATCACGACCGGTTCCGACGCCCCCCTCTCAGCCGCTGAACACCTTCACTTTCAGATACACACCGACCCTAAGACCACACTCAGAGGCACCCTCATCTACAGACCACCAGGACCCCGCACACAATTCAGCGAAGACATCGCTGACTTTATCAGCCCACAAGCCCTCCCCTCCGAGGACTACATTCTCTTAGGGGACCTCAACTTCCACCTGGAAAAGAACAACGACAGCAACACCTCCACCCTTCTGGACAACCTCGCCAATCTCGGACTCAAACAACTGGTTAACACCCCCACCCACTCCGCCGGACACACGCTCGACCAAATCTTCTCCTCCAGCAAGCACATCTCCTTCAATCACGCCACAGGACTCCACTGGACGAACCACAGCTGCGTCCACTTCAACTTCAGAAAGACCACGACACACCACCACACACAACAAGTACCCCGCAGAAACTGGAACAAAATTACCACCGACCAGCTCACCACATGGCTAAACCAAAACCCTCCCGCCAAAGCATCGGACCCAAATCAAGCAGCCATCAATCTCGCACAATGGATCACCAATTGCGCTGACGAATTAGCACCCATGAAAAACCACCACAACAAGCCAGGTAGCAAAAAAGCCCCCTGGTTCAATGACGACCTCAAAAACTCCAAAAAGAACTGCCGCACCCTCGAGAAAACCTGGCGAAAAAACCCAACCACAGACAACATGACCGCCCTCAAGGACGCCACCCGCAAACACCACCAGCTGATCCGATCCACCAAAAAATCAGCATTCAAGGATCGTCTCGACAACAACGCCCACAACAGCAAGGAACTTTTCAGCATTGTCAAAGAGCTCACCAATCCCTGCGCCGGCACCAACGACATCACTCCCTCTCAAGACCTCTGCGACTCTCTAGCCTCGTTCTTCCACAGCAAAATCGCTGACATACATAATAGCTTCGACGACCAGTCCACCCCCCCCACCACCGAATTGAAACTCCCCACCACCACGCTTTGAGCCTGGAACCCGATCAGTACCGAAGACACCATCCGCTTGATGAACTCCATCCACTCCGGATCACCAACCGACCCATGCCCCCACCACATTTTCAACAAGGCCGACTCCATCATCGCACCCCATCTCCGAGATATCATCAACTGCTCCCTCAACACCGCTACCTTCCCGGAAAGCTGGAAACATGCCGAACTCAGTGCCCTCCTGAAGAAACCTACAGCAGACCCCACTGAACTCAAGAACTACCGCCCCATCTCGCTCCTCCCCTTCCCCGCCAAAGTCATAGAGAAGACCGTCAACAGTCAGCTTGCCGCCTTCCTCGAGTCTAACGACTGCCTCGACCCCTCACAGTCCGGCTTCCGAGCCAAACACAGCACCGAGACCGCCCTCATCGCAGCCACAGACGACATCCGAACACTACTTGGCAATGGGGAAACAGCTGCCCTCAGCCTCCTTGACCTCTCCGCAGCGTTTGACACGGTCTGCCATAACCAAAGCCTAACGAGAACTGGGGGTTTTTTAGAGTTAGGGAAATACTGGGCGCACTGCTCACGGTGGTACATGTAATACTGATAGGTCAAGGTGCAGGTAGGTGAGGGGACAAATGCCCTAAACCCCTCCAAAAAGTGTGTGCAGAGGCACACACTATACAAATGAAAATACAAAACCTATTGCACACCAGTTAAGGAAAGTATAGATAAGGATGTCTCAATGGACATTAGTAAGTACAAGTTACAACATTCGCAGAAAAGGAAAACGATGGGTGATGCGATTCCTGCAAAGATGGCCAGCCGACACGTGTTTCGTCGTCAAGCGGTAACAATGCTTGCACGACTCCTCAGGGCTGGGGAGGATACAAAATACATAATGGAATTTCGCGGTCACATAACATTGCATGATACTTTTTCTTTGGTCGTTTATTCTAGTGCAAGTGCAGGGTGCAGGTGGAGATCGTAATAGTAGAGAGTGACTGTCTTGTGGAAGCACACAAAAACGCATGGTCGTTCCGGAGTGGATATCTAGGTGAAGGTGCATAAAGGATCGTGGTTCCCCAGGGGGCACGTCTATGTCGTAACAAAATTCGGTGAGAAGATGTTTGTAAAAGTATAGTTCCCGTGACTGAAAAAACGGTGCAGGCAGGGATAGTGTAAATGGATAAAAAATATATATAACGATAAATGTGGATCAGTGTGTACAGGACAAAAATAGGGCGAGAAGAAGGTGCGCTTCCTACCTGTAGCAGGAGGGTACTGGACCACAGGTCTGTAGCATTACCCAAGGGAGGGAACAAAGGGGCAAAAAGATTTCAGAACCAGTATTTGCATGGCAAGACGACAAAGAGCACTTAAAACAGATCGTGAGAAATGCTGGGAAATAATTTAACAAAATAAATATTTAAGAAATCATGAAGCTCACCGCTTAGCCGGTGATAATTCCGACCCGGCCCCGCTCGAGACCAGGTTGAGTATTTTCGAAAACGTTTATGTAGATCCAGAGTCACAAAGGGTTCATGCGATATTAGAGCTGGATAAGAGCAAAAAATAAATTTACAGATCACTGAGTTTTATCTGGTTCGCAGAATATTGGTGAGAAGCGCTCGAAGTTTACAATTTGTACAGTATTGTTATTTGGTATCTCACCTTAAAAAGTAGGTTATTGGTGCTCATGGTCGACTGCTATTCAGCGGTATCGCACGACGGTAAAAGCATCCACTCGGATGATTGTGGTCAGTAAAGGGTACATCAGCGTGGCAACTGAATGTTGTGTAGTTACATCCAGGAATAAGAACTATGTGCAAGGAAAGAAGGAGCAAGAGCGTCAGTATGCTCACTCCAGTAAACAAATGTATATGTATTTGTATAAGTGTTTAGAAGTAGATCGGAAGGAGATCAATAATAGTTTTGACGATAGGGCAACTCATAAATCTTACCCGTGTAGTACAAAGGAAGCCGGCAGGACGAGTAATCCCACGGGATGGTTCCGGGTGCGGACACGTGATGCCGACCCGGAAGTGGTTAAATAGTCAGGGCAGGACCCGTATGTAGGAAGACTAGAACGTATGGTTGTCAGGAAGCGGGTGCGCTTTCCTGGGAGTCAACCATTGTGTCATACTATATTGTAGCAAGCTAGGCGGGCATGGAAAAGGGATTTCTTTGGATATAAAGGCAAGATGGTCTAAGAAAAAGATAAAAGATAAAACCATGCAAACGTGCCCGCTCATGCATCCGATCCACACCATGCAATGGTGACGATAGTACGATCTATTAGGACTGTAAATTATGCAAATATTGCCAATTTCTTTCTATGCACACATTGGATATAAATACGGCGATTATTAGAAACAGGTAGTTTGAGCTACAAATATGACAGTTCGCTTTTAAATGCAAAAAATTAGAAAATTATGACCCATATTATGTGAATAAAGTGAATGCAATACCATTCTGATGTCAGTTAATGCTTCATACACTGTGATAATACACAAAGGGGACCATCCTATTCGTTCCAATAGATGCCCCATATAAACCTCATTGGGGGTGTAACTGAACGTAAGACTGAAAATGAAGACATAGTTATACAATGTAAGTAACAGTTCATCAACTACAGTAAATAACAAAAATTATTGTGTGTATCTTAGCTTCAAATAGGAATTTGCACATTTAGTACATAT
Organism: Lissotriton helveticus; assembly: GCF_964261635.1. Classification (NCBI taxonomy): domain Eukaryota; kingdom Metazoa; phylum Chordata; class Amphibia; order Caudata; family Salamandridae; genus Lissotriton; species Lissotriton helveticus. The sequence goes on from NC_136060.1 coordinate 377,372,734, forward strand.
ATATGCAGGAGTAACGAATTAGATAGATTTAATCACCTAAGAAGTATTGCATCTCTTGGTCAAAATTTAACCCATGAGACACGGTACGAAGGCGAAGAATCCACATTGCCTCCAAACGTCTCAATTTCAATTCTCTGTTCCCACCTCGTACTCCAATTGGTACAGTGTCAATCCCATAAAATGAGATTTGTTTGTCCATGGATTGTTCGTAGCACCAGCCGCGTGCAAAGCAACAGGGTACCTTGGATCCTGTTTATGAATAGCTCTAATGTGTTCAGCTATTCTTTCTTTAAGGGGGCGGATGCTGCTACCCACGTACATTTTCTTGCATTTACACTCGATAATGTATACCACGTAACGTGTAGTACAATTGATGTTGGTCCTGATGACATATGTCTCTCCATTGGTATCATGAAATTCAGTAGTCTTGTTTTTAGCCCACCGACACATAGAGCAGAACCCGCACTTATAGAAACCTGTATTGCGTTTGGTTAGCCAGTTATCATTTGTGTTGCTGCGAGGGATTGTCGGGCTCAACCTGTTCCTCAGGGTCCTGCCTCTCCTATAGGTGATCTGTGGATGTTCACCTATAAAGTCTGTAATGTTCTTGTCTTTCCTGAGGATATTCCAGTGTTTAGTGAAAGTTCTACGTAGTACTTGGTGATGGCTGTTGAAGTCAGTGATCATGCGGATTGTCCCAGATCCACTCTTCCTGTCAGTGTGCTTTTCTTTCAGTGTGTCTATTCTTTTGATTTTCATGACCCGAGAGGTGGCTGTCTTAAGTAGGTCATCTGAATAGCCTCTTTTCTTAAAGCGTTCCTGCATTTCCTTCAATGTCTCTTTGAAATCTTTGTCATTACTGCAGTTTCTGCGAGCTCTTAGAAATTCACCAAATGGGATAGTGCTGATCTGGTGGGATGGGTGAGCGCTGCTAGCATGCAGAATCGCATTACAGGCAGTGTTTTTTCTAAAGAGTTTACTATTGAGCTTGTTGTCTGAAATATATATTTCTAAGTCAAGGAACTCAATTCTGTTAAGGCTAGCCTCCATGGTGAAATTCATGTCCCACGTGTTGTGGTTCAAGTGTCTGTGGAATTCCATCAAATGTTCATGTGTGCCAGACCAGATCAATAGACAGTCGTCTATGTATCTTCCCCAAAATACTATAGAGTCTATAAATGTCGCTCCCTTGGTGCCCCAGATCAAGTCATTTTCAAGTGCGCCCATGAACAGATTGGCGAACGATGGGGAAAATTTGGAGCCCATGGCGACCCCTTTTATTTGTCTGTACCATGAGTTATTGAACATGAAAACATTGTTTTTTAAGATGAGTTCCATCATGGAGACAAGCATGTTGGTATGTTGCCACATGGTGGCAGGTCGGTTCTGTAAAGTTTTGGTTATAACCTCCAATCCAAGTTCAGGTTTGATGCTAGTGTACAGAGCTACCACATCCATAGTGACTAGAAAATTGTCTGGCTGCCATTGAAGATCAGAAAGTATGCTCAATATATGTTTTGTGTCCTGGATAAAGGATGGTAGATTGCGTACCAAGGGCCCTAAAAATAAGTCGACGTATTCCGCTAATCTTTCGGTCGGACCCCCTATACCAGAAATGATAGGTCGTCCAGGAGTGAAAGGGAGATGTTTGTGTACCTTAGGAAGGGTGTAAAGCCAAGGGTAGGAGGGTTTGAGTATTTTCATGTAAAGATATTCATCTTCATTGATTAGGCCATTTTCTTTCCAGGTGAGAAGAAATCCATTAATGTTGGTGGTGAGGGATGCTGTGGGGTTGTAATTAAGGCATTCGTAACATGTACTGTCTTGTAGTTGACTGAGAATTTCCTCGTCGTAGTCTGTTTTGTTCATAATAACAACATTACCTCCCTTATCTGCTTCCCTGATAATTATGTCATGATCTTTTGTAAGGCTGTTCAGGGCTGCCCGTTCTCCTGTTGTCAAATTATCCTTGTATATGAAGGTACGTTTATCTCTTTTGTGTTCTAGTTTATCAATGTCCTCCAATACTCTTTTATGAAAGTTATCTATTGAATTGCCTCCTGGTAAAGTTGGAATCCATTTGGATTTAGATTTGAGCCCACTGACAATACTGAAATCTGATTCAATGTTAAGTTCTTCTAGTAAAGTTTCCATATCCTGAGGAGTTTGTTCTAGATCATTTAGAGAGAGTAAGAGGTGTGTAGCTTGAATGTCGTTGATAGATAAAACACCAGGTTCAAACTGAGTAGGGATGTTCGTAGAATTTTTATTAGACATGTTTTTGTTAGAAAATGTTTTTTCAATTTCAATTTACGTGTAAATTTGAACAAATCCTCAGCCTCAGCAACGCTGGGATACAAGGAAGAGCATTGGATTGGATCATCTTGTTCCTCGCCGGAAGAACCCAGAGAGTCCGCCTCCCCCCTTTCAGATCAGAGGCTATCGAAGTCATCTGCGGCGTACCACAAGGTTCATCACTCAGCCCCACCCTCTTCAACGTCTACATGAGCCCCCTCGCAGCCATCGCACGCCAACACAACCTCAACATAATCTCCTACGCTGACGACACACAGCTGATCCTCTCCCTCACCAAAGACCCAAACACCGCCAAAACCAACCTACACGAAGGGATGAAAGAAGTAGCCGAGTGGATGAAGAACAGCCGCCTAAAACTGAACTCAGACAAGACGGAAGTCCTCATCCTAGGATCATCCCCTTCCGCATGGGACGACTCTTGGTGGCCACCAACCCTGGGCAGCGCACCCAAACCAACAGACCATGCTCGCAACCTGGGATTCATTCTAGACTCCTCCCTCTCGATGACCAGACAAGTCAACGCCATCTCATCATCTTGCTTTAACATCTTACGCATGCTCAGAAAGATATTCCGACGGATCCCCACCAAAACAAGAAAGACGGTCACCCAAGCACTTATCACAAGCCGACTGGACTACGGAAACACCTTCTACGCCGGAACCACAGCCAAACTACAGAAAAAACTCCAACGCATTCAGAACGCCTTCGCCCGTCTCATCCTAGACATACCCCACCACGATCACATATCCGGTCACCTGAGAGTGTAGTGTAGTTCCTATTATCCCAATAGGCTCTGCGCATTGGAATAATATCTTCAATAGTATAGACCTAGGGCAGAGGTTTACTAGGTCTTCTACTGACGATATTAGACTTAAAGTTTTTGGTTTTGCCAGCTAGCTCAGAGTTCACTAGAAACTTTCTCGAATAGACAAGGAGGAGTTTAACTTCCCTGGATAGACAAGAAGGGATTTAGTTTCTGACAACCATAGAACATGACAACTTTGCTCTCCCCTAATCAAGAGTGTATCTCTAGAGTCGTGTGAAAACAAAAGACAACTTATTTTACTCAGTCAGTACGTGCATTCTTAGTTTCACCAGATTGTAGAGAAAAGGAAGAGACGGGCGTGTTCAATAAAAGATGGTATTTATTGATCAGTCTCTTTTCTCGTACAAGAGAAATGAATCGATATTATTGCGATACTTATGGTTAAGTAAAGTGCATACAATAAAAGCAGAAGTATAAAATAATACTGCAGAAGCATTGATATGGTTTCTAAGCCATATGATATTTAAAACTGATAAAATAGATACATACATATATACATTTGACTAATCGTACTCAACTGGTGCTTCTAACCACGCCTACCCCAGTGTACCTGACCTAAGCCTAATACGTGGGCGGGAGTAGATAAGTAGCAGTTTAAGTTAAGTTTGTTTTGCCAAGTGACTGACTCAAGAATTCTCTGTAAGGGGTGGTTCAGTTCTATACCTGAGATCTAGAATGGTTGAGGGCTGGTATCTCTCGTCTCTGGTCTTGATATTCCAGCTGCCTGCGAGGGCCGCTTGGAAGTGCCGGAGCTGGATTTCTCGGCAGGAGAAAAGCAGCGTCTCGTTCTCAGCGCGTCAGGAAGGCGGGGCAGCGCGTGTGGGCTTCGCTCTCTGCTGGGCTCCTCAGCGCGTCTCGCTGCTCCGATCTCGTCACCACCGCATGTGTTTGCTTAAGGCAACGTCGGTAATATTTATACCTGTAAGGTGTCGAGATTGACGTAAGGATGGACATGGATACGTCAATAAGGATGTCATACGAACGGGCTTGTTCGCACATTCTTTTGCTGAAGTTCTCGGTGAAATCAAAACAATGGCCGCAGGGATTTTCCCAGGTTGTCATAGGTTTGATTTGTTTTGAGAACTCCGTATGCCTTATCAGGGGCTGGAGGAAGAGTGCGTGTCTAATTAGATGGCATGCGTTATTACCTAATCAGATAACACGTTTCTGTGCCGTGGTGTGGCTTAATCAGATAACGGTTTTTTGCACCGTGGGTCGGCTGCTGGTTAAGTATTAACCAGAACAGGGTCAGGAATAGGGGGATCGATACAGAACCTATAGGAATACATCCTGGCTCCCCGTTAACAAGAGAATAACGTTCCGTCTCCTCACCCACGCACACAAAGCCCTCTACGACCTAGGTCCCAAATACCTCAACTCGCGCCCGACCTTCTACATCCCCACACGCCAACTTTGATCATCTAATCAAGCCCTCGCCGCGATCCCACGCATCTGAAGAGCCACCATGGGTGGAAGATCATTCTCCTACCTAGCGGCCAAAACCTGGAACTATCTCCCCACCCACCTCCGCCTCACACAAAACCATCTCTCCTTCAGAAAACAACTCAAAACTTGGCTATTCGATAAGTAGTTAAAGCCCCCCCGTGCGCTATACAAATTTTCTGACTTGACTTGACTTGACTTGATATGATGACTGTGGCTAGTGCTTATATTGGCCCATGTGGTTCTGGCTAGACAATGCTCCTCTGTCTTTAAAATTCCCCGTAGTACACGGCAGGGATGCCCATTATCTCTGCTCCTATTTTCTCTTTATCTGGAACCATTATTTACAGTATTTTATTAGTAATCCACGGATAACTCCAGTACCCTTGAATGGAATTGAGATTAAGATTTGTGCCTACGTGGACTATATAGCTGTGTATTCACCACAACCAATTGAGGCCATCCAATTCAATGCTGAGGAGGCTGAGAGATTTGTGACAGCTTCTGAGTACACTCTTGGGGCCAGATGTAGGTGGCCAATTACCGGTCGGTAACGGCCGAATTCGGCCGTTACCGACCGGTAATTGGATTTTGAGATGTAGGGGGAAAAAAACAGGCATTTTCGGTAATTTTACCGAATCGGTAAATATACCGGTCGGTAAAATTACCGAAAATGCATTTTCGGTATGTAGGTGCCAAGTTGCACATTGACACAGGGCTTTGAAAATCGGTATTTTACCATGCAATACAATTGCATGGTAAAATACCGATGCAGGTGTACATGCACATACATCCCCTTAGGGCATGTATGTGTGCCACATGGCACACAAGCCTAAAACAGGGGTGCCAGAGGGTGTCAAAGTGACACCCCCTGCACCCTTGCTAAAATCGGTATTTACCGATTCTGTAATTACAGAATCGGTATTGCCCATTGATTCCTATGGGCTTCACAGCCCATAGGAATCAATAGGAAATACCGATTCGGTATTTCCAGATTCGGTAAATACCGAATCTTAACGATTCGGTATTTCCACATCTGGAAATACCTACATCTCCCCCCTTCATATTTACCACTTCTTAAATACCGAATCGGTAAAATTCGGTATTTAAGAGGTGGTAAATATGAATTACCTACATCTGGCCCTTGATCTTCAAAAGATCCAAAATATTCTTCATTTTGCTTCCATTAGGAAGGAACCAACCCCCAGATTCATCAAGAACACATTTTGCTATTCCTTAATAGCGAAAAATACAGATTCGCTATTAAGGAATAGCAAAATGCTATGCATCAAGAAATCACTACAAAAATAGCGATTTCTAATAATTCCTTAATTGCGACTCGCAAATTGCGAGTCGCAATTAAGGAATATCTCCCCATTCATTCCTATGGGCCTTGAGGCCCATAGGAATGAATGGGGAGACAATCTCAATTTGCTAATCGCAATTAGCGATTCGCAAATTGAGATTGCGATTTCAAGGGTGCAGGGGTGTCCAAAGGACACCCTGTTGCACCCCTGAAATTGATGTGTGCGCAATATGAAATTTTGAAAAATGCACTTTATTGCATTTTTCAAAGTTTTTGCAAATTACCACGGAGATGTACTTCATGGTAATTTGCGTGCCCTAATAGCGAATTCGCTATTTTTTTCACTTTCATGCATTGCATTTAAGGAATCTCAATTTGAGATTCCTTAAATGCAAAGAATCGCAATTTAGCGAATTCTTAATTAGCGATTTTTGCATTTGGGATGATGCATCCCAAATGCAAAAATACCGCTCGCAAAGGGCCAGATTCTCAGAATCTGGCCCTTTGCGAGCGGATTTAAGCTTGATGAATCTGGCCCCAAGTGTCACGCTTGTCGCAATTTCTATTTAAGTTAAGATCACCTCTTCCGCTAATAAAATAATTAAATTAAAATATGAGCAGCCACTTTATCATTACAAATTAAAATGCGTTTATGGCTTATGATCCATAGGGATTAAAGCCCTCTTAGAGCAGTGAGCTCTCTTGGGGCAGTCTTAAATATTAGCGTATCAATTTTGCAGGAGAGGGGAGGAATCAGATTGATACAGTCCATAATACACCGCCTAGTCTCATATTGGTAGGAGAGCAACTATTTGAACATGAGAAAAATTACTTGGGTCAATGCTGTCCTTCTTACTAACTGAAGGAGTGTGTCATTCAAGAGGGGATGTTTTTTTCAAGCTTTCTTATTCTACGTCCTGGAGTCATCCTTAGACTATCCTGAGTGGTAAACTGAAAACACCCGATTGCTTAGATCCAGAGCTTCGGATTGGTAGGGTACTAACCGAGAGTGCATTGGGGATGTCAAGTGGTGTGTCAGTCTCTCGTCTCATTCTTGCGCCTGTCACACTGTTGCCAGTCACCGTGCTCACCTGCATGGTGTTTGCTTGGACCCCTCCCATCAGTGTATTGACTGACTCTGTTCCCAGGTATTCCTTGTAGTGCACCTCCAGCATCTCCTCTCTGTATGGGGAATCTTAGAACCTCTAGAATATCCTTTTTTCTACTGATTTTAGGGTTTTGCTAGTAAATGGGGTAACATATAAGGAGGAGGTGGCGCTTTAGGGGCACAAGTCCTACGTCTGCCCCTCAGGTGACTCACCCCAGAGATTCCTGCTTTTGTTTCACAGCTTCCAAGTGCTCATTTAAAAAAAAGCTGCATATTGTTTTGGACTGAATTAATACTTATGATCATTCAATCATTTCTTAAGGTTATTTAAGTACTCCAATATCAAAGGTACCTGCTTCTACTTATTAACCTCACCACCAGTGCACCAATTCTTTTATATAACTGCATAGGCCTTTATCAAACTGGTGGTAGATCACATGGGTGAAAGTCTCACTTTCAATTTACCTGCCCCAATTTTCTTTCCTATCAATCAGTCAATCAGGAGTTTGTTAAAGCGCGACTACTCACCCGTAAGGGTCTCAAGGCGCTAGTGGTAGGGGGGTGCAGGTTCCATTCCATCAAGGAGGGGGTCTGTTAAAGAGCCAGGTTTTGAGGTTTCTTGCGAAGATGGGGAGCGATGGTGTCTGTCTGAGGTGGAGCAGAAGGGCGTTCCATGCTTTGGCCATGAGGAAGGAGAAGGAGTGGCCTCCCGATCTGGTCTTTTTGGTGCGGGGGACCATGGCATAGTCCTGTTTCTATAATCAATGGGCATCCCACAAAAATAGACTGGAGCAGACCTGGCAACTTATAAAACTATTTTTATGTGTGAGAAAGGGATTTGGCAAAGGAGGGGGCTGGGCTCATACTGAGGGCTATCTAAGAGGTACTTTGCCCACTCCTCCCCTGTAGGAAAGTAGGGCCTGCTTTCATGGTTACCCCCACTTTTTGCTTGGTGTCAGTATGTTTTTCACTAGTCTAACTGGGATCCTGCTAATCAGGATCCCAATCACGCTGCTCTCTTCCTAAATTAACCATGGTAAGTACTTCTGTACCTCCACAGTTGGCCACTGGTGTACCCTTGTGAGTCCCTAGTATATGGTACTAAGGTACCCAGGGCATAGGTACACCAGGGGTCTCCCATGGGCTGCAGCATGTATTGTGCCACCCATGAGAGACCACTTAAACTGTGACTACCGGCCTGCCATTGCAGCCTGTGCGAGTTGGTGCTTGCACCCCTCACAACAGATATACGTTTTCTTATATCTGAGGTCACTGCACTTAAAACCTTTAAGTCACCCGTATGGCAGGCCTTTCAGTTCTGAAGGCAGGGGGCTTGATTATAAGTGTGAGAGTGCCCCTGCATGAGCAGGACACCCCTACAAACCCCGGAGTCGATTCTCCAGGTCTTGTAAGTGCGGTCAGCCATTTTAATACGTATAGTAGTCAGTCAATATGAGATGTCTAACTATATAGTAGCTGCACCAAACCCGGTTCGTCTTTGCTATTAAACATGTTGGAATAATACCCCAACATCGATTCCAGTGTTGGAAGTATGAGCCCATGGGGGCACCCCTGGGCTATCCCCTGTACTACTGGTACCAGCCTTTTAGGGTCTGACAGCAAGCTAGTACTGGTGCCGACCACAGAGACGATTCTGTCCTCCTTCTGCTGAACCAAGCTCGAGCAGGCAAGGTAGAACAATAGGTTTCCTGCTGATGAGTCCTCAGATTCATCGTTGAACTAAACTCAAGATTGAAACCACATCACTCTTCAACTGTCTGGACACTTGGACTTTGCCTGAAACTTGACCAAGAAAGACTCTTGCTGCTCCTCGTCTTGCTGTTCTTCATCATCTGTGTCTGTGCTTCTTCCAGGATCTTCAACAGGCCTGTGGGCATCAAGGACAACCAAAGTAATCTCTCTTGGAGTGAAGGAGTCACTCCCCTACATCTGCAGGCACCGCAACAAAGCTGACTGGTCTGCTACTCTTGATGTCCCATGGACTTTGAAAGACTCAGCAACACGGGTGGTGGTTCTGCAATTCTCTTGATGCCTGCCTCCTCTATCCTGTCTGCAACTTTGTATGCCTTGTCGGAACCGCTGGGACCAAACCCCTGTGCACCATGTTCACTTGCCGTTGCCAAGGCTTGTTGGCTCTGCACTCCAGAGGTCTTCAGGCTACAAGGAGCTCCAGAATCTCTTCCTGCCAAGTACAGCATCCTCACCACATCCTCTGAACCATGGGCCTTCCTTCTTGGTGTGCTGCTCGAGGTTCTCTTTCGAATCCTGTGCCTTTGTCTTCAGACTACAAGAAGTTCCAGCATCTCTTCCTGCCAAGTACAGCATCCTCACCACATTCTCTGCATCGTGGGCCTTCCTTCTTAGTGAGCTGCTCGAGGTCATCTTGTGACTCCTGTGCCTTTGGCCTGGGGGTCTTCCTGAGGGTCTTCTTCTGCTTTAGTGGGCTCCCCTGCTTGCTCAGGGCCTGCTCCTGTTTCTGGTGAGTCTCTTGGACCTTGCTGGTCCCAACGTTGCTCCTTCTTCGTTCTCCATGTCAGTTGCAGCTGCCAAGTCTTGTTGGTGCTCCCACCGGACACCAAACCCCCTGGTTATCGATTACCGACATGGGACGTCTCCTGCACAGCTCCTGGTCTTCCTCATCATCGCCTGCTCCTCACAGCTACAGCGACAAGGTCACTGTCAACACTCCTGAACCGGCTGACATCGGTGGGCCTTGCTCATCCATGCCCCCTGTTCATCTCCGAGTAGCATAGACTCTGTCTCCTCTGCTTACAGATTCTCCACTTCAAGAGTCCACCTTTGGATTCCACTGGACTCCTGCACAGTCTTCTCCAGCAGCATCTTTTCTGAAGTCCTCTATTGTGGTCTATGGCGGTTTTTGACGTCACTTTGCATCTACGCACCTGGCTTCCCTGATGTAGGTATCCTGGTTCCTGGTGTATCCACGGGTGGAGTGACTCTTCAACCTTCTGTCTTTCACAGGGTTTCTTCAAGTTCCACTGGGAAGGGCCCTTCTTCTCAAAAACTGCTGCTGCGACTTCCCTGTTGACTTCCATTGGACACGTGTCTGGGTTTCCACTCTGTACCCAGATTCCGTGGGGTTCCTGGGTACTTATTTTGGGTGATTCCTTGTGTCACCAGCTCTTCTGAGTCTCCTGGTCCAATTCATGACTTCGGTCGTACTTTGCATTTTAGTATATGGTTTGGTCTCCCCCTGGAGACCACTGCTTTTTGTGCTTACTTACTTGATTGCAAGTTAAGTATTGTGTATTTGTGTTTATATCTCCAGGTAGGAGACTTACCAATATGTTAGTGAGTGTTGTATAATAAATAGACATGTTTTTATATATACACTATGTGATTCTTTTTCGTTTAACCTACACTCCATGAGCTGAACTGGTAAAAACAACCTGCTTAACACTCTTTCAAGATAAGCCTGAAGGCTGCTCTCCACAACTACCACTTTGAGAGCTTTCTATGGTTATCAAAGACCACTAAAACCACCACAAGGTTTGCTTGGATTTGTGCAAGGTACATGATTTAAATAAGCGGAACCATCTACTAAGTCAGCTTCCTACACCCCCCAAACACCTTCCCAAAAAGAAAAAAGCTTGCTGAGGCTGCTGCCAATATCCTGGGGTGTTTTCACACCCCTTAATGCCACCATGTGATTTCGGCCCCAAACCAGGTGACTGTGTGAAGGAAGCCGATATCATGTGACACACAGTGGCACCGTGTGAGTTGGCAGGTCTGCTACAGCGCTGACTACCAAAATGGCATCTCTTATTTGCCAATGAAAAGAAAATGTCCCCAATAAAATCTTCCTTAAGTTGCAACAGTTAGCGTCCCCACCCTGAATTTTTATTGCACAATGCCATCCCCAAAATAATAAAAACAATAAAAACAAATTCAGAGGCTAAAAAACAGACAAATGCTTAAAACTTTCAACAATCTTAATTTCAGTACTTTGCCGTTCAGCTCGTCCATGCTGCAGCCCTGTTTTTATAATCTATGGGAATCCCACTAAAGAAAGACTAGAGTGCTGAAGGCAACTCTTGGTATACAAAAGTGCTGGTCGGCTTCTTGCCCTCGGAATATTAGTCGCTAACTAGAGAAAGTTTTTTTACGGCCAAACAGTTAAGAGAAAGATGGGGATGAAGAAGGGGCCTCAGTCCACAGCTAGCTGGGTGCATTTGAAAGACGATAATTGGTTAGAGATTACACATTTGGCAAGTCAGCATTGTTCAAAATTGTACTTGTATTTATATAGCACTTAATATACTTATAGTATAGGGAAATATAATTTAATTCGAGGGTTGAACATGTCAGTCTGTTAATTGATAAAGGAGGGATGGTGAAAGAGGGACGCTACATTTTCGGCGAATCATGGCCACCTTTAAATACTGACATACCTACATTTGTTCAGTGTTACAGCGTTAAATAATATATGCATTTGGAAGTTTCTAGCAACACTTACTGGATTTCATCTACTGGCTGGGCACCAGGTGGCGGTTAGTTTAATTTCATTACAGACACTGGACAAAGGATCTGTGACAAACAAGCTGCCGTATAATATGACAGGTTTTGGCTTAACATTGTTTCTCAGCCTTGAAAAAGTCTTTGTGAAGAAACGTGTTGGCTGCCTTTTCGATGATGTGTTATGACATAAACAAGGATTAGGAGAAAACTTGTGGAATAAACTACAATTTCTGCTCAACTCTACACCCTTGAATTAATATTTATTTTTACTGGACTTTGTCGCGTGCTTCGGTACTTCTATTTCTACTAGTTCACCGTTCTGGAACTTTATTCCAGGCCGAACGTAGCACCCTTGATGCCAGGGTGACTGTACTAGGACAGCACAAATGTATGGACAGTCATTATAAAAACAAAATTCTTTCTTCCCCACTGTGGCCGTTTGTGGATGTGCGTTGGAATATCATCCAGCACAGATATAAACACAAATAATTCAGTTTAAAAACTCTATCAGTGGCTCCACAAAGTTTTTGATATCTAATACCACTAAAAACGGCAAAACAGAACAAAAGAAAACAAGCTCCTTGGATCAATGCAGAACCAAAAGAGATAAAGCAACAAATTGCAACTCTGCAACACAATTGATTCAAACCAAATAACGACCAAGTCAAATTTCACCTACACAATTATAACACACTACACAAGCCAACAAGCTGAAAAAGGTACTATTCAAACAGAATTAAAAATGATAAATGTGCAAATAAGGAATTTTGTAAAATTCTCACAGAATTACGTATACCCAAATGCACAGAATGATCTCTTTCCTTTTCTCAAGAATTTATTGACAAACTGGCAAATCAATACACAACCAAAGCAGAGATGTTGGGCTCCTACTTAAAGCAAAAGTAAACCACTAGTGCCAACCCATTTCTAACAAACCCCTCCAAGACTAAGCTACCCAAGCCTCTACATTCTTTCAAACAATTATTATAAATGTAATTTATAATTCTTGTCAAAGCAAGCAGGCCAACCTGCTTTCCTTCTGACCTTGTCCTCCACAAATCTTTGAGAACATTATTTTAACTACCTCTGCTGCCATACCAGTCAGAACAATCATCAGTAATTCTTTAACCACAGGAGTCTTTCAACAGACTTTAAAAAGTCATCCATCCATTATTAAAGAAAACAGACCTACACCCCTATGACCCAAACAACTACAGACCGATTACAAATTAACCTTTCCTGGGAAAACTGATAGAAAGAGCAGCATTCACCCAGATGTCAAAATTCATTAAAGATAAATCCATACTTTTGGAGTGCCAAACAGTATTCTGTCCAGGAAGAGGCAGAGCATCTGCCTTCATCGCCATCTCAGATGACCTTAAAAACACAGTAGACCCGAATGGGGTCACTGCACTACTTTTCTTGGACTTTTCAGCTACCTTAGATACAGTTCATCATGATACTCTAATCCAAAGACACTACAATGCCGGCATAGAGGGGACTGCGCTCGACTGAATCACATCCTACCTTTAAAACAGAATAAATGTCATCCATATTCCCCCTTTTTTTTCCCAGCTGTACTTCACAAAAGCCGATGTCCCTCAAGGTTTTATCATCTCACCCATGCTTTTCAACATCTACATGAAGTAATTACCGGCAACGATCAATTAATTTTAGCCCACACCTTACAACTATGCAGACAACACACAAATACCTTTTGAACTGGAAGACCCCCATCAACATTGAAAACTCAAAAATCTTCAGTTGTCTCAGAGCCGTTGATCAGTGTATGACGTGGAGCCATCTCAAATTGAATGTATTGAAGACTGAAATACTCAAATGTAGCAATCGGAATAACGATGACCAACTCTGAGCCTGGCCTGACGATTTGGGACCATCTCCTAAAGTATGCAAGGAAATAAGACAATTTAGAATGATCATGGACTCCAAGCTATCAATAAATGCCCAAGTGGATAAGTTAGCAAGTTCAAGCTTCATTACTATGAAACCTCTGCAACACATCTTCCCCCACCTAGGATTTCCACGCATGGTCCAAGCTTCTATCTCTGTTGCACTGTCTAAACTTGCCTACGTCAATGGCTTCTATCACTGATCATATTTATCAACTATTGAAGAGGGTCAGTTCCTCTCTGTCAACAATAACGTACCTTTATTATCATTGTATTTTTCCTATTGAATACAGTGGCTCTGAGGGCGGGGTGTGGCCTGGCAGAGCAGGGAAGTAGTGGTTTTCACTCCTTTAGTAGACATGACTGCTTGACCGGCCCTATCGGACCACCAAACAGTCATGCGCACTCTGTATCTTCCTCACCAGGCTGCGTTACACTGCCTGGTGAAGAACATGCAAACCCTCCCAGTACCAGTCTGAGCACCGATCCACGGCGCTCAGACCAATCACAATGCTGCATTGCAGCGTTGTGGAGGCTGGGTGCTTCCTGCTGCCGGGACTGCAGGAAGGAGGAAGCTGAAGAAGACGGAGGAGAGGCGGAGGCCGGCGAAAAAGTGTTTTTATGTTTTTTTATCCCACCCCCATCCCTCCTCGCCCCCCACCTCACCACTCCAATCCAGTAGCAGCCGCTACTGTCCACTAATGTGTTCAATTTCAATTATGCCAATATGTCAAGTCTCCTTGTCGAAGGAAGCCTCACAGCCTGCGGAGGCCCAAAAAGGGGGATGGCTGGCGGATATGGGGCCACCATCTTAGTAAGCCATACCACACTGGTAAAACACCACATGGCGACTCTGAGAAGGTGGGGTTAGGCTAGGAGCTGGTGCATGTTAGAAAACAGGAGTCTGTTTAAATATTCTGGATATAATGGGGCCTCCACTGTGTAGGTCTCCTCGAGGGACAGGCCTGCCAGCCATCTACTAAGCCTCTGTTATTGAGCAGAAAGGAAAAATAAGTTAGGAGCTCCTAAGCTGCCCTCCTCAACTTTGAGGCACAGTTTGGCCAAGGCTACTCTGCGTCAGCCAGTGCGCCAGAGGATACTTATCTATGCTACACAAACAACATTCTCGGTAGGGTGATGGGCAAATTGGAGAAAAAGTATATCAGATGGGGTAAGATCATCATCTTAGCAAGGTCAATGCCTCCCATGGAGCAAGAGGAAGAATTGCCCGTCACGCCACCAGGGAATAAGGGCATTACTGCTCTTGTCAGGTTTCCATCTACCAGATTCCTCTCTGTGTAATATATTGCAATCACAAGATAGTGAAAGGTATTACCTTCCCATTTAAGCGGCCCTTATTGCCATGTCCTTCAGCCTTTCTGGATTACTTGGGCCAAGGGGGAAAATGCAAGATTTGAGCCAATTGGCCCGACTACTGGAGGCGGCAGAGAAGTCACCAAAGGCCTGAACAATCTCGTAATGATCTCCTCGGAGGTCTCTGATATAAATAAGGTGATCATTGGCATACAAATAGATGGGATCCGTGCTGTCTACAAGAGAGATACCCCATGAAACACTCCCAGCATACAACTGCACCGCAAGTGATTCCATGGCCAAGTCGAAGAGCAGGGGAAAAGGGGGAAACATATCTGGCACCCCAGCCAACCGGAATGGAGGGAAATATGAACTTGCCAACATGCACACGTGCTTTAGGGCTCCTGGATAATAATTTAATGAGACGGATAGTGAGGGTCCAAAAACCAAAGTGTTGCAGGACCTCAAATAGGTAATCCCAAAGCAGAGGGTCAAAAGCCTTCTTGAGGCTAAGCACTGCAGACCACTGCCACGTCTAATTGGCAGCCCCGAGAAGCCTATAAAGGTGCCTTAAATTCAGAGAGGTGCTTCTGTGGGAATTTAAACCATTTTGATCCAAATAGATCAACTGGAGTAGGACCAAACCTGCCTGAGAATTTTGTAATTTGAATTGGCATGCCATTTGGACTATTGGAAGATGGGTCATCAGGAGGGCATTTCATTTACAGAGAGGCACCAAAAGGGCCTCTCTGAGTGGCTGTTGAAGGTGGCCACTTCATTTAAAGCAACCATCCTAGGGGCCAGCAAGTCCAAGTACACATGAAAGAAGTCCAGGTAGAAACCATTGGTTCCTGGCATCTTGAGCGCCGCAAGATCGTGACTGGTTACCTTGATTGCCTAAGGTGTGATAGGTGTATCTTTGTACTCGCTGATGTCTGGTGGACCCTGGGGTAACAGGAGGTCTGCAAGGAATGCCGTTCTTTGGGGTGAGGGGTGACCAAGCGCTTCCTCATGTAGATGATGGTAAAAGTTGTGGAAAATACCTGGTCTGAGTCTAGGTTTTTGGAGATTATTGATCCAAAATTAAATTATTTTCCTCAGTAAAATTGAAGAGCCACTCTATGGAATAATTTACCTAAGAATGCACCCTTTATTATAGACCAGTAGTGTGGTAGGTTGGATAGATGAACACAAGTGCTCCCAAAGGATTTCGAAGTTCAGTGATTGGGATCTGCGTTTTGTCTCGAGTGGACAACGGGGTCAAAAATGTACTTGCTCTGTCACCAACCACATGTGCTCGTACAGTATACAAAGAGTAATTAAGACATTGAAGTTTCTAATTCTGGGAGGCTTCACTGGTCTGTAGGGAGTCACGCAAATTGGGATCCCGGTGAGTAGTGGTCAACTGTCTCTCCACCCAGTTCCAAGCCTACTTGAGAAGGTGAAAAAAATGGGATTGGTTGTCAACATCGATTCCGAATTTTTCCACTAGAAAGTACTTTAGGCCCATCTGTTGAAGTTTATGCTTCACCCAGTGAAGGAAGCTCATTGGCGCAGCATTGCCATAGTGTAGTATAGGAAAGGCATTACACGGCTATGTCTATTTCCAACGTGGAGATCTGTCTGGCCTCTCATAAGATCTGATCCCGATCTTAATGCTGGAGTAGGTTTCAAACATTGGGCAGAGCGAAGCACCTCTAGATTCTCCCACCATAACTATGGGCAGAGAGGAGCTGCAAAACTGTCACAACCCACCTGGGAACTCAACACCCATAGGGCAAAGATAGCTTGGGGTGGAGGTAATGTGAAGGGCACAAATACAAGGCAGCTCCCGATAGAATCAGTTTTCAAAATGGATGTATGTCATTACAACGTGGGCTTTACACCGTGCTACCATTACGACGCAGCCATCACAACGCAAGTCGTTACAACGACTTGCGCTGGAGGTGCTGGATTTAGGAATAGTATGATTTACTGATCCAACTCCAGCCTACGTAACAGTAGGGAAGGTGTTGGAATAGTAAATCATACTATTCCTTAGCAGATAGCGCCATCCAGCGCCAGTCGTTGTAACGACTTGCTTTGTGATGGCTGCGTCGTAATGGTAGCGCGGTGTAAAGCCCGCGTTGTAATGGCTGTCTCCCGGCCAGGTCATTCAATTAGGGCAGTACCTGCACTTCCCACTTGCATCCCGCATGGATGAATCAACAAGAGTCTCCCTGTGGGATAACCAGTTCCCCTGATTCACAGCACAATGGGGAGCGCCAGGAGGGAAAGAATGAGCGTCACTCACTCCCAGTCAGTCCTGCACCGCCCCGCAAGGAGGGTCCAGCTGCACTTCGAGGGCCACTGCAGGCTTCCGCATTCACCGCCAGTCTGAGTGTCCGGAAGCATGAATCCCCCGCTGGATTATTTAAACACCGGCAATCACTGTATCCCCTCTGTGTTGGTTTTGGTGGATGTTGCTCTTATGAGGGATAACAGCAGGATTTTGCGGGTGTAGGCAGCAGAGCCCACCAGTTACGCTCCCGCCATCTTAGTGTGTGTAGCCATACCCCCCCACCTCTTTTGGAATGGCTGGTGTGGCATCAAGTTGCTTGTACCATATTGCCATAGGCTGTTTGTGCCAATGTACACAGGTCTTGATCGCTATTTTGGCTGTTTTGAGCTTATGTAGTTACTCATCATCTGAGCATCCGTGGTGCAGAGGCCGTCATCAGGTCGTGACCTGTAGATGTCTTGTGGACCAACAATTTTAATTATGATTTGTGTATAAGCCTCAAAGCTGCAACATGTAGGGTTAAATAAACTGATTATGTCTGGTAAGTTTGCTAGGTATCTGTTGAGAGGGAGGAGCTGATGGACTTCTGAGGAACACTTTAATATAAGGCGAGCATATAAATACCGCACTTTTTGTCTTTGAGGTGGGCTCTAATCCATTTTAGAATGTTTTCTTATATGACGAAATGGTGGAGCCTGTGTAGTAATGTCTGATGGTGGACCATGCTGAAAGTTGCCAATAGGTAGCCACTCCGTTCTTGTCCAGTATGTGTTTCAAGCCTTCCCAAATGGTTAGGAGGGTTGTCTCAGTAACTCTACCTGGTCTGAGTCTATATTTCTGTAGACTGTTGATCCAACATCAAGTTATTTTCTTCAATAAAATTGGAGAGTCGCTGTTTAAAGTAAGTTACCCATGAATAGATCATTTGATATAGACCAGAAGTTTGCTGGGTTGGATGGGCCCATGTTCTTCTTTTTGAGGAGTGATCTGATATATGAAGTATTAATCTCCAATTTGAAATATCCTATTTCCAAAGAATTGTTCAAAAAGTTTCTAGCTGTGTCTGCTACACAAGTTGTGTGAAATATAATGTGTGTGTGTGTGTGTGTGTGGGTGTACTTGTAAAGCGCACTGCGACTCCATGGAGTATCCTGGCGCTGAAGACCTCTGGGGAACCCGTCCTGGTTTTCCCTGTGAGAGGATCCCTTTCTGGGTATCTCCAAGGTGAAACCAGGCATCCCCGGCGTCTGTGGGGGGCCGTTGTAGAGATGAGGCAAATTTATATATCTGAAGGTATTACTGATGGTCAAGGCAGATTAATGGTGTCCATCTTTGTGAGGATTCTCTCACTGTCACAAGTGTGTTGGTTGTTTTGTTTTGTAGTTTACATAGTTTCTAACTTTCCAGTTTATGAGATCAGTTACGTGGAGATTTTGTTTCTGAGTTGTGGCCATGACCAGCTTTAGAGCTGATGGTACCCAGTGCAACAGTTTTCATTGTTGCCTCCCCCCATGACCTACTTCTCCATGGATTCCTTCACTACCACCCTCCATCGGTGCTTACGAAGTTCCTTTGAAAGGCAGTCTGCATCAGTTATATCTGTGAAGTAGTAATTCCTTTTTGTAGTTTGATGGGTGCTTTGTAGGCCCTGTATTAGTGGTGCAGTAGAATTTTATGTATTTCATCCCTTGATTTCTTCCATTTTCACTGTAGGATGGAGCATTGAGATTTCATGTGTTTCAGCTTTGCACAATTTCTTTTTGCGCCCGTCCTCCAATGACCTCCTTCTCCATGGATTCCTTCCCTACCTAATGTAGTGTTCTTGTCTTAGAACTGCACCTAACTTACTGTTCCTAGGTTACCAGAGTTGGAATATGGAACCTGTGGAACATGGCGATGTGAGGTAGAATGTAAGCAACTGGTCAGTTGGCCGTTGCAGGGTGTTGATGCTGGATGGGGTCGTTACTTCTGGACTGCAATAAACCTACTTTGAATTCATCTACTTCGGCTGTGCCTCTCTACTTCTTGTAAGAAGCTGATCTTATATTTGGCGACAATTGGAACTTCACCTACGCACTCAAGATAGACCCCAACACATCAAACCTACCATCTTCGGTCCCAGAGAAAAGGAGCCCCCTGATTGTCAGCGACTGCCCATCAAGACCCACGATCTCGTCTTTGCTGGTGTTCTTTCAAGACTCATCTCGATGTTTCCCTTGTTTCTCCTGGCTCGAGAGAGACTGGACACCTAGTTGACATAGGCAGGGTTGGGCACCCAGCTGACGTAAGTACTGTTTTCTTTTCTTCACGTGCCTCCCGCGTGAAGCCATTTTCAAATTTGCCAGATCCTCCGTGCTCCAGTGCAGACAAAGAACACTTGTTCCAACATTCGGCACGGTCTCCAAGGTGCCGAACAAGGCCAGGCAAGCGTAATCAAGCTTCCTGTGCCGATGCTGCACGCCATGTCTTAGAGTGATTTCGTCACCGGCGGCCATATTAAGGTTTCCACACTATGCGGTATTACCCTAGCAACGCTGTTTTTTGTGATGCACATCGCTGATGTGCACAGCTTCTTTCGTTAAAGCCGTTACGCTGATGTCTTTTGCCCATCTTCGCTGATGCGCACAGGTGACCCGCATTAACTTTATTGTTTACTACTTTATGTGCATTCACGCTGTTGCGCACAGCTGATTACTCCGGACCAACCTGACTCTCTTTATCTCCGCTGATACGCACAGCTGGTAACTTTGACATTGCATATCAAGGATACAACGCTACGCGTACTCTCACTGATGCGCGCAGCTGATTACTTCAAATCAGATCGTAATTTTGACATCGCATTCTTCGTAGTTTTTCTTTTTCACCTCTCCTTCTCATTTCAGTTTCCAAGGGTCATAATTTATATCTTAGAAGGTGCAATTCTTGCTGTGTTTTTCTTTCTGTGTTAATCTTCCTATGGGCCCCTACAGCTATACGCATACTTACTTTAGCTTGACAACTATGCAGAACGTACCAGCCCCAACATTTTTTTTGTCATCATCAGGTGAACCCACTATACCTTGGTTGAAGTGGAAGAAAGTTTTTAATCATTATGCTCGTGTGTGCGGCACATTCTTCAGTGCTGAAAGAAAAACCTCCCTTTTAATGCACTGTTTGGGACCTGAAGGGCAAGAAGTGTTTGAGCATCTTCCTGACCTCTCAGACACTGATTCAACAGATCTCAACGTCAACGAATTTGAAATTTCTATAAAGAAGCTTGACTTACACTATTTGCCCAAAGTGAGTACTGTCCTTGAAAGATATCACTTCGGCAGACGCCGAATTTCCAATCACCTATGGGTGACCCTCAACCTGCCGGTCCTAAGAGTTCCCAGTTTAAGTGTTTCAGATGCGGACACTTGGGGCATGTAGCAAATTTCAAGGGCTGCCCTGGTTGGAAAGCAGTCTGTAACACGTGTGGGCGCAAAGGCCATTCCGCTAGATGTTGTAGGTCTGGGAGAGTTCAAAAGAAAGTTAGAGAAGTATACTTGTTTGAGGAAGAAGTCCAGGAAGTCGATGTTTGCCAAATTAAAGGGTCTGGGGGGCCCACTGATGTTGTTTTAATCAACGACACCCCTGTAAAAATGTTATTTGATTTTGGGGCAAAGGTGACATTAATCTCTGAGAAATGTTTTGATCAATATTTGTTGGGTAAGGTCACCCTAAAGAACCCAGACATAAGACCAAGAGGTTACAGTGGGGAAATCATTGATCTCCTAGGCTGGTTCTGGGGATCGATTGATTATATAGGAAGGATTGTCCCTTGGAAGGTGTATATTTCTATGAAAGGAGATTCACTTCTCAGCTGGTTCCACCAACGCGATTTGCTTGTTCTCTTAGACCCAAATCGGAACCCCTCTGTGTGCCTAAAAGATATACCTTCGGTCTCTCAAGTTACTGCGGGATCTAAGAACTGGGTTAAGGAGTTCCCTGAAGTCTTTGATATTAAATTGGGGGTGTCTTAAGAACTGCATGCACCAAATTAAAATCAAGCCTGGTCCACTTCATAAAGTGGCTAAAGTTCACAATGTTCCTCTTGTGGCAAAGCAGAACATGAAGGCCGAATTTGACAAGCTGAAGGCCAATGGGATTATAGAGGAAGTCGAAGCAACAGAATGGCTTTCTCCCCAGGAAGGCCAATGGGGAGGCCAGGCTTTGTGTGGATCTAAGGGAGCTTAACAAGGCGGTGGTAGTGGATCACTATCCATTGCCCAATATCAATGAGATGTTGTGCTCCCTTGGAGGGAGAAAGCATTTCTCATCTCTCGACCTATCTTTGGCCTACCATCATGTCAGATTACACCCCTCCTCTCAAAGTCTAACAGCATTTGTCACGCCTTATGGCATGTCTAAATTTTTCAGAATGCCCTTTGGCCTAATTTCTGCAGCCTCAGTATTCCAAAGGGTCATGGAACGTGTGTTGAAGGGTGTTGAGGGCATCAAGATATACCAAGACGATGTTCTTGTGTTTGGGGTGAATTCTGAAGAACATGATGCTAGGCTAAGGACAGTGTTGAGGAGATTATGTGACACTGGACTAACATTACGGGCTGACAAATGCAAATGTGATGTGGCTGAAATCGAATATTTGGGTCACCTAGTCTCTGTGAATGGAATTAAGCCCAAGCCCAAGGAGTGTATCGGAGGATGATTGGAGGAAAGCTTTGTTTGAAGATGAACTTTTACGAAAGTGATTGGCATGGTTTCTAAAGGTTGGTGTGATAAAAAAGATTGTGACTAAGATTTGGTAATTTTTTGGCAGGTTAAGGATGATGTATCTGTCGTGGATGGTATTCTTTTGAGGGGTGGCAGATTGATCCCATCTCGTACCTTGTGGGATGGATTACTGAAGAGCGCCCATGCCAGCCATATGGGGATTGTTAAAACCAAGGAGAGGCTGAGAGAGGCTTATTGGTGGCCGGCTATGGACGTCTGGATTGAGAGTGAGGTCAGGAGGTTGCTCGGAATGTACATGTAGTGATACCGTTTTGAAGTGTAGAACACAGCCCATGGTTGTGAGAGAGCAGGCTAGTGGGTCGTGGTCAGACATTGCTATCGATATTTTTTGGTCCTATCAAGATAAAGTCACGTGACTTGTACATCCTTGTTTGCTTGGACATGTAATCTCGCTGGCCGGAGATTAAGGTAGTAAACTCTGTAGAATCTTCTGTTGTGTCTGAATTTTGGATAGTCTGTTTGAAAGGGAAGGATTTCCCCTGTCCTTGCTTTCAGATAATGGTGTACAATTTACCTCAGCTGTAGTTAAAGATTACTTGACCTCTAGAGGCATCAAACATAAGAAGGCAGTGCTCTATCATCGCGAAACTAATGTAATTGTCGAGAGATTTGTGAAGGTGTTGAAGGAAGTCATTCAACAAGCTGTTGCTAATGGCACTGACTGGGAGTTAGCCTTGAAGAAAAAGGTTAGGGAGTACAGATTCACTCCCCACTCTTCCACGGGTGTCTCACCTTTTCGTTTGTACAAGAATTGTGTGGCCAATATGGAAGTTTGTCCCTCATGAGTCTCATCTAAGAGATTGTTGGTTGATGAGAATGCTGATGGTGTGACAGGCTGGAGAAAAAGAAAGACTGTGATTAAAGAGAAGAGGAAGAAATGGTACGATGAAAGGAGAGCAGTCAAATGGACAGTCGTCTCTGTAGGCGACTGGGTAAAGATAAGATCTCCTCGTTTGGGCAAGTCTGGCTCAAAGTTTAGTGCTCCTTTCAAAGTGATAAAGGTTTTCAAAAATGCTGTGAAGATTAGTAATTATAAGGCTTGGAATTTAAAAACAGTAGCGAAGTGTCAACTCACAGAAGGGTTGGGGGAATCTGAGGTGGTTCCACCACAAAGTAATGTCAGACTTTGCAGGCTCGTTCAGCGCCCCGCCTCACACCATGATTATGTGTAAGTTCTACACCGTTTCCTCGTACATAGCCCCTTCCTAAAGTTTTTATGATCTCTGTACTTTGTTTGCTGTTAAGAGGGGATATGATGTAGTGTTCTTGTCTTTGAACTGACCCTAACTTACTGTTCCTAGGTTACCACAGTTGGAATATGGAACCTGTGGAACATGGTGATGTGGGGTAGAATGTAAGCAACTGGTCAGTTGGCTGTTGCAGGGTGTTGATGCTGGATGGGGTTGCTACTTCTGGACTGCAATACACATTTGAATTCATCTACTTCTGCTGTGACTCTGTACTTCTTGTAAGAAGCTGATCTGACATTATCCTCTACTAGTTCTCCTCATGTCTCCATAGCCCCTCTCTCACACACATTTCATTTGTTTGAAAGCTCCGGTTGCAGTTGGCTTTACTAATAAGAATATATTTCTACCCAGACAACAAGTTTTCAGCTACTTTAGTAATAGATAATGAAAGACTGGAGAAAAACACATAACATGTCCTAACCTATGCCATGCAGTTTGCATGCAGCTATTTGATGGCAATTCATAGATCACTGTGCTATATTACCATTGTAACTTATGAAAACTGCAACTACCAAAAGGATCTCTGTGATGTACATAAAAAGCTTTTCTGTGATCTGCAAAGTACACGTTCTTTCTTTACTACTTTATGATGAGTCAAGCTGCCACTAGACAAAACTCGAATCACTCTCCAGCATGAGCATTATTCACCAGAGTTATCTTGACATTTTTATTGTTGCCTGAAATCTGCTGGACACACACGAAAAGCTGCAGTAGGTGCCTGTAAACCCAAAATGTATTTCTAAACACAGCACCCCCAAGGTCATTTTGCAAGTGTGGCTGCACCAGTTGCACTGCCTGAAAGCCACCCCAGGTTGTGGCACTATTGATTGTGGAATTCTTTTGAAATCTAATGGAGTTCCTTTGATAGACAGCCTGCATCAGTAATATCTGTGAAGTATTGATGCCTTTTTGTAGTTTGACGGGTCTCTTCTAGGCTCAGTTATAGTGGTGCAGGAGCATTTTATGTTTTTCATCCATTGATGTCTTCCATTTTCATTGTAGGATGGACAATTGAGATTTCATGTTTCTGAGCTTTGCATTAGTGTGAGAAAGTGGCTCTTCAGACATGGTTAGCGCCCACTTTTTGCCTGGAAAATGATGTGGTTTTGATTGTAATGCACAGGGTCCCTGCCAACTAGCTCCCCTGTGCCAGTGCTTCTTCCCTAAAACGGTTTCACAATTGCCCCTTCAGTCTCCTGTAAGTCCTTAGTAAATGGCACCTGGGTACCTAGGGCATTGGGAATTAAGTGGGTCCTCTAGGGACCCCTCACCTAAGCCATGCAGACTGCCACTGCAGCATGCATGCACTGGTGCAGACAAAAATGACAAAGTCAACATGGCATGCCAACTAGCACTGCAAGTCACCCTTCTAGCAGGCCTTACAACCCCGAAGGCAGGGTGCACTATATCTCAGGTGTGGGCTTATCTGCATACGCAGATATGCCCCTAGAATATTGAGGTCTGTTCCTTGATTTTGTAAGTGCCAGGGAAGCCTTCGAGAGTACATGGGCTGGAAACTCGACAACTCGAGTTCTCTGGCACCATTATGGCTTTACTGAACACAGGAGTGTTTGGTACCAAACTACTCCTCTCAATAATCCCACATTGATGCCAGTGTGGGATTTATTGAAGCATGTACCCAGAGGGCAATTCAGCAGTGTCCCCTGAAAACCTACCAACCCTGGTGTGGTCTCAGACAGGCTTTTGGCGGCCTGACACCACCAGACAGGTTTCAGGTCCCCTGGGTCAATAGCCTCTGCTCTCTGGAACCAGAAACAAAGCACATCCTGGGCGGAGGTGTGACACCTCCTCCCCCAAGATGGACACAGTGCTCAAGAGGGGAGCTATTAAGGCCTGCCACCTTTATAATGCAACCCACAGCCATTGCTGCTAGCAGCAGATGGCAGCCCCCGGTTCACACCCCCACTTTGGCCAGGAGAACATGTGGGAAAACTTAGTCAGAATAGGAAGTGTGCCCCCCTTCCCAATACCACCACTGAGGCAGAAGAGGTGAAGTAAAACACATTTCTCAGTGCCCACCATCTTGAAGATGATGGGACTTATCCAAACAGGACTAGGGCTATGCTCCCTTCCACAGGAGGGTGGCATAATAGTGGGTGTAGACTCCCAGGTAAGGAACCCATTGGCCCCTACCTGCTACTCCCCTGTAACACTCCTAAATCTAGTATTCAGGTGGCTCACCAGACCCTGAAACTAGTTCCTGCTGACCTAAGTAGAAAAAGGACAAAGAAGGCACAGTGCAGAGACGACTGAAGATGCCTCACTGACTTGGCCTCAGCCCTACCGGCTTGTCTGCAGCCCTTGAAAATCCTGCAAAGAAATCGATGCTTGTTCTGCACCCAGCGACCTCCACAACCCCTAGAAGGACTACCTACATTTGAAGAAGACCCAAATTCCCAAGGACAGAGGCTCTGTCCACAAGAATTCAACACAAAGGACTCTGGTGCCCTCCGGATCAGCAATCCCTGGACACTCTCCACCGGATGCCTTCAGTCTATGTCCAGGTGGCCCACCGAACCAAAGAAAAGGTTCCCTAATGATCCTGAGTCCAAGCCCAGCATTGACTAACCCCTCCTGAACTCCGCAATGTTGCCTGCAGTGTGAATCCAAAGGCTACCCCTACCGCAACTGGCAAGAAAAACCAGATATCAAAGGCCACTCCTGCACCTGAGCCCCTGGGCCTCGAGGAGCTTGACTGATTGTGTCCCTGTGACCTACATCATACCAACAAACCTCTGCTGGTGCTGGTGTTCCTAGTGAAGCCTCCAGTTCGTCGCCTACAGTCTGTTTTCCAAGCCGAGTTTCTCCTTTGAAGTGTCTTGGGTGCTCG
Organism: Lissotriton helveticus; assembly: GCF_964261635.1. Classification (NCBI taxonomy): domain Eukaryota; kingdom Metazoa; phylum Chordata; class Amphibia; order Caudata; family Salamandridae; genus Lissotriton; species Lissotriton helveticus. The sequence goes on from NC_136060.1 coordinate 377,398,615, forward strand.
ACACCTTGTTTGCACCCTGCACCCAGCCGCCCCTGTGCCGCTGGTGGTGTATGTTTGGTGCTGCCTTGTAGCCCCCTGTGCTTGCCAAAACCTCAAAAGCTTGACCCCTGCAACCACGTTACTCACCTTCAAGCTGAAGGTACAGTGTTTGTGCTTACCTGAACCTCGCCCTCTGCTGACCCTGCAACCCGAAGACTGGAATTGTAAGTGGTATACTTACCTGTAAAAACGCAAAGACTTGCACTTTTGAAATGGAAATTAATTTCTATTTAAAAACATACTTACCTTTTTGCGAAGATCTATAAAATAAATCCTGAGCAAAGCTTAGTTTTATAAAATTGGTGTGGATCTCCTTTTTTGAGATGTGTGTCATTTGTTGGTCATTGTGTGCACAACAAATGTCTTACACTCCTTTGTGTTAGGCCTAAGGCTGCTCGCCCGCACTACCACAAATAGAGCACTTTGAGTTTGCATTGAGACCTGTACACTTCTGGGGGAATCTCCAAACTCTGTTCACGGTATAACCACGTAGTGGTATACCAAATACAGAGTCAGTTTCCTACATTGGTGGTGCAGCGGTGAGGTGCAAGACTCAACATTTGTTGTACCAGTTGAGCGATAAATGATTTCACAAGAGGAAATCCAAAATTGTGTTTAGTTAAAATATTTTTTTAATTTTCGATTTTGTCCCAAAATTATTTAAACTAGTGTTAGGGCCTTGGGTAAGTCACTGACTGTTTAGGCATTAAAAACCTTAAAAGTCGGTAGGCCTTAGTGGTCCTTAGCATTTTTTGTAAGTCTCTAATAAGACCCCAACTACTCTAAAAACCATGACTGACACTCCAGGAACCAGCCTGGAGCTCAACCTGCCCCCTGAGCACATCTGAGAGTAACCAAACTCAAAGAATTGTTCACAGCATGGAAACTTGCCATGGGTCCTAAACCCACAAAAGCCCATCTCTAGCAGTTGCTGGCAGAGAATGACAAGGCCCTGGTAGGTAGACCTACCCCCAGTGGGGAAGAGGTTGATGATTCGCAGGTAGTGGAGGAGGAGGAAACTAACTCCCTCACTACCCCTCAGATAGCAGCACTACTGAGAGTGACCCTAGTCGTGTTCCAGATGAGGCAGACATTGGAGATGACGATCACCAGAAACTGGCCAGGATGATAGCCCTACAAACCTAGCTCATGGCCATGGAAAAAGAAAGAACTGAGATTGGTCTAGGAACCATATCTGGTTGCAGCAAAAAAATAAATATGGTACTGGTAGAATCATTTGACTCTAAAATCCTCAAAGGGATTGTCCCTAAATTATTTGGGAGTGATGATATCAATAAGTGATTTATTGCATTTCTGACGGCTTGTCTTGGCAGACAGGTCCAAGGGAAGCTGTGAAGTGCCATTCTGTGGAAAATGTTCTCAGGGAAGTGCAGGGATAGACTCCTGGTGTCAGATAGACTCCCGGTGACAGACACACGTGGGTAGGCCCTGTGCTTCAGAGAACCTTTAGTTGAGTTCTTCTTCTCTCGGCATATTGTGAGTACCCTAGACGTCACAGTTGGGGATAATAGACCCCCCTTCTCTGTGTTTTCCAGAAGATACACATCACTTTACCATGTTTACAGTTTTTTAATTTCACACGGGACTACTGCACAAGTCCAGACTGTAGGGGACGGGACCTCCATTACCTATACCCATACTGTCCACTCTAGAGTAGATGAGCATTCCCCAGTCCTGAAGAAATGCCAAGATCGCTCTGGACGACATTGGGCATGAAACATATTAACCACCTTCACACCACATACATCACCCTGAGCTCAAGCGGGAATAATTTCCCCTCTTCAGCCACAACTCTTTAGTCTTGTTGTTTTTACTCATAGCATAGGAACCCAGCGAATAAAATTATTTCGGGGGAATCCAATAGCTACTTTTAATTCACACTCACCTTTTCCCATCTCTACTCACTACACATACGCACCACCACGACTTTTCAGCTTCACGTCGGCAATCAGAGAAGACCTCCAGTAAAGAGCCCCCCTGTGGGGTCCGAACAAGGAGCTGCCCGATGATGAAGCATGACATCCTTCAGGGTGTGAGAGGGCTCTTGCTCCTAAGTGGAGCTATTACATCTCTATCTTTTCCTCACCTTACGAACACCTGGTATTTCCAAAATTAACCCCCTTCCTCCTCTTCACCCCTACCCCCTTCACCTCAAGAACTGCATACCCTTGCTTTTTTCATAGACTTCTGACACTCACTGAGAAAGATGCTACTTCCTATGACCTCATGAAGGGCACACTTATTGAGAGCTTTGGATTTAGTACTAAGGAGTATAGGATCAGCTTCAGAGAGGCTTGAAAAACCCAGAGCCAGACCTAGGTAGATTTTGTAGACTACTCAGTGAAAACACTAGGAGGTTGGTTAGATGGTAACAATGTACATGACTTTGAAGGGTTGTATAATATGATAATGAAGTCGCTCCTTTTAAGTAATCATCACCAAGAGAAGATGGTAACAATGTACATGACTTTGAAGGGTTGTATAATTTGAAGATGAAGGAGCTCCTTTTAAGTAATTGTCACTAAGAGAAACAACATCAATTTCTGGTAGACCTAGGTCCACTCTCTCCACTGGAATTGGAGAAGAAGGCAGACCACTGGGTCAAGACAAGGTTGACCAAAACTACCACTGGCACGGGAGACCAAAAGAAAGAAGCCAAAAAGCCCCCCAAAGGAAAGAGCATAATCCTGAAACCAAAGAGTCTTCTTCAAGTCCCCAAAACATTGTTCAGGAGGGTGGGCTCAGAGACTCTTCACAACCAAAGGGTGGGTATCAGGGGAAGAACTGGGATCCCAAGAAGGCTTGGTCCCCAAGCTTGTTACGATACTGGTTTTAATGCATAGTGGGACCACAAACTGTGTAAGACACAAGGGCGAAAAAAACTGTAAATGTACTGTGAATGAACTTTGACATTGGTATCTTTTATACACAGATAATTGTGTACATCAAAATTGTCTAGAGGAAGGTGGGGCATAGCGCCACAACCACCGAAACGCGTCGACTACCCCGTTGGGGATGTATTGATTGTATCATTTTATTAGTATAATTTTATGAATATTGTTGTTGGAATTGATGTCTTTGATAGTGTGTTGATCCCTTGATTTCTGTGTCTATAAAAACTGACAAACACTAGGATCTAGGTACCACTTGATTGACAGAAATTGGTTTTTAACAAATTGTAATGAATTCATGTTTCACAATGTATCCCCAAAATGTTTTTTAAAGACTTTTTATAATAAAATCTTGATGTTCTGTACACTGAATACCTTATGTTTTGTGGTTTCACTATAGCATACAACACAAATAGGCTGAAGGGTATGAGATAGTATGTTGAGAAGAGTGAATGATTGATTTCCCCATAGAAATCAAAACCCAGGGAACACCTAAACTTTTTTCTGCATAAATTACCCTGTTCCTGTGGGTTTAACTAGAAGGGTACTCTCTTTCCTTTTAAAACATATAAGTACGGCTTGTTAGCCGGAGAGTTGTTTATTGAGAAGGTCCTAAATTGAGATGGACGCGATTAAAACCTATGGTTTTACTGAGGATCAGTTCTCCAAAATTATAGGCAGCTCCAAAAACACAAGTGCATCCATCATTACAGACAGCAATTCAGAAAAATTGAATACTTTCTGGAATTTAAAAAAGAAAGTAGTACGCACTGAGCTGCACTCTGAATTCATAATAGAATATTGTAAAAAAGGTATCATTCCTATTGGCTTACAGGTGAAAAATGAACCCGGCCTGTTTGTAAAAGATGAAAAGTTCATCGAACGCTGGACCCTAATAGCAAACCGATGCAGTAGGGATTGGATGCTTTTAATCATTGAAACAGCACAGGAATTTATTTTAGTTGAAAGAAGAGATCTCGATAAAATGGAGATAGAACTGAAAAACAGTTACAGTAATGCCCTTGATGAAGCAAAGAAAAAACTAAGCGAGATATCAGAAGATGTTGATGGCTATAGGGACTATCTGATAGGTAAAAAGACCAATAAACTACAAAAAGACTTGAATAGATATAGTGTAGAATTAGTTTATCCCTACACAAAAAAAGACTATTATGACACCCCAGTACAGGAAACTAACCAGAAAAAAACCTGGTACCCCTACAGACCAAGGGGACAGAGGAAAAATGTGAGTTTCTCTGAGTCATCTTATGCAAGCACTGAATCAGATGAGGAAACTCGTGGTGAAATAAGGGGCAGAATAGACACCAATCAAGGTCAAAACAGAGAACAAAGACCTTTTTTAGGGCAACACCAACAGAGAGGGAATCATGCACCGAGAGAGAGAGACCGGGGGAATTACTCTCGACAAGCTCCGCAATACAGACCAATGTACATGAAAACCCGCAGTCAGAAAGTATGGGATTAGGGAGTAAGGAGGCTGCCCCAATAATAAATTTGTCCAAAAAGGTACTAAGCAGAGATGAAGAAAAGGTGTTGAGTGTAGGTCTAGGATATGCCCCTATAGCTAAACCCAATGCCTATGAGATCCAAAAAGATGTCAAAAGTCTTTTCAGGAAAGTGAGGCTAAAACAATTTTTTATTAATACAGAACCGGTAGAGAAAGATAACCGATCAGGACTGAAACCTATATCAATTTGGACCCCAGCTAGAGCTATGGTCAACAAAAATGTAGAACTTTTCGAGAGAGCAGTTGAGAAGGACATTGATGATCTGCTTAAAAAGGAGATTAAAATATACAACAATAATCTTTCAAAAGACTGTAGGGACGCCCTAAATAACCTAGAAAATTGTGGGAGTATAACTGTAAAGCCTGGGGATAAGGGCGGTAGTATTGTCATTTTAGAAACAGAGGACTACAGAGAGAGAATGTCAGTAAAGGAACATTATAGACGTTCCACACAGAGAGAATGGGACAACCTACAACAAAGTATAAAAAGAACCTTGGACTTGGCAAAAGAGGATGAAATTATATGTGCTGATGAATATGGATTCTTATTAAATCTTAATCCTGTCATACCGGCGATCTATGGTTTGCCGAAAGTGCACAAGAGCCTAGAGAACCCCCATGAGACCGATTGTTTCTAGTTTAAACTCCATGACGGAACCACTAAGTATCTATGTGGATACATTTCTTAGACCACTGGTATCGAAACAAAGATCGTATATCAAAGATACCACTGAAATGATCAAGAAGATAGAGGGTATAAGATTTGATAATCAAAGACAATGGTTGGTATCCCTCGATATCGAATCATTATATACAAACATACCCCAATCAGCCACAGTAGAGACAATCAGAGAACTACTTAGGGATGAAAATGGAGATGTGTCAGAACACTCAGCCTTCTTGGTAGAACTGACAGAGATAATCCTAAAAAATAACATCTTTCTGTTTGAGGAAGATTTGTACTGTCAGATCAAAGGTACCAGCATGGGGGCTACCTGTGCTCCAAGTCTGGCCTGCCTCTATGTTGGTACCTTTGAGGATAAGCATATATACAATGAGGCATGCCCATTCTATGAGAATGTAGAAAACTATTCAAGATTCATAGATGACATATTTTTTATCTGGAATGGAGGAAAAAGTGAACTAATCGAATTCATTGAATGGTTGAACTGTGGGGATCCCAATCTCAGGTTCACTTCAACTATGAGCCAAGAGGAATGTGCATTTCTGGACATCACTATTAAAAGTAAAGGGAATGTACTTGCTGTGGATCTGTATGTAAAACCTACAGACCGCAACACCATGCTCCACTATAATAGTGACCATCCAAGATGTCAAAAGGACAACATTCCTTTCGGACAGTTCTTGCGACTCTGCAGGAACTGTACTGATAGAAAAGATTTTGAGATCCATGCGGACAAACTTAAGATTAAGCTGCGAAATAGAGGTTACCCCAATGGTATCATCAAAAAAACATATAAAAGAGCCAAATTTTATAATAGGGACTCACTCTTTGAAAGTAATAATCAAAAGAAAGGAGAAATGGACAAGATAGTGTTTGTCTCAAACTACTCTATGATCAGTAACACAATTAAGAATATAATTAATAGAAACTGGAGCTACTTACAAGACTCTAACGTAGGGACCATGGAAAAAACCCTATATTCATACAGAAGGAACAGAACAATTAGAAATATGCTGTTGAAAACATATAGAGACAAACCTGAAAATAAACAAGTGAACATTACTACAGGTACCAAAATCATTGGGACATATCCGTGTAGCTGCTGTGTAAATTGTAAACTAATAATGCCAGGTCAAAAAATCACTCTGAATGACGAAACGCATACCTATAAAGACATGTATAATTGTAAAAGCAGAAATGTAATCTACCTAATTACATGCCCATGTGGCTTAGGTTACATTAGTGAAACCGGACGAGAAATAAGGGTCCGCCTGAATGAACATCGCTCAGCGATCAGGACCAATAAGTGTAATGCCCCACTAACAGATCATTGGGCCCAAAAGAAACATAAGATTGAGGACCTTAGGTGGTGTGTTGTTGAAAAAATAACTATGTCCAGAAGAGGTGAGAACTGGGAGAAAAAACGAAAAATCAGAGAACAATTTTTCATGTGTAAATTCAGAAGCCACACTGAGGGCCTAAATAACCGGGAGGAATGGGAAAGATTGTACCGATAAATACACCTTAAGTACTAATAACTTTCCTTGATAGGACCTGCCGACCAATGATGGGTAAATCAAACAATCTTGACGGTGTAAATAAAATAAATGACATCCACCATTTCTTAATCCCGCTGAAATAAAAAATAAAAAAAGGGGAAAAAAACGAGAAGCTTAGCACATCTGTTTGATAATATGCCATAACAAACTGCAGTGGTGGGTAAGATTCCACTATAATAAATAGCATAGATATACATGTGAAATGGAAGGAAGAAAAGATGGGTTTCATTGTAACTATGTGCTTGATTTACCCTACACATAGCGCATTGTTAGCATAGACACCACTAAAAGATGGCGCCCATGATTGTAGGCAGTCACTCTTGAAGTAAAACCCTCGTTTATGTTTACAAAACGCGGAAGCCACGTGGATGCTGTCAAGCAGACGGCAAACCGGCATTTCCCTTTAAAAAGAGCTCGGAAAAGGGTTCCGACCTCTTGATAATCAGAAGAAGAAATACATCGGGGTGAGCCATCGAACTAGCGAAAAGGTGAGCAGCAAACTGTTTGAATGGCGCGTAGTGGTTGAACACTCGTAACTTAATAGGCATAGCGCGCAGACGACATAAAGAAGCTGTAAGTAAACACACAGGTAGCCGCTCGCTGAGGGGGTAAAGAAAACTTGGAGCGGTTGTAAAAAGAATGTAGTAAAAATAGAGTGAAAATAATGTAACAAAAAAGAATGCGCGCATTTAAAACGATGAGTAAGCGCCTATTTGCCAACCCGCGTGGTAACATGAACAGCCAACGCTAATGCGGGAACGTGTGGAGAGACGCTTAAGCCCAGTCTGGAAACAGGCTTGGGAAAAGCGTAAAACTTATATTTTAAACACATGAGGGGAAATGAGTCACAGGGTTTAATACAGAGAGACTCACCCGACTATATTTTAAAAGGTTGCATTATGTGGGCGTAGAAGAATCCCACGCTCAACAGTGCGTGTTTTTGTAATATCCAAGAGGAAGCGCCTAATGAGCAACTTACGCTGAGACGCTTAAGAATATGGGGATAGTATCGATAATCGAGGAAGCAGAAGACTTTTAAAAGATGAGACTCCCTCCCCATTCGACTCTAAAGCGAAGGCATAACTCTGAATATATGAATGAGCGCTTAGGCTGAATATGATAGGAAGGTAACACCCTGACATATATATATATATATATATTTTTTACAGAGGCATACTCAAGAAGGACAATTGAAGGAAGTCCTTACAACAAGAGAATCAACGAGGGTTTAACCGAGCGGTGGACCTTGAACTAACACCACAAGGTGAGACTTGGAGAAAAAAATTAACATAAAAAATCTGCAAAAGAGGGTAGCTGACTAATGTGAATATCCCTCTCTTTGAAAGATTTGGGAAGCAGGAAACAAACCGAAAGAAAAGCAAAGGTTGAGCTGGGAATAACCACGCCAGAAAAACTTTTAAGAAAGGAGGTGAGCGAGGCCCTAGAGAGCAATCTGGTCAGATTAATTGATGAAAATGAGTGTTTAAAATAAACTATTCTGGTTTCTAGAAATTACACAAACCGATATCAGCAGAAAAGGCGTAAAGAAGATTTCACCGATGAAAATACCTGATTATCTTGACTAAGGTGTGTAGTTACATATACCAATTTAGATAATAACTTATTATTAATGGAGAATGGGGAATTAAATATGCGACTAAATGCATCCCAACAGGGCAACTCTGAACATAGCTGCCAGGAAAACGAATAAGACAGAACATCGCAAGCAAAATCAAGTATCTTGCGCATAAACTCAAGGTAGGGCAGTCCCTGATTAAATTATGCTCAATTTGGTATCCAAAGTAAATATTGGATACAACCATGGAGCTAATATGATGAATATCTTTGCCTACAGAGCGTGACTACAGTGAGCCGCTACAAAGTTTTACTTTGAACTTATATCCAAATTAGAAAAAGGATATTTTTAAAGGTATGCTATTTCTATAATGTATGAAGACGATGAGGAGGGAAATGTGTGAATGCATGGTCGAGTGAGTCAGTACGCCCAAGCCCATATTTAAGATTAAGGGGGATGGCGGTCCCAAGGGTTACGATACTGGTTTTAATGCATAGTGGGACCACAAACTGTGTAAGACACAAGGGGGAAAAAAAACTGTAAATGTACTGTGAATGAACTTTGACATTGGTATCTTTTATTCACAGACAATTGTGTACATCAAAATTGTCCTAAGGAAGGTGGGGCATAGCGCCACAACCACCGAAACGCGTCGACTACCCCGTTGGGGATGTACTGATTGTATAATTTTATTAGTATCATTTTATGAATATTGTTGTTGGAATTGATGTCTTTGATAGTGTGTTGATCCCTTGATTTCTGTGTCTATAAAAACTGACAAACACTAGGATCTAGGTACCACTTGATTGACAGAAATTGGTTTTTAACAAATTGTAACGAATTCATGTTTCACAATGTATCCCCCCAAAAATTTTTGAAGACTTTTTATAATAAAATCTTGATGTTCTGTACACTGAATACCTTATGTTTTGTGGTTTCACTATAGCGTACAACACAAATAGGCTGAAGGGTATGAGATAGTATGTTGAGAAGAGTGAATGATTGATTTCCCTAGAGAAATCAAAACCCAGGGAACACCTAAACTTTTTTCTGCCCAAGACTATAGGCCATTGGAGCACCGCACTGGAGACCCTAGCTGTAAAAACAAGAAAAATTACTCTGAACAACCTGCAGTAAATGCAGTTACTAATGTCCAGATGGGATCCCACCTGTGGGCTGACCTTGTCAGTGACCCCACTGAGGCAACTCTAGTCTTTGAGGGAGGGGTAGACTTATCCTGTGCTGCCTGGCCCACTAAAGGCACAAATACAGACAGTACCCATTGATTAATGGAACTAGAATAGAGGACTTGAGAGATACTGGTGCTAGTGTCACCATGGTGACCCAGCAGCTGGTTCACTCAGATCAGTACCTGACTGGAAGGACCTATCCAGTCACCAATGCTGACAATGTCACAAAGATCCATTCCATGGCTATGTATCTTGCCTGGGGGGGGAGTAGTTAGACCAAAGGAAGTGGTTGTGTCCCCAACCACCATGTAGACTGTCTGTTTGGAAATTATTTGGAGACTTCCCCTTGTACTGGAGCCCCCATGCAAAGATGCTAGGGCTCCCAGAATGGGGGTTTGTGAAAACGAGAGCAAAGCTCAGAGTGAGAACAGAGGTGTTGGATCCCGAAAAAGTGGGCCAGCCCTCCAAGAGAAAAGGCAAGAAGACTGTGGGACCAGCTTCTAAACAGATTCCAAGTCAGAGCCACTCTTCCCAGTAAAAAGAATTATTATCCTCAGAGATAACTGAGCCTGAGGAGCTTGTGCTTTATATGGCAGAGCTCTTGGGACCAGGGGGACCCTCTAGGAAGGATCTATGCCAGTGACCAGACACCTGTCCCACTCTTGACAGCCTGAGGCAGCAAGCTGCTGCACAGGAAAGGGTGATATCAGTGGCACCCACAGGGTCTATTGGGAGGATTGATTCCTATACACTGAGGCCGGAGACCCCAAACCTGGTGTAAACAGGAGAGTGGTAGTACCTCAGTTTAAAGAGTTTCTCCTCACTTTGGCCCATGCTGGGCACCTTAGTAAGGATAAAACTTGGTGTGGATTAGTCAATCACTTCTATTGGCCAGGGATGTCCCAGAAAGTGAAGGACTTTTGTCAGTCCTGTGTCTCCTGCCAAGCCAGTAGTAAGGCAGGATGCCACCTAAAGCCCCCCCCCTTAATTCTACTTCCAGTGGTTGGGGTACCCTTTGAAAAGGTAGGGGTTGCCATTGTTGGCCCCCAGGACCCTCAAACAGCCTCAGGGAACACATATTGTATTCTAGTGGTAGTGGATTATACCACTAGGTATCCTGAAGCTATTCCACTTAGGAGCACTACAACTCGAGCAGTTGTTCCACAATTGGCCTTTCTGACCCCCTGTAAGTCCGTAATAAATGGTACCTGGGTACCTAGGACATTGGGACTGAAGAGGGTCCCCTATGGTCCGCTCACTTAGGCCCCGCAGGCTGCAACTGCAGCATGTATGCCCTGGTGCAGACAAAAATGGCAAAGTTATCATGGCACACTGCCTGTGTGCCATGCTGTAGGAAAGTATGATCTGCTTTCATGGTTCCCACCACTTTTTGCTTGCTGTCAGTCTGTTTTTGATGTAGCCTGACTGGGATTCTGCTAATCAGGACCCCAGTCACTGTGCGTCCTCCCTAAATTGACCATGGTAATGTCTTTTGTAGATCCACAATTGGGTATTGGTGTACCCTTGTTAGTCCCTAGTATGTGGTACTGAGGTACCCATGGCATAGGTACACCAGGGGTCTCCCATAGGCTGAAGCATGTATTGTGCCACCCAAGGGAGACCACTTAAACTTTGACTACAGGCCTGTCATTCATTGCAGCCTGTGTGAATTGGTGCTTGCACCTCTCACAACAGATATAAGTTTCCTTCTATCTGAGGTCACTGCACTTTATACCTATAATCACCCCTATGGCACGCTCTTCATTCCTGAGGGCAGGGTGCTTGGTTATAAGTGTGAGGGTGCTCCTGCATGAGCAGAATGCCCCTATAAACCCTGGAGTTGATTCTCCAGTCTTTGTAAGTGCGGTCAGCCATTTTAATACGTGTAGTGGACATTGGTCATTACAAGAAGTCTAACTATATAGTGGCTGCATCGAATCTGGTCATGTTTGGTATCAAACATGTTGGAATCAAACCCCAACACTGATTCCAATATTGGAAGTATGATCTCATGTACTGGGAGGGCTCCCTTGCGGAAGCCCCCTGTATGCCTGGTAACAGCCTTTCAGGGCATTGTGTCTTTGGGCCTCCTGGTAACTTCCGAGTGGCATAGACTCTGCCCCCTCGGCTTGCAGGTTTGTCACATCCCGAATTCTCTGTTGGGTTCCACTGGAATCCTTCACAGTCTCCTCCAGAGGCATCTTTTTCAAAGTCTTCCAGTTGTCGTCTATGGAGGTTTCCGACGTCTCTTCACCTCTATGCACCTGGCTTCCATGGTGTAGGTAAGCTGGTTCCTGGGCATCCACGGGTGGGGGGTTCTCAAACCTTCCATCCTCAAAGGGAATTCTTCGGGTCCTTCTCGGTGAGGGTCCTTCTTCTTAAAAACTGCAACTGCTACTTCCCTGTTGACTTCTATTGTACACACAGCTGTGTTTCCACTCTGCACACAACCTCCATGGGGTTCCTGGGTACTTACCTTGGGTGGTTCCTTGTGTCCGCAACGCCTCGGAGTCTTCTGGTTAAAATCCCGACTCCGTCAGCAGTTTGCATCCCTCTGTTTTTAGTATATGGTTTGATCTCCCCCTGGAGACCACTGTATTTTGTGCTTACTTACCTGATTCCAATTGAAGTATTGTGGTGTATTGTGTTAATATCTACGGATAGGAGATATACCAATGTGTTAGTGAGCATTATGAGAGGTGAGAGGTATGGGTAAGTCACTGCTCTAGCAAGCCTTGCAAGCCATAAGGCAGGTGCACTATATTTCAGGTGTGGACATACCTGCATGAGCAGATATGCTCATACAATATTGAGGTCTATTCCTTGATATTGAAAGTGCCAGGGTAGCCTTACAGAGTATATGGGCTGGAAACTCGAGTTCCCCAGCACCATGATGGCTTCAATGAACACAGAAGTGTTTGGTACCACACTACTCCTCTCAATAAACCCACACTGATGTCAGTGTGAGATTTTTTGAAACATGTACTCAGAGGGCACCTCAGAGGGGCCCCCTAAAAAACCTACGAATCCTGGTGTGGTCTCAGACTGGCTTTAGGGAGCCTGCCACCATAAGACATGTTTTTAGGCCCCTGGATCGAGAGCTTCTGCTCTCTGGGACTAGAAACAAAGCACATCCTGGGCAGAGGTGTCACACCTCTTCCCCAGGATGGATACAGTGCTAAAGAGGGAAGCATCATAGACTGCTATCTTTGAAATGCGACCCCCAGCCTCTGCTGCTAGCAGCAGATAGCAGCCCCCAGTTCATACTCTCACTTTGGGCGGGACAACTTAGGGCCATATGTAGGTAAAACATGAATACCGATTCCATAATACCGAATTTTACCGATTCGGTATTAAGGATTCGGTAAATGCGATGTAGATAAAAAATCGGTAAACATTACTGATTCGTTAAAAATTGGTAAAAAATACAGATTCGGTAAAAAAAAAAATACCCAAAAACCAATACCGATTCGGAATTATAGAATTCATTACCGAATCGGTAAATACCGATTCGGTAATTAAAAAATTCGTAATTCGATGAATCAGCCAATCCTGTGTCACTCAATCACCTCCCAAACAGGAAGTGGCCACACCCAGGCAGCTGCACAGGACCTGGAGCTCACTGTGAGGCAGGCAGGTGAGCTAAGGAGCCAGCAGCAACTGAGCCTCACAGCTACAAACAATAAAAAAAAAGAAAACAGCATTGAAATGGCAAGCCAGGACAGGGAGAAGGAGGGAAGTGAGAGGAAAAGAAAGCTGAAGTTCAGTGACAAGGAGCTGGAGGTACTGATCCAGGATGTCAGTCAGGACTATCCCAGGCTGTTTGGTAAGCAGTCCCTCCATGTGCCCGAGTCTCAAAAGAGGCAGATCTGGATTGGCATTCAGGACAAAATAAATGCCATAGGTGTGACCCAGCGTACCATTGAGAACATCAGGAAGAGGTGGTACGACCTCAGGAAGACAGCAAAAGCAAGAATTGCAGAGAGGCAGAGGCAGGCTGGCAAAACAGGTGGAGGAAAGAACAGAGCACCAGCACCAACACCACTGGTACTGATGGTGCAGTCCACCCTCCAGCCGGAGAGTGTGAGTGGCGTGGGAGACGCAGACAGCTCTGCCAGAGCAGCAAGGAAACAAGGTAAGATGCATGCCCAGCATGCTGTGCTACCCCCTCCCCAAGCCCAATCCCCATAGTGGTATAGGGGCTCCCACTCCACTCCATGTCTTACCCATTACCTGCTATGCATTTTGGGAGATGTAGTTAGAGGGAACTGATGTATAGGACAGTCAGGCTAGCAAACACAATAGCATGTTAAAGTTATTGGCAATGTCAGGACAATCACTGTGATCTGTAGGCATGATGTTTAATGCAATTCAAATGCAGACAGAGCAGTGAGTATATCTACATTTGTGTCATTACAGGCGAGACATCTCTCAGTGATGCAGAGGGGAGCAGAGCAAAGACAGCCAGGCCAGAGGTGAGGCAACATGAGGAAGAAAGCATGCCTGCAGGGACCACAAGCTCCGCGCAACCACAACCACCAAATCCTCCATCACACGCATCACCACAGCACCAGGGAACGCCGCCATCCCCTCATACCCAGTCCCCACTGCGACGATCACCAACACCACCACCACCACAGTCACACAGGAAGCATGCCGTGGCCACCCTCCAGCAGATGGAGTAGTTGTCGGAGGAGGGCACAGGGGGCCAACAGACTCCAATCCATGAGGGAGGCAACAGGGAGAAGGCTGTTATTCCATCTGAGGGCGCCCACAGTTCATCCAGACGCCGCAGGGCAAGGCTGGACAGTCCTGAAGCATCCGAACAGGGTGAAAGTGTGTTTGCTGGACTGGAAGGCAACATGCTGAAGGTCCAGCGCCTGCAATGGAGGGAGATGAGATCACTGCACAGGGAGATGGCACACATCAACAAGCACATGCACAGGATGATAAAGGGCATCAGTGCAATGGGGGAAAACATGCGTGAGGGAATGCAGAGAGTAGCAACCTCTGTGGACAACCTCTGCAGCCAGCTGGAGCAGGACCGTCTTGGCAGGCGCAGGGAGAGGCAGAGGCTCCAGGCCTATACCAAGGCCGTGAACCGGCTGGCCACTGCAACCTCACTGATGTGTCGCAGGTCTATCGCCATGCAGGAGGAGATGGCGCATTGCAGCAGGGATGTGGCCAGGGGCACGGTTTCTATAACCTCTGCATTAGAGCTCCTGCAGAATGCGAAGGCGGCCACAATGGAAGGGGGGAGACAGTGAGGAGGCTACCAGCCGTGGTAGCATTAAGCCCTCTCCCACCGAGGGCAGGAGGCGCAGCAAACGCCACGGCGCTGCGCAGGAACAGTCTGACACTACAGACAGTGTTGCCAGGGAACGTGCACATGCTGCGCATGGACGCAGGAAGTAGGGACCACTGCCTATAGCCAAACATTCGATGGGTGATGTAACCCATGTCCAAATGGACACTGCTTACAATGCCGGTGGTGTGCTTATTAAACACCATAACATAAAACTGTTACTGGCTCTGTCTTGTTACTCACTCAGAAATAGTTTGTAGTTATCTCTGCCCGTCTCTGTCTCCCATCATGTTCAACTGCAACACCAGCTGCGCAGGGCTCTGGCTGAGGGTTGTCCTCGTCCTCGTCCTCAGAGTCAGTTAGTTCCACTGCTGTTCCTTTTTTTGTGGCCAGATTGTGTAGCATTGCACATGTAGCAATAATCTTGCAACATTTGATGGGGCTGTACAGACGTGCACCTCCACTTTTGTGGAGGCAACGGAATCTGCTTTTAAGCATTTCAAATGTGCGCTCCACCACGTTGCGTGTGCTCTTATGTGCCACATTGTATCTCCTCTCCCTTGGGGTGGTTGGGTTGAGATATGGTGTGCGTAGATAAGGCCGGAGGACATATGCGCTGTCACCTATGTACAGAAGAAAGTGACATTAATTTGTGTGACCAATAGCTTGAGCCAGGGTGTACATCAGGGTGTGTCACATTGACTTACCTAGTAGGTATCCTTCTCCAAATTCACCAGCAGCCAGACGTGTATGGATACCACTGTTCCGGAATATGTACGAGGGAATTTTGCCACGATGTCAGTTATGATGTACTTGGCATCACATATCACCGGCACATTTATGGAGTGGGTGGATTTGCGGTTTCTGTAAATGTATTCAGTTGCTGCAGGTGGGCAGATTGGTATATGGGTCCCATCGACGCAGCCAATGACGTGTGGGAAACGCGCAAGTTGGTAGTACTCCAGCTTTGCCCTCTGCAGCTCCGCCTGTGTACTGGGGAAGGTAATGTAATGTTCCATTCTGTCCATCATGGCATCCAGGAAGGTGTTGAAAAAACGGGATAGACAGCTCTGTGACACACCACCCACTGTGGCTATCACAACCTGGAAACTTCCTGATGCTAGGAGGTGCAGGCAACAGAGTACCTGGACATGGGTGGGGATTGCGTGCGCCCTTGGTGTCTGATGCACAAGATAGGGTTTTAGCTCCCGTATTAGGTCAAGGATGGTGTGTGGGTGCAGTCTGTACCTTTCATGGATTTCAGGTTCAGTCAATTAAAACAATGTGATGCGCAGTCTGTACACCCCCTCTTCCCGAATCCAGATCCTCACTTCAACTGCTCTGAAGCGTAGCCGCCTTGCTATGAGGTAGAGGCCCGCCATTGTGTTCACACAGTTGCATTTTCGGGCTGTTTTTATACACTGCACCTGATTACCACCTGCTCAGGATAAGTGGTAAATACCGAATCGTTATTACAGAATTTGGTCAAATTCGGTAATAGCGATTTTTGCTACATCGCATTTTGGGTTTTTTACCGAATCGTTATTTCCGATTCGGTATTCATTTTTTCGGTGTTCTCCGATCGGTAAATAAAGAATCGGTAATTATTTACCGAGTCGTAATTACCGATGCCATTCGGTAATATGTACATCTCACATGGCTAAATACCAGTCGGTAAAGCCGAAATCTACAGATTTTTGGCTTTACCAACCGGTATTTGGCCACCTACATATGGCCCTTAGTCAGGATAGGATGTGTGCCCCACCTTCACCACCTTCACCCCTCAGGCAGAGGTGGCGAAGAAAAGCACATTTTTCAGTGCCCACAATCTTGAAGATTGTGGGACTTATCCAGTCAGGGCTAGGGCAATGCCTTCTCTCACTGGAGGGTGGCATAATAGTGGGTGACGACACCACAGGTAAGGAACCCATTGGTCCATAACTTCTACTCCCCTGTAATCCCCCTAAATCTAGTATTTAAGTGGCTCCCCCAGAAGCTTAAATTAGTTCTTGCCGACCTAAGAAGAAAAAGGACAAAGAAGATCCCGTGCAGAGAAGACTGAAGGCACCCACTGACTTGGCCGAAGCCCTGACGGCCTGACTGCATCTCTCGAAGATCCTGAGAATATAACAACACCTGGCCTGCAGCCAGTGCCCTCCACAACCCCTAGGAGGACTGCCTGACTTTGAAGATGACTAGAGCTCCTGAGGACAGCGGCTCTGTCCACAAGAAATCTACACAAAGGACTCTGGTGCCCTCCGGATCTGCCATCCCTGGCCACCTGTCTCACTGATCCAGAAAAGGTTCCCCAGCGATCCTAAGTCCAAGTCAAGCATTGGCTGACCCCTCCTGGACTTCATGACTACACCTGCAGTATGAATCCAAAGGCTTCCCCTGACTGCACACAGTCCGGTAAGAAATCCCCAATACCCTGGCACCTGAAGCCCCTGGGCCTTGAGGAGCTTGACTGACAGGGTCCCTGTGACCTTCAGAATCCCAACTTACCTCTGCTGTTGCTGGTGTTCCTTGTGAAGCCTCCAGTTTGTTGCCTGCAGCCTGTTTCCAAACCGAGTTTCTCCATTGAATTGTATTGGGCGCCCCACACCATGTTTGCACCCTGCACCCGGCCAATCTTGTGCAGCTGGTGGTGTATGTTTGGTGCTGCCTTGTGCCCTCCGTGATAGCTTAAACCTCCAAAGCTTTAGCCTTACAACCGCTTTACGGAACTGCAAGCAGTGTGTCTTCAAGCACCCAAGTCTCCATTGGGTACCACTGGGCCTGATCTCCAGATTTGACATGTGCACCCGGCCGCTTTGTGCCAATGATGGTGCAGTGATTATGCTTACCTGAACCTTGCCCTCCACTGACCCTGCAACCCGAAGACTGGAATTGTAAGTGGTATACTTACCTGTAAAACCGCATTATTGTTTTCCTCCATAGGCTAACATTGCAAAAACTGAAAATTGCACTGTGTCCACTTTTGAAACTGAAAAGAATTTCTATTTAAAAACGTACTTACCTTTTTGCGAATATCTTGGACTTAAAATAAATCTTGAGCAAAGCTTACTTTTATACAATTGGTGTGTATCTCCTTTTTTGAGTTGTGTGTCATTTATTGGTCATTGTGTGCACAACAAATGTCTTACACTCCTCTGTGTTAGGCATAAGGCATAAGGCTGCTCGTCCACACTACCACAAATAGAGCAGTTTGGGTTTGCATTGAGCCCTGTACACGTCTGGGGGAATCTCTGGACTCTTTACACAATATAACTACTTAGTGGTATACCATATACAGAGCCAACTTCCTACAATTAGTCCATATGGCTTTTTCTAGGGCAGTCCATGGTGAAGTATTTAGTGGTATCTGCTTTTTGTAGTCCAGTAGAAATCCAGTAACAAAAGGTGGGTACATCCTGATATCATATATTAATTGAAATTCTTTTTGAGTTGAGAGCTAAGAGTTCCAATGTTTCCATTGTCTGTTGTGGAGATGCTCTTGAGACCTGTTGCTATCTTTGACTTGTGTTTTTAATTGGTACATTAATATTGAAGGTTATGACGTGGTGGTTGCTCCAGACGACTGGGAAATAATCAATTACCAAAGCATGTCCTGGTGGGGCAAATATTTTGTCCAGAGAGTGATCAGTGGAGTGTGTCAGATTTGATTTGTAGGAGGTTAAGCACTGGAAGGCTGAATGTGACAACTTCAGTAGCTGTTAATTTCTTCTTATGTTGAGGGCTCCTAAGGGTTGGAGTGGTTTAATAGAGTCGTTGTCACTGTGTCTAGTAGGGCATCCTAAAGGGTATAGCAAATGTATGGTGGGCTGTATCCAGGAAGGTTATCCCCTAAACAACTATCTCCACCTTGTGATTGCGTGATGGGGAATATTCAAAAACAGAATCCTTTAATCACAGGAGCAACTGTCCCCGCCCTGGGACCATATAGTGGTCTGCATTCAAGATCAAGAATTCACGAAAGTCTAGGAGAACTATTTCTACCCTATGCCTGGGTGCTGGGCTGAACCTAGGAGCAGAACCCTTATTTATAGGAGCAACAAATGTCACCCTGTCAAATACAAGCAGCAACTATCTTCACAAGGTGATGGGGGAGGGGGAGCTACCGAGGAGTGACACGTTTTTGTGATTGTGTAGTGGGCTTATCCTGGGAGTGAGAATCCCCTAAACTCAGGAGCAACAGTCTTCACTCTGTGACTGGTGGTAGGCTGCACCCAGGTGCAGAATCCTCTAACCGCAGGAGTAACATTCTCCACCCTGTGACAATATGGTGGGTTGTAAGCAGGATCAATAATCCACTAAAGTCTATGAGCACATTTTTCCACCCTTATACTGGGTGCTGAGTGCTGGGCTGTGTCCAGGAGAAGAATCCATTATTTACAGGAGCAACAAATGCCAACCTGTCTAGTCAAGCAGTGACTATCTTCAAGAGTTGACTGCATTGTGGGGGTGGCGGGGGTTCCAAGGAGTGACACTTTTTGTGATTGTGTAATGTGCTTTACCTGGGAGTGAGAATCCCCTAAACCCAGGAGCAACTGTCTCCACCCTGTGACTGATGGGCTGTACCCAGAGGTGGAATTCTTAATCTCATAAGCAATTTTCTCTATCCTTTGACTGTGTGGTAGACTGCACCCAGGATCAGAATCCTCTTATCCCAGGAGCAACTGTCTCCACTCTGTGACTGTATTGTGGGCTTTATCCAGCATCAATAACTCACTAAAGCCTAGGAGCAACTATCTTCATCCTGTGACTGTATTGTGGGCTGTATCCAGCACAATAATCCACTAAAGCCCAGGAGCAACTATGTCCATCCTGTGACTACTCAGGAGTACAATGTTCTATTCACATGAGCAAGTAACACCACCCGATCTAATCTAAGGAGCAACTATCTTTATCCTGTGACTGTATTGCGGGCTGTACCCAGAAGAAATAATTTGCTAAAGATTCGGACAATCATATTCACACTGTGACTGCGTAGTGGGCTGTACCCGAGAGTGGGTATCCCTTACACTCAAAAGCACCAATACCCTGTGGCTGGTGGGCTGTACCCAGAAGCAGAATCCTCTAATCTCAGGAGAAACAGTCTCCACCTTGTGACTGTATTGTGTGCTGTACCCTAGAGCAGGGTTGGACCGAGGAATTAAATGCAGGCCTGGTAAAAATGCTCAAATCAGCCCAACTCCCTTCCTCTCCTAGCTGAATTTATCTATTTCATCCATCCACACCCTCTCTCCTGCTTTGTCTCTCTTTCTCTGATCGCATTCTCTCGGCCTCACTCCCTCCCTTCCTCTCTTCCCCTTGAAGCTTTCCTGTGCCTGTTGCAAGTAACCCTAGGAAAGTTACAGAGGCACCAGGAGCGGTCCTCTCCACTAGCCTCGGGCTCTGATGATATGTGCACCACCCAAACAACAGCACCACATCTGAATCCAGATAATCTGACTAGTTCTTGTCATAAAGATGGGAGCATCCACATTCCAGACCCATCTGATCTGGTTTTGTGTGTGAGTGAGGGGGTAGGTGGGGTGATAATGGGTTGGCTTATTTGGCCATGGTGTAGGACGTGTGCTGCTGCACTCTTGCCAGTAACATGGACCCAAAGCCAGAGATCCTGATTGCAAAAGTTGGCCAAACCCCTGGGATGAAGAGGAGCAGTGCCTCCTGGGCACCGACGGAGTTAGCTGGGAGGTGCTGCGCCATGAATAAGATACCTCTGGCTCCTGGAGCAGCAAGACGGCAAAGCAACCCAGGTCAAAATGGCGTCCGGCGCACCCTGACTGCTGTGGAGAGAGGCAGCCGGAGGAGTAGAAGCTGCGGAGTCTGCGGTGTGCCACGTTGCAGTGCGCTGGGGGCCTGGGGCACCGCACGGCCCCCAAGTAAAGAACAAAGAAGCCCCATTCGGACAGTATGGACTCCCCGCCCCCTGTGGCCCGGTGCTAAAGCTGAGGGTCGGCCCGGGCATCCACTGGAGCAGGAGGTGAACTTTTTCTGCGGCTTCGAAGGATAATAAGTCAAAGAGTCAGAAAGCGACATGACTTCACCCACGAAAAGGAATAAAAATAAAAACACTACCTCTCTGACTAAAGCGCATGGGTGCGGAGCAACTAGCACAGTAATGCCCTCAGCAGCAATAAATAGAGATCATTGGCATTGGAAGATGAAGGAAGAAGGTCTGAGGGCACAGGAACAGAGCCGGAGGATGAAGGAGGGCAACGTCCGGTTGTAACCCAGATGACTATAGAGGACATTGTTTAAGTTACCAGAAATAGCTTGAAAGATAATTAGGGCCTCATTAGGATGGTTGTCGGGCTTACGTCCAACAACCAGCCTTTCGGAAACGGGACAGCCCGACTACAAGTCGGCAGTACCGCAAGCCGAATTAGGAAGCGACAGCCACCACAGCAGTCGCAATGTCTATATTTTGTATTGCGGCGGGTGCTGTGGGCTGCAGCACACACCGCAGTACAAAAAATAGACCATAAACATATCCCTGCACTACGTGGCAGGCACCATGCGGTGCTTGCTACATGGTGCAGGGATATGTAGGAGGGCACCATAGGCCCATGTTGGACGCCTGGGGGAAAGGGGCCCGCTTTGTGACTCCAATGTCCCTTTCCGCCTGCCTTTTCATGGCAGATTCACCACCAAGAATGGGCCAGCGGAAAGGAGCATTTGTAATACCTACGGCTGTGCTTGGCAGGCATCGCCAGGGTCAGATTGGTAGCCCGGGCACTCGGGAAATGGCCGAAGGTCCGGTAGCCGTGTGCCAGCTGTGGGTGGCTTTTTTGGGCAGCCTGGGGGCTGTCTGTGCTGTTAGGATGCCGCCAGCGGCCCAGTGGAAGCTTGAGAGTGGCCTTTCTAGAGGCAGATGGGCAGAGGTATCACTCCCTTTCTCTCGCTGGGCCGGCCCAATAATGTATGTTGATTAAGCGGGGCAGGGGGCCTGAGCAGAAGTGGTCTCACTTGCATTCATGTGTGGCTTAGCAGTGTGAATCTGTGCATTTATTTTTATCTAAGTGATGTTAATACAACATGTCCTCCACCCCCTTTCTTTTCATACAACTTCGCTGAAGCAGTGTTTTGCCGAAAGGCAATACGCAAATGTGGGCCACTTTTTTTTGGTGTGCCCAGGCCGATTTTTGATCCCAATCTAATCCTGGGCACCGCCACCATTGCTTCACCACCGGCGGGCTCCTTCAGCCTGTCGGATCCGTGGTGGTCGGTCTCTCTGACCTCCACCCATCCGCTCGTCATTGTAATAAGGCCCATCGTGCCGATATTGGCAACCTTCCCCCACTTAGCAGTAATTGGTTGTGCTGCAATAAATAATCAGTCCACACCAGTTTTGGGGGAACAGTTTTACTGCAGGTTTATTTTCATACATGAAGTATGCCAACATGGTGGGTTAACTTATGGGCGATCCCAGGACAGGTAGCGGTGAGTAAGGATAAGTTACTTACCTGTAATCCTAGTTCTCTTCCAGGGGTATCCTCATCAAAGTCATAAGCACTGAATATTCCCGCCCATGTGCGGGACCCCGGAAACAATATAAAAATATATATATGTAAAAAAAACATATATCTCGCTCCACATATATGTACGTACATATATTATTTTTCTCACACCAATGCAGCTCCAAAACTGAGGCTAAAACAATGTAAACCCCTGTACATGTACTGCAATTAGTAAGGAAACAAAAAACACATTAGGTCAAATATCCTTTGAACTTTGTGTTTTAATGAGTAAAACCACTCATAAATCCTGAAAATTGCTTATAAATAGACACTGTTAGCCCTCAGGCTGCATTGTAAAACAATAGCATAGAAAATGAAACAATTTTCAACAAAAACTGGCACCGTGCCTTTAAGGCAGCCATGACCCCAGGCTTCCCATCATGCCTCAGGGGTGACAGTTAGGTCAGTTGTTCTTTGCATAACCCTGAAGACAGGGCTCAACCATAAGATTGTAATAGTACCGACTCTCATTTACCTGAGGAGGCGGGTGGGTTGCTTATGACTTTGATGAGGATACCCCTGGAAGAGAACTAGGATTACAGGTAAGTAACTTATCCTTCTCTTCCAGGCGATCCTCATCAATAGTCATAAGCACTGAATAGAACAGCAAGCCCATCAACCACCTGCAGGTAAATGAGAAGTACATGACCCAACCAAATTATAACAGCCGATAACTCAGCTGTTAAACAGATTCCTCAGGGAGGCCTTGCCCACCTGGGTATCTGCTCTTGTGTCAGAATCTAGACAGTAATGTCTGGTAAATGTATGGACAGACCTCCAGGTCGCCGCCTTACAAATCTCAGACATGGGCACATTATGCAGGCAAGCCGCCGTGGCAGCTCTACCTCTAGTGGAATGTGCTTTAGGGGTAAACCCCAGAGGTTTTTGCGCCAATTGGTAAGCAAGTTTGATACACGAAACGATCCATCTGGAAATGGAACGTTTCGATGCTGCATGACCAGTTCAGATCGATCCATAGTTAATAAATAACTGATCAGAATGCCGAATAGACTTGGACCTGTCCAGATAGAACTTTAAAACCCTCTTCAGGTCCAAAGAGTGTAAAGCCCTCTCAGCTGGAGTAGAGGGATTGGGAAAAAAAGTGGGCAGAGAGATCGACTGATTGACATGAAAATCTGACACCACTTTCGGCAGGAAAGAAGGGTGCATTCTCAGTACTACTCTATTCAAATGAAACACTGTATATGGTTCCTTGGTACAGAGAGCCTGAATCTCGCTCACCCTAAGGGCTGACGTAATCGCTACCAAAAAAGCCGCTTTCCAAGAAATATGCTGCAAAGTAGCTTTATGAATGGGCTCAAACGGAGGGCCCATCAACTTTGATAGTACTAGGTTCAGCTCCCAGGGGGGAGAAGGAGGACGTACATGAGGGTACATCTTTTTCAGACCCTGCAGGAAATCTTTTACCGCTGGCAACTGGAAAAAAGAGGTTTGTGAAGGTGATCGCCTATAAGCAGCTATAGAGGCTAAATGCACCTTAATGGAATTAAACTTCAACCCTGCTTTAGCCAAGTACAAGTAGGGAAGAACTGTTTCTTCCTGACCCTTCACCGGATTATGACCATTCTGCATGCACCACATATAGAACCTCTTCGACTTGCATGCATAAGAGTGTCTTGTGGAAGGATGTCGTGCTTCTCTCAGAATGGACATGCAGTCTTGTGGCAGTCCTAGATGGCCGTACTGAATGACCTCAGGAGCCATGCTGCCAAGTTCAGTGACGGAAGGTTGGGATGGTGAATCCTCCCGTTAATCTACGATAACAGGTTCGGCCTGCATGGAAGCCTCTTGTGAGGAGACACTGACAGGTGAAGTAGGTCCGTGTACCACCATTGTCTCGGCCAGTCGGGGGCAATCAGTATCATTGTTGTGCACGAGTAGTTCAGTTTGCTCACCACCTTCGGGATCAGCGGAAGGGGTGGAAAGGCGTACACAAATTCCCCTGACCAGTCGATCAAAAGAGCATTCCCTCTCGTTCCTGGTCGGTAGAACCTTGAGGCAAAGCTTGGGCATTTGCTGTTTACGTCGTCCGCGAAGAGGTCTATGGAAGGACGACCCCAAGACTGGAAAATGTCTTCTAGCACTTCGTCGTTGAGAACCCAGTCCTCTTTGTCTTCGAAGTGCCGACTTAATGCGCCCGCCCTCACGTTCTGCTCTCCTGGGAGGTGGACTGCTTGAACAGACAACTTGCGAGCCAGAAGCCAATGCCAGATGCGCAGAGCTTCCAGTGATAGAGTCCTTGAGCGTGTTCCTCCCTGCTTGTTCAAATAGTACATTGTGGTGGTGTTGTCCGTTTGTACTAGAACCATTTCCTCCTGAAGCGAGGGAAGGAACGCTTTGAGAGCCAGGTGGACTGCTCTCAATTCCAGCAAGTTAATGTGGTACGTGCTTTCTTTGGACGACCACAGACCCTGCACTTGGAGAGGCCCCATGTGCACCCCCCAGCCTTGTAAAGATGCGTCTGTGATGATCGTTTACACAGGAGGAGGCTGATGGAAGAGCACTCCCACCTGCATGTTCTGCTTCTTTTTCCACCACTGGATGGAAGATCGAGCTACCTCCGACAAAGTGATCTGATCGTCCCAGCGAACTGATTGCTAGTCCCATTTGTCCTCCAGATCCTGCTGAAGAGGACGCATCCAAAGTCTGGCGTTCGGTACTAAGAAGATGCATGAAGCCATCGACCCTAAGAGGGAGGCTATCTTTCGCACTTTCTGAATACTGTTGCGAAGAACTTGCTGGCACTTGAGCGTTATCGAATATTGTCTCTCCTCCGAAGGAAACACTTTTCCTACCTCGGAGTCTAGCAGAGCTCCTAGGAAGTGAATCTTCTGAGTGGGTTGGGAGACAGATTTGCTGTAGTTGACATGCAGGCCTAGACGCTGACAGAGTTCTATGCATGTCTGGAATTGATTCCTTACGTTGTCTGGAGAAGGACCTTTCAACAGCCAATCGTCTAGGTATGGGTATACGAAGACCCCCCTGCGGCGTAGAGCTGCCGCTACCACTGAACACACTTCGTGAACACCCTGGGGGCCGACTTCAACCCAAACAGTAGGACTTTGAACTGGAAGAGGGAGGTCCTCACCCGGAATCTCCAGAATGGGCCTGTATTCCGCCTTTTGGCCCTTTTTTCTGACCAGAAAATACCTCGAATAGACTCCTTTCCCCCTTTGAGCCACTGGCACCGTCTCGATGGCTGGCTTTTCGAGGAGTGTCGCTACTTCCTTCTTTAGCATTTGTAGCTGGTGGCTTGACGTTGGCATCGGAGGAACGAGTGGAGGTAGACGATGAAAACGAAGACAGTACCCATTCTGCAGCGTAGACAACACCCGTTGATCTTTTGTAATGGCCTGCCACTCTGTCCTGTGATGTGCAATGCTTCCCCCCACTGGAGTGGACCACGGCGCTGGGGGAAGTGAAGACTCATTGCTTCTGCTGAGGCTTATTGAAGCTGTTGCCTTGGCGTTGATTCCCGTTTTCTTTAGAATTGCGCTTGCCTTTATATTGCGATTTCTGTTGGCCTTGCTGGTTCTGGCCCTTCTGCCAGTGAGGGGTTTGAACCCTCTGCTTCGAAGAGCCCTTGTTGTCAGAACGGAATTTCTTCCGGAATTTCTTTTTCTTTTCAAGCCCCACGGCTTTAAGGGTGTCTAACTCCGTCTTCATCCGCTGCATCTCTTCATCAGCACTCGCCCCAAAGAGAGATGTGCCCGAAAAAGGAAGGTTTAGTATTCTGGCTTGAGCCTCGGGTTTCAATGCTGTTAGGCGCAACCACGAGGATCTCCTCGATGTGATTCCATGCGCATAACCATGCGCAGCCAGAGTAGCTCCATCTGCCGCCGCCCCTATAATCTGATTGGAGACTTAACTGCCCTCCATCAGAATCTCCTCAAAATCCTTTCTATCCTCCTGAGGCAGTTTTGTAGAAAACCTCTGAAGCGAGTCCCACAGAGATCTATCATATCTGTCCAGTAGAGCTTCCGCATTGGAGACTTTGAGGAAAGAGGCTGAGGTGTTACACACTCTTCTCCCCCATGAGTCTTGTAACTTGCTGTCCTTATCCGGCGGTACCGTGGATGAGGAGGCTACCGCATTGGATTTTTTAGCCGCCGTGGTGGGTCGTACTTGAGGAACAGAGGATCCTCTTCGGGAGAACGATATTTCTTGAGAATCCTCGCTGGGACTGACTTCACTGTAGCCGGAGTCAGGAAGACTTCATTCACCGGATCCATGATACCCGGGACCAACGGCAATAAAGGTTTGGGTGCCGCTCTGTGCTGCAGGGTTTAGAAGATGACCGTCGTTTTGACCTGCGGAGCTGTCATAGGCACTCCTAGCCTCAGGCTCCCCTGCCCAAGATGTCTTGGAACGAGAAAATATCCTCCGTTGGAGATATTCTCGAGTGTGGGCTGTCTGTTAGAGTCAGAGAGTAATTCCTGTGAGAACGGGTCCTCGATGAACTTGAGGAGCTATGAGTCCGCCTGGACCTAGATCTTCTCCTACTTGAGCGCGTTCTAGAACGAGATCGCTCTCTGTGGCTAGATCTTCTCTTACTTGAGTGCACTCTAGACCGAGACCGTTCTTTGCGGCGGGAGGTTTGATCTCGATACGCCCTCAACCGATCCGCCGTCTCCTTGTCCTTGGCCCAGTGGTGAAGAGGTCTATACCACCTTGGGGAAAGACGAACAGGAGGAGATTTCTGGGTGCGATCCTTCACTGGCGAACGTCGCGTGGAGGAGGTTGATCCGCTTGATCCTGCTGCGACTTTGCAGGGGACTTGGACCTCTCCCTAACCGAAGAGCTGACTTCCCCATCCGAGGATCTGCCACTTCGAGATGCCGAGGAGGATGAGGACAGGCTCACCAGTGACCTTCTAGAGGAAGACTTCGACCGACCTCTCTCCTCCGAGACCCTTCTCCTTTTGACGGGAGGATCCTGTATGGGTGATTGTTCCACCTCCGCAGCCGATGCTGATCCTGGGGAACCCAGTTGAGACCTTAGGGCTTGAGACTGGTCCAATGACTCACTCTCCATCTCTTGCACCACCAGCTTCAAAGGCGACCTCTCCTGTATTCTTGTAGGAGAGACAATCGCTGAATGCGAGTCACCCCGCTCCCTGGATCTCCGCAGATCCGTCGACGGCGGCTGCTTCGACGACAAACGATGATCAGCTAGACGCTCTCTCGACGTCGACTGTGATCTCCTCGACGCCGATCTTCTCAACCTCGAGTGTCGTTGACTGTCCTTCGACCTAGACCGTCTCGCCGTTGAAGGATGCCTGCTCGATGACGACGGAGCTGCTTCGACGCCGACTGCCGATGCTCTGGCGGCGACGGAGGGTGCCTCGACGCCGAATGCCGCTGGTCTGACTGCGACGTGGGCTGCTTCGACGTCAATCGACGATGTGTCGGCAGAGGCTCCTTCGACGGCGAACGACCACGACCAGTCGACGACGGAGGTTGTCTCGATGCCGAACGCCGGTGGTCAGGCGTCGACGGAGAATGCCTCGACGTCACAGCATGACGATGCTGCTTCGACGTCAGTTGGCTCGCCGTCGAGTTCTTCCGCTTCAACGGCGATCCACCCCTCGACTCTGTCTGTAGCGGAGGTACCTTGCTTTTCGACGCTGAAGACGTCTTCTTTGTCGCCGTCGACTGCTTCTTCGACGCCGATCCCGACGCCGAAGGTGAACAAGTCGGGACTTCTTTCGACGTCGACCGCGTCTTCCGACTTTTCTGCTTCTTGGGAGATCTTCCTCTCTCAGAAAGTCCATAAATGCGAATTCTCTCTCGGTCTTTGAGAGTTCTGGATGTTAAAACCTGGCAGTATTCACAGGTTTTTGAAGAATGAGAGACTGGTAGGCACAGGATACACACTGAATGAGTGTCAGTCTTGGCCATCTTCCTTCCACATGAAGGGCATTTGTCAAAGAGGGAAGGCATTTTGACAGAAAAATCACATTTTTTAAGCCTAAAAAAGGTAGCAGTAACACCCTAGGTCTAAAAGACGTCGAGTGAAAGTAAAAAGTTGTAGGTTATAGGAATATTTTTTTACAGAAAGTCAAAAAGAAAGGGAGCTGTTTCACTAGGGTCCTGACTGAAGAAGCCGGAAAGAACAACTGACCTAACTGTCACCCCTGAGGCATGATGGGAAGCCTGGGGTCATGGCTGCCTTAACGGCACGGTGCCAGTTTTTGCTATTGTTTTACAATGCAGCCTGAGGACTAACAAAGTCTATTTATAAGCAATTGTCAGGATTTATGAGTGGTTTTACTCATTAAAGCACAAAGTTCAAGGGATATTTGACCTAATGTGTTTTTTGTTTCCTTACTAATTGCAGTACATGAACAGGGGTTTACATTGTTTTAGCCTCAGTTTTGGAGCTGCATTGGTGTGAGAAAAATAATATATGTACGTACATATATGTGGAGCGAGATATATGTGTTTTTTACATATATACATTTTTATATTGTTTCCGGGGTCCCGCACATGGGCGGGAATATTCAGTGCTTATGACTATTGATGAGGATCCCCTGGAAGAGGACCTAAGCTGCCCTTCCACCTGATGAGCCAAACAGCACCTTTGCCAACCTGCCACTGAGCAGCAGAAATGATGATGCAGTGACGCCGGAAATTGGGGACTCCTGTGGGGTCCCAGAGAATGGTGCGTGGAGATGTGCATGAATACGGCACTAAGGTGGCTGCCCTCTTAAGGGACACACTGCATGCACCGCGGGCAGCCACATTCATCCTTGATTGTGCTCGCAAGGATCATCTAGGGCCCTATCTGGGTGTCAAGCAAGCAAAAAACATGCTTTGGGGTGCTAGACGGGAATGCGATATTGGAATGCAAGTAATATGCTGAGAGACAAAGAGGACACAGAGACACTCTCTATAGCAGTAACAGTGCCAAGTAGTAGCGCCCCCTGCACATGACACACTAAAGAGTTGAAATTTAGTTTTTGTTTTGGGATCAAACTTACTGTGAATTGGGGGTGCATGGTTAGTTCAAGGATCACGGCATGGTAAGGTAGGGAGGAGGGATGGAGGGAAAGTTCAAGACACACACAGGCATCAGGCTGATGGTGCAGCGACTACATATATATTACTAGAATAGTATTGGAGCTGCGGAGAGGAGAAATGCAGGGTCTCTGGCACAGCGGCAGGGCCTGGCATTGTTGCCGTGGAACATCAACTCCCTGGGGAATTAAACAAAAGGGGTCTGGTATCCAAGGCACTAACCAGATATAAAGCGGACATAATGTTTCTCCAAGAAACATTATGGGGAGAGGATGTGGTCTCACCGCTAGACTGCCGACTTTGGAGCTGGGAAACCAAGGTTTGAGCATCGGGTTGACTCCACATCCTGTGATTTCTGAGCAAATCACTTAATCTACCCGTGCCTACCAAAAAAAATGAATGTGTAACGTAACTGGTGCTCATGTAAAGTGATCCAAAACCTTCAAGTCGAGTTTGCGGTATATAAATCTGCAACAAAAAAAAACACACACACATGATGGATATACAGTATGAAAACCTGGGAAGTGTCCTGTCACATGCAATACACATCAGGTTCCAGGGGCGTGGTAATTCTGCTCAAGAAAGCACTGGCACTCCATGTTATACAGATATGTTCCGATAAAACCAGGGCACAAGTCCTAAAAGAAGAAGTGGGGGGACGATGACGTCACAAAAAGTGGCTTGCACTCAGTTGCAGTTTATAGTTATCGAGCTCCCGGTAAAATAAGTGGGGGGACGCCATCCACCCGCGTGGTACCCCGACTCGAGCCCTGGATAAAATAGGCTGCTATACGGCATTGCATGGAGAATGGGAAGGAGAAGCCATAATATTGATAAATGTATATGTTCCACCTGGGCTACAGTCAGTAACACTGCAAAACTTGAGACGCTTATTGACAGTAAGTATGGGCGAAATTTGCGAATTCGCGCTAAATCGAATTTGCGGTCCGCAAAATCCACGAATTTGTGCAAATTTGCGTTTTTTAAATTTTTTGCGTGCTTGCGGGGCGCTTTGCGTGTTCGCAGGATTTTTTTCAGCGCAATGACCGCGAAGTTACCCATGCGGTCGTACATGGGCACGGCCATCTTGTTTCAAGTCTTCGCGTTGCGTATTTCCGGTTCCGGGCACCAGTTGCATTCTCGCGTTGCGTGCGGGGCGCGATTACGTGGTCGCACGCGTTTTTGCATGCTCGCGGGGGAAATATAGCCCGCGAACTTACCCACACGGTCCTCAATGGGCGCGGCCATCTTGTTTTTCATTCATTGCTATGGTTCTGGGCATGCTATTTCAATCCTTCCCTAATCTTTGCAATCCTTTGTTTCTTTGAACTTTTTTTTTATCTTTTTTGCTCATTATCTATCACTCTATTTTTCTACATCTATATTTTGTGTTTTTTTCAACTTTTTGTTACTTTAATAACTACTTTTTTTGTTTAGCTCGCTCTTTTATTTATTTATTTATTTTCCCCCTATTCTTTTCTTCTTTCGCCCAGGACCATGGCAAAGGGAGCCGGCAAGTCAAAGGGGAAGGGTCCCGCACCACGTAGCCGGCTCCCTTGCAGGCGCTTGAGGACAGAGAATGTACAGGCCAGGGAAGTCTTTAGTGCGGTGGAGGTGGCCGCACTCATCTTCTATGTGCAGCGCCACCTCCCGAAGACCGTGGCAGCAGGGGGCAGGCCCGTTTCAGGGTATGGCCTCCGGGAGCATCGCCAGCTGTGGGATAAGGTTGCCGGGCCATGCGTAGGGAGTCGGGGGTCCGGCGCACCTATGAGCAAGCGACGCACCAATGGGCTGACCTCCTCGACCGGGAGCAGGACCTGCTCCACCTGCTAGGCGTGGAGATCCTTGGCCTTAGTGAGTAGCTATTTAATAACTACTTTGTTTTCTTCCGCTCTGTGTTATATTGCTAATATATGTTTTTCCCCAAGAGCAAGAATGCTGCCGATTCGATTACATTGCAAGTAAATTAATGTTTAAATAGCTTCTGTGATTGAATGTGCTCGCCAGCTCAGTGGCGTTGCTACTATGCTTACTTGTTTGCAACTTTGTGCCAATTTGAGCAGAACTGTGTAATGCTAGAGAGACTAGAGACTCAAGTCTAGTCCTTCCTTTGTACTCCTGCTGCCACTAAGAAGAGATAGTGGTGGATTGATAGGTTGAGTATATTATTTATGACTTGTTATTTAGTAGTAGGACATTTTTTAGTGGTCTGCAATCATGATGACGGACTGGGTCTGAACGAAAAGGGAAAGAAGGGTGAAAGGAAGGACGAGCGAGTCGTAACATTTATGACTGTAAAGAATGATACGTGTTTTTGAATGCAGGCAGAGGTGGTTGATAGGAAGGAATCAGATGCATGGCTGCTTGAAGCAAGGATGGTTGTAGGAGAAATAAAAGATGACTGCCTGTGTGGGTGAATCAGAAAATGCATGTGTGGTGTGAATTGCAATATATCATTTGGGTCAAACTCAAATGCAAGTCAAGACGGTGGTTTACCAAATAAAATGAAAAGGGTGTTAGTTGGTTGTTGAGAAAAAGTAAACTTGGTATCGTTGAGACATTAAGAAGAATGATAGATGTTTACCTTGGAAGCCTGGATGGTATCTTCTTCTTCCTCATAGATAGCAGAGGTGTATGTAGTAGAGCAGACGCTCAGTGGATGAAGAGTGTTACTTTGAACAGCATGTCCGTGCCAGAGTAGCAAAGCTGAGGAAATCCAAATATAAGAAGTTGTGATTGTTCAGAAATACTCCCTTGACTAACAGTACAGTAGTTTACTTTGCAAGCACAGCATATATTGTGTACGTATTGTATAGTTGACATTATATCAAGTCAAGTCCCTTCCTCCGGCAATTATGGGTACCACACTCACTCCCTATGTTAATAATTTTCTTTCAGCTGTGTCATGGGTGGACTATCGCTGTTGTTCACTCAATCTATCAAAACAAAGCACCTAAGGTCATCCATCATATAAGCAAAGATCATGTGATCGGCAGGATATATGATCAGAAATGAATAATCTTCATTTTCCTTTTGTGATAGTCAAGGCCTGGTGCTTGTTTTGGTTTATAGTTTATAGTGAGGCTTGTCCTTATTGCCCGTGAGCCCAGACCCAGTTTTGGTTTCGGCACTTTAGCAGAAACCTCTCTGCGAGGTCTTCCTTCTAACCCCCTAGGGAGTAGTTAAATGTTAGTGGAAATCAGGTTTGTTGCTCGTTGTGACCTGTAGAATTGTGGTTTGAGAGAGTGAATGATTATAGAATGTCAGAGAACCAAACATTTGCGTATAGTGAAGATCACATTAGGAAATTATTAGAGACACCACCAGTGTTCACGTCTACTACTTTAAGTACAACAGCAAGAAATCAAAACGAAACCGAGAAACTACTCAGACTAAAAAAGAAGCAAATCAGGACGGACCTACATGGTCACTTTTTGCTCCAACACCTAAAAGCTGGCACAATTCCAGGAGGACTCCAAATAAGGAATATCCCGGTTATATTCACAGATGACCCCATCTATAAAAAGGGTTACAGTTACATTGAGAACAAGTGCAGCCGGGACCTCATGGTTCTAACTGTAGAGACTGCTCAAAGAATCTCCATACAACAACTGGAAGAAATAAAAACCTTGGAAAACGAAATTGAGCACAATCAATTGATTACAGACTCTAAAGCATTGCTAGAAAAAGTTGATAAAGAAATTCTCGAATTTAAGGATTTTACTATAAATCAAAAAGAAAATCAATTCCAAAAGGACAAAAAAAACTTCAACCTCGAAAAAGTGTACCCGTACTTACAAGCCGATTTTTACACAAGACCAGACTCGAGGAGATACCTAGGTGACAACCAAGGAAGATCAAACAGCAAGTTTATTACTTTCTCGGACACCTCATCAGCGTCGAGTGGAAGTGACAACGAAGGGACTAATCAGAGGAGGAATATAAATAAAAGAGGATCCTTTCAACAACAGGCCGGTCCATCAACAGCATCTGCTTCTTTTTTAGGGAGAGGCCAACAACAACCACGAGGCCGGCCCAGATACAACCAACCGTGGGAGATGTCAACACGGCGACAAAATTACAAAAATTGGTAGTATCACCGATCTTCAATATGTCTAATAAAATCCTGACACAGGCTGAAATAAGCATATTGGAAAAGGGACTTTCATTTGTCCCCACCAGACACACTAACTTTGTAAAATTAAAGACCGAGTTCCTCGAATTTTGTAGAAAACTAAAGTTGAAATCCTTCTTTTCTCAAAATATCTACAATCCACCAATAGAAACCACAGGTCTTAAGAAAAAATCTCTCTTCTGCCCACCAATAAATCAAGTGGCAAAAGAAATCATGATTTTTGAAAAAACAATTCTTTCGTCAATCACAAAGATGGAGCAACAAAGAAAATGGACTAAATTCAATATTTCATCCTTGGAAAAAATGGCCCTAGAAAACCTCAAAGGAGATACAACAGTTACAATAAAACAAGCGGATAAGGGTGGGTCCATCGTCATCTGGGACACTGTAAAATATACCGCAGAGGTAATGAGCCAACTCAACAATATCAGATGCTATAGAAAAATTCCTAATGATCCAACTAGAGAATTGCAACTACAGTTATTTTCAATCCTGGAGAAAGGTTTTGAAAATGGAGTCATTGGTAAAAAAGAGTATGAATATCTTAAATGTATCAATCCAAGAATACCTCTTTTTTACGTACTGCCTAAAATTCATAAAGATGTCAACACACCCCCAGGAAGACCAATAGTTTTGGGCTGCGAGTCTTTATTGGAACCGATCTCTAAATTTGTAGACTTCTTTTTAAAGCCAATGCTTTCCAAAGTTAAATCATACTTACGAGACACGACAGATTTTATCTCTAAACTACCAACAATACCATTTGAGGAAAATCAAGATCTACTTGTTACTCTTGACGTAACCTCGCTTTACACTCGGATTCCTCAAAACGATGGTCTGGATGCCATCCAGATATTCCTGGAAGAAAGAGAAAAACCGCTGCGAGTCCCCACGGAATTCATAATGCAACTAGCCTCATTTGCATTGAAGAATAATTATTTTAATTTCAACGGAGAATTTTTCCTTCAAACTAGTGGAGTAGCGATGGGGTGTCCGTTCGCTCCAGAGCTAGCTGTATTATTCATGGCACTCTATGAAGAGAAATTTATCTACCAAAACAACCCTTTTTCGGAAAATATCACAAGTTGGAGTCGATATATCGACGATGTTTTTATGACTTGGAGAGGAAGCGAGGACGATTTGAAACACTTCTATGAGTGGTTAAATTCAAGCACGCAAGAAATAAAATTTAGCATGAACCATTCTAAAATAAAGATGGCTTTCCTGGACGTTGAAGTCCAACCAACAGAAGAGGGTTTAATCACTACCCTCTTTAAGAAGCAAACAGATCGCAATAAAGCCCTCCATTTTAAGAGCAATCACCCACGCAATTTGAGGGAAAATCTGCCATTTGGGCAATATCTTCGAATAAAGAGAAATTGTCATCATAAGGATGAATATTTCTTCCATGCCAACAACCTTACTGAAAATCTACTAGCAAGAGGGTACCCGAAGAAATTGTTAAAAAGGGTAATGAAGAGAGCGTGGTGGGTTCCCAGAGAAACTCTTTTAGAAAAAAGAGAAAAACTACTTCTCAATCGAATAGTGTGCGTCTCGACCTTCTGTCCCAACTCCAATCAACTAAAAGAGACTATCCTACAAAACTGGAATCTCGTAGAGAACGTCGACGATTCCCTAAAACAAAAACCGCTATTCGCATATAAAAAGGACCAATGTGTGGGCAATCATCTAGTAAGAGCAGCACTAAAAAAGAAAGATCGGCTGACAGTTTGCACCTACGTAGGGTTGCCACCTCTGAAAGGACACCACAAATGCGGATCGTGCATTTGCTGTGATAGCACGGAAGAAGGGTCATTATTTCAGCATGGTAATGTGTTCTGGAAACATGATAGATTTTCTAATTGCAAATCCCGCTATGTCATCTACGGGGTGAAATGCCCTTGCAATAAACTGTATATTGGCAAAACAAGCCAAGAAGTGAGGTGTCGCATTACGCAACACAAATCACGAATCAAAAAGAATGTCATTTCAGCTACATTGGTCAATCACTGGCACACAGAAAAACACACAGTCAATGATCTAAAGTGGACTGTGATTGCTAAGATCGAAAAGGACCAGAGAGGCGGGGACATCGAAAATAAACTTGCCCGCAGTGAGGCAATGCTAATTATTAAATTTAACACTACAGCGGAAGGCCTCAATGAACTGTCGGAACTCTACCGTCTATGAGACTATCAAGCTTTCAGCCTCTACACAGTGGACCTATTGGTCTAACGCTTGCGCCGGTCTCAATGTACCACAATGCACCTTTTACATCTGACTCAATGCACCATAATGGTTTAGTCGCACCTGACCGTGTAAATGGGAATATTTCAGAGAAACCACTTTCCGACAGATAACAGGCACCAATATTCATCATTATTATTATTATTATTATTATTATTAATGAGTTTTAATATAGCGCCTGGTTACCATTAGGCATCCCCGCGCTCATCCAGAGAGAGACGCCACCCTACTAAGAACAAAAAAGATTAGACTGGGAACAGAAAAGTTTTAAAAAGTTTACGGAACCGTAAAAAGCTCGCTTCCGAGCGCAGGTACAAAGGGAGGGAGTTCCACAGGGTGGCCACGTTTATGGAAAATCTTCTGCCCCCGGTTCTTGCCTTCCTCACCCTCAAAACCTGCAGCAGATGTTGATGGTCAGAGCGGAGGGAGCGGGAGGCCTTATAAGATTGAACCATATCTCCAAGGATAGGTGGGCCTTTCCCCAGTAGAACTTTGTGGGCTACACAGAGTGCCTTAAATTTCACCCTCTCTCTGACGGGAAGCCAATGTAGCGCCTTCAGTGCAGGGCGAGCCGACTGACGCCTAGGAAGATCCGTCAGAAGCCTGGCGGCCGCATTCTGCACTTGCTGCAGTTTATTTAAGGTGGATTCTGGGGCACCCAGAAACAATACATTGCTGAAGTCAAGCCGCGAGATGATAAGCCCCTGAATGAGTAACCTTCTGGAGGCCACTGGAAGGAGAGGTAGAATCTTCCGGGCTGATCGGAGCAGGCCAAAACACACGCCTGAGATCTTTTTTGCGTGTGTTTTGAAGGACAAATCCTGCTCAAGCCACACCCCCAGGCTCTTGATCTCCTGCTTGGGGGTGGGTACGGGTCCCAGGCAGCTGGGCCAACTGCTAGGTGATAAAGAGGGGGGGGAGTTCCCCAGCAGCATCAGTTCCGTCTTGGAGCCATTGAGCTTAAGCGCTGAACTACACATCCACGTGAAGATCTTATCCAGACACGTGTGCAGCCGGTCGGGATGGTGAGCCAATTGGGGAAGACCTACCACCAGCTGGGTATCATCAGCATAGCTGATGATCTTAATACCCAGAGGCAGTACCACACTCTCCAGAGGGGCCATGTAAATGTTAAATAAGGTAGGGCTCAACGAAGAGCCCTGTGGCACACCACACTGGAGAGGTACTGAGGATGATTTCTCGTGGCCTTCCCACACCTCAAATGTCCGACCTTCCAAGAAGGAAGCGAACCACTTGAGGGCCATCCCGGAGACCCCCACCCCCGACAGCCGTCGGAGAAGCACCTGATGGTCTACGGTGTCAAAGGCAGCACTTAGTTCCAGGAGGATCACTGCCACCGATCCCCCTGAATCCAAAATGCTCCTTGCATTCTCCACGACTGCCAGCAGGGCAGTATCGGTCCCCTGACCAGGGCGGAAGCCAGTTTGGGAATTGCCCAGAAGAGAATTGGACTCCAAGAAGCCCGAGAGGCGACTATTCACCAGCTTCTCCGCCACCTTACTAAGGCCGGGGAGCAGGGAAATAGGCCTGAAGTTGGCAAGGTCGGCTGGATCTAGGTTAGGCTTCTTCAAAAGAGCCTTCACAACCGCTCCTTTCCAGCTAGGGGGTACCAC
This sequence comes from Lissotriton helveticus, assembly GCF_964261635.1. Classification (NCBI taxonomy): domain Eukaryota; kingdom Metazoa; phylum Chordata; class Amphibia; order Caudata; family Salamandridae; genus Lissotriton; species Lissotriton helveticus. The sequence goes on from NC_136060.1 coordinate 377,435,991, forward strand.
TCCTTGGGTGAGAGACAGGTTTATAAGGTCCGTCACTGGCCCACCGATGATAGGGGCTACCTGCTTCAGATACTTCATGGGTGCAGGGTCTTTCGGAGAACCACTTTTCATGGTTGTCAGAGCTGTAAGGACTTCTTCCACCGTGACAGGGCCAAGAGAGACCAGCTCTGCAGATCGCACCATGGGCTGAGGCCCTAGGCTACCATCCGAGAGAACATCCTCGGTTAGCCGGGGAAGAGATGCAAGGATGTTATCAATTTTAGTTTTGAAAAAAGAGGCCAGTTCGGAGCATTTCTCGCGTGGGTCCTCGTGAATGACCTGAGGTTCGGGGGTTTTCAGAAGTTCTTTAATGACCCTAAACGATTCCTTCGAGGAGTTGGCCGCAGAGCCAATTCTCTCCGCAAAGAATCCAGATTTAGCTGCCCGAATAGCAGATTTGTAGGTACTAAGAGCCGACCGATATTCTTTCCGGCTCGTTTCGCTCCAATCTTTCCTCCAGGTCCGCTCCAGCCTCTTGCAGCCCTTCCTCAATGTCCTCAGCTCAGATGTATACCAGGGCGCAGATCCCACACTCTTACCCCTAGTAAGTTGTTTCTTTTTGGGGAGGAGAGCATCCAGAGAGTTAGTGAGCCAGGTGTTAAGATTCTCATCCGCAACTAGCGGGTTAAGCCCAGGGAGAGGCCGTGACGCCTCCAATTGTGCCGCCCAAGTATCAACTGGGAGCCTAGACCAGGTTCTATCCATGGTGTAAAACCTAGGGGCCAGCGCAGGTAAGATGTCAAACTGCAACTGGGCAGGCACCATAAAGTGGTCTGTCCAAGGCAGAGCCAGCGGTGGAAGTGCTCTAAGGCCAACCGAGTTGGAAAATATAGGGTCCAACAGGTGGCCTTTCCCATGTGTGGCACCCGAATTAGCCAGGTTGATCCCAAAGGCTTTGAGATCACCTAGCAGATCTACTCCTAGGGAATTGGAGGGGTCGTCCAGGTGGATGTTCAGATCACCTAAGATGACAAAGTTACCGGTCAAGGAGGCAAGGAGTGCGGTTGTTTCTAGGAGAGAGTTGACAAAATTTCCTGGGGTTCCCGGAGGGCGGTAAATAAGCAAACCCGCCATAGATGCAGTAGGTGATAAGCGGAGGGAGAACTGATAGCTCTCACAATCGCTCACCCCTCCATCCTGAACCTTACAGACTAATGAGTCCCTATAGAGAATGGCGACTCCTCCTCCCCTCCCCACCGGCCTATCTCGATGTAATATAAGAAAGCCAGGAGGAAGTGCTCTGGCAATGTCAGGGCCCGAGCTGGAGGTAATCCAGGTCTCAGTTAGAAATAACACATCCAGCTCGTGGTCCAGGATGAGGGAATTGATCTCAATAGCATGACTAGGTAGAGACCGACAGTTCAGTAACGCCAAGGAGATCACTGACTTAGCAGAAGCCGTATTCTGACCACCAGTGCAAACCCTACACGGCAGAAACGGGAGCGATCCTTCCTGGGCGAAATTGCAAGTAGTAGGGTGGAGAGTCCGCCAGGACATAAGTTCCTCCCTCCCATACCTTGATACGCTCAGATGGATCAAGCATAAGGACCAGCCCTGAGCCCGTCTGGGCCCGGACGGGCACAGACGGGCTGAACTCTGGTGTAACTCCGGCGTCAGTCCGGCGTCCCCGCTGCGCGTGACCGCTGCGCGTAAGCATGGCTGCCTAAATAGTCTCCAACCGAAATAGAGAGAGGACTTGCTGGCGCGCTGGGACCCACTCACCCAAGATGGCCGCCATGAGTCAGGGGCGAGGGACCCGCTAAACGCGGTGCTTTCAGCCGATTACAGTGCAGGTATGGTGACAGAGGTGGGGGTGTGCGAGGCCAGGCAGGTAAGAACAAGGAATAAGGCTAAAATACAATATTAAAGCTAATGGAAAAAACGGGTAATTAAAACACAGGCTGCACAGAAAACAGGCGCTGCATAGATAGCGCTCGCGCTGGAATGAGGCGAGCGCTCAACCAAGCCTTCCTAAATAGTCTCCAACCGAAATGGAGAGAGGACTTGCTGGCGCGCTAGGACCCACTCACCCAAGATGGCCGCCACGAGTCAGGGGCGAGGGACCCGCTAAACGCGGTGCTTTCAGCCGATTACAGTGCAGGTATGGTGACAGAGGTGGGGGTGTGCGAGGCCAGGCAGGTAAGAACAAGGAATAAGGCTAAAATACAATATTAAAGCAAATGGAAAAAACGGGTAATTAAAACACAGGCTGCACAGAAAACAGGCGCTGCATAGATAGCGCTCGCGCTGGAATGGGGCGAGCGCTCAACCAAGCCTTCCTAAATAGTCTCCAACCGAAATGGAGAGAGGACTTGCTGGCGCGCTGGGACCCACTCACCCAAGATGGCCGCCACGAGTCAGGGGCGAGGGACCCGCTAAACGCGGTGCTTTCAGCCGATTACAGTGCAGGTATGGTGACAGAGGTGGGGGTGTGCGAGGCCAGGCAGGTAAGAACAAGGAATAAGGCTAAAATACAATATTAAAGCAAATGGAAAAAACGGGTAATTAAAACACAGGCTGCACAGAAAACAGGCGCTGCATAGATAGCGCTCGCGCTGGAATGGGAATCATCCACTTAAGATGTCCCACCCGCATGTGAAACCTACAGTTCGGGACCGTTCGATCCATCTTCAAATTGCACCGCAAACTACACTTCCCATAATTCCAAAGAGTAGGAAGGACTCTCGCGCGCCACGATATTGGGGACTGACGCCATCACACAGGCGTCTTCCATCTAAGGAGGCGGTGGATGCTCGCAGCCATTGAACTTGAGGAACGCGGCTGTTCTCCAAATACAGTCTCAACGGGTAAGGAACTGACCGAACACGTCCAAGGACACGCTGGAGCATTCAGCAATACGGCCGCTATATCCAATTTATTCTAAAAGCCTTCCCCTGCTTTTTCCCACACAGGGACTGATTCTAATCCGGGACGGTTCCCCTCGGCGGATGCCCAATATACGCTGCTTCCAAAAAAAACTTAAAGTAAGCGTCTAAACTTCCATCGTCTTTTGCACACAACCAAACAATGCCATACCCCATAATTAACCCCCGCCTTTCTGTCATACAGATTCCCACACTCCAACTTACTAATACGGTACAAATGGATGAATGTGAGTATTTTCTTGATTATTGAATTGTGGCCAGCATTTATGATTTCAACAGCAGTGTTGTTGAGCAGCAAACGTGCACTCTAAGCTTGGTGTTGCTTTTCAATTTCAGAATTCTTGAGGTACAAGAAAACAAGCACCTTGAGGTAGGAGTAGTCTATCTTTTCATTTGGTTGAGCAGTGACACACAGGTGGTCGTCTCTGGAGACTGACCGTTTCTTGTCTTTTTAATTCACAGCTACGTGGTCCTGATGAGAATTCCCTCAAAACATTGGGTTTTCGAAACGCGTAGACCGTTGCATACAACACTAGGATAATTTCTAGAAATAACAATTCATTTCCTAAAATGTTCTACAGGATTTCCCGTGTTGTTTTCCTTTAAATCAAATTTATTTAAAATTATTTGTTATGTGAAAACTAAATGTCAAATGTTTTTTTTGTTTGTGAGGGTATGTATGTATGGTGGAAAGTGGTACCAAGTATGAGAATGATTGTGTTTAATGTGGAGTGTAAATATTGTTATATATAAATATGTGAATATTGTTTAATGATGGTTTGATACAAATTGAAAAATAAAATAACAGATTTGTTGTGGAATAAATAATGGTTCCAAAGACTTACTGATTTTTTGAGTAAGTCGTGTGGCACATTTTAGGCCCCCCTTTCTACTTAGTGGGCAATACAGGTGCTTGTTTTGGTTTATAGTTTATAGTGAGGCTTGTCCTTATTGCCCGTGAGCCCAGACCCAGTTTTGGTTACGGCTACCACTCCAAGGAGCATCTTGGCGCTCAAAGCAAACTTGGCTCGAATAGGTTGGTGGACTGAACCAACACAAAGCACATTACACACTCTACACTAGAGCCCTACATGCAGCGTCAGTAAGGGAGAAAATCCAAGTCTTCAAGGATTTCCTGAAATGGCTCTCCTTGGACATAAGTCGAAGCTGAAGTGGCAGTTTGTTCCAGGCCCTTGAACCCACCTTTAGTGACCAGTCTAAATCTGGGAATTACCAAAAGGTTTTGGTTAGCCGATCTCAAGCAACGTGCTGGCTGATAATGTTTAAAGCCCTTGGACAAATATCTGGTCCTTGTGACTGAAAGGCTCTGAAGGTGATAACAAGCACCTTAAATAATACGCGCTTGTGTATTGGTAGCCAATGGAGAGTTTTTAGCGCGGCCGAAGCAGATGACTTTCTTGGCCACCGAAGTACTAGACGGGCAGTGGCATGCTGGACTAGCTGCAGCCTGTGAAGCACTGCTTTGTTGGTTCCTGCATACAGGCTATTGCAGTAGTCCAGTCTGGATGTTATCAAAGCCACTGCCACTGTTTTCCTTGCTGCGAGAGGAAGGAGGTCGAAAAACTTCCTGAGTGATCTAATAATGTGAAAGCACATGCAAGCCACACCTACCGCTTGCTGCTTGAAAGACAATTGGTCATCAAACTTGATGCCCAAGTTGCGAGCAGACAAAATAGTATTTGGAGGGGCTTCAGCATCTTCGGGCCACCATTGCTTAGGGGAAAACAGATTTTGAGGGCCGAAAGGCAATATTTCCGTCTTTCCGGAATTGCATTTGAGGTGATTGTTATTCATCCACTCAAATGTGGCCGTGAGGCAGTTTTTAAGGTTTTCCTCTGCTCCAGGCAGCTCCCTGTCCAATACCAGAATCAGCTGCGTATTGTCAGCATATGATATTGTACTAATCTGGTAGGAGGCGATTAGATCCATCAGGGGTGCCATGTAAAGGTTAAAAAGTACAGGGCTCAAGCTAGAGCCCTGGGGGACCCCTGGACTGATGACTTTAAATTCGCCTAATACCGTAACTTGACGTCTCTGGTTAAGGAAATTCCTGAACCACGTCAATACCACTCCTCCCATACCTGCGTTACAAAGACGGTCAATCAAGATTGTATGTGAGACCGTATCGAAGGCCGCCAATAGGTCGAGTAAAATCAAGACGGCCTTCTTCCCTTGGTCCATAGCCATTCGCAAGGTCTCTGCCGTAAACAAGAGGGCAGATTTGGTCGAATGTTTGGATCTAAACCCTGATTGATTTGCGTGCAGGATGTTATTCTCCTCGAAAAAGTTCGTAAGTTGGATGTTAACGAATTTTTCGGTCAGCTTGAACACCACAGAGAGCAGGGAAATGGGACGCAGGTTGGAAAGAGTGGTTGAGTCCGGTAAAGCCTTTTTCTGAAGTGGTGTAACCGCTGCGAGCTTCCAATTGCTCGGATTTCTGCCGTGGCAAGAGATGAATTAATGATGCTGTTAATGCTTGGATTTACCTCCTCAACCAGCGCCCGCAAAACCATAGGCGGACAAGGATCAAATGGAGATCCAGATTTACTTGCTAGGATGGCTTGGTAAGACTCCTCTAAAGAGATGGGCATGAATGAATCGAAGTAGATGGTATTGGTTGATTCATAGCCCAACCTCGCCTTTTCAGACTTCAACGGGTTAGATGGCACAGAAGGAAAATCCTTCACGATGTCAGAGATCTTCTTCTCAAAATAGTTAGCAATGGCATTGCAAAGAGATAACGTGGGGGGAATTTTTTGAGACAGGGATGTAGGGTTAATAAAACTGGTAACGATCTTAAAAATCTCCTTCTGTCCATTGCCAGAAGAGGTGATAGCCTCTAAATAATGTGCTTTTTTCGCCAACTTAATAGCGGCGTGGTACTTCCTACGGGCAGCTTTATATGTGTCTAATGAGAACCACGGGGCGCTCTTTCTGTTTTTAACACAGCTTGGGTTATTATACTTCTTCGCTAGAGACAAGGACGAGCCGAATGTCGCCATCCACTCATTGAGCTGCAGGTTGTCAGTCTGATTGTGGCCAGTTAATACAGGTTTACTGTCTCTAAGTTTCTCCAGGAGGTCTGACCGGGTAAGTGAATTTTTCCAATCAGGTTTATGACTGGCAGCACTTGTTCTCAAACATTTTGCCGGGGCCATATGTTTTAAAGAAAGATCAAACGGAATGAATTTGTGGTCTGACCAAATTTGGGCACACGGGAATCTAACTATCAGACTGTCTGAATTAGAGCAGATACAGTCTAACACATGACCTGCAATATGAGTAGATTCCAGCGTTAGCAGGGTGAGACCAAGGATTTTAATGATGTCCATAAAACAACTTGTCCCCGGCTCCTTAGGGGAGTCTAAATGGAGATTAAGGTCACCCAATACCGTACAATGGGCAAACCTAAGCGTGAGATCACTCAGCGCATCTCCAAAGCTCTCCAGAAAATCAGTGGGTGAACCAGGTGGGCGATAAATCAGTGCCCTAGAGAAGGAAAAGTAGTCGTGGATACCAAGGCAGAAAGTCATAGCCTCTGCCCCCTTAATGCCTGGCAACTCGTACGTCGTACATTTCAATGTATTGCGATATATTATTGCCAAACCTCCTCCCCGTTGCAGGGGCCTGTCTAGTCGCTGAATTAAAAATGTTGTGGAAGAGCCACTGCTATATCCGGGTTACACCAAGGACGAAGCCAGGTTTCTGTAACGAAAAGCCAGTCCAGATTCATCTCTACAATCAGGTCGTTAATGTGCTGTGCATTTTTGCACATCGACCTGGCATTAATAAGCCCCCCTCGTAGCACAGTGGGCTGAGTGTCGTCTAGGGCAGATGACACTGGAATAAACTTCGTCTTACAGTGGATGCAACAAGCTGGGCCGTCCCATGTATCTGGTAATAGGGAGTCGTGACAATCGGAGGAACACTTGTTAAGAGAGTATAACCACTCCCTGGATTGAACCTGCCCGTTTACACATGGAGCGTAGTACCTAGCCTCTACCGCTGCCTCGACGCTGACGAGCGCAGACGGGCAGGACTCTGGCTCGACTCTGGCACGACTGCGGCGCGCCCGCTGCGCATCCCCATGACAGGTTTAAATAGGGGACTCGTCTGCCCGCCTGAGCGCTAGAGCGCTCACCAAGATGGCGGCGCTAGGCGTCCCTGTCTACCCCCAAGATGGCTACAAGACGTGTGCTCCTGAAAGTAACCCGCTAAAACAGCGGTGAAAATGCCGATTATGGTGCAAGTAAGCACAGTAATTGCAATTAAAAACACGGGGCTGCAAAGTGAGTTATTTAAAATTTAACACAACAAATTTACACACGCACGTACTTCCGCGGTTTTACTAACTAAGGGCGCCTGATGCATAGAGTGCGCAGCGTTGTACCAAGATTGCCTTATCCAAGCCATGATGTAACCGAGTATGGCCAGTGCCACCCCTATAGAATAGTAAGAGCTTCCCTATCCCCACCTGCATGTACTGCCTAAAGTAATGGGAGCCTGCATCATCATGGCTTGTGTCTGTTTTTCTTGGTTGCAAGCTGAGTGAGCTGGCATTTTGCCGGCTACCACAAGTTCACGTACAAGTAATTTCTTTTGCAAAACAAGAGAAAAAGACTGGTGTAGTCTCTGACTCTCTGACTATGTAGTAGTGAGTCCATAGTGCTGCTAGTAGAATTCCTGAAACTCCCACTAATGTCACAGGCCTACAAAGATGGCGGAAAGATACATGCCAAAATGTTATACTGTGCTTGCAAGTTGCTAGTGTTACTGTGAGACAACTTTCTGTTGAATTATTTTGAGTTAATGTTACAGACTATTGGCTACAGTATTTTTCTTTCTTTCTTCATATAAATGCTCTGCAACAAAAAAAGCTCACCCGGAAGGAGATGGCTGTCCGGGTCAGGGCCCGTAAGCTATAGGCCATTTGTGCCGAATATCGGCGGCTGTGGCCTCGGGAGCAGGAGGAGGAGGAGGTGGCAACTACTGCATCCTCCTCCAGTGCCCCCGGGGCCACCAGCCAGCAGCCTCCCGCGAAATGGTGCCGTGGCCCGACAGCCACACGCCGCCACCGCACAGCAGCAAAAACAACAGCTGCCCCCCCCCCCCAGAGCCTGGATGGCACGTCTGCGCCACCTCTGAAAGAGAGTGGACTACCTTGAATGCTTGGCAGAGAAGCAACAGCGCCAGCTCCGGGACCTCCGCAAAGAGCTGCGAGACCAACTGTCCACAGGACACAGCCGGAGGAAGTGACTGCCCCTTGCCCCTTTTTAAAGACTGTTGGAGGGGGGGGGAATTGGGCGTTGGGGAAAGGGACTTTGGACATTGGTTGGGGTTAGGGAGGGGGGTGAGTTGGGATAGTTTATTTATGTTAGGGGAAATATATTTATTTATTTTACATACTTAAACATAGTATACGCGTTTATATTGTTTTGTGTTGTGGTGGGCGGGATTACTGTACGTATGGTTTCTTCAAACTTACCAGCATGAATTATCTAAACATCCAAAAATGTACAAAAGTGCCACTAACAGAGTTAGTGAATTCAATTGTCCTACTAGTACTTTACCTGACCTGCCCTCAGGACACCCCCGCGCCGCACGGCCACCAGCTGTAGCGTGTGTGTTCCTCCCCGCTGCTGACCTCAGCCTCGCTGAACTCGCCCCGAAGACTCCGCCGTAATATCGTGATTGTGATTGACTCTGTCTGCTTTCTTTCGTTTTTTGCATCATTCTGTACTGTCCCCCATATTGTTGGTTTAGATTGCCTGTTTCCCATATTGTCTCCCATATTGTTGCTCTGTGCCGTTTCCCTCTTTCCCCCTGTGCCCCCCACCCCGCTCCCTGCTTCCAGCCGCCTGCGGGCGGCCACGCCCCCTTTTTCCTTCTGTGCCCTCCCCGCTCCCAGCTCCTCCTCCCTCCCTCCCACTTCGCCATAAATGGCGACCGTGCGTACGCGCAGCGTTGACGCGCAGCGGGCGTGCCGAAGGTAAGCCCGTCTGCGCCCGTCCGCGCCTGGACCGCGCCCAGTGCCAGGACCCCTGGCCCCCACCGTCGGAAGACGACCCGATTGACCTACGACGCCACCGAACTCCGGCGGGATCCCTGGATGCTACCAAGCCACCCCGAGGCGCACCCACGGACCCTTCAGCTGCCACTCCTGCAAGTTCTCCTGCATCCGGACCTGCACCGCACCCGCACCCACCAAGCCGAGAACCAACAGCAACCACCTGAAGTGCATCCTGCTCAACACCCGCTCCGTCCACAGACACGCCATCGAGCTTTGGAACCTCCTCGACACAACATCACCAGACGTCGCCTTCCTCACGGAAACCTGGATGAACGCCTCCTCAGCGCCCGACATCGCCATCGCCATCGCCATCCCAGACGGCTACAAGATCATCCGGAGGGACCGCGGCAACCAGACCGGAGGAGGCATCGGCATCATCCACAGGAACACCATCCGCATCACGAGCAACTCCGACGACACCCTCACAACCGCCGAACACCTGCACTTTCAGATCCACACCGACCCCAAGACCACCCTCAGAGGCACCCTCATCTACAGACCCCCGGGACCACACACACAATTCAGCGAAGACATCGCCGACTTCATCAGCCCGCACGCTCTCCCCTCCGCTGACTACATCCTCCTCGGGGACCTCAACTTCCACCTGGAGAACAACAACGACCGCAACACCAACACCCTGCTGGACAACTTCGACACCCTCGGCCTCAAGCAGCTGGTGACCACCCCCACCCACTACGCCGGACACACACTCGACCCCGTCTTCTCCTCCAGCAAGGACATCTCCTTCAGCCATGCCACCGGATTCCACTGGACGGACCACAGCTGCGTCCACTTTAGCTACAAAAAGAACACCACCACCAGCAACAGGTTGCACGCAGAAGATGGAACAAGATCACAGCCGACCAGCTCGCCGCCTCCCTGAGCCAGGACCCCCCCCCCTCAAGCTCAGCGAACCCCAGCCAGGCCGCCAACAACCTCACGAAGTGGATCAGCAACTGCGCAGATGACCTCGCCCCACTGAGGACCCCGCCCAACAGACCCGGCAGCAAGAAAGCACCATGGTTCACCGACGAACTCAAGAGCTCCAAGAGGAACTGCCGAGCCCTCGAGAGAGCCTGGCGCAGAGACCCAACACCAGACAACATGACCACCCTCAAGCTCGCCACTCGAAAACACCACCAACTGATCCACACCACCAAGAAAACCGCATTCAAGGAACGACTGGACAACAACGCCCACAACAGCAAGGAACTCTTCAACATCGTCAAAGAGCTCTCCAACCCCAGCGCCGGAAACAACGACATCACCCCATCACAAGACCTCTACAACTCCCTCGCCTCCTACTTCCATAACAAGATCGCGGACATACACAACAGCTTCAGCACAGAGCCGACGCGGATCACTGAAATACTATCGAGGGACAGAATATCGACCAACAAAAATATCGTTGACAAAATATCGAGAGACAAAATATCGAGTTTCTATCTACAAACAGGTAAGTACAAAAATATCGAGTTAAAAATATCGTTTACGGGGAGGAGCCAAGATGGCGATCGGAACAGTCGCATAACCGCCTCGCTCCGTGATTTCTTCCTCCCCGCCACCTATCCTGTATTTCATCCTGTTCGGGGTGTTCCGAATTTGGTCACCAAGGAAAAGCCTTCACTTACCATCCTTGTCCGGGGCTCTGGCGTGCAGTCATTTCGGCGTTCTGCCCTTGTTGCCTTGCTGGCCTTCCCGGCCCTGACGCCGGGGCCTCGAGTGCTGTGCTTGCCCGGAGATGTTCGGAGTACCGGCGGTCCGGAACCGCTGGAGAGACCCGATGCTGGGAGCCTGAGAGCCGCGGGCCGGAAGCCCTGGAGCGGACCCACCCCCGCGGGTGGGCCACCCCGTATGTCCGATTGCCTGCCGGCCCGAAGAAGAGAAGCCGCGCTGTCCGGCACCCCTCAAGTGGGTAGCCCACTCCTGTTGCTTGTCCCGCCCGGGGTCCGGTGCTGGGCTCCCCCCGAGTGTTGTGGGGAGCACGCCCGTTCTTCTGGTGACTCTCCTTTCTCCGCCGAGCGCCATCCGCCGCGGACCGGTTGTGTGCCCTGGGGCCGCCGGTGCTCCTGGTGGACTTGGAGGCGCCTACGATGATGGCGGCGGGCGCTGTGCTTAAGATGGCGGATGGCCCCTCGGAGAGTCTTTCTCCTGGAGACAGGGAAGTTGCTGCATTTGTCCTCTCCAGCCCTCGTTTGATTCGGGCGGCCCCTACTCGGAGTGCTGTCTTGTCTGCCCTGGCTGCTCTGGGGATCGACCTGTCCTTGAAATGCCGAGACTTGGAGTCGCGGATCTCCGCCATGGCTGCTCCGCCATTTTGTGACGCGGTGTCGTCTTCCCGAATTGTGATGGTTGAAACTTCTCCGGATGCTGTGCTGGGATCTCCAGCTGGGTGTTTGATTCTATGGGATCATGTGGACCCGGTGCCGATGCTGCAGTGTTTCCTACATCCTGATTTCTCTGCTTCGTGCTGGACAGCCCAGATATTGTGCTTGGCCACGTGGATCGTTGAGGTACTTTTGCATTCTGACTGCTGCCGAGTTCTCCTGGTTGCTTCTTGTTGGCCGGGACGGTGTTTTGCGGAGATCCCACTGGCCTTCCTGGACTGGTATGGACCCACTGTATCATTCTGCTTTTCGGCCGTGGCGGAGTCTGGAAGCTCGACTCTTCATAAAAGTGGACAGGGGTGATTGTGCCGGAGTACCTGTGGGACCCTTTTAAATGGCATCTCCAGGCCTCATTATTTTGGTTAGTTCTTGTTTTTCATCCTTGTGTGGGCTTTTTTTCAATATCCTTTTTGACCTCGATTGGTGATCCGTTGTTCCGGGCGGGGTAGTATTCCATGTTTCGATCGCTGGCTCCTCTCCTCTCCTGTCCTTCTTTTTCCTCTCCTTCTCTCTCTTTCTTCTTTCTCTTTCTTTGTTATTATTCCCTTTCTCTTTCTTCTATATTTCGGGTGACTCTGGGCGACAGGCACGCTGTTTAGTGGGGTAGGCCGTAGCCATTACAGTGATGTGGGTGGGGGGGTGTTTGTTATTTTAGTTTGTTTTGTTCTATGGTCCCTTTTTCCTTTTTCAGGGGGTGGGCTATGTCCCTTTGTTTTCACTCCTTTGTTTCGTACGTGTCCGCACTTTCTCCTTTTCCGGGGCGGGAGGGCTGTACATGTGGCGTCCACGTTATTTGTTTGCTGACATTTGACCTTTATTTTTGAACCTTTGCTGGGCGTGGGATGTCTTTGGGCTTCGCCCTACTACGGTAATTTGATTGCGTGGGGGGCTGTCTCCCTCCCGCCCCCCCCCTCTTTTTCTGTATATGTTGCGTGACGCCCGGTAGATATGGTTGCTGCCTCCTCTATAAAATGTAAAATGAAACCTTTCTTATCCTGGCGCTGACTGTTTAACGTCTTTATTTCACGTCTATCCTGTATTCATTCTATTGTACGCATTGATGTTGCCCCTTTTTTGACTCTCCTGCTTTTGCGGCCGCCCCCTGTGGTTGTAGGCCTGCGCTTGTACTTCTACGTGTCTTTCAATAAAGGTTTTAAAAAAAAATAAAAAAAAAATATCGTTTACAAAAATATAGTTGTAAAAAATATCGACTTTAATAAAAACAATGTTTAATTACATTAATATAAAAATGAATTACTAAAATATACTTAACAATAGTTAAAATAACTTTTAATAATTAAATAATTAATGAAAGTAAAAAAATAATATTTTTTTAATCATATTTCTTAATACATATATATATAGTAACAAAATGTAATTAAATAATAGCCAATATTATTAACGTACAAATACAAAAGAGTAAAAATTACTATTCCCACTCCAGTGGGTGCAACAGTAGGGAAAGCGTTGGATAGCGTAGGGGTTAAAATTACTATTCCCACTCCAAAGAGTGCAACAGTGGATATATGACGTTACAACGCAACTTTTACAACGCACTACCATTACAACGAACTTTTTACAACGCAAAAACTATTACAACGCATGTTTTTACAATGCATGTTTTTACAACGCAGATACCTTTACAACGCATACCATTACAACGTAAGTATTGGTAAGTATATAATAATTTTTTTAATTTAAATTATTTAAAAATAATTTAATATAATTTAATTTAATTTCATTTCATTAAATTAATTTAATGTAAATTTAATTTGACTTTATTTTTACACTGTACCCCTGTACCCCAAAAACCCAAAACTGACCCTGAACCCTAAAAAAAACCCTTTACCCAAAAACCCAAAACTGACCCTGAACCCTAAAAATACCCCTTTACCCAAAACTAAAAACTGACCCTGAACCCTAAAAATACCCCTTTACCCAAAAACTAAAAACTGACCCTGAACCCTAAAAATACCCCTTTACCCAAAAACTAAAAACTGACCCTGAACCCTAAAAATACCCCTTTACCCAAAAACTAAAAACTGACCCTGAACCCTTAAAATACCCCTTTACCCAAAAACTAAAAACTGACCCTGAACCCTAAAAATACCACTTTACCCAAAAACTAAAAACTGACCCTGAACCCTAAAAATACCCCTTTACCCAAAAACTAAAAACTGACCCTGAACCCTAAAAATACCCCTTTACCCAAAAACGAAAAACTTGTAAACTTGGGGATTTATAGAGCGCAGTTGTTGCCCGAAGGCGTCCAAGCGCTAGGATAACCGTGACCTACAGAGAACAAGGAGGGGGAAAAATAACGGTTTTAGCAAGCGGATGTGAATAGGTGAGTCTTCAGTTGCTTGCGAAACATAGTAAGGTTCTGAGTGGCTCTGATATGAAATGGCAGAGTATTCCAGGCCTTGGCTGCGTTGTACATGAACGTCCTTCCGCCGGTTCTAGATCTTTTTATTCTTGGGACTACTGCTAAGAGAGTCTGGCTGGAACGAAGACTACGATTTGGGATGTAGTGGGTGATCAGATCACGGGCGATGACTGGTCCCATGTCCCAGAAGGCTTGATGGGCTATACATAGCGCCTTGAACAGAACTCTCTGTCGGACCGGTAGCCAATGAAGGCTAGTCAGTCCGGTCCTCACTGAGTGTCTATAAGGGATTTTAAGTAGAAGGCGAGCTGCGCAGTTCTGCACAGTTTGCAACCTACGAAGGGTGTATTCTGGAGCACCCAGATAAAGTGCGTTGTTGAAATCAAGACGAGAGTGGATGAGACCTTGAATGGCAGCCTGTTTGGCTTCCATGGGAAGGAGGGGGAAGATTTTATTTAGCACTCTCAAAATGCCAAAACAGGTGGCTGACAGTTTAGTGGCTTGGACATTGAAAGATAGTGAACTGTCCAGCCACACACCAAGGCTTTTGATGGTGTTTTTTGGGGCTGGAGGGGGTCCTAGGCATGGGGGCCATAGGGCAGGGGGAAATGCCAGCTCTGATGGTCCTAGGAGCATGAGCTCAGTTTTTTCTCCGTTCAGTTTCAGGGATGATGATGACATCCAGTTCCTCACTTCCTTCAGGCATTCTCTGAGCCCGCCTGGCGCGGTTCGAGATGCTTCCTGCGCCAGTGAGACCACCAGCTGCGTGTCGTCCGCATATGAGATGATTTTGACTCCAAATGGGCGGACGACACTAGCTAGCGGTCTCATATATAGGTTGAATAAAGCAGGGCTCAGAGAGGAGCCTTGAGGTACTCCACAATTTAGAGGTCTGCTGGAGGAAACTGAATCGCCATCAAAGACCCTGAAGGATCTGTTCCCCAGAAAGGATTCAAACCATGCCCAAGCTTTATCCTTAATCCCCACACAGGACAGGCGGCTCAGTAAGGTATCATGACTGACCGTGTCAAAAGCCGCACTTAGATCAAGGAGGATCACTGCCACATCCTCCCTGATCCAAGATTTTTCTTGTTTCCTCTATGACCATGAGGAGGGCGGTCTCTGTCCCGTGCTTAAGTCTGAAACCCGTCTGAGTGGGATCCAGTATGTGGTGGTCCTCTAGATAGTTCACTAACTGTTGGTTCACATATTTCTCCAAAACCTTGCTCAACCAAGGGAGCAGAGAAATAGGGCGGTAGTTGGCCAACTCAGACGGGTCCAGATTGGGTTTCTTGATCAGTGACCTAACCATAGCCTGCTTCCAAACGGTTGGAACGGTGCCAGAGGAGATGGAAGAGTTTAGTACCTCTCTGATGACGGGCAGGATGGTATGGGATGCTGCCATTAGGATGTCAGGAGGGGCAGGGTCGGCCGGAGAACCTGATTTGACACTGAGGGCTAGTGATTCTAAAGTGGAGAGGTCTAGTGGGGGAAAGTGAGTTAAACTGTACGGAGTGGGGGAATGTGGCAGGCTAGGAAAGTTATTAGGTTGACCAGACGGGCCAATGTTTGGGGAAGAAAAAGTTGAGTACATTTTGTTGATTTTCTGATAAAAGAATTCGGCAACGTCATTACATTGGGTGACAGATTTCTCGACATGCATCGCAGGGGATGGGTTCGTTAACTTTTTAATGATCTGGAAGATCTCTTTGGGTTTAGATCTAGCATTCAGGATTTTATCGGCGAAATACGTCGACTGAGCTGCTTTTATTTGAGTTTTGTACTCGTTAACGGTTTCACGGTACCGGGTTTTATTATCAGCCGATTTGTCTAAACGCCAGCGTCTTTCCGCTCTTCTACAAAGACGCTTTTTTTCTCTAAGAGACTGGGTGTACCAAGGGGCGTTTTTTTGGGGCCGCTTCAGTACAGTCTTACTCATTGGGAGAGTAGAGTCAAGAGTGTGAGAGTTCCAGTTGGTATATGCCTGGTTTGCTAGGGCAGGATCCTCCTGAATCTCTGGTTGTGAGCTAGCCATTTTGATGCACCACTTATCAACTTCAAGGCGTGGCCAAGCTCGCCTGAGTTTGGTGGTGGGGGCAGGTGGAGAGAGTTTAAGTGTGGTCCATTTAAAGGGGATTAAAAAGTGGTCAGTCCAGGGTAAGGTGATGCCTGGGTCCACTATGATCTCAGAACAATTTGAAAAAATTGGATCCAGTAAATGGCCTTTTTCGTGGGTGGGAGAGGAGACAAGTTGAGTGAGTTGTAGAGCTGCTAAATCCTCTAATAGGATAGCGGCTGTGTGGTCCGAGGGGGAGTCAAAATGTAAATTCAAGTCACCCAACACGGTAAAGTTAGAGGAGGTGCTGACTCTGTTGGCCACATTCGAAGGCAGAGTTTGAAGGAACTGCTTCGGGAGGCCGGGCGGGCGATAGATAAGAGTGCCTGAAAAGCAGATGTTAGGAGAGAGGTCGATGTTAAAACCCATGCTCTCACAGTCCGAGATGGTCTCAGGCGAGAGTCGACAATGATATTGCTCCTTATGGATGATAGCAAGGCCTCCTCCTCTCCCTTTTGGCCGGTCTTGCCGTGTTACTTGATAGCCGGTGGGGAGGGCCTCTACTATCGCCGGGTTGGAATCACTGGTAAGCCAGGTTTCCGTAAGGAACAATATATCCGGGGTGTGCTCCTCTATCAATAAGGCCATTTCGGCGCTATGCTTGGGTAACGAGCGACAGTTTAGTAGGAGCATATGGAATTCCTGTGTAGATGTTGTGCGCAGATTAGGTTTAAGGGGCGCAGAACAAGTAGGACAGGTTGATGGAAGGTCCATGGCTTGGAGGGAGTGCCGAAGGCAAGAGTTAACAGGAGGCCTTAACTTGTGGAGGGTCGCTAGCGTGTAGCATCTGTGTGCTGACGGCTGAGGGGCAAGGGGGGTGGCCCAAGTCCCGGACTCGGCGCGGACGAGCGCAGACGAGCTTGCCTTATGCGCGCCTTCGGCGCGCAATCGTCGCGCCTGCTACGCTCGTCCGCTGCGCCTCCGGTTCATGCACATTTTTGTAGTCTGAAAATCCTAGGGGGGCGTGGCCTCGGAGTGGGCGTGTCCTGCTCCGGGCGGGAAAAATGGTGTTTCCAAGTGTGGAATTGAAGCCTTCCCAGCGCTCGTTTCGCCACAGGGACAGGTGCCTGCACACAGCAGTCGTGTGCAGGTAGCAAGGGTGAGTGAAGATCAAATTACAATTTTTAAAGTTCCTAAAAACAGTGAGTGGTTCTAAAACAAGACTCCCGGCTGTGCCTCAGGAGGACAAAACGATTACCGGCGCACTATCGCCTCAGCGCGCTTTAAATACGTTCTGCTAGGGGGCGTGGCCTCGGAGTGGGCGTGTCCTGCTCCGGGCGGGGAAAATGGTGTTTCCAAGTGTGGAATTGAAGCCTTCCCAGCGCTCGTTTCGCCACAGGGACAGGTGCCTGCACACAGCAGTCGTGTGCAGGTAGCAAGGGTGAGTGAAGATCAAATTACAATTTTTAAAGTTCCTAAAAACAGTGAGTGGTTCTAAAACAAGACTCCCGGCTGTGCCTCAGGAGGACAAAACGATTACCGGCGCACTATCGCCTCAGCGCGCTTTAAATACGTTCTGCTAGGGGGCGTGGCCTCGGAGTGGGCGTGTCCTGCTCCGGGCGGGGAAAATGGTGTTTCCAAGTGTGGAATTGAAGCCTTCCCAGCGCTCGTTTCGCCACAGGGACAGGTGCCTGCACACAGCAGTCGTGTGCAGGTAGCAAGGGTGAGTAAAGATCGAATTACAATTTTTAAAGTTCCTAAAAACAGTGAGTGGTTCTAAAACAAGACTCCCGGCTGTGCCTCAGGAGGACAAAACGATTACCGGCGCACTATCGCCTCAGCGCGCTTTAAATACGTTCTGCTAGGGGGCGTGGCCTCGGAGTGGGCGTGTCCTGCTCCGGGCGGGGAAAATGGTGTTTCCAAGTGTGGAATTGAAGCCTTCCCAGCGCTCGTTTCGCCACAGGGACAGGTGCCTGCACACAGCAGTCGTGTGCAGGTAGCAAGGGTGAGTGAAGATCAAATTACAATTTTTAAAGTTCCTAAAAACAGTGAGTGGTTCTAAAACAAGACTCCCGGCTGTGCCTCAGGAGGACAAAACGATTACCGGCGCACTATCGCCTCAGCGCGCTTTAAATACGTTCTGCTAGGGGGCGTGGCCTCGGAGTGGGCGTGTCCTGCTCCGGGTGGGGAAAATGGTGTTTCCGAGTGTGGAATTGAAGCCTTCCCAGCGCTCGTTTCGCCACAGGGACAGGTGCCTGCACACAGCAGTCGTGTGCAGGTAGCAAGGATGAGTGAAGATCAAATTACAATTTTTAAAGTTCCTAAAAACAGTGAGTGGTTCTAAAACAAGACTCCCGGCTGTGCCTCAGGAGGACAAAACGATTACCGGCGCACTATCGCCTCAGCGCGCTTTAAATGACCCTGAACCCTAAAAATACCCCTATACCCAAAAACCAAAAAGTGACCCTGAACCCTAAAAATACCCCTTTAATTTAACATAATTAGCAATTAATCAATTAAATTAAATTAATTACCAATTACATTTTAATTAATTAACAAATATTTTTTAATTAACAATAAATTAAATATTACTACCAATTATTAAATTTACATATTTAATCAATTATAATTAAATTACTTCCCACCCTATTCCCCTATAAACCCACAACCCGCTACAGGAAATAAATTATTTTAATTTACACAATTAGCAATTAATCAATTAAATTAAATTAATTACCAATTACATTTTAAATAATTAACAAATATTATTTAATTACCAATTAATTAAATATTACTACCAATTAATACATTTACATATTTAATTAATTATAATTAAATTACTTCCCACCCTATTCCCCTATAAACCCACAACCCGCTACAGAATAAAATTACACAATAATTTAAAAGAATCATTAATTAAAAATAATTATAACATAAAATGACACTTTTCACACATATTATAACATAAAAAAACACTATAAATAATTAAATATTATTTAAAAAACGATATTTTTTACTATCTAGATTATATACTTGGATATTTTCACTTTCTATATTATTTACAGTTGATATTACTTCACTTACCTTAAAAACAATATTTTGGCTGTCTATATTCTGTCCTGTCGATATTTTGTCCAAACGATATTTCAAACTCGATATTCTGTCCAAACGATATTTTGGAGTCGATATTATGTCTGTGCACCAGCCGACGCACCCCACGACAGCACCTGCACCCCCCACCACCACCCTCCGCGTCTGGACCCCGATCAACACCGAGGAAACCCTACGCACGATGAACTCCATCCACTCCGGATCTCCAACCGACCCCTGCCCTCACCACGTCTTCAACAAGACCTACTCCGTCATCGCCCCACCTGCGGGACATCATCAACACCTCCTTCGACACAACGACCTTCCCGGAGAGCTGGAAGCATGCCGAACTCAGCGCTCTACTTGAAGAAACCATCAGCGGACCCCACCGAACTCAAAAACTACCGCCCCATCTCGCTCCTCCCGTTTCCGGTAAAGTCATCGAGAAGACCGTCAACAAGCAGCTGGCCGCCTTCCTCGAGACTAATGGATCCCTCGACCACTCGCAGTCCGGCTTCCGGGCCAACAACAGCACCGAGACCGCCCTCATCGCTGCCACTGATGACATCCGAGCCCTGCTCGACAACGGGGAAACAGCGGCCCTCATCCTCCTGGACCTTTCCGCGGCCTTCGACACTGTCTGCCACCGCACCCTAGAGCAGCGCCTCAGCTACGTCGGAATCCAAGAGAAGGCACTAGACTGGATCATCTCCTTCCTCGCCGGAAGGACTCAGAGAGTCCGCCTCCCCCCGTTCAGATCCGAGGCCACCGAATTCATCTACGGCGTACCACAAGGATCAGCCCCACGCTGTTCAACATCTACATGAGCCCCCTCGCAGCCATCGCACGCCAACACAACCTCAACATCATCTCCTACGCCGATGACACCCAGCTGATCCTCTCCCTCACCAATGACCCCGACACCGCCAGAGCCAACCTACACGAAGGGATGACAGACGTAGCCGAGTGGATGAAGAACAGCCGCCTGAAACTGAACTCAGATAAGAAGGTAGTCCTCATCCTGGGATCTTCGCCCTCCGCCTGGGACGACTCCTGGTGGCCCCCCACCCTGGGCAGCGCACCCAAACCAAACAGACCACGCACGCAACCTGGGCTTCATCCTGGACTCCTCCCTCTCCATGACCAGACAAGTCAACGCCGTCTCCTCGTCATGCTTCAACACCCTGCGCATGCTACGTAAGATCGTCCGGTGGATCCCCATCGAGACCAGGAAGATGGTCACGCAGGCCCTCGTCACCAGCTGACTGGACTACGGCAACTCCCTCTACGCCGGAACCACTGCCAGACTCCAGAAGAGACTCCAGCGAATCCAGAACGCCTCAGCAAGACTCATCCTGGACATCCCCCGACACAGCCACATCTCCGGACACCTGAGACAACTGCACTGGCTCCCGGTCAACAAGAGAATCATGTTCTGACTCCTCACCCACGCACACAAAGCCCTACACAACCAAGGCCCAAGATTCCTCAACAGCCGCCTCAACTTCTACACTCCCACACGCCAGCTACGATCAACCAACCACGCCCTCGCCGCCGTCCCCCGCATCCGAAGAGCCACCACAGGAGGAAGATCCTTCTCCTACCTCGCCGCCAAGACATGGAACTCCCTCCCGACCCACCTCCGCCTGACCCAAGACCACCTCGCCTTCAGGAAGCAGCTCAAGACCTGGCTGTTCGAGCAGTAGCGGACCCCTCCTCCCCAAGCGCCTTGAGACCCTCCGGGTGAGTAGCGCGCCATATAAATGCTATGATTGATTGATTGATTGATTGATAGTACTACTGTCAGTCTCTCCTCTCCTCCGAGTCCTAGCCCATTATTCTACCTTCCCAAAATGCTTATCTTACCTGTGATTCGTGTTTGAGAATAAAATAGGGCTAGGCACAGGGCTGGCTGCATGGCAAATGGCGATTAAGGTTGGGTGTTGACTTGAATCCTGGACGGATGAAATATCATCGTTGTGCTGGTAGTAGTAGTGGTACACACTGGCAGTAGCAGCATATGAAAAAAAAGGAAATTAAACATTGAGTGGCCTAAGCGTAGCATTAGAAACAGTACGATAGATAGTACGGTAGAGAACATTGCCATAAATTGTAGCCTTAGCAGTGCTAAAGTATTCAAAATATAAGTACTAGTTGCGTGGAGTATGGCTACTATAAGAAATAGTATTAAGGCAAAGGACACAGTGACGTAAGCATTAAGCATTCGATTAGTCACTTAGGAGGAGGATGTTGTTGATGATCAATCCACGATGGCGCACATGAAATTCTGATTTGAATGATTTTTCTGTTGCCTTGACCTTATCCTCCCCAGCAAGTGTGTGGAATTATTGTTGTCAGTTAGTCACAACTCAATGAAAAAACCACACAGCCCGGGGGAAGAGGGTTAGGGTTTGAAAATTGGATGGGAATGGGGGTTTTTGGGAAAGTTTTGTGGAGAGAGGAAAAAAAACACAGCATGGACAAACAACAAATGAAGAAAAACAAATCTTTGGATTCGAAGATATCCATGAATCTTTTAAGGGACATAAAGGAAGTGCACTACTGCATGCATGAAGTTGTTTGCTAAATGGATGGTTAGGTTACTGAAAAGTAGTACTTACTACAACTTACTAGTAACTATGAAGAAACAATTTGACAGTACAGGGCTGCAGTAATTACTCAATTTCACTTGCCTCTCTGCCCTCAGAGAGAATAAACACTTATTAGTACATTAAATTAGTTTTAAAAATAGCAAAGAAACTTATCAAATAGCTGGAGAGAAGAATTTGAAGCAGAGAGCAAACAAACGCACAGAGTCACACTCGTAGAAGTTCAAGTTCACAACAATAACATTTAAAAGATAAGGAGAAGTGAAGAGGATACTGTAACTGTATGTTGTAGTTGTCCTATTGAATTTGTGAAGTTGCATGCATCCAGCCATTCCTCTTATTCGCGATACTCCTCCATTCCATCTGACGCTCCGTCGATAAATCTTGGTGACCAGACACACTGTCCACTGCCTGCCTGATGCGGAATTGCAGATCGCTAATGGTAAGCCTGAGTTAATCGTTTGTTCCATGGCACAGGGTAAAAGCCAGCCTGCAATTGTTGATGGAAAAACAGGAAGTGATATTAAAACACCAAGGAAAAGAAAATATAAGGTACGCTGTGTAGTGCAAAAATAACACTTACAGTTTCAGAGGTGACAGTATTACATACAAGCATCATTTCGAAAGTGCGTACCCTGAGTCTCCTTTTCAAGGATAGTAGTTAGTAACCATGGGCGAATTTTGAGGATCTGCGATCCGCAAATTCGCGCGAAATCACAAAAGTGGATTTTCCTGCAAACTCGCAGATTTTTTTGTGATTTGCATAACTATTACTGGAGTACTTTCTACTGGCTAATCCAGTAAGTGCTACCTCATTGGGTAAATCTATAGTGCTTTTCCTACACTACAGCTGCGTAAAGTGCCAGAAGAGTTGTCTCTAGTGACATCTCCAATAACGCATTACCGGCAATGTTAGCCTATGCGCCGAAATGCACCTCAGAAACAGGGCCAAATTCCCCTTTCCCCTCAACCTACGACCAAACTGCTATGCTACTTTTACACAAAATTAGACCTTCCCAGCAGAGCTCCCAGACCCCTAAACCCACTCTTAAAAATATAGAACACCCCAAATAGCCCCCAAAAACATGCAATACTGCTACTTCGCAGAGGCCTAAGTTAAAATAGTGCTGAAACGCACCCTGAAACTAGGCCCAAAACACCCCTTTTCTACCATGGATTTTCTTCAAACCACTTGCAATCAAAATTAGACCTTCCCACCGTGCCTCCCAAACCCCTAAACCCATCCCCAAAAATCTAGAACACCCCCAAACAGCCCCCCAAAAACATGCAATTCTGCTACCTTGCAGAGGCCTAAGTTAAAATCGTGCCAAAACGCACTCTGAACCTAGGCCCAAACCCACCTTTTCCACTATGGATTTTCTTCAAACCACTTGCAATCAAAATTAGACCTTCCCAGCAGTGCTCCCAGACCCCTAAACCCACTCCCAAAAATCTAGAACACCCCCAAACAGCCCCCCAAAAACATGCAATACTGCTAAAAAACACCCCTTATACACCATGAATTTTCTTCAAACCGCTTGCAATCAAAATTAGACCTTCCCACCGTGCCTCCCAAACCCCTAAACCCATTCCCAAAAATCTAGGACACCCCCAAACAGCCCCCCAAAAACATGCATTACTGCTACCTTGCAGAGGCCTAAGTTAAAATCGTGCCAAAACGCACTCTGAAACTAGGCCCATACCCCCCCTTTTCCTCCATGGATTTTCTTCAAACCACTTGCAATCAAAATTAGACCTTCCCAGCAGTGCTCCCAGACTCCTCAACCCACTCCCAAAAATATAGAACACCCCCAAACAGCCCCCCAAAACATGCAATACTGCTACCTTGCAGAGGCCTAAGTTAAAATCGTGCCAAAACGCACTCTGAAACTAGGCCCAAAACACCCCTTTTCCACCATGGATTTTCTTCAAACCACTTGCAATCAAAACTAAACTAGACATTCCCAACTCTCATCCCAGCTAAGCAAAGAACCACCTACAACACACTCCAATTGCACCCTAAAAACATGCAATAATCGAAAATTAACATTGGTGCCTACGGCAGCGGTTTCCCTTCCTCGACTTTGCCTAAACACACCCTTCCCATCAATCGATTCCTCCCAAATTTCCTGCACAACTACCAATTCCCCCCCCTACCACTCACAGAAGCCCCGTTACCCTAGCTCAACTGGATCACCGCAAACACACTTTCTCCTTGCGCCCCCAAACCGCCTATTGAATAACATGGCAAATCGCCCCTTGACAAAAAAGTGCTGTTTTCAGCACTTCCACTACTTCGATCCTCTTGAAACTTACCAGGACACTTGTTCCAGTGATTCCCAAGAATCTCAGCAAGGCAAAACAAAATCAATCCACTGGAAGGTGTACGACTTTTCACCCAAACACACGCGCCCGCAAAACACCAAAAAAGGCCAAAATTCGGCCAATTCTGCACCAATAAACGCCAAACCCCCCTAAAACCTTGCCAACATCATTATGAACGAGCCTGCATCGGGCCCTGAGCCCTAGTCTCCGGGAACCCTACCGAATTCAACCCAAAAACCCTAGTAAACCGCACTGAACCTCCAAAACAGCCCTAAACCCTAGATATGCTTTGTCTGTCTGTGTCATCAGGTTGCTTCACTCAGTGGTGCCTGCCTTGACTGTCTGCATGGCCCTGCCACAAGCATGGGCCAAAAATCTATTCCGCTCGTGAAATTTGCGGATTTTCGCCGGCAAATTCGCAATCCGCGAATCTCATGAAATTGCCGAAAATTTGCAAATTCTTGAGCGGAACGGATTTGTGGCCCATGCTTGCAGCAGGGCCATGCAGATGGTCAAGGCAGGCACCACTGAGTGAAGCAACCTGATGTAGCATACCTAGGCTCTTTGTCACAGACAGACAAAGCATATCTAATTGTATGCAGCAAGCCACATAGCCCCAATTTTGGATGAACTGCTGTCTGGACTCTGCCTGGCATAACAACACTACACTGCCTCGACCACTCCATACCACGACTAGACAGACATGTAGTTCTGCTGTAGTAGTTGTTGTAGACTGGTTTACCTGTTTGCCACTCACGAATTGCCCATAGTTCTTCCGTAAACCGACACTGATGATCCATCCATCCAGTGAGTGACTGTAAAAAACAAGCATTTGCAATGCAATAGGTCTCGCATTAGGAAAGTTTGAGCTATTGGTATTTTAAATGACACATTTTTTATTTATGTGGTGGTTTTGAAAATAGCGAAATTAATAGCTTTGTCATTTACAATGCCAATAGTAACTTTCGCAAATGTGACACCTATAGCATTTTTAACGCAATATGTGTTGTATTTACATGACTTAGATTTATTGATATTACAAATAACAATGGCTTGTAATTTTTTAAATAATTTATACTTAAAAAAAGTTATTGTAATTTATTATAATGTCAATAGCTTAAACTTTTGTAAATAACTTTTGTGAAGATTATGTTCATTGTATTTTATTATGACCAAAATCCAAGAACAGAAGTGAAATGTTAACATCTTTTTGAGACATTGGTAATAAAGCTTGAACCACTGAGAGAACATATTTGAACCAGTTGTTGTTGAATGGTTGCACAGATTGATGCTGTGGTGGGGCTGAGTGATGTTGTGGTGGCGACGAGTGATGCTGTGGCATTCAGTGATGCTGTGGTAGCGCATCGTGGTGTTGTGGTGCCCCTGAGTGATGTTGTGGTGCCCCTGAGTGATGTTGTGGTGCCCCTGAGTGATGCTGTGGAGCCCCTGAGTGATGCTGTGGTGGTGCTGAGTGATGCTGTGGTGGTGCGATAGATAGAGTGAGTGCGATAGATAGATAGATAGTAAGTGCGATAGATAGATGGAGGGAGGGTGATAGCTAGATAGAGCGAGGGCGATAGATAGGTAGAGGGCCATACATAGATAGAGTGAGGCACTGAGTGGGATTTGGAGTATGTTGCTTTGAGTGCCGTGTAATTATGTGGCGTGTAATTATGTGGCACTGAGTGGCATTTGGAGTGTATGTTGTAGTCAGTAGAGTGTAATTTTGTGGCGTGTAATTATGTGACACTGAGTGGCATTTGGAGTGTATGTTGCAATGAGCGCAGTATAATGTTGTGGCGTGTAATTATGTGGCACTGAGTAGTATTTGGAGTGTATGTTGCATTGAGTGCTGTGTAATTATGTGGCACTTAGTGGGATTTGGAGTGTATGTTGTATTCAGTAGAGTAATTGTGTGGCATGTAATTATGTGGCACTGAGTGGTATTTGGAGTGTATGTTGCATTGAGTGCTGTGTAATTATGTGGCGTGTCATTATGTGGCACTGAGTGGGATTTGGACTATGTTGCATTGAGTGCAGTGTAATTATGTGGCGTGTAATTATGTGGCACTGAGTGGTATTTGGAGTGTATGTTGCATTGAGTGCAGTGTAATTATGTGGCGTGTAATTATGTGGCACTGAGTGGGATTTGGAATGTATGTTGCATTGAGTGCTGTGTAATTATGTGGGGTGTAATTATGTGGCACTGAGTGGGATTTGGAGTGTATGTTGTATTCAGTAGAGTAATTGTGTAGCGTGTAATTATGTGGCACTGAGTGGTATTTGGAGTGTATGTTGCATTGAGCGCAGTGTAATTATGTGGTGTGTAATTATATGGCACTGAGTGGTAGTTGGAGTGTATGATGCATTGACCGTAGTGTAATTATGTGGCGTTTAATTATGTGGTACTGAGTGGTATTTGGAGTGTATGTTGCATTGAATGCTGTGTAATTATGTGGCGTGTAATGTGGCACTGAGTGGGATTTGGAGTATATGTTGCATTGAGTGCAGTGTAATTATGTGGCGTGTAATTATGTGGCACTGAGTGGTATTTGGAGTGTATGTTGCATTGAGTGCAGTGTAATTATGTGGCGAGTAATTATGTGGCACTGAGTGGGATTTGGAGTGTATGTTGCATTGAGTGCAGTGTAATTATGTGGCGTGTAATTATGTGGCACTGAGTGGTATTTGAAGTGTATGTTGCATTGAGTGCTGTGTAATTATGTGGAGTGTAATTATGTGGCACTGAGTGGGATTTGGAGTGTATGTTGCATTAAGCGCAGTGTAATTATGTGACATGTAATTTTGTGGCAATGAGTGGGATTTGGAGTGTATGTTGCATTGAGTGCAGTGTAATTATGTGGCGTGTAATTATGTGGCAATGAGTGGTATTTGGTGTATGTTGCATTGAGTGCTGTGTAATTATGTGGCGTGTAATTATGTGGCACTGAGTGGGATTTGGAGTGTATGTTGTATTCAGTAGAGTAATTGTGTGGTGTGTAATTATGTGGCACTGAGTGGTATTCGGAGTGTATGTTGCATTGAGCGCAGTGTAATTATGTGGCGTGTAATTATATGGCACTGAGTGGTAGTTGGAGTGTACGTTGCATTGAGCGTAGTGTAATTATGTGGCGTTTAATTATGTGGCACTGAGTGGTATTTGGAGTGTATGTTGCATTGAGTGCTGTGTAATTATGTGGCTTGTAATTATGTGGCACTGAGTGGGATTTGGAGTATATGTTGCATTGAGTGCAGTGTAATTATGTGGCGTGTAATTATGTGGCACTGAGTGATATTTGGAGTGTTTGTTGCATTGAGTGCAGTGTAATTATGTGGAGTGTAATTATCTGGCACTGAGTGGGATTTGGAGTGTATGTTGCATTGAGTGCTGTGTAATTATGTGGCACTGAGTGGGATTTGGAGTGTATGTTGGATTGAGCGCAGTGTAATTATGTGTGGTGTAATTATGTGGCACTGAGTGGGATTTGGAGTGTATGTTGCATTGTGCGCAGTGTAATTATGTGGAGTGTAATTATGTGGTCCCCCCAAAACAGTATCCATAGCGATGTAATTCTCTTTCCAATGAATATTGCAGTGAAGTCAGAAGCAATACATTTGTTAATTTATACATATATGTGAAACTGTAACTTTAAAAAAAGAGAGTGCATATATTTTACGCAATAGATATAAATAAACAACTGGTTTTAACATGACAGTTATCACCTATTCATTTAGAAGGATCAACCTACTGTATGTTTACATTATCAAACCCAATATACAAGGCATATCAAGAAAAAAATTAATAAGAAGGAGGACACTACTTCTGAACTGTGATAGATCAATTGATCAGCCAGGAAGTGCGTGAGGGAGCGCGACCGCTCTAGACTGCGAATTAACCTTAGGCCAGAGAGGATGCAGAAAACAAACCGTAATAGTCGGTATTTAAGCATGTTTGAGCAGTTTAGTGTGGAACAAGGATATACGCTTTAAGCAATGAATGAGAAACGTTTGTCAAAGAAAAGTAGTAAGTTTTTTTTAAAAACGTCCGACAAATGTTAGCAGGAGCGGCTGCCATGGAGTAATGCAGCAACACTTACTTGTCTATCACGAATTAACCTTAGGCGAGAGAGGATACAGTAAATAAAGCGTAGTAGTCCGTATTTGAACGTGTTTGGGCAGTTTAGTGTGGAACAAAGATATACTCTTAAACAGTAAATGGGAAACCGTTTGGCAAAGAAAGATGGTCAGTTGTTATAACGAGAAAGTGAAACCGAGGGGAGGAGATTTCGAGGCCAAGCAAAACAAAACAGAATAGAGGGGGAAGCAAATGGTGAGCATTTTGCGGCCGCTTTGATGTTATCAGTGGCCGCGCAGCTCACTGAGAACATCAAAGCGGCCGCGAAATTGCTCCCAAAGCTGCAGGCGGACTAATGGTGCGCGCACCTTAGAGTAAACCTCGAATAGTTGAAGGGGGGGAGGTGTCGGTTAGTTGGGGGAAGGAGGCTTAGAGTGTGTGTGTGGGGGGGTAAGGGACACTAGCCTTTGGTGAACTGCGGTCGTCAGGGACACAACCTCTGTGATGTTGCCGCTTTGAGGCTTGTGAATAGAACTCCAGGCGCTGCACCCTGTGTGATTACCATTATCAGATGACCCCAGGTCATCAATCGGGCAGCTCCGGCCCTAGACTTCCCTTTCACAAATCATTGTTTTAGGTGTCACTTCAAGTGTAACAAATGAAGTGAACCAGGACTACAACTCCCAGAAAGCATTGGGTTAGCTTTAAGAAAACCCAAACATTGAGCACCGCGTCATTGGCAACGTGCAGTTATTTGAAAGCCTTATGTTATGGTACAGGAAGGGGGCCCAGAGAGATGCATACTGTGACGTCCACGCAGGGGGTACAGGTATTGCATCTGGTAGGAAAACAGGCACCGGAGCAGTGTTTAATTTGAGCAGATGGTTTCCGGTGCTCCACACCGGCACTTCATTTGCAACACCGGCCCTTCTGGCAGTCTGCCACATGGTGGCCATGTTTGACTCATTTATAGAAATGCATAACAGTTGTTTATTCATTCAGTATAAAGTAAAAATTACTAATACCTGCTCTTATATCTTGGGAGGCTGGAGTAGTCAGAATTGACACACTTGTAGGAGTGTGATGGTTAGTAGTAGTTGTGTTGCTACTGCAGCCTGCAGCGCTGGCAAGGGCCAATGAGTGATGCATGCAGAAGTGCCCTCCTGACACGTATATTGTCACAAATTACGCACTGCACCTGAGCCCTGCAGCCCAATTTTCCAGTCAGTCATTGAATATCTATGTGGGTGACTCCTTCAGGCACATTCTCTCCGCAGCACACACAGCGCAGTTGCTCCGTGAAGCGCCATGAGGCACCAAGGAACATAAACAAGTTATTTTTGTGTATTTTTATGATTACTAAAGTATTATTTTGCCGCTTCTATGGTTTGCTCATTATGTTGCTGTGAAAGATTTGATTCAATAAATAAAAAGAAAAAATGAAATTATGAAGGTGGGAAAATATATTGTATAGGTTACTATTACAAAGCATGACGTGACCCGACATAATATACCAGAACCTCCACCCTTGCTCTGTGTGAGAACTTCAACGTGTGCGTTGTGAAGAGTTGTGTGAAAACTGCCCATAATGCAGAAAATGAATTAAACCGCCTTGCCCATTGGCTCGCGGATTCATTGGACTTGAGCAGTGTATATTCATGCCAGCAGTTCATCTCGGTGCATGACGACACGCACTTCCTGCCCTCCCACAGCCATAAGACACAGCCATCTATTTTAAAAGCCACGTCTCTGGTTACACAAGGGAAGGAAGGCACGCTTCTAAATTCAGTAAGGGATTTAAAAAGCCCTTCTCAGTTTGGGATGAGAAACTACAGACACCAACGAGCAAGCACGCGCTTTGCACGAACGAGGGACCTGAGCGAATAGGAAGTGCACGGAGGGCTATTGTTATGCATCCTTCAAAGAATGCTGGCCGTGTATAGACTACCTCGCAGGGGCTTAATTAACCATGTTAGCTTTCTGTCTCAACGCTTTGCCTTTCCCGCTCCGTGCTCAGTGTTTACAGGGCAGTGGAATGGTTCATCGCTGGGTTGGGGTGCCCTCGGAAAGGCTATCGCTGAAGGCTCTTGATCTCAGAGTGGACAAACAAAACCATGAAATACACGACTAACAATTAAAACAAGCTCTTGGCATTGCTGTGGGGGGGAGGAGAAAGTGAAAGCGGGCATGGCATGTTGTGCGCGTGAAAGGCACGGCATGTGGCGTCAAAGTAATTTCAAAGAGTGGGAGGGAGGGAAGGAGCGAGCATATGGGGATGAGGTGTGAGTGAGGGGAGAAGAAGCCTTTGATGTGGTGATGTGGTGTGCGAGGCCAAGCTCTCGGAGGCAGGCAGTTAAAGAAACAAGCTTCTCGGCATTGCTGTGTGGGGGGTGGCGGGGTGGGCGGGGGAGCAGCAGGCAGATGCGAGTGGAGCGCGCGCTGGAGAGAGAGGGGGTGGGAGGACTAGGCAGCTGCGTTGCACAAAGTGAAGAGCCAATGAAAGCTCTTGTAGGGGAAAAGCGTGTGCTTGTGTTCACGTGAACTGTTGGAAATCCGCCGATGGTTTGAGAACTTATTTTGCCTACTAAAATTCTCCCCTATCCATTCCTTGCGGAATGGGATAGGCGAGACCTAAAAAATATATATTATTTAATCAATCATCATGGTATATTGGCAAACAGTGAGTCCAAGGACATTTTGCATATTGGAAAATGCAACGTAGTGGCCCCTGCAGTTGAAGTACAATTTGAATTGAACAAGGTAGAAAAAAGCAGAGTAGACTTGAGTTACATTTAGTGTGTAAAAGATTAAATAATAACAGAAGACATATGATTCATTTCATGCACAACAAACAAACAGCAAATGCTTTCATCAGAGCCAGACAGCCATTGCTGTCCACTGCATGCCATCTTCCCATTATTCATTACCTGTTCCACTTTTTGTCCGCATCTTCTTCTGAAAGTGAGGACCCACAGGGCAGCCTCTCCTGTCAATTTCAGAGGTAACTGTCAGCAATCAGCAAGCATGTAGTCAGTAATTCCAGTCCCACTTGAGGGGACTCGTCTACGAAGACAAAGTTTCTTGATTCTGCGTAATCCACCCATCTGCCTTGAGGGAAATGGATAGGGGCAGTCTGGAGGAGGAGGATAGAGGAGCATGATTGAGTTGTGAACTTGTGAACCTCAGGAATGCAGACTGCGGCACCTTCAAATCAATAAGGAAATAATATGAAGACAGTGCTGCTGATGGACTTGTTGTGATTAGGTGATTAGAATTGTGTTGTGGTAAAAATTGCAAAACAAAGAAAGACACACAGGAATAAAAGTGAATAAGGACGAAAAAAAGGAAGTCATTTTCAGGGCTCGGTGTCAGGGAAGTAGAGCTCGTCCTCAAACTCTGTGAATTGAGACGGGAGTAGGTCAGCTAACAGAGAAGAACTTCCGTCACCTAAGTCGGTGTCCTCTTCTTCCTGCGTGCATTCACATATTTTGTAATCTGGTGGTATGAAGTGCTGATTCATCTTGATCATTATTAACCTCTCCACATTTTTGGGCGAGAGGCGGGTCCTTTTTGAAGTTACAATGGCACCAGCAGCACTGAAAACACGTTCAGAAGACACGCTTGCGAGTGGGCAAGACAAATAATTTAGAGCCAGGTTGGTGACCAGTCGCCATAGAGGCCTTTTCCCATACCAATACAGCAATGGGTTCTGATTAACAAAGACCTCTGTTGGGTCATCCAGATAGGCCTGCACCATCGACTCAAGGTTCTCCAGGGCTGCTCCACTTTGCGTACCATCTGTGGCCTTTGCATCACTGGAACGAGCAAACCCTTGATAAGTTAGCCAATCTGCTTCCGACAATGTTATGGCTGGGCCTGGTGCAGGTGAGGATGATGATACGGTTGCTGGTGTCGTTAACAGCTGTGAGGGAAAGTGACTCCCTTCGGCCACAGATTCAGAAGTGGAACTTGATGCCGGATGGCCTGCTGATTCTATAGTACTTCTGCCGGTTCCTTCAATTTTCTGCCGCTCTTTTTCGAACCGAGTGGCTGACAGGGCCAGCCAATGTTTGTACTTTGAAACATCTGCTCCATTAAAAGGAATGAATGCTTTGCTGGCCACGGCCTTTTTGTACCATGGATCCAGAATAGTGGCACAAATGTAATATTGTTCTGTATGTATTTTTTTAAGCCTTTCATTGTCAACTAGGCGGCTTAATAACCTCTCCCCCAACTGATATGCGTCTTGCTTTTCAGCATCATCTCGGAACGTTGAAGATACCGCCTTCAGTTGGTGCTCTAGCATGCCCAACAATGGGATAGCTTTGCCCAAAGTACAGTCCTCCCTTCTGACTTCACGCGTGAAGACCTCAAAAGGACGAAGCATGTCTGTCAGGCTTTTAACTAGCTTCCATTCCTCCAACTCTAGCCAGATGTCTTTCATAGTAGAACCCAGTGCAAAGGGCCGGGTCAGGCCCTGAAGGGGTTGCTGGTCTACAGACCACCAGGTCCTGTGGGTTCCTTTTTGGAGGATCTACAGACAGTCGTCTCTGAGTTGGCGCTGACCACCCAGCACTGCATTGTGGCCGGTGATTTCAATTTCCACCTGGATGTGGCGGATGACCCTGATGCGGCCAAACTGCTGGATGTTACATCTCCGCTTGGTCTCATTCCATGCGTGTCAGGGCCAACACATGAGAAGGGGCACACCCTGGATCAGGTGTTTTCATCTGTTCCACTTATGGAGGTTGATACCCTGCAGATGCTCTGGACCGACCACTGGTTGATTAGTTTTTTGGTGCTGGAATGTGCGCGTCCGGATTACAGAGCGCCTACCTTGCTCAGACCGGCCTCGAGAGCGCTTCATAGAGTAACACCCGACTTGCTCGAGCAGGCGCTGCTGGAGCACCCTTGTCTTCTCTCGGGTGACCTGGACAGCGACACGGAGACTCTGCAGCGTTGGCTTACCGATCGGCTCGATGATCTTGCCCCCAAGGTTGTCCCCCGGTCCACGGTGGTTCGGCACCCTGCCCCGTGGTTTACGGAGGCGCTCCGTGTGGCTCGTAGTCAGTGCAAGGTGGCCGAGAGGGCCTGGCGCCTTGTGTACGATGGGGAGGCTAAACTTGCCTACAAGGCGGTGTTGAAGGCTTACCATCGGGACATTCTCGGTGCCAAGAGGGACTATCTGGCTAGGAGGATAGAGGCATCCGCGAACTCCTGTAAGGAGATCTTTAATATTGTGAAGGAGTTTACGACTCCCAGCTCCCATCCGCCCCCACCAGCTTCGGCGGATGCTTGGGCATGCGATCTCGCTGGTTTCTTCACAAATAAGATCAAGGCCATTCAGGCCGCCTTCGTGGAGGAACCGGATGGAAGCAGCGGTGCGAGGGTGGACTGCAGACTGCCGCAGATTTCTGCGGCAGTGCTGTCCGACTTCCCTACTGTTTCCAGCGAGGCCTCTCATACGCTGCTGGCCAACCTTAAATCTGGCTCGCCACTTGACCCCTGCCCTGCCAAATTTTTGGCCGGGATGGCGGCAGTGGTGAACCCTTTGGTCAACTCCATCCTTAATGCCTCCCTGAGGGAGGGACGGGTCCCCAGCTCTTGGAAAAGAGCGATGGTGATCCCCCTCCTAAAAAAACCGGGCCTTGACACCGAAGCCTTGGCGAACTACAGGCCAATCTCGCTTTTACCAGCACTAGCGAAGCTGACGGAAAAACATGCCCACGGTGTTCTGTCTAGTTTTTTGGAAGCTAATAATCTGCTCCATCCATCTCAATCGGGATTCCGTCCTAACTTTAGTACGGAAACAGCTTTGATAGAGGTGACTGAGATCATCAGGGAGACTCTGGATGCCGGCGGCAGGGCCATGCTGGTCATGTTAGATCTTTCGGCGGCTTTCGACACCGTCCCCCATAATGCGCTTTTAACTAGGCTTTATGACATCGGCCTTAGGGGGACGGTGCTCAGGTGGTTTACTTCTTTCCTGGAAGGCCGCCGCCAGACGGTCTGGGTTTCCCAGAGCTCCGCCGAGATGCCGCCATTGGGAGTTGGGGTTCCACAGGGTTCTGTGTTGAGCCCCACATTATTTAACATCTTTATGTCCCCTCTGGCGGCCTTGGTGGAGGCGTACGGGGCCCAGATCGTCTCCTATGCCGACGACACGCAACTCCTCTTCACATGCGGGAAAGATCAAGAGTTTGTTGGAGAGAGAATCCGGGACTGCCTTGCGCTGGTCTTCGACTGGTTCCAGCGGAACAGTCTCAGGGCCAACTCGGGCAAGTCCGAGATTTTATTTTTTGGTTGCGTTGCCGATCCGGAGTGGCAGCATTGGTGGCCGTCCGACATGAGTCCTCCCGCACAGTCCTCCGTGGTGGCCACAAATTTGGGCGTCAAGCTAGACAATCAGCTGTCGCTCCGAAGTCACATTCTTGGCCTGGCCGGTACCTGCTACGGAATACTGAAAATGCTCCGCAAATTTTTGCCTTTGTTATCTGAGGAGCACAGGAGGATTACTGTGCAGGCTCTGGTCGGTTCGAGGCTAGATTATGCCAATGCTCTTTTTCTCGGCCTTCCCGATTATCTGGTCCAGCGCCTTCAGGTGGTGCAGAACTCTGCTGCCCGGGCGATCTTTGGCTTAGGGAGACGAGCTCGAGCTTCCGGGCTGCTCCAGACGCTTCACTGGCTCCCCATTAGGAAGCGGATCCAGTTTAAATCCTTGACCCTGATGCATAAAGCTCTGCATGGGTCAGGAGCGGGATATCTGCAGCGGAGATTGACTTTTTATCGTCCAGCTCGTTCCCTCCGCTCGGAAGCTCTTTGTAAAGCGGTGGTTCCACGGGTGAGGAAGGCCCGTGCGGGAGGGCGGTCTTTTAGCTGCAGAGCCCCCCAGCTTTGGAATCTGCTTCCACTTTCTCTCCGGAGTACTGTCAACCTGCTCCAGTTTAGGAGGGGCCTGAAGACCTGGCTTTTTAACTCCTAGTCTGTTTTAACCGCTTATTGTTTTTGCTTTGTTCTGTTGTCTGTTTTTAGCTGTGTTGTGTTATTTCATTATGAGTTGATGGTGGAAAGCGTCGGGACACTCCTTTCGAGTAGCTGTACGCTATACAAAAGCTTAATAACATAACATAACATAACATAACATAACAAAGACATACTGATTGATTACGACCCACTGCTCAGACAGACGCTCAAGCATGTAGAAGGTTGAGTTCCAACGTGTTACCACCTCCTGGATGAGTCCTCTGACTGGCAGTCTACGTTTACGTTGCATGTTCCTCAGCTGCTTCCGGGCCTTAAAAGAATGGCTGAAATGTGTGCAGATTCTTCGGCAGGTGGTCAGTAACTTGCTGACTCGGTTTTCTTTTTTCAAGAAATCTTGCACAACAATGTTAATACTGTGCGCCAAACACGGCACTTTGAAATAGCCACCCTCATGCATGGCCTTAACTATATTACTACCATTATCCGTGGAAACATAACCAATCATGCGCTTTCTTGGATGCAGCCATTCATAGACCTTACTCTGAAATTCATCCAAAATGTTTTGTGCAGTATGAGATTTCACCATGGCAAACATGGCTACTGTTGCATGTGTCCGAGTAGCTTGAAAAACTGTGTCCGGGTCAACACCTGCATTTAACTTGTCTCTAACCCCTTCAAAAGAGACCCAGTGTGCAGTGATGCACATGTAATCAAGGGCTTGGCAACTGGTCCACATGTCTGTTGTCAGGTGGATAGTGTGAACAGCACTCTTCTGCAAAGCTGCCCCAATCACCTCCAGCACATCTTGATGTAGTGCTGGAACCGCAACTCTGGCAAAATAGGACCGGCTAGGAACCTTCCATTTAGGGCAGACTGTTGCCACAAATTCTAGAAAACCCACCTCTTCCATGAAAGAAAAAGGGAGAAGGTCCAGCGCTAGCATTTTAGCTAGCTTTGCGTTATACAGACGTGCCGTTGGGTGGTTGCGTTCAAATGGCGCCTCCGACCAAAACATGCTTCTAATGGTGGTCTGGACCGTTTTACATGATGATGATGATGATGATGATGATGCAGACTTCTTCAAACCAGTTAGGCTCATTGATGTACTTTTTCGCATTGGTGTCTCTCCCAGACTCTTAGTGTGGCTCATACATGTTGCTGGGGTAGAGGGTGTGGGCGCTACCACTGCAGTGATGCTGCCAGGGGTACTGGGTGTACCAGAAAAAAATGTCTGTTGCTTCTTCACTTCCCCCCTGCATGATCAGCCCCTCGTCATCATCAGATGCAATATGAATGTGTACATTTGGATTTGTTGTACTTTTGTTTGTTTTTTTTGGTTTTTTTTTTGTTTTCAAAAACCTTTATTCATTTGTAGAATCTCAGACAGGGTGTGCCGCCTACAACCCTGGGGCCGGCAGCTGATATCAAATAAACACTTCCACTCACATCAGGAATTTCCTACACAGCCTGCTGGCCGACATCCCGGAGGCTCGGCGACGTTCAGTAAATTTGCGATGTGCAAAAGCTCCAGGTGCCTTTAAAGTGATAGTGCTGTAACATCATCACTCGTCGTCTGCCATCACACTGTTGTCTGCTTACAAGCCATTGACCCGCTAAACCCAGCCTATTGCGGGCCAGGCACACCCTTAATTGGAAACAAACTCCCTAACGCCTACCCCAACTAGCCCCCCACCCACAACCCGCCAGCAGTTCTCCTGCCCAATCTACATCTCAGTGTAACAGTGCCTGATTGCCCTCCCACCTGTATAGGAGGGGGAGGTGTGTGCCTCACTCAAACTCTGGCCCTCCACCCCAGTCCTGCCGTACTCCTCAGAACGGGCCCCTATTAAAATTCCCCTATATCTCTTAGTGTGTCCCCCGTACTCCTGCCCCCCTCTCCCTACTAATTCCCATCTCCTCCACCCTGGCTCTCTCTACTCTACGCTTTCCCCTGTCCCCGGAGCAGTCCCCATTTCGTGTTCTTCAAGTGTAGCCAGCTCCTCAACGTCCCCACCCTGCTCTGTCTCTTCCTCAACCTCGCTCGCACTAATATGTGTCAGATACAGGCTCCAGAAGTTTTTGGGGTGACTCTTAGGCGGTAGCAATTCACTAAATACTTCAGACTGTGTGCAGCAGTACAGCATATCCCTAGCCCATCTTTTCTTTGTGGGTAGTGGGCCCCTCATCCAGCAAGCGGCTACCACACGTCTGGCTATTAGTAAGGCCATATCTGCCAATCGTCTTAGTGCTACCGGCAAGGGTTTCGAATATCCCAGTAGTGCCAGTACCGGGTCAGCTGCAATCTCTACTCCCAATATCAGACCAAGTTCCGAGAACACTTCCCCCCAGAATTTGCCGACGCCGGGACAGCTCCAGGCCATGTGGAGAAAATCAGCTATTTGCGAGTGGCAGCGTTCGCACTCTGGGGATCGCCTTAACCCGTACCTGTGCAGCCGCTCCGGGGTATAGTAGACACGGTGCAAATATTTGAAATGCACTAATCTGTGCCTCCCGTTCAAAGACAACCTTTTAGTACTGAGGCAACAATACCTCCACATCTCGTCTTCTATCTGTGTATGGAGGTCGCGCTGCCATTCCGTCCTAGCTTTGCAATACTGGAGCTGTTTGTGTCGGGCTCCCAATTTGTTTAGGTTAGTTACTAGTTTACGAGAGGTCGTCGTTTTGATCACATATGTGAGTTCCGGTACCTCAGGAGGTTCCGCCATGTCCGGACCCAAAAGGCCCCGCAGTGCACCTCGAACTCTATGATACTGGAAGCGCGTTAAGAGCGAAGCGTCTGTCTGCGGAGGGGGCAACTGTTCCCATGTCTTCACCATCCTGTCCACGAACAGGTCCTCTAGTTTTGAGATTCCCAGTTTGTGTATAGTGCTCGTGACCCCTTTCTCTTTCAGCAGGGGGAGCCATATTGCCCACTCAACTTGCATCTGCGGGGAATAGAGCAGATCACAGCCCTGCGCCTGTGCCAGCTCGTGCCATGCATGGTTCGTGGTCTTGATGGAGTCCAGCCTGCCTACACCACGGTCCGCTGGCAGGCAGATCGTGGCTGGCAGCGGTAAAGGGTCCGCAAAGAGACGCTCAAGAATGACATGAGGGATACGTGGGTTTCCATGGATCCATGAGTGCAGATGTGCTGCCTGCGCTACCCTGTAATATCTCTCCATGTCTGGGGCTCCCAGACCCCCCATCTCGTATGGTAACGTCAGGATCTTCCATTGAATTCTGGGATGTTTACCCCCCCATGCGAGCCGAATGAGCACCTGTGTCAGCTGTTTGAAAAAGACCTTGGAGAGGACCACCGGGATGTTAGTGAACAGGAACAGGAATCTAGGTAAAACTACCATTTTCATGATGGCAATCCTGCCCATCAGTGACAGGGGAAGTTTGCACCATCTTTCAACGTCGTCCACCAACCTGAAAAAGCAGTCCCGTAATTCTCCCGAACCAGTATCTCAGATCTGTATGCAGCTGTATCCCCAAGTAACGAACCGGGTCCGTGGACCACTGCAGCGGATATTCCATCTCAAAAGGCTTGGTAACTGGGGTTAACGGGAATACCACTGATTTAGCCCAATTTACTTTCAGCCCCGAAAGGGCCCCAAACCGTACTACCTCTCTAATCACTGATTTAAGATTCGTTTCCGGGTCGCGAACGTACAGCAGTGTGTCATCAGCATACGTGGAGATAACTATCTTGTACGTTGGAAAATTAATACCCTCTGCGGCATGATATTCCCTGATCGCACACGCCAAGGGTTCAGCTACTAGTGCGTACAGTAAGGGGGAGAGGGGGCACCCCTGTCTTGTTCCCCTGCTGATTTCAAAGGGGTCAGTGACAGTGTTTCCTATCCGCAATCTGGCCGTGGGTTTATAGTACAGTGCTCCCAGCATTTGCAGGAAGGATTCACCCAGTCCCAACCTCCGCAATACTCTCAGCATGAAGGGCCATTCCACGGAGTCGAATGCCTTCTCCATATCAAGGAATATGGCCAACGCCTTATTTTCCTGCCGTACATGCTGCATTGTTCCCAATACCGTTCTGATATTATTTGTTAAGTTTCGATCCGGAACAAATCCGGCCTGTTTTGGCGCCACAAGGTCAGGGACGAGCAGCGCCAGCCGCGTGGCTAACACCTTAGCGTACAGTTTGGCGTCAACGTTAATCAGGGAAAGCGGCCTATAGGAACCGCAAGAGTCGGGGGGTTTCCCGGGCTTCAAAATGGTGATCAGCAGAGCCTCACCCATGGAGGGAGACATGCTACCTTCCGCGCATATATCATCAAAAAGGGTTATCAAGTGCGGCATTAGTTTGTCTATAAATGCCTTGTAGAAACCCACAGTGAGGCCGTCTGCCCCCCGGGCGCTGCTAGCTCGCATCCCCCCCAGGGCTTCCCGTATCTCATCTTCTTGTATTGGCGTCATCAGAAATTCCCTCTGCGGGTCTGTTAAAAAGGGCATCCTGATGTAGCTAAGATAGTCCTCGATCTCCTCCTCCATATGGGAGGATTTTGACTTATAGAGATCGGCATAATACCTTCTGAACTCGGCAATAATCTCCGTCTCATCTGTGAGTACTTCTCCAGTGGGCGATGTCAACTTGTCTATCACCAGAGGTCTCCTTTCCTGTTGCATTATTCTGGCTAGTACTGAGCCAGGCCTGTCCCCCTCCCCGTATGTCCGTGCCGTAGCATACTTGCCCATATGTTGCACTTCCCTATCCGCTTCCTCATTACAGTCTGCAATTAACAGTTTGAGCTGTTCCGAGGACTCAGTATCCGAGGCGTTCCGCTGCCTCGCCTCAAGGTCCTTCAGTTGAGTTTCAAGATGTTTCAACCTTTGCCTAATGGCTTTAAGAACACTGGAGTGTTTGGCCATAGCCATCCCTCTTATGTAGGCCTTGAACGTGTCCCATATGGTCTGGAAACAATCAACGGATCCCAGATTAGTCTCGAAGAAGGAGTCTATGTCTTCTGCTAGTTCACCTCTGAACACTTCATCTAACAGGGAGTAAGGCGGAAAGCGCCACGTAAATGGAGGGATTCTTTTCGTCGGGGCCACCAGGGTCAACAGCAGAGGGGAGTGGTCTGAAAGTGTACGAGGCAGCACCGTACAGCCCCGGACACAGGGAAGAACCGACCGTGAGGCCAGGAAATAATCAATTCTAGTGTGTATGTTGTGGAAAGCTGAGTAGTGGGTGAAGCCCCCCTGAGTGGGGTGAGTAGTGCGCCAGACATCGGCAAGGTCTAATTTCACCAGTTCAGCTTGCATGTGGAGGGCTGCAGCTGCCGGTCTACGCATCGGCCCCCTAGATCTGTCCAGGTCCGGGTTGAACACGAAATTGAAATCCCCCCCCCCCCAAAGCATTTTAGAGGACTCATAGGGTCGGCAGCGCGCGGCCAGGTCCGCATAAAACTCAGGGTGGTCGTAGTTGGGACCATAAATATTAACCACAATGAGGTCATGACCTTTACCCACACATCTTGCAATCAGGTAGCGCCCTTCCCATTGTCAGCTTTAAATGGGATCGAGGCTTGACCCGTATGACTACCCCCCTGGAGTGTGTGGTGAATCCCGCCGCTAGGCTGTTGCCCCTAATACCTTTAGTAGTGAGCATCTGGCTCTGAGGAGGGAGGTGTGTCTCTTGTATGAGTGCGAGATCAATGTGGTGCCTATGCAGGTAGTTCAACACCTTCCTAATCTTACGGTGGCCATTCAGCCCTCTCACATTCCATGTCAATGCCTTTAGCGTGTCAGGACCGCAGTCAGCGGTCGCCCCGCTTATATCAGCCATTCCAGGAGTGTAATCCATGAGGTAACGAATAGCTTTGTCCCCCCACCCTCAAAAGGCCTCAGCAAAGCTACTTCAGTATCAATGTGTTTCCTACAAGTAGAAATGGACAGTTCTCTGCATGGCTTAACGTTCAGAATCCCCTGAGCAAAA
The DNA here is from genome assembly GCF_964261635.1 of Lissotriton helveticus. NCBI lineage: Eukaryota > Metazoa > Chordata > Amphibia > Caudata > Salamandridae > Lissotriton > Lissotriton helveticus. The sequence continues at coordinate 377,476,877 of NC_136060.1, forward strand.
CAACAACAACATCCATCAACCCCCACTGCCCCCCACCCACTGCAGACCACCCCCAACCTGGCCTGACAGGACCCATCCCCACCCTCCAACTGCAAACTTGCAAAAATGTCCTGAGTATCCCCAGGTAGAGGCCACCTAGGGGCGGTCAGAGCCATAGGCGCTAGGGCAGAGGTCGCCATAAGAATCACACAATAGTCCAACATCAGTGTACCGTGCAACTATGGCCCCATGCGCCATCACCCTAGTCAATGTCTCTCAACGGCCGGCCAAACCCGGGCCCAGTATATGACCATTCAGGGCGGCCCCCAATCAGTCCCCTCTTCACTTCCTCCCCAATTCTCTGTGCTCAATGTCCTGTGGCGGTGGGTGCAAAAAAGTAATGCTAATCTATTGCACCAACCTATACCTTGAAGGGCACATATAAGTCATCGGTTGCATACAAAAATGAAGTGATCTCACCCAGTCACCAATCGACAGGAGTCCGCAGGGTGCATCCGCCTCTCCATCCCTGCGTCACAGCACACAAAGGAGGCATGCCAACGCAGCGTTTCACAAGTATAACCCTTTTTGAAGTCAGTTGCCTCCAGAAACTGGCGGCACAGCAGTCCACATGGGTTTTTATTCTTGTTCGTCCAGACGGCTATTTTCTGCTTGATCGTCGGTTGGGCTGCGCGGGCTGTTCCTCTGTTCCTTGGTCCACTCCTTCAGCGATTTCTGAAGTTCCTTAGGATCCGTAAAGAAGTGTGAGTGCCCCCGTCTGTTGATCCTCCGCAATTTCGCCGGGTACAGCATTGCATAGTCTAGGCCCAGGTCTTGCAGTTGTTTCTTGTGCGGAGCAAAGCGTTGTCTCTCCTCCTGCACCTTCGCCGTGAAGTCCGGGTACAGGGAGACCTCCATGCCTTCAAATTGCAGCTTCCCTTTGTCCCTTGCTGCCCTCAACGCTGCGTTGCGGTCTCTGTAATTCAGCAGTTTTGCTATGATCGGCCTCGGCGGTGCTCCCGTGCGCGGCCGCGGACCCAGCGTGCGATGCGCCCTCTCAACGATGAACATTGGGGAGAAGACATCATCCTCCAACAGGGTAACCAGTAATTTCTCTACAAACAGTTCCATCTTCCCTGTCTGCGTTGTCTCCGAAATCCCCGTGATGCGTATGTTCGAGCGCCTCGAGCGAGCTTCCAAGTCTTCCGATTTATCCTGGATGACCTGTAGGAGTCTGGAGAACTGTTTGCGGTCTTTATCCCACTCTGTCTGCGCCTCCTCAACCTCCGTGATACGTCTCTCCAACATGTCGAGCCTCTCCGCGTGCTTGTCGATCCGCTCCGACATGCGATCCATGAGGTAGGTGAGCGCGTCGATCTTCGTGCCAATGGACGCCATGCTGTCTTGTAGCCCCTTCTCCATGGACACAAGCATGTCTTTGATATCAGTGTACAGCGTGTCTTCCGGGCCAGTGCTCCCTGAAGGGGGGTCCGGTGTCAGATCTTCAGGAACCTTCGCCCTGCGCTGGTCGAACGTCAGTTTAGTCTGGGTTCTGTCGTTCTTGCCCACATCTCGTTGTTGGGAGTGGCCGCAGCTGCGCTACCCTGTGTTGGCTCTGGAGGTATGGGCGGTACGTCCAAAGGCAATAGTGTCACAGTAGTGCTCTCTCCGCACTTTACAGGTTCTGTGCCGCAACCCACTGAACGTTACGGTAGTGTCCCCTGACAGAACCACTCCGCTCCGTCGCAGTCGGTACCTCAACTCCGCTGTCGAGTAGTCTAATCCCCCTGATCTCCGCCTGCACAACCGCGACCCAACTGTCCCTCTCGGGGAGCGCAGCCACGTGGTCTCGGCTTCGGTGGTACGCAGGTGCCCCCAGATCCGCAGCCCGTGCTCACCGGTGGCAGGTTATCACTAGGGTCCAGGAGCTGTCATCTCCGTCGTGTGACCACTTGCAAATTAGTTGCGCCTTCCTCCCAGCACCCCGCAGCTTATGCAGCGTCCCGCTGGATACGTTCGACAGGAGGGCGCTGCAAAAATCCCCTGAGCTCCACAACTCTGCAACCCCGGTGGAGGGGGGGGGGGGACTGATCGCAGCCCGTAACCGTCCAGGAGTCGGGATTCCAGTGAGCGATCCCAGGCTGATCCCAATCGTCACGTTAGAGGGGCGTTCCCGCGCTCCGACTCCACCGGGCCCCCTCAATTAGTCCGCGCGAATACGAGGGCGAACCCTGTGTTGCCGGGAAACCCACGGCGCAGTCAGTGGGGGCCCCGAGGTGCACCCCAGTCACCAATCGGGGAGTCACAAGTTCCAGAGGCAGCACCCAGATTCCAATGGCAGTGTCCGTTATACACTTGGATGGCTGCCGCCAGATCTCCAGTATCCGGGCGCAGGTCGCAAGTAGGCTGCCAGTTCCTAGCGACAATGTCCCTGCGTGGTCCCGTACCTGTCCGGCGCCGTCCGGGGTGATGAGCTCAGCCACTCATTCCAGGGCACCGTAACGGAGGGGGGCTGCAGGCCTCCGAGGTCGCACTCCTCCACTGGCCGCACGTCGGGGCACGCACGCCAGCCAGGCGCACAGGCGAGTCCGCTGCTTTGGGGCCCTGTATAGCTGACGTTCGCGGGTCATGCAGCTCCGCCGATTTTCGGCCAATTTTCGCTGGAGGTCCAGCCGAGTGTGCCTGCAAAGCTCGTGTGTCGATTACACACTCTGGTGATTCATGAAGTCCGTCGAAACCGGATAATTTAGTGAATATTGTGGGTGATGGCGCGGAGCTCAGCGCTCACACGTCTAGCATCGACGCGGCAAGCTCCGCCCCCCATTTGTTGTACTTTTGTATTCCCGGATCTTCCTTAGGTGCGTCTCCCAAATAATAGTGTGGTGTTTTTGGAGATGACCTCTCTGGCCTCCGGTACCATAGTTGGTACCAAGCTTACCCCGACTAACTACACTTTTACAAATCGAACAAACGACCATGTTTTTCGCCTTTTTGCTAACACTAAAGAAGTCCCAAACTGGGGACTGGAGATGTCTGCTGGTGGTGGAGGTGCTACTTTCAATGCTAGATGAAGTGGAGGATGGGCGAGGCTGAATTTGACTCTGTTGTGCACTTGCAGCACCACTACTTGAGGTAATGGAGGTTGAGCTGGATGGAGGTCCCTGCCGGCCCTTCTGATGAGAAAATATGGAAGCTGTAGGTAGTGTTCGTGTAGTAGTTAACTGCGTTGGTGGTGGTACCAGTGCCACGCCGTACCAGTGCCACGCCGTACCAGTGCCACGCCGCCCACATCCCGCTCAGCAGCACTAGGGTCAAAATGTCTGTCTGCATGCCCGCTGGGGCTGGAGTGATGACTGTGATGACTGGGTCATCGTCAGACTGTTCATCAGCAGCAGAAGACACCACTTCTTGTTCGTCGTCATCACCAATAAGTGGAAGCCTTGCGGGAACCTTCCTTTTAGGCTTAGGTACCTTTGTCGGCTCATGGCATGCCTCACTCTCAGACTGCATTGCTGGGTTCCAATCAACATCAAGATCTTCAGAAGGAAGGGTGCTTGAAGAACAACTTGTAGTAGTAGCCCTCCTTGACCTTTTTCTTGCTGAGGATCTGGAAGCCAATGGATCATCATCAGGAGGAGTGGCTTCCTCGGATGATACCTCCGCTTGGATCTCGATTTCCTGATGTGTCCCTACTTCTGGAGGAACAAGCATTGTGGGCAGTTGTGCCGCTCCATGCGCCTCTAGTTGCGCCTCTTCATGCGCCTCTCCATGCGCCTCTCCTCGCGCCTCTACTTGCGCCTCTCCTTGCGCCTCTACTTGCGCCTCTACTTGCGCCTCTACTTGCGCCTCTCCTTGCGCCTCTCCTTGCGCATGTACTTGCGCTTGTACTACTTGCACCTGTGGTTGTCGTTGCGGCTGTAGTTGTTGAACACTCGTCAGATGAGTTACACCCTGCGTTGATTGGATGCTACTTTCTTGCGATGAGCCAACATCACTGGTCGATGGTGAATGAACAATTACAGTGGCTGCCTCTGCAGCACTCATGGCCTTGGACCTAACTTGGCGTGGTAGCACTGAGCCCAATGAAGCGGAGGTGCTGCTCCCAGCTTGGTCCCCGGCGGACCCCGCTGCTGCAGGCGTAGTTTTGTTTCCCCAAAAAGAGTGTCTGTGGGCACACCAGTCTCCTTGGTAAGTGGCGCCACTTGCTTCTTCTGCTACTTCTTACAGGCAGTTGCACTCGCAACATTTTTGCCAGAGGAGCTAGGGCCACGGCCACCTTTCTTTGGGCCCATCTTCTTCAGATGTCAGAACAGCTGGTCGCAGTTGCACGAGTTGCAGAGTTGTCTTGGGCCACACGTGACGTCACGTGACGTTGTGCTGCACACACCGCTACAGGACTTCTTCCTGGCACGGATGATGATTAACGATGGCTGATGTGATTCTCTTGTGCACCTAAAAGGAAAGGAAGCTAGAGGAACATCAGTTTAAATAAATGTTGCATATGTCGTGCTTCAAATAAATATTTGCAACTAGGCATTGCATTTATTATTATTACAACACACCCAAAAACGAAAAGACCCAAAATAAAAATTGCAATTCTAATACAAAATGGATGTTTAAATTAATAGAAGAGAGACCCCACAGAAAGACTTGGCCCAAGCACCACTGAGTACCCCTTGGCATAATGGATGAAAGCAAGGCAAACTGGGTGCAGGACTGAGCACAATTCCTGGCTTCAAAATGGCCCCTTGACCCCCACCACATGGCCAGGCCCTGCCTGGACCAGGCCTCAAAATGGCCCCCACCCACATGGCCAGGCCCCAACAACACCCCAAACAGTCGAAAAACAAACAAAAATCACCCCAATCCAATGCCATCCATGCCCTCAATGATGTTTAAATTCAAGATAGTCCACAGAAAGACTTGGCCCATGCACCACTGAGTACCCATGGGTATAATGGATGAAAGCAAGGCAAACTGGGTGCAGGCCTGAGCACACTGCCTGGCTTCAAAATGGCCCCTTGTCCCCCACTACATGGCCAGGCCCTGCCTGTACCAGGCCTCAAAATGGCCCCCACCCACATGGCCAGGCCCCAAAAAGTAAACAAAACACACAAAATTCACCCCAATCCAATGCCATCCATGCCCTCAGTGATGTTTAAATTCAAGACACCCCACAGAAATACTTGGCCCATGCACCACTCACTACCCCTGGGCATAATGGATGAAAGCAAGGCAAACTGGGTGCAGGCCTGAGCACACTGCCTGGCTTCAAAATGGCCCCTCGACCCCGACCACATGGCCCTGCCTGGACCAGGCCTCAAAATGGCCCCCACCCACATGGCCAGGCCCCAACAACACCCCAAAAAGTCAGAAAATACACAAAAACCACCCCAATCCAATGCCATTTATGCCCTCAATGATGTTTAAATTCAAGACACCCCACAGAAAGACTTGGCCCATGCACCACTCACTACCCCTGGGCCTACTGGCTGGTGTGGTTTTACAGGCACCCCAAAATAAATAAAGAAAATCCACATATAACAGTGAGCTAAAATTCCATGACATAAATGAGATTTAAGTTCAACAAAACTCACAGAAACAATTGTATCATGCACCCATGACTAACCCTGGGCCTACTGGATACTGTGGCTACCCACAATATATTTTTTTTAATTTATGAAAAAGTTTTAAAATTGTAGTTGCAGCAACTGCAATGCCCCAAACAAACAACACCAACTTACTTGTAAAATCTCAAATCGAAAAGTGATCCAAAATTTCCAAAGTCCAAAAAGTCCTCAAATACAAATATCCAGCAGCAGCCACAAAAAGTAATCCTTCCAGCTCCAGATCCAAATGAAAAGTGACCAGGAGATGGACAAAGCACTGGGAGGAGCCTGCTGGACAGGAACAGGAAGTTGGAGACTCTGGGGCACTTCCTTCCTCCCACCCCCCCAAAAATGGACTCCTTGCACAAAAAAGTGCAGCCAAATGTCAATCTGAGGAGTTATTCTGATCAAAATCATCATTTTCAGAAGGTTTATGCTGCCTGCAGTGGATTTCTTGTGCAGAATTGCAATTTTTGCAAGTTCGGGAAAGCGAGCTGTTCAAATCTCCCGCCGGAAGTCAGCTGTGCGCCGCATCTACGTGTTCGCAATTGTTTACTCCCTCGATGCGTGATCGCGGGCCCTTATGGCATACTCGTGTTGTCAAACTCTCGCTGTGCAAGATGGCGGGCCGCGATGACGTACTAGCAGTCGAAAAACTCCCGCGCGATCACGCAGCAAGATCCAAAATGGCGCCGCACATGCAAACCGGGAGAAAAACAACTCAGAGAACTCAGAGAACTCAGAATCACGGTAAGTCAACGCAGCGTGGGCGATATTGTATTTTTCAAGCGCGACCAAGCAAAAAAATCCGCCAGCTTGCGAATTGCAGGTTTTTGGGCTAATTCGCGTGATTCACGGAACGCGAATTTGCCAAAAATCCACAAATTCCGCGAACGGAACAGTCTTACTCCCATACTTAATTGACAGATAAGCCCCAAGCCTTGGCGGTGACTTTAATATTTTTGTTGGATACGACCTGGCTAGGATGAACTCAAGGCCAGAAGTGAAGGTGACAGTGGAGAAACAAGAGAGGTTTACAAAAGCACTGGACTGGGAGAGATCTGAGAATACTCCATGGACAGGACGGATGCTACTCATGCTATGCTAATGCACATGATATGCTTACTAGGCTTGATTGCTTCCTCACTCCTCCGGCAACAATGCATAGCTTTTCAGATTCTCGATACCTAGCGCCAGGGCCAGATTTAGCGCTGGTGGTGCCCGGGATGAAAATTCGGCGCTCCTACACCACATGACCGCCTCCTCAGATTCTCTCACTATCATGGGGCAAAAGGGCTCCTCAAATCTTCAATCATAAGTTATAGCTAAACACAGTGACACCCCCTGAAGTCAGCTCCACCTCCACAGGTCAGCGCCCAGCATTACTTTAGGGAAAATGCTGGGACAGTAGATGGTGCAATCACGTTGTGGGAAGCCTACAAAGCCACAATCAGGGGAGCAATTATTTCAGGCTAGGTAGGATATAACAGAGAGTGCCATAGACACATGATTGCCCTTGAACGAGAATTACTACAGGAGTGAAATGAGTATAGCGCTTCCCTAGAACCCCAGCTAAAGAGCAGTTTCGACCTGAAGAGGGAGGAATATCGGGTGATGGCATTGAATTAGGTTAAGACCTCCTACTTAGCCAAACAGACGTGAATTTTCGAGGCTGGGGACAAAGCAGGGAAACTGTTAGCGTGGCTAGGGAGCAGAGATAAGGAGGGAATGCACAAAAGAGAGCTAACGCTGGAGACTGGTGAAAAAGTGAATCGGAGTTAAAGGATAGTAGAGGTATTTGTGGACTATATGACAGATTTTTACTAAGCTAAAATGGTGGCTTCCTCTGAATTTGTCATAGATTTTGTAAAGGACTGCCCCTCAAGGAGGTTGAGTCCAGATCGGGATGGGAACTGGAGGCAGACCTCTCGGTGGAAGAGGGTGCATTGGCTCTCACACAAATACAAGTGGGGAAAGCTCTGGCTCCATAATTGGCTCCCAATCGAGTGTTTCCCAAAACTGTTGAGAAGGGTGACTGATTTGCTATCAATCAATCAATCAAATATGACATTTGTAAAGCGCACTACATACCCGTGAGAGTCTCAAGGCGCTGGGGGGGGGGGATGTTGCTACTGTTCGAAGAGCCAGGTCTTGAGGAGTCTCCTGAAGGTTAGAAGGCCCTCGGTCTGCCCTAGGCAGATGGGGAGGGTGTTCCATGTCTTGGCGGCAAGGTGGGAGAATGATCTGCCGCCAGCGGTCACTCTTTGGATGCTGGGGATGGTGGCGAGGGCGTGGTCTACGGAGCAGAGCTGGCGGGGGGTATAGTGGCTGAGTCGTCTGTTGAGGTACGCTGGTCCGGTGTCGCGGAGTGCCTTGTGTGCATGGATGAGGAGTTTGAAGGTTATCCTCTTGTTGATGGGGAGCCAGTGCAGGTCTTTCAGGTGGGGTGTAATGTGGCTGCGGCGGGGGATGTCCAAGATCAGGCGGGAGGAGGCGTTCTGGATGCGTTGGAGTCATTTCAGGAGTTTGGCCGGGGCTCCTACGTAGAGTGCGTTGCCGTAGTCCAGTCTGCTGCTAACGAGGGCCTGGGTGACCGTCCTTCTAGTTTTGGTGGGGATCCACTTGAATATCCTGCGAAGCATGCAGAGGGTTTTGAAGCAGGAGGAGGAGACGGCGTTGACCTGCTTTGTCATGGAGAGTGTGGAGTTGAGGATGATCCCTAGGTTTTGTGCGTGGTTGGTGGGTGTGGGGGCTGCTCCTAGTGCCGTCGGCCACCAGGAGTCGTTCCAGGCCGAGGGGGTGGAGCCAAGGATGAGGACCTCCGTCTTTTCTGAGTTCAGCTTCAGTCGGCTGTTCCTCATCCAGTCGGCTACATGAAATGTATGTAGAGGCATGCAGGACCGAGGAACTACCGGCGGACTTTCGAACAACTATTAACGCTCAAATTCCCAAGGTAGGGAAGTTGTGAGACAGCTGTGACTCATAAAGACCGATATCTTTACTAAAGACCTACAAAAGGTGTTAACGAACAGGATGCACAAGGTGGAGACCCATCTGGTGCATCCAGACCAAACAGGATTCATGCCGTTCAGATCAACCAGGCTAAATCTACGGTGGCTCCACAACAACATGGCCAATGCCGGGACAGTGGTGAAGCCATGGGCCATTAATTCACTAGACGCCAAGAAGGCCTTTAAATTGGTTGAGTGGCCCTTCTTGTTCGCAGTTTTAGCGAAGATGGGATTTGGGCTCCACTATATTAAATGGGTGAGGTTACTGAATAAGGGGCTGATAGCCAGAATGAAGCTTAATGGATGTGTGTCCCAGGAATTTCATATTAAGAGGGGAACGAGGCAGGGCTGCCCCCTTATCACCAATGCTCTTTGCACTATAGGTGGAGGCGCTGACTGAATGTTTGTGAGTAGATGCCCAAATCTGGGGCTAAACAGGGGGCACAAACTGGGAAGAGAGAATATCGCTGTATGCCGAATACATTCTGTTATATCGAACTAAAACAGACTAGTTGCTCACCAGATTATGGGATATATTTTGAATTTATGGCAGGCACTCATGATTAATTGGGAAAAATCCCTACTGTTCCCAATGGAGGGGTGGGAGACTGAGGAGGAAATACTGCTGCCTCTCAGGGTAGAACCCCACAAATTTCACTATCTGGGCATATGGATCACAAGGGGAGCCACATCCTAATATGTGGACAATCTGGTGCCAATGGTGATTGCATTAGAGAGAGACTAGAATACAGAGCCGCTCTCCATAATAGACAGGGTGGCAATGTTTAAAGTGATCGCACTATCTAGGCTACTTTATATTCTGCAGAACAACCCACATAAGATCCAGAATGCAGTCTTTGTTAAAATTAACATGCTGTTGCAATGGAAGTTCTATAGCACTTTAAATATGACGGTGGATCAGCGCTGCCAAATGTCAGGTAGTACTATGAAGCAACCCAGGTCAGGACAGTTAATGAATGGCCATACATGCCCTTGGATGGATTGATGGAGGAATTTGAAAAAGGTGCTACCTGCATGCACTATATATGGAGGAATGGGACACACAGCGAAGCCGGCAACATTTACAGTAATAACTGCATGGCAGAGAGTAAACAGAGAAATTAAATGGGATAAGAGGTTAATCCCTAATACATCATTATGGGAAGGGACCAGACTGGGGTCTGTGGGAGCGCTGCATGGTTTTCGCAGGTGGGATGACATTGGTCTTTCCACGTTGGCCGATGTGTGGGATGCAAATAGGATTGTCCCATTTGAGCACTTGCGGACAGAAAATTAGATGTCCACAACGCAATGGCTCAAATATAGACAGTTGCGGCATGCGTTCCAGGTGCGCATACCCAGAGATGAAGAGACCCAAGAGGAATCTCCATTGGAAATGAGATTACTAGATGGGCATGCCTGAACGAGGGCTATGTTATTAAAATAAGGGCCATTAATTAGAAACACACTATGGGGCGTAAGTGAGGCTGAAAAACCACTGGGAAGGAGATCTGGGGGAAATGGACGAGAAAGATTGGCAAACTGCGCGCTGCTTCCCTACAGAAGTAGCAATCGAAGCAAGTTATCGACTGATCCAACTGAAGGTCCTTCATTGAACGTACTATACAAGAATACAGCTACATGTGGAGGAAGCCATTGGGAACACATTGAGTTGCACGCCAGGCTTGTGTTGCTAGGGATATGGGACCCTTCTAAGTTGACTCGATATAAGAAAATCCAGGTGAATATTGGATACATGGTGGCAAAAAAGGGACGTAGCCCATAAGTGGGGAAGTGAGGTTGTCCTACGTTTTCAGGATTTGGAGGCAGAGATGGACAGTTCCATGCTGTTGGAGAGAGAGTTGTACAAGGGTTGGGGTAGCTGCAGACATTTCAAAAGATGTGGGGAGGCTGGGGCACAGCTAGGGTCATCAGAAGTACACATGGGGACTTCACATGTAGGACATAGGTGGAGGGCACAGAAAGACTCGGGTATTGAAGGATTGCAAAGAAAGGCTTAACCATCTAGAGGAGCAGAAGACTGATACGAAAAGTATACACAGTGAACTGTTACCGGTATTGGAAATTGACTGAATTCATTTCGTTAATTAAACAGCCGCTGGTGAGGTGGGAGGAGAGAGCAAGCCTGGTAAGTGGAGTGGCTGTGTACGGTGTGTCATTGCACTGTTTGTGGCTGTTGTTTGCATGAAAAAAAAACATTACAAAACAAAGCATATTCCCCCTCCCCCTCCCCCTCAAGCATGCACGTGCTGTGTCAAATCCTCTATCAGGTCATATGTGCAAAACCCAGAAAACATTGTATTTCAAACAATGCAGGAAGTAAAACAGACAAAGTGCATGGGAATATTTTGTATGTCTCAATCTAACACTGCAGAGGGCCAGCAATGCCCCAGTGTATGTTCCATAAACCACGAGCGCCTTTTTAGACAGAGACTCTCTGAGATTGCATAAATGTAACCCTGAGCGGTGCCGCAGAAGGCAGCTTTAGCATTCACGGTTTCCTTTCTGGCTTACAAGGAAGTGTTGCAGTTGATATCTTGTTTGAAGCCTGCATGAGTCAAAATTTACTCACACTTCTTTGTAGCACCAGCCTGAGACACGCTGAGGAGACAGCACACTGCGCAGCACTCTATTTTAGTAACAGTTAGATCTCCTTTTGTTTCTGCTCCACAGTAACATTCAGTCCGTTTCTCAGGATATCCATAATGAATATGTTATCTTATTTTATGTTATATTGATTTGTGTAGTGCACTAATCACCTGAGAGGGTATCCAGGCGCTTGCCAAGGCTTCTTTTGGAACTCAAGAAGTGAGGAGGAGGCTCTGATGTGTCGAGGGAGGTCATTCCATGTCTTCGTTGCAATGTAGGAGAATGAGCGACCTCCAGTATTGCTTTTGTGGATGGTAACTCAAGGAGTCAGGAGGAGGCTCTGATGTGTCGAGGGAGGTCATTCCATGTCTTCGTTGCAATGTAGGAGAATGAGCGACCTCCAGTTTTGCTTTCGTGGATGGTAACTCAAGGAGTCAGGAGGAGGCTCTGATGTGTCGAGGGAGGTCATTCCATGTCTTGAGTGCGTTGTAGGAGAATGAGCGACCTCCAGTTTTCCTTTTGCAGATGCAAGGAATGTGTGTGAATGAGTGAGGCAGAGCATAGGTGTCTGGTGAGTTGGTGAATGTGTATGCAGCTGTTCAGGTATTCTGGTACTGTGTTTTGTCGGGATTTGTATGTGTGTGTGAGAAGTTTGAATCGGTTGTGTTTGTGAATGAGGAGCAACTAAAGCTTTCTGAGGTGTGGTGTGATGTGTGTGTCGAGTATGAGCCTGCAGCAGTGTTCTGGAGTGTCTGGAGCTTGTGTAGACGTTTTTTTGGAGATCACGGTGTAGAGAGTGTCACCATAGTGAAGCCTGCTGGTGACGAATGATTGCGTGACGGTCCGGCTGGTATTTTGAGGCAATCATTTGAAGATGTTTCACAGCATGTGTTGGTTGTGGAAACAGGAAATGCGCACTGCATTGACTTAAGCCGTCATGTTGAGCTTGTTGTCTAGGATGATGCATAGATTTCTTGCGTTGTCTGTGGGTGTGGATGTTGGTCCACCAGGTGGAGTTCTATGGGGAGGTCTTGTTGTCAAATACATTTACTTCCATGCTATAGGAGTTGAGCTGCAGACAGTTGATTCGCATCCAGTCTGCTACCATGGTCATGCAGTTGGTGAGGCTGGTTCTGGCAGTGGTTGTTTTGTCCGTAAGGGAGAGAATGAAGTGGGTGTCATCGGCGTAGGATATGACGAAGATGGCTTGTGATCGGATGATGTAGGCGAACGTTGCCATGTATATGTTTAAAAAGGTGGGGCTGAGGGACGATCCCTGTGGGACTCCCCATATCAATTTCTTGGTCTCTGATGTGAAGGATGGCAGCCTGATCCTTTGGAATCTTCTTGTGAGGAAGGAACAGATCCATTTGAGAGTGGATCCTTGTATGCCAATCTTGTGAATCTTCTGATCTTCTGATGAGGGTGTTAGGGGAGATGGTGTCGAAAGCTGCAAAGAGGTCAAGCAGGATGAGGAGAGCTGTTTCAATCAGTCCAGGATGATTCGAATGTCATCGGTGGCCACGATGAGTGCTGATCTGGTGATGTGGTTCTTTCTGCAACCTGAATGAGTGTTGTCTAGAAGATGGTAAAGTTCGAGCTGGGTTGTGAGTTGCTTGTTTATGGCCTTCTCAATCACTTTGGCTGGATAGGGGAGCAGGGAGATGGGTCGGAAGTTGCCCAGTTGATTCGGATCGGCTGTGAGCTTCTTGAAAAGGGCGTTGATTTCTGAAAGTTTCCATTCATCCGGGAAAGTGGCAGATATGATGGAGGTGTTGATAATGTGGGTTAGGGTGGTGCTGATTGGTGATGTTCCCAGCTTGTGGATGTGGTGGAGGTTTGGGCCCATTAGGGCCCCTGAATTGTGTGGTCTACATGATTACCACTGTCTCGTTTCTGGTGAGGGTTGTCCATTCTATCAGGGGGCTGTCTCGGTCGGTGATGGGTAGATTAGCAGTGAGTTCTCTGGGGTTGTGTTAGTTGTTGTAGATGTTTGTGATTTTGCTTTGGAATAAGTTAGAGAGTTGTTAAGAGGCAACAATGTTGGTGACAGTGGCTGAGGGTGAGATAAAATCTTTAATGATCCAGAAGACCTCCTTGCAGCTGTTAGAGCATCCTTTGATGCAGTATACCAGTTATTTTTTCTTGGTGGCTCTGATTTGCTGGTGATAGCGTTTGAGTGCAGCTTTGTAGTTAGCTCTGTCAGTGGTGTTGTGGCTGACTCTTATTTCCCTTTCTAGCTGTTTACAGAGCCATTTGGTATCTTGGAGGTCTTCTGTGTACCAGCTGGCCTGCTTGTATGATCTACTATGCTTGCTGGGTTAGATGGGTGTAAGGGTGTACGCAGAGTTCTTGATCCAGTTATTGAAGTTGCTTATTTCCTTGTCGAGGTTGTCTGTAGGACTAGGTTGATGCATGCTAAGGGCGCTGAGCCAGTCTCCTGGGATTTTGTCCCAGCTGCGGCTTTGAATGCTGAATGCTGACTTGAGGTGTGTTCATTTGGAAGTAGACAATGAAGTGGTCGTTCCATGTGAGCGGTGTGATGAAATTGTATTTGATGCTGTTGCTTCTAGTGCCACTCAAATAACTGTAGGGTGTCAGAGCACTTTATATCACACACATACAGAGACAATAAATCATACATGAGTAAATCAATGTGTAGGAAATGTTACATAAGACAATGAGGTCTACAAAGTGTAGGAGTCATGTGACATCTTTACTGGTAGGCAGCATATTCTAAGAGTGCTTTTTCTGGAGCAGCACAAACTCAGGATTTGAAATGTAAAACAGTGGTTGAGGTTGTCTTTACTAATAAGAATGTATTTCATCCAAACTAACCCTTTTTAGCAACATTTGGATAATGAAAAACTGGGGAAATAACCTAGGTTTCTAATCTATGCCATGCAGTTTGCATGGAGCTCTTTGAGGACAGTTCATAGGTCATTGTGCTATATTAGGATAGCTGCAAGTAACAAAAGGATCTATGTGGCAAAAGCAGTAACTCACTGAGCTATTCATATAAAATACAATACTCTGCTCGGCATAGTACGTGTTCTTTGCAGCAGGCACATTAACCCTATGCGCTGCTCTATTATGAGTCAAAATTGCTAGTAGATAAATCTTCTACCTCTCTCCAGCAGGGACATTAATCAGCAGAGTTATGGACATTTTTATTGTTGCCTGGAAATTGCTGGACAACCAAGGAACTCTGCAGCAGGTACTTTTAAACCCATACACTTTTTCTATATACACCTCCAAATCTGCGCCCGGTTTGGTGGCACTGGTCGCACTGCCCTAAAGCCGGCCCTAAGTCACAGATTGGACTCCTGGTGGCCATTAATTTTTCTGGGGTTGATTAAAAAAAAGTACTTTTGAATTGGATGGCAATAATCACTTATGATCTGTTAACAGTGCCAAGAGACGTCCCTTGAGTAAATGACTGTGCTACACGTGTACTTGTTACATACACTGCAAAATCTAGCTACAAAAGTAGTAGGCAATGCACAATTACGGGGGTAAAGTGTGAAGAGTGAAGGGGGACAAATCAGAAACTGTGTACACTGGAGTATCTCCACGGGCGATGCACTGAGAGCCCAATCAGGTCAGATCATTAGGTGCAGCCCTGATACAACTTGCCCAAAACCCAATCGTCCCTCCCTCCTTTGTTCAGACCTTTACACACCTCCATTGACTCATTGACGTAGTTGAAAATGTGGAGGACAGTGATGAGTGTGCCCCCTATGAGAGATTTCAGGAAGGAAAGGTTAGGAGGTTGTGGTATACTGTTAATTTCATTATGAAGAGGGAGAAGTTGTGGTATACTGTTATGCATTCTCGTGCTGCCCCCAGCACGAGAATGCATTCTTATCTCCCTGCTCTGTTCCAGGACTCCGGGCAACTGACAAACGTTGCCCAGAACACTAGAACAGAACAGGGAGATAAGAATGCATTCTCGTGCTGCCCCTCAATGATAGAAGATTTAGGTTTGATTCCTTCTGGAGTCAATGTGTGTCCTAAATACTCTAAAGATTGAGTTCCAAATTTACATTTATCGGCTCTGACCGTCATGCCTGCATCATTGAGTTTATTTAAAACTGAAGTAAGATGTGACAAATGTGTTTCCCAATCAACTGAAAAAATTAAAATATCATCTTGATAGGCCTGTACACCTGGCATGTCATGAAAAAGATGATCCATGATCTTTTGAAACACGCTGGCGGCGGATGCCAGGCCAAAAGGAAGTTTTAAATATTTGAAAACTCCAAATGGAGTTACAAATGTGGTCAGCTCTTGGGAAGCCTTAGTGAGGGGAACCTGATGGTATGCAGAACGTAAATCAATAATGGAAAAGTATCTTGCTCCTCCTAAGTTGGCAAGGAGGTCTTGAATTTTGAGAAGGGGATGGCAGTCAACCAAAATATTTTTGTTTAAAGTGCGTTAATCGGTGCACAACCTAACCTCGCCATTTTTTTCCGTACTATAACGATGGGCAAAACCCATTCAGATGAATCTGAGGATGCAATAATACCATCATTTTGTAGTGAAGTGATAACAGATTTAAGTTCCTCCCTCGCACTAATGGGAACTGGTCGAACCTTGTGGACAACAGGTTGAGCACAGGCTTTTAACTTGATCTCATGTTGGAATCCTTTAACAGTACCTGGCTTTTTTGAAAATACCTTTGGAAATGTATCCAAAACTTGTTTAATATCAGACTCTTGGTTATTGACAATCAAACATTCAGAAACAAAAGGTGGAGCAGGAGAATAATCCTCAGGTGGTTCACCTACTCTCAATGGGTTATCAGAACCCGGCACCAAATATAGACCCATTTTCGCAAGATCTTGCCACCCAATTATGTTGCGACCCTTAACAGCAACATATATTTTTGTAATAATTGACCTACCTAAACACTCTAATCTGTAGTTGAAAAAACCAAGCATGATAATGTCAGATTCACCAAATGCTTTAGGACTGACATCAGACTCCAATAAGGCGATAGAATTCAGCCATTTTTCATGAAATGTAACATCTGACAATATAGTTATTGGGGAACCAGAATCCGCCATAACGGAGATTTCAACCTCCCCGAACAGTGCAGTGCCCACAGGACCTTTGACCAACTTCGGAGTTTGAATATAATTGCATTGAATAGAAACAACTAAATCCTGAAATTCATCCACACATTCATCAAGCTCAGAACATTCAACTGTATTAACCGATGGTCCGAAAGGTTTTTTAACAGACCTACATAAATTCTGAAAATGTCCGATCTTTTTGCATAAAACACATTTTCTGCCCAGAGCAGGACACGTTGGACTATGACCAAGATGAGACTTTGAGCCGCATCTGAAACAAAAAGAATTTGAATTTGGTTTCCTAGGGAATTGCTTAAAAGGTCTGTTAACATTTACTACATTGATATTTGAATTATCATGTGGAAAAGACTTAAGAGAGGTGCAAGGTTGATCATTATTAAGAGCATTAGACGTTGTGATGGATCTCTCGATACTCTTAGCAATGTCAATGGTCTCTTGAAGTGTAGGCTATTTGAAACTTAATAATCGTTGTTGGATTTTTTTGGAATAGCAAGAAAAAACAAATTGATCTCGGATGAAAATGTCAGGGTTTGACTCAAACTCACAAGTTGGCGCCAAAATTCTTAGCTGTGCGATATACTCTTCCACAGTTTCATCTTCTCGTTGTTTCCTTTTAAAGAAATTATGTCTTTCTAGCATTTCGTTAGGTTCCTCACCATAATGCCTGGCCAGGCGAGATAAAGCTTCCTTATATTCATCCCAGTGGTCACCTGCTTCACCTGTAGGGGCAGGGGACCTGGGAAGATTTTCAAAAACGTTTTGCGCAGCAACACCTAAACAGCCGTATAATATAGCTACTTTTCTCTCGGGGCTAAACTTCACAGCATCAATAGCAATAATATGCTTAGCAAATGCTCTAACCCACTGACGCCATGGAATAGCTGGTTTGCCCGGAAGTTGAAGAAATGGTGGGGGCTGTGCAAATTGTTGTGGAGAAGCCATATCAAATTAAGTATTTCTTTTAAAATTCGTTTTAATCAATTGTTTATACAAAATAAATTTTGCATTTACTTCTAAGAAAACGAATTTTTTTTTACAATTTTTTTTTGAGGGACAGATAATGGTGTGTCTGTCATCGAGAAAAGAAAACCATACCTTTCTGTCCAAAATGCTCTAAAATTCAGTCATCTAGTGAAAGAAAGAAGAAAGTTTGATTAAAAACGGAGTCGGCTTCGTGAAATGATTGTTCGGTGAAGTGTTGCTAAGCGACCTCCAAAATGGTCGCTAACTCTAGCGTGATGATGTCAACACACTTTGGTCTGCGTGAGATCATAGAGTCGTCTCGCGTCAGTTTCACGATAATAGAGAATTCTCATACCTCGCAGGTGGTGACGTATGGTGTCTCAAAGCTGGAACGTTCAAGCGAAGACTTGGTCCGTTTATGGAAGACGTCACTGGGTATCTGTAAGAGGCTGAAGATTATAAATCGAAGTTCTTGAGGTATTAATAAGCGAACCTCTTAGAGATAGGACCGATTTAAATCGTGAAGATCGATGAGAGCTGCTGTGGAAAGGATGCGCCGAGTGTCTGTCGAGTGTCTTCCTGGTGGGTGTCTTCAGTGGGTTCAGCTCCTCGTTGCCAAATATGGTATGTGGTAATGAAGAAGTTAAGAGTCTCGTAGGTAAATTGGTAGTCTTCTTTTATTAGGTAGAATATCAGAGACACCCACAGGTTAACAGCTGCTCTGTTCCAGGACTCCGGGCAACTGACAAACGTTGCCCAGAACACTAGAACAGAACAGGGAGATAAGAATGCATTCTCGTGCTGGGGGCAGCACGAGAATGCATAACAGTATACCACAGAGGTCTCCACAGGAAGCGACTTTGAATTCTTTCAATATATAGGTGAAATCTGCCAGCCTGCGAGGTATAAATGCAGAATTTTTGGGTGGAAAATGTAGCAGTTGGTGTGTGTTTGTGTGTGTGTGTGTGGTGGATTCAGCTGCTACCGAGAACATTGTAACAATGTATTTGTGTGAAGTTGACAACACAGCAGTTTTGTGATATTGTGACTTTTAATGACATTGGCCAACTCACAGAATTTTCCTAATGGAGGTCTGGGTTAGGATATACCTGTATTCTATGATGAGATTGGCCAACGAGGTGGAGCCATATGTATCAACATCCTGATTTGCGAATCCCAAATAGCGATTTTTTTAGAAATCGCTATTTGAGAACTGCAAATAGGGATGTATGTAAAAGTTGCAATCTTTTAGAGATTTCTTAATATTCCTTAATTGCGATTAGCAAATTGCGAATCGCAGTTAAGGAATACTTTCCCATTCATTTCTATGGGCGAGGAGCCCCGTAGGAATGAAAGGGAAGTTATTCTCAATTTGCGATTCGCAATTTGAGAATCGCAAATTGAGAATAATTTCAAGGGTGCAAGGGTGTCAAAAGGACACCCTGATGCACCCCTGAATGCCCTAAGGGCATGTATGTGCTTCACATTGCACTTTAAAAATGCAAAAAAGGGAATTTTTCAAAGAAATCGCAAATTACCACCAACATGAAGTTGGTGGTAATTTGCGATTCCTTAAGGCCAAATTGCACTTTTTTGGTGCTTCTTACATTGCATTTAAGGAATCGCAAAATTTGCGATTCCTTAAATGCAATCGCAAAATAAGGAATCGCAAATTATGCGATACCTTATTTTGCCTTAATACATACCATTTGGCAAAATTGCATTCGCAAACGCCGAAATTCTGCGAATTTCGGCGTTTGCGAATGCAATTTTGCTTGATACATATGGCCCTAAGATATGTTTTATGGGATACAAAGCACTATCTGTTGCACCAAGCTTACCCAAATATGCTGTATTACGTGACAATCCATGCCGGCAAGGCCTTTATAGACATACATGATTAAGAGGTCCTGTATATGATTGTACTTGATGTGTAAGGCTGTGAATGAGAAACCCACACTGGCATGGAGTAGAAACCTCTCTCAAATACGGATGTTTCTTGTTGAATGTACGAAAACTCAATAAACATTGATTTTTTTTTTTAAAACTTGGTTGTTGTATTGGTGGGGACAACAAAGAACTGTGACATTCTAGATGATCAAAGCAGGGATCAGAGTAAGGCTGCTGTATCCTGGTTTTGGCTCGTGTTGTTTTTGAGATGGCAATAAATTCCTGAGTCATGTGTCTTACAACTTGAGTGGCCTGGCTCTCGAGCCTGGGCATCTTTGTGGTGACCCAAAGTATCAGAGCCCTGGGGCTTGGCACAGCTAAGACAGCCTAAGAGCAACCTCGTGTGAGTGCGTACTCAGCCTCACTCCGTTAACTGGTCACCGAAACTGGGCATCCCAGGGGCTTAGACCACGGGGGGAAGGAGGAGAACATCCCGTGTTATTATTCAAAGACAGAGCTGAGGAACTAAATGCAGGCCAGGCAAAAATGCTCAGCCCCACTCTCTTCCTCTCCTTGCTGTAGTTCTCTATTTCATCCATCCACACCCTCTCACCTGCTCTGTCTCTCTCTCTCTGATCGCATTCTCTCAGCCTCCCTCTCTTCCCCTTGAAGCTTCCCTGCAGACCGACCAACACGTCCCCGCAGGGGACACTGTAAAGGGGCGGCCCCCAAGATGGCACACGGGGCAGCCCAGTGCTCTGAGATCCCTGCAAGGGTCCCGCTCGTCACTTCCGGCCGGGTGGGGGCGGGGGAGAAGTATATATTCCTCCCCGCCCTCCTGGCGGCCTCTTTGTCCGTTGTCCCCTCACCCTGACGCCGTTTGGTTGCTGTCGCTCCAGCCATGCGGTCTGGACGCGGTGTCCTATTACGCCGGGGGTCGTTGTGCCGTTTTGTCCGTCGGGGTTATTAGGTGAATCAGGGTTGAGGATGTCTTCGCTTCTGGTGGCGAGTCCGACGCGAAGGAGCGGAGGGACAGAGAGGCACGGGTCATAGCTGTGTTATGTACTTGAGCATTGCTTCGACCGCCTTGTGGATCTATGCATGGGTGAGGAGTTGGCCTAACTGCTTGGGCGTGCGACCTGGGGACATGGGTTTGAGTCTCAGTCTTGACACTTTACAAAGCATCCCGTGTTACTGGAAATTTCACTTTAATGTGGTATAGGGCTTCATCGTTGTGTGTTTGCGCTCAACGCGCTGCGTGCGGCAAGGTGAAATAATTTTTACTAAGCGTGGTTTTAGGAGACAAGCCAGCGTTGGGCCTCTTGTACGGCTTTATCGTTGTGTGGCTGTGCTGCGTGCGGCAAGGTGAAATAATTTTTACTAAGCGTGGTTTTAGGAGACAAGCCAGCGTTGGGCCTCTTGTACGGCTTTATCGTTGTGTGGCTGTGCTGCGTGCGGCAAGGTGAAATAATTTTTGCTAAGCGTGGTTTTAGGAGACAAGCCAGCGTCGGGCCTCTTGTACGAGGATGTTAGTGTGACCTAAATAGGCAGCGCTTGCACAGTCAGCGCTTGGTTGAGCTTGCTAGGGGGCCATGCGTGTTAGGGCTCTGCTCGCCCCCTGGCTATGAGTCTCCTGACTAAACGCTGGAGCTATGGAACCTCGGGCTGCCCACGCCCTCCAGCGCGGGGTGCTGCTGCGGGGGAGGGGGGCTGTTATAATTGATATCCTAAGCACACCCCCCTCCATCCAGGTCCTGGGTTTTACTAGGGATCACTGCCCAGCCCTGTCGGGGTTTCAGGCGCCACCCACATTGAGTGGTCTTGTATGTACTTGGGATACGGCAGGCGAGCCTACTTAGTCCCTTTGGCCGGTAAATCCATGTTTACATTCCGCCAAGGTCGAGGGTTTTACCGGTACGGACAGTCGTTTGTGTAGACTCCAGGAAATGTTATGCTGATTATGCTATCGTTCCCTTAATTGTGCTTTTTGAGGTCTCTGCCCGGACTGAGCGCTTTTGCTCAAATCAGTCTGGTTTTGGTGGCATTTAATAGTTGGTCGTGCCCAGGATTGTCTTTATAAGTGAGCTGTTTTGCCCCTTCGTGCCTGCTTCCCACTATTTGAGAGAGGAACTGGGCCGGCCGGCCGGCATATGAGCGGGCCGCGGAAGCTGGGGCATTTCTATTTAACGGCAATGTTGAATTTGTGTATTTGTCTGTGTTTTGGGTGTTACAATCCTGGGCACGGCGCTGGGTACTCCCCCTCCGTGTGGCTAGCGGGGCGACCGTCTGTTCCTATGCTTGGGTGCTTTTAGCATTAGAGGTCTGATGGAGTATAGGGGTGGGGGTATTTACATTTCTTTCTCCTGCTCGGTTGGCTTGGATTGCTTACACGGATTTCCCCCCTTCCCTGACTAGTTATCACTGCGGGTAGGGCAGCGGGACATCGGCTTCACTCGCGGCTATCCAGGCAGTGGGGCAGGTCCTCCCGCTAGCTGGGTTCCTTTGCCGGTACCCCCACATGGGGGGCTTGGGGGGGGGCAGCCGACCGCAGGGAGGTCCCCACCCCTGGGCTGATTGGGAGGGGCTAGTGGGGGGGGGTTGCATCAGGGCACCGGCCTTGGGCTGGTTTTGGGCTGGTTTTGGGCTCCCTCGGTTCCTACTGGGGGAGCCCAGCTATATATCCCTCTGGCCCCTCCTCCCGGCCACCATTTTAGGTTGAATGACCTGGTGGCCGGGAGCTCATTAGTTATATTGGAAATTTTTGAATTTTGTGGTGTTCCTTGTCATGTCTGGTGAGGATTACCGAGTTCTTGAGGCGATTCGCCTTCTTAGTGAGGCTGGACGCCTGGACCTTGTGTTAGGTGACGTGCCTGGAGCGGCGCGTCCTCGGCGGCAGGCCTCGGCGCGTGTTGCGGCGGTGGTTGCGGCGTGTGGTTCGCCGAAGAAATCACGTGGGAAGGCGGTAAGTGAGAGGGGCCGCCCGCGCTCTAGAAGAGCGGCCCCTGGTACCGTGATGCATGCGGGTGGGGAACCGGATGCGCCGCGCGAGGCGGGATTTGAGGAGGGTGTGGTGTCGGCGCCCCTGGTGTCTGTGGGGCTGCCAGTGAGGTCGCTTTCGGTCCCCGCTGCCAGAGGCAAGCGGGCCGGTAAGTGCGGAGGCAGGAAGCGCTCGGCTTCTCCCTCCGTGTTTCCTGACACGGAGCAGTTGTGTGTCGGGCTGGCGGTTGGTGCGCATGCGCGCTTTGACGTTGTCGCGCCTCGCGCTGGCGGTGAAGTTGTGTTGCCGGCTTCCAGGCTGGATAGCCCGTTTATGGATTTCACGGATTTAGGGGCTTGTAAGTCTGCTGGACAGGTGGCACTTCCAGTTGCGAGTGAAGGGGCTGGTGGGGTACGTTTTTCGACGCCGGCCCGTGCTGGTGAGGGTTTGGTACCTGCTGCTGATGTTGCTTGTGGTGCAGTGCAATATGGGCAAAGGGTGTCTGGGCCTGCTTTTGTGCCTTATAGCCCCCTGTTGTTTCCCCCCCCTGTCTCCACCCGGGGGGAGGTGCTGTCGGTGCTCAGTGGTTCTGTAGGGGAGGGGGAGTGGGCGCAGGTTGAGAAGAGGGCGGGGGCAGGTTTACTGGGGCAGGGGGCTGGCCGTGTTTTGTTGTGCGCTCCGCAGGACGTTTCTGGGTCAGGCGGGGGGTTCATTGAGCCTTCTATGGGTGGTTCTGTTAATTTACCTTTGCAGGAGAGTGGCGATAAGCAGGTGGGTGCTAGATCTTGGGAGGGTTTGGATGTTTTTCCTTCATGGGCAGAAGGGGTTCGTGATGCGGGCAGGTCTACACCTATCCAGGGGACGGATATGTTGAGTGGTTTTGGGGGCACGTTGAGTTTTCCGGGCTTGCCTGAGGGGGGCAGATCGCTTGGGAGGATGGGACAGCCCCGCTCAGATTCTCAGCAGCAAGGGCAGGGTGGTCTGGCATCGGGACCTGCTTCTCAGCTGGTTCAGGAGCTGTTGAGCTGGAGTAGTGGTGGTGAGGACGTGGAGCCTTCCCCGCCTCGGCGGGGGTTGTCGGGTCGATCTAAGGGGTCTGTTTCGCAGGAGGCTGGCCAAGTGCGGTTTAAGGATTCTGGTTTTTGTATGGCTAGTGGTGTTGATTGTTTTGGCCGTTCTGGTAGTAGGGGTCCCGGCACATCAGTTCAGCCTTCTTCTTTGCAGGTCAGAGAGCGTCGTGGAGAGGCAGACTTGGTAGGGTGGAGTGCGGCCCAGTTACACCGAGGAGAAGGGAGGGTGGAGCCTGGCGCGGCATACCCCGTACCGGCGAGGGACCCCGGCGCGGTCAACGTAAGCAGGTCAGGCGCGACCTCGTTGGCCCCAACGTCTTCCTTTCAGGATCTCGGCGCGGTCGGCAGAAGCAGGTCCGGCGCGTCCTCGCTGGCCCCAACTTCTCTTTCTACAGGTATCGGCGGGGTCGGCAGAAGCGGACCCGGCGCGTCCTCGCTGGCCCCATTGTCAGGTTCTTTGGATATCGGCGGGGTTGGCAGAAGCAGGACCGGCGCGTCCTCGCTGGCCCCACATGTTTCTTCTCATCAGCAAAGGGATTCATCGTTGGTTCAGTTGCACAAATCTGGTCAACGTTTGGGGGAGTACAGACGGGTCCAGTCGGCTCCCCCGCCTCAAATGTCAGTACGGGCTGGTAAGGCCCGGGTTGGTTTCAGAAGTCCGTCAAAGGAGTTGGCCCCTCCGAGGTTGGAGGAATCTTTGGTTTTAGATTATGATGAGGAGAGCCCTGAGGAGGGCGAGATACCTGCTAAGGGTGCAAGGGGGGGGCTTTTTCACGCTTCTGATGATGTTTTACAGGCACCGGTGGTGGTGCGTCCGAGAGCTACAGTTTCCAGACCAACTCGAGAGAGCGGCCCCGTGGTGAGGGTTCCTCGGTCAGGCGTTGATGTTGAACAGATGGCATGGAGAGAGAGGCCGGCCCAACTGCCTTTATTGAATCCAGGTGAGCTTGCTGGGCCGCGGGACAAGCCATTGATGGTTTCTGTTGGAACGGGGGGGGATCCTCCTTCAGAGGGTGTGGATTTTAAGCTCCACAAGGGTCGTTATGTTAAGGATCAAGGAGTGGGTACGAGTGACGGGGGGGTGGGTTCTAAGGTGGATTCCGGGACTGTTACGGAGCCCATGGAGGTAGGTAAGGACCCCCCACACAGCAAGGAGCTTAAAATAAAGAAATTGCCTTACATGGGCGTCACAAAACCTTTGGGCGCTCATTTAATGCTGTCTACTAAGGAAAGGATTTGGAAAGGGGAGTACGTTGAATTATTGAAGCTTTTACATAGGGAGGTTAGGTCTAAGGAGGGGTCTAAGGAGGAAGAGTATGAGTTGGCCAAGCGCCCAAAGGTTCCTTTGACCATAGAAAACTGGACAGCGGCATTTCTTATATACGCTAGTGTGTATTGTGAGAAATTCCCTGAGCGCTGTGTGGCACTTTTTAAGTATATGGATGTGATCAGGAAAGCGCAGATTACTGGCAGTGGTTATGCCTGGTCACAGTATGATGAGGAATTCCGGGCTCGGATGGCTTGGGATCCTGAAGCGAAATGGGGGGAGTTGGATAATGACTTGTGGCAACACACTATGGGTGCCTCGGCGGGTGGTAAGACAATTTTCACAGCTAGTGGGTATCCATTACCTTCACGGCCCTTTCAGGGTAGGCCCACTCGGGGAGGGGTGGGTGCAGCTGTGTCAGTCCAATCTGCCAATGGGACATGTTGGGATTTTAACAGAGGATATTGCCCAAGAGACTATTGCAAATTTCGACACGAATGCTCCCAATGTGGTAAACCGCACCCACTGTCCAAGTGTTGGGGGCCTCGGGTTACAGGGGGTAGACAGTGGTCACAACAGACAGCCAATGCCCCTGCTCCTGCACAGCAGCCTCAACCTTACAGGGGGGGGAAGAACACTTCTGGAACTGGGCCCAAAGGCTCATACGCCAGTTAATCCTTTTCACTTGGCTGTGGCTCTGAGGGGCTACGGGAATGTCGAGGCTGCTAAGTTGTTGTTGGATGGTTTTCAGGAAGGTTTTCGTTTGGGTTACACAGGGCCGCGGTTGCGGCGGTGGTCAAAGAATCTAATGTCGGCCAATGAACATCCAGAGGTGGTGCAAGACAAATTGGATAAGGAAGTGCGGGAGGGAAGGATGGCGGGTCCTTTTGATGATTGGCCCTTGGAAAATCTTATTGTCTCCCCAATTGGTGTGGTGCCTAAGAAAGAGCCTGGGCAATTTCGTTTGATTCAACATTTGTCATGGCCGGAGGGCTCATCAGTTAACGATTTCATTGATGGTGAGGCTGCTTCAGTGTCTTATTCTTCAGTGGATGTGGCCATGGCCCTGGTTGTATCTGCCGGCACTGGTGCGGCGATGGCAAAATGTGACATCAAATCGGCATTCCGTTTATTGCCTGTACATCCTGGGGATTGGGATCTTTTGGGGATTCAATTTCAGGGGAAGTGGTATGTGGATAAGGCTCTACCAATGGGTTGTTCCATATCCTGTGCGTTATTTGAGACCTTTAGCACATTTCTCCAATGGTTTTTCACCGATACGTCAGGACATCAGCTTGTGACTCACTACCTGGATGATTTCTTTTTTGTAGGTGCTCCCAATTCCTCAGCATGCCAGAATGCTTTGCGAACATTCCAAACTCTGATGGAATTTTTAGGTGTGCCGTTGGCACCGGAAAAGACAATGGGCCCCTGCGCGACCATGTCTTTTTTGGGAATCGAGATTGATTCTAATGTTATGGAGGCACGTTTACCAGTGGATAAAAAAGAAAAAATGTTGGACCTCTTACATGTTATGTTGAACAAGGCAAAGGTGACAGTGAAGGAAGTTCAGGTGCTGCTGGGCCATCTTAACTTTGCTTGTAGGGTGGTCAGGGCAGGTAGAACTTTTTGCAGGCGTTTGGGTAGAGCTCTGTCTGGTCAGTTTTTACCTCACCATCACGTTCGCTTGTCAGCAGGTGTTAAGGAGGATCTGCGGATGTGGGTAGCCTTTCTGCACTCTTTCAATGGCATTCCTCTGTACAGAGAAGAGAATTGGATTTGGGACGTCCACATTTTTTCAGATGCTGCAGGCAGTGATGGTTTCGGTCTTTACTGGCAGGGCAGATGGTGTGCTGAACAGTGGCCTGCTGCGTGGAAGAACGGAGGCAGGAGTATTGCCTTGTGGAGAGGTGTGGCTCACTGGTTAGAGGCGGCAGACCTGTAAGCAGAGAACAGCCCGGGACCAGGGTTCAATTCCCAACGCGGCAGGGTCTTGGACCAGGGTCAACGGACTCGATAATTCTCGCCTCAGTGCCTACTCTAACCAGGGAACACACTCGGTAACTCTGGGCATTAAGCTTGCCTCATCTCTACAACGGCCCCCCACAGACGCCGGGGATGCCTGGTTTCACCCTGGAGATACCCAGAAAGGGACCATCTCACGGGGAAAACCAGGACGGGTTCCCCAGCGGTCTACAGCGCCAGGACACTCGGGTAGAGTAACAGTGCGCTTTACAAGTATCCCACATTTACATTTACATTTACATTTACATTCCTGGAGCTTTTCCCTGTGGTGGTGGCGTTGACTTTGTGGGGTCAGGAGCTTTCTCACAAAAAAGTGCTGTTTCGAATTGATAATAAGGCTGTAGTGGACATTATCAATCGGCAGTCGGCCAGGGATGCTCACATCTTGAAGCTCTTGCGAGTCTTTGTGTTGGGGTGCTTGACGTATGACATCAGTTTTAAGGCCTTACACATTCCTGGGGTGGACAATGACATTGCGGATGCTTTGTCTCGTTCACAGTGGGAGAGATTCCATGGGCTAGCCTCGGAGGCGGACAGGACGCCGACCCGCATGCCGGAACATCTGTGGACTGTAGGCGAGACAGGGTTTTGCAGCTGGTGGTAGGTTCGCTTGCAGTTTCCACTAGGACAGCGTATGAATTGGCCTGGAAAGAGTTTTTAGAATCTGGGGCCGGCTGGCGCGCTCCGGGCTGGAGACGATCTGAAGATGTGGTACAGTTCATTCTTCACTTGATAGACAGGGGGCTGACACGTGTGACGATTGCTGGAAAATTGGCTGGTATTGCGTTCATGGGCAAATTGCTGTGGGGCTATTCTCCTTCGGCAGGGGAGGTGGGTAAGCGCATGCTAGAAGGTTGGTCTAGGGAGAGGGGTAGGGAACATATGGTTCGCCGACCTTTGTCTTGGCAGACGTTAGCCCGAGTTTTGCAGGTTTTGCCCTCGGTTTGTCTGAATGGGTTTGAGGTTTGTCTGTTTTCTACTCTTATGGTTTGGATGTTTTTTGGTGCTTTCAGAGTTTCTGAGTTACTGGGGTCGAAAGTTACTTTTGGGGTGGGGTGGGAGAATGTTCGATTTTTGGAAGCGGGGTTGCACGTCTGGTTGGCTCGGGCAAAAACTGATCAACACAGCAAAGGGAGGGGCATCTGGCTGGAAGCTTCTTCCCCTCCTGAGATGTGTCCTTTGAGGTGGGCCAGGCGTTTGCGGGACTGTTCGGGGGCCGCCTTTGAGGGCCCTGTTTTTCGACATGTGGATGGTTCCAGGGTGACGGAGTACCAACTGCGCATGGTTTTGCGTAAAGCGCTGCGCTTCCTGGGCTTGGATGAGACACAGTATGGTACGCATTCTTTCAGGATTGGGGCAGCTACAGAAGCTCATAACAGGGGTTGGTCGCAGCAAGACATTATGTCTTTAGGGCGTTGGTCCTCCAACTGTTTTAGGCGCTATGTGCGTACTGATCCTGTTATGGCGCCTGCGGATGATAGTTTTGCTTGAGTTTGATGCTGCTTTTCTTTTTCAGGTTCAGTGGCCGGCCCCCGTTCGACTGTCATGACGATCTGGATAGTGGGACATTCCTTCATTAGGCGCGCGGAAGATCAAGCTATAAGAAGCTATTTTGGTTCCACACTTGGTTTTAATTCTCGTCTTTTTAATGTTGTATGGAAGGGGAAGGGAGGTATGATCTGGAGGGAGCTTATCCCGGCCTTGAATTCTTGGTTGGTGGGAGGTATTTGTCCTGACGTGCTGCTCTTACACCTTGGGGAGAATGACCTTTGTGGGGTGAAAGGGGTGGTTTTATTGAGAGCGATGAAGAAGGATCTTTCTCTTATTCGTCAACAATGGGCGGGTTGCCATGTTTTATGGACAGAATTGGTCCCTAGAAGAACCTGGAGGGGTGCGATCAAGCCTAGGGCGGTTGATAAGGCGCGAAGGAAGTTGAATCTGGAGGTTTCCCGTTTTTGTAGAGATCTGGGTTTTGGGCGGGTGTCCCATAAGGACATCCGTTATGACAATGTGGAATTCTTTCGCGGCGATGGTGTTCACTTATCTCGTATAGGGATGGATTTATATCTATTGGAATTGCGAGAGGTGCTTTCCAGGTGTTTGAAGATTCAACATTTCTTGGGTTGAGGTTCTGGTTCCTTGGTTGGTCGGTTTTGGGGGGCAGAAAGAGAGGAGGGTAATTCCTTCCCCCTCTTTTCTGGGTGGCGGAAATTGGGCGTTCTTGGTCAGCAGGGACATGAAGCTTGTTGGGTTTTTGCTAAAGTTGGGCTATGGCTGGAAAAGTTTAAATAGTTGTTTCGTGGGGTGGTTACAAGGTTTTGGGTAATGTAAGTTGTTGGTGGGTAAGTTTTGCAATGTGATGTTTTGCCGTGGGTTGGGATGATATTTAAATGATTATCAGGTTTTGGTATTGTTTGAATTGTAATTATGTTGTGCTGGGTGGGGGCGGGGTTTGTGACGTGGTAGGGGCGGGCCTGACGTTTGGGGTTGTAAGGTAACATCTTATTTAGTGAGGACTAGTTTTGTGAGGCGGTTGCCAGGTTGGTATTTTTGTAAATATGCACCTGTTTCAATAAAAGCGGCCTTTTGCACACTTTCAATTTGTCTGGTGTCTGCTCACCCCCCCTCACCCCTCCCTCCCAAGGGGGGCTTGGGGGGGGGGCAGCCGACCGCAGGGAGGTCCCCACCCCCGGGCTGATTGGGAGGGGCTAGTGGGGGGGGTTGCATCAGGGCACCGGCCTTGGGCTGGTTTTGGGCTGGTTTTGGGCTCCCTCGGTTCCTACTGGGGGAGCCCAGCTATATATCCCTCTGGCCCCTCCTCCCGGCCACCATTTTAGGTTGAATGACCTGGTGGCCGGGAGCTCATTAGTTATATTGGAAATTTTCCCTCCCTCCCTCCCTATTCTCAGTTAGGTTTTTCTCTTACTTTCCCCGGGTCTTTTATTTATTCATTTATTTATTTATTTTCATTATTTATTTGTTTTATCTTCCATAATTTTAGGGTCTTTTGTCGGAACAGGTGGATATGGGGTAACAAAACATGTTGTTCATTGTCGCTTGGAACAGGTGCCGTGCGGAAATTGGGCGTTCTTGGTCAGCAGGGACATGAAGCTTGTTGGGTTTTTGCTAAAGTTGGGCTATGGCTGGAAAAGTTTAAATAGTTGTTTCGTGGGGTGGTTACAAGGTTTTGGGTAATGTAAGTTGTTGGTGGGTAAGTTTTGCAATGTGATGTTTTGCCGTGGGTTGGGATGATATTTAAATGATTATCAGGTTTTGGTATTGTTTGAATTGTAATTATGTTGTGCTGGGTGGGGGCGGGGTTTGTGACGTGGTAGGGGCGGGCCTGACGTTTGGGGTTGTAAGGTAACATCTTATTTAGTGAGGACTAGTTTTGTGAGGCGGTTGCCAGGTTGGTATTTTTGTAAATATGCACCTGTTTCAATAAAAGCGGCCTTTTGCACACTTTCAATTTGTCTGGTGTCTGCTCACCCCCCCTCACCCCTCCCTCCCAAGCGCACTGGGACTCCTCCATGGTGGCGGTGGCAGGGGGCACGTAGTTCACTGGGCTAGTCTAGGCCCCGGGGGAAAGTGCGAACACGGGACAGCCCAGGGCTGATCATTACCCTTTCGCCCACCAGTCCGAGTGGATGGATGCGGGTTAGGTACTCTCAGGGGAATACATGACCCAAGCTCGGGGATGGTGCTGGCCTCAGGGCTTGGGAAACATGTTTTCAATGTCCAGCGCGCGTGTTTTATATGTATTACATGGTCCGGCGCACGGGGTTAATGGCGTTTGTGGGCGGCCATTTTCATGGTCGGTATGTTTTCAATGTCCGGCGCACGTGGGTAATGGGGTCCTTGGGCGGCCATTTTCATGGTCACTATGTTTTCAATGTCTGGCGCACGTGGGTAATGGCGTCTGTGGGCGGCCAGTTGCATGGGCAGTACGTTTACATTGTCCGACGCACATGGGTAATGGCGTTCGTGTGCATGGGCAAAGTTTTGCGAGATGTCCGGCGCAAGTGGGTAATGGCGCCGGTTGCAGCCATCCTGCTTCGTTTTCTATTCTTTTATGGGGGACATGCTTGGCGGCACTTTAATTATGTAATTTTGTGTGCACGTTTTCAGGCTGCAGACTTGTGGAGTCGCCTTTTGCCGCTATTTTTGAATGATGTAGGCGTGGTTGCATTACATGTGGCCGCCCTCTGGGTCACTACACACTGAGCTAGGTGGGCACGGACCTGCCTTTGGGCCGCGCAACACAGACAACACCGGGAGTGGAGTAGGACGCTTTCGCTCTCGAGATTCTTTGCCGGACTGTGGTTACTGGGTGTACTGGTTTCGTGCCGTTTGGTTCGTCCGGCTGATGACGTTCTATCTTAGTCAGGCGTCGGGTTGATACGGTGTTCTGGTGAGCGTGTGGGCACTGTAGCTATGGGTCTCCCCTTTTCTGTCTGGGGGCTCCGTGTGGGAGTCTGGTGCACTGGTCGTGGGGTTGGGGCCGTGGATGTCCGCGAGCCTGTATGCCTGGGGTTGTGTTGTGTGGCAGAGGGAGTAGCACGGTGATGGTAAGGCGCCTGCTTCTTCTGTATTGAGACCACTTCTACACGGACTATATTGGTACCGGACATGAAGCATTGTTTCTTCATTCAGCGCGCTGGGGTCTCTGCCTCTAGGTGCTGGCTGAAGCAGCACAGCGCGTCGGGTTCCCTGTAGTCAGCGGAGCTCTGGTCTTCTAAGACTAAGGCGTGAGGTATCCGAGGGCAGGGGCATCGGGGCGTGTTGCATAGGGCCCTCTTTATATGAATATAGACAGGAACTCTCTCGACGACGAAATCAGTTCTCGAAGTTTCGGGGCCTCAGGCAGTTCTCGAGCGGAGACGTGCTTTGCCTGAGCGTTACCGGAGCAATTAGGTTAGGAGGCACTTGCAAACTCCAGAACTGCCAGTGCGTCACGTGTAGGAAATACTAGGACTGTACCTTCCCAGCACCTGGTCTGGATTGCAAAGTGTTGTGGCTAATACCAGAACTAGCAGTTACATCTTAAAAGGGGGCGAACGTAGCAGTTGTTCTTTGACTATAGGACACTCCAACACACGGGTAAAGCTGGATTTCGTTTTGAGAACGGCTGACCACGTTCCAGTGCTTTTGCCCTAACGTGTGTCAATGGTGGCCCGTCTAAATTTTGGAGAGAGCTGGTATTAGGTATGGGCCTAGTATACTAGTAATTACAACAGACTAGTGTATCAGAATGTCTTCTCAAGGGTAATTGCGCAGTGCACCTTCTATGGGGGGGCGCAAGGCATGCAGTTCAGCTGAGATACACCGACAGCTTCAGAAGTACATGGGTACTTTCGGTCCGACTAATCTATCACTTAATCGCATGAAGCTATATGACATACGGGGCAATGATCACTTGAAGTAGCTTCTGTGCTTCACAGGAGGAATAAGTGACTGAGGGAAGTTATTAAGCGGACTATGCACAAGTAGAGGTATCGACTGCAATTCTCGGCAGTCAGCCTAACACAAGTTCTAATGTTACCTAAGCTATGGTGGCATTTGCGTAAGTACAGTAAGCTAACACGTAGTAAGAGGTAGCTATCAGTGTGTTACATGTTAAAGTGACGTGTACATGGTACAACAGAGTACCTATTTTAGGTAAAGGACCATACTGCATATAGGGCAGACCATCTCTCCGGCACTCTCCTCCACTTTCCACCCTGGATAGACACTACTTTTGTCGAGGAGAATAGCACTTTCCGTATTAATAGGTCTTCTTTTAGATATTAGGGAGGGCATTATGGCTTAAGAATTCTGTATGGGAACTTTGAGTGCAGCCGGTAGGCCGGGAATGATGAGGTGTTCCTTAATTAGAATGGTAAAGGGACGAATCTAGGCGCTGGTGCACTGGTCTTCTTCTGACTCAGCATTTGCAGATTGGACTTAGTTTAGAACCTACACTACACCTTGGCCCCCGGCGCAACACAAGGTTGGCGTCACCCAGCTCACTAAAGGGAATGTAATATGACAAGCCATTTATCGCACCTGACAAACAGACTTAGCCTTGGGAGTGTGCTGGGACATTCTTGTCCCTGGCTCATTGCAGAGTAAATACATTGGTATTTGAGGGGGCAGAGCTTCTTTTGGATGTCTAGGTCTCACATGCAGGAACAGCACTGAGGAATCTGCCCGTCCCACTTGGGCCACATGGTCTATCAACAGGTATAGGGTAATGCTCACTGGGGGGGGGGGGTGGGGGGGGGCAGCAAGCTAGGGCCTGGGAACCCAGGTTATCTCCAGGTGTCATTATGGTCCCTGTTGTGGGGCGCGTAAATTACGCCCCAGGGAAGTAACCTTTGAGAGCTACTGGTAAAGCTGAGCAGGGCAGGTGGTTCCTGTGCAATAATGGGTTGTTTTCTCCTTTACTCAACTGATGAGTCTGGCCAGCTTGTTGGCTGCTAGGAATTTACTTGTGTTCGCTCGGTAAGTATTGCAGAGTCTGGGCATAATTTGATCCCCGGGGAGATATTGCATATGCGTTGCCGGTAGACAAATGGTCTGGCTGGGCTTATCTGGCATCCCATGTCCAATATTGGAATTGGGTCCCTCTGGACTGCAACTGGGGCACATGTAAGGGGCCCAGATTCGAGGAGCAATTTGTTTACCGGTTTAGGCTGTTTGGGGCGGTTTTCATGGATCTGTTCTTTCTTCCAGAAACGCACGAGTTCGTTCCATAATGTGCCTGCCAAGGCTTGGAGCGGACGCAGGGGAAGAACATCTGGGGCCAGGGCGTGGGTTCTGAGTCAGCACGTCCAGGACTGGAGTGTAACATCTTGCTATTTCAGGACAACCGGAGCAAGTACACAGGCCTCTGAGAAGGTCAGGTGTGAACAGAAGCAGGTATTGCCAGGGCGCCCTCCGGTCCAGGGCCTGTACGCTGTTCCGGGATAGGTGCTCTTGGGGGGCAAGGCGACAACCCGATTTTCACTGCTTGTAGGGGAGAAGCAGTTTATGCGTAACGTTTGTGCTGTGTCATGACATCCTTACATTTCTGCCCAGTGGTGCTAATTTACTGTATTCAATTTCTGGCCCCAACTCATAGACGACAGGAGGGTTTTTCCACTTGGGTAGACTGGCGGGAGTCTAGTATGGTAATCATTAGGGGGGTACTCCTTGGCCTCTCCCAGTAGTTATCTGTAGGTATGTACTGGTGGCACACTTTTAGGGATGCACACAGCAGGGGAGAGGGCCTGTCCAGGTGGGCAGGGGCAACTTTTGTGTCAAAGTTTAGTCTTCTTGTTGGGCGCCATTGTTGGCATACGAATAACATTCACGTAAGTTGCTTCACCAGCTCTTATTCCCAGGCCCTGGGCCACTAGGGGGATACGGGATCCATTTGCACAGTTAAGGTTCCTGTTTTGACTCTCATACTTCCTCCAGACGGTCCCCACCGGGAAATACCAGCTGGCTCCGCCCCGGGTCTGGCTGACCCTTTTAGACTCTTTCTTGTTTATTTCGCTGGACAAAGGGTTGGTGTGTTTTGGCCATGTTGGCGATTGTTTTAGTGAGTTTAAGGTTAGGGTCCGGATGTGTACAAGTTATTTGTGTCAGGCTTATACGTTATACAATCTTGGGTTGACACGCAGTGGATGTCAACTGGCTAAGTCCACTGGTAAGCTCTCGTCTGTACAGTAATTTATTTCGTTTTTTTTTTTTCATGTACTAAGCAAGGTCTTGCTTTGCAGTTTTCACTCACCAGGAAGTAATAGTGGTCAAGTAACTGTTCTCCTAGTTGCTATATCAGGTTATACAGTTGTATAAGGGTGCTTGTCCTATACTGCTTAAGGTCCAACGAGTGCCAGGGAAAGGAGGAGGAATAGCACATGTGATAATTCGAGGAGACACTGCACGCATTGTTAGAAGTGCGTTGTCTAGGCAACAAAAATATCATACTGGCTTTCTCCCTTGTCAGAGAAGTTAGCGCCCAGACAGTGGGCAGTCCTCCCTGTGTATTAGGGGAAGGTTTGCAGGCATGCACCACGAGATGGTTCATCTAGATCATCCTAGACAGTCTACAAGTCCTGCCCTTTAGACAGGTTTTGGCAAACGCGACCAACTGTCTTGCTTAGTTGGGGTGCATTATGTTGAGAGGAGCATGGGGGAGAGGTTTTGTGGCACATTTTGCTGGAAGTAGGCTTGTGGGGCATCTCTCTGCTCTCTTATCTGGCATGTTTTCGGTCTTTGACCCCCCTGCGGGTTTACTGCAAGTTCACTTCCCCAGGGCTAGGTAGTCAACTAAGGGGGGGGGGGGGCTAGCCTCCGACAGGCCTTGCCTGGTCAGGGGTAGCCAATCTTTAGCTAGAGCCTGTGGTGGTGATAGTGTTCGAAACTCAGTCTTGGGGTTCTGAGCCAGTTTTCCCTCGCCTGAGCTGCGGGGGGCAGCGGGCTCTAGGTGCCTTTTGAAGATCAGGCAAGGGTATTCTGGACTGAGGTGCGTGTCACTGTATTTACACGTTCACAGACTGGTTCCAGCGGATGCTCCTTGTCCACCATATAGGGAACTTTGTTGACACACTATCTTCTAGTCGACACCATCCTGGTGTATATATCAGGGTCGCAAGTGGTTAGCAGGGTCCAGGCATCTGTGACCAGTCTTTGGTTCAGCAAGCAGTGCAGGTTGACACTTTGCAAAATTTTTCAGTGTCTTATGATCGCACACTACTCTTAATTCCCCATTCCTAACCGTGACACCTTGTGGGTGCTCCACGGATCCTTTTACTATGTATTGCACTGGTCATGGCTGCTTTTTCTGGCACCTGAATAGAAAGACCACAATGAACATACGGTGGGATTTTACCAACAGTGGGGGACAGTTAAATTCCAGTGGTCTGCCATGTCTCCATCTCTGTAGGCAAGGCGCTCGTCAAGGGAGGCGATGGAGCCAATGCGCAGGAAGTCCTGCGCTGTGTGTAATTTAAGGGGCAGAGGAGACAGGGCGTCATTAGACCTGGGAGGCTTTACGCCAATCTCAAGGGGCTTTGGGAGGACATTTTGGCACTCCTGCCTGATTTAAACTGGACCTGTTCATGCTGGTTAGGGGAGGGCCCTAGAAATTGCTCGCTAGAAATAGTAAGGAGTAATGCCGGCCTTGGTGGGGGGCCCTGGCTGCGACGTCGCCACACCCAGGGCTGTGGCGGAGTTACAGAGCGATCCAGAGGCGGAAAGGTACCCGGGAGTACCCTCTTCAGGAGCACAAAGGATGCTGAGGCCTAATATCCCCAGGAAGTCTGTGCGGTGGACCCTGCGGTGCGACGGCGCCCCGCTATCCTATAGGCGGTTGGAAACCTGTACAACCGGGGGTCGCTTGAACGCTCCCCCCTCGTAGGGGGGGGGCGTGAGCAAGATGGTGGACCAATGGTTCACCGGAAGTGGGAGGGGCTATCTCCTCACCACAACCGCTAAGCAACGATTGGCTAAGGCCACGATGCAAATTGGCCCATCAGGTGGTAGGCCGCGAGGGGCGGCTTGCCTTTGGATCGCCTGTAAGATAACCACCATGTTGGCATGTGTATATGCTAATAAACCTGCAGCAATTTTTCTCAAACAAAAAGTTGTCTTGTCTGCTTATTTATGCGACATGCATGTTGCTGCGTGAGGGCTGGTGAGTGGGCCGATACTGGCACTATGCAGGCCGACCGACACATCCCCGCAGGGGACACTAGTAAGAGGGCGGCCCCCATAGTGCCACAAGATGGCACACGGGGCAGCCCAGTGCTCGGGGATCCCTGCAAGGGTCCCGCTCGTCACTTCCGGCCGGGTGGGGCGGGGGAGAAGTATATATTCCTCCCCCGCCCTCCTGGTGGCCTCTTTGTTCGTTGTCTCCTCACCCTGACGCCGTTTCCCTCCCTACCGCATACCTGGCGTTTTCAGGGTGGGGGGGGATGTCTTCTAATCTTTCTGATTTGTGTTGCAGGCGGAGTTACAGGGCGATCCAGAGGCGGAAAGGCACCCGGGAGTACCCTCTTCAGGAGCACAAAGGATGCTGAGGCCTAATATCCCCAGGAAGTCTGTGCGGTGGACCCTGGGGTGCGACGGCGCCCCTCTATCCTACGGGCGGTTGGAAACCTGTACAACCGGGGGTCGCTTGAACACTCCGCCCCTCGTAGGGGGGGGCGTGAGCAAGAGGGTGGACCAATGGTTCACCGGAAGTGGGAGGGGCTATCTCCTCACCACAACCGCTAAGCAATGATTGGCTAAGGCCACGATGCAAATTGGCCCATCAGGTGGTAGGCCGCGAGGGGCGGCTTGCCTTTGGATCGCCTGTAAGATAACCCACCATGTTGGCATGTGTATATGCTAATAAACCTGCAGCAATTTTTCTCCAACAAAAAGTTGTCTTGTCTGCTTATTTATGCGACATGCATGTTGCTGCGTGAGGGCTGGTGAGTGGGCCGATATTGGCATTATGTGCCTGTTGC
This sequence comes from Lissotriton helveticus, assembly GCF_964261635.1. Classification (NCBI taxonomy): domain Eukaryota; kingdom Metazoa; phylum Chordata; class Amphibia; order Caudata; family Salamandridae; genus Lissotriton; species Lissotriton helveticus. Next base: position 377,513,855 of record NC_136060.1, read on the forward strand.
AAGTAAACATGGACAGCTGGGGAAAGTGACAGAGGCACCAGGAACGGCCCTGGACTTCAAAACCGGCCTCCACTGGCTCCCACCTGCTGGGAAAATGCCCAGTGGATTAAAAGGCCAGTCCAGCCCTGCCCAGGAGTGAAAAACCCAGGAAGCAACTATGTCCACCCTGTGGCTGTGTGGACTATCCCTGGGAGCAAACGTGCTTCCTTATCTACTGTGTCCTGGAATCTCCACTAGCCTCTGGCTCTGATGTTTCGTACGCCACACTAGACAACATCACCACAACTGATTCAAGATAATCTGTCTAGTTGCTGTCGTGAAGATGGGAGCATCCACATTCTAGAAACCATCAGAACTGGTTTGGTGACATATTTCCCCCTCAAGCATGCACGTGCTGTGCCAAATCCTCCATCAGGTCACATGTGAAAAACCCAGAAAACATTGCATTGCAAACAATGGAGGATGTAAAACAGAAAAAGTGTACGGGATATTTTATATGTCCCAATCTAACAAGAACAGAGGGTCAGCAATGCCCCAGTGCATGTCCCATAAACCACAAGCACCTTTTTTGACCGGGACTCTGCATAAATGTAACCCCGAGCAGTGATGCAGAAGGCAGCTTTACCATTCACAGTTTCCTTTCTGGCCTATCTTGTTTGGGGAAGAGGGGGCGCTTCACAGACAACTGACACCAACATTGTGTGAAAAAAGGCCACTACATTGAAACAGGTTCACATCACATTTAAACCCTGGGCCTTTCGCCTTACAAAACTAAAACCTCACTATACAAAAATGCTTACCTTTGTGACACTACCCCCATCGCTAAATGTCCTGTCCCCCAACAAAACCTAATTCTGCAAGTCTCTACTTCCTCCTGTGCTGATCTTCTGTAATGGAGACCTTTAACCTCCCATCCAGGTTTATTGCATCATTAACCACTAACTAACTTAACTTCCCAATGAACCTTTAACTTCCTTCCTCATCCAGGCATGAGATTGTCCACCCATTTTCTTTCAACCTGGATTGCCGCTGTGAACAACAATAACATTCGCAAACTCATGCCAACTTCTCGGCCAACCGCCTCTGCACCTGCTTCAAAGTGACAACACATACATATTTCCCCCTCTCTACACCTGTTCCAAAGTGAAGCCTGCCAAACTGAAGGCAGTCCTATAAGCTGCCACCCTTAAACCCAGAAAGATAAGGAGAGGGCAGGTGGGGAAAAAATCACAGAGCACCGAATCCCAGACACTGAGTCAGCTGAAGACACAATGACGCCTTTGCCATGCACTGCTAATTACCCTACAACATACATCACTCATGACGTCTTCTATGACATCATTGATAATATCACTGCTTACTGCCAAAACAAGCTTTTGCTGACTTAATCCGTTGTGAATTACTGATTACCTGAACACTGCTGTGTCCTAATTGTCATAAACAGAAAGAATCCTACTGGGGTCGGGGCGAAGTGTCCACCACAGTGGTGTGGGAGCACTCAGTGTTTTGTAAAATACCCCTCACACACAAAAAGGCCCCTTGGTGTCATGCTTCATCATCGGGGTCTTCGCACCCCTCTATCGGGATGCGGCGTGCTGCGACCTACGACTACGTGGGAGCACTTAATAGTTTGGCTATGTATGGTGCATGTGTGTGGGTATTATTATGTGAGTGGTGGGACGTGGTGAAAAGGTTAAAAAGTACCTGGCTCGTGAGTGTAATGGAATTTTTTTTTATTTCTAACTCCGGCTGATACTGTTAAAAGAAGTGCAGTGCGAGGTCAAGTCTGTCGTGTTAATGGACAGGACCTCTGGTGTGCGTCGACATGTTTCGGAGACTACGCTCCTTCTTCAGGACGGGGGCACAACTTCCCCACCTTACTCACGTTTCATTAATCTTTCCAAAGTGTATTAAAGTTGGAAAAAAGTGAAAAAAGTGTTACAAATATGTGTAGTACTTAAGGCTATGGTGTGCCTACAGCGGTCTGATACAAGTCCGATGCGATTTGCATGACCTGAGAAAGAAAAATAAAATTAAAAATGATGGTTACCCATGTAGCGGGTAGTTCAAACAGGTGCAATCACCTGGAACCAAACCATGTGCTTAAATAAGCCCTGTAAAGAGAAAAACACTGACAAACACACAACATAGAAACATATATAGCCAGGAAAAAAGAACTTGTTGGGTCATACTTATAAGACTTGCTTGCTTGCTTCATGAGCATAAGAGACGTCTGGGGATTGTATGCTAATATGCAATCTGTAGTGAGAAGTAATGCAGGTATGAATATTCATTCTTACTCACTTAGTTGGTTTTAGAAATGCTTATTATTATCCTTTTGTGCTCACGAACTCGGGATGAGTTATCCTGCGTCTTACCCCACACGCTGCTCCGCTGAAGTGAGGAGAGCACAGGGCGATTGGTCTGCGGTTAATTGGTTGCCTTGTTAGTTCGAAAAACGGAAATGCTGGCATGACCAAACAAGGTCTTTCTGCCGTTTCGTAGGTAAGGCCGGTAGTACAATTGAGTGATTGAAGGCCCTTGTATGGGACGTCCGGTGATGCCCGCTTTACCGTGTACACCTGAGGTCTGTACTGCCTTCGCGCATGCTCAATGTGTCCATTGTCCCATAGCGCATGCGCGAGGTGTATCGGCAATCACCCGCGCATGCTTAGTGGGCTATGTGGGTTGTTGTCCATTTTCCCGTAGCGCATGCGCGAGGTGTATCAGTAATCACCCGCGCATGCTCAGTGGGCTATGTGGGTTGTGAAATAGCCCGAGGCATTGATTTTAGCGCTTGGTGGTGCCACGTTTAAGTACCATAATTCAATAATCCTGAGATTCTATATAAACGATATCATTGGTTGGAAATTATTATTTAAATAGTTCTGGGAGTCATAATAGACGATATAGTATGTTAAGAAGTGTAAATAGTATACAGAAAATGAGGGGCATAGCTACTTTTCAACAGCGAGAAGATGGATGGTACATATAGCATAGTTTAATGGGACAGTTGCCCCCAAGGTACTTCGTCGTTCAAACCTGCGATGTGGGTGCCTAGACGGAACACCCACCTTTGCTCTTTCTGAAAAAGACCTACATCAGATGGCAATTGTTCAATCACTGTCCACCTTAGGTCGTTCACGCAGTGTTGAGCATTGAGGTAATGCGTCGCCATTTTTGTTGTACTTTTTTTGCAACGTACATTGCTTTTATGCTCATTCATGCGTGTCTTTATGGCCCTGGTAGTCATGCCGACATACTCTAAGCCACAGGGACATGTGATAAGGTAAACCACGTTCTTGGTATTGCAGTTTGTCATTCTGCGTTGTTCAAATGTGGTGCCATTCCTGAAAGTTAATGTGGTACTTTTTTCTGTAAGATGGCAGCTACTGCAGTTACCGCATGGGAAATGGCCTTGGACTCCTATGGTGGTCTGTCTGGGTTCGTGGACAGGTTTGGGTCGTGTATGCACTAGAATGTCTTTAAGATTTCGTCCTCTACGGTGTGCAAACATAGGTTTCTGAAGTTGGAGATCGCCACATGTGAGGATGCCCCAATGTTTGTTAATGATCTTAGAAACTTCGTTTGACATGGTGTTGTAAGTCGTGACGCAAATGGGTCGTGTGACTTCTGTAGGGGCCTTCTGCTTGTCTTCCAGTAAGGCTTCTCTGTGGTTATTTCTGGCTCGCTTCATCGCTTTATCAATGATTTTTACTGGGTACTGCCGTAGTTTTAGTTTCTCTTTTAGATCACAAGCCTGTGTTCTAAATTCCGAAACTTCAGTGCAATTGCGCCTTAGGCGTAAAAACTGACCATAGGGTAGGTTTTCTCTAAGGTGTCTGGGGTGAAAACTATCAAACCTCAGGAGACAGTTCCTTGCTGTCGGTTTGAAGTGGGTCGTTGTTTTTAACATCCCTCCTTCCGCATAGATGTTTAAGTCCAGAAAAGCCAGTGTTTGGTTGGAGACTGAACTTGTGAATTTCAGAAAAGCATTCTGATTGTTCAGCCAAAGCAAAAAGTCATTGACAGACTGTTGATCACCTTCCCAAATGACCAATATGTCGTCTATATACCTCTTCCACGACTTAATGTTTTGTCTGTAAGGGTTTTGGGTATGCAGAATCTTGGTTGTTTCCAAATGGTGTACATACAACCCTGCCAGACTAGGAGCAAAAGTACTGCCCATGCTGGTCCCATGGCTTTGCTGGTAAATTGTAGATTTGAATTGAAAAAAGTTTTTCTGTAGTGCCAGGGATATACATTCCAGGACCAGGTTTCTAGGCGTTTGGTACTTCCAAGACGATGTGAAGAGGACCTCCTCTATGATCTGGAGCGTCTCATCATGTGGCAAACTTGTGTAGAGACTTTCAACGTCCAGGCTCAAAAGAAGTTGGGTACTGGGATCAAAAGTGCTATAGGACAATGGGCACACTGAGCATGCGCGAAGGCAGTACAGACCTCAGGTGTACACGGTAAAGCGGGCATCACCGGATGTCCCATACAAGGGCCTTCAATCACTCAATTGTACTACCGGCCTTACCTACGAAACGGCGGAAAGACTTTGTTTGGTCATGCCAGCATTTCCGTTTTTCGAACTAACAAGGCAACCAATTAACCGCAGACAGGGTATAAATACCAATCGCCCTGTGCTCTCCTCACTTCAGCGGAGCAGCGTGTAGGGTAAGACGGAGGATAACTCATCCCGAGTTCGTGAGTACAAAAGGATAATAATAAGCATTTCTAAAACCAACTAAGTGAGTAAGAATGAATATTCATACCTGCATTACTTCTCACTACAGATTGCATATTAGCATACACCGCCCAGACGTCTCTTATGCTCATGAAGCAAGCAAGCAAGTCTTATAAGTATGACCCAACAAGTTCTTTTTTCCTGGCTATATATGTTTCTATGTTGTGTGTTTGTCGGTGTTTTTCTCTTTACAGGGCTTATTTAAGCACATGGTTTGGTTCCAGGTGATTGCACCTGTTTGAACTACCCGCTACATGGGTAACCATCATTTTTAATTTTATTTTTCTTTCTCAGGTCATGCAAATCGCATCGGACTTGTATCAGACCGCTGTAGGCACACCATAGCCTTAAGTACTACACATATTTTTAACACTTTTTTCACTTTTTTCCAACTTTAATACACTTTGGAAAGATTAATGAAACGTGAGTAAGGTGGGGAAGTTGTGCCCCCGTCCTGAAGAAGGAGCGTAGGCTCCTAAACATGTCGACGCACACCAGAGGTCCTGTCCATTAACACGACAGACTTTACCTCGCACTGCACTTCTTTTAACAGTATCAGCCGGAGTTAGAAATGAAATTTTTTTCCATTACACTCACAAGCCAGGTACTTTTTAACCTTTTCACCACGTCCCACCACTCACATAATAATACCCACACACATGCACCACACATAGCCAAACTATTAGGTGCTCCCACGTAGTCGTAGGTCGCAGCACGCCGCATCCCGATAGAGGAGTGCGAAGACCCCGATGATGAAGCATGACACCAAGGGGCCTTTTGGTGTGTGAGGGGTATTTTACAAAACACTGAGTGCTCCCACACCACTGTGGTGGACACTTCGCCCCGACCCCAGTAGGATTCTTTTTGTTTATGTAAATTAGTCTGTGGAGTAAGAATCCTCCTGTATTTACTCTACCTCCCCTTTTGTTTTTTGTGTCCTAATTGTCTACATGCCCTTTTCAATAAAAAAGAGTTAATTAAATTATGGTCATTATAACTGCTGAATTTCTATTGTTTTGTGTGAGTAAAATCTCAACCTAACTATAACGACCCAGTAGCCTATGTTTTTTTCAGGAAATTTGTAAGTTTTTTAAATTAAATTTCCTAACTATAATAAACCTGTAATTTTTGTTTTTTTCAGTGAATTTCTACAGTTTTAAGGTTTCGGCTAGACAGCACTCGCTATGTCTCTTTGAGACATGCTGCATCTATTTTATGGGATTCAGCCCATCCATAGGCTTCCAATTTGCTGGTCCATTGTCGCTCTCCCATTCTTTCTCCTCATTTGTACATGGCATGCATTTGCCATGCCTCTTGCTGTGTTTAGCCGTACCCTAGAACGGGGCCCAGTACTATATAAATACACTGGTCACCATTTTAACATCTGTTCAAGAACTCCTTTTTCTTTAATCTGGAGCACTCGAGACAAGCACTCATACCGAGATCTGCTGTAAACAGGGCAGTAAATCTTATCTGGTCACATTTGCTGTGCATTCAAAGACAGAGATCACGTCAGATGCTGTTTTCCCAATAGTGCATTTTACTTACTATCCCGGTGTTGCTTGTTTTCATCTTCTATGAACTAGTATTAACTGCGATAAGTCCAAAAACGGTGACCCAGAATACTTTGGATATTTAGAAAACCATAGGTTTGTCTTATGACATGCAACATCGCAAGAAATTGATATATTGGTGCCATGCAAATATCAAGTTGCTGTCATAATGCCTAATTATACTCAGACAAGTCACTGGTTGCATTTGTTATTGAAACCATGCTTTTTACCAAGCTTGCTGCACTCAGCCCATAAAGTCATAGATTTGCCGGGTGAAACACAGAGCAATCACAACATAGAGAGAATGGTGTAAGGCCACAATTGTTGCAATGAAAATCCACGAGGTCTGGTAGCAGGAGACGCTAGGTACCAAGCGGTTGCAGGGCGTTGCAGGCGGTGTGCCATTGTCGCCCCACCCACCTCCCGAGACCTATGGGGCATGGATCCTCTTTTGTACAAACTATACAGGTTCCTATAAACTAGACGTAATTCCCACAACTTGTTGGTTTGTTTTTCTGCACAATTTTACACAGCCAATTTAAACTTTCACGTCCTCTGGTAGAGTGGACCTTAGCGCGCCCATACCGCCGAGGTACACAATACATGGTCCTGATGAAAGCCCAGTAATCTTACACATAAGGGCTGGAACATGAGGACCCCACTTTAAGTGGAAATAACCAATACATTAATTGGCACATTTCCCTACACATATTTTAACCTTGTCAGACTGACCATTGAATACATTTTTCTTTCTGGTACAGTTCTTTGACAATTTTAATATCACGTATTTTTCACATCACTGTCACTGAAAATCCAGCTCCGCAGTAATCTGGCATTGTAGCACGCTAGGGAGGCACTCGGCTTCTCCGGGTGGGCCCGATGATGAAGCATGTCACCACCCAGGGTGGTGAGTGAGGGGTTCTAATAAATCCCTAACGATTTCCAATGTGAATCCTATAAGAAACATTTGATCTCTGATTATGTGCTAATTTACTGTGTTTTTTTGACACTCTCTTGTTGTTTTACTGAGATTGCCCGGGGGACTGAGGGTGTCCCTTTCCCCTCTCTCTCATATTGTTACTACCGCAATGAAAAGGAGGTCAAAGTGATAATTCTGGTGCTGCCTTGGTTTCAGGTCACTATTTCCAAGCAAATATGAACAAAAGCTGGGGTCTCATGTGCACTCCAGAGCAGTGCCACGATTATCACATCACCTTGTGTCATCTTTAAAGTCTGGTAGGTCTCCCTTACCCCCATGTAAAATCTTCACTCCCTTTGTGTTAAGCAGAAACATGTCATCCATTGACTAGTCTCCAGTCATGCTACTCCTCTGCAGGGCATGATTCTACTGGTCTCTCTTTCCTGTTTCTTCTTTTTATACCCAAGGACAAATGACATAAATCTGTTTATGGAAGAGTTAACGCAATGCCTCGCACTCCTGTCAGCCGTCTGCTTTGAAGTGCTCCTCTCTGCCTCTCCTCATATCCTCTAGGTGTTTATATATGTGAAGCAAATATCAGTTATCTTTCCTCCTCATTGGGATATCTATACATGCACGACTGACCCAAAGACCATATCCTGTCTTGTACTGATGTCTTTCAAATTAGCAAGCGCTCCAGAAGGCACTCCAGCAAGAGGACATTTGCAAATTAGGCAGTGCTGCAAACGTCAAAGTTTGGCGTCAGCCCAGAGTCGCATATCTCCCTCTCGCTCCCCATGTTCTATCATCATCCCGTTTATGACTTTCTCTTTTTCAAGTTCTGAAGGGAGGAGAGAAGATCTTCCCTAGGTAATGCCATTTCACCATCTCGGGGTGCCTGGAGTTTGAGGCCCTTGCTTCGGCTGGTATAAAGCAGCTCAACACCCTATTAGTTTGCGATTTCTTTGAAGGAATGTCGAACTCAGTTGCCAATACGGAAAGAAGATTAGCAACTGGGCCCCACTTGGTGCTCCTTCAGACGTGCCTTGGAGAGCTAAGCAGTAGATATCTGCCTCCTTAGATATCCTGGGACCTCTTTGGGACTCCTGGGGGGCTACTCTGAGAGGTCCAGTCAACTTGAGGGGACTAAGGGACAGATGTATGAACACATTTTCCCTTAGACACAGAATGGGTAAAACTGTTTAATACATCTGGCCCTAAGTGCTCTGCTTTAGTGGCCGATGTAGGATCAGTACGTGCCTAGTGCATTTCGCTAGTAGACTCTTTGATGCACCTTTGTCAGTCCAGCTCCTACTGCTCTAGAACCACATGTGGGTGTGCAATGGACGAAGGTGGAATTTAACATGGTGTGCTGAGTCTGCCTCTAGGCCTTCCCGTGCTGCAGGAAGTACCTAGGGCGTCGGAACTCAGGCTCACATCTCTCCCTTTATTTCCGCTACCTCATTACTCGGTGTGGAGCTGCAGGGTCCCAGATCCCAGGGGTGTTGATAAGCTCTGGATCCCGTGTTGCCGGGTATGTTCAGTGATGGGCTGAAAGTAGCTGGGGATGCATTGGCCGGCTGCATCCTGGGGCATTCACTGCTGGCTGCTCCACTGATCTCCCCTTCCAAGTCTTTACATGTCTGTGAGGAAAGTGGCGATTTGAAACATGTGCCCCTGAGTCTTCAGCAACTGCAGCACTGTGGTAGTGGGGCCAAGCATCAATGAGGCCAATCGCCACATGTTGCGTCCACCATTTTAAAAGTCAGGCATTGGGGCCTTTACCAGCACCACAAAGCCTCAGCGTGAAACAGCGTGGTTCATCCCCAGGTACAATCACCGGTGTCCACACAGCCCCAGCACACGGAAAGAGGGGCGGCCAAAGTTGAGTTGTCCCCCCTGGGGCCCCTCAGTCCACGCAACAGCGGTAGGCATTGCCGTATCTGCTGCCACCTCATGACTCCACGGTGCTGCACTATTTTAAGGATGGTCCCACCACCCCCAGGGGCAGGGTGCTGGTATTGGTGCCCCTTGCCTACCCCACCGCCAATACATAAGTGAGGGGGCCCCGGTTGTATCCAGCCGCAATTACTTCTCCAGTCGGGTCCCGCTGTAGCCTGCAGCCTCCACCTGAGAGATAGCGTGGAGTTTCTTGTCTGCAAGTTTGGGGGTTAAGCCTACGGTCCTTCAGCACCCTCATTCCCTGCTTCCTCTGTAGCAAAGTTGGGGTTGATTCATCCCGTTGGATGCCATGTACCTCGATTTTCCAGGCAAATGCAGCTAAGCTCGCACGCTTCACGTCCCATCATAAATTCCTTTTTTAAGGCGAGTTTCGCTCTTTTCATTCTACTCCTGCATAGGACCCTGGTGCCTGTATTCTGCCTGATGCGCTTTGAAAGCTGAAGGACGCGACTGAGACAGACTCCAGTCTGCCCCTCTCCAATCCAAAACAATCTGCCGACTCCAATCTGCCCCAATCCAATCCGCTCCACTCCACTCTGCTCCAGTCAATCCAAAACAATCTGCCCCACTCCAATACAACAAGCGAAACAGTGGTTCTGCCACTCTTACAAATCAAAAAATATTTATAAGCAATTATGTCTCTCCAAATGGATGAGAACAGTCAACAAATGAGCAGGCACGATGTACCTTACGTCCAAACCAAAAACGCAAACCTCTTCTATTTTTTTCACAATATATTTGTTTTATCAGTAAGTGTAAACCTATTTTAGTACATATATTTACATACACACAGAACAGTTCTTTGGAACTAACATTTAGGACTTCAAAGTGCACAAACATTAAAATATTTACATGTCACAACACATTCCACAAGATACATGGACATATACTACATAGAAAAATTATATCTAAATACAGTGCGAAGTTTTGAAAGAAGAAAAAAGAAATATCAGCCCAGTGAGTGATTAATCATTAGTTTGTTATCCTGGGCGATCATCAACACTTGAGAATAAAGCGTTGACGTTTCGACCCCTGAACAAAATGCAATATTATAACCGTCTTGGTGGGGTCTTCCTCAGCCAAAATAGTCTGCCCACTTCAATCCTCTTCACTCCAAAATAATCTGCCCCACTACAATCCGCCCGCCTCCAATCTGCCCACTCCTATCCATCCCATCCCACTCCAAACCAAAACAATCTGCCCCACTTCAATCTGCCCACTCAAATCCACTCCACTCCACTCCAAACCAATCTGCCTATTCCAATCTGCCCACTCCAATCCAACCCAATCTAATACAAAACAATGTGTCCCACTCAAATCTGCCCCTCTTTAATCTGCCCAACTTCAATCCAAAACAATCTGCCCCACTCCAATCCGCCCCACCTCACTTCAATCCAAAAGTCTGCCTCCCTCCAATCTGCCTCACTCCAATCCAAAACTTACTGCCCACTTCAATCTGTCCCCCTCCAATCTACCCCACTGCAATTCAAAACAATCTGCCCCACTCTCATCAGCCCCACTGCAGTCTGCCCCACTCCAATCTTCTACACTCCTTTCCAAAACATTTTTCCCCACTCCAATCCATAACATCCTGCCCCAATCCAATCCACCCCACTGATAATTCAACTCACTGATAATTCGCCCCATTCCACTCCAATTCACCCCACTCCAATCCAATTCGCCCACCCCAATCCACCCTCTGCATCCCAATTCACCCCACTTCAATCTCCTATAATCCACCTCACTCCAATCCAATCTGCCACACACCAATCCAATCAAGAACAAACCAATTTACCCCACTCCAATTCACCTTACCCCAATTCAATCCACCCCACTTCCTTCCCAATTCCCCCCACTCATCCAAATCAGTTTGCCCCACTCTAATCTTCCCCACTCATTCTAAAACAATCTTCCCCACTCAATCCAAATCAGTTGCCCCACTCTAATCTGCCCTACTCATTCTAAAACAATCTGCCCCACTCAATCCAAAACAATCTGCCCCACTGGAACCTGAGTGTTTGCTTTTGATTGGTGGGAGCGGTCACAGTACAGACAAGCAAAAGCAAGCAATATCATCAAAAATGTCATTTGAGATGTCATCAGTGCTATCATAAAATATGTCATCGAATATGTCATGAGTGATGTAATATGTGCGGTCATAAGCAGTGCGTGGTGGGGCGCAATTTACAGTTAGCTCTGCTAACTATAACTAGTTAATTTCTGTGTTTTGTTTTAGCTCAAAACGTTATGTTGGCACTAACATGTTCACCTAAGTATAACGTCACTTTAAAATTAGTTTTTTTCAGTGAATTTCCAAGGTTTTTTATAATGTAAAATGAATATCACAACAATTCCTAACTATGTTTTTTTAGTGCATTTCTAGGATTTTTTTTACACAAAGTAATAATGTATTACCATATGTAAAATCAACCCCACGCTGCGCATGGCCTTTGGTTTTTCGCAGTGTGGCGTTGGCTACAGAAAGCCAACCCCGTGCTATGCACAGCCTTTGGCCGTGTGCAGTAGGAAGATGGCCACATACCCGGGTATGTGGCCAACCTACGCTGCAGCCAACCTACGCTGCAAACTGCCTTCGGAGGTGCATGGCAAGTGGGTTGGACACAGAGATTAGCCTATGCGAGGCACCCCTCCACAAGCCAATAGTGGCCTGGCAAACCCATCCCCTGAAGTCAAAACATGTATATTAGGCACTGAATTCTAAGGGAAGAAGGGCATGTAGCTCATCTCCCCATGCCTTATTAGGCCGCGGGGCACCCATACCTGGGCGCCAAAAGCTAATAAAAAGGGGAGGGGCTGCATGCCCACCCTCCCCAAGCCATAATTAAGAGGAGGGGGTTGTGCAATCCCCTTCCCGAGCCTTCTTGGGCCCCAGGGACACCATAACTTGGGGCCAAATTCCAATTAAAAGGGAAGGGGTGTCACGCAGCCCCCCCTTCTCAAACCCTTATTGGGCTCTGGGAGCCCCATCTCCCGGGGCCAAATCCAATTAAAAATGGGAGGGGTGCCGTAAGATCCCCCCTCCCGAGCATTATTAGGCCCCTGGGATCCCATTCGCCGGGGCCAAATACCATTAGACATTGGAGTGGGTTCATGTGGCGCACTTCCTCGAGCCTTCTTGGGCCCTGGGACCCCATTGCCTAAGGCCAAATTCTATGGTGAGGGGGCGTGCAGCCCCTCTCTCGAAACATTTATTGGCCCCGGGGACCCCATCCATGGGGCCGCATGTCATTACAAAGGGGCGGGACCACGCTGCCCCTGATCCCAAGTCTTTTTTGACCAAGGGGACTCTATCTGCTGGGGCATTTCTAAATTATAGGTGGGTGCCCCGGTGCCCATTTGGGGCATCCACCAGCCATAACTTCTCAATGGAGAGCCCGCCTGCAGGGGCATCCCAGGACACCCCTGGCCCCAGCTGGCTCCCCGCCTGGTGTGGGATCAGGCATTGCTCCCATCCGGACAGAGCAGCTGTTTTTTGTTCGCTCTCGCCAGGCGAGAACAATATCTGTTCTGTTTCCCTACCCGCAGTAGTGTGGTCAGGGAAACAGAACAGAAGTCTGCTCCAAGCCGATGGGAGTATGTTTAAATCGCCCACCCATCTGGCTGCAGACATGCCTTCCCTGACCCCACTCCTGCAGGCAGGGAAGACATCTTTAATCACATTTGGCAGGACATTTAAACATGCTCCCACCAGACAGGAGCAAACAGATGTTTCTCTGCCCGCATCAGTGCGGGCAAGGAAACTACTCTGTCTCGGGGGTGGGTCCCAAGGCAGAGCGCTTGAGCCAGCCCCGGGGAATGGGGCTCCCAGGGCCTTTTAGAGCTTGGGTAGGTGTGGCCTCCTCCCTTTACAATTAAGGGAATCATTATGATGTCAGTCAGAAAGCATTCCGACTGACTCCTTGTCGAATCAGTTCCGACTGACTCGGGTTCGGGGAGTTTGACTGACTGATTATTGGTTCCGAACACCGTTCGTTTGGACTCCCATGGACCTCAATGGGAGTCTGCGTTCCGACCGACAACACAGGCTCCCATTGAAAAAAGGGCGGGTTATGGAAAACCTTGCACCCAGTTGCAGGCACCCCATGGTGCCTGCCACACTGTGCATGGTTGTAAAGAGGGGTGCCCTTGGTACCCCGACAGGCCCCAACCGGAGGCCTCTGGGTGAATGGGGGCCCCCAAATTCAGTTTCCGACAGTCATTTCGTGTCGGACAGACGGGTTTGGAAAAGCTGTCCGAATTCGATATCGTAATCGGTCAGTCGGAAACGAGATCCATAGAGCTGTACGATTCGGCTCCGACCGTCTAGGTTTCTCTGAATGCCGGTCAGAACCGGGTCGGAAAGACAAAGGGTTACCTTCTATCGTAATCGTTCGTTTGGAAATGTTTCCGAGTCCGTCGAAAGCATGGTTTAGGAAAATCAAATTGACATTCTCAGCCTTTCCGACCGACATCATAATGAGGCCCTAAGTTTGGCCCCAGGGATGGGGGTTACCGGGGCCTACAAAGGCTCAGGCAGAGGGGCTGCCCGGCTTCTCCCGTTTTGTGTTGAATTCAGTCCCAGGGGAGGGGCTCCACAGGGCCTTTAATGGCTGGGAAATATGCGGCCCGTACCCTTTTTTTTCACTGGAGGAAGGGTTTCCTGGGGCCACCATCAGCCCGAGGAGATAATCAATATCTGTCAGACAGAAGTCTGCTTCAAGCTGGCGGGAACATGTTTAAATCTCCCTTCCAGCTGGAAACAGACTTGCCTTTCCTGCCCTCACTCCTGCAGGCAGGGAAGCAATGTTTGCGCTTGTTTAGTTGGAGCTTTAACAATGCTCCCACCCATGCCTCCATGGGATGAGCTCAGTGGGGCATACAATGGCTTAGGTAGGGGGGAAGCGTTCCCCTTAAATAAGGAATGTGGCCCCAGGAGATGGGCTCCCTAGTTCCTATAATGGCTCAGGGTGGAGGGCCAGGTAGTCCCCCTCCCTTTTTTGTGTGCACATTTCTACCCCGAGGGATGGGGACACCCCCACTCTACCCTTAATTAAAATACCATGCTCAAGGGGATGGGGTCCCTAGGACCCGAAAAGGGCTTAGGACAGTGGCCCTACTAACACCACTTCCCAGATATCTTCTTTTTTTTAATGGCTGGCTGCCATTATGTTTTTTTTTGGCACCTCAAGAGTCCAGCGGGATTACAGAAAACACTGCAGATTATTCAAAATATTTTGGCCCCACAGGGCCTAGGGAGAGCAGAGTATCCCTACCCTATCCGTATTATTTTAATTTATTTTTTACTTCAGGACAGGGATCTAAGGGGCATGTTAACAGGCTCCTTGCGCCGTGCGTCACTTTTAATATGGGGAAAAGTAATGCACTGGCAGTGCAAGAAGCTTGTAAAGAAGCTTATAAGCCCCAGTCTTGTAATGGCTGCTAGCAACAATTTTCTCATGTTGCTGCTAGCCAATCAGAGCACTACTCCTACGGGAGTCTGACACAGTGAAAGACAAGCATCCCTGGGCCAATCAGAACTCTCTATTTATTAAAATTGGGTTAGAGAGATTCTGGTGAGAGTCCCTTGACCCCAACCCTTCAGACATACAAATATTTTTTAACCTTAAGTTTTCAAAAGTTACAGAACGGATTTACACCAAATTACAAATAGCACAATCTCTGGACCAAGATCTAGCTTTCTGCAAATTTGATTTAATTCAGTAGTTTTTGCTGTAGCGCTACTTAAAAGAAGTCTATGGAAAATGAATGGGGAAATTTTCTTTTGGGATCCCCCTTTTTCTCAGCCCTCGCATGAAGGACATCCCTGAAACTTTCCAGGAACGAGCTGAGGTGAATTTGCTTTTTTTCGGAAAGTTTTATGAAGATGTGACACAGCGCTAAAGTTATTAGCAAACCAAAAAAACAGGAAAGCTGACCTAAATATATATATATATATATATATATATATATATGTATATATATATATATATATATCTTTATTCACGAAAAAGGAAAACCAGCACTCCGCACTTGGGATTTTAAAGGTTTATTCAGACACTGTTTTAGAGCCTACGCGTTTCGAACCTGATGGTTCCTTCTCACGGCAGTGTTAACAGTTGTCCTACTTCACTTGCAGCTATATAGTTTATAATGCTGGTCCAGGTGCATTGTGGGACATGCAGTTTCGCATTATTTTTGCATTATTTACAATTTTGTATTTCTGTGCTTATTTGCATTCGATTAAATGATAGGCTAAGTGCCACACATTGCTTTATGAATCTTTAAGCACAATGTCTGTGTGTCTGGGCAGTGTGGTAGACTGAACAATAAATTCGTCCTTTGCGTTGTGGCCATGTGATCATAGTTCCGGCCATTTATTGTTAACACTGCCGTGAGAAGGAACCATCAGGTTCGAAACGCGTAGGCTCTAAAACAGTGTCTGAATAAACCTTTAAAATCCCAAGTGCGGAGTGCTGGTTTTCCTTTTTCGTGAATAATTAATTACGGGACCCGGTCCTGGTCCTGAACCTAGCACCAACTTGCAAAGTTGTTCCCTCTGCGACAGGATCGTTTGTGGTAATATATATATATCTCGAGCTCCGTGGTTCCAAACCCTCCCGAAAAAGCACTCGCAGCAGGTTAACTTCTTTTTAGCAAAGTTTATTGCGCAGGGAATCAAATAAACAAACGCGTTTCAGCTTTTGCCTTCGTCAGTGTCAGCTGGCGGCGGCAAGGCGGAAGCGAGATAAAGCAAGACCCATTGAAACAAACAATGGACTATAAACTAAAATATATGGGCGCCATCTTGAAATGGTAAATAACCCAAAATTATAATGCACAAAGATCAAGCAATGTTTTGACCGGTCAACACAATACTATTAATCAAACAGCTCTATTTCATAAGAAAGAGCAAATAACTATACAATCTATATACAGAATTTTACAAAATTGAGCCCTGGATGGGCTAATTCATCTTGTATATAAGCAATCCAATCTATATGGGTCGACCTGACCCTCATTGCAATAAATCATACAGGTTCTCAAAGGGGAAGGGACATATCTAGGCTGAATAATACCATATAGCCTAAAACTAACATTTAATTAACAGAAATGCTGTGTACCATTGATGACATGCATCCTTATGTGTACTCTTACTAAATACCTAATGTCATGATCTACTACTATATTTAATAGCCCCTCCACCAACAGAAATTCCAAGTTAATTTCAAAAACTAAACAACTTATTCTCAGGGAAGACACAGTCCAATTCCAATCCATCATTATCAAATACTGTAACTCAAAGGTGTGATAGGAGTTCCTCTCCTGCATTAAGGCCTCCGGGTGATTTTGTCTGCAGGTCCACAATGTATCTGGACTCAAGTCGCCTTAATTTCATTTTCAGATCCCCGCCCCTTATACTCTGTGGGACACAGTCTAGGCTGAAGAAGCTTAGGAGGTTCCTATCACTATTGTGACACAAGGCAAAATGTCGGGCCATCGGGTAGCTCTCATCTCTGTTAGCGATGGCCCTTTGATGTTCCAAAACACGTAATTTAACTGCCTTTGTCGTGCTACCCACGTATCTAAGTCCGCAGGGGCATGTTAGACAGTAAACTACAAATGTAGTCGAGCAAGTAATAAACTTGCTGATCCTAATCTTACTCTTTCTGTGTGGAACCACATATGACAGTACTCTCTGGCTGTTATTGCATGCCTTGCATTTCCCACACGGGTATGACCCATGCATGGAACGTAAATCACCCCTAGGCTTCTCTTTCTCAAGGTGACTTGTGACCAACCTGTCTTTAAGTGACCTTATCCTTCTAAAGGTGATCATGGGGTGTCTTTGTAGGTCCTTCCCTATTATGGGGTCGGATCTCAAAATGCCCCAGTTTTTGGACATGATGGCTCGAACTTTATTCGCTGCCACCGAATAGTTCGTTATCAGCCTAATGATACCACTCCCACCTCTAGGGGTTACTGTCTTTTTGTCAGTCAGCAGAGTTTGCCTGTCAATGGTTTTCACCTTGTGTTCAGCTAGTTGGAGTGTTTTACCGGAGTAGCCGCGTGCTTTGAAGCGTGATATGCTTCTGCCTGCGGCTTCCGTAAAGTCCCTGTTCAGTGAGCTGTTGCGCTTGATCCTCAACAGCTCCCCGTAGGGGATACTCTTGATTAGGGAGGCCGGGTGGCTGCTCCGCCCGTGGAGTACAGAGTTACCCGCCGTCTCCTTTCTGAAGAGGGCAGTTTGAATTACGCCAGATTCCACAAAAACCCGGAGGTCTAGGAAATTTACTTCAGATTTGCTAATAAGATGTGTAAAATGCAGGTTCAAATTGTTCTGATTGAGTATATGTATATACTCTAAAGCAGAAGACTCTGACCCTCTCCAAATCAGGAAAAGGTCATCAATGTACCTTCTCCAGCATATTATTCTCTCAACAAAATCAGTTTTGTCATCAGCCCAGGCTACCTGCTTCTCCCACCAGCCCACGAATAAATTCGCGTAGCTGGGGGCGAAGCAGGTACCCATGGCAGTCCCCCTAATTTGTCTGTATCGTTGGTTCTGAAAGACAAAAATGTTATTCATTAGGCAAAAGGACATAAATTCCAAAAGCATTTTGCTGTGCTCCAGGTGACGTGCCGGGCGTAGATTCAAAAAAGTCTTTGTGTCTGCAATACCATCTTGATGACTGATGCTCGTATAGAGACTTGAAATGTCCATGGTTATCATTATGAAATCCTCTTCCCACTCCACGTCCTGTATCTGCCTGAGGAAGTCCTTCGTGTCTTTAGTATATGAGCTCAACTGAGCTACCCATGGAGCCAGAAAAGAGTCAATAAATCTCGACATCCTTTCGGTCAATCCTCCTATGGATGACACAATCGGCCTCCCTGGTGGTACTGTGGAGTCTTTGTGTATTTTCGGGAGATGGTAGAAGCTTGGAAGCCTGGGCTGTTTGTTTTGTAGAAAGATATACTCTTCCCTTCCCAGTATGCCTTTTCCGTACCATTTGTCTATAAGAGAGTGATAGCCATGGATACTATCCAAGTATTCCTTCTCAGTCGCTGGCATGTAATTGTTTCTGTCCTGTAACTGACGAAGCGCTTCCTTGCAGTAATTAACTCGACTCTGAATGACAACGTTGCCGCCCTTGTCCGAAGGCTTGATTACTATTGAGTCGTCCTGTTCAAGGTTGGTGATGGCCTCTCTCTGTTGGAATGAGAGGTTCCACCTAATTTTTCCTTTTTGATCTTCTTCGAGTCTAGACAAGTTTCGTAAGTCTTGAATGACCGCTTCAGAGAAAATGTCCATGGCATCAGTTGGTGTCTGGGGGAGGAAGCGAGAGGTCGGCCTGAAGGTACTCTGTTCCCCTACTTGGCTTATACCTAAGGTGATACCTCTTTCCGTCACATTCATAGGTGATATAGACTGGGAGCCACTTTCTTCTAGCAGATCCTCTAGTACAGCCATGCTCAAGAGATCGTTAATATTCATCTCTGTTGAAATGGTTTCAGTTGTACCTTCCACCCTTGATGGGGTCACGTTATCTCTCAAAGCTTTTTGTTTGAAATACTTCCAAAGTTTTAATTTTCGAACAAATAGGAACAGGTCTATCCGAGTCTGTGCATATTCATAACGGCCTGTTGGACAGAATGTAAGTCCTAGTTTCAGGACACTCTCTTCATTTTCTGTGAGAACTCGTGGTGATAAATTGATTATATTCAAATTTTCGTTTAGTTCTTCTTGGCCTTGGTCTGCCGACTCCTCAACCTTCTGGTGCCTCGCCCTCTGTCTCCTCCCTCCGCGCCTTGTGATGCGTCTCCGCTTGCAAATGAGGATTGGTCCGGGGGACGCTTTTTTCCATCCCTCAGCCAGGTCTGGCGGATTAAATCGCATTCCTCGCGAAAAGAAGGCGGCTCGCGTCTTGCTCTGGTTCCTTGCTCTGCAGCTGTTCTCTCCTCTTCAGATTGCTCCACGCTAGTGGCTTCAGATTCGGAGGTGTCTCTGGATACAGGTGGTTTCTGTTGTCTCGCCCTCAAATCTCGACGGGGCGCATCGTATTTTCGTGCGAATGTTAATATCCTTCCTTGTTCGTAGTCGCGAGCATCGCGTTCAAACTTTTGTTGTTTTCTCAATTGTATTTTTTTCTCATAACTCGTGAGTCTTTTTTTCATGAGCTCCTTTTCCTTGTCTAGTTGCTCTTGGTCCGTCAGTTCTACGATCTCTTTCTCCAGTGCATCAATATCTTGTAATGCTCGCTCCCTATCTTTCCAGGCAAACTTAATGAGCAGTAAGAGCATTCCCTCGCATGAATGCGCTATATATTCGGCCCATTGGCCTAGCAATTCAGGGTCCGGATTCTCATATGCCGGAATTGTGTAGATGCGGAGACCGCGTGGGACCCTCTTAACCTCCACGTAGTGTTGCAGCGAAGTGGCCTCCCACCACTTCCGCGTTTCTCGCTCATATAGTCTCTCCAACAGTTGATATTTATTTTTGAGTACAGAATGGGCTGTGTCTGGTCCCTGTGAGGTGTCTCGTGCCTGCGGCCCCGGACGTCCCCCAAAAATGCCACTTGCCGCCTCACGGCGCGCTGTGTCGCTGAACATTTATAAGTTATGAAGTCCCCTTGTTAGATTTGTATTGCGCTGCCTGCTTCAAACGTGCCACAGAATCTCGGAGGAAGTCGGGTATCTCCTACCTCACACAGCCCGTCCGGGTTGAGCCGCTGCAGCAGTCCGTGACCCTCATGACCAGTCCGGGTGATGTCGACTTCTCCTGGCGGTGCGTTCTCCTTTTCTAGTTCTCGCTGCTCCAAACTCATATATATATTCACTGAAAAAACCATAGGTTTCACACCAGTTATAGTTAGGTGGAAATTTTACTCGCATAAAACCATTGAAATTCCCACGTTATAGTCAGACCCTCCAGCTTATCGCGATTTCGCGATTTGCAAAAAAATCGCGAAATCGGCCGATCCGTGCAAATGCCGCGATATTTGCACAAACGCCCTCGAAATCCGCCATTTTGCCGTGAGCCAATGGAAAGGAGGGTGTGTCTGTCTCCGCCGTGACTGGGGGCGAGTGGCTGAAAAGCTTCAGTGCTCCGTACATCTCTTTGTGTTTGCCTAATTACCGTAATCACCCCAGTTGGTGGCAGTAGCCCGTCTGCCCTCTGCTCGTGCACCCGAATGGGGTCTGACAATTACTTTAGTTTGCTCTTACTTGCAAGGAATTTGGTCTTCCGAATTGTTCTAGAAGTGTGCGTGGAGCTTTGGGTGGCGTGGAGCTCCAGCTGACTTCAGGTGGGTTCCTTGTGTGCAGTTGCACTCCGCACCTTCGTCAGCTCATACAATTCTTCCTTCTGGAGAATAAGCTAACATTTCATACATAGAATTGTTTTGCTGTGCTAATTACAATGTGGATGCCCAATCGAGAGGTTAGCTAAATTTTGTTTTTGGCCCTGTGAATGCGGATTAAAAATGTCAGATTTTGAAACTGCTACATCTGCTATGCTAGAGGAACTATAATTATATTTAACTGAGTATCGGACCATGACAATTTTCACAACTGGTCTGTAAGTCTTTTGGTGAATAGCAGATTTCATAGATCATATTACTGGTTTCAATTAGGCACGGTGAGCTATCAGAACGCTAGCTACTACAGTTACAGGATACATTAGTACTGCAATGCAAATCAAATTTGTAAAAGAGGTTAAGGGAGGGGAAAGATATTCTGACTACATACACCGGTCACCAAAGCTACTCAACAAACTACTAAGTCAAACAAAGATAGCTGTTGCACAGAAGTGTGAAAGTGCCCCTGCTCAGCTGTTCCAGTTGTATATGTGCTTCTTCCACCTGGCAGCTTTACAAACCCACTTGGGAGGACAGCGCTTGAACTATGACCTTGGGACTCTGGCGCCAGTGCAGCTCTGTTAACCTGGTTCTCTGGCTCCACAGCGGCTCTGCTGACCTGGTTCTCTGGCTCCACAGCGGATGGATGGATGATGAGGGGGTGGGTGAAAGGATGGATGGATGATGAGGGAATGGATGGATGATGAGGGGGTGGGTGAAAGGATGGATGGATGGATGATGAGGGAATGGGTGGATGATGAGGGGGTGGGTGAAAGGATGGATAGATGGATGGATGATGAGGGAATGGATGGATGATGAGGGGGTGGGTGAAAGGATGGATGGATGGATGATGAGGGAATGGGTGGATGATGAGGGGGTGGGTGAAAGGATGGATGGATGCATGATGAGGGAATGGATGGATGATGAGGGGGTGGGTGAAAGGATGGATAGATGGATGGATGATGAGGGGAAGGATGGATGGATGAAGAGTGGGTGGGTAGAAGGATGGATGGATGATGAGGGAAAAGGATGGATGGATGATGAGGGAAAAGGATGGATGGGTGATGAGGGGAAGGATGGATGATGAGGGGAAGGACAGATGGATGGATGGATGGATGGATGATGGGTGGGTGAAAGGATGGATGGAAGGAAGGATGGCTAAGTGAAAGGGTTGATGGAGAGAGAAAGGGAGGATGGATGGATGACTAAAATAGTGGATGGGTGGAAGGATTAGTAAGTGAAAGGATGGCTGGATTGGTGAATGGGTAAATGGCTGAATGGATGAGTGAATGGATGGATGGGATGAAGAGTGGATGGATAAGTGTACAGATGGATAGGGTAAAAGGGTGGATGGATAATGGAGATGAGTGAAAGGATGGATGAGGGGATGGATGAAGGGATGGATGAGTGAAATGATAGATGGAAGGATACATGATGGATAGGTTTGCAAACGGTTGAATATGTTTGGAAATGGCTGGGCTTACTTATATACTATTGCGCGACCTCTGATGTGTCTGTAAAACGTACCTATTGTCTTGAAGTTTTGTCCTGAATTTTGACCTCCTGTTCTGATTTTGTGTCCTGAATTTTGACCCTTTGTCCTGAATTTTTACACTCACCGTCCTGAATTTGCACCAATGCCAGTTGGTCACCCTATTCGCGGGCTTGGAGACGGAGCGCCGTGCAGAGATGTCTGTCCCTCAAGATAAACAGACTGAACCACTCAGCCGAGAGAGCTGAGGCGCACACGGGACGGGGTATCTGCAGAGGCGCGCTGGACAAGGGATGAAGTCAGAGGGTTGAGCTCACCTATTGCAGACCATTTCCCCCTGGAAGTGAGCCATGGGAAAAATCCTAGAGGCGAGAAATTTAACACGGGCGTCAAGTAGCCCCATGTCATGGGTGTCAACTTCAACCAGTCCCCGCTTTTAAATCGGAGACGATTTGCAGGCTGACATTTTGCAACGAAACTACAAGTACCAACATGCAGTTCGCTACTGTTTAACAAGTGACCACTTGGCGGTTTTGACTGCTCTTTCTCTAGTGTTTAGGTCTGTCGAACGGGCATCCGGTGGGATATCAGGTCGTGTTCAAAATACACTGTAAAGGGGCGATAGGTATAGCCATCATTAGTGCAGCAGGTACAGTGGCACCAAGCTCTAAGGCTATTGCAAGACACAAACTGATCTGCAATGGTACGCCTCTTCTGGCGCAGGGCTTTGCAACGTGACGCATCTGGGAGATGCGTCACGTTGTAAATACCCCGCACCATGGTGCATCTTTTGCGCCGCCGCTGCGTCACAAAAGTGACGCAACGGCGGCGTAAAAGCAGCCCAAGGGGCTTGTAAATCTGCCCCCAAGTGTCTACATTGTAAAGAAACCAAATATACATAGCTTCATGTTGTTAAATAACTAAAAAAACGAAGATATCTGTGTTTGTTGTAGGAAAAATGGCCACATAAAATGCCGCAAAATTGCTGCTAAATTTCCATATTTGTGCCGCTAAATTTCCATTTTTGTGCCGCTAAATTTGCTAATCCATGCCGCTATATCCTGGGGGGTCTGTATAGTTAGTTGGACTCACTACAACTTGCGCGTGCAATGCACTGCTGATGACGTCACATATTACATCACTCATGACATGGTCAGTGACATCACTCATGACATCACTGATGACATCTTAAATGACATCACCGATGACAACATCCTTGTGACAAAGTGGCAGACCTCCTATCAGCATAAAATAACCTTTGACACACACATTCAAAAATAGAAACTAACATTTTCTTAAAAAAGGAGAAACCAATACCAATTACAACAACTTATTAGGTAATTCCAACATCTACATACACATCCACTCATTCACCAACAGTTCTATATAGTCACTCATGCATGTACTTACTCATCATATGTACTCATACACCTATACATCCTGTTATACACTAATACTCATCCATATAGTTACTCACACACAAATTCACACATGCAAATAAACTATCAAAAAACATTTACTTGATTATACTGCTATATACACACCACTACACATACTTCTACAGAAACGGAAACATATTTACTCTCTTAAACAATCAATTATAAAAACACATACTCACTAACCCACCCATACACACAATCATCCACCCATACAGTCTTGCACACATGCTGGCTTCAAAATACATACAAATAGTGAGTCACTCATTCATGCATCTGTGCTCTAAGTAATATCCCCCACCGAACCATATAGACACTGATACTGATACTCAAAAAAACAACTAATAACCCATATACACACTCATGTAGCTACTCACCAACCCATGCAGCCACTTATACACAAAGTGAGACACAGATACAGATATTTAAATATTTAAACATTACTCGCTAATATATGTATTCACTAAGATACATTTAATAAGTCAGTTAACCAATCAATTTTACACAAAAAAACATCCATTTAGACATTTATTTACCCATTTATTCTTCCATCAACCTTTAGATATACATATATAAAAAATATTTATTTTTCAGAAAGATACACATTCACTGGATGATATCATCAGTGATGTCATTTGAGATGTCATCAGTGATGTCATGAGTGATGTCACTGACCATGTCATGAGTGATGTAATATGTGACGTCATCAGCAGTGCATTGCACGCGCAAGTTATAGTGAGTCCAACTAACTATAACGTGGGAATTTCAATGGTTTTATGCGAGTAAAATTTCCACCTAACTATAACTGGTGTGAAACCTATGGTTTTTTCAGTGAATTTAATAGGTTTTTTAAATGCTAATTCCTAATTATAACTGGTGTGAACCCTATGGTTTTTTCAGTGAATATATATATATATATATATATATATATATATATATATATAACATTTCTATGGCAAAATGAAACCCCTCATTTTGTTCCTTTTCAAATTAAATGTATTAAGTGTTCCCACTTTATTCCAATCAAGATGACTTCAGGTGTGGCATACTTTTGTCATAAGTAAGACTGTTAGCGTTCTAGTTGTTCTTTAGAACACTCTGGGACATTCTGTCATTGGGCTATAGTTGGGCTACATCTGGCTGATATTTGGGCTACATTTGTTTTTTTTGCCTCTGGTGGCCATCTTTGGGCTACATTGGGCTACATTTGGGCTCTAACATATATATAGCCCAATGTAGCCCAATATATATTTTTTCAAAGTTAATTTTCGTAAAAACCACTGGAGCATATATCTTGAGACATAGCAAAGGCACATCGGGGTACCAGTCCCTACAATTTTGCCAAGTTTGGTGGAAATCCATTCAGCCGTTCGGGCTAAAAGTGAGTCCAACCGCCCTATGGAAATTAACATGGGGAAAACATGTTTTGGGACCCCCTTTTATCTCGGCCCCCGCTTGACGGATCCCCCGAAACTTTCAGGGAAGGAGCGGAACGCAGCGAGGCAAAGTTAAGGAAAATTACAGGCAGATCCCTCATTCGGCGCCAAAGTTATTCCCAATAGAATGTTGCGGATTTCCTATGGAAAACGATCCTAACTATAACTACCTACTGGCGACCAAATGAAACCCCTCATTTTGTTCCTTTTCAAATTAAATGTATTAAGTGTTACCACTTTATTCCAATCAAGATGACTTCAGGTGTGCCATACTTTTGTCATAAGTAAGACTGTTAGCGTTCTAGTTGTTCTTTAGAACACTCTGGGACATTCTGTCATTGGGCTATAGTTGGGCTACATCTGGCTGATATTTGGGCTACATTTGGGCTCTTTTGTCTCTGGTGGCCATCTTGGGAGACTGCATATCAGAATTTTTTTAATTAAATATAAGAGGATTTGAGAAGTCACTCAAAATGTGCCCTAATTTTTCTTTCTTCAGCACTAACCATAATTTCTATGGCAAAATGAACCCCCTCATTTTGTTCCTTTGCAAATTAAATGTTTTAAGTGTTAACACTTTATTCCAATCAAGATGACTTCAGGTGTGCCATACTTTTGTCATAGGTAAGACTGTTAGCGCTCTAGTTGTTCTTTAGAACACTCTGGGACATTCTGTCATTGGGCTATAGTTGGGCTACATCTGGCTGATATTTGGGCTACATTTGTTTTTTTTGTCTCTGGTGGCCATCTTTGGGCTACATTGGGCTACATTGGGCTACATTTGGGCTCTAACATATATATAGCCCAATGTAGCCCAATATATATTTTTTCAAAGTTAATTTTCGTAAAAACTACTGGAGCATATATCTTGAGACATAGCAAAGGCACATCGGGGTACCAGTCCCTACAATTTTGCCAAGTTTGGTGGAAATCCATTCAGCCGTTCGGGCTAAAAGTGAGTCCAACCGCCCTATGGAAATTAACATGGGGAAAACACGTTTTGGGACCCCCCTTTTATCTCGGCCCCCGCTTGACGGATCCCCCCGAAACTTTCAGGGAAGGAGCGGAGCGCAGCGAGGCAAAGTTAAGGAAAATTATAGGCAGATCCCTCATTCGGCGCCAAAGTTATTCCCAATAGAATGTTGCGGATTTCCTATGGAAAACGATCCTAACTATAACTACCTACTGGCGACCGCCAGTAGGTAATATATATATATATATATATATATATATATATATATATATATATATATATATATATATATATATATATATATATATATATATATATATATATATATATATATATATATATTTAGTTTACACTTTAGATTTAACATCCGACACATGGTCTTTCTATGAAGTTTTTCACTAGTAGTGACATAGATAACAAGCATTTGCAATGCAATAGGTCTTGCATTTGCGAGATTTTGAGCTATTGGGATTGTAAATGGCAATGCCTTTTATTTTTGTGTCGTTTTTTAAGACAGAAGTAAAAGTCATTGTCATTTACAATGCTAATAGCTTAAACTCTCACAAATGCGAGACCTATTGCATTGTAAATGCTTGTTTGAAGTTGATGGATTTCCTTGAACATTGACTGCTTTGCATTGGCACAGAGGTAGAAAAAAATGTATAGGTTATCTATGGATACACATACTGTAAAAAATATTGACAAGCATATATTCTAGATAAAGCAAAGTTTCTACATTAATTTTGAATGGAAAAGAGATCACGTTCCAATACAGTAAGATGAGGGGGTTGTGAAGTTAATTCCTGTGAGTTCACTTTCTTTGAGGTCAGTGCACTGCTTTGCTAATTCAGCCCCACATTTTATTTTAGGACTGAGGACCATATAATGGAGGGCTTCGTGACTGTGCTCCTCATATCACAGACACAAGTAGAGGAATAGGTGAGAATACCGTTACGTGGGAAGAGGAGTGACAGGAGAAGGATGGGCAGGCAAGCCAAGAAAGCAAACCCAAGGAAGCGTTGCTTGGCTTCAGACAACTATTACCCTTGGGTACTAAAACGGACTCTGCAGCTTTGCAATAATTCATTGGTCCATTTCAGAATTGTATACAAGAACAGATGCATTTTTAGCAACTAGATTTGAGTAACGTGCAATGAAGTACACCATTTTGTGCTTTTTCCAGTTGTTTTCTGGAAGGGGTGTAGGGCAACGCTTCATGCAATTTACGGCTGGTTAGATTTTTTGTATTGGGTCAGAGATATTTTTGGATCCCAAATCGGCCCTAGATAACGTTTTTCTCTCCAGTCTGCATTAAACCTCTGTGTTGGAAACCTAGGCTGTTATGAAGAACATTTACTTACGAGTACCTGGACTAAAAGCATCTCTCGACCTGTCCGAGGATGGCAGGGCTACCACTAGCCTTTAAACTAAGCTTCAGTACAGAGCTATTAGATGACCATTGCTGCTGTATATTCACATAGACCAGTGCCTTCCTCCGATCCAGTCCCCGGATGCTTGTTTCTGGTCCAGAGAGGACCTGGCTTGGCAGTTCAGGCTGGACTGATCCCGTGAGGAGCAGGGTCACGACTGATTTGCATATGGCTCGTTCTACACTGGAATGGCATGGGGAGCAAAAGAACAATGGATTTATCCCAGATCTCATGACTGGGGTGAATAGTTTATTTGTTCCACATTCCGTCCATCGTTTGTGTGCCTTTTGCTTCCTCCGATTCAGTCTTACGATAAAGATCACACTGGCAAGCCCACAGACTTGTGGCTCCAACAAGGTGAAACCAAATACTTCACTAGTGAGAGCAGAATGGAGGTAGGGGTGGTGAGAAGCAGGGCAAAAATAAGGTGCTTTGTGTTTGAAATTTGTTTTATTTCATTGGGATTGTGGGCTGGATACCAAGTTGGTCACCCATGTGCCATGCACAGTTGCAAAATTAACAATGCAACATGCTTCACCTGAGGCACTGCATAAGGACATCTTTTAGACTTAAAATGCTTAATGGTAGATTGGTTAAAAAAATGCACAATCAAAGGTCTCAAGCAAATGACAGTCCCCCTAATTTACAAACTGGTGTAATGTAATGCACAAAATGCAAAGTTCTTTAGGTCTTACGTAGAGGTAGGTTTTCGGTTTCGCAAGTCTTGTGTTTTCCCCCAAAAAAAGTAGTAAAACTCTATGCATATATATGTAGATACAGGATATTTCGGCCAGCCCTCTTCATCTATTGGTCTGTTCAAGTGTCATTTACATTTTACTTATGTCCACCCCAGTTGACAGCATGGGGGCAATGGGTCAACCATTGGCTCTTTTCGCTTTGAGTGACAGCATTTTGCTCATGTGCAAAACTATGTGCAAACTAATCCACGAGGAAGAGAGCCAATGAGGATAAAAAATATAAATAAAAAAAAAAAACACCTGCACTCCCATGGAGTACTGACAGCAAAAGAAAACAAGTTTAAGCTATTGGCATTGTAAATGACAGTGCCGTACAGTGATGGGCGTAGATTGCGTGGTAGTGGAACTGCTGACATTTGGCATCCCTGTGACGGGATTGTGGGCTGGTGCACAAATGTTGCTGTCAAAGGTGTTGTGTGTATAAAAAAGTGATTTCATGCATACCTTCTTGCTCCTGGGAATGCGTTACCATTAGCACAGGAATGGAACTTCATTAGAATAGACCAGTTTGTTTATATAGTTTCAGCAGTTTTGTTTTTCCCCATTTTACATGCACAACTACAATATGTAATTAAAAAAATGTCGCTGTGCGCTCATGTGTGTGTGTGTGTGCGCTCGTGTGTGTGAGCGGCTGGGGAGGTGGTGTGTGTCTCTGTATGTGTGAGTGCGTGTATGTGTGTCTGTGTGTGCGCATGCGTGTGCGAAAGCAGGGGGGTGTGGCTGTGTGTGTTGGCGGCTTTCAAGGGAGACAGTAGATGGTGAACGCGCGCAACTTGATCCGATTCAGGCATGCTGCGTGTGCCCATCTCTTGTCTCCTTGTAAGCAGAGCCGCCGACAATAGGTCTCTCGCTGCGACAGGGCTTCGCCCTGCATTGCAGGTGCGAGACCTAAAAAGCACCTAATATGGATCGTAGTTCACGTAAACAATACAAAAGTGGTCAAAACGTTTTATCGCTTGTTGCTGTATTAAAGTACCTGATTGAAAATACGCTGGTCTGGAGTGGCTCGTCCTTCACTAGGATTGGAAAACAAAATTAAATATATATGGTGGTCCGCACTCGTAAATCAGGAGAAGATGGGACGAGAGTTGGGAGCTGCTCACCTCAAATGTCTGCTTTTCTATTAAAGTCTTTACGTGTAGGATTAGCACAGTGTCATATACACCAAGATAGAAAGGAACAAATTATTTTGCTATTTCTACAGCAAAGTCTTTAAGCATAGGACTGGCACAGTGCTGTCCATGCTGAGCTGTAAAATGGCAAACGCCATTTAGCAATCCAGGCACAGTATTACAGCTTTGAATTGGTCCCTTTCTATCTCGATGTGGATGGCACTGTGCTAATCCTATACTTAAAGACTTTGATAGAAAAGCAGACATTTGAGGTGATCTGATTATGAGTGTCGCCGGTGTTGAGCTTGGCAAACTGATTGGGGGACGTGTTGTCACCGGAAGGAGAGGTCTCGAGGGGTTACTCGGAGCTGGGAACGCCTGCAGCGACACGAGGAAGTTAATGTTCTGCAACCCACCCACTATTCCTCCTACCTGTTCGGGACTCGCTGTTACCGGTAAGGAGAAGACGTGGGGGCTACGTGTGTGTTATGAACTTACGATTGTGTAAACGCTTGCATCGATACGTGGAAACGAGCATAGCTCTGTGTTTTACTTCCAACGTGCTCCCGGCAATGCAAATTCCTAGACTCATTTAAGGTGCGTTTGTAATTTGAATAAAAAATACAAGCACGGCGAAGAGGTGATTCCCGATATAAAGAGGAAGAACAATTGTTAATTACCCGTAAACAGGTGATTCTCCAGTTTTGGTGTCTTTCATAGATTCACATGCTTGAATACTCCCCGTCGTCGAAGTGGGAGTCCCACGGTAAATAAAATAGCAATAATGCTAAATATATATAAATATATATAAACATAATATAAGATAAAGAAAGGAAATACAACTGAAAACCTCTAAAAATTATTCCTACATAGGAATGCAAGGTAAAGAGAAAAATCATTTGTAACACCTTAGTGTCATTATGTTAGTCCAAATTACAGCCAATCAGGTGCCAGCACCCTCTAGAACCTTCTCCTCAGAAGCTCAAGCCCTCAGATTTTCGCAGCACAAAGTAGCCAAGAGCGTATGAGGAGAAGAGAGCCTCTGAGGGGAGGAGGGTGGGTCGCATGTGAATCTATGAAAGACACCAATACTGGAGAACCATCTGTGTACAGGTAAGTAACAATTGTTCTTCTCCAGTATTAGGGGTGTCTTTCATAGATTCACATGCTTGAATAGAATAGAAAGCAGTAACCTCCGAGAACTGAGATTGCTAAGCATAGCAAGAAGAAATCAAGACAGTACTAATAATAATACAGTCATATAACACATCATAGCAATCACAGGAAACACAAGGAGGAGGGAACAGAGGCTCACCTTACTGAAAAAGATGGCGAAGCACTGCCTGTCCCACTGCGGTATCCGCTTCATTTATGGCATCCAAACAGTAATGTTTGGTGAAGGTGTGCCTGCTGGACCATGTCGCTGCACGGCAGATCTGATGAAGTGGCACACCAGCAAACAAGGCGGTGGATGAAGACATCGCCCTCGTAGAATGAGCCCTCACTGAAGACTGCAATGGTTTGCCCGCTTGTTGGTGGCAGAAGGCAACGGCTGAAGAAAGCCACCGGGCAATAGTCGGTTTGGAAACTGGATGTCCCTTGTGCAGTCGTCCGTAGGCAATGAACGGTTGGTCGGACTTGCGGAAGGGGGCAGTTCTGGCAATGTAAAATTTAAGGCATCGTTTGATGTCCAAAGAATGCAAGCGCTGCTCCGCCGGAGACTGTGGGTCCGGAAAGAAAGTCTTGAGGAACACAGGTTCATTCAAATGAAAATCCATAGGTACTTTAGGTAGGAAGGAGGGGTTAGTGCGGAGCGCCACTCCGTTAGGTTTGAACTGAAGATAAGGCGGCCTGATAGTGAATGCGTGAAGGTCGCTCACGCGACGAGATGAGGTCAAAGCCAAAAGAAGTGCAACCTTCCAGGTGAGGAATTTGAAATCCGCTTTATGGATAGGCTCAAATGGTGACTTCATAAGCTGAGATAGTACCACATTGAGGTGCCAAGATGGAGGAGGACGCCGAACAGGCGGAAACTTGCGGAAGAGCCCTTTAAAGAATTGACGTATGATCCGTGATGAACAGAGGGAAGAAGAGCCATCATGTCGGAAACGAGATATTGCAGCTAAGAAACCCCTCAGCGTGGCATGAGAGAGCCCTGATTGAGCGAGGCTCAAGAAGAATGGAAGAAGCTGCTCAGGAGTGGAATGGATGGGATGGATATTGGCTGTTGCGCACCAATGACAGAATCGCTACCACTTGAGTTTGTAAGTTTTGACGGTAGACGGAGCCCTGGCATGAGCTAGGATGTCTCTGCATTCCTGGGATATGTTCAAGTCAGCGAACTCAAGGTGCTCAGGTTCCAAGCCCACAATTGTAGCGTGGAGGGGTCCGGATGGCACACTTGGCCCCTGTCCATCGTTAGGACGTCTGGACGGGGACGCAGAGGAATGGGCTCGCACTGGGACAGCAGAAGCAGTTCTGAAAACCATGCCTGCCTGGGCCAACGAGGTGCGATCAACAGGATGTGGCAGGGCTGCCTCCGCATTTTCCACAGTACCCGCGGTATTAATGGGAGTGGCGGAAAAGCGTAAGCGAATAGATCGCACCAGTCGATCAAAAGGGCATTCCCGCAGGACCCGGGGTGGGGATGCCAACTTGCATAAGACGGGCATTTCCGATTCTCCGGTGTTGCAAAGAGGTCTAGATCTGGGTGACCCCACTGGCGAAACACAAGATCTAGAGTCGGTTGGTGCAGTTTCCATTCGTGTGTCGAGGAAGTTGACCTGCTCAGAGAGTCCGCCAAGAGGTTGGACACGCCCGGAAGGTGGACAGCTGTCAAGGTGATGTGATGGCGGAGAGCCCAATCCCAGATTGACTGGGTCAAGCGGGACAGATGTGGAGACTTGGTCCCTCCCTGTTTGTTCACGTAGTGCATACTGGTGGTATTGTCCGTCTGGATTAGCACTGACTCCCCGTGAACAACCGGGAGGAAGGACTTGAGCGCTAGAAAGATCGCCATCAATTCTAGCCTGTTGATATGCCACGTGCGTTCCATCGGCGTCCACTTGCCTTTGATGGATAAGCCCTGGAGATGAGCTCCCCACCCCTCCAGGGAGGCGTCCGTCGTCAGCGTAAGATCTGGAGCATGAACGAGGAAGGACACTCCCCTTTTCAGATTCGAGGGCTGCACCCACCAAATCAGGCTCCTTCTCATGCGAGCTGTGACGGCAACTAGGTCGTTAAAGGACCCGGAGACCTGACGCCACTGTAAGTCCAGTTCTTCCTGAATGGGACGGGTGCGCAACCTGCAATTTGGGATCAGTGCGATACAAGATGAAGCCATTCCCAAGAAGGACTTTAATGTCCGAACAGAAACGGACTGTTTTGTTCGAATGAGGGAGACCAGACGAAGGATCTTCTGACGTCGCTCGTTCGAGACGAACGCTTTTGAGAGCTGCGTGTCTAGGATCGCTACCAGAAAGGTTCTGGTTTGCAGAGGCGCAAACTGTGACTTTTCGACGTTGATGGTCAACCCCAGAGACTGAAACACTTGCTGGCAAAGGCGAGTGTCCTGACCCAGCTGATGGTGGCATTGAGATTTGAGCAGGCAATCGTCTAGATATGGAAAGATTTGCACTCCTTGTAGACGCAGGTGAGCCACCACAGGGGCCAGTACCTTTGTGAACACACGAGGAGCTGATCGCAGTCCGAAGGGTAGAACTTTGAATTAAAAATGCATTGGTCCCACCTTGAAACGCAGGTACTGGCGATGGTGTTGGATTATTGGGACATGAAAGTATGCGTCTTGAAGGTCTATGGTGGTCATGAAATCCTCGCTGGATAGAAGACGCAGGATTTCCAGTAACGTCAGCATGTGGAACGATTGTGACTTTAGGAACTGGTTGAGAGCCCTCAAATCCAGAATGGGTTGCCAATCTCCGGTCTTCTTGAGTATGAGGAAGAATCGAGAGTAAAAACCCCTTCCTCTTTGATGTTTTGGGACCACTTCGACTGCACCTTTTAAAACAAGAAGACGGACCTGATGGTAAAGCTCCTCGAGATGTGGAGGAGGCGGGCCACGAGGTGGCGTGCAAGGAGGAATCTCTACAAACTCCAGGGAATGACCCCGTTTGACAATGTCCAAAACCCAGCGGTCCGAGGTGATCGAGGACCACTGAGAATAAAACAGAGAGATTCGTCCTCCAACACTTTGAGGGTGACAAAAGTCATTGGCGTTTTGTATTGGATCCACGATAGGAAGACTTTCCTCTGTATGGTTTGGAGGGCTGTTGACAAGACTGCTGATTGGGCGTGTAACGTTGGCCGCTCTGATTGTAGGAGCGGTATTGTTGGCCACCTCGAAGGTTGGAAGAAGTGCCGCGTCCGCGCGCACCTCGAAAGGACTGCTTCCGAAACTGTAACGTGCCCAAAGACTTTGCCGTATCGGTGTCTTTCTTGATGGACTCAAGGGCGTCATCGATATGGGATCCGAATAGCGATTCCCCATCATAAGGCATGTCCAGTATTTTGGATCGGACTTCCTGCCGGAAGGAGGTGGACTTCAGCCAGCCTTGTCGTCGGAGTGCAGCCGCACTTGCAAGCAGACGGAAACCTGTGTTAGCAATATCGATTGCACAGTCGATCATTTCTTCCGATGCCCTCTGACCATCGCGAAGAATCTGTTGGGCGTCAGCCTTGGAAGCATCAGGTATGAGTGCCATGAAATCTGCAATGTCTGACCACATCTGCCGGTCATAACGTCCTAAGATGGCTAAGGCATTGGCTGCCCGGAGAGATGTTGAAGCCATCGTTGAGAACTTGCGGCCAATAGCATCTAAGCGTCGACCCTCTCTATCCGGAGAGGATGTGATTTGGGACGCTGGATTCCGTGCTCTACGCTGTGCGGCCTGAGTTACCACAGAGTCCCGCTTGGGGTGAGAAGTCAGGCAAGCTGGAGAACCAGTTGGGGCCTTGAACTTTTTCTCAAGGCGCGGTATTTGAGCAGGTAAGGAGTTAGGAGCATTCATGAGTTTAATTCCCTCCTTCCAATAAAATCGATGATAGGGATTGTGTGTACCTGCTTATAAGGTTTATCTTTAAAATAATAAAGAAAACAATCCTCCTCGCGTTGTGATCGTGGTAATTTGAAACGCTGAGCCGCTTTATCCATTAAAAGGTGGAAGCTGGCGATATCTACAGGTGGGGATTCACCCAAGTTCCCAGGCTGAGGAGAGGGCGTCTGTGCCCGATAATCATCCCATTCAGCCATATCCTTGTCGCCTGCATCGTCATCCGAGTTGTCAGGGGCCTCTCCGTCCTCACGTTCTGGGACCGCCTCATCATCCGCATCCTGCGGGTAAACAGTGGTATGGATTCAAATTGACGTCTGAACTTGAGACGAAGTTGTACGTGGCAAGACAGGCGGCAAAGAAGGTGGAGGTAGTGACACAGGAGCAGGAGATTGTACAGGTGTGGTCTGCGGTGTTGCTGGAAAACGGCGGTTGTAATTGTCCAGCATATGTTGGAGATTAGAGATCAAGGTTAAGGGAATGGTAGCCATAGGAACTTGGACCAACTGCTCTCCTTGCTGAGACTCTTGGTCTCCGCCATCGTCGTCAGAATCAGAGTCTTGGCATTTAATTATTAAATCAGAGGGACTATGTGCCGCCCCAAAAGTGTCCCCTTCATGCTCCGAGTCCGTGTCATGCTCAGATGGAGTTGCAAACATAGGAGAAGGTGGTTGTGGCTCTGGATCAGAGATCTGTTGGCAGGGAACCGCAGTGCGACGATGAGAAGGTTCAGAAGTCTTCAATGGCACTAACGGCAAAGAGGCAAATGAAATCGGTGCTGCCGTCGACGGTGCCGTCGTCGTTAACGCCGCCGAGACTGACTTGGCTGTCGACGAAGGTAATTTTGGAGTAGTCTTCGTCGACGGTGTAATCGTCGACGGGCGATCCACTGTATACGAAGTCGTCGACGGGGCCGTCATCGACGGGGCCGTCGTCGAAGCTGATAGAGTCTCCGTAGACAGGGCTTTGGTCGACGGTGTCTTCGTCGACGAGACCTTGGTCGACGGTGTCTTCGTCGACGAGAGCTTGGCCGACGGTGTCTTCGTCGACGAGAGCTTGGTCGACGGAGTCGTCGACGGCGACGATCGCTTCGGGTCTGCCGTCGACGAGGATTCTCTCTTCTTCATCGACGAGGAGATGGGAATCGTCGACGGAACAGGTGTAGACGACAACGAAACCCTCGTCGACGTGTAGGCTGTCGACGATACCGTCGACGACGACGAGAAGGCTGAAGTGGTAGTCAGCATCGTCGTCGAAGATGCAGGCAATGCTGTTCTCGTCGTCGGAACGCTCGTAGACGCTCCCTTCGACGGCGGAACCTTAAGAGGCGTGGAAACACCTCGAGAAGCTGCAGAAGACGCCTGAGAGCCAGGTCTCGTGGGCGTAGAAGTGGTAGGAGTGGCAGAAGACACCACAGGAGCCAGAGTCAAGGCCAATTTAGGCTTTTTGAGGAAAGGAGATGGAAACTCCTGAACACTACCACGCTTAGAGGCTGCTGAGGAAAGACCAGATTGTAAACTTTCTGCATCAGACAGTGCAGAATCCTTGTCCGTAAGACGTTGCAGCCAAAGGAGAAGACGGCCTTCTCGGTCTTTAAGAGTCTTAGTAGAAAAGGTTCTACAGAACTTGCAGCTGGCAGCCTCATGATCAGGGTATAAACAGTAGATACACTTCTGGTGGGGGTCCTTTTCAGAAAGGCGCAGCTTCCCACAAGAAGAGCAAGGTCTGAATAAAGACTTCTTACTTGACATGTTGAGATAAACACTGGAAACTAGATGAGTAGAGTTGAAAACTAAGCAGAGCTCAGGGAGACTCCCTTCACACGACGTGCGGTAGAAAATCTGAGGGCTTGAGCTTCTGAGGAGAAGGTTCTAGAGGGTGCTGGCGCCTGATTGGCTGTAATTTGGACTAACATAATGACACTAATGTGTTACAAATTATTTTTCTCTTTACCTTGCATTCCTATGTAGGAATCATTTTTAGAGGTTTTCAGTTGCATTTCCTTTCTTAATCTTATATTATGTTTATATATATTTATATATATTTAGCATTATTGCTATTTTATTTACCGTGGGACTCCCACTTCGACGACGGGGAATATTCAAGGATGTGAATCTATGAAAGACACCCCTAATACTGGAGAAATGACTTTATATTCTTTTAGCTTTCCCTTCCTGATTGATATAAGGAGTGCTAACGTCTTCAAGGGACATTGAAACAAATACGCTCTCGCAACCTTTTTTTCTGGCAGACTACTAGAATCCTTTGAAGCATTACATAATACAACCACAAGATCCCAGAGCTGTGGCAAGTGCATCATGGGTACAATTAGGCACTTTTGTCAAGTGGAACACACATTTGAATTTGGGCATATAAAAGTAGGAGTAATATGAATGAATGGGAAAAAGAAAGGCAAGCTGTTGCTATTTCCCTGTTTATTGAAGATCTGATTCCCACAGAACTCTAAATCAGCAACTGTCTCCAATCCGCAGGAATCCTCTGTGACGCCGAATTTAACAACTTTTGAGAAGCTTTCCAAGCACGAATTGAACAAATGGTGGGAGGTCAACTCTCTCACCAACTATGTTGAAGTAGGTTGGGCCCCCAGAGGACTGAGGATTTTCATCGTCCCCACCTATGAGAAGCCCAATCCGGATCTCCTCAAAGAATGGGCACAATACATGGCCAAAACCTGTAAGGGGATGTTGGAAATGTTAACAAAGTATGCTAAAATTGATTTGGATCAGATACGTCTGGAATTAGTTAAAGTAAAACAAGAACTGGAAAAACATAAAACAGAAAGTGTGGTGATTGATTTCCTAAAAGGTCTGGAAGCCCGACTGAAATCCTATGAGGATACAATTAAAAAAAAGAAACAACGCAAATTCTTGCGCGATAAGAAGGACTATGCTGAGGGCAGGATCCTAACTTACGCGAAAAGATTTGATTGGGCACAAAGAGACCTACGTGTAATTCAACAACAGAAACAGCGGGATGTGGTATCAACTGATTCCAGCTCGGATCTCAGCTCTGACTCAGATAGACAAGCGGTCCCTTTAGGCACGCGCCATCTCACGTTCCTACGCGAATTCCAGATATTAAAATAAAAGAAGAAGGAGCGAGGAAGAGGACGAGGAAGAGGGTGAGGCAAAGGAAAAGCAAAGGGCTCAAACGAACAAACAGAGTAAGACACAGACACGGTGGGTGACCAGAAATCTGTCCCACACAAGATATGAATTATGTGGATACAATGATCGACTTGCTCCTATATAAGGAAGTTGAAGTTAATGAAATGAAATTACATTAAACGCTAACTACTGCTGTCAATAAACCTACGAGGAGAGATGGACATTTAACCAACCGTTCTGAAATATCATCGCCCTTTACTTTACAAGACATTGACTTCATTTTAACAATGCATTCTCTGGATGACAATTCAATCAATGGGATACAAGGACAGGAGAGCAGTGAAATTTTTGAAACAAATGGATTTTGCTCTAGATGATTCTGTCAACAGCGGTTTTAAACCCAAATCAAGGTTTAACCCAAATGTCCCTTTTGACAATATCTAGGCCTTTAACTCTGTTATGATCCATGAACTATCTCAAATACGGAATGACTGTAAGATGAGCAACGTATTGCCCTCAAACAGCTCACTGAGGATCCGAATATAGTGATAAAGTCCTCAGATAAGGGGGGCAACATTGTTTTGATGGATGTACAAGATTATAGAAGGGAAGCTCTTAACCAACTCAGTGACAAATCACTTGGGACATTTACAGGGACAGTATCACTATTTACTATGAAATGTTGAAAAATTGATGGGTCAAATGTCTATTGAGCTATGATGAATACTTGTTCTTGAAGAATGACCATCCCCGCATACCATGTCTATACCTACTACCGAAAATACATAAACATCCAACTGGACCACCAGGGAAACCCATCCTGTTATCTAATGGGGGTCTCCTCGAAAACACCTCTAATTTTGTTAGATTCCTTTTTAGCACTATTTGTGACTAATTTGAGGTCATATTGTCGTGATGGTACGGATTTTCTAAAGAGAATACATGATGTTAAATGGGAGAGCACCTTCCTCATGATATCATTAGATGTGTGCTCCTTGCACACATGTATTGAACAAAGAAAGGGAGTGGCAACGTGCATGAATTTTTTGAAGGGCAGGTTGTTATCACTGTTAGAGCATACAAACATGCTATGAGCCATGATGCTTTTCTACCTAGAACAGAACATTTTTATGTTTGAGGGATCAGTGTACAGACAGAAGTCAGGCACAGCTATGGGTACCTGCTTCGACTCCAGCCTAGCTAATCTTTTCCTGGGCTGGTGGGAGGAGCAGGTGGTGTGGACTGAACAACATGATAGATTCACTGAGCACATCCCAATTTGGATCAGGTACATAGACAACCAGTTCCTTCTTTAGGATGGTGATGAGAAGAGCGCCAGGGAATTCATTTATATCTTGGAAACAAATGATCTGAATCTCAGTTTCACCTATACCATCAGTAGCACTTACTGTGAATTTCTAGATGTGGCAATTGAGATCAAGGGAAACAAACTACAAATGTCACTTTTAGAAAGAAAACAGCAGGCAACTGTACGTTGAGCGCTGCAAGTCATCACCCAACACCATTTGTGCATAGCATACCTCACGGTGAACTCTTGTAAGTTCGCAGTAATTGCAGCAATGATGAGACCTACAAAAAGGAACGAAACAATATCAAATACAAATTTTAACAACGGGGTTATTCAGAGAAAATTCCAGGCCAGTAAGAAACTGGAAGGAGTCTAGCAAAGTGATGTTCTATTTAAAAATAAGACCAGAAATAAAAGTGAGGATAACAGACCTAGGCATAGATGTATCAAGCTAAAAACCAGTCGCAAACGGCCAGATTCTCAGAATCTGCCCCTTTGCGACCAGTATTTTTGAATTTGGGATGCATCATTCCTTGGTGCATAGTTACCAGGAACACAAATCACCTTTGAATTGGCTTAATAAGAAACTGGAAGGTGTTTATCCCTGCGGATCATGCAAAGCTTGTAGCAATAGTAAAATCTACAAAAGTTTCATCACCGAGAATGGCAAAACTAGATACATCCGCAAATTCATCACCTGCAGTACGGAATTCACAGTATATCTAATAGAATGTCCCCTGTGGGCTACGCTACATTGGTAGCACAAAATTACCATTGAAGTTAAGGATATAACAGCACCTTCGTGCCATTATAAACAATGATCAGAGCTACCCCGTGGCCCGCCACTTCAGGGTGGAACACAACAGTGATAACAGTCTTCTAAACGCTTTTGGGATTGACTGTATCATAAGACACGACAGAAGTGGGGACAGAGAGAAACAGTTGCGAATCTTGGAATCAAGATATATTATTGACCTAAATACTAGAATACCATTTGGAATGAACATTAGTGTAGGAGAGTAGGGTCTGCAATCCTATGATCACCCAGATTTTTTGCTTTTTGCTGCACTGGTTTACGACTTTCCCTGGCTGTGGGCCTGCTAATCAGACCCACAGCCTAGCTGTTCTCTCTATCCAAATTGTACTCAGGTACTGAATTGGCACTGGGCCCTCTCCAAGTCCCTGTACCCAGGGCTGAGGTGCACCCAGAAGTCTCCCAGGGGCTGAAGCATGTATTGTGCCACCCCTGGATTGACTAACTAAAACTGACACAACTGGCTGCACGACAGCTGGGGCAAGGTGGTGTACTCACCCTTTGCTTTAGATATAGTATACCTATATCTAACCCTAAAATGGACACACAGATCTCCTATCAGTCACTCCTATGGCAGGCCTTAACAATCCTGAAGGCAGAGTGCTTGGAATCGTGTGAGATAGTGCTCTGGCATGAGCTGAGCCTGTCTGCGGCTTTCGGGATCCATCCCTTAGCCGTTTCCATGATATCGCATACCATATACTCTTAAGTGCATTATAATCCTCGCGGTTATGTGCCAACTCTGGTATCGCTTTATCAAAACATGTCGAGTAAGGTGTCATACGAATTGGAATACTAACCCCTCGCCAATTCTGGCGACGGGGTTAGCATTCCACCCTTCTAGAGGGACACGACATGCATGTAACCTATAACCCGGTTAAAAGTCAGACAGAGCCTTAGCATCCACAAAATGGATGCTGCCACCGAGACACAAGTCTGCCCTCCTGCTGCTGGGAGTCCTCCCAGAGCAGGAGATAAGGACAAAGGGTTTCCTGCCAGGGGCGGTGCCAGCACCGTCCCAGACAGGGTTTTGTGTATTGTAGGTAGGCAGGGCTTTAGAGGAAGGTGACTGCACGTGGCACCCCGGTGCTCACTGTGCATAGGCTGGCTGGAACCAGTTCCAGGGTCACTCCAGACCCTGTGCTGGGGAAAAGCCCGCCAAGGAAGTGGGTGTAACCACCCCCCTCCTAGTCCCACCCATAGGGCAGGACTTAGTCGCGTGCCAGCCCCCTTTTACAGGATAAAGGTAGAGACTGGCCCCCTTCCAAATCAGATCATCTTTGAATCCTGAAACTACTTTCTGCGAAAGGAACTCAAGACTTCTTCCTAAGATTTCTCCCTTGTGACTAAGGAGTAGTCACCCTGCATCCGCAGGCACCATCTAAGAACACTGCGGTCTGCTGCAAGTCCTTCCTCCGGAATCCGACTGCCCAGCTCGACGAGAACCGGCTTCCCTGGCACCTCTGACCTCTACCCACCTCTACAGCCCAGCTGAGAACCGTGGGTGCGACGAGACCTCAAGGGACCGGCCATCTGCAAGACTGCACGACTTCTTTCCAGCAAGCCCGCCGAGTGAATTCCTGGTGAGTGCTTTGGGGTCCGAGAAGCCCCCACCCTGAGCAGCTCCAGCACCGAAGAGCAGCCCCCCAGCATCTCCACGATCTGCGTGGGGCCCTTCTGCTTTTTACTGCTCACCGCGTTGTTTGGCTACTAGCCCGCTGGCTTGTGGCCTTCCTGACGACGCCCGACGACATTTCTGCTGCTGGTCTGGTTGCTCCAGACTGGCCCTTGCTTCCCTCCATCGGAGAAGTACCCTGGACCCTCCTGGTCCACTCAAGACGCCATTTTAGGTCCACCGCGTGGGCCTTGCATTTGCCAAGACTTGTTGCCCAATCCTGGGTCCAGCGACGTCGACAGCAAGAACCTTCGTGGGACAGCTCGCACCTCCATCCTGGTCGCCGACAACGCCTCCTGGTCCGAGAGACTGCAGAGCCCAGCAGCGCCCACTCACCTGACTGCGGTGACTTCGCCCGGTGCCATCCTGGTGCCCACTTAATCACTGGCTAGTGATTCAAGAACTTGGTCCCCTCTGCTTTCAGGTTTTCTTCTTCCTTGATCCAGGCTTGGATCCATCGAACTTTTCTTCACTGGTCGCCTGCCAGCAACTTCTTCCTTCCAGGCTCCTGGTCCGGCAACGAGATCCCCGACGTCTTTTCAGACCTATGCAGCTGCAGCCCCTGGGCTAGGTAACTTCGGCACTTCGGTGTCCCAGCATAGCCTCACTATCCTAGGGTCAGGATCCACTGTCGTTTTCTTCCTACCAGGTCGGGTTCGCCCGTGAACACTAACTTTGCATTTACTAGCCTCCATAGACTTTGTCCCGCATCCCGCGTGAGAGTGCACACTCTGCACCCGAGTCCCCTGGGTCTCCTAGTAGTAATCTAACGATTCCCTAGTCCAGTCCTAGCGATTCCAAAGCCTATTAGAACTGTTACTTACCTGCTAGTAATTCGCATTCCACTTTTAAAGTATATGGTTTTTCGTGCCCCTCGGGCATTTGTGTATAACGTGCTAACTTAAGTATTTTCGTAAGAGTTTTGTTGTGTGCCTAGCACCCTGTCCTCATAAAGAGTACAGGGTTGTTGTGATCCTAATAAATACACTGTTTATTTTCATAACACTTGTGTGGTGTCCTTTCACTGGGTGTTCAAGGGGTAATGTGATGGTAAAACAGCTGGCTTAACACGCCCTCTAGAGTCTTAGCCTTAGACTGCTCGTATCCATGCTACTAGGATAGCTGGTCTATAAGGTTGACTTACAACCAATCATCAATAAGGGTTGTTTGGACTGATATATAGTGATCACTAGAATAGTGAGCACTGCACATCAGGCCAACTTCTCACATTGGTGAGCAGCGGTTGGGATTTGAGCTTGCTGTTGTTTTACCACACATGCCCTAAGAATATCTTGTGAAAGATCACATAAGTACTAAAGGTACATATAACTTAGCTTAGAATACTCTGAGTTCTACTGAACCAGCTGTTGTAGCTCCTAGGGCCTAGCACACCCTAAACTACAACTCTAGCAAGGGATCAGTAGGCAAACATATAGTGTAGGTAAGTGCACCACTTACACCTCACTAGAAAAGCATGTCTACCCAGGGAGAATCTACTGAGACTCCCCTGGTCAGTGTTGACCCTCCAGAGGTCACTTCAAGATATGCAGCTCTCAGTTTTCAGGAGATGAGACAAATCTGTGTCTCCAGGAAACTGAAGCAGGGGTCTAACCCCACCATTCCCTTTCTGATAGGTCTCTTAGAGACATATGATGCCAGAAAGCTCTCTCAGTTACATGAGAGCATGCCAGCCTTAGAGGGAACCTCTGGGGATCCAGACCTCCCCAACACTGATTCAGCAGTTGAGGAGGAGGATCAGGAGGTACTCTCTGGGGATGAGGTAGACAAGGGTCTTGAGGTAGTCAGAAGGCTAACTAGGACCAACTTAGACTTACTTGGGCTAGGATCTGGGGGACCCCCAGTACTAACCCGAAGTGGGCCTAACCTTGGAGTTAGGAGAGATAGATCTCTTTCTAGGGACTCCAATAGATCTCTGCACTCTAATGCCTCTTCTCAGGGGAGAAGGAATCCTCCACAGAGGAGATTTACTTCCCCTCAGAGAAAAGAGCATGAAGCTAGAATGAGACAAGCTGAACTGAGGATTGAAAGGGAAGAACTTGCCCTGGCCAAAGAAAAGCTTGCCTTTGCTAGAGAGCAGCAGATGAGTGGGCTAGCTCCCACTGGTGGCAGCAATCTCCCAAGAGATAGAGAGAAGGGTTTAGATACTAAACACCTGACTAAAATAGTGCCCCCCTTTAAGCAAGGGGATGATATCCAGAAATGGATGGCTGCTCTGGAGAGGGCCTGCACTGTGCAGGGCATTCCCCAGAGTCAGTGGGCAGCTATACTGTGGCTCTCCTTTGATGGTAAAGGTAGAGATAAGCTCCTCACTACAAGAGTAGAGGATGCTAACAATTACCAGGTCCTGAAGAATACACTGGTTGATGGGTTTGGTTTAACCACTGAGCAGTACAGGTTGCTGTTCAGAGACACCCAGAAAACTCAGTCTCAGGACTGGTCTGATTTTGTGGATTGTGCCACTAAGGCTTTGGAGGGCTGGTTGCTGGGTAGCAAGGTTACA
The DNA here is from genome assembly GCF_964261635.1 of Lissotriton helveticus. Lineage (NCBI taxonomy): Eukaryota > Metazoa > Chordata > Amphibia > Caudata > Salamandridae > Lissotriton > Lissotriton helveticus. The sequence goes on from NC_136060.1 coordinate 377,557,552, forward strand.
GATTACACAGGATTGTATAATCTAATGATGAGAGAACAAATTTTGAACAATTGTCAGAACCAGTTGCTGCACCAGCACCTTGTTGATTCAGATCTGACCTCTCCCCAAGAATTGGGAAAGAAGGCAGACAAATGGGTCAGGACAAGGATCAAGCAGAACCAGAACCAGAACCAGGGTGGTCAGAAGAAAGCAGACCAGAAGGGTAATGTTAAGAATGAGCAAAATGACCAGAAGTCTTCACCAGGTCCCCAACAAACCAAAGAGGGTGGGGGTCAGGCTTCCCAGAAGAAGAAGACTCAAGAAGGCCAGTCAAAAAGGTGGTGCCAGTACTGCAAAAGTAAATCTCACTGGTTTAGTGAGTGCACCAAAAGAGGAGGACAAACTCCTGCCACTACAGCTCCTAAAGCAACTGCACCCCCTAGTACAGTCAGTAGTGGTAGTGTCACTCCCAAGGCATTAGTTGGGTTAACCTTGGGTACTGAGGGGTCTGACAACTTAGTTGGCACACTCACTCAGGCTGTCCTTGTCTGTACAGGGGATATGGATATGTCCCCTGAAATAAGTCCCAATACTTTGGGCAAATACAGGCAGACACCTTTGATTAATGGCAAAATGGCTCAGGCCTATAGGGACACTTGTGCCAGTGTCACCATGGTGACACCTAACTTTGTGGACCCTGGACAGATCATGCCAGGTACTGATTTCCTGGTGACCAATGCCAGCAATGTCACTACTAGTCATAGTGTGGCAATTGTGGCTTTCTCCTGGGGTGGAGTGAAGGGACAAAAGAAAGTTGTAGTCAGTTCAGACCTCCCAGTTGATTGTTTGTTGGGCAATGATTTGGAGTCATCACAATGGTCAGAAGTGGAGCAGAGGACTCACATGGAGATGTTAGGCTTGCCAGCACATGTGCTTGCTGTGACTAGGTCACAGGCCAGAAGATGCCCCACTGAACAGGTGCTGGATCCTGAAATTATGGACCAGACACCTCCCAAGAAGAAGAGCAGTAAGGGTAAGGCTTTGCCTTCCCCCTTGCCCCAGGTTGAGGATCAAGTCTCTGACGAGGCTGATCTAGAAGAGCTGAGGGAAACTGAGCCTAAAGAGCTTGAACTTGATCAAGTTGAGTTTCTGGGCTCAGGGGGACCCTCCAGAGCAGACCTGGGGAAGGAACAGTTGAGCTGCCCTTCCCTTGAACCCCTCAGACAGCAGGCTGCTGCTGAGGCTGCAGGGAATGCCACAGGTGCCCACAGGGTATACTGGGAAGATGGACTCCTGTACTCTGAGTCAAGAGACCCCAAGCCTGGTGCAACCAGGAGGCTGGTCATCCCCTTGTCTCTGAGAGGTTTCCTTCTCACCTTGGCCCATGAGATTCCCCTTGCAGGTCATTTAGGTCAGACAAAGACTTGGGACAGGCTTGTCTCACACTTTCACTGGCCCCATATGAATGAGAATACCAAGGAGTTTTGTCGCTCATGTGTCACTTGCCAAGCCAGTGGTAAGTCAGGTGGCACAACAAAGGCCCCCCTCATACCACTACCTGTGGTGGGGGTTCCCTTTGAAAGAGTGGGGATTGACATTGTTGGTCCAATGGAACCCCAGACAGCATCAGGACACAAGTTTATACTGGTGGTGGTGGACCATGCCACCAGGTATCCTGAGGCTATTCCCCTTAGGACCACTACAGCCCCTGTAGTGGCAAGAGCCCTAGTTGGAGTGTTCTCCAGAGTGGGTTTCCCTAAGGAGGTCGTTTCTGACAGAGGTACAAACTTCATGTCAGGATATCTGACTGCTATGTGGAAAGAGTGTGGTGTGAACTACAAGTTCACCACACCCTATCATCCACAATGCAATGGGCTTGTTGAGAGATTCAACAGGACCCTGAAAGGGATGATTCATGGACTACCTGAACCTCTTAGGAGAAGATGGGATGTCCTGATCCCCTGCCTTTTGTTTGCTTAAGAGAGGTCCCACAGAAGGGGGTTGGCTACAGCCCTTTTGAGCTTCTGTATGGGCATCCTGTAAGAGGACCCCTGTGTTTGGTGAAGGAAGGATGGGAGAGACCTCTCAAAAAGCCTGCAACCAACATAGTGGACTATGTACTTGGTCTCCGCTCCAGGATGGCTGAGTATATGGAGAAGGCATCTAAAAACCTTGAGGCCAGCCAGGAACTTCAAAAAGCTTGGCATGACCAAAAGGCTGTACTGACTGTGTACCAGCCAGGACAGAAGGTGTGGGTGCTGGAGCCAGTGGCCCCAGCAGCTCTGAAAGACAAATGGTCTGGGCCCCACACCATCATTGAGCAAAAGGGAGAGGTTACCTACTTGGTGGACCTTGGAACTCCCAGGAGCCCTCTCAGAGTGCTCCATGTTAACAGGCTCAAGGCATATGTTGACAGGAAGGACATGAGCTTGCTCATGGCCACAGATGAGGGACAGGAGGAAGAGAGTGACCCTCTCCCAGACCTGCTCACTCAGAATCCTGATGATGGATCAGTTGATGGTGTTGTCTTTTGTGGCAGCCTCACTGAACATCAGCAACAGGATTGCAGGCAAGTCTTGCAATCCTTCAGACATATGTTCTCTCTGACACCCAGCCAAACTGATTGGTGTACCCATGATGTTGACACTGGAGACAGTCTGCCTGTCAAGAGTAAAATCTACAGACAGCCTGATCATGTTAGAGACTGCATCAAAACTGAAGTGCAGAAAATGTTGGAGCTGGGAGTCATTGAGCCCTCAGATAGCCCTTGGGCTAGCCCAGTAGTTCTAGTGCCAAAGCCTCACACCCAGGGTGGTAAGAGAGAGATGAGGTTTTGCGTAGACTACAGAGGCCTCAATGCAGTCACTAAGACTGATGCCCACCCAATACCAAGAGCAGATGAGCTTATAGATAGATTGGCTTCTGCCAACTTCTTAAGCACATTTGATTTGACAGCTGGGTATTGGCAAATCAGGTTAGCTGAGGAAGCCAAACTTAAGACAGCATTTTCTACCCCTGGAGGGCATTATCAATTTGTGGTAATGCCCTTTGGACTGAAAAATGCACCTGCCACCTTCCAAAGGTTGGTGAATCAAGTCCTCACTGGGCTGGATGACTTCTGTGCAGCTTATCTTGACGATATTGCTGTCTTTAGCTCCCCCTGGGAGGATCACCTGGTCCACCTGAGGAAAGTGTTAGAGGCCCTGCAAAAGGCAGGCCTCACTATCAAGGCCACAAAGTGCCAGATAGGGCAGTCACAGGTTGTATACCTGGGCCACCTTGTAGGTGGAGGCCAGGTTCAGCCACTGGAGAGTAAGATACAGGCCATCAAGGACTGGACTCCTCCAATCACCCAGACTCAGGTTCGAGCTTTCTTGGGCCTGACTGGGTACTATAGGAAGTTTGTCAGAAATTATGGGTCCATAGTGACCCCCCTTAATGACCTGACAAGCAAGAAGATGCCAAAGAAAGTTCAGTGGACAGCAAGCTGTCAGAAAGCATTCAATGACCTAAAGCAGGCCATGTGCACAGCACCTATCCTCAAGAGTCCAGATTACTCCAAGCCATTCATTGTCCAAACAGATGCTTCTGAGTTGGGTGTGGGGGCTGTTCTGTCTCAACTGAATTTTGGTGGTAATGATCAGCCTATTGCTTTCATTAGTAGGAGGTTGACACCCAGAGAGAAAAATTGGTCAGCTATTGAGAGGGAGGCCTTTGCTGTGGTCTGGGCCCTGAAGAAGCTGAGGGCCTACTTGTTTGGCACTCACTTCACCATTCAGACAGACCATAAGCCCCTCTTGTGGCTAAATCAGATGAAGGGTGAAAACCCCAAACTGCTTAGGTGGTCCATTTCCCTACAGGGGATGGATTTTACAGTGGAGCATAGACCTGGGACTGATCACAGCAATGCTGATGGGCTCTCCAGGTATTTCCACTTAGAGCAAGAAGACTCACCTGGTCAAGGTTAGTTTATTGTCCCAAAGTTTGGGGGGGGTCATGTAGGAGAGTAGGGTCTGCAATCCTATGATCACCCAGATTTTTTGCTTTTTGCTGCACTGGTTTACGACTTTCCCTGGCTGTGGGCCTGCTAATCAGACCCACAGCCTAGCTGTTCTCTCTATCCAAATTGTACTCAGGTACTGAATTGGCACTGGGCCCTCTCCAAGTCCCTGTACCCAGGGCTGAGGTGCACCCAGAAGTCTCCCAGGGGCTGAAGCATGTATTGTGCCACCCCTGGATTGACTAACTAAAACTGACACAACTGGCTGCACGACAGCTGGGGCAAGGTGGTGTACTCACCCTTTGCTTTAGATATAGTATACCTATATCTAACCCTAAAATGGACACACAGATCTCCTATCAGTCACTCCTATGGCAGGCCTTAACAATCCTGAAGGCAGAGTGCTTGGAATCGTGTGAGATAGTGCTCTGGCATGAGCTGAGCCTGTCTGCGGCTTTCGGGATCCATCCCTTAGCCGTTTCCATGATATCGCATACCATATACTCTTAAGTGCATTATAATCCTCGCGGTTATGTGCCAACTCTGGTATCGCTTTATCAAAACATGTCGAGTAAGGTGTCATACGAATTGGAATACTAACCCCTCGCCAATTCTGGCGACGGGGTTAGCATTCCACCCTTCTAGAGGGACACGACATGCATGTAACCTATAACCCGGTTAAAAGTCAGACAGAGCCTTAGCATCCACAAAATGGATGCTGCCACCGAGACACAAGTCTGCCCTCCTGCTGCTGGGAGTCCTCCCAGAGCAGGAGATAAGGACAAAGGGTTTCCTGCCAGGGGCGGTGCCAGCACCGTCCCAGACAGGGTTTTGTGTATTGTAGGTAGGCAGGGCTTTAGAGGAAGGTGACTGCACGTGGCACCCCGGTGCTCACTGTGCATAGGCTGGCTGGAACCAGTTCCAGGGTCACTCCAGACCCTGTGCTGGGGAAAAGCCCGCCAAGGAAGTGGGTGTAACCACCCCCCTCCTAGTCCCACCCATAGGGCAGGACTTAGTCGCGTGCCAGCCCCCTTTTACAGGATAAAGGTAGAGACTGGCCCCCTTCCAAATCAGATCATCTTTGAATCCTGAAACTACTTTCTGCGAAAGGAACTCAAGACTTCTTCCTAAGATTTCTCCCTTGTGACTAAGGAGTAGTCACCCTGCATCCGCAGGCACCATCTAAGAACACTGCGGTCTGCTGCAAGTCCTTCCTCCGGAATCCGACTGCCCAGCTCGACGAGAACCGGCTTCCCTGGCACCTCTGACCTCTACCCACCTCTACAGCCCAGCTGAGAACCGTGGGTGCGACGAGACCTCAAGGGACCGGCCATCTGCAAGACTGCACGACTTCTTTCCAGCAAGCCCGCCGAGTGAATTCCTGGTGAGTGCTTTGGGGTCCGAGAAGCCCCCACCCTGAGCAGCTCCAGCACCGAAGAGCAGCCCCCCAGCATCTCCACGATCTGCGTGGGGCCCTTCTGCTTTTTACTGCTCACCGCGTTGTTTGGCTACTAGCCCGCTGGCTTGTGGCCTTCCTGACGACGCCCGACGACATTTCTGCTGCTGGTCTGGTTGCTCCAGACTGGCCCTTGCTTCCCTCCATCGGAGAAGTACCCTGGACCCTCCTGGTCCACTCAAGACGCCATTTTAGGTCCACCGCGTGGGCCTTGCATTTGCCAAGACTTGTTGCCCAATCCTGGGTCCAGCGACGTCGACAGCAAGAACCTTCGTGGGACAGCTCGCACCTCCATCCTGGTCGCCGACAACGCCTCCTGGTCCGAGAGACTGCAGAGCCCAGCAGCGCCCACTCACCTGACTGCGGTGACTTCGCCCGGTGCCATCCTGGTGCCCACTTAATCACTGGCTAGTGATTCAAGAACTTGGTCCCCTCTGCTTTCAGGTTTTCTTCTTCCTTGATCCAGGCTTGGATCCATCGAACTTTTCTTCACTGGTCGCCTGCCAGCAACTTCTTCCTTCCAGGCTCCTGGTCCGGCAACGAGATCCCCGACGTCTTTTCAGACCTATGCAGCTGCAGCCCCTGGGCTAGGTAACTTCGGCACTTCGGTGTCCCAGCATAGCCTCACTATCCTAGGGTCAGGATCCACTGTCGTTTTCTTCCTACCAGGTCGGGTTCGCCCGTGAACACTAACTTTGCATTTACTAGCCTCCATAGACTTTGTCCCGCATCCCGCGTGAGAGTGCACACTCTGCACCCGAGTCCCCTGGGTCTCCTAGTAGTAATCTAACGATTCCCTAGTCCAGTCCTAGCGATTCCAAAGCCTATTAGAACTGTTACTTACCTGCTAGTAATTCGCATTCCACTTTTAAAGTATATGGTTTTTCGTGCCCCTCGGGCATTTGTGTATAACGTGCTAACTTAAGTATTTTCGTAAGAGTTTTGTTGTGTGCCTAGCACCCTGTCCTCATAAAGAGTACAGGGTTGTTGTGATCCTAATAAATACACTGTTTATTTTCATAACACTTGTGTGGTGTCCTTTCACTGGGTGTTCAAGGGGTAATGTGATGGTAAAACAGCTGGCTTAACACGCCCTCTAGAGTCTTAGCCTTAGACTGCTCGTATCCATGCTACTAGGATAGCTGGTCTATAAGGTTGACTTACAACCAATCATCAATAAGGGTTGTTTGGACTGATATATAGTGATCACTAGAATAGTGAGCACTGCACATCAGGCCAACTTCTCACAATTAGTGAGAAATTGACTACCCACATTGGCTGAATATCGGGTTTACATCTATTGTTAATTTAGAACTGATACAATTTCACTTCTCCTATTTTGAAGTAATTGCCTGTGTTCTTTCCTTTTTTTATTATTATGTGTGTCTCTATCTGTATCTCACTTATGTTCCATTTTTTAGGCATTTTTTTTAATATGCAACCACAATGAATCTCCAAATATGGGCACTATTGATTGTTAGATCTAACACTCCTGTCGCTCTTTTGGAGCGCCTCCTAGCTTACCCTCTTTTTTTTTATCCTCAGTTTACTATAGTAACTATGAGGATATAACTAGCAATATCTGTATTGCCGGTATGTTTTGGGCACTTGCCCTGATTTTGGAAATGTTTCAAAACTCTTTTCGTTTTCTTTAGCTTTGGGCTATTTTCCAGGCTAAGGTATGGTAACCTTAGGATAGCCTGCATGATCAGTTTAGGGATCTATAACTGACTTACAGTCTTCATGTGTGTCTTTTTTATTGGAGACATGTGAGCTTGTATATATCGTACAGATGCCCTTTTATGAATATTCACTATTAAGTGACTTTCCATTTTTTGTGCTGAAACCGAATACATGTATATATAAAAAAATACATTGCATTGATGATTGCCTCAAATAATGAAAGGATTCCATATATATTTGTGCCATTTAAATAATATTTGTATTATTAATTTGGAATGGTTTTTGCAACTGTATTGATTTTAACAAAGAAACTTACAGGACTGATGGTAGTCTTTTTTCTATGTTTTTCGGTTCTTCTTCTTAGTAGGTTGAGCACATGACATTAACTTGACAAAAGGCTAACTGCTGAAACGTATCGTTCCATTTGCACTCTGTGCAAAGCCACTTGGTGTGCCTTCTCTGTCTTCAATTCTTATACAGAATAGATACTGATCCTTGAATCCTGATGGTGCTTGCTTCCATCTACGGCAGCAGCACTGCGAGGCCAGCGGCGGCGAAAAAAGCAGCGTTGTGGTAGAAAAAAAATATTAAATGTATTTTTATTATCATTTTTTTTCAGAACATGAGGCTGTTGAGACTGCTAAATGGACATTCTCAGGGAGGTGCACAAAGATTCATAGTCACAGAGATTGCAAATGAAGCTCAAGACCATCAAATCTATACATTTCAGGCAGAGTTTGCTAGTTCATAAAACAGACCGACAATATTTGCACCTACTTTGCCTCCTAATAAAGTCCACCTACTGTCGTGTTCCCCCAGCCCAGGAATACACTCAGGACGCCGTGCTGGTGTACAGGTACCTTTTATTAGTGATTGCATGTGTGGTACAGCGCTCATCATTTCCCGACCTCTCACCCCGAGGTCCTGGCCCAGTCTGCCCTCTGGTTCCCTCCCCTGACCGGATGTGGTGTCCGGTGTCCCCTGTCCCCAACCCTGAGTTCGCAGCGTCCTAGTGCCACCTCCTGGGCACAACATCTCCCTCCTTGTTGTGAACAAACCTTTTCTTGCCGTTCGTCCCATGAGATAGAGAAGAGAAGAGAGAGAGAGAGAGAGAGAGAGAGAGAGAGAGAGAGAGAGAGAGAGATGATGGTTCCCCTCTCCCGCATGTCTGTTTCTGCGTCTCGACCTCGTCACATCTCTTCGATCAGTCTTTTTGTCTTTTTGCATTCCCGTCTTGGTCGCTGGTCTCCGATGTCTGTTGGCTGTTCCGCCTGTGGCGCGTCTTCTGTGAGCTCTTGTCATGTCTTCTTCTTTTGTTTTCAGCTACTTGAAGTGGGAGCTGTTTCTTGTAATGCGGTGCTGACCTGCTGACGCTGTGATCATCGTTCCATTTACTTTGGTCACTGTCAGAGGATCTTTTGAGAAGGCGCTGTCTGACTTTCTCGCCTGCCGCTGCTTTACGAGCACTGTGTCCCCTTCCTCTAGCTTGCCGCTTGTTGCGTGTCTTCTTTGGTCAGCGTACTTCTTCATTTTTGCTTTCTGTTCTTTGTCTCTTGTGGCAATGTTCTTGTGTTCCTCCTTCTCCCCTTCTTTGACTTGTGGCAGTCTTGTTCTGCTCACTCGCCCTAACACCAACTCAGCGGGGCACCTTCCCGTGGAGCTGTGTGGGGTGTTCCGATAGTCCCTTAGTACTTGGCAAAGGGCCTGTCCAATCGATATCTGTGTCAGTTTTGCCCTTTGTACCGCCTTCTTGATGGTGCCCATGAACCGCTCTGCCATCCCATTTGCTTGCGGCCACAACGGTGTTATCCGTCTGTGATGTATTCCCAGGTACGCCATGAATCTCTTGAATTCCTCTCCTGAGAATGGTGGACCATTATCTGTTTTAAGAGTTTGAGGTGAGCCCCATGCTGCGAAGACATCATCTAATACTGGCAATGTCGCGTTTGCCGATGTCGATGATACAGGCCTCACTATGGGGAATCTTGAGTATTCGTCGATGATGACCAGCAGGTAGCTTCCTGTTTCCAGCTCTGTCCACACCGCCTTTGGTAGCGGGGACATTTGTAGTGGTTCTGGTTTTGGTGATGGCCCTGTTATCTGGCATATATGACAGCGAGTCACTATTTCCTTCACCATGCTGTCTAGACCGGGGAACCACACCTTTTCCCGCAGCATTTTTTTGTTGCCACCATTCCTCGGTGTGATTCGTGCGCCAGTTCCACTTTTCTCCTTCTCAGTGTTCGGGGCATTACTATCCAAGTGCCTCTCATTATTATTCCGCTTTCGCACTCTGATAGTTCTTCATTAATTCTTTTGAAGGCCAGCAGCTCTTCCTAGTCTACTCCTCTTGCCACGCTAGTGTTGCCATTTACGTGTCTCCACCTCTGCGTTTTGTTGATCTTCATGGTCTCTTGCATGGTGCTGTCTCGTTTCGTTTCGTGCTCCAGTTCTTCTAATGTAATTGTTTCAGGCGTGCTTAGCTTCAGTGCGAAGTTTAAATACTCTTCCGCCATTGTTGTTGATTTTGAGTTTTGAGGCAGGGGATGTCGCGACACGTAGTCTGCTGGGTTTTGCTCCTTTCCTGGCTTGTGAATTATCTTGAAATTGTAATCTATGAGCCTGATCCCCCCATCTTTCAATCCTTGGTGGTATTTTTGCGTTTGGATTACCGTAGATCGTGATCAGTGCCTGGTGGTCCGTGATGATTGTGAAGGGCTTTCCATATACGAACATGTGGTAATGTTCGCAGGCCCATACTACTGCCAAGCTCTCTTTCTCTGGTTGAGAATATCCCTTCTCGACGTCGGACAGGCTCTTGCTTCCATACGCTACTATGTGCCTTGGGGAGTCTTTCCCTGGCTGATGCTGTGCCAATATTGCTCCGAGTCCTACCGGACTCGCGTCCACCGTTAGTTCTGTGCACAGTTTTGGATCGAAATAGGCCAAATGATCTACCGCAGTCACAGCTTTTCTTATTTCCTCAAATCCTTTGTCGCACTCGTTGGTCAACATGAACGTCTGCCCCTGCTTTGTCAACTCTCTTAGAGGTGCGCTCACAATGGCAAAGTCTTTGATGTATCGCGCACAGTAGCTTGCTAGCCCCAGAAACGACCTCACTTCCGCCACATCTGTGGGTTTCTTCACCTTTTCCAGTGTCTCCACTTTGCTGTGGTCCGGCCGCATCCCTCTCTTGGAGAAGATGTGGCCGAAGAATACCAATTCGCTTCGCACCAGCTCGCATTTTTCTTCGTTGAGTGTCAGGCCTGCTTCTTCCAGCTGCGAACACACATCTCTTAGAGCTTTGTCGTGCTCTTCGTCTGATTTGCCGAACACCAGGATATCGTCACTATAGTTCAGGCTGTTTTTGACTGGTCTGATGATCTGTCGTATTGTTTCTTGAAAAATCTCCGCAGCCGATGAGATTCCGAAACTCAGGCGCTTGTACCTGAACAGGCCTAGGTGAGTGGAGAACGTCGTGATGTATCGCGACTGAGGGTCTGGTTCCAGTTGGTGGTACCCTTTGCATAAGTCCAACTTTGAGAACCGACTGGTGCCTGTGAGACAGCTAATCATGTCGTCTAGGTGTGGTCCGGGATGTCGTTCTCGCTCGATTGCTTTGTTTGGGACCCTCATGTCCACACATATTCTTATTTTAGATTTGTCTTTCTTTGGGACCGCCACGATTGGTGATACCCACGGCGTGGGCTCTTCCGCTGGCTCTATTATGTCTTGTTTTAATAGTGCTTCTCGCTCTTCTGCGACTTGCGGCTGCAAGTGTATGGGCACCCTTCTGTGATGCTGTGCCACTGGCCTGATTGTCTCATCAATGTGCAACGTTATCTGTCGTCCTTTCAGCTTTCCTAGTCCATGTAGCAGCTTGGGGTATTCTCTCAGGATGCTCTTCCTGTCTGACATGTTGTATGTCATTTCAATTAGCCCAATGATCTGGGCCGTGACGTTACTTAACAAACACGGAGCTGGGATGTCCCCTTTTAGCATATGTATTTCTTCTGTCAGTCTCTGACCCTTGTACTGTAGTTCTTCTTTGAATTTTCCTAGGTTTGTTACTGGTCTCCTCGCCCCCCACGTGAATACTTCCACTCGAGATGGCTTGAGGGTCGGTTTAACTTTCATTCTTTCGTACTCAGAGACGCACATGATATTGCACGTCGCTCCACTGTCCAGGACGAACTTCGTTTCATGTGGCCCCACGTTGATGGTCACTGATTCCGTCTTTTTTATTTTCTTTTTATCCACCAGACATATTCTTTCTACTCTTTCGTCTTCCTCCCCTTCTGACTCTACAGTGATGTCCGTCATGAGGTACAGCCGTTCTGTGGTTCCTTCTTCGCCGTCCTCTCCTGACTCTGCGGATGAGCTTCTCACTCCCGCTTCCACGTGCCTGATGTGTCTGCTCGTTGGCATCCGCGTTCTTCCTGGTCTTCCTCGGTCATTTCTGAATTGTGTCCCTTGGCACACACTGGCGTAGTGATTCCTTCCGTTGCATTTTCTGCAGGTCTGGCCAAACGCTGGGCCTTGTCCTCTGAGCGGGAACTCCAGTCCACATTTGTAGCATGTTCCTTCCGGTTGCTTCTTTGCTGCCTGGTCACTTCTGTCTTTCCTCCAGTTTCCTGAGCGGTTATTCGTCATCCGTTGAATCTGTTCTCCGTCTCTTGCTTTGCCTCGTTCCATTTCTTTTGCATGGGCATTCGCTCTTGCTTCAGCTCTCCCTAGCGCTAGGATGTTCTCCAAGGATATTGGTTCCTTTTGTACTCTTGCTCGGAATTCTATGTTGCGACAGCCCTCAATAATACGTAGTCTTATTGCCTGCTCATTGTCGAACTTGTCAAATTCGCAATGCGTGACTAGTTTTCGCAGCCTTGTCGCGAAATCATCCAGTGACTCATCCGCTTGCTGGAAGGCGATCATGAAGCTGTATCGTTCAAAGTCTACATTCCTTTGCGGATCGAACTTGGTCATTAGGCACTTTATTAGCTGGTCATAGGTGGCGATTTCTTCCTTTGGCAGTGTCACTAGCAAGTCCTCTAACTCGTCTCCTACCAAGTTAAGGAATAGTCCTCTCTTCTTGGCCGCTGTGACATCAGTCGCGTCGACGTAGTTCTCAAAACGTCTCACCCATTTTTCCCATCTGATTCCGGTCTGTGGTTCGGATAGGCTGAATGGTAGCGGGCTCCTGTATTGTGCGCTCGGTTTTGCTGCCGCTGAAGCAGCGATAATTTTAACGCCGTTCTTGTTAATATGCCCTTCAGAACATACATCAGGGTTGGACCAAAATACTCTTCTTTTTGTGAATTACGTACATGTACATGAGCATTTAACCCTTTACATAACTTAAGGCTAGATGTATGAAACATTTTTGAATTCGCAAACGTCCAAATCGTGTTTTCTGATGTACTATACCCAAACTGAGATTTGGTAACCTGTTACCAAATAGCAATTTGGGTTTGCGAATCAGTATTTAGAGGGGGCGTGTTTAGGGAGTCCCTTCTAAATACCGATTTGCATTGGTATGTATTAATGTTTTGCAACCAAAATGCAGTTGCTAAAAATTAACACCTTACCACCAACTTAAAGTAAATGGTAACCCATTTGTAATTGTGAAGAGGTCCCCAGGGCCCCTTACCTTTTGAGAATGGTAGAAAAATGATTTTTAAGAGCAGGCTGCGGTCCAAGGGACCACTACCTACTCTTAAAAAATGATACTTAAATGTGTCATTTTTTAAATTAAACGTAACCTATTTTCCTTTAAGGAAAACGGGTTGGGTTTTTAGAAAATTGCTTTATTCAAAATAAACCAGAGATATGGTGCTCTGCCAACCGCAGCAGGACACCATCCCTGGGATGGCAGCGACTCATGGTGGGTCACAAATTGCAACCTAACTCATTAATATTCATGAGGATGGTCTATCTGCGACCCATTATGAATCACTATTGAAGGAACAGGGGCTAAATAACCCTTTGTACATTAGCGATAGCGATTGCCAAATTGGGTTTTGCAAAAAAAATGCTATTTGGTAATCGCTATTACTATTCTTTGTATAACTAGTCCTTTCTTATGTAACTCGAGTCAATGTGTGTGCTGTAATGTAGTATCTTCGTTACCAAACCCAAGTGAGGTGTCTTCCAAAGAAAACTGAAGAAGTGCTTTACTAGTGAACATTTTCTTCTTTGTTGATGAACAAGTTGGGTAAAGAACCACACAGGTCTTGGGCTGGAAGTAGCAGTCACGTTTGTAAGTTTCCGCAGCATCCAAAACAGCTTTTCCTATGTGTTTGTGATTTGAAAAGAAATGTAAAATATATTTCGAATTACAACCGATAATTTTCTCGATTAATTCTATAATGTAATTTGACCTTCGGTACCAAGGGCCAGATGTAGGTAGCTAAATACCGGTCGGTAACGGCCGAAAATCGGTGAATTTACGGTTACCGACCGGTATTTAGCCCTTCCCAATGTATGAGGCTGTAAATAAGGATTCAGTAATTTACCAATTCCTTATTTTAAGGAATCGATAAAATACAGATTCCTTATTTTAAGGAATCGGTAAATTACCGAATCCTTAAAATCTATGTAGGTAGCACTTAACTGAGTGCATTTTTGCTTTAAGGATTCATTATTTACCACCAACTACAAGTTGGTGGAAAATAATTTGCTTTTTTCAAAGTGCCATGTGGCAGACATACATGACCTTGGGGCATGTATGTGCGCCACATGTGCACACATGCGCGATTCAGGGGTGCCACAGGGTGTCAATGTGACACCCTGCCACCCTTGAATATGCTCCCGCTATTACCGATTCGGTGATACCGAATCAGTAATAGTGAATGGCTTCCCATTCATTCCTATGGCCTCCAGTCCCATATGAATGAATGGGAAGGTATTCCTTATTACCGAATCGGTATTACCGAATCGGTAATAAGGAATATTACAGAATCTGTAAATTTTACCGATTTTTTACCTACATCATATTTACCGATTCCTAAGTACCGAATCGGTAAAATTCGGTACTTAAGAATCGGTAAATTGAGATTACCTACATCGGGCCCTTTAAATCTTTCATGTGTGATATATTTTTAAATAAGTACATTGCTCAGTTTTGGACAAATGAGATATGTCTGGACTATCAAAGTCAAAGGTTCCTGATTGAAAGGGATATTTGTCCTCAATGCAGAGGGAATAGGCACCCATGGTGGAGTTACAATACCATAAAGAAGAAGTCGGCCAAGACTATGGATGCTCAAATGTCACACAGTTGTAGAAAGTCCATGCTTTTTGCTCCCCTTCTTATCTTTTTCAGGATTGTTCTTCAAGTTCCACATGTTGCTGCATTGTACTTGCAGTGTAGACGCTACTCACTTCGATAGTCACTAAAACATTTTTGAGATGACTGTAAATTGCACAAGGGCTTTAATGAAGTCATTTTGATTCCCTTATGCAACAGTGGACTTTTTTGGCCATAGCGCACAGATAAAAGTCTAGACAGTGTGCTAATACCTAGTTCCTTTAGTATATCACCATGATGCAGCACGTGACAGGAGGATTATCCAAACAAATATAAATCTAAAAGTAAACTGTATATGCTTGGGCATTTTGCAAAATCCTGAGCTATCTCTTTTACGTGGCCAGTAATCTTCAATACTAATTTGATAACCTAACACAATACCGTCATAAGCAAGTATTGGATCCCAATTTAGGAGCCCAAAAGAACACGTTGTCCTTAATTTTTCACCAACAGTGAAATACATTTCCATTAAAAGGAGTAAAGCCCTTATAAGTATTATGAAACAGTGAGCTAAAAATAAACACTTGGTAAATTAAAAATACAAAATAAAAAAGGCAGAAACATTTGCAGGAAAAGTCAGACAGAATTGGCCTGTGTTTCACTGGTGCAACCACTCATTGCATGGCGAGCTGTGAGCACAGTGTCAGAACAGTAGCGTAGCCCGTGTGTTGTGGGCTCCAATGCAATGAGCAAATGCCCCCTGGCTGCTGTTTGAATGATAACATGTAACATTAATCAGGGTTAGGCGGGCCACAGAGGCCTCCTGGCCCTGGTGGCACTGCACCTGCTGCACCAATGGAATCCACGCCCTGGTCCGAAACTAACGAATTAGCTATCGATGAGGTAGGGATCACTCCTGTTTCTTCTCAGAGCAGACTGTGCTACTTTATGGGGTGTAAAAACTATCGAATTGTGGGGCATATCACCAACAAGTAGCTATATTTATCGCTAAATATGCTTAGCGATGATTTTTTTATCGCTGAGCATCGCCGGAATTTATCGCTGAGATAACGTGCTATTAGCAACGTTTATCTCTAAAGCGATGCATTTTCCAGCGATAGCGGCGAAATTCGTGAATATCGCTGAGAATACAGCGATATTCACGCATTAGCGTCGAAATGTTCTTAGCCGTGTTATCCACCTCCCATTGGATAACATGGCTAAGAACTGGTCTGAGCAGGTGTTAGTATTTGGAATATTTCCATCGCTACGCCTGCCTTGCTAATAGGTGATAGCGATGTTAGCGACTGTTTTCAGTCGCTAACAGTTTGGGGGCGCCCACTTTGCATGTCATTAGCGATAAATATCGCTAACATGCAAAGCGGGCCCCAAACCGCTCGCTATCACCTAAAAGCTGTCGCTAACATCAGTTAGCGACAGCTTGCTAATAGGGCGATGGCATTATCGCAGCTTAGCGGCCGAAAACGGCCGCTAAACGGCGATAATTCAATATCGCCAGCCTTGGTAATATGCCCCAGTGTCCTTAGGGGTCAGGAGAGTGACAACAGAGTTAGAGGGAGCACATGACCCACTGCCGTAGAGTGAGACTGTTGTACTATTGACCAGAAAGATGGTTGGCAAGACATCTGCCACTTTATTTGCAAAAGAGCTGTTTACTGTCCAGCCCTAAATAGTTGGTGAGCTGATTCTGTTACGATACAGACCTCTGAAAAGATGCCCGGGCTATAGATATTCAGTTTTATATTGAGATGCCAGTCTAAATAGTCCTGATGGAACATCAGTAATTTAGGAGGTCATTAAGAACTCAGCAGCTTGCCCTGAAGTGGGGGTTTATATCTGAAAAACAAAAGGCACATGGCCCAGGACCGTGACGAATTTCCTCCCTGCATGTGGTATGTGCCTTGTTTCCTGTTTCCTACTGCAAGGCTTTTCCTATTTGTCCCAAATAGGAACAAGCATTTACAATGCAATGGTTTCGCCTTTGGAAAAGTTAGAGCTATTGGCATTGTAAATGACAAAATTTGTATTTATGTGTTGGTTTTGAAAACAGATAAATAAATGGCATTGTCATTTACATTGCCATTAGCTTAATCTCTAGCAGTCACTTTGCAGTCACTCTGCACTCCCTAGCACTCCCTAGTCACTCTGCAGTCCCTAGCACTCCCTAGTCACTCTGCATTCCCTAGCACTCTCTCTACTCTGCACTCTCTCTACTCTGCACTCTCTCTACTCTGCACTCTCTCTACTCTACCAATAGCACTTTCCCACCTCTCAAAGACCAGCAACCCTACTCTACTAAAAGTCTAACAGAGTAGCAGTCACAATATCACAAGCACTCACAGACAAGCACCACACACTACCAGCAGCGCTAACAACCCTCCGAGAGTAGCAGTCACACCCCTCACAGACTAGCACCACACACTACCAGCAGCGCTTCCTCTGATGTAACTTCCTAGCTTTTACAGACTGACACTCGCATGACTGAACTGCATGAGTAAACATTCAACTCAGAACTTGACATTCGGATCAGCATTTAAGGAAGTGCATTTTTACTACTTTAAATAGGGTTAAGAAAGGCAGATGTACATGCTTTAAACTGTTGCCTAGAACTTTCAACTTCCATTGGGCGAGTTTTCTTAAATGCAATTACCAGGCACCATCTCTCTCCTATGCTGCATCGGTTACTGAGGAGGCTGTCAAATCATTATCTGGGAATGGTTTTGTTATTGTCTACTGCCCACCAGATGGATTGTATAGAATAATCTAAGGCATTGTAGCTTTTTTAAGGGCATGGAATTAACTTTAAAACACTGATAATTGGGATATAGTTGTCACCAAGCAGGAGACAACAAATGAATGAATTATATTTTCAAGATAGCCAGCCTTCAGTTTGCCTAAAAAAAGGTGGCTTCTTTCAATGCACACTGATTAGTAAATCCTGGAACGTGTGAGAATTTACTCTTTGCATTTGTACAGCTGAATATGGAGGCGCACAATCTAAAAGGCAGTAGCTAAAGCACAGGACTTCAAGTATCATTGTTCCTGGGCAACAGCCCTGTGTGGTTTAAATCAGTATTAATCTGTACCCAATAAACTCTGCTGCCACTTGGTGTCGATTTAAGTAGCAATAAATTCCAGCTGGACAACTTATGAATCGAAGGTGCTAAAAATAGGGCCATACGAGCCAAACCCAACCCATGCTGCATTTTTTTAGACTATCCTCACAATATAACTTTGCATACAATTCTAAACAGAGCTCTTTTACATATCGCCATCCTTTAAATCCAACTTTGTTTCAGCCCTCCTGGGTCCATCTGTAACATTCTTGGTCTAGGCAGAGACCCATCACACTTGCCAGGCTCCCAAAATAAAAATGGATTGCATTCATTTTTTTAATACAAGAGCCTTCTTTTGCCTTGCCAAAGCCCTGGTGGCATCTCAAACACCATGATCCGATTAGTAGTTGAGAGCAACGATTGCAATAAAAAAGTGAAATGATATGGAACATCCTGATCAACGAGGCTAGACTGGAGAAAATCTCAGCCATCATTAATGGATAATAAAGATCTCGAACTTATATGAATTGCCATAATCCTAACTTGGAGATGGTCGCTTATACGAAAAATTTGCATTTAGTCTGTTACACTACTCAAC
This sequence comes from Lissotriton helveticus, assembly GCF_964261635.1. Lineage (NCBI taxonomy): Eukaryota > Metazoa > Chordata > Amphibia > Caudata > Salamandridae > Lissotriton > Lissotriton helveticus. The sequence goes on from NC_136060.1 coordinate 377,575,591, forward strand.
TTCAAACATGAATTGGACAATTATATTCTCACTTAAATCAAACTGACCCCTCAACCCCCAAACATAAAATAAGGCACTTTTTTTTATATACATCTCACAAGAACCTTAAGTCAGTTGCTACATCTTTGTTCACTCCGTGAAACATACGGAATAGTACTTCCAATTGTAAATACAGGCACCACTGAAAACCAACCACAGTTAAATGGACCATTAAACATACCCACTCTGGTGTGGATGCCTTTGTAGCACCATACACCACGTTTTATTTTTCACCACTACAGAGCCATTTAATGTTGGTTAGTCCTTCCATATTTCAGGACTACGACACCCACATAGGAACTTGCAGGTGATTATATTGCATGGAGCCAAGCCGCATCAAATGTACATTACACTTTTTATAGGAATCTGAACTCATACTGGTAGTCACTTCTGAAAACTGCATTTTCTCAATCAACTGAAAAGTGTAAATTGGTAATAATTTTCGGGCTATCCGCGGGCGTAGGGACAGCTCAAATATTTCCTTCTCTGCCCGTACTTTTATGTGGCATACGTGGGCTGCATGTATATGTACTCAGAAAAAAATAAAATGGACACCAAGACATTGCATTCATTAGTAACTTGCAAGCCGTCCTCGTTAGTTTACATAATCACGCCATGCATGACCACTTTACCAACAACGAGCCAGTGTTGGAAGAGATTTTACACGGCACAAAATTGTAATCCGAGGCAAATATTGTGATGGGTAGCCAGGGATGGGGAATAGTAATTAATTGGAGCAGATTATGTCATTTATTTAGGTAAAAGTAAACGAGTTACATGGAGAGTTTATGTCGTACGTATGGCTAAAGTGGAGGAGAAAAGTATCATCTCTCCAAATGTACATACACACAACTCAGCTAAACTCAATTGAGGGTAGGTCCTTCAACTATAGAATAGAAATTCACCCTCAAATTGTCATTCAGTGTGGCCTGTAGACACCATTTGCACCACACACCCAAAAAAGGCAGAGAACTCCAGTCGACACAACAAAAAAAACCAGTCAGGGCGCTAGGTCGAGACTCAAGGGTCCAGCTCTGGCTGTTCTAAAGCTGCCCCGGGAACCCAGATGTGGAATCCAGACTGGGTGTAGGGTCCAGCAGTGCGACTCTCCAGGAATCCAGTTGTGTGGCACTGAGATTAGGTTAAGTAATCCAGCCCAGGGAAGTTTTTGAGGGTCCGGGGCTCCGACTCAGGGAGGTGTGTCAGACCTCGGCCCCAGGGGGGCACCAGCAGTGCAGGGGCTGCAGCCGGCCGAGCGTGTGGTGAGCGCCGTGACTAAAGGCAGGCCCAGGCGGTGGGGGAAGGGAGCCTCCGCGAGGAGAGCCGTGCTCCGTGGGTGGTGAGATCGTCTTCCGCTGATCCTTACCTGATCGCTGCTGCCCTCCTCCTTGCTGCCGGTACGGATTTGCGGTGGGGGCGGGCACCACAATGTGCCCCGCGCCCCCTCCGCTCCACCCTCGTCAGGCTCCTCTCCGGTCTCCCTCCAGGCATGGGAGACCGGCAACACCGGCAAAGGCTTCCCCCAGGCAGGGGGAAGCGGCAAACAGCAAGGCTTCCCTTTCCCTCCCCCGGGCTGCGGGTGCGGGACTTCCAGCCGGCCGCGAAGGGATTGGGCGGCCGGCCAGGTACTTCCGGGTCGCCGCGGGCAGCGCGGCGGCCCTCGCTAGGCAAGCAGGCGGGCAGAAATCGCGAGGTGGGCACTCGCTGGGGGCGTGAGAGGACACGGATGGCGGGAGGGGGCGGGAGGGGGCGTGAGAGGACACGGACGGCGGGAGGGGGCGGGAGGGGGCGGGAGAGGACACGAACGGCGGGAGGGGGGCGGGAGAGGACACGGACGGCGGGAGGGGGCGGGAGAGGACACGGACGGCGGGAAACGTGCACAGGACAGCAAGGGGGGCGGAAAGGCACACGGAGGGGGCGGGAATGGACAGCGCATCTGAATTCACTTTCAGTGAAAGGGGAGGGAACGGAAAAAACGTAACTCCGCCCTGGGAAAAAATCTCCGGAACGCCCCCGAATCTGGTCCAGCCTTGATGGACAGATCCGGCACTCAATGGCTAGCCTCCATTTATGGAGCTAACCAATGAGAGCCGGGGGACGTTCCAGGAGTCCTTATTGACGACATAGGATTTCACCTGCGCTGAAGAGCTGCGCAGAGCGCAGCCTTCGGCAGGCGAAACCCAAAAATGACCCTCTGAAGGACCGTCCTATAGGATGGCTTTCCGAGACACATTGACTGGCGGCCTTGCAGTGGAAGGGCAGCCAGCTGGCCACCAGACCTGGAAACCTGTCGCTCTCCCCACGTCTAAATGATGTGTAAACCACCACGAGTCGAGGGGGAAGGAGCCGGGCGAATAAAACAGTGGGGCTCCCACTTCTCCACATACCATATGAGGCCCTTAGTCTGTGTGTAAGGTATATGCTCTTTATAAACATAATTGTAGAATAAGGCTGTGTTTTCTGAAGCAAATGTAATAGTTTGTGGGCAGGAATCTGTTTATCCTCCACCAGTGCAGGAATTGGAAAAATATTCTCTTTGGAAACCCATAAATTGAGGATCAAGGTGTGGCAGAGGAAAGGGGGTGGAGTTGGGAAAGCAGAGTCTGACTGTCAATTTATACATTTATTTCAAAATAATGTGCTGCAAAGAGATTGGCTAGAACCTATTGCACAGGGGCAACCCTTAATCCCAAGGGAACCCGAGTATACAATACATCATAGCAACAATGGCTGTCATTGGTATCAATAATCATCGTTTATGAATAATCAGCAGAAATTACTGAGACAGATCAATTAATGCAAACAGCTTAAAAAGAAACCATCACTCCAATTCGTAGTAGTTAATACAAGTGTCATCTACGAAGCCTACCCATACAGTGCATAGTGTCCCAAGTGAGCAGAACTACCAAGAAACAATAAATATAGTTAATAACAACAACAAAGTAAATGATGATTATTGATGGCAAGGAGAACAATTGTTGTTATGACGCCAGTAAATTGGCAACAAGGACTTATGTGACAGTAAATATGTTCTAGCCAACTTAATTACTACATTTTAAAAATATCTTACAGTTTAAAGACATCTGCTGCAGAGATTTTTGTGTGCCCAGCAATTTTGAGGGGTTTATTTATGGTACGATATACTTCGAGGAGAGTTCTGTGTTTTATCCAGTCATCATTTTCACTCATAAATTAGGATAGAGGGTTAATGTGCTTGCTGCAAACCACATTGTGTAACATGCAGTTTACAGATTTGTATTTTGTGTTAAAAGGTACGTGGGCTACTGATTTTGACACTGAGATCATTTTTTACTCCCAGTGCATATGTTGCAGTCCTTCCAATATAGTGTAGCAATCTATTTACCGGCATCAAGGAGCAGCATTTAAACTGTAAGTCATTGGCTTTAGATCCTTTTTAGGTCTCGCCTACGCAGCACACATGCGTTGCGTAGGAGGGCCTTTAGCAGTCGCTCTGCTCATTTTCAAGCACACACTCGTGCTTGTGGCAGCATCCACGAGTGCAGTGCTTGAAAATGAGCAGACTGCGCATGCACACGCCACTCCCGGGCTCACCTCCTGCTCCCCCTCTCTCTCGCGCGCATTCCTTGTATTTTGTTATGCATTTCCGAGGCGTTTAACAGGGGTAAGGAATTCTTAGATGGACCTTTGTACAATGCACTTAATGACTAGGATGGCGCAGAGCGCTCTGTGGTGCATGTTCCTAGTAGGAAGCTCGAGACCTGCGTGCAGGGGCCAAGTTGGAGCTCAGTTCATGTAGGGTGCATTTCACTCAAGTGCGCGCGGAGATTGCTGGCATAAATACTGATCCAAGCCCTGCCAAGCATTTCCTATTCTTTTCATTCTGTGGCTTTCTGGTTTCATTCTCTCTCTCCCCTGACCAACACGGCACTTCCTTTTTGTTTTTATTTTTTGGAAACATATTTCATGCTTTGTGAGCCTGAATGGAGTGAGCACTTTGGCTTTTACACCGGACCCCTGTTGTCTACAGTATCTCTGTCTTTTTGCAGTCATAAACCTCAAAGAATTCAATCAGAGGTTGGTTTATTGCCACTTCAAGATGGAGGGCATCCATCTCCTGCACGATCTCCTCCAACTCAACGATTGGATGGCGTGTCTGGATTTAAAGGATGCGTACCTCACGGTACCAGTCTTCCCTCCTCACAGGAGATTCCTTCAGTTTCTTTGGAAAGGAGTGGTCTACGAGTTTGCAACCCTCCCGTTCGGCCTTTCATCGGCCCTTGGTGTTTTCCAAAGATTATAAAGCCAGTCGTAGAGACACTTCGAGCGAAAGGGCTGCAGCTCATAGTCTATCTGGACGGTATTCTGCTTTTGGAACAATGTCCCTTGCGTTTGGTCTCCCAGCTCAAGGAGACAACAGATCTTCTGCAGAACCTGGGGTTTGTCATCAACGAGAAGAAATCTCTTCTAACTCTTTCCAGACAGGTAACCTTCCTGGGGTTCACCATCGACTCGGTGGCCCGCACCCTTAGTCTTCCTCCGAGAAAGATTGTCAAGATGTTGAGAGAGCTCAGACGCACTCTAGCCCGGACCTCTACTTCGCTCAGGCAGATAGCATGCCTGGTGGGTCTCCTGTCCTCGTCGATCCAGGCGATCTTCCCTGGCCCGCTCCACTACAGAGCCCTTTAGCGTCTCAAGGCTTCCCATCTCCGCAAGGGCCTGCAATACGCAGATCAGGTTCCTCTCACAGAGGAAGTTCGCATGGAGATGAGATGGTGGCTGGACCATACGGCCTGGAGCAGCAGAGCCATTTTTGGATGCGATCCGGATCTGGTGATCGAGTCGGACGCCAGCAAATCGGGCTGGGGGTCCCGCTGCGGGGTCTCCTCTGCCAGAGGAAAGTGGTCTGCCGCAGAAAGTCAACTGCACATCAATTGTCTGGAGTTGATGGCGGGTTCCTTCGCAATTCGGTACTGGACCAAGGAAAGGGTTTCTTGCAACGTCCTTCTGAAGATGGAAAACGTCTCAGCGGTGAGTTATATGAACCACCTCGGGGTTACAAAGTCCAAAGCCTCGGCGGATCTAGCCATGGACTTGTGGACCTTTTGTCTTTCCCACAACATCTCGCTGACGGGGGAATACCTCCCGGGAGTGTCCAATGTAGTGGCGGACAGGTGCTCCAGGAGCTGGACGGACATGAGATTATGGCAGCTTCAACCGCGGATCTTCCAGCGGCTGAATGACACGTGGGGTTAGTTCTCAGTGGAACTTTTCGCTGCCAGGTTGGACCATCAGCTTCCGAAATTTTACAGTTGGAAGCCGGATCCATTAGTGACAGCAACAGATGAGTTCCTTCAGGACTGTTCCTGGGACACAGGTTATGCCTTTACCCCCTTCACGATGATCATGAGGCTTACGACTCATTTACGCAGACAGCAGGCAAGGGTGGTCCTGATTACTCCTTATTGGATGTCACAAGTATGGTTTACAGTTCTTCTGGAACTTTCTTGGGATTCTCCAATCCTTCTACCCCGAGATCTCTTTCTCCTGAGAGATCCCCAAGGCCTCCCTCACCCTTTCCTCCAGCAAGGGAGAATGCCTCTAGTGGCATGGCGGATTTCCGGCATCGCTGGAGAGTCGGAGGACTATCGCAAGAGGCTCAGTGATTTCTGGGAGCAGCGTGGGCGGACAACACCAACAAGAGATATAAGTCTGCCTGGTCTCGATGGGTTGGTTGGTGTGTTTGGAATGATCACGATCCCATGGAGAGCCAAGTGGTCGCGGTCCTGAATTTTTTGGCGTCTCTAGCTGCGCAGGGTTTAGCCTACTAGACGATCAACACTTATCACTCAGCGATCTCAGCGGGTCATCTGCCGATACAAGGCCACCCTGTTGGGGAGCACCCAGTGGTTTGCAAACTTTGCGGGGCATTCGCTTAACGCTTCCCCCGGAACCTAGATATTCATCTCTTTGGGATGTTAACAGGGTTCTCAATCTGTTCCACTCTTGGCAAGCCAACAGGTATTTGTCCCATAAGGAACTTTCGGCGAAGCTGGCGATGCTCTTGTGCCTTTTTTCCTGCCGCAGGGTGTCCGACGTCCGGTCCTTGAATTTCTCGGGTCGAGTCTACAACCCACAGGGAGTCACTTTCCATATTGCACGCAGGACTAAGTCAGACTCTAGGGTAATCTCACACCCGGATTTTGACAGCTCTCCCAAGCTGTGTGTGGTCAGATGCCTCAAGGAATATGAGAACATGACGGAAGAGACGCGTCCTCCGGGCGAGAGTCAATTGTTGATCTCCTTACGGAAGCCCTTCAAGGCAGTTTTACCACCGACTATTGCACACTGGGTCAGATGGGTGATACAAGAAGCGGGCAAAAACGTCTCACTTTTCAGCGCCCATTCTGTGCGAGGTGCCATGGTGTCAAAAACGTTCACCCTGGAAGCCAGGCTGGAAGACATTTTGAACGCGGCAGACTAGTCTTCGGACTCGAAGTTCAAGACGTTTTATTTCAAACCAGTCATTGATATGGCCTCGCTGGTGGTGGATAAGCTTTGAACGAGCATAATCCTCGCCTCTGGTCCTGACATAGCATGAAACATTTCCTAGTAATCATGACGGAAAGTTTCAATACTATTAAGGACGCGGAGGCAAGGATTATTCCCTCCCAGGGCTCTAGCGACCTCCTGCTCCCACCCTTTGTGACAGAGTTTGTTTTTCGTCGGGTTGGCGATGTCTGGTTTTGTATAAGTATATGTTTTATCTTACACCAATTGATTTTGTTCTGTAAATGTATGTTTTCTCTGGTCACCCTCTGATCATATCTCGGTGATTGTGTTGTGAGTTTGACTGTCTCTGTTATGAAGAATAGAGTCATGGGCCTTCTGGTTCATTTCTTTCAGGATCTGAAGTTGCCAAAAACGACTAATGGAATGCGGGTTGGTTCCGGCTGCAGTCTCGAAAAAGGAGTTGCCACAGGATGTACACGCCTTCAAGGTTGATGGAGGATGCTGCTTGGTGGCTTTGAAGGAGTGTCTAAACTGCCCAAAGCACCATGGGAGTGCTAGTTTTTTGTTGAAGTATTAAAGTTGAATACTGCTGGCTGTAGGAATGAATAAAAGTTACAGCATAATCTTCGCCTCCGTGTCCTTAATAAAATTGAAACTTTCCGACATGATTACTAGGAAATGTATCATTCCCCATCAAACCAGAGATGAGTGCACATATATGGAAGAGCAGACGTATCAATTCTGCCTTTCAGAACAGAGCAAATATAGCTGCAGAGCTATCTACGATTAAAATCTTCCAGTGGAGCTAAAAGCCTTATACCAAAAAACACACACAGAAAGGGGATATTTAGTGCATTAATACTGCATAAAAAGTGACCAAGGCAAAAGATCCCAAATAAACTACCTAGATTCTGAAATTTAGGGAAGAATTGATATTATCACATGTTTACCGTTTTATCAAGAATGATTGGTAGTCAATGAGGTGTGAGGTAGTCTAAAGATTGAGCCAGTGGGATGTGTGTGCGGTATTTTAGGAGAGCATGATTTTCGTGGTTAGTTACTTCTTTGGATTTAATCTACCACCACAGCCTGTACCTGAAAATGTGAAAGGGGACCTGGAGGGTGCCGAAAATGTAGGGCTATTTTGCCTTAGTCAAAATATATTGCGCTGTAACCAGGGAATATTTGTCTCAGAGCATGCAAATCCTTTAGGTGGTAGCCAGAGCAACTTTGGTCAAACTTATGGAATTCAAAGGCTATCTGAAATCACTGTAACTCAAGGATTTTTAGGATTATCAGATTTGTTTTAAAAATGTGTTTGTCATTTCACAAGTAAAAATCATAATATTAGGCAACTGCTCAAGGATCGGCAATAGTTGTTTGTAATGAAAACTTGCAGAAAGTGGAGGGAAGGAAGATATTTGTCTGGTTATCCCCTTACAAGGTTTTCACTCGAATGCATGTACTTTGATAACCATTAATGCAGTGGAAAGGGTTTAGGAGCTGTTCTATCCCAAACTGCACACGATGGTCAAAAATATACCACCTCATTCACATTATGCTCTCTTTTTCCAGCAGAAGAGAAGTATTCTATGATAGAGAGAAACATGCTAGTGTGTATTTGTGCTATGGAGAAACGTAGGCAGTATGTGTGGCGTTCTAAATTTATTCTATGAACCGTTCACAAACTGCTCACAAAATTCGTGATGCCAGGTGGGATTTACAAAACCACTCTGTACATTGCAAGGATGTCGGATTAAAATTACGATTTAAGTATTTGCTGGATGCTAAGAATAAGGTTATGGATTACCTGAGTAGATCACCCTTACCCATAATTTAACATGTTGGGATGAAATTATGTGGCTCAAGTAGACAATAGTGATGATATTGATATCTCAGAAGTAGATTGGGTTGCAGATTATATTGCAGGTCTCCTAGGCAGAGTGTGAGAATATATTTAAGAGGGCAGGCCTTGCAAATAAACAGCTGAGTAAAAAATTGAAGTTTTGGAGGTGAAAAATGAGTCACCCATAGATGACATAGGCTTGCTATTGAGGGGGAGTAGAAATTAACTGCAGAGAATTTGAGACAGAAGATCTTGAGGATTATCTAGAAAGGTCATTTAGGAACTTTCAGGCCAAAAAAGTGTGAAGGCTCTATACTGGCGGTTGTGTAGAATGTACTTGTGCTGACAAATCCCTGGGTATGTTTAAGCACCCTTTGTGTCTTGCCGATTGTCCTGAGAATCATTCTTGAGAAGCTTTATCAATTGATATCATGGGTTCCATTTTGTACTCAGTGGGTCATCCAAATTTGGTTAGTTTCATTAGACCTTTTTTCTAAATGACCTGAAGTGACTGTTGTGAGTAAAGCTTGCTTGCAGGCCATAGGAATATTCATATCTGAGGTGATCTTACAGGGAGGAGTTGATCCTGAGTAACAATTGACCACAATTTTTATCTGAGAATATTAGAAGCTTATTGTCTCAAAATGGTATTAAAAGTACAATTCAGCAGGTAATGGGGCCATGGAACGATTTAACCAAGTTAGTGTTAGCGTAGTGTCATCGTAGCTAATAGCAGGGGGTTGTTTTGGGAAAAGAACTTAAGAAGGACATTTGGGCATTCAGGATTGCTACCACACTTACAGGATTTAGCCCCTTCAGAAAAGGAGAAAGAGCCCATTAGTAGAGATAATATAGGTTGGATGTATATAGATAATCACGAAACGTTGTCCCCTTCAGTTGTCAGGGACGGCATTAGGAAAACACAGGAAATCTACAAGAACTATAGTAGGAAACATGGTATCAAGACTATAGCCCGAGATACTGGTGGTTGAGTCTGTGACAAAAACGACCTGTGAGACCAAAGGGGAATAGTACATTTACTAGACCATACCAAGTTGTAGAAGTTTATTATAAATCAGCAAAACTGAGTGATGGTAGAGTAGGGCATTTTGGCAAGTTAGCAAGATAATGTTTTGGAAGGAAGAGCGAGGATGTGCTGATCTCAGATCCAATGGCTGGATGTGGGAGTATGACATCAGTGACAATATGAATGTGGAAGTTCCGGGAACTAGAGACGGAAAGACACTAGTCAGAGCCATATTATTACTGGAGATAAAAGCCATATTTCAACACCTGGAATTGGCAATAGTAATATTAGTTTGAGGGATGGTGAGAATATTAGTCCTGTATTAGTTAGCATGGGAACTCCCTGACTATCTAGTCATACACAAAGTCAGGTTGGGTGGATACCTAGCATGGGAAATTGAAGAATTATGGTGTTGTCCATTCCTCACTTTTTTGTTTTTAACTTATAGTTATATTTCAACTTGAATCTGAGTTTACATTATTATATACTGTTAGAAGCGGGACCCCCGGCCGGCCAAGGCTCACGCCAAAGTCAGTCAGGGATCACCATTTCTAAGTCAGGGCAAGGGAATTACACACCAAGATAACCCCTGCTCACCCTCTAGGTAACGTGATGCGAGCAGCAAGGCTAATCTCAGAGGCGATGTGTAAAGCGTTTGCGCGCGCACCCCAGCGACAACACCCTAGGCCCACCACAAAGGAAACTCCACACAAGGTTATATCCAAAAATAGCCTTTGTATTATAATAACAACACATTAGATAACACACACACTTTACAATGTGCCAACAGGCACGGGCAAGATTTACAAGGGATTATGTACAGGACAGGGCCACCTGGACCACTGTCAGGGGTATGCACTTTTTAGAAATAGCACTTGTAGGTATAACACTTAGCACATAAACATATAATGACTGTAACACAGAAATAGTAAATGTAGCATACAACCAGTAACTACTGGTAAAGGGTAAATACCTCCTACGCCACCCTAAACACTGTAGGGAAATCACGCAGGGAACTAGGACCTTATCATCAGGACCTATGGAAGGAAAACCATCACCTAAGCAAGTCACATTTAGCAAAGGGAAGGAAACCTAAAACAATCACCTAAACAAGTCACATTTAGCAAAGGCAATAAAACATCAACATTCCTCTAAGCAGGTCACTTTTAGCAAAGGGGAATAAACCATAAACAATTACCTAAGCAGGTCACTTTTAGCAAAGGTAATATCAAACAATCCTCTAAGCAGGTCACTTTTATCAAAGGGGAATAAAAACATAAAGAATCACCTAAGCAGGTCACTTTTAGCAAAGGTAATAACATAAACAATCCTCTAAGCAGGTCACTTTTAGCAAAGGGGATAAAACATAGACAATTGCACATGAAACATTAAAACACGTTCAGAGGTGCAGGTAGAACATTTGCGCAGAAATCACATAAGCAGTAAATCATAAATTGCGCAGGGTGCATGTAGCACAATACTAGAAATGTCCCCCAGGCCAACTGGCCTCGCAAGGGCTGGAATGCCCTGAGTCTCAATGTCAGGGAAGCTGCGCAGGCAGCCAGAACACAAAGCCTAAACTTGGCAACTGTCCACTAAGTGCTGGACAGTTGTAAATTCTGCTGGCCAACGTTGGAGCCTCGTGGGCTCAAGAACAATGAATGGCGCCCAAGAGCCTCTCTGGGGCTCTAGAACAAATATGGGCTAGGATGAAGAGCTTCAGCGCTCTAAACAAATGTGGGCGCTCAAGAGCCTCTCTCAGGGCTCACAGAATCAATATGCTGGCACTATAGAGCTTCTGCGCTCTAAAACAATAACTGGCACCCAAGCCTCTCTCAGGGCTCAAGAACAGTATGGGCGCTGAGCCTCTCAGGGCTCGAAATATACAAATGGCCCCCAGGAGCCTCGGGGCTCCTAATCACAATGGCAGGCTTCGTTGGAGTCCCTCACGGGGGACTCAGAGACACTGGTGCACGTTGGAGTGGCCCGCTGCCAACCGGGGCCGCTCTAAGTAAAGAAAGAACCCTGTCCCCGCACTCACCGGTACCTCGCTGGTGCTGCGGGGGCAGGAACACTGCCGGCTCTTCTCGCGCTGCTCCTCTCCGGGCGGCGCTGCAGGGGCCGCGGGCGGGGCTCGCCTTCACCGGCGGCAAGCAGAGGTCCGGGGCTCTCCTCTCTCGGGAGCCTCGGCAGGACGCTTCTCGGCTCCGCTGCGGGGGCGGGACTTCCGGTCGGCCTCTCCCGGGCCGCGCTGTGATTGGGCGGGCACACAACCACTTCCGGGTCGCCGCGGGCAGCGCAGCGGCTCGTATCAGGCAGGCAGGCGGGCTCTCAGTATCCGAGGGGTGGGCTCCCTCGTGATAATTTAAATATCCACGGACGGGGCAATGCCAGGTGGGCACCGGCCTCCAAAATAAATATAAAGCGAGGTAGGCACTCGCTATGCCGAAAATCGGCAAAATAAAACGGGCAGATGCCGGGTGGGCACCGGCTGCACAAAACGCGCTCCCCAGCGCTTCAGGGACAAAATAAAGTGCTCACAGCGCTAGAAATATAAGCAAAGCGCTCCCAGCGCTGAGGGGAGGAATAAAGCGCTTCTAGGCGCTCTGACCAAAAGCAAAGCTCCAGCAAGGTCTGGAGGCAGGCAGGGGGGCAAGGCAGGGCCAGAGCCAGCACACTGGGTCTCCAGGCAGGGAGACAAGCCAAGTATCGGTCCTCCTGGCCCCAGCAGCAGCAACAGCCCCCTCTGGCAGGATCCAAAAGTAGAACAGTTTCTGTGGGGACACAGCCCCATTTTTATACAGAGAAATCCTTTGTTTCAGGGTGCAGGGTGGGGGGAAACCAGTTGCAGCTGGCTTGGGAGTACCCTTGATGGCCCAACCACCCCTTTCATTCACTGGGGAGGCTTGGGTCGTTAGACAAACCACAGGGGGGCGGAGCCAGCATTGTGTGGGGAAAAACCCAGCCCATCCAGGACCCAGGTGCACTCCTCCCACACATCACTCATGCTGATCTCACACTCACCACCGGGCAGACCCATCCAGACTTCCTGGAGCCTGGCATGCCAGCCAGCTCCAGTCAATCACGCTCCAGCACCCTCACTGCACACATAAATCAATGTCCAGAAGTAGCACTTCCCAACTAGACACATACAACCCACACATACCATCGTGCAGCATTCACTCTCACGAGTTCATACATACCAAACTCGAGCCTGCACTCCCCACACATCAGGAACTACCAGGGACACACACATTCCCCATGCATTCCTATGGGAGGGCAGGCCAGCCATACTACACGCACGCACTTTCACTCTGGGACACAGGGAAAAGGAGCGCAGAGACCCAAAAATCACTAACACTGGGTCACAAATAAAAGCAAAAAGTTTAGGGGTGAACCTGCCCTAAGGGCCAAGTCCAACACAACCCCCTTCCAGCCAAAACGCAGTGCAGACCAATCACCACCGTGATGGACTTCCCTGCTTGGGGCGATAAAACACGGACGCGGGCCCACAACTGCAGGGACACCCTCCTGTTTTACGCCACGGTGAACCCCTAGGGTTCCTTCTAAAACTACTGTAGGGACTAACTGGGGTACCCCACTGATACTCTCCAGCTGCCCTCGGCCAGGACCAGGCCCTAGGCCATCCAGGTACCACTGGATCCTGCCTACTCACAAAGTGGGGGGTAGTAACCCCTGGCATATAATAGCCACTCACCATCCTTCCTGTCTGCAAGACAGGGCTAGACTGCCACTGGTTCTCCAACCTAGGGTCTACAACCTCAGGCGGACCAGGAGTCTCAGGGAAGGCTCTCCTCCCCCTACCTCTTCTTCTAGGGTTCCTCCTCCTCCTGCGAGGGGTTCCCTCTAAACAACATTCTCCCAACCTAGGGTTTAACCCCTCAGGTTGCACCGGGGTCAGAGGTGGGCTCTCCCACCCTCTGCACCCCCTTCCAGAGTCCTGCTCCCTCCCAACCGGGGCGGTACTTCTGGAAAAAGAACTGGTCAGGACACTGATTACAGTAGTCCCACCCTTCAGGTCAGGCTGATCCTGAACCTGGCCTTCCAACCTCCGGTCTAGAACCTTTGGTGGAACCAATGCCTGGCACTCCAGGACTTCTGGGGACTCACATACTATCCCCCAATCACTCCTTTCGCTGGACTCCTGTACCCTCCCTACTGGAGCGGTACTGCCAGACTCTAGAACCATAGAAGCTCCGCTTACAGATGCTCCAGGTCCTCTACACACTAGGAGATCTCCCTCAAGTGAACTAACAGGCAAGTCTAGGTTCCCATCCTGGTGTTCCCGAAAGAAACCATCCAGGCTCTGTGACAGGGCTTCGGGCGTCTGGGGACTCTCGGTCACACACTCACTCCTGCTCCACTGAGACAGGCAGTCAGCCCCTACACCCTCCTCACTAACCTGGGACCTAGCTGGGCTACTCTCACCCTCCTCCACCACGCTGGGCTGGAGGACACCTGACCCACTATTGTTGGAATCACTCACTAGTGACTCTAAAGAACCTCTCGCCCTGTCCCAGCGATCTGCTTCCTTTGCAAGCTCCCAAGGATCAAAGGTCAACCTCAACAGGTGTTGCCGCAACTCCGGCCGACAATGACTGAGCACCTTTTCCTTGAGAATAAGACAAAACAGTTTGTGAAACTCAGGTCCCGTGGGAACCTCTATCCACTCAATCAATGCACACTGACAGTCCTCTGTAAACTCCTCCCAAGACTGGTGAGACAGTTTCCTACTGTCCCTGAACTGCAACCTATACTCCTCTTCTAGGGAAACAGGTACCATACTCGGGGAACTGGGAGTGGGACTGTCTACACTAACACTTAAATAGCTGCCACCACTGGACTCCACCCTCCCTGGGGAATCCAGACAATTACAACTGTGGGCAGGGGAGAGTCTATCTTCTAGGGCTGCGCTCTCACGGATGATGGCCCTTCTCTCGACCTCTATCCTCTCCCACGCTAGGGCTCTCTCGACCTCTAGTTGTTGTTTCTTGACACCCAGCTGCGCCATAGCCTGGGCATGCTCTAACATGAGCTGTTCCATCGCTAGCTGATGCTCCCTCTCTTCCTTCCTATCTAACCAATCCTCTGGGGACAGGGAAAGGGATGGGGCGCTGGTACTGACACTGGACCCAGCAAGGGACTCCCTATCTATGGGGTCCTCACTATCTGCTGATATCCATCCACTGTCATCATCATACAACTCACATTCTTCAGGGCTCTCCACAGACTCACCACCCTCATGGCGTGCGGCCCGGGCCCTATCTCTCTCACTGTGCTCAAGATCCCACTGACCCGTTTGCCATAGGATCAGGCTGTCCCTAAGCTGGGACTGAGTATCCAACTCACTCACCTCCATGCCGCCCTCTTCACAGAATCTGACCAGCTCTGACCTACTGTACCTAAAAAGACAACAGAGATCAAAAACAGGCTCCATTTTGACGGACGTTCTCAAGAAGAGTTTGACACAGGGAACCTGGGGGTCTGAGCTTACACAGGAGTACACAATTACAAAATTCAGCAAGATTCCTATCTCAGAGAACTTGTACTCCTCTGTCCAGTGTAACACACCACTCATTCACACACACCCTCCCCTCGGACTGGTAAGGCAGTTTCTACCACCCCTGACTTCTCAACCTGACCATAAAGACACAGGTACCAAACTCTGGAAGCAGGGCGGGGAACAAATGTACTGGACAGAAATTACAAAATGACACCTTTCAGGAGAAGCAATACTTAAACTTCACCTAAAAAAACAATAATCCCCAAAATGTGGTTATCTAAACTTGCAGAGTTTTGTAGTGTGGCCTGTCGCCACTGTGGTACAGCGCAAACGCAATTCCAATCCGCACCGCTTGCCACCAATGTTAGAAGCGGGACCCCCGGCCGGCCAAGGCTCACGCCAAAGTCAGTCAGGGATCACCATTTCTAAGTCAGGGCAAGGGAATTACACACCAAGATAACCCCTGCTCACCCTCTAGGTAACGTGACGCGAGCAGCAAGGCTAATCTCAGAGGCGATGTGTAAAGCGTTTGCGCGCGCACCCCAGCGACAACACCCTAGGCCCACCACAAAGGAAACTCCACACAAGGTTATATCCAAAAATAGCCTTTGTATTATAATAACAACACATTAGATAACACACACACTTTACAATGTGCCAACAGGCACAGGCAAGATTTACAAGGGATTATGTACAGGACAGGGCCACCTGGACCACTGTCAGGGGTATGCACTTTTTAGAAATAGCACTTGTAGGTATAACACTTAGCACATAAACATATAATGACTGTAACACAGAAATAGTAAATGTAGCATACAACCAGTAACTACTGGTAAAGGGTAAATACCTCCTACGCCACCCTAAACACTGTAGGGAAATCACGCAGGGAACTAGGACCTTATCATCAGGACCTATGGAAGGAAAACCATCACCTAAGCAAGTCACATTTAGCAAAGGGAAGGAAACCTAAAACAATCACCTAAACAAGTCACATTTAGCAAAGGCAATAAAACATCAACATTCCTCTAAGCAGGTCACTTTTAGCAAAGGGGAATAAACCATAAACAATTACCTAAGCAGGTCACTTTTAGCAAAGGTAATATCAAACAATCCTCTAAGCAGGTCACTTTTAGCAAAGGGGAATAAAAACATAAAGAATCACCTAAGCAGGTCACTTTTAGCAAAGGTAATAACATAAACAATCCTCTAAGCAGGTCACTTTTAGCAAAGGGGATAAAACATAGACAATTGCACATGAAACATTAAAACACGTTCAGAGGTGCAGGTAGAACATTTGCGCAGAAATCACATAAGCAGTAAATCATAAATTGCGCAGGGTGCATGTAGCACAATACTAGAAATGTCCCCCAGGCCAACTGGCCTCGCAAGGGCTGGAATGCCCTGAGTCTCAATGTCAGGGAAGCTGCGCAGGCAGCCAGAACACAAAGCCTAAACGTGGCAACTGTCCACTAAGTGCTGGACAGTTGTAAATACTGCTGGCCAACGTTGGAGCCTCGTGGGCTCAAGAACAATGAATGGCGCCCAAGAGCCTCTCTGGGGCTCTAGAACAAATATGGGCTAGGATGAAGAGCTTCAGCGCTCTAAACAAATGTGGGCGCTCAAGAGCCTCTCTCAGGGCTCACAGAATCAATATGCTGGCACTATAGAGCTTCTGCGCTCTAAAACAATAACTGGCACCCAAGCCTCTCTCAGGGCTCAAGAACAATATGGGCGCTGAGCCTCTCAGGGCTCGAAATATACAAATGGCCCCCAGGAGCCTCGGGGCTCCTAATCACAATGGCGGGCTTCGTTGGAGTCCCTCACGGGGGACTCAGAGACACTGGTGCACGTTGGAGCGGCCCGCTGCCAACCGGGGCCGCTCTAAGTAAAGAAAGAACCCTGTCCCCGCACTCACCGGTACCTCGCTGGTGCTGCGGGGGCAGGAACACTGCCGGCTCTTCTCGCGCTGCTCCTCTCCGGGCGGCGCTGCAGGGGCCGCGGGCGGGGCTCGCCTTCACCGGCGGCAAGCAGAGGTCCGGGGCTCTCCTCTCTCGGGAGCCTCGGCAGGACGCTTCTCGGCTCCGCTGCGGGGGCGGGACTTCCGGTCGGCCTCTCCTGGGCCGCGCTGTGATTGGGCGGGCACACAACCACTTCCGGGTCGCCGCGGGCAGCGCGGCGGCTCGTATCAGGCAGGCAGGCGGGCTCTCAGTATCCGAGGAGTGGGCTCCCTCGTGATAATTTAAATATCCACGGACGGGGCAATGCCGGGTGGGCACCGGCCTCCAAATTAAATATAAAGCGAGGTAGGCACTCGCTATGCCGAAAATCGGCAAAATAAAACGGGCAAATGTCGGGTGGGCACCGGCTGCACAAAACGCGCTCCCCAGTGCTTCAGGGACAAAATAAAGCGCTCACAGCGCTAGAAATATAAGCAAAGCGCTCCCAGCGCTGAGGGGAGGAATAAAGCGCTTCTAGGCCTGGAGGGGGGCAAGGCAGGGCCAGAGCCAGCACACTGGGTCTCCAGGCAGGGAGACAAGCCAAGTGGCGGTTCTCCTGGCCCCAGCAGCAGCAACAGCCCCCTCTGGCAGGATCCAAAAGTAGAACAGTTTCTGTGGGGACACAGCCCGATTTTTATACAGAGAAATCCTTTGTTTCAGGGTGCAGGGTGGGGGGAAACCAGTTGCAGCTGGCTTGGGAGTACCCTTGATGGCCCAACCACCCCTTTCATTCACTGGGGAGGCTTGGGTCGTTAGACAAACCACAGGGGGGCGGAGCCAGCATTGTGTGGGGAAAAACCCAGCCCATCCAGGACCCAGGTGCACTCCTCCCACACATCACTCATGCTGATCTCACACTCACCACCGGGCAGACCCATCCAGACTTCCTGGAGCCTGGCATGCCAGCCAGCTCCAGCCAATCACGCTCCAGCACCCTCACTGCACACATACATCAATGTTCAGAAGTAGCACTTCCCAACTAGACACATACAACCCACACATACCATCGTGCAGCATTCACTCTCACGAGTTCATACATACCAAACTCGAGCCTGCACTCCCCACACATCAGGAACTACCAGGGACACACACATTCCCCATGCATTCCTATGGGAGGGCAGGCCAGCCATACTACACGCACGCACTTTCACTCTGGGACACAGGGAAAAGGTGCGCAGAGACCCAAAAATCACTAACACTGGGTCACAAATAAAAGCAAAAAGTTTAGGGGTGAACCTGCCCTAAGGGCCAAGTCCAACATATACCTTGCGAGCTGTATTTTTATTTGTATGTTATGTTAAGGGGAGAAGTGTAGTATCTATGTATAGCTGCATACGTGTTCTGCTATGAAGTAACGGGGTTCTGGTTCTGGGGTTCTATTGTACGAGGGTTCTTGGGTGGCCGTTGGTGCAAGGCTGAAGATGGAGTTACACATAACAGTCGCTCTTCCACAAGCCATGGCCTTAACTTCTATGTCAGCATTCATCAGTACACCTCCTCCCCTTGTGATAAGCCAGCAAAAGCTACACGCATCAATAACACAGATTGTGGAGTCTGAGGAACGTCAGCAATGCAGATTATAGAGTCAGAGGATTGCATTTAAGGTGCCAATAAAAAAAACTGTAAGATTCAGTATCCAACAATTACTCATTGCGTTTCAGGATGGCAGCATCGGGTGAGGGGAAGTCCTCACAGCTAATAGTGTTACAACTTAGATGAGAGCTTTCCCCAGTGCTCAATTTGTAAAGGAATGAGTGCAGGTGCCTAAAGCTCTTTCAGATGCCCGCGGCAGGCCCTCTTAAACATTGTCACACCGAATGCATATCATGTCTCTCTAATCCACTACCAGACACACCCTGCCCATTTATCTCACTCTTGCAAGTTCATGCTTTCTACTTTTGTGACGGTTTTCCATGTTTTTCTTTCTCCTTCATTCGTCTTTGTGTGTTTTCCCTCTCTTGCCCAGTCAATGTCGGATGAGAAAAAATAAGTGCTGGTCCCCAAAAACGAGTGATGGTGGGCCCCACCGGCATCCACAAGCTCAAATGAGACACTGTTTTTTTAGGGCTCGGCTATAACGCGCTGAAAGCGCGTTCTCGCCGAGAACTATTGTCGGCGTCTCAGCAGTCTGAGACGCCGAAGGGAGACAAGACCTGGCCGCGTGCAGCGTTTTTCCATAGGATAACGTTGTGCGCGCGGCCAGGTCTTGTCTCCACGGCATTCCAGGACTGACCGGATTGCATCGCGTGCCTCTCTGGAATGCAGGGGGAGTCTGCAGAGAGGCGCGCGGCGGTGATAAACAGGCAGGCACATAATGCAAGAAATAAACAAGAAGAAATCTACAATTAGCGGTGTCTATGTAACCGGCAACGCAATACCACTTTCCCCTTCTGTGAACATACAAACGTTCATTAGTTAACAACATTCATTTCACCTGCATAGACGGTTATATTGGAAGTATGTATATTGGGACGCCAATCGCTCATACATATGTGCCTATATATAAG
This sequence comes from Lissotriton helveticus, assembly GCF_964261635.1. Taxonomy (NCBI): domain Eukaryota; kingdom Metazoa; phylum Chordata; class Amphibia; order Caudata; family Salamandridae; genus Lissotriton; species Lissotriton helveticus. Next base: position 377,595,023 of record NC_136060.1, read on the forward strand.
ACTAAAATTATAAAATAAATGCTGCAAATTATCACCGCATTCTTGTAGCAAAGTTCCCCCTAGTTCTGCAAATTAAATTGAAACTTGAGTGGGCCGGGTCAAAGAATGCTTTACAAGTGATTAGTCTCTTTTACTTGAAGCACCATACTGCTAGATGCCGGATGTTGCTTCACATTCAATCTGTTTCTTATGCTGCAGAAAGCAATCCTGTTTCATGCCATTGGTATCCTCACAACGTCCAAGTTGATGTCCATTGTGAGACAGTGGGTCATGATGTTTGTAAGCAACTCCACACGGCCAGAATAAACACAAAATTGTGAATTTTCGACACCATTGAAAGCCAGCAGGAGCACGCTCGAACCCCCATGAAACTACAACTCCCATAAGGCAACTGAGTGGACCGATGAAATAACGGAAATCATTGGGCGGTGACCCATAACTGAGTCAATGTTCTTAGTCCGTTTCTTCAGTGCCCCAATCAGAATAAAAACAAAATGAATGTATAAATAGAACCATTAAAGGGAGAGTTTCAAAATCGTGCTTGTACTCAGCTTTAAATGTCAATTCCATCAAGCACAAACCCAGGATCGAAGGAGACCAATACACAAAAACTGAATATGCCACACAGCTCGCACCGTCTGCAGAGAGGCACGCGGCGGTGATAAACAGGCAGGCACTGAGAAAACGCTTTAATGGCATCAGGTCCGGTTCTCGCAATGTAAACGCGAGCACTTTCAAATTTAAACACTTCATATCCCGGCTCTTTTTTTTTTTCTTTCCGTGCCGTCTAAAGTGCTTCCTAGAGAAATAATCTTAGGAGATGCAATGGCTTCCTTCACGTCTTCTGGTTTGATCAATTATTGTGGGAGCAGGCAATCCCAGAGTTCATAACATCCGACCCAACAAAAGGAAGGTATATAACGGTGCAGTCCAGCAGCTTAAAAGCACGTTTTTGAGTGCGTGTAACTCTTTTGCAGCTCCTCGGCAGTCAGCACAGATGATCGAGGAGCATGTAACATACACAAGAAAGTGATAACTGGAGGTGAACATGTACACTAATGCTTCAGCGTAAGCACCACTGCCATACACACACAGACACCACCACTCCCATGCACACAAGGACACCACCACTCCCATGCACACATGGACACCACCACTCTCATGCACACACGGACACGACCACTCCCATGCACACACGGACACCACCACTCCCATGCACACACGGACACCACCACTGCCATACACACACGGACACCACCACTGCCATGCACACACGGACACCACCACTGCCATACACACACGGACACCACCACTGCCATACACACACAGATACCACCACTCCCATGCACACACGGACACCACCACTGCCATGCACACACGGACACAATCACTGCCATACACACACTGATACCACCACTGGCATACACACACGGATACCACCACTGCCATGCACACACAGACACCACCACTGCCGTGCACACAAGGACACCACCACTGCCATTCACACACGGACACCACCACTGCCATACACACACGGACACCACCACTGCCATGCACACACGGACACCACCACTCCCATGCACAGACACGGACACCACCCGTGCTTAATTTGTAAAAAAAATAAGTGCCAGGGCTTTAATTTGTAAAAAATTAAGTGAAAGGGCACTCGTCAGGAGGCTACTGTAGTTAGCCATACACATTACGCGACTTTGAGCTATTGGCATTGTAAATGACAATGACTTTTATTTATGTTTTGGTTTTTAAAACATAAATAAAAGACCTTGTCATTTACAATGTCAAGACCTTAAACTCGCGTTCATTTACAATGCTAATAGCTCTAACTTTTGCAATGCCGAGACCGTTGCATTGTAAATGCTTGTTCCTTGCTTGCTGCTGCATCATTATGTTTTAACATGGCAGCCATTTAAGTGAGGCTTAACTCAACATGAACCAATAGGAGTGCACTTAAAGCACTTTTTCAGCAGAAGCAGTCATGTTCTGCGTAACCAAATACTGTACTCAAAGTAATCAACCTATGAATGATGCCAAGGCTCCTTTCTCATTAGGGTTTATGAAAGCTTTATTAGGTCAAAGCCGACAGACAGTGTTTGTACCTAAAAGTTGCTTCCTTTCTTAATTGCTGGCTTTATTAGTTTTAGGCTGTCTAGCTTGAGTTCCTCCTTTCCCTTGTTCAAAACATATTGACTGTATTCTTTCACCAGTACTTTAAATCTTGTTCTTAACTTGTCACATTTGCTGTACATTCAAAGACAGAGGTCAAATGTCAGGATCTGTCTTCCAGGGAGCTGGAGTTTACTTTTCTTCTCTGACTTGTAAGTGAGAGAATTTATGTGACAATCCTGCTGAATACTCATGGGAGACAGAAAGACTGTAGGATGTTATTTTCTCTACATGGCTTCTCAGGGTGTTCTGCGAGACATTATTTTGTTTTCTAGCATCATCTTTTTTTGAATGTCTGCAAATTAATTGAGCAGGCATTTCAATATATTGAAAGCTCAAAATAAGTATATTTGGTAATTCTGAAGTGTTTGGAAACAAATATTTCAATACCACCAAAACAAATCAATACACTAGGTAAAACATATCCACACATGACACTTTTCTTTATAGTAAAACTGTATGTCTGTGCAAATGTAAAGGTCATTTCAATTGAAGATGTGTTGTCTGTAATGAAAGTGCTCCCACACCATGCATACTCCACTATACTCTGCACCACCCCATGACACTGCACTCTACTCTGCACCACTCCACTCCATTTTGCGTCACTACATTCTACTCTGCACCACTCCACTTTACGACACTTCACTCTAAGACTCTCTACTTTCCACCACTCTACTATATGCCAATGCACTCTACCCCACACTACTATACTGTGCACCGCTGCACTCTTTACCACTTCACTCTAGGCCAATCCACTCTAAGACACTCTAATCTACTCTGCACTACTGCACTCTATGACACTGTACTCTACGAAACTCCACTCTACACCACTGCACTCTATGCTGCTGCACTCTATGCCAATTGACTCTAAGCCACTGCACTTTACACCATTGTACTCTATGCCACTATACTCTGCGCAACAGCAATCTACTCTGCACCACTCTACTCTGTGCCACTCTTCAGCACTCTATGCCATTGCATTCTGTTCCAATGCACTCTACTTATCCATACTCTACGCCACAACACTCTACGCCAATCCACTCTGTGCCAATCCACTATATGCCACTCTAAGCTACTGTGCACCACTATACTCTATGGCATGGCACTCTATGCCATATCAGTCTACACCTCTCTATTCTGCACCATTGTCATTGCACTCTACCATGCATTACTGCTCTCTACGCCACTTCACCACTGTACTCTGCAACACTCGACTCTACACCAATGCATTCTATGACACTGCACTCTACAACACTCTATTCTATGCCACTGCACTTTGCGCCACTTCACTCTAATCTGAAACAATCAACTCTACACCACTCTATTCCACTCTGCACCATACCACTCTACATCCTCTTTTTTACGCCACTGCAATCTACCCTGAGCCACTCCACTCTACCTCACTGCACTCTATGCCACTCTACTCTATGCTGCGGCCCTCTACACCACTGCTCTCTACACCACTGCTCTCTAAGCCAATGTACTCTAACCACTTAACTCAAAATGAATATACACTAGGTCACTGCACTCTACGCCAATCTACTCTGCACCAGTTATGTTATGTTATGTTATGTTATGTTATATGAGATTTGTAAAGCGCGCTGACACCATGGGTTTCCTGGCGCTATAGGACAGAGGTGAAACACGGGCTGGAAGTTATTGCAGGATTTAGCAGGGTGGGGGGAAGAGGAAGGTTTTGAGCTGCTTCATGAAATGAAGAAGGGAGCTGCTAGATTTGATGGTCAGGGGAAGAGGGTTCCAGAGCTTCGGGGCAAGGAGGGCGAACCTGCGGCCACCGAATTTGATTGTTCTGGTTCTGGATACAACAAGCGTGTGAAGATGGGCAGAGCGCAGATTGCGGTTTGGACGGTAGGGGTTGATGAGTGAGGTTAGGAAAGCGGGGCTGGTGCAGTTGAGAGCCTTGAACGTGAGGCAGCCCAGCTTGAAGGCCACTCGTTGTTCTATAGGCAACCAATGCAGTTTGTGCAGCAGGGGTTTGGCCGATTGCCATTTGGGGGATTTGTGAATAAGGCAAGCTGCTTGGTTCTGGACTACCTGGAGACGATGGAGACGATGGAGAAGTGATTTAGGAAGTCCGTGGTAGATGGAATTGGAAAAGTCCAAGCGCGAAAGCACGAGGGAGATGATTACTTGGATCAGAGCAACTGGAGGAAGTAGGTGGCTGACCTTCCGAATCTTTCGGAGTTGGAACGAACAAGATGAAATCACAGAACCGACTTGAGATCGGAGGGAGAGTTCGGCGTCGATGGTCACGCCGAGAGTCTTCACAGATTTCGTGGGGTCGGAGGAGAGCCCAGTTCAGTGGGCCAGAACTGGGTTCCCCAAGAGGAGGGGCTGGAGCTCGGGAGAAGGAGCTCGGTTTTCCCAGGGTTTAATTTCAGTTGGTTACAGTTCATCTATTCCTGAATGTGAAGCATGGCAGAGTGGAAGTTATCCACAGCATTCAGGGAGTTAAGTGGGAAGATGATCTGCAGATCATCGGCATAGTTATAGACTGTGATGTCCCAATTTTGAAGTGAGTGGATTAGGGGCCGGAGGTAAAGGTTAAACAGTAAAGGTGACAGAGAGGAGCCCTGGGGGACTCCACATGACGTAGGGGTTTTGGGCGTTGTGTAAGGGCCCAAGCGGACGGCTTGTGTTCTGCCAGTCAGGAAAGACTGAATCCAGCTAAGGGCAGGGCCCTGGATGCCAGCCTGTTCGACACGGTGAAGCAAGATGTTGTGGTCAACCGTGTTGAACGCGGCCGATAGATCATGGAGTACAAGGGCCTGGGGAGTCCCCGAGTCAGCGTTCCTCCTAAGCGTGTCTAGGACAGCCAAGATGACAGCCTCAGTGGAGAAGGCTGGCCTGAAGCCGGCCTGATTGGGCTCCAGGTAGCATGAGGTCTCGATGAAGTTGGAAAGGTATCGGGTGGCATGCGCTTCGATTAGTTTGGAGAAGTAGGGGAGGAGCGATATGGGGCGATAGATGGACAGTTCTTCTGGGTCCACGCCAGGTTTCTTCAATAGTGGGACTAGAATGGCCTCTTTGAAGGTGCTGGGAACAAGACCTGTGCTAAGCGAACCGTTCAGCAGAGGTGCATTCAGGGAGAGAGTGGCAGATGCTCCGTAGGATCGGAGGAGGGCAGCCATCGTTCGGAGAGCCCGATTTTACCCGGGACGCGAGCTCCATCAAGGAGTCAGGCGTGAGGGTAGGGAAATCGGAAGAGTAATTGGGGGGGGTATCGCAAACAGTAGTCTGAGGGGAGGTGGGGATCGAGGCTTTAATTTTATTGATTTTCTCAATGAAAAAGAGATTGAGAGCATCGCAGGTTCCTTGGGTGGGGGTTTGCCCTGGGAGAGTTCTGTCATCGGATGTGAGTTCGTTCATCATTTTAAAAACTTCCTTTGATTTGTTGTCCGCGGATGAGATTCGGTAAGAGAAGTGAGCTGATTTAGCTGAGGAGATTTTGTAATCTCTATGGGCTAGGGTGTATTGCAGTCTATCTGACTCAGACTAGTTGCGTCGCCATGTCCTTTCCAGCTGGCGTGTCTTCAGTTTGAGTTTTTTGAAGCCGTCCGTGAACCATCTGTGGGAGTGGTGGTGTCTGGTCGGGGGGGAATTTGGTTAAGGGGGCAAATTGGTCACTGGCTGACTTGAGCCAAGTGCCGATATCGCTTTCCAGCTTGTCGATGTTGGTTTGTGGGTTGAGGGCCAGCCGGGTGTCAGATAGGGTTGCGAGGAAGCCATGGGTGTCGTAAGAGCTCCATTTGCGCGAAAGGCCGCCGGCCATTAGAGGGGCGGAGGTTCTGCCACTGATGGTGAGGTCGGTATCGATTAAGTAGTGGTCTGACCAGGTGCAAGGGGAAACAGATGGGGAAGAGAGAGTCAGATTTTGAGTCCAGATCTGGTCCAGAGTGTGGCCCTTGATATGAGTAGGTGAAGTGATTTGTTGAGTAAGGGTGAGGCTAGTGAGAGCCTCGAAAACCTCTGAGGCATAGGGCCCGGCATTGGCGTCGTTAAACCAGTAGTTGAGGTCGCCGAAGAGGGCGAATCTTGGGTTAGAGGTGAGTAGGTTGATCAGCTGTTCGGTCAGGGAGGCCGCAAATGAGGGCATAGGTTGGGGGGGGACAATAGAGGAGAAGGAGTGTTAAGGCTCCCATGTCCCAGTGCACTGTATGCCACGATACTCTACTCTGCAACACTTTAATCTACACCACTGTACTCTACGCCACTCTACTCTACACCACCGCATTCTACATCATTTTACAATGCACCACTCTATGCCACTGAACTCTACACCAATGCACTATATACCATTGCCCTCTATGACACTCTACTCTGCATCACTGCACTCTAAGCCACTGCACTCCACACCATTGTACTCTATGCCACTCTACTCTCTAATACTGCACTCGCTGTCACTGTACTCTATGCCACTCTACTCTGTGCAACAGCAATCTACTCTGCACCACTCTACTCTGTGCCACTCTAAAGCACTCTATGCCATTGCATTCTGCTCCAATGCACTCTACTTATCCATACTCTATGCCACAACACTCTACGCCAATCCACTCTGTGCCAATCCACTCTATGCCACTCTAATCTACTGTGCACCACTATACTCTATGGCATGGCACTCTATGCCATATCAGTCTACACCTCTCTACTCTGCACCATTGTCATTGCACGCTACCATGCATTACTGCTCTCTACGCCACTTCATCACTGTACTCTGCAACACTCGACTCTACACCAATGACTTTCTAACTATCTATTCCTAGTTGCACATATGAACTTCATACAAACCAATTTTTATCTCTGTTATCATCTTTCTTTTATACAGGTATACCCTTCCCATCTGTTATATATCTAGGTATTTTATTACCTTACTCTAACTGTAGAATGAAAGAAAGAAATACTTCAACTCCCTCCAATGCACTACTCTATGCCCCATCATATACCTCTCTCAATATATTATCTACCTCCACTCTCTGATTAATCCCAAATCTGATTCTACTATTATGATCTCCCTAAGATCCTTTCTTGAGTCGTACATCCTCCATCCCTCCTTGGCTCAGCCCAAACCTCAGTCCACTACTATGATCTACCATATAACACTTTCTGGACTCTGCCCTACTCCATCCATCCTTGACTCACCCCAAATATTATTTTACTACTATTTTTTGTAAAACAAATTTTTATTGATTTTTCATACAACAAAAAGGTGTCCCTGTCAGGTAGCAAGGTTACAATCAGGTTATTTGAGGATCAGGCGTGACATAATAGAGTGTCCATAACGGAAAAAAAGTGGATCTGTGCTAAAAAACATGTCACTAGAAAACAATAAATATTCAAAAATATATCATTTTATTTGCTTTGATATAAAATATTTTTTTAGATGCTTTCACTATAAAAGAAATAATCAAAATTTCTAAAGCATAACATAATCAACAGAATACATTAAACATACAATATTTCCTTTGCCTATGTAAATGGTACACATGAAAATTGTAATTAATTATACCCATTGTTTATGCCTATTTATCTCATCATAGATGGCTGCAGGGGCGGCTGGTGACATTTGAAAGTGGTGAGGCGTGAACTAATTTGCATATTGCACCGCAGGGAGCGCAGCGAGCGAGCGCAGCGAGCGAGCCTGAACCACCTTGCATCCATCCATACATCATTCATGCATCCACCCATCCATCCATCCACCCACCCATCCTGCATCCATACATCATTCATTCATGCATCCACCCATCCATCCACCCATCCATCCTGCATCCATCATTCATTCATTCACCCACCCATCCATCCTGCATCCATCATTCATTCATCCACCCATCCATCCCTCCACCCATCCATCATCCATCCTGCATCCATTCCTGCATCCATTCATCCATTCACCCATCCATCCACCCACCCACCCATCCTGCATCCATACATCATTCATTCATGCATCCACCCATCCATCCATCCACCCATCCATCCTGCATCCATCATTCATTCATCCACCCATCCATCCATCCACCCATCCATCATCCATCCTGCATCCATTCCTGCATCCATTCACCCATCCATCCATCCATCCATCCATCCTGCATCCATCATTCATTCATGCACCCATCCATCCATCCACCCACCCATCCTGCATCCATACATCATTCATTCATGCATCCACCCATCCATCCATCCTGCATCCATCATTCATTCATCCACCCATCCATCCTCCATCCATCCTGCATCCATTCCTGCATCCATTCCTGCATCCATTCATCCATTCACCCATCCATCCATCCACCCATCCATCCTGCATCCATCATTCATTCATCCACCCATCCACCATCCATCCTGCATCCATTCCTGCATCCATTCATCCATTCACCCATCCATTCATCGATCCATCCATCCTGCATCCATCATTCATTCATGCATCCACCCATCCATCCACCCATCCATCCTGCATCCATCATTGGAACACTCATACCGTGTAGATTTTTCTGCGTGCTGAGCCAGAGCTAATGATAGTGAACCAGACACAAAATATAATTGTTGATCCGTGTTTTTTAAAAATTAGTTTGTATACCCATCTTGATTGAATGTAAAGCGCTCTAAAATCTGCAAGATCTTGTTTATGACTTTTAGTATGCACCTGCACCTCTGCTCTGCGTGGTGCAGCATTAGCCCATTCAACCACCTTGGCCTCGAGCTTGCTTTGTCGCCCCACCTGCTTACCCCTCACTCAGATGTACGATCTCGTTCAGTGTGGAATCGTCTGGCGACAGATGCCTCTCCTCGCGGCCTGCATGACTCGTGGATACTGGGTTCGCGGGTGGGGGGAGGCGGTGTGGGGATTAATTTAATGAATACAACAAAAAAATAAACTTACCAGGCATCTCCATTCTCCTCCAGTCCCGCGTCGCACTAACTTCTGCCCGCTCTTTTCTTTTGCAATGCTAACTGCCAAATCAGGAGACTGGATGCGCAGGGTGTCGGCTAACCCTTGTTTACTTACTCTATATCCTGCCACTTGATAGGGCACGGGGCGACTTTGCAAAAAACGCGTCACCGCCCGAGCAGGATCCTATCTCCAGACGCTTGCACCACATTAGGCATGCGCAGCATGCCTAATGGTTTGTGAATGTGAGTGAGGGGCGACACTCCTCACTCACATGCGCAGACGGACCATCTTCTGGACTCCTCGCCTGCGTGTGCTGTGCCTTGACACATGCGCAATTTCACCCGTGACTCACAGGCCGGTCGGAAATGTAAACAGACAAATTTGTCTGCTTACATTCCTGTTGCCCAAACTGCAGTGAGCCGTTTCTTTTGTAGGGCGCTGCCCCGTTGCCCCTATGGACCAGCCGCCACTGGATGGCTGGTTGATGTGATATGTTTTATATCAAAATACAAAAGACTAATCCAAAGTGGATACAAATGAGATAAAATACAAAATTTATAACAAAACTACCAAGCAATGTAGTTGTTGGTAACATAATTAGAATCTACGAGCGGGCGGAGTCCTCTAGTAGTTGCCAGGGACCATGATAATAATGGATCATGTTGTCTAATGAGAGCTCTGGATGGCGCTTAAGAACAAATGTGGGACGTCTAGCCTGGATAGCTCGGAATATATTCCTGAAGGCGGGTGAAAACGCTGTCCCCAATGTTAATACAAAAGATTGGGCGCAACCATAAAATTCACTGACTGGGTGCTTGGAAGAGGACAAATGGAAACGCGGTGAAGGATGATCCACTGCTGTTCTAGTGGTTAATGTAAGGACGGCCACCGCCTCCGCCTGCAAGTCTCGACATCGTCCAACATGAAGGTTCCACGTCTAATGACAGAAACGCGTCATATCCAACTACATACTCCTAGAAATGCTGTCTTGGAATCCAATTCCATCCCCAGTTATTCAATTGTGGTACCTGGCCTACATGTATTTGCTTGTGCCAGAGGTACCCTGAACATTCCTATCAATTCCTAGAAAGATTCTAAAGCCCTCCCACACTACTCTGTTCCCAGTGAGCCTAGGAACAGGAAATCTTCCAAGTAATGTAGTGGCCACTGGTGCCCTGATCTCTGCCTAAATACCCACTCCAAGAAGGTACTAAACCACTCAAAGAAAGCACACTAGACAGAACAACCCATGGGCATACATTTGTCAAAGTAGAAAGCATCCTTAAGTTGGAAACCCAATAAATAAAAGTCCTCAGTGTGCACCGGAAGCAGCCTAAAGGAGGATTCTATATCTGCCTTTGCCAGCTTGGTCTCAGGTCCCAGCTTCTGGAGCATTGCAATTGCCTGCTCTAACGAGGCGTACTTGTCTGAGCACAATGTCCCAACGATAGCCTCATTGACAGTTTGACCTTTTGGTGCAGACAGGTTGTGGATCAAACAGTACTCTCCTGGGTCTTTCTTCAGGATTACCCCTAAGAGGGAACATAAAAAATTCTCCAAAGGGATGGAATACAAATGACCTGCCACCTCTCCCAGGCTCCTCTCGTTCAAAATCTTATTTCTCGCAGTGCTAGGATTAGTCTTTAGTGACTGCTGATTTTTACAGTATGTCACGCCCACACAACCCTCAGCCGGTATCCTGAAGCTGTTCTTAAAACCCTCATACAAAGACTGAACTGCTGCAGTGTTGTTGTAAACATTCAACTGTGACCCCATTGCTTGCCAGTTAACCGGGGAGGGGGCCTTGACCAATATTGGTTGCTCATTCCAGTTTTTTGGGCCCTCTATCCTTTGTATTTTTAAAGCACTTGGACTTCGGTGTGAGGGAAGGCGGCAGAAAGAACAAAAGTGCTTAAATCTGCCTGTCCTGAGATCTCTGGGGCAAGATCTTTTATTGAAGTCCCAGCATGATCCCTTCTTTGCCCCGTCACCAGAGTTACTGGTGATGGAGCGAGATAGAGAATAACTTTTTATTCCAACTCGTGAAGTTATACTTCCATAAAATAAAATAATCCATAACTTCCATAAAATAAAATAATCCTATTAATGATTTCTGATGTATTCGTACTAAATCAACTTAGATTAAATGTTTACACGTGGGAAAACTAACACATGTGCTCATAAATGTGCAAATCTGTTGCATCTTTTTGTTCGTGAAAAATAATAAAATAATTTTGTCGTTCTGTCATGTCATGACTAACTGCAGCTGAATTTAAAAGTGGCATGTGCTTATTTTGCTTTCCTTGTCTATGTGATGTCATTCTACTCTCTAAAGGTGCATAAAGAATTTCATGGATAAATGAAGACTGGTAGATATAAAATGCTGCTTTATTTGTTTGCTTTGTGCTAGGATATATTATATTAACGGGTGGGTTAAATGATTAGCAAACAAAGGGTGGAAACAGAATGAATAATATTTCTTTCATTAATTATTTTCTTGTGTTTGTTTATACATTAGAGAAATTAAGTTGACTGCTTTGGGCCTAGTTCACTCGAGTTTACTAAAAAGATGAATTTAATTTCTGCGCGAAGCCTGAGATGTCCTTTCTAAAGTTTTCCATCGAAGTAACATTTGTTGAACTACGATGAGGCTCTGACATCATTCTGGTCGGACGTGGCCAAGGCCAGGAACTGGCAGAAAGAACATTTGATTACTTGGCATCCTAGGAAGTGAAATGAAACTAGTGAAAAACTATGGCAAAATTGTTGCAAGCGAAGGAAGTCTCGGATCACGTACAGTAGAGACAATGGAGTCTAAGAAAGTGACAGAACTGATGTTTTGAAATATGGGGTGACATGTCACTTGTCACTCATCGTCTTTTGCGGAAAGTTTTACTTTTACTTAGATTAGCTTAGCGCAGAAAGGTATAAAGATCCATGCCTTGTGGATGGGTCACGCTGCTGCTTTCTAACCTTTGGATGAGGGTGTCGTGCGGTCGGACTTTGCTTGGAGCACGTAAGAAACCCAAAAGACTTTACTTTATTTCCATTTATTTAGCTTATTTAGGGACTTAGGTTCTAGAAAAATGCTAAACTTATAATTCTTTGCAAATAATCTGAAATCTATATGATGCTTACAAATATGCTTATGACAATTCTAATAAAATGCTTAAATAAAACTATATTCTTATAATTCAAATAAATAACTAATAAATCTTACTTTTGAAAACAAGCTGGTCTTGTCATTTCAGGAGTGCAGGTTATCATTAGTTAGATGCCATCGCCAATGGTGGCCTATTAAATAGTTAGGATTTGTTTAAATAATGTCAATTTGTACTGCGGATGTGTATAAATGTATATAAGTTGTATATAAGTTTAATTAGGCCACATGATTCAGTAGGTCAAAATATGTCAGGTTTTGTTAATGGGTCCATATTTTTAAGTAGTGATTTTTAGAGTGTGTGGTGAAGTTAGGTAGCGTAGTTTATGACATATTTTCTATAGGCCGCTGGATCAATTCTTCTGGTAGCAGAATTTGATGGTTACTAAGATAATCAGTGTATTAAGGTATGAAAATAGGATCAATGTTTAACACATATTGAGTTTGTTTTTCGTGCTATATGTGAGTTGTACCGGTACAGATAGTGTGATGAGAAGGTAGTCACACAGTACATTTGATCTGTTTCAGTGTAGTGGTATCGCCGTGTATCACTAGTGTTGTGGCCGTGCAACACTTGTTAGGGCTAGGTGTGAATGTTGTATAGTGAGGATTATCTAAGAAATTTGAACAGCATGAGTATAGGGACAATGTGCCCGTTCTAAACCTCACTGTGAAAAGAGTAATAGTATATATTCGAGCTTGAATGAAGGGTAGGATAATGTCGGTACATGATTATCTATAGACAGGTGAGAGTCCTGTAGGGGTACATGTTTTATATCTACAAACAGGTGAAAGTCCTGTATGGATAACGTCGTTTATTTTATTAACGGTGCATGATATCTATAAACAAGTGAGAGTCCTGTACGGATTTAATGTGTGTTTGATTTTAGGGTCTTTCCGTTTGAAAGTGCGTGAATGTTTTGTAATTGTGTTCAAGTCGAACTTTTGAAATAAGTCACTTAATTGTGCATTCTAGAGGGAAAACGAGTTCATTAATTACTTGTTTGAAGGGTAGAGTAAGAGTTGCTCTACTGGCAATTGAAAATTATTCTATGAGAATAGGGCCGACTATTCTAAGCTGAGAATACTTGTATGAATGTAATTCTATCACTTATTAGAGAAACAGACAGATGAGTCTTTCTTGTCGTTGTTAAAAATTAATTTTCACCGAAAGAGCGTTCTTAAAATGGCGCTGTGAAAAGATTTTGTGAAGGAGGGGTGAGCGCTGGGAGTGAGACGCGAGAAACCGCAGCTGCTGTATACGTCACAGGGCCGCGCTGTGATTGGGTGACATACGTCACGAGCTGTGTTCTGATTGGTTCTCGAATCTCTGATGAACTGTAAGCTGATTGGTTCTTCAGAAAAACTTCACAATTATTGGTTGGGCAAATTAGTGACGTAGCTCAATCCTGATTGGCTTGTTGGTGTATTTCGCGCACGGATTGGCTAACTTTGCGGAACAATCCCGGAAATATTTTACGAACAATTTTATTAATTGAATTTGACTTTTAAAAATGAGTTATCATTTTAAACATGTTGAGAAAAAGCCTACGTTATTTCAGAAACTTACAAATTTTATTTCACCGGACAAGAAAATAGAAACGCGAGGTGGTAAATTACTTCATAAATATAAAACACCTGCAGCGTATATGGAAGGTGAATATGGTTATCATACTGTTTTGTGGTTTGATATTTGGAAACACTACACAAAAGATGATGGTGTTTTAACTTGGCCGGACAATGGTTCTTTTAATGTAAAAATTCTATGAAATCTAAGAGAAAAGATGAATGCTCTTGTACCAAAGCCGAGACCTACTCAATTTGAAGCTTTAGTTGAATGGGAGGATGAAATGTTTCAACTACAAAGAGAAGCGAGTGGTATTAAAAGACCTCCTAAAATACCAAGCTATAGAAGAGAAACTCATGAAGATAGAATGCGAATGTGGAGACAGGGAAGCATGAGCAATGGACTTTATTTAATTAGAGAAATGGTTTTAGGATCTCCTAGTGAAAAAAGAACTGAAAAGAAAAATAATGTTCTATTAGAAAGTGAGACTGAAGATGCAGTTTTAGAAGAAATTTTCACTTCTAATAAAAGAAATGAGCCTTTGAGACCTCCGCAATCATGGTCTACTCCGATGGTTTCTACAGAAACTACACCGAGTGCACCTCCGATTAGTGAATCATCTAAATTATATCCAAATAATTCTGAATCTTTTGAAACCTCAGAAAAATTAGAAATTAGGACAAATGCTGATGTCTGTATTGGAGGTAAACATTTTTCATTAATTCCAAGAGAAAGAGAAGCTCCAAAAAACTATATGAGGGAAGTTAAAAATGAAGAAGTTGAAAATTCTTCTGAATATTTCCAATCAAAAGAAGAATTAATTCGACAAATGACAAAAAGCATGGAAGCTGTGACAGTTCCAGTAACGATTGGTCCTGTTCAGCCTGTTTTTGAACGATATGAAAATAACAAAACAGGTTTAACAATTCCCCTAAATACTGAATTTCAAAGGGTTGCTGAAAAGCTTTACTCAGATATATCTGAAGTTAATTCGGGAAAAACAAGAATGCCTGATCTGACTTTTAATGAAGGTTCTTTTTCTAAAACACCGATGGGTGCAGAATCTGATGCTGAATCTTCTGATGCTAGAAAACAAAATTCTAAACTTGATGTTGCAAAATTAAAAGCTAATCTGGAAGAATTAATTATTGGTACAATTGGTCCTGACAGTTTAAAATGTTATCGTAATGATGAACTCCTGTTCATCTGCAAGAGTATTCAGTGGAAAACAAAAAATAAATACGATCAATTGGAAGAACTGGCAGCAGAACTTGAAATTGATTTGAACAAGCAAAAGAATTTTGGAAAACATTATAGATTAGATTTCTCAGAAAAGGATATTGAACACTTAAATTCAATGGGAAGAATAATGCATATAAAAGAATTAATTCTTTACATCAAAAAATTGGGAGAGTTGAGCAAGTGGAGAGTAAAATGGACAAGAAAGAAGGAAGATGAAAAATTAGAAAAATTGCCAAAACAGTTTCCAATGAGAGAGATTGCAGGTGGAGGGTATGTTCATGTCCCTTGGTCAAGACAAGACATTCTGCTGTTTACAAATGACTTTCCTAGAGTAAGAGAGAAACCTGTCGAGTGGTATCGTCAGGTAGACAGATTTATAAAAGTCTCAAAGGTTCTGTGGATTGATCTGGATGGATTCTTTGACATTGTTGTTCCATCAGATCTTTGGACAGAATGTAAAATTTCTATAAGTTGGCCAAAGGAGGAACCTGAACGAATTAAAGAAACAGGTGCTCCAGCTCCGATAGTAATGGATTTTTATGAAAGAGTGATTTTATGGTTAAAACAAAAAATTCCACCAAAAGAGGTTGATTGGGTCAAAATAGATAGAACTAATCAAGAGCCGAAAGAATCAGTTCATTCATTTTATGAAAGGTTACTGTTAGTTTTCAAACAATACAGTGGCTACGAGAAGCTGGATGAAAAGGATATGAGTCATTTCATCTATAGATTTGTTTATGGTCTCAGGCCAGAGGTTGGAGAAATGATCAGAAATAACATTGTAGGTTGGCAATCACTTTCAGTTGATGACATTTTAAGAAAAGCTAAATACTGCAGTGATGAGTTAGGTGAAACAGAAAAAGCTTAAGGAGAAAGCAATGTGGGCTCAAGTGAAAGTGGCCGAGCAACAAATTGCTAGTCTTGGAAATAAAAATACTAATTTTGTTCAGACTCAAAATTCAAATCAAGGTCAAGGAAAATTTAAATTTAATATTAACAGAAAATTTAATCCTAAAGTTGAGGAATTAAAACAGAAATTACCTTGTTTCAATTGTGGAGAAATTGGACATTGGAGAGACGAGTGTAAGAAACCACCTAGAAATTTAAAGAGTCCATTGTTAAATCCACAGATGCAGAGTGATGTTGATCTGCAGCGACAGCTACAGTTGCAACAAAATCTAAATGAATTGAGTCTTCAGCGACAGCTGCAAAACCAATTGAATCACCAGCAAAATCAAATTCCGCAACCTCCTTTCCCTAATTGTGGGGGAAGTCAAAAATATAATCCAAATGTGGGATTTCAAGGAGATGATCAGGTAATAAGAAATCATAGGCAAATTGTGCAAAATGCTTCTGGACAGTTTTTGCTAACTGAACAACGAGAAAGTGATTCTGACGATTACTTCTGACGGTGCCCGAGAGAGGGGGAAGAGTGTGTTATTGGAGCCACTCTTGAGGTTGACCAGTCCGGTCCATTTGTAAATGGGAAAGTTAATGATGTAGACATCACTTTCTTAGTGGACACTGGTGCTACCCATTCTACTGTTAGATCAGTGGAAATTGAAAACCTACCTCTCTCTGGGGAAACCATCCAAGTAGTCGGTGTAAGTAATCAGCAAATCAGAACGGATCTAACTGATCCAGTACCAGTTGAAATTGGAAATTTCAAAGATAAACATAGATTTGTGGTTTGTAACAGCAGTCCTGTGAATTTGTTGGGGAGGGATATATTGTGCAAAATGAATTGTAGAATATATTGTTCTCCTGAGGGAGTTGAACTACAAACAATGGAGGAAGATGGTTTGTATCGAATGACTATGATGTTGGTAGAAACAGAAGAATCAAAATTGTTTCCTACTTTTGAAAAGCATAATTTACCAGAAGAGCTTAAAGAAACAGTAAAAGCTGAAATTTGGGATTTGACTGGAAATGAGATGGGTCTGATGAAACATGTCGATCCAGTCAAAATATCTTTAAAGCAGGGAATAGAATTTCCAAATATCCCTCAGTATAAGATGAAAGCAGAGACAGTTGAAGGTGTTATTCCTGTGATTGAAAAATTTATTAAACAAGGTGTTTTAAAAGAAATTGAGAGTAGTCCTTGTAATTCACCGATTATGGGAATCAAGAAATCAAATGGAACTTATAGGATTGTTCAGGATTTGAGGAAAATTAATCAGATTGTTATTCCATGTTGTCCTGTGGTTCCAAATCCTGCAGTTATTTTGTACCAGATTCCACATGATGCAGAATGGTATACTGTTATTGATCTCTGCAATGCGTTCTTTACTGTACCATTGCATCCTGAAAGTCAAGACATTTTCGCTTTTAGATTCCAGAGTAGGACCCTCGCATGGTGTAGAATTCCTCAAGGGTATACAGAGAGTCCTTCTATCTTTAATGAGCTGTTAAAGCGATCTTTGGAAGATCTAGATTTACCTGGCAGATCAACGTTGGTGCAGTATATTGACGATTTGTTGATAGCTGCTAAAACGAGAGAAAATTGTGTGACAGACACAATTATACTGCTAAATCATCTAGCAGATGAGGGACACAAGGTGTCTCCAGCTAAGTTACAGTTTTGTAAACAGGAGGTAAAATATCTTGGTCACAGAATTGCAAAGGGAAAGAGACAAGTGACAGTTGAGAGAATTAAAATGATTCAAGCAATGCAACCTCCAAGAACACAAAGACAAGTCAGAATGTTTCTAGGAATGGTTGGTTACTGTCGACAATGGATAAGTGGATTTTCGGTAATTGCAAAACCACTACAGAGATTGACAAAATCAGATGTAAAAGACCCAATTGTTTTAAATGAGGCTGAATTTGAGTCTTTTGAAAATCTAAAAAGAAGCTTGTGTGAAGCTCCAGCTTTAGGCATGCCAAATTATGAAAAAGGATTTGAATTATATTGCAGTGAGAGAGAGGAATGTGCTTTGTCTGTGTTAATACAAAGACATGGGAATTTAAAGAAGCCCATTGCATATTTCTCCGCAGTTCTTGATCCAGTTGCTAAAGCTTTACCAGGTTGTTTAAAAGCAGTTGCTGCGACAAGTATCAGTCTTGAACAAAGTGAAGGAATCATAATGGGATTTCCTGTGAAAGTTTTCGTTCCTCATTCAGTTGAAATATTACTGACAAGAGGTAAAACTCAGCATTTAACTAGCAGTAGGTTGACTAAATATGAGAAAATTATTCTGGGAGCAGATAATGTTTCTATTGCAAGATGCGTGAATCTTAATCCTTCCACATTGTTACCTGATTCTGAAATTATTGATGAAAATGATGTGGAACATGAGTGATTGGATGTCATGGAATATTGCACCAAGCCTAGGCAGGACATTAAAGATGTTCCTTTGCCTGAATCAGATTTTGTTTATTTTGTAGATGGTTCTTGTTTGAGGTCCGAAGGAGGTGTTTTAAAGGCAGCTTATTCAGTTTGTACAGTTGCTGATGTTGAAGAGGCATCATGTCTTGAAGGAATTCGTTCAGCACAAGTGGCTGAATTAATTGCTTTAATTCGTGCCTGTGAAATTTCAAAGGATTTGAGAGTTACCATAATAACTGACAGCCAGTATGGGTACGGAGTTGTGCATGATTATGGACAGCTTTGGTCTCAGAGGGGCTATTTAACTTCAGCAGGGTCCCCAATTAAAAATGCAGTGTTTATTAAGAGATTAATTGACGCTATACAATTACCTAAGGAGATCGCTGTGGTTAAGTGTGCAGCACATACAAAAGGTGTGGATTTTATCTCTAAAGGCAATGCTTATGCAGATGAAACTGCAAAGTATTGTGCCAAAAATTGTCGTGCATACAATCGGGAAAAAAGCAAAGAATGTGATTCAAATTCATTGATGCTAACATCAGTAGTGGAAACATGGCAGGAAATCAGGGATTTGCAAAATGAAGCTGATGATGAGTAAAAAGATTTGTGGTTAAGAGCAGAATGTAGACCACGTGATGAGGATGGAGTATGGACTTACAAAGATGGTAGAGTAGTTTTACCAAATTGTTTGATTGCTGACATGGCCAGATTATATCATGGTCCTGGCCATATTGGAAGAGATTCCATGATCAGACTTTTTAAAGAGACTTGGTTTAATACCAAGTTTAGAACTATTGCTGAATCTTTTTGTCAGAGGTGTTTATCTTGCCAGCAAATGAACCCAAACAGAAAGTCAATTGTGGGTACAGGAATTATTGGTCGAGAGGGTGGTCCTTTCACCAGATTGCAAATGGATTTCATTGAGATGCCCTTACACAACTGTTTGAAATATGTTCTTGTGATTGTTTGTTTATTTTCAAGATGGGTAGAAGCTTTTCCTACTCGACATTGTGATTCGATTACAGTCGCAAAACTGTTACTTAGAGAAATCATTCCAAGGTACGGTTTTCCTGTCACTATTGAAAGTGATGGAGGGAGCCATTTTGATAACAAACTTATGAAATTGATTTGTGAAGCATTAAATATTGAGCAGAAAATACACTGTGCATACAGACCAGAGGCATCTGGAGTTGTTGAGCAAATTAATGGAACAATTAAGAACAGAATTGGAAAAATGTGTCTAGATACAGGTGTAAAGTGGACTGATGCTCTTCCACTAGTTCTAATGTCATTAAGGAGTACACCTGATAAGAAGACAGGTCTGAGTCCTCATGAGATTTTAATGGGCAGGGTCATGAGGCAAGCTTTTGTTCCAGTTGGCAAATTGTTGAGCATTAATGACAGTGCTATTTTAGAATATTGCAAGAGACTGTCTGACGTAGTGACTTCTGTGTCTAATCAGGTGGGAACTGAAGCACAATCTGATGAAAAAGTACAGACTCATGATTTGAAACATGGAGATTGGGTCAGGACAAAAGTTCATCGAAGAAGAAATTGTTTGGTCCCTAGGTGGCAGAAGCCTAGGCAGATAATTCTAGTCACTACAAATGCAGTAAAATGTAAAGCATTGAAGAGGTGGATACATCCCAGCCACACTATTCCAATTCCTACTCCTGAAAACTCTGATGAAGAGAGTGATTCTACAGATGATTCTGATTCCGAAATAGAAGGTGAAATAAATCCAGATTCTGAAGATCGACAGGGAGGTCGACATCTGGAAAATATGCAAGTGAATAAAGACTTGAATAAAGAAGATTTGGGAATCATCGAAATAGACTCTGAAAGCGATGAAGATCTGATTAAAAGAAATTCAGCAGAAGAGTCTGTCAAGAAAGTGAATGGAGTAGAGACTATTGAAAAATTTGAAGAAAGAGAAGCTGAATCAATTGAAATTTATGACCAGGAGAGTATTGAAAAGCAGAAGATAAGCTCTGGAAGAGGGAACAAGAAACCAGAAACTGGGAAGTTGAAGGTAATTGAAGAGGAGGAGGAGAACGAATTACCAAGTACCAGTGATGGAAGACAGAGTATAGTTCCTAACGGAGTGAAACTGCTGAGTAGAAAAGGTCCTGTGTCAAGAATCGAAATTTCTGATAGTGACTCTGGAGAAAGTGATGTGAATGATGAAGATGGAAAAGTAAAGAAAAGATCTTGGAAGTCAGAAACAAATGTTTCAGAACCGAAAAGAAAGATCTTGAAAAAAGGTGATTTGTGGCCAAGCGGAAGTGGAAAATTAAGAGTCAGGCTAATTAAAAATTCGAAAGAGCAAGTGGATGAAATCACTAGTCAAAAGGAGCCTGAAAAGAAAGCTGAGAAAGGGAGGAAAATAGAAGTAGTTTCTAGAAAAACTAAAAGAGTTGTGAAGCCAAATCAGAAATATAGATCTCCTGAATGGACCTATCTGATAATTCCTCCTGTTATTGAGATTAATAGCAGTAGCCAGGAAGAGGAAATTGAAGAAATTAGTGACAATGATTGAAGTATTGATTTATTAAAATTGGGATTTTTCTTTTTATTATTTGGCAAAAGGCCGAAGAAATCTTGTTAGGTGACACAAGGTCGAAGAAAACTTGTTTAGCTGTGTAATTGTTTGTGACATAAGGTCGAAGATACATTGTTAGGGCTAAGTTAAAAAAAAAAAAAAATTCTTTTAAAAAGGGGGGTGTACAATTTAGAAAATTAATATTTTAAAATAATTTTGTTTCTTTTTATCTTCTAAAAAAAAAAAATGCCTTACGTTATGGAACGGAGTACTTCAAAGTGTTCTATATTCAAGAGATGCTGTAAGATGACTCTGGTATGTGTGCTCGTGTTAATTCTGCTCTGGTTAGTACTAGCTGTTGTTATTCCTTTTGAAATCAACAAAAATTTACACAAGGTCAATATGACAAGCAAAGCTTCAATTAGTCAAAACAAACATAGTGCAACAAGCAAAGTTATTGATCACAAACCTGAAATTCATCAGGACAAATCTATTAGTGATTTTTCAAGCAATACATTTGCAAGGCTTTTAGGAGAATATGTAAAAGTAATGGACGCTAAAGATTGCTACGTTTGTGTAAAATTACCTGCTTCTGTTTCTGAGGGAGTAACATATAATATGCTTCCTCTTACATATGGTATAACATGTAGTGTGTTAGCTAGTTTGTTCTATCAAACTGGAGGTTTAGAATACTATTATTCAAATTTTGACGAAATTTTTGCGAATTAAAAAATTGAGAGTGTTTTGAATAAATATAACAATGCTAAACAGATGAGGGAATTTTTCTTAGTAACTAACGAACTCACTTATGAGTATGCTTACAAGAATAATCTAACCTGTAAACTAAGTACTGAAGGCAAGAATTTCCTGAACCTTGTTGAGGAGAGAAGAGCAATTTATAAAAGAAACAAATTAGTTAAGCAGACTAAATCTAGGTTCTGGCAAAAAGAAGATGAGAAGCTTAATGGAAAGACTTTTAATAATGTTGCAATTCACATAGATAAACCAGTTAATGGTAAGCTGTGTATTAGAAGAGATAATACGCTTTTTGATCATTATTTTGTGGGTGCTAGTAATTGTGAAGACACTTATCAGATTATGGGTGGTTGGGGATTCAAAGGTGGCAAGGATCCAATTTTTCCTGGGATTTACTTTATTTGTGGTGACAAAGCTTATTATAATCTCCCAGACCACTGGTATGGGACTTGTTTTGTTGGAATTGTTTTTCCAAAAATATTCCATGTTGACAGAAATTCAGAAGGATTGTTCAAAATTAATAATCATGAAAATAGATATAGAAGAGAAAGTTTCACAGAAATTTTAGGAGATATTTTTGAAGCAGTGATACCCATAGTGGGTATAACATTGAATGCAGGGAAAATTAGAAAATTATCCACAATTGTTGATAGATTGTCCACTGATACAGCAGATGGTTTTCAATTAGTGAATGTTGAAGTTATTGCAATTAGAACTATGGAGATGCAAGATCGCCTTGCATTGGATATATTACTAGCAAAAGAGGGAGGAGTTTGTGGCATTCTACATGTACAACATTGTTGTACCTACATTCCGGATGAAAGTAAGAATATTGATATGTATATTAAGAATATTACAGAAATACATTCAGAGATAGTTCCATTAGAAGAGGATGATTTCTCAGAGCGTCTTACAAAAAGGTTTCAAGCTATAAAAACATGGTTTCAAGAAATAGGTGGTTCAGTTCTTGGCAAGATTTTAACACCTTTGATTGTGATTATATTTATAATAGTTCTATCGAAGATTGGTTGTTTATTACATAAGAGAAAGAAGCAACTGAAGGAAAAGAAGAGAATTTATAAAATAAAAAAGGAAGAAGAAAATGAAATAGAATTACAAGAATTACATAGGGCTCGTTATGATAATTGTAGAGATTTTGCAGAAACAAATTTTTAGAATACTAATCAAAGTGAATTTGAATCATTTTCTATTTTAGTTAAAATTTTCTAAATTTTGGGTGTGGTGTGGTGATTTGTTAATCACCAGATGAGGGAGTTGATGGAGCGAGATAGAGAATAACTTTTTATTCCAACTCGTGAAGTTATACTTCCATAAAATAAAATAATCCTATTAATGATTTGTGATGTATTCGTACTAAATCAACTTAGATTAAATTTTTACACGTGGGAAAACTAACACATGTGCTCATAAATGTGCAAATCTGTTGCATCTTTTTGTTCGTGAAAAATAATAAAATAATTTTGTCGTTCTGTCATGTCATGACTAACTGCAGCTGAATTTAAAAGTGGCATGTGCTTATTTTGCTTTCCTTGTCTATGTGATGTCATTCTACTCTCTAAAGGTGCATAAAGAATTTCATGGATAAATGAAGACTGGTAGATATAAAATGCTGCTTTATGTGTTTGCTTTGTGCTAGGATATATTATATTAACGGGTGGGTTAAATGATTAGCAAACAAAGGGTGGAAACAGAATGAATAATATTTCTTTCATTAATTATTTTCTTGTGTTTGTTTATACATTAGAGAAATTAAGTTGACTGCTTTGGGCCTAGTTCACTCGAGTTTACTAAAAAGATGAATTTAATTTCTGCACGAAGCCTGAGATGTCCTTTCTAAAGTTTTCCATCGAAGTAACATTTGTTGAACTACGATGAGGCTCTGACATCATTCTGGTCGGACGTGGCCAAGGCCAGGAACTGGCAGAAAGAACATTTGATTACTTGGCATCCGAGGAAGTGAAATGAAACTAGGGAAAAACTATGGCAAAATTGTTGCAAGCGAAGGAAGTCTCGGATCACGTACAGTAGAGACAATGGAGTCTAAGAAAGTGACAGAACTGATGTTTTGAAATATGGGGTGACATGTCACTTGTCACTCATGAGCCAATGGGACATCGACTTTTGCGGAAAGTTTTACTTTTACTTAGATTAGCTTAGCGCAGAAAGGTATAAAGATCCATGCCTCGTGGATGGGTCACGCTGCTGCTTTCTAACCTTTGGATGAGGGTGTCGTGCTGTCGGACTTTGCTTGGAGCACGTAAGAAACCCAAAAGACTTTACTTTATTTCCATTTATTTAGCTTATTTAGGGACTTAGGTTCTAGAAAAATGCTAAACTTATAATTCTTTGCAAATAATCTGAAATCTATATGATGCTTACAAATATGCTTATGACAATTCTAATAAAATGCTTAAATAAAACTATATTCTTATAATTCAAATAAATAACTAATAAATCTTACTTTTGAAAACAAGCTGGTCTTGTCATTTCAGGAGTGCAGGTTATCATTAGTTAGATGCCATCGCCAATGGTGGCCTATTAAATAGTTAGGATTTGTTTAAATAATGTCAATTTCTACTGCGGATGTGTATAAATGTATATAAGTTGTATATAAGTTTAATTAGGCCACATGATTCAGTAGGTCAAAATATGTCAGGTTTTGTTAATGGGTCCATATTTTTAAGTAGTGATTTTTAGAGTGTGTGGTGAAGTTAGGTAGCGTAGTTTATGACATATTTTCTATAGGCCGCTGGATCACTGGTTGCCCTTGAGCCCACCCAAAAGGGCTGACTTGGGGTGGCCTCAAACTTCCTTGGCTTCATGAAGCGGAGCCATGTGATCGAATCGATCTGATCCCACCCAAACGTGGTTCTAGTGGCCTTAATATGCCTCAATTATTTGTCATAGTCCATCCAACTTGGTGCTCCCAAGTTCATCATGTGCACAAACGATCCTATTGTAGAAGCACGCCAATTGTGCCCCCACGTTCAGAAATCGTTCTGCCACGATTAGCTGGAAAATTGAGAAACCATTGACCCAATTCATCATTGTCTCCTCAACCCTTTTCTTGTAAGACCAATGCCCATATTCCCTAGAATTTGAGCACTCCTTGCGCTGTTTGCTCTCTTCTCATTCAGACACATCTGCTATTAACTCACACATGTCTCCATATTTGCCTTTCCAGATCTTTTCCTTCACATCTGTAGGCATATGTCTGACTAACTGGGCGTGCTTAAAATGCACATCCCCCAAACCAATGCTTGGCAACAGTGCCAACATACCTTCTAGTGTTTTCTCTGTGGGGAGGGGTAGTGCCCGAGCCGCCGCTGGTATTATTTGCGCCACACTGCCTACTTGTAAAGTACCAGCCACCACTGCTACTGACCCCTGAGCTCACAGACTAGCTGGGGCAGCACCATCAGCTACCCCTACAGGCGCACCTATAACTCCCACTTGCCCCCCTACACAATCCAGACGGGCCATAGGTATCCTGGCCCTTTCAGCTTGGTCGCTCTCCGCTACACCTGGTAAGGCACCCCCCATTAATGGTGCAGACAACAACCCTACCTTTGAAAGCCACTGACGCAATTTGCTAACAACTCTGGCGGTCTCACACTGTCTGCTGCCGTGACCCCAATTACCATGCACATATTACCGTTCTGAACAATTCTGTTGTTCACATCAGGCACTATCAATGCAGGACAGCTCTCTTGACCTTCACCACCACTTACATTACCCAATGGCACAACTTCAGGGGTGACCCGCGGTCCTTGTACCCTTTCATTACTTGCCCTTTGACCCCTACCCTGCTTCTTCACTGGTGGGAATCCGGCCCGTGGCTCAAACCCTGGCCTTCTTGGCTTCTCTACTGGAGCTCCTGGCTCTAATGGCTGCCCCCTTGTGAGCCCTGTGGATGAAAGAGCGCAACTATCTTGTCCATAGCATCCATCCAGCACTCCATACTGTGCATCATTGCCTCTATATCAACATCAGGCCGAGCACGCTTGGTGCCCTTCCTGGCTTTACCTGGCATCCTTGCAGAGCCAAATAAAAAATCCTTTTGACCCGTAGCAACCTTAGCGCCTTACTAGTACAAAATATCCTGCAATAAAACATTGTTAGATAAACCTACCAGGCAAATCCACTTTCTAAGAAAAATTAAAAAGCTCTATATGCCCCTACTTAATTGCAAAGCCAACCAAAGTGCCTAACAAACTCATACCTGTAAGCCACTTTCAATAGTCTGCCCAATGCATAACCACTGATATCAAGTTCTAAGCACTGCACTTGGACTCAGGCTATTTGATCAGAGCGGAGCTTTTCAATCAAGCAACCGCTTAACACCTCAGTTTTAGCTATAGAGGTAATGGGCTGTGGACTTCCCCCCTAAGCCGTCACCTACCCAGCTGGACTTTGGGCAGACTCGCCTTCGTCTCTCCATCCTATTCTCCCTGTACCCCTTTACCACACCCACCTTACCCTTCTAAGCTCCATTTTTTTCGTCTCCTAAGAACTGAAAAATAATTCAATGCAACATCGGGGTTAGTAAGCGCTATATAAATACAATTACAATTGAGCGTAGGATAACAAGAAAAAGGCATGAGGTGGAATAAAAATTAGACAGCATAGCAGGGCCGGACAGGCTACCGGGCATTTTGGTGTACTGCCAAGCTGGGGGCTGCTTTCATTGATGGGGACCTGCGTGTGCTTAAACTCATTTGTTTTGCTTTGTTTATTTAGAAGCACACGCAGGTCCCCATCAACGAATCAGCCCCCAGCTTGGCAGCACACCAAAACGCCTGGTAGCCAGTCCGGCCCTGCAGCCTTGGTAGTTTGCAATGCTGGCATTCGGCAATGTAACACCTATGCTGCTCATAAAAAATTTGGATTTCACACATATGTTATATTAAGGCCTGCATAGAAACAACAGACCATAACTTCAGACATCAGGTCACCTTAAATAGGACCCGCTTCAAAGTCTGGGTCCCTGGCGTAACATAAGCCCCCGTGGTGCAGGGGGGAGGGCCGAGCTCAGGCCCCCCTAAGCAAAAGTAGTAGTTGGTGGCCAGAGAGGAGGCCCCCTCAAGTTTCCTTACTCCTCTGGCACCACAGTGCTATAATACCTTTGGACGTAATGTGACACAGGGTAAAAAGACAAATCTTTAAAGAATGGAGTCAAATAAAATGCAGACATGCGTAGTGGTTCTCAAAAGAAAAGATAAAACCACAATCTACTATCATTTTTTCTCCTCGAAGGACTGATTTTACCTAACTGAAACTTGGCACTTCCCGATGGTGCGTCAGATGTACTTTTTATATCAGTACTAGGCAGAAATGATTATTTCAGCTGCGTTCACTTCGATTTTTTTTAAAAACGCTGCAGCATGTAAACGCAATGAAGCTGTGGGACTGAAAGCTTGTGCGTGTTTTGCTTCTCTGACAGGAAGTCGGGCCTCCTCGAGTTACATCAGCAGCCAGTGCTGGGCCAGGCCTGAGTCACGCGCCGACTCTAATCTCTCCTCAGACGCAGCCATGCGTCAAGCGTGTTACGGCATCGACCACCTGGGGACGGTTTACGGGGGCTTTTGATATTCCGCCAGAATGTCTTTTACACGCCACGCTTTCCACACTGTATACTAAACACTTTGAAAGAAGTTTCCACCACGTGCTTTACTCGCAGTAAAGCCTGTAATTAGGCGCTAATTAAGGGAACATCGGAAATGGCATTTCCAGTTTACTTTGGTTCTGGCCAAAAAAGAGTGTGTGTGTGTGTGTGTGTGTGGGGAGGGGGGGGGGGGGGGGGAGTGCGGCGTGCTTATGAATAGCGCGGGAACATTTCATTTCCAAGTACTTTCCCAGTACATGTTTCAACAGGGGAGGGGGAAAAAAACTGCCCCAATATGTGTGGGTTAATGCAAGCCCTTTTGCTCGGTCCCTCCCTACAAAGGTGGCGAATATTTGAATGGCGTGTCAAAGTCACTTGTGCACTTACCATTCTGCAGAGTGTGAATGGAACCTGGCAGAATGTTCATTATGACCTCATTTAGTAACAATATCATAATTTTATAAGCTAAATCTATTTTAGGCTGCCATTTTTGGGCCATCATTTAGGGTTTCGTTAAAAATCTGGTTTAAGACTTTAAAGTTGTTGGGCGCTAGGCCCACATACTTCAAAACAACACACACAGACACAGTAGTGGGGTGCTGGTAACTGGCCACGAGCACGTGCACCCGGGCCCGTTTATTAGCCGGGTCACGTCACTCGTGACGCCGGTGGTGGATGGGTGTGGGGTGTGTGTGCCCACTCGCATAGGGGGAGTGGTTATTAAGCCAGTGCCTGGCGAGACACTAGAACGTGTCTCGCAGGACACTACAAGCACCTCGTGAAGCAATTTCAGGTTACGTTACCCCACGATTTTCCATTTTTGAAATAAGAGGGGAAAATTATTTAGCTTCCATTATTGTGCCCCTTTTCACTTCATTTGTACCTCCAGCTGGGAGTAATACAAAGTGCAAAAACTAAGTGAGAGCAAATTGTAGTTAACTTAAAATACATGCATGTGTAAATATGGGTGCAAAATGTGGTAGAATAGGGAGAAGTTGTGAAGCTATGCCACAATTGGCAATTTGGTCAATGTATGTTTTTGTGTATGAAAATGTCATGATGATTTTCTTTCTTCTCTTCTCTTCAGCCTGCTTTTCTTTCTTCTCTTCTCTTCAGCCTGCTTTTCTTTCTTCTCTTCTCTTCAGCCTGCTCTCTTATTTCCTCTTTCACTCATGTATAAGCCTCGTCCATGTATGTAAATTTATATTTTTCTATATACAATAAAGAATTTCGGAAAAAAAAAAAAAAAAAGAAAATGTCATGATGAAAATATAATATAATTTCCTTATAGGGAGCAGAAACACTTAAACCAAGATTATGTGCAGGGCCTAAGATACAGACATGCTTTATTTTTAGCTTTATGGATGGGGGAAGCAGGTTTAAAGTCCAAACTGATTGGTAACTCACACCTACACAATTTTGATCTCTTACAGTATTTCCTTTACACAACTTGCTACCCAGATAAACCTTACCTCAAGTCCTACCTACCCAACATAGGCCCAGATGCATCAAGCTAAAATCCGCCCGCAGAATCTGCCCCTTTGCGACCGGTATTTTTGCATTTGGGATGCATCATCCCAAATGCAAAAATCGCAATAGAGGAATAATTGCTATTGCATTTAAGGAATCTCAAATTGAGATTCCTTAAATGCAATGCATTAAAGTAAAAAAAAAAATAGCGATTTCGCTAATAGGGGGCGCAAATTACCATGCAGATTTCAGGGGTCCAACAGGGTGTCCTTTTTACACCCTGGCACCCTTGAAATTGCAATGTCAATTTGCGATTCTCTAATTGAGAATCGCAAATTGAGATTGTCTTCCCATTCATTCCTATGGGCCTCTAGGCCCATAGGAATGAATGGGGAGGTATTCCGTAATTGCGAGTCGCAAATTGCGAGTCGCAATTAAGGAATTTTAAGAAATCGCTATTTTTTAAGCGAGTTCTTCATGCATGGCATTTTGCTATTTCTTATTAGCGAATCCTTATTTTTCGCTAATAAGGAATAGCAAAATGGATGCTTGATGCATAATAATAATAATAATCCACATTTGTATAGCGCACAATCACCCGTTAGGGTCTCTAGGCGCTGGGGGCCGTCGGGAAGATTAAGCAAGCTATTGCCCAGAGTCGCATGGTGCTGGGCTAACCTGCCGCCGGAGCCGGGGATCGAACCCTGATCCCCAAATTCCAGCGTCAGTCGCCCTGGCCGCGGCGCCACACCTCGGTTGGTCAACAGGAGTCCACATGACAAATTAGACTAACCTGGGAGGCCTCCCTGGGCTTGACGGGGAGCTTGATGATGAAACATATGAAGGTTAGGATTCATCATCCCATAAGAACAATCAGCCCACTTTACATCTGAGATTGTAGTTTGAACCTCACACTGGCAGATCATTTTTAGGGGCCAGCAGGTAGAAACCCTTGAGCGAGCGCCCTGTCATCTAAAGAGCTGTCAAGTTGCCCCTGAATTTCTCTTTCAGGCCCTCTTTGTGGGGCATGTCAAATGGCGATCCAGGCCATGGAAAACAAGCATTGGCCTTGATGCGCACACCCTGTGTGTCAC
Organism: Lissotriton helveticus; assembly: GCF_964261635.1. Taxonomy (NCBI): domain Eukaryota; kingdom Metazoa; phylum Chordata; class Amphibia; order Caudata; family Salamandridae; genus Lissotriton; species Lissotriton helveticus. The sequence continues at coordinate 377,624,893 of NC_136060.1, forward strand.
TGCCATTGTATTTTTGTTTTGCTGGGTTTGTTTCGGAGTAACAAAAACTGGTTTCGACTGAAGCCAAAAACACATGGCACCTGCTCGGTAGTCTGTTGTGCTTTCAGTGCATTGGCTGAACGGATGGAGGTACTGAAGGCTCAGATATCATTGCCAGATAGGCGACAGTCTCTATTAGTGATCGGTTGGCATTAGTCTTGCTTCATTAATAGTTATATTTTGAGAAGTCTGGTATGTGCATATGAATTTTTTACATGAGAGAAATGCGCTTGTATTTTGTCAGATTGATGGTAAAATAAGGGACGTCCGTTTACATTAGTCATTAATATTTAAATGAACAACCTTTATCAAGAACCTATTTGGTGTTGTTTTCAATGGAACTTTTGCTGACAACTTGCTTACGGTAAGATTAAATGAATAAGTGAGGGTTTCAAACTGCAATCACTTTTTATAGGAATCCCAGTAAATTGCATATGAGACATCCCAGAGAAGAAGCTGGCAGGTTTTATAGAATCTAATGACCTTTGCCACCCTGTTTGTTATTTCAGTCATCACGCGGCACACCTCATGGCGGAATGCCATGTGCCAAATGATCGACATACCTACAGAATCACACATGAATCCAAAATGGAGCAGATGAAATCAAGCACACAGGCCGTTAATGGGCAAGGCATTGAAATCAGGGACTGTACCCAAAATTCGAAGTTGATTGGTTACCTAGACCCGTACTCAGTAGGCTTGTGCACACCTTGTTATGTTAATACTCGAGTATCCTCTGGCAGTGGGTGAGTGGTCTGATGATCTGGGTATGCTGGGTCTAGCTGCTAATATTCCTGTTGTGATTCAGCGATTGGCCAAGCAGATGGAGGGATGTGTTCATCCATTGCCACCCTCAAGGGGCCCCTCATCTCGTCAAAAGTGTGCCCCTTTTAGCCCAAAATTCATGAATATCTGTAAGATATGGGAGATTAAAGGGCCCCTCTTTGCATTCTGCAGGGGGCCCCATAATTTTGCATTATGTCATTAACCCTTCCCCTAATGCTTCAGCAACGAAAAGTGTACATGAGTGGCTATGGTTGACATAGGGGGTCAAATCTGTGATTTCATTTTAGTGGATCAGTGTCCACAAGTCTGTCTGAGATAAAATGTTCTGTGTTAAACAGCAGGAATCTGGAAGTTGGACCAAAAGTACACATCTTGTTTCCACCCTAATGATTGCACCCTTGGGAAAGGCCCGAACTAGGAAGAGCTCAACCGACCATCCAAAGAGATAGACAGATGGACTCCAAACATACTTTTGTGTTGTAATTGAAAGGAAGTACATGACATCTAACTGGAATGAGTTGAATCTCATCTATGCTATACAGTACAATAAATTCAAAAACCTATACACACTTTCAGACTCTTCATTGTTGGTAATTCCAGTTTATCAGCTGCACATTTCATTACTGGATCCGTTTCACAGGACTTAGAACGAGTCAAATACTTTCATGCTGTTCGGAAGATAAGAATCTGAAAAAGTAAAGAGGCATTTTAATGCCAGCCTATTTGAAAAGCTTTGTGACATGCCAAGTCACACAAAAGGAATCTCAAAGTATAAAAGTCTTTTTGACCTGAGATATTTATTTAGATGTGAAGGTGCTGATGTGAACACGCACTGTAGCAAAGCAATTTATGTCTTGGATTTCTAGACATATGATGCAGAATTTTGATCTGTTTAAGCATTTAGGGGCAGATTTATGTCGGACTTGCGCCACGTTTACGCCGCCGTTGCGTGACGTAACGGCGGCATAATCGTGGCGCATCCCTGCGACCCATTTACAACGTGACGCATCTAGGCAGATGCTTTAAAAGCCAAAAAGTGGAGATAAAAATATAGCCCTATCAACAACAGGGTGCTAACATGCAAAATCGATGTTAGCACCCTTTTTCACTACGCTTCCCCAAAGTGGGCGATCCAGAGCACAATAATAGGAGAAATGTCGCTAAGCGACATTTCTCCTATTATCAAGCTTCACTCTAACCCTGTTAGAGACAAAAAAAAGCAGAGCTAACCACGGTTAGCGCTGCTTTTTTTATGTCTGCTAATTTTCAAATTTAGCCATGTAATCCAATGGGAGGTGGATTACATGGCTAAATCCACCATGGGCTATCAACAAGGATATCCCTATCCTTGTAGTTTTATCGCTGCATTACCAGCGATAACCTCCCAAAATTCCGCTATCGCTGGATTTTTTATCGCCTAGGCGGTTAGCGTTGTTAATAACGCGAGAACCAGGCGATATTATCCAGCGATTAGCGGGCGTTAAAAAATTAACGCTAAGCGCCCTTAGCGTTAATTTTCCCTGTTCCTTGTTAATATGCCCCTCTGTTACCTGGGAAGATAAAATCTGAACTCACATCGACAACATAAAAAAAACAACTATAGGGGCATATTATCAAGAAGGGCATTAAAATTATCGCCACTTTAGCAGCAGTTTCCTGACGCTAAAGCGGCGATAATTTTAACGCTGTTCTTGATAATATGCCCCATAGTGCTTCCAGTTCCCCACTCCAAGTAGATGACCTTCAACCTCCTTTTCCACATCCCTGAGACTAGCACCTACTAGGCATTTAATTTCCCGAATGTTTCTAACTTTTCTCTCACATTGTGTTTTTTGTGAGCACTTGTTCACAGCTGTCAGGTTTTGTAGTCATTTTCCCATGTTGCTTCTTCCCTGTACCGCACTTGTAAATATGTGACGCTCTCTGACGTTTTACCTAAAAAAACTAACATTGCACTACTGAACATTTGATCTTGTATTAATAGTCACACAATAAACTTCCTTGACCTCGGCCCCGCTGGACTCCGTGGCGCCTGTACTCTCCAAGCAGAATTTACTGTCATTTTACTGCACAAGGAAGTTCCCTCTCAGAGGTTTTGGTCCGTAAAATCGAATCCCCACTGCAATTTACAGTAAATCTTTTTTTCTTGTAACAATTTCCGCAGAACTCGTTTTTCTTTTTTTTGCTTTCACGGGAGGTATCCTGGTTTCCTGCACCTGTCTACACTCTGGAATACTTCGAAATCCGCCCCCACGTGTCTCAACACATGTCTGAATTTCCAGTTTCTTATCCTGGCATCCCGGGCCGAGCCGCACACTGTATCATCGAGAAATTCCCGATCCTCGCTGCTGAGCCCTGGAATCCCCGTTTCCTCACACGTGACGTCAGGGCGAGAATAACTGTCAGAGGAGGGAGTGAGTGTGAGGGGGCGAGAAGGAGCAGCGCTGGCCTGGCAGCAACTACGACGCTTTTGGAAATGCAAGAAATGAGGAGGGGGACAAAAGTAAGGGGGTTTTAACCCATCTTGTACCGAAGATTAGGAAAAACAGACCCGTCGGCATCAGAATTGCCCCGCCCTCTCGCAATTTAGAAAGCACCTGATGGATGGCTCACCTTATCCAAGAACATTTTCGTAGGACATGATAGGAATGAATCCCCCTCAGACAAGTCTCACTGGAAATGTTCATATACATACCAACATTTGCAGAGCAGAAAGAGATACAAAAATAATAATTATGGGACATATTTTGCCCATTGATTTGTATTGAACTATGAACATTTTCAGACTAACATATTTTCCCCATTGATTTGTATTGAACTGGGAACAATTTCAGGTGGGAGAATTAATTATTATTTTCCGATGGATCCCCACCGAAACCAGGAAGACGGTCACCCAGACACTCGTCACCAGCCGACTGGACTACGGAAAAACCCTCTACCCCGGAACCACAGCCAAACTACAGAAAAGACTCCAACGCATCCAGAACGCCTCCGCACGACTCATCCTGGACATCCCCCGACACAGCCACATCTCCGGACACCTGAGAGACCTGCACTGGCTCCCCGTCAGCAAGAGAATCACATTCCGACTCCTCACCCACGCACACAAGGCCCTCCACGACCTGGGCCCCAGGTACCTCAACAACCGCCTGACCTTCTACACTCCCACCCGCCAGCTACGATCGACCAGCCACGCCCTCGCCGCCATTCCACGCATCCGAAGAGCCACCATGGGAGGCAGATCCTTCTCCCACCTGGTAGCCAAGACTTGGAACTCCCTCCCCATCCACCTCCGTCTGACCCAAGACCACCTCTCCTTCAGGAAGCAACTGAAGACCTGGCTATTCGAGCAGTAGTGGACCCCCCTCCCCCAAGCGCCTTGAGACCCTCCGGGTGAGTAGCGCGCTATACAAATATCTTGATTGATTGATTGATTGATTGATTGCCAATTTTTGCTTTATAAACTGGTAGTCTGTCTCGGCCTGAATTGGGTCTGTGCCAACTTGGCATGTACTGTTCAGTAGTTTGTTACTCTCTAGCAAGACTACCCAGCACAATATATATAAACACCGCCACGTATGTACATGCACCTACAAACCGAAGAGGTACAGCATCATTAGCAACATCCAGATTCTTTTTTAACGCACCCCAGGCACGTTTGTCAAGATAGATCTTCTCACTGCCCAGATTTACGCACATTTGCTCAGGTTTTGTAGTGCAGACAATCCATTAGCAGAGTATGCAGTGAGATCTTAATTCTATAATTAGATTCTGGCACAGCACCGAAAGAAAAGGTAGAGTATGGCTGCAGTAGAAGGTTTGCATTCTCTCTTTCTCTCTCTCTCTCTCTCTCTCTTCTGCTTTATTATGCCTCTGTCTCTAGCAGCAAGACAGACACAGCACCTTATCTGGTCTGGAAATTATGCTGCTTCTTTCTAGTCTTGCGTGCCATCTCAAAAACCACCCTCTATATTTCTAAATGTGGCCCGAAGTTTGAATTATCCTTTTCCTTTTTTGCTTTCAAATGACCGTCTCCTTCCTTTTAATCCTCTGCACACCTCCTTTCTCTGTGCACAACTTTCTCAAAGTCACATGCATGTTTGCCTTAATCTTTAAGACTGTGTTTCAGAAAATTGCCAACACCTCATATCTAAGATCACAACTTCTTAGAAAGTCATATCCCTGCTTCCTAACAATACCAAATCCCCTCATGCTCATCCACTAAATAACCCACCAACTGTCTGCATGAACTCCTGTACCCCCTTCTAATGATCACATCTAAATTCTATGAATTTAATACACCACTAAGAAAATAGAATGAATGCATGGAATGATTTGCTTGAGGCACATGAAAAACCCCAATAACTAACAATAACCATTGACACTAGGTCCCAGAGTGGGGTGCTGCCCAGCGTAAAGCGCTAAATAAATGCAATTACAATACAGGACGATACAGAGTTGTTTTGCTCATCAGCATAGTTTCTGAGAGAGATCAACACCACAGCTGTTAATCAGAACTCTGTAGTTTCTGTGGGTTGATGGTGCAGGGTGTCCAGTGTTCACTCCCCTGGGTGTTCGGTACATGGCTGTGTGCCTTTCTGAATCTAAGCCACTGAGAAATGGCCAACTCTTTCTCCCTGCTCCCTCAGCTCACAAACTTCTGGAACATCTGGCCTTGCTGAAGGTTCTCTGTGGAGCACTGGGGATGAGCAAATATATATGGGAGATCTGGGAGGTGGGAGGAGGGGAATATGGGGAGCAAAACTACAGCTGGCTAGGGCGGATAGCAGGAAACCCTGCTGCATGCCTCCACCATCATGCGCTCAATGAATGGAGGAAATAAAGCCTTGGTACGCACCGCAGAGCCATTCGAAAGGAGGTCCATTTCCACATTCCTGGAGTGTGGCACCAGCCTACAGGCTCCATCCAGTACTGAATTGTGCTGCACAGGGCATTATCCCAACACACTCCATTGCCCTTGAAATGCAGGAAGCACTGCGGTATGACAACCTCCTCATCTTCTCTTGCCAAGAATGTTTGACTACAACTCCAAGATCCCAGAAGACTCATTTGCACAAAAAAGGATCCCCACACACCTGTGTGGAGCATACCATGGTTACCCAGAAATGGAAGCACCCTCAAACAGAGGAAAACAGTATGAAGCCTCCTCTAACCTACTGCTTCATGGCATATGCTTTTGTAAAATGAGTGCAATAAATTATCCCAGTATGGCGGTCACAAAGGAAATGTGAAATCAAAAATATATTTAACCTTAGTCAAACTCTTCCATTTGAATTAAACCACCAAAAATGATCTCCAATAACACCACAAAAAGTGAGCTTTCCTACAAAAGAGATACCACTTCGCTTAGGTCTGGGAAATGAAATACCAAAAACAAACCAACAATTTTGGAAAATAAACATTGTCAAAAAACACCTATGCTTTTCTAAATTTTATGGACAGACTGTGCACATGCTTTACGGTCCAGAGGGTTGGTCATATAGCAATCTATATTTATTAGTTCTTTTTCATTTTATAGAAGAACCTATCCTTGCATTTTATATAAAAAACAGTCCAAATAGCAAAAATATAATAGTGTATTCTTTCCGATCAAATTGATGCATCTGGGCCACTAGAATTAATGGTATTTTGCTGCTGTGGTGATTTCCATGTGATGATGGATTTGCCGCATTTGTCACGTAATCCATAATGTCCTGTATAATCTGTACATTTTGTATCTATCTTAAACGGATCAAAAGTTATTAAAAATGCAGCAACAAGGGGGAGGAGCTTCGCGCACAACCAAGATGGCCGCGTGAGCTTAGGGCTCCCGAGACCCTCGCAACCTCCCGCACTTATCCTGTCTTATATCCTATTTTTCGCCGATGTCTTCGTGAATACGAACCACGTGTGAGTCGAAATCTGCACTCTGTTTTTTAATCGGACCCCGGGAGCCGGAGTTACGTCGCCTTGAAGATTGCGGCCTATGCCTTCGTAATGCCCGGCTGTAGAGTGGCCATGCTAACCGAGCTGTAGTTGAACATTGGCCTGAGGGGATCGGCACGACTGGTCCGATTGGTTTCACTTTCGGTTTTGACTTCATAGTGATCAGTGACTGGAAACGAGCCTACCCCTGTGCCCACCGACAGCTGCCTGGTCACCCACGAATGTGATTCTGACAGTTTTTTGGCTGGATTTGGGAACTTTCGACTTGTGCCCTCTGGCTGGGGCTGTTTTCGCCCAAGGAGGCCAAGGGTCGTCATTTTCCGGCCTTATTTCATCTAATCACGCTGGCCCATCTCACCTAATGGCGGGGAAATCGGAGGGTGACAGGCTGAAACCTAAAAACACTCGGCGGGGTGGTTCAACTCAATCCAACAGTATGGATCGCTATACCCAGGTTAAGGGTTCTCCCGGTGGAGCTGGCATTAGGGAGCCGCCAACTTCGGCGATCGAACCGACCTTGCAAGATGTCATGGCCGCAATTGATGGAATCAAGTCCTCATTAGGGCAACAAATTGAGGCTCTCGCACTTAAACTTGACACTGTGGCCTATAATAGCCAGAATCCTCAATTTTCGAGACAGGGACACTGTCCTATAGGCCTCACGGATGGGTGGCCCTATAAAGTTCGAAAACACCACTGTCAGCTTCTACCCGGACTTCACCCAATCGGTCCAGAGGCAAAGACTTGGCTTCATGGGTGTGAAGAGACGATTGCGAGACATGGGCCTCAAATATGCCATGCTTTTTCCGGCCAAGTTGCGTATTGAACATAATGAGCGAACTTATTTCTTCGATCATCCGGAGGTGGTGGCAGACTGGCTTGACTCTTTATCGAATCAGCCTCCATCAGGGAACCAGACTGCTGGAGCGGAGGGAGGACCGACAGAACAGGAATAGGTGCCGGCAGAGGGTACCCTGGGGTCTCTTGCTGGCCTCGAACTGTGGTTCAATACTCCTGTCAATTGACTCGATATACATTCTGGGGGTTGTGGGGTCAGTAGCGGGTCTACTTCCTCCTCTGTGTTTCTTCTTGTAGCCTAGTTAGATGGGGGGGCGACAGGCACACTGCAAGTTTGGGTGGTTTTCTGGAACTACGCAGGGGTGCAGGGTGGGGGGTGTTTTAACGGGATGTTGCTGGGGGAGTTGGGGGGGTTTTGTTGGGGATTGTGTGTGTTTCTTTGCAAGGCAATGTATCCATGTCTAGTTTGAACGAGGTGCTGTATTCTGCCCGGGGTTGGATCCTCTTTCTTTTTCGGGATGGGGGGTAGAGGGCTGAACTTGATGAGTTGGAATGTAAATGGGCCTGGGGATGGGATAAAACGTAGTGTTGTGTTAAAACTGTTGAAGCGTCTCTCCCCGGATGTAGTCCTCCTTCAGGAGACGCACTTGATTGGCAAAACCTGTCGTGCTATGAACAGGAGGGGTTACCGATTGGCTGCGCATGCCGGGTTCTCCTCTGGCTCCAGAGGGGTGGGTATCCTGATCAAGACTTCTCTCCTACTTGAAATTGACTCCAGAGGGCGCTATGTTGCTCTTACGGGTAGGTGGGAGGGCCTATTTTCCTGGTTTCTGTGTATGTTCCCCCTGGCCTACAGCCGACTACTTTTGCGGACTTTGGGCAGGTTCTCCTAGCTCTTCCTGAGGGATCCCTGCTCATGGGTGGTGACTTAATGCGGTGGTTTCTGGTATGATGGATCGGCACCCACCCAGGGATCTGAGAAGTGCACAAAATTGGCTATCTGATTTCCTTGATACCTTGGGTCTGGTTGATTGTTGGAGAATGTTGCACCCAGCACAGCAGCAGTATACTTTCCATTCTGGTGCACACGGTAGCCTTTCCAGAATTGACTATGTATTGGTACCGGCGGCGCAGGCCCTCTCCGTCACCGAGGTTAAACATTTGGCCCGTGGTATTTCCGTTCACTCTCCTTTGTGGTTGCGGATGGAGCTGGGCTCTGAGACCGAGGGCCGGGTGGCCCCGATCAACCCCTGGTACCTCCGAAACCCCAAAACTCGGACAGCTTTAGTAAAATCCCTTGACCAGTATTTCTCGGAGAACGAGGGCTCAGTTTCCTCGGCCGTATCTCTTTGGGAGGCTTTTAAGACCGTCCTTAGGGGTCAGGCCCTGTCATTAATAGCGAGTGTTAAGAAACAGAAGGATGAGGAAGTGGTTAAGATCGAGACGGAGATAGCGGACTTGGAGCTTGATCTGGAATGGGGGGTAACCCGTGCTGCGCTGCATGTATTACGACTGAAGCAACTTGACTACAGGGCTTTGGTCACTGACGCAGCTAAGGCCATGAGTAGAGAGCAGCAGGGACGCCTATAAGATGTGGGGGATAAGGCTGGTAAATTAATTGCGTGGTTGGATAAGAAGGATAGAGCTAGTCGGGTGGTGCCTGTGATTGAGACGGCTCGTGGTGCTCGGGTTTCTGACCCTAAAGAGATCGTTCAGCAGTTTGCGGATCATTTCTAGGCGGTATACTCCTCTGTCTCGGATAGACCGGAGGAGGACTCACATCTTTTGTTACGGGATATATCCTTGCCGCGACTCTCTGATATTGATAGGGAACAAATGGACGCTGCAAACCCAGCTAATGGGGTGGCTTTAGCGATTCGCTCCCTGCGTTCGGGGAAAGTAATGGGTCCTATTTATTTATTTATTTATTTATACCATTTGTAGAGCGCACTAATACCAACCGGTGTCCTGGCGCTAAGATGGTAACTCCCTAAGTTTCCGGCCGCAGGACTAGTTCGAGAAGAGCCAAGTTTTCAGTTTCTTACGGAAGGCCAGAAGGTTAGCACTTTGCTTTAAAGCCAGAGGCAAGGCATTCCAAGCCACCCCTGCCCCTCTGGCAAAGCTTCGGCCCCCCCAGCGCACCTTCCTGATACGAGCAGTCTTGATCAGCCCCAGGTTAGCCGACCTTAGATGTCTTTCTGGCTTGTACCATTGGAACAGCTTCTGGAGAAACTTTAGGCCTATTCCATGGACTGCTTTATAAACAATGCAGAGGGACTTGAATCTGATCCGTTTCCGCACAGGGAGCCAGTGCAGTTTATCCAGCTCCCTGGAGACGGATGCAAATTTCGGCAGGCCGGCGATAAGACGCGCAGCCGCGTTTTGTAGAACCTGCAGCCTGTCAAGCAGCCCCTGATGAGCCTCCAGAAGCAGGCTGTTACAGTAATCAAGAAGGGAAAGCACAAGGGCTGACACCACCGTCCTTCTACTCCCAGCTGGTAGATAAGGGAGGATCTTCCTGATAATTTTCAAGGTCCAGTGGATGGATGAGGAAAGCGCCTTTACTTGGAGTTTATAGGAGAGTTGGTCGTCTATGATCACTCCTAAGTTCTTTACCTTTGTGGCAGGGGAAGGAGGGGATCCCATGTCTTCCGGCCACCACTCCGGACCCCATAGGTTGGTGTTTGACCCAAAAAGTAGCACCTCAGTTTTAGAGAAGTTCAACTTTAAACAGCTTTTCTCCATCCAGATGCTGACTGCCTTCATGCAATTCTGAAACCTGGCGGCCACGCCTAGGTTATTCCCGGGAAGCAATGATACCACAATCTGTGTATCATCGGCATACGATGTTAACTCGAACCCGTAGTATCGGATCACCGGGGCAAGAGAGGAGACATAAAGGTTGAATAATGTAGGGCTTAGGGAGGATCCCTGAGTGACCCCTCCTGGGAGTTTGAAAGGTTTAGACTCAAAATCTCCCATTGCCACCACCTGAACCCTATCTCTCAAAAAGGCTTTCAGGATGTTCAGTGCTCTCCCCTGAATCCCGCAGTCCTCTAAACGGTCCACCAACACTTTGTGGTGGACCGTATCAAAGGCTGCGGATAGGTCGAGGAGGATCAGCACCGCTTGGCCTCCTGCATCCAAAGCCTTCCTGACCTCCTCCGTGGATTTGAACAGGGCGGTCTCCGTACTGTGGCCTTCCCTGAACCCATGCTGAGCAGAGTCCAGGCCCTGTGATGAACGCAGAAAGGCACACAGCTGGAGGTTCATGGCTTTTTCAACTAATTTAGCAGGGAGTGGCAGCCTAGCAATGGGCCTATAGCTATTTGGATCAGTGATATCCAATGAGGGCTTCTTGAGCAGGGGAAAAATGGATGCCCGTTTCCAACATGTAGGAAAATCCCCAACGTCAAACATCAGGTTAAACAGCGTAGCCAGGGAGTCAGCGATTGGAAGGGCTGCCAACTTAGCTACTGATGCTGGGCAGGGGTCTAAGGGGGAGCCTGATTTGGTTGCGTACAGCAGGCTAAGAACGTCTGCCGAGCAAATTGGCTCAAACGCCACAAATTTCTTTTCCTGCGGGGTACTCGCTAGAGTTCTGTGTGGGCCAGCAAGTAGACTAGGAGTTACTTGCGGCTCAAGAGAGGTGAAGATAACTTTCACCTTATTGAGAAAGAACTCCGCTAGAGACTGACATAGCTCCAGACTAGGAGGAACGATCACTGGTTTAGGAGAGGCCAGGCCCGCAACTGTGTCGAAAAGCTCCCTAGACGAATTCTTTGCCTTCTCAATCCGATCGGTGAAATAGGCACTCTTCGCCTGCCTTATGAGATCTTTATACACCCTTTGGGAAGATTTCAGTTTGACCTTGTCTATCTCATTGTAATTGGAGCGCCAGATGGGTTCCAATTTCTTACAGACAACTTTGGCATCTCTGAAATCATCCGTGAACCATGGGGCTGATGGGGCCGCTCTCCGCGGGCGACACACTTTCGGCGGGGCTAAGGAGCAGCATGCCTGATCGATCCATTCCGTGTACCTAGCAGCTGCTCTGTTCACTTCAGTAGGCAAAACCGTCCGGAGGACACCAAAAGCTCCTCAAGAGCCTTACCATCAAGTTTTTTCCAAGGCCTGCAGGTCATAACGGTATTCTGACCCTGCGTTGAGTTATGCACTGGGGGGCAAGAGATATTAAACAACACTGCGGCGTGGTCTGACCAGGCCAGAGGATCGGACTTTACAAAATTTAGATCCGCGTTATTTGTAAAAATCCCATCTAGCGTGTGTCCAGCCAAGTGCGTCGCTCCTTTGACCAGCTGAGAAAGACCTGCCCCATGCATTGCGTCAGATAGTGTGTGCGTATCCGGATCAGAGGTACCCTCTAGGTGGAAATTAAAATCACCCATGGCTGTAAAAGAGTTAGTGCACAAAGCTTCCTCTAGGATATCGCTCATCTCTTCGAGAAATTGGGCCTTAGGCCCCGGGGGTCTATAGAGAAGACAGCCTTTGAAGGACTGATGGTTAGATAGTAGGAGCTTAAACCCCAAGGCTTCGCATGTTTTATACGCCTTAGGCTGAAAGGACCCTTGGATGGAGGCCTGATAGATGATAGCCAGGCCCCCTCCCCTTTTCCCTAGCCTATTCGAGACAAAGTTCAGGTAGTTGGGTGGAGTAGCTTTTACTAAATCAGGCCCTGAAGCTGCATCAGTCCAGGTCTCTGTAATAAAAGCAATCTGTATGTTCCTATCCTGAATCAACTCTGCACACTCCACACTGTGTTTTACCAGGGATCTTGCGTTGATCAGGAGACAGCTCATCTTATGTTCCCCTCGCTCCTCTTTCGCAGTGAAGGTCCTGCGAAGTGACCGGACCCGATCCCATATGAACACCGGGAGAGGAAGTAGACATAAAGTACACCAACGAGGACTTGTTAGGCCTTCCATGTCTGGCCTGAGTGTGGTGCAGCCCACTATATCCCAACCCGGATTTAAGTTCAGCAGTTGCTCTCGACTAAAAGCCCGTCTTGGCAGAGCTCCAGAGGGCGGTGGACCAAGGGTCGTGGCCCTAGGCGCGAATCCGGCGCGGACGGGCGCAGACGGGCTTGCCTTTGGCGCGCCTTTGGCGCGCCGCCGGCGTGGACGAGTCCCTGCCGCCATTTAAAGGAGAGAAGGAAGGGCAGGAGGCAGCGAAGCTAGACCGCCGACCTGGCCCACCCCCAAGATGGCGGATCCCTGTGCCCCTACCGCAGCAGCGCCCAATCGGCTGCGCGGGGGGTCAGGAGGGGTACGAAAACAAAACTGGGTCACCAAGGAACAAGGTAGACTAGCAGTGAGAAAGTGTTGTTAAAAATAGCAGCGACGCGCAATATTTCCAGCAGTTCGTCTGGATGCTTCTAAAACAATTTATTTTAAAAACTCAGTGCAAAAGACCTAGTCCCCCGGCTTTCCGCCTCAGGGGAAGTACCAGCAGTGCGCGGCGCTTACCAGCGCGTTTTTAAAGTCTCTGGGCGGGCGGGAGGCAGCGAAGCTAGACCGCCGACCTGGCCCACCCCCAAGATGGCGGATCCCTGTGCCCCTACCGCAGCAGCGCCCAATCGGCTGCGCGGGGGGTCAGGAGGTGTACGAAAACAAAACTGGGTCACCAAGGAACAAGGTAGACTAGCGGTGAGAAAGTGTTGTTAAAAATAGCAGCGACGCGCAAAATTTCCAGCAGTTCGTCTGGTTGCTCCTAAAACAATTTATTTTAAAAACTCAGTGCAAAGACCTAGTCCCCCGGCTTTCCGCCTCAGGGGAAGTACCTAACGGCCTACCTATTGAACTCTATAAGCTGAAACCTGCTAAAATTGCTCCCTATCTGCGAGATATGTTTTTGGAATCTCAGGAATGTGGCTCTCTCCCCCGTGATCAGCGGTTAGCGACCATTGTGGTGATTCACAAGGAGGGGAAGCCCAGAGACAAGTGTGCGTCATATCGTCCCATTTCCCTATTGAACGCCGAACCTAAGATTCTGGCAAAGGTCCTGGCTAATAGATTGATCACTATTATTGGTGAGCTGATACATCCGGATCAATCCGGTTTCATACCAAATAGGAACACCGCCCTAAATCTCCGGCGCCTGCATGGTGTTCTCGCGAGAGCATCGACGTTGCGTGAGCCGGTCATCTTGGCGTCATTGGATGCCACGATGGCCTTTGATACCTTTGAATTGTCATACTATGGGCCGCGTTGGCTAAGTTTGGGTTCGGGCCAGGTTTTATTGGCTGGGTTAGGTTGCTCTACGAGAACCCCCTCTCGCAAATTGTTGTTAATGGCCGCGTCTCAACTCCGTTTGGTCTTGAGAGGGGGACGCGTCAGGGCTGTCCTTTGTCGCCTCGATGAAGGGTATTCGATGGTCCTCTGAATTCGAAGATCATATCTCGCTTTATGCGGACGATATTTTATTGTATCTGACTTCGCCACGAAAATCTTTGATAGTATTATGCGATGTCTTGAACTCATTTGGTAGGAACTCAGGCCTCATTATTAATTGGACGAAATCCTATTTATACGTCCTTTCGGGCGACGTCCCTCTTCTCCCACGCAACTGTCCCATCCAGATTGCGCAGGGTTTACATACCTCGGTATTTATATTTCATTGGACCCTGCAGTTCGGTACGAGCGAAATCTCATTCCGCCTTTGTCTAGATTGAAGCAAGATGTTGCGGGTTGGCGTAAGCTTCCACTTTCACCGCTTGGTCGTGCTGCCCTTTTCAAAATGATGTCTTTACCTCGTTTTCTCTATGCTCTTCAGAATACTTTCGATATTGTTCCCGTTAGTTATTTTCGGGCAATTGAGGATCTTCAAAGGAAATTGATATGGGACGGTAGACCTCGTATCTCGCTCGCTAAGCTGACACTCCCGTGGTACGATGGGGGTATTTCTCTCCCGGATATAAAGCGATACTATTGGGCGTCCCAATTGGGAGCGATTAATCACGGCATGTATGGTCCCGACTTGAACCCCGCCTTCGCTATGGATAGGTGGCTTCTGCCTGGTGGCAACTATTATAGGGCACTATACTCTAAATCGGTGGTCAAAGCTTTATCGGGACCTACGAGGATTGCAGTTCGCCTGTGGCAGGACGCGACTAGCACGACGGGATGGACGGATCATCTGACTCGGGCGACCCCGCTATTTGTTTCAGATAAACTTGGCAAACTGTGGAATACCAAGGGGTTCGATATATGGGACCTCATTGGTATTAGTAAGGCGGGGGACCTCTGGGTCAAGGGTCAGGTAAGATCGTTTGAGTCGTTGCAGGAGGAGTTTGACTTAAATAACTCGGAATACTTCCGTTATATCCAGGTTCGCCATGCTTTGAGGTCGGTTCTCCTGGTCGGGGAGGTAATTCCGGAGTCGTCTCCGCTCGAAGATAGATTGTTGGATGGCTATGTGCCTGATAGCACCATCTCTCTAGTCTATAAAAAACTAATCAATGATAGATCAGACCTCCTATTGCATCTTCGAGACTTGTGGACCCCTGACGGTCTTGAACTGGATGACGAGGACTGGCAATCTGTGTCCCCTCTCCAAAGGAGGTCGCAATCTCAGCTCGACTCCGGTTGGTTCAACTTAAGATTCTGCATAGGATTTATGTCACGGGCCCTCGTTTGGTCCACATGGGTTTTTCTGAGGATGGTCTGTGTAAGCGAGGATGTGGGCAGGTGGGGACATTCCTCCATATTATCTGGAAATGTCGTGAGATTGCGACCTTCTGGAGCAAGGTACATGAGGTAATGAATGTGGTGACGGGGATTGCCTTCTTGCCGGAGGCTAGACGCTGTTTACTGAATATTTGGGAACCTACAGATCACAACGTAGCGCAGACTCAGTGGGTGACCCTGGGGGCCATGATTGCTAAGAGAGATATTGCTCAATTGTGGGGGTCCCCGAGGCCGCCTACGGTCGCGGCATGGAAGGAAAACACTGACTGGTGCATGTTTAGGGAGAAGACAGTGTACTTGGCACGGGGCTGACCCCGGAAATGGTGTAGAGTGTGGGGACCCTGGAATAGCTACCGTGGAGATATATGTATGCCTCCTGTTGTGGATGTCCCAGATGTCCCACTTTCCCCCTAGCCCCGCATTCCACTTACTGTACTGTATATGCTTTAACTTTGCCCTGCCCCCCCCCCCCCTCCCCCTCTCCTACATTGACTGCTGATTTCTTTGTATTGCTTGTCCTTCCCCGTCTTGGAATCGGTACTGTATGTAATATATGTCTCTGCCTTACTGTTTATATAAAAAAATGTCAATAAAAATAAATATAAAAAATAAATAAATGCAGCAACACATGTTGTAACGCAGTTTAAGGCCCTTTGTAAAGGTTAACGGGTCATCGTTCTGTTGTTTATTTCTGTGTTTGGGTGTCCAACTGGTACTAATGAGGTGAAATCTTTGCCTAGTAAGTGTTAGCGTGCAAAATTGTCAAAATAATAAGTTAATGCTAACAAAAAATGTGCTGCAATATACTGCATAATTTACCTTTTTTAGATGCATAATTCTAGTGGCCTGAACATAATTAATTTCACCATTTAATTTACATAGCTAAGAAAAAGATAAATAACTTTACTCATTGAGTATATCCCCTAGCACTCAAACACATCTTGCACAATGTACATATAAATTGTATAAACTACTAAACCACATTTTTCATTCTCAGTAGTAATAGCATAGGGGTGAGACACTTCTAAAAATAATTATGTTGAAATGTGTTTTGAATGGAAGTATGAGTGGTGCTTTCACAAACTCTGCTAATACCTTGTACCAATTTGTGAACATTTGTTGTTTGTTTAAAAATATACGCTATGGGAACCCAGCTGGTTTGGGTCTCCATATCTTTTCCATTTATAAATCCAATATCCCCCGACCACAAAAAAAAAAAAAAACAATATCCCATTCCTGGGAGGTGTATATGTTTTATTATTTCTTGTCAGACTATTATTGTCCATGATAGTGACTTGAATAAAGAGTGAGAAAACAGCCTATCCCACACCATCAAACACATCCAGAGTAATTTGTGGTTGTTGCTTGTTGTAAGGAGTCGGATAGGTCTCTGCTTTCCTTCTCTCTCTGCCCTTTCATCTGGGCCTTTTTCTCAGAAACAGACACTTGAATGCAGCCAATGTGCATTTTTAATCTCATGGCCTGGTGTCCCACCCACATTCTCCCCTCCCCTTTTGTCAGCGTTTATACTTTGTTAACAAACTGTACTTTGACATCTTCGTGCATTAGTGTGATTAAGAGAGAACTACTATTTCTTGTGCATGTGCACAAGATGGTCTGGCCATCTGGAGCTATACATGTCTATTTCCTCCATGAGTGCCGCTAAATAGCCTGATGTGGTTGTAATAAATGATTCATCATATGCTGGAAAGGTTCAGGAGTGCGATGCAGCCCGAATGCACATACCTTAAACTGATGCAAATCTAAGGGGTGGAAAAAGGTGTAATGTCTTTACCAGCTGTTTTAAGTGGTATTCCCCTAGTATCCCATAGCGAAATATAGCATCGAAAACATTTGGCAATTTTCAGTTCAACCCTCTCACCTATACAAGACATTTGATACATATCAAACTGAAATATTAGATAGATGTTTTGAAAATCTCTGCAGAACCTAATGCTTCCATTTACTTTTGTGACCAAGATCACTGGGGAATTCAATTAGCTCGAGGACATTTCAATAACCCCCATCTTCATCACTTTATCTACCTTCTCCTGGACCACCTTCTGCTCAGCTTAAGGATCTTAAATGGGCTCTTCCTTAATATTCTTTGAGGTTTGGTGGTGATACAATGAAAAATGAAATGTGTGAATGGTTAACAATTAAGAGGTCCCAATCAATGGAAGCTGTGTGTGAAACACGTTTTAAATTGGCTAAGAAATTGGGATATAAGCCCCCCAAAAAATGATTATGCTTTATAAAAGTAAATGGCTTTAGTGGGCACATATGGAAATGGCATGTGGGGGCATACATCTGTGAAGGCTGACAGATGGTACGGAATAGGTTTTTAAATACGCTCATAGGACTCTCTAGATCTACTACGAGTCTTATATCCCAGAACAAATTGGGACAAAGTTTTTTAGAAGATCTTGTGGGCGTGGCTCCTAGTCTATTGTAGGTCAACATTTGGTCCACTCCTGAACTGAGTTTCACGGGCAGAATAGTGGAGGATTGTTTGAACCAAAATTATATGCTAGGCATCCCTTGGATACATTTTTTCAAAAACACTCTTAAAGATTTAGGATGAAGTAGTCTCTTTTAGACTTCAGATAATATCACCTCATATTCTAAGGTGTTGATAAAGGAAAAGGACTTTGCATATAAAAAAAAGTTTAGACTCATGAAAGTACTTGATATGGTCACAGTTCAATCTTATATATCACTTTCAACTAGTAATGAAATGGAGCCCTATTTAATGTGGATAAAGGTACCCGTACATAGGTTTTATTTAGCACAGCTTTGAGTCAACATGCTTCAGTACTTAAGGGCCTTTCCTGTCACAGGGTCCTGGTTTATTTCACTACCATATTGTCCTTGTGATGAAATCTCTCGCCAGTCAAAGAAGCACTTTGTTATTTTGCACTCTGTATTCACCCCTTAGATTGCGGTTCCGCTGCCCTATTTTAAGTGGAAGATCTTTTAAAAAATACACCAAGATATCGCTCTCTACACTGCTGACTCTCTGGATGAGGAAGCAGCAGCAACATATGAGGCCCAGGCAGCAGTGGCCTCACTACTGGCAATAGAGGCAGATAAAATGGATGCAGGCATCCAACCAGACGAAGTGCTGCGAGCAATTCAGGGACTTGCGTCGGGTAGGGTTTCCGGGGAGGATGGGGTTTCCTCTGAATCTGATAAAACCTTTGCACCTAGTCTGGTTCCATTCCTTACATGACTCTTCAAATCATTCAGCGACACTGGATCCATTGCCCCCTCCATGCACATGGCCACAGTTGTGGTTATACCTGAACAGGGCAAGGATCCGACGAAATGCGCCTCGTATTGCCCCATCATCTTGCTAAACGTTGACTTGAAAATATTGACTAGCATATTGGCAGCTCGTTTAGCATCCTATATGCAGGGGCTGATGGATTCGGACCAGTCCTGTTTTATACCGGAACGCAGTTGTAGTGACGGGACCAGGCGACTGTGTCAGACAAGACTCAGCGCTCCCACTGGCCCTATTTGTGACTGGCACTGGCTCGGTTCGGTCTGGGGCGAGGTTTTGGAACTGGGTAAGTTGCACCTACAACACATCGAAGGCAAGTATCAGCATGAGCGTCCGTTCCCGACCCTTTAAGAATCTGAGAGGCCAGGACCAGACTGGGAATGAAAACCGTCCCTGACAAACTCAAATTAAATCGGTCAGCCCCCCTTTGGGGGACGAGGGGTGCGGCCAAGCTGTTTGCAACGGCTGGTTTCGGATGATTTTGTTACAAGGGGCCGATATTGCCGGCCCCCGGTAACAAAACCGGCCCTCACCTTAGCGGCCCACTGGGGAATTGCCCAGTGCCAGTTACGGCCAGTCCAGCCCTCTGAGAGGCACCCGATAGGGGTGCCCCCTGTCACCCTTGTTATTTGCTCTGTATATGGAGCCCTTTGCTGAACATATCTGCCAACACGGTCCAATCACTGGGATTTGTATGAGGCTCAAATTAAATCGGCCAATAACTCCACAAAATACATTTATAAGATTGTTCAAGATTTTATGAAACCTGACTTTATGTGCAGCAAAATAGTACTCTCTACCACACTTTGCAAAGGTCTCTGTCTTCTTTCAAGACAAAATACAAACCATTTACTCCTCATTTTGCACAAGGGAAATCACTACCCCCCTCCCCCCTCCTTTTCCCCTCCTCACACCTGGTCTGAATTCAGTCCTTTCAGCCTGGAGGCCTCTTTTAGCCAGCTGGTAAAAACGAAGGGGCAGATTTATGAGTTCTGGAGCATCTCTGCAAATCAGCAGGGATGCGCCAGAACTGATGCGTCACGCAATTCCCTCCTTGCAGCACCACAGATGTGCCGCATTTACAATGCGGTGCACCATGGTGCAAGGAAGGGCAGATGCGTGACGCATCTTGTGGTGTACGGGCGGCGCATTGCTGGAGTAGCGTCGCAAGTGCGACGCAACTCCTGCAATGTACAGAGGCCACCCATACATAACGTGGTGCGTTATGTATGTGTGCATCCTTACGCCTGTTTCAAGCAGGTGTAAGGATTTGACCCAGCAGCGTCGTAAAACTGACTCAGTGAAATCATGTAGATTTCACTGCGTCAGTTTTACGGGGCTTTCCTACGAGGGAACGCCCACCCTGCGACAGAACGCCCACATGAAACCTGACGCAGGTTTCATGTGGCGCAGGGCTTTACAACGTGACGCATCTGCCTAGATGCGTCACGTTGTAAATAGGTCGCAGGGATGCGCCACATTTCCGCGCCGTTGCGTGACGCAACGGATGCGTAACGTGGCGCAAGTCCGACATAAATCTGCCCCGAAATCGGGATCTCCACTAGATCCCTGTCCAGCTAGGTTTTTTGAAACTCCTGGCCCCACTATTAAATCACCACCTCAACCTTCTTTGGAATTCTTCTCTGAATACCGGTATTTATCCTGCAGCCTGGAAAACTACACTGGTTCAACCTATTCTTAAAAAAGAAGATGCTGATCCGGCTGAGTTGAAAAACTACAGGCCCATCTCCCTCTTGCCAGCACCGGCCAAAATCCTGGAACAAGAAGCACAAAAACAGCTGTCCGCATACCTAGAAGCCAACAAACTAATCCATGATTCTCAGTCTGGCTTTAGGTCAGGATACAGTACTGAGACGGCACTGTTGGAGGTTGCTGAGAATGTCCAAGAGACCCTGGACAATGGCCACTGCGCTATGATCGTGCTGTTTGATCTGTCGGCAGCATTCGATACGCTGTCCCATGCGATTCTGCTTGACAAATTAAGACAACTGGAGTGACAGGAACTACTCTAACCTGGTTTGGCTCCTTTTTGGAAGACCGGTCCCAGAAAATACTGCTGCACCCCCACCTTTCATCTTCATGCCCTATAGTCTGTGGAGTCCCACAGGGCGCAGCCTTGAGCCCGACTCTTTTTAATATCTATCTCTCCCCACTAGCCCCCTCATTGAACAACATGGGTTAAATGTGATCTCGTATGCCAACGATACACAGCTTGTGTTCTCGTTCAGAAATATATCCGAAGTAGCCTTTTCCAAACTCAGACATTGTCTGGTTGATATCTCTACATGGATGACAAAGAACTGTCTGAGTTTGAACACAGATAAAACTGAGGTTTTATTTTTTAATCAGCCATTCCCCTCCCCACTCGGACTTATGGTGGCCTCCTGAGCTCAAACCCCCACCTCACCCTGTGCACTCAGCAAGGAATCTGGGGTTCAAGTTTGATTCCGCTCTCTCTTGTAAGGCTCAGATCAGCCATGTCTCCTCTCTATGCTTCTGAAAAATGAAGTCCCTACGGAGATTTCTCCACCTCCTTCCCATGGACTGCAGAAAGACAGTAGTCCATGCACTCATTACGTCCCAAGTGGACTATGCCAACAGTCTGTACCTGGGTTTGCCTGACTATATGATCAGGAAATTACAGACTACACAAAATGCAGCCGCCAGGCTCATCAGAAACATCCCAGTTCGACATCTTATATCCCCCCATTTACGGAGCCTCCATTGGCTGCCAGTAAAAAGGAGGATAGAATTCAAAGCTCTTACTCTCGCCTACAGGGCAATCAAGGAGTCTGGCCCCCACTACCTGATAAAAAGACTCTGAAAATACCAACAGACAAGGACTCTGAGATCTAATCACCAAGTACTTCTGGTCACCCCTCGCTTTAATTTAGGTTTAGATTAGGTGGTCAATCTTTTATGGTTAGAACGGCCCACCTTTGGAACTCCCTTCCTGAGTTCATAAGGAAGGCCAATTTGGAAATTGCCTTCTGCAAACTCCTAAAATCCTGTTTTTTAGCCTCCCTTAGCCTTGAAACATCTGCCAGTCTGCTTGATATTCCTGTACTCCGCATTTTAGTGCCGGGACACCTCCTTTGGAGGAAGCTGTGCGCTTTATAAACTCCAAAAATAAATAGGGAACACACAATCTCTCACTATGCCAACAATGTCGTGCTCTTTCTCACTCAGCCACTCACTTCTCTGCCTCCCCTCCTGCAAGAGATAGAATACTTTGTCATAGTCTCTGACTTTACGATTAATATCCAGAAAATGAAAACTCTTAGTCTAACTATTCCTCAATCTGAATTGGGCCATTTAAAGGTGGTGTTCCCCTTCGGGTTGGCTCTATCGGGCGTTACCTATGTGGGGCTGCAGATATTCACTACAGTTGAACATACGGTACGTGAGAATTATGGTGCCCTATTGACCAATATTCAGTCAGATCTTCAAAGGTGGAGAAGGGTCACATTATCCTGGTTGGGCAGGCTGGCCGCTATCAAGATTACATTACTTACCTGCACCCTGTATGTAATGCAGACCCTACTGCTGGAACCCCCCCCCCTCCAAACACTGGCTAAACTGCAACACCTGTTGGTGTATTTTATCTGTAGCGAAAAGAGGGCTTGAATGGCACACCTCCAAATGTACTTGAAACAGGAAGATGGAGAACTAGGGTTTCCACACTTGAAACTATATTACCAAGCGGCTCAGCTGTGCAACCTAATCAAATGGTATAAGCTCATGTCTGAAAAGCACTGGTGCTTTATCGACCATGCAATAGTGGGCATAGATGTGTGGAAAGTGCTCTGGTTCCCCAAACGACACCGTCCTGTCGGGGTCTATATTTCACTGGTTCTGCGAGCTACGATGAACATATAGAACAGAGTTCAGATGTACCACGGTATATTTACCGCTATGTTTCCCCCTGACTCCTTTCATAGGCCACCCGGATTTCCCCCCGCCCAGGCAGGGCAGGTTTACCTTAAATGTCAGAAAGCCAACTGTAAACGTGTGAGCGATCTCTTCGACGCAGCGGGGATAATGGACTTTCCCCAATTATTTGGTAACTATGGCTTACCTAAAACAACCTACTGGCAGTATCTGGCCTTATGGCACTGGGTCACGCAGCCACATAACCGCCCACATGCAGGACGCCCTTTAACAAAATTTGAAAAATGGTTCATAACCCGACAGTCAGACAAACGCCTGCTTTCCAAAATATATTCTGTTTTTTTTGTACCCACGCAGCGAGTTAAGACCACCGTGCAACGAAGATGGGAGTCGGAGTGTGAACATGGCGGTGAGGTCTTAATAAGGGAGGCCTAGCTTTACCTACTCACTTATTGTTATGCATTTCATTTTTTTTAAACTTTAGAATCTTGGCCAACAAAACTGATTCCTCTTCATTAGGTTTATTATTTGAGGCAATGTTACAGGACGTGGAGCAGGGGCAGGAATATTTCCATTACAAGTTCGGAGATCCTAAGTTCTACAAAAAAGTTAGACATAAGATTCTGGGAGCAGAATTAAAGAATTGGATGAACATCAGAAGGGGTCTCAAAATTCCGTATTATGCAGTACAGGCTCCAATCTGGGACTCTCCCGGTACTCCCGAATGTCTGCAAGACCAACTCTGTCAACCACCTAAATTGGCCAGTATTAGATTCTGGGGAGATCTCCAAAAGGACTTGCAGTTGATCAGTTGGGAGTCACTATCCAGTTTAACTCGAGGGACACGGACATGATTGAAGTTTTATCAGTTATCCGCTTGGTGGGCAACGCAGACCTGGGGCAAGGATGATGTCAACTTGAAATTTGATTCAGTCTCTAGAACAGGTATCTGGAAAAGGGAAGTTTCTTTTTGGTACTGGGCCCTTTTGGAACTCGGTGAAGATGTGGAATCAGAAGGTAGAAGACTTTGGGGTAGTGATTTTGGAGCCAATGAATAGGAAACACGTATACTATATAAATGCCACCTATAACACAGACATACCAAGATTCCCTAGCTACATACTCTTTAGGCTCCCCAATGCCTTAACTTGCTCTCTAGGATCATGCCGGGGAAGAGCTATTACACTGGCACTGAGACCTGCCACCAGGGATACTCTCTAAATGGATAACAGACATAGTCCCAGCAAGGTTAGAATGGCTACAAAGGCTGTGGGAGGGGATCAGCATGGAAAAGATAACAGCAAGCATAACAAATAGGTTTTCCCCGCTTTGACAAAACATGGCGTTCCATTTCAGAGTTCCTGTCAACTGAATTCAATGAACTTACATGCCCGAGATATCTACGGGAACTCAGACTCACCAGGGACTCCCAATAGATGCACCTCACTGTGGTAGATTTGCTCATGGGATGGACAAGCTTTTCTCTCCAAACTCTGGGCCAATATGAGCTTCCTGAAATTTCTTCTGCTATTTCCTTTTCTGACCTACAGCTATACTTTTCTTACCATTTTTTTTGGTAAAAATTTTATTTTCAGTTGTAAAACACAGTATAAAACAGTTCAACAAGCGACATTGCTGAATACAGATTACCTACGGGCAGCGCAATTTCGCAGGAAGAGTCTCAACGGCATCGTAGCACAAATAGTGCAGAGTCAAGGCCTAATTTCCCGCCCATGCAGGCAGCCGGAGTGGAATAAGGGTGGCACAAGCCCAGGTCGCTGAACCCATCTAGAGGAGCGATGGACGTCGCACAAACAAAACAATCCTCAAATAACCCCCCACCCTTCCCGCCCATCCCACCCCCTGTGGTGATGACAGCCATTCATACACACATACATACGTCTCACAATTAGAGTTGAAATAGATGGAGCGCGCGCACCGAGGAAGGGCAGACTGCCGAGGGCAATCCACGGGAAAGGAAGCGGACCAGAGGTCCCCAGCGGAAGATGAAATTCTTAAAGTTTCCCAGAAAGATGTCCGCCACTCTCTCCATACTCAGAAGTCTCCACAGTCTCGCGTGCCACAGGGAGATCGCTGGGGCATCTGGCATCTTCCATGCCGCAGCGAGGGTGAGTTTAGCTGCCCCAAGGCAGAGCCAAAGAATCTGCTTGTCGGCTCTCGTTTGGTGTGCAAGGTCCGGGTCTCGGAGCCCAAGTAGGACATGGTCCAGTGATGGAGATACTGGGTAGCCAAGTATTTCTTTGAGGTGGGACAAAATCTCCTCCCAGTAGGGGCGGAAGATCGGGCAGTCCCACCAGATGTGGCGGAAGTCCCCTAGGAGACCGCAGCCTCTCCAACAGCGGTCTGATGAGGACGGAAAGATGCGGTGCAGTTTGGATGGGTACAGGTACCAGTCCATCATTGTTTTGAGGTGCGCCTCTCGCAGCGCTATCGAGCGATTGTGCGTTACTATGTCTCGCCAGAGGCCTGCCCATTCGGGATCGGCGATGTCCCTCCCAATCGTTTCTTCCCAATGCCCCATATAGCGTGGGCGGGGCGAAGTCGCCGTAGTGAGCAGAAGCTTATAGAGAAAGGAGATGGCACCTTTCATGGAGGAAGTGCGGAGAAGGAAGGCCTCGAAGGTGGAAGGTGGTCTCACAGCTGCATCGCCCGTTCCGGCGGAGGTAGCCCAGTGGAGAAGCTGGAGATGGTGATACCGCTCAGACGGGGGGACCCCATAGTCTCTCATGCAGTTAGCGAAGGTGAGCGGAGCGGTGCCATGGAAGAGGTGAGTAAGGGCTCGAAACCCCCCCTCGCGCCACAGTCGGAAGGGAGCTTCTTGCAGAGCCGGGGGGAAGGCCGGATTGAAATGAATAGGGGTAAAGGGTGACGGGAACGTCGTCCATCGGTCGTCGCCCGAGACTGTATCCCACACCTTCAGTACCGTGCTGGTGGGGGTACTGATATAGGCATTCCTGGGCCTATCTCCCTTGGGTTTCCGGGCCAGATCCCATTTGGATTGACCAGCGACACTCCTGTCCATATGCAGCCAGTGTTTTTCTGAGAGTTGCTGGGCCCACTCCACAATAATAGCCAATTGAGCCGCTTTATAGTACAGGTGCAAATCAGGAAGACCCACTCCCCCCTCCGACCGTAACCGACGCAGTGTAAAAAAGGGGAACCGGGCGCGCCCGTCCTGGCAAATGAAGCGGAGCATCAGAGTTTTGAGGCGGCTAAAAAAATCCAGATCCAGTGGAATGGGAAGGGCCTGAAAAAGGTAGAGGAATTTAGGGAGGAGAACCATTTTAATGGCGTGTATTCTGCCCAACCATGAGATGTATTTGGGCCTCCAGCGGGCCAAATTAGCCCGTATGGACGCCAGAAGCGGGGGGAAATTTGCAGAGAACAGGCCTCTCACGGTAGGTGTCAAGTGAATTCCCAAGTACAGGAGGGATCCGGTCGCCCAGGACAGGGGGGTCAAAGGTCGCACTCAATCAATTTCAGCCGGTGACAGTGTGAGGTTTAGGATGTACGACTTCCCAAAGTTCACCCTAAATCCGGCCACTTCCTCAAACTCGGACAGGACCGATTGGACGTGTGGGAGCGAGCGGACAGGGTCCTCTATGGACAGTAGAACGTCATCCGCGAAGAGTGAAATCTTGTGCTGCTCTCCTGTGAAGGGGAGTCCCCGAATCCCCTCGTGCTCCCTCACCACCATCGCGAGCGGTTCAATGCTAAGCGCAAAGAGCAGAGGGGAAAGGGGACAGCCCTGCCGGGTTCGGCGGGAGTGAGAGAAAAAAGGCGACAAGTGTCCATTAACGGTCACTCTGGAGCGGGGGGGTATTGTAGTTCGCCCGGATCATCGTGATGAATTTGTCCGAGAAACCGAAGGCCGCCATGGTACGAAACAAAAACCCCCAGTCCACCCGATCGAAGGCCTTCTCCGCATCTAATCCCACCAACACCGCCGGGAAGCGGAATCTATCAGCTTTTTCGATCAAGTGGATCACCCAACGCAAGTTATCGTGGGTCTGCCGTCCCGCGATAAAGCCCGACTGATCGGGGTGGATAAGGATTGGCATCAGGTCCTGGAGGCGCCGTGCAATAATAGCGGAGTACAGTTTCGCATCGATATTCAAAAGGGCAATCGGTCGGTAGGAGGAGCAACTAGCGGGATCCTTCCCGGATTTAGGAATGACCGAGATCACTGCCTCGGCCATAGAGCCAGAGACGCAGCCAGTCTCAGCCATCGCGTTGAAGAGATCAACTAGGTAGTCACAGATCTCGGTGGAAAAGGTCTGGTAAAAAAGCGCGGTATAGCCATCCGGCCCCGGCGCCTTGTGAGGTTTCAGGGCTTTGATGGCGTCGAGAATTTCCTCCCGGGAGAAGGGGGCCGCCAAGAGTTCGTTCCGGTCCGCCGAGACTTGAGGGAGAGCCAAGTCCGCTAGATATCGCTCCTGTGCTTCAGGGGCGAGAGCGTCGCTGCGATAGAGGTCGGCGTAAAAGCGGCCAAACAAGGCCGCCTTTTCCTCGTCTTGGTGGAGGGGGTCCCCCGCTTCGTCTCGCATGCTCCCAATGTATTCCTTTTCCCGTTTGTCCCGAAGTTGCCGGGCTAAGTGTCTCCCCACCATGTCACCCCGCGCATTGGAGGTTTGGCGCAGACGTAGGAGAGTAAATTCCGCCCTGTTGTTGTAGTGGGCCCTCAGCTTCCCCCGTACCGCCGTAAGGGGGCGAAGGGTGAGTCGGGAGGGGTTCAACTTATGCGCTGATTCCAGGGCAGCTAGTTCGGCTTCCAGTTTCTCCCGTTCCGCCCTCCGCAATTTGTTAAGATTAGCGTTCAGCGCAAGGCACGTGCCCCTCAGGGAAGCCTTGCAGGCATCCCAAGTCGTGAAGATAGAGGTGTCCGAGACCGGGTTAACGGCCCAGAAGTCTCGGATGGCCGCACGCAAAGCCTTGCAAGAAGTGTTGTCTCGGATCAAGGCGGCAGGAAAGTACCATTTACGAAGTTCGTCACCTTTCGCCGACCAGCTTAGCCCAAGGACCAGCAAGCTGTGGTCTGAGATGGAGAGTGGAAAGATGCTGGAGTCGCGGATATCACCCCGAAGGGCTTGGCTCAAAAAGATATGGTCGAGCCGGGAGTAAGAGCGATGGACAGAAGAAAAGAAAGTGTAGTCTCGGGATTGGGGGTGCAGTGCGCGCCATCCATCAATCAAACCCAATGTACCTATCTTACTCTGCGTAGCTGAGGAGAACGAGCCGGCATCGGCTCTAAGGGTGCCAGAACTATCTAGGAGTTTGTCCCACACTAAGTTAAAATCACCGAGAAGAATCAAATGACCCTCAACAAAGTTTTCAGTTTTACGCAGCAGGTCTTGGAAAAAACTATTCTGTCCTGAATTAGGAGCATACACCACTACAAACGTACAAATTTGTTCACGCAGCAAACATTTGACCATCAACCAGCGGCCCTCCCTGTCACTGTGCATCCCCAAGGGTTGAAAATGAAGGGACGCACGAAACAAAAGGGCCACCCCCCTATGTTTGGTGGAGGCCGAGGATTTATAAATAAGCGGAAAGTGCCTATGTCTAAGTCGGAGCTCATCCTTACGCGTCAAGTGGGTTTCCTGCAGGCCCACCACATCTAGCTGATGGTCAATCAGGTATTTCCAAATTTTTTGGCGCTTCTGCAGTGAGTTCAAGCCCTTCACATTCCAAGTGGCAACATTAAGTGGCATAGCGACAATGTAGATCCACCCGCTCTGCAAACCCCACAACCACCCTCGTTTCCGAACTAGCCAACCTTGCGGCCCAGCTCCCCCAGGCCTCCCGGCTCTCACCGCTCCTCACCCCAACAGCAGTACACACAACATACCACGCAAACCTGTCATCACCACCCCCCAGAACAACCCACCCAACCCCAATCCCCATCGTCCCCTCTACAACCCCTCCCGCAATTAACACTTCTGAACCCCAACCACCCACTAGAGTAATCAAACATCCCCAGATCTCAACAGACCCCCCCTCATTAACCACCCAAGTCTCTCCCAACCCACCCCGCCTCCAAGTCCCACCCAAGAACAAAGAAAAAGTACTTAGCAATCCCAACGAGGAAGAAGTTGTCGTGGCCCTCCTGGGCCGGGGATGCGGAGTCCAAGGAAGGACCCCACAGGCCACGGTACGGGGTGTCTTCTCCAAAAGTACACTGAAACCCACGATACTGGGCAACACGTGCCCCTCCGGCACCAACCGGCTGGCGGCTCAAAGATTAAGCGGCGCCGGAACTTTGCTGGGACGACGCTAAAGTAACCGAGGCCACCGATGCTACTGCATTCCCTCTCTCTTGCTGGCTAGCTACACGATCCGGACGCCCCCGATCCGAGGGCGGGCCCACTCTCTGCCACGAGGAGGAGTGCCTGCGTCGTCGCGGCGGCGACCCGCCAGCGCCATGCGAGGGAGTCTCATCATCCAGACCCAACAGGCCCTTCGCTTCCTGGAGAGATCGAATCTGCACCAGCCTGTTCTCCCAGCAGAAGATGATGCGGAAGGGATGACCCCACGAATAGGAGATGTCGCGGTCCCGAAGGAAGGCGGTCACTGGGCGGAAATCCCGTCGTTTCTGGAGGGTCGATGCCGCCAAGTCCTGGAACAGCAGCGGGCGGTGTTCTCTGAACTGCAAGGAAGGGATAGTCCGCGCCTTACGCAAGATCCTCTCTTTAAGCTGGAAATCGTGCACACAGGCTAAGATGTCCGGGGGTGGCCCCCCGCCCCTTCTAGGGAGGCCGACCCTGTGCACTCTGTCCATCCTGATCTCCTGAACGTCAGCGTCGTCTAGTACTTGCAAGAAGAGAGCCTGGACATACCCCCTCAGATCGCCTGCTTCCCCGTCCCAGGGCACTGCCCGAATACGGATGTTGTTCCGGCAGGAACGGTTTTCCAGGTCCTCCGTATGGGCTTGGAGATCCAGATTCTGCTCCGTGAGCCTAATTATATCTTGCTGCAGTTGATGGACATCGTTCGCCACGTTCAGGTCGTGGTCCTCCAGCGTGGCCACTCTTTCTCCGAGGCCATCCACGTCCCGCCGCACCTCACGGAGGTCCGATGCTAGTTGGGCGCAGAGTTCAGAGATGTCCTCCTTGATAGAGGCAAAGAGTTCCGCCATAAAGGCCTTGGTGGCGGGCGCCTCATCGTCCGAGGTCTTGGGCGACGCGCGGGGTCCGGGAGACGGTGGGTGTTGAGAGTTCTTAGCTGCGCCATCTTTCCCAGGCTTTCCCTTGCGCTGTGTGGATGACATCACGCCTCCTCCGTGAAGCAGCTACCTCCCAGGTATTCACAAGGCACCGCAACTCCCGAAAGGGAAGAGCCGATCTGTAGTCAGGTCCTCCCCAGCAGAGGCTCCAATGGACAGGTCCCAACCAGCACCGCAGGCGTCTGTCTCCGGGCCACCGTCTCTGGGGGCTGTGCTGCCGAGTCTACTGCCAATTCCGCAAGAGCAGGGGACCCCCCGTGTACATGGACCAGGCCTACGGCCAGCCCTGCAGTGGTCAGATGGGGTGCAAGCAGGGGGGGGGGTGCGATGGGACCCCACTGGTGTTCGTGTTGCAGGGAGCTGCGCTGCAGTAGGGCCCTCTCCACTTCCTGCGTTGCTCCGAGATATGACAGGGGAAGGAAGGCGCCGGTCTGGGGCCCGAAGAGGCCGCTGGGTCACCCCCTCTGCCACCCCTCTCCGGGTAAGCTGAAGAACTACTCTCTGCTCGGGGCAATGTCTCAGATCAGTAGGGGTCAGGCGCCTGCCCCGAGACTGGGAGCTCCCTCGCCGCAATATCCCCCTCACCTCTTATGCACCACGTGCTGATTTCGGGGCCCGAGCCTGCCAGGTACCCAGGGCCCGGCCTCCCAGGGATTGCGCTGCCGGGAAGGGTGCTCTCTCTTCTCCCCTGTCAGCCCCTTCTCAAGATGGCAGTCCACGTGGGTCCACTTCGCCTCGTTAAGCAGGGAGCCGGGTCAGTCAAGCACTACAGGCCGGGGATCCCAGGTCGCATTCCGCCAAATCACCTCCGGGCCCTCCAGGGTTCCCGCCGGTCCCCAGCCAAGCACTCAGTCCAGGGGCTCATGAAGGGACCCCAGTCCGCCGGGAACTCCCCCTGTAGCTGGTCCCCTTAAGCTGCGTCTACCACTCCGGTGCTCCACCACACTCCTATGGCGCCCGGAGCCGCTTCCGCCAGAGTCTTTGGGGGGGGGGGGGGGCAAGTGCCAGTACAGATTCCAGGGGCCCCCTCTGCCGCAGTCCCCCCTCGGTGCTCCGCTCCGCCGACTGCAAAGCCAGGGCCCGCGCTCGCGCAGCTCTCAGGGCCCGAGAGCGCCAACTTCTGTCCGTAGGAGACCCGGAGCTCCCCGCCAGGCCCTCACCTAGTCTGCGTGGTTCTTCGGACTCACCACTCCGCCTCAGGGCCACCACAGCGGAAGACGCGGTGAGGAGATCCCGGTCAGGCCTCTCCCTCCATGCAGCCGAAGCGGGGGTGGGGGGCGGGGAAGCAGCGAGGCCGCCGCCTCAGCAATAATCACCGCTTCACCCTGCCAGCGCCCCCCCGTCCCTATGTCGCTCACCGGTGGGGAGTCGGGTCCTCAGAGTAGCGGAGGTCAGAAGCGGCGTCCCCGTCTCTCCCCCGCTGACGTTTTCTCCGCGGTGCCGCAGACCGGAAGTTCGGCCCACTCCGCTAAGCCAGGCTGGGGATTAAAAGGCCGCAGACCGCCACCGCAACTAGGTCCGTCTGTGGGCTCGGCAGGTCCTCCTCGAGGTTCCGGACCGGACCCCCCAGCACCTGGGGTCACCGCAGCACCCAAAGGAGCAAGAAGCAGGTCGCCTTCGTAGCTAAAACAAAGCTAAGCTGGGCTTGGCGCCGGAGGGACACAGAAAGACGTCTCACTCCGTCGCCATCTTGGCCACGCCCCCCCCTTTCTTACCATTTTTAATATTCTTATAATATATTTTTATATTTTTACTATAGTATAGTAAAAATACAGAATATTCTTAAACTTCTGCCCCGAATTGACGACGAAGGCAACACCTTAAATGAGCACATAGGTGGTGTTCCACTTGTAACCGGACACTTGTTGGAGGTTATTCCTTCTCTCCCCCAGGAAATGCTTTTGACTCTGCTGTCCTTGGTGAAAAGTGGATCGCCCAGTGATCCCGCACCACTGAACGTCCTCGAAGGGTAACACCCATAATTGCCCCTATCATCACGGACGCGATTAATTCCTCACTTGCTACAGGAATAGTCACCTCCAATTGGATAGGGGCCATGGTAAAGACAGTACTGAAAACCCCCAATCTAGACCCATCAGACCTGGGCAACTGCCGCCCCATTTCCCTTCTTCCCGGGATTGCCAAGATTGCTGAGAAATATGTTAACCATACCCTTTCAAATTTTCTAGAATCCCATTATTTGCTTCACCCCTCCAAAACAGGATTCTGCCCATGACAAAGTACGGAAACCACTCTGTTAGCAGTGGTAGAAGAAAGCAGAAAGATCCTGGAATCAGGAGGGTCATCGGCCATTATACTCCTCGACTTGAGTGCAGCATTTGATACAGTGAATCGCCGTATCCTGATTCACGGTCTCAGAAATATAGGAATAACTGGCACTGCATTGCAATGGTTGTGCTCCTTCCTGGAGGGAAGATTTTTCTAGATATTTGAAGGGGAGACAGTTTCTAAACCCTTGCCTTTGCTGTGTGGTGTCCCTCAGGGCTCATCGCTGAGCCCGAATCTTTTTAATGTGTATATGGCCCCGCTGGCAGCTGTCGTGGCCCCTTTCGGAATCCACATGGTGACCTATGCAGATAATACCCAATTGGTTGTTGCGTTGAATCAAATTGCCTTTACTCATGTCTTGAGGAAGTTTCTAAGTGGATGGGCGTCCCACCTTAATCTCAATGGTGAAAAGACTGAGATCATGATCCTGGGCAATCCCTCAAGCTTTGCATTAAGCACTATGTGGCCAGCATGTATCGGCCCAGTCCCGGTCCCTAAGACCGAGATAAAGAGTCTCGGCATCTGGTTAGATCAGTACTTGACATTTAGGGTGCAAGCAAGGAAGACCGTGGCTACTTGTTATGACCTGCTCAGAATGGCTCGCAAAGTGCTTCCTCTTCTTCCTTCCCAGGCCAGAAAAATATTGGTCCAATCACTGATACTCTAGAGGATAGATTATGGAAATGCACTATACTTGGGGGCACCAATAGCAGTAATTAGGAAACTTCAAACTGCGCAGCCAGACTGTTGTCGGGAATGTCTAATCGCCTATTGGCAAAACCTGCCCTTCGCTCCTTTCATTGGCTACTGGTGAAAGAAAGATTCAGTTTTAAGGGCCTCTGTATTGTCCATAAGTCCCTGCGACCATGATCCTGACAAGGCCAACCGGAACCTACGCTTGGACGAACTTCACCTGGTTGAAGTCACAAGGATTAAAAGGGCAAGAAGTGGCGGCCAACTCTTTTCTCATAATGCGACCAAACTCTGGAACGCACTGCCACTGTATCTCCGCAGGGAATCTAGCCATCCTGCCTTGCAAAAGCAGCTGAAGACACTACTGTTCCCCCAGGTTTCTCTTCTACAGGTTTCTAGTCTTGCCCAGAGCTGGGATGCCCCCGGGTAGCCAGGCGCTATACTATATAAATGTCTTTTTCATTTAATTTCATCTCTCCCCACCTGCCGCTGGATGTAGGTGGTGGCTACTGTTCTGATAACAAAATTCAATAAAACGTTTTAAACCATAAAACACACCAAGAGTGTTTGCTTGTTTTACAACGCCTTGAGTCCCCATCGATCTGTTTCGCAGTCTTGAATTTTATTACAGAGGCTATAGACATACATGCCATTAGCTAAATATTAATGATACTGATATGCTGTAATTTTTTGTATGTGAAAAATGTGCTGTTATGGTCATATACCTGATCAAATAAAGATTTTAATTGATTGACTGAAATGTGTGCACCCTGATTCTTCATTAAATATTTTGGATAATTCCGTAATCAATGGCTTAATTATTCCCTTTGTTTTAAATTTAGACTATTACTTACATTTAGATTTGCTAAGGCATCTTCAGCAGAGCTGTTTTGAGGGGTGATGTTAAAAATCTGCAACCGCTAAACCTCATTTTCAAACTCGTTCAATGGCTTTAATAAATTGTCATGATATATTTGGTATTTATTTCTTGTTTGGCATATTAGTTTGATAAATGGCTTCATTTACTCGTTTTATAATTTATATGGGCGTTAATTTACCAAAAGGGTACTAGTGAAAGTGACATCACATGACGTTTGACCCTAGTGATCTCACAGGAAATGCTGTGAGATAGAGAACCTGGTGACCTCACAGGAAGCAACACCACTAAGTTTGAAAAAAACGTCTTCAAGCCCAAGGTAAAAAAAAATATCAAAAAAGCTACTAAATCAGAGAAAAATGTAGCTTAGTTAATACCCATGTACAATCTAGAGTGCTGCCGTATTGTGCTATGTTATGAAAGACAGGGTTAACCCATATACGTCACTGGGACCTGGGTAATTGAACGTTATGAACAGAGGGGTCCCAGACTGGGAAAAAAGGAGAAAGGGATTAAAGCGAATAATAAGGACAAATTGGACATACATAAAAGAAACAAGACAAATCTGAAGTACAATGTTTTAATTCACAATGTACTGGAAACCATGTTTAATGGCTACACATTAAAACAGATACATTTTTCAATTTGTTATAATTAAATGCCCATATGTACAGAGGGAGGGGGAGAGGAGGTTGGGGGGGTTTGTGCAGTGAGGGCGTATAGTGGGGATATACTTAGCAAAACAATCTTAAATGAAAAAGAACAATAAATGCAATTCTTTATGTTCACAACAAACTTTCTAGATGATCCCCTGGTCTAAGGGTCACACACGATGTATGAATCAATACGAAAAACTTTTTTGAACATCATGCTTCTTAAACAGCTGTGTACATCATGCTAGCGGTAGAAGTTGGTGGAGTGAGGTAGAAGTCTACATTTCGACCCAAATTATGATGCAGGGAAGGTTCCCCTTGTGACGCGGGTCTTCGTCAGGACAACAAGGTGGGAAGGGAGGGGAGGAAAGGGCAATCCTCCTTAAGTATAAGGAACCAGACTTCTTCTATGTATTGACGAAGATTGTCACCAACTGGTGTAGATGCTCACTGTCCAATAATTACTCAAAATGGCAGGGGACACCGAGCTGATAGATCCGTCCAAATGCTATGCAAGGCGGCTTCACAGGGCAAACCTTTCCATGAAGGTAATGACGGAACCAGGTCGTCACTCAGTCACACAAAATCCCAGTTTTGTTAAATGCCGCCTCTCGGGTCCAAATACCTAATATAAGATTGCCGTACACTTCACTAATTCAATCCATCTTCGTTGCGGTTATAGGTAATACCAACGGCACACCGGCGCACCAGTGACAAGCTATGACACATACAGTGCCCAATTGCAACTGGGAAACTTTTTATCATGTGAGATATAAATACTTGAACAGCAAAAGTAGCTGTGGAGTATTCATAAGAATACAGAAAGCTAAAACAGTGACTGTATAGGGAAAAAAACATATGTGATATCTTAAGACATCTTACAAAAAAATGCAATTGTTTAATATGTTGCTTAAGAAGCCTGCAACATGCACAAGATGGCCCAGCCCCCTTCAAATATTTATCACGGTATTCAAAGACGTTTTCACAAATATGTATATCACAAACAATTCATGGATGATTGTGAGAAGTTGGCCTGATGTGCAGTGTTCACTATTCTAGTGATCACTATATATCAGTCCAAACAACCCTTATTGATGATTGGTTGTAAGTCAACCTTATAGACCAGCTATCCTAGTAGCATGGATACGAGCAGTCTAAGGCTAAGACTCTAGAGGGCGTGTTAAGCCAGCTGTTTTACCATCACATTACCCCTTGAACACCCAGTGAAAGGACACCACACAAGTTGTTATGAAAATAAACAGTGTATTTATTTATAACAAGACTACCCTGGCTCTTTATGAGACAGGGAGCTAAGCACACAACAAAAACTCTTACGAAAATACTTAAGTTAGCACGTTATACACAAATGCCCGAGGGGCACGAAAAACCATATACTCTAAAAGTGGAATGCGAATTACTAGCAGGTAAGTAACAGTTCTAATAGGCTTTGGAATCGCTAGGACTGGACTAGGGAATCGTTAGATTACTACTAGGAGGCCCAGGGGACTCGGGTGCAGAGTGTGCACTCTCACGCGGGATGCGGGACAAAGTCTATGGAAGCTAGAATTCACAAAGTTAGTGTTCACGGGCGAACCCGACCTGGTAGGGAGAAAACGACAGTGGATCCTGACCCTTGGATAGTGAGGCTATGCTGGGACACCGGAGTGCCGAAGTTACCTAGCCCAGGGGCTGCAGCTGCATAGGTCTGAAAAGACGTCGGGGATCTCGTTGCCGGACCAGGAGCCTGGAAGGAAGAAGTTGCTGGCAGGCGACCAGTGGAGAAAAGTTCGATGGATCCAAGCCTGGATCAAGGAAGAAGGAAACCTGAAAGCAGAGGGGACCAAGTTCTTGAATCACTAGCCAGTGATTAAGTGGGCACCAGGATGGCACCGGGCGAAGTCACCGCAGTCAGGTGAGTGGGCACTGCTGGGCTCTGCAGTCTCTCGGACCAGGAGGCGTTGTCGGCGACCAGGATGGAGGTGCGAGCTGTCCCACGAAGGTTCTTGCTGTCGACGTCGCTGGACCCAGGATTGGGCAACAAGTCTTGGCAAATGCAAGGCCCACGCGGTGGACCTAAAATGGCGTCTTGGGCGGACCAGGAGGGTCCAGGGTACTTCTCCGATGGAGGGAAGCAAGGGCCAGTCTGGAGCAACCAGACCAGCAGCAGAAATGTCGTCGGGCGTCGTCAGGAAGGCCACAAGCCAGCGGGCTAGTAGCCAAACAACGCGGTGAGCAGTAAAAAGCAGAAGGGCCCCACGCAGATCGTGGAGATGCTGGGGGGCTGCTCTTCGGTGCTGGAGCTGCTCAGGGTGGGGGCTTCTCGGACCCCAAAGCACTCACCAGGAATTCACTCGGCGGGCTTGCTGGAAAGAAGTCGTGCAGTCTTGCAGATGGCCGGTCCCTTGAGGTCTCGTCGCACCCACGGTTCTCAGCTGGGCTGTAGAGGTGGGTAGAGGTCAGAGGTGCCAGGGAAGCCGGTTCTCGTCGAGCTGGGCAGTCGGATTCCGGAGGAAGGACTTGCAGCAGACCGCAGTGTTCTTAGATGGTGCCTGCGGATGCAGGGTGACTACTCCTTAGTCACAAGGGAGAAATCTTAGGAAGAAGTCTTGAGTTCCTTTCGCAGAAAGTAGTTTCAGGATTCAAAGATGATCTGATTTGGAAGGGGGCCAGTCTCTACCTTTATCCTGTAAAAAGGGGCTGGCACGCGACTAAGTCCTGCCCTATGGGTGGGACTAGGAGGGGGGTGGTTACACCCACTTCCTTGGCGGGCTTTTCCCCAGCACAGGGTCTGGAGTGGCCCTGGAACTGGTTCCAGCCAGCCTATGCACAGTGAGCACCGGGGTGCCACGTGCAGTCACCTTCCTCTAAAGCCCTGCCTACCTACAATACACAAAACCCTGTCTGGGACGGTGCTGGCACCGCCCCTGGCAGGAAACCCTTTGTCCTTATCTCCTGCTCTGGGAGGACTCCCAGCAGCAGGAGGGCAGACTTGTGTCTCGGTGGCAGCATCCATTTTGTGGATGCTAAGGCTCTGTCTGACTTTTAACCGGGTTATAGGTTACATGCATGTCGTGTCCCTCTAGAAGGGTGGAATGCTAACCCCGTCGCCAGAATTGGCGAGGGGTTAGTATTCCAATTCGTATGACACCTTACTCGACATGTTTTGATAAAGCGATACCAGAGTTGGCATTTAACCGCGAGGATTATAATGCACTTAAGAGTATATGGTATGCGATATCATGGAAACGGCTAAGGGATGGATCCCGAAAGCCGCAGACAGGCTCAGCTCATGCCAGAGCACCATCTCACACGATTCCAAGCACTCTGCCTTCAGGATTGTTAAGGCCTGCCATAGGAGTGACTGATAGGAGATCTGTGTGTCCATTTTAGGGTTAGATATAGGTATACTATATCTAAAGCAAAGGGTGAGTACACCACCTTGCCCCAGCTGTCGTGCAGCCAGTTGTGTCAGTGTTAGTTAGTCAATCCAGGGGTGGCACAATACATGCTTCAGCCCCTGGGAGACTTCTGGGTGCACCTCAGCCCTGGGTACAGGGACTTGGAGAGGGCCCAGTGCCAATTCAGTACCTGAGTACAATTTGGATAGAGAGAACAGCTAGGCTGTGGGTCTGATTAGCAGGCCCACAGCCAGGGAAAGTCGTAAACCAGTGCAGCAAAAAGCAAAAATCTGGGTGATCATAGGATTGCAGACCCTACTCTCCTACATGACCCCCCCCAAACTTTGGGACAATAAACTAACCTTGACCAGGTGAGTCTTCTTGCTCTAAGTGGAAATACCTGGAGAGCCCATCAGCATTGCTGTGATCAGTCCCAGGTCTATGCTCCACTGTAAAATCCATCCCCTGTAGGGAAATGGACCACCTAAGCGGTTTGGGGTTTTCACCCTTCATCTGATTTAGCCACAAGAGGGGCTTATGGTCTGTCTGAATGGTGAAGTGAGTGCCAAACAAGTAGGCCCTCAGCTTCTTCAGGGCCCAGACCACAGCAAAGGCCTCCCTCTCAATAGCTGACCAATTTTTCTCTCTGGGTGTCAACCTTCTACTAATGAAAGCAATAGGCTGATCATTACCATCAAAATTCAGTTGAGACAGAACAGCTCCCACACCCAACTCAGAAGCATCTGTTTGGACAATGAATGGCTTGGAGTAATCTGGACTCTTGAGGATAGGTGCTGTGCACATGGCCTGCTTTAGGTCATTGAATGCTTTCTGACAGCTTGCTGTCCACTGAACTTTCTTTGGCATCTTCTTGCTTGTCAGGTCATTAAGGGGGGTCACTATGGACCCATAATTTCTGACAAACTTCCTATAGTACCCAGTCAGGCCCAAGAAAGCTCGAACCTGAGTCTGGGTGATTGGAGGAGTCCAGTCCTTGATGGCCTGTATCTTACTCTCCAGTGGCTGAACCTGGCCTCCACCTACAAGGTGGCCCAGGTATACAACCTGTGTCTGCCCTATCTGGCACTTTGTGGCCTTGATAGTGAGGCCTGCCTTTTGCAGGGCCTCTAACACTTTCCTCAGGTGGACCAGGTGATCCTCCCAGGTGGAGCTAAAGACAGCAATATCGTCCAGATATGCTGCACAGAAGTCATCCAGCCCAGTGAGGACTTGATTCACCAACCTTTGGAAGGTGGCAGGTGCATTTTTCAGTCCAAAGGGCATTACCACAAATTGATAATGCCCTCCAGGGGTAGAAAATGCTGTCTTGGGTTTGGCTTCCTCAGCTAACCTGATTTGCCAATACCCAGCTGTCAAATCAAATGTGCTTAAGAAGTTGGCAGAAGCCAATCTATCTATAAGCTCATCTGCTCTTGGTATTGGGTGGGCATCAGTCTTAGTGACTGCATTGAGGCCTCTGTAGTCTACGCAAAACCTCATCTCTCTCTTACCACCCTGGGTGTGAGGCTTTGGCACTAGAACTACTGGGCTAGCCCAAGGGCTATCTGAGGGCTCAATGACTCCCAGTTCCAACATTTTCTGCACTTCAGTTTTGATGCAGTCTCTAACATGATCAGGCTGTCTGTAGATTTTACTCTTGACAGGCAGACTGTCTCCAGTGTCAACCTCATGGGTACACCAATCAGTTTGGCTGGGTGTCAGAGAGAACATATGTCTGAAGGATTGCAGAACTTGCCTGCAATCCTGTTGCTGATGTTCAGTGAGGCTGCCACAAAAGACAACACCATCAACTGACCCATCATCAGGATTCTGAGTGAGCAGGTCTGGGAGAGGGTCACTCTCTTCCTCCTGTCCCTCATCTGTGGCCATGAGCAAGCTCATGTCCTTCCTGTCAACATATGCCTTGAGCCTGTTAACATGGAGCACTCTGAGAGGGCTCCTGGGAGTTCCAAGGTCCACCAAGTAGGTAACCTCTCCCTTTTGCTCAATGATGGTGTGGGGCCCAGACCATTTGTCTTTCAGAGCTGCTGGGGCCACTGGCTCCAGCACCCACACCTTCTGTCCTGGCTGGTACACAGTCAGTACAGCCTTTTGGTCATGCCAAGCTTTTTGAAGTTCCTGGCTGGCCTCAAGGTTTTTAGATGCCTTTTCCATGTACTCAGCCATCCTGGAGCGGAGACCAAGTACATAGTCCACTATGTTGGTTGCAGGCTTTTTGAGAGGTCTCTCCCATCCTTCCTTCACCAAACACAGGGGTCCTCTTACAGGATGCCCATACAGAACCTCAAAAGGGCTGTAGCCAACCCCCTTCTGTGGGACCTCTCTGTAAGCAAACAAGAGGCAGGGGATCAGGACATCCCATCTTCTCCTAAGAGGTTCAGGTAGTCCATGAATCATCCCTTTCAGGGTCCTGTTGAATCTCTCAACAAGCCCATTGCATTGTGGATGATAGGGTGTGGTGAACTTGTAGTTCACACCACACTCTTTCCACATGGCAGTCAGATATCCTGACATGAAGTTTGTACCTCTGTCAGAAACGACCTCCTTAGGGAAACCCACTCTGGAGAACACTCCAACTAGGGCTCTTGCCACTACAGGGGCTGTAGTGGTCCTAAGGGGAATAGCCTCAGGATACCTGGTGGCATGGTCCACCACCACCAGTATAAACTTGTGTCCTGATGCTGTCTGGGGTTCCATTGGACCAACAATGTCAATCCCCACTCTTTCAAAGGGAACCCCCACCACAGGTAGTGGTATGAGGGGGGCCTTTGTTGTGCCACCTGACTTACCACTGGCTTGGCAAGTGACACAGGAGCGACAAAACTCCTTGGTATTCTCATTCATATGGGGCCAGTGAAAGTGTGAGACAAGCCTGTCCCAAGTCTTTGTCTGACCTAAGTGACCTGCAAGGGGAATCTCATGGGCCAAGGTGAGAAGGAAACCTCTCAGAGACAAGGGGATGACCAGCCTCCTGGTTGCACCAGGCTTGGGGTCTCTTGACTCAGAGTACAGGAGTCCATCTTCCCAGTATACCCTGTGGGCACCTGTGGCATTCCCTGCAGCCTCAGCAGCAGCCTGCTGTCTGAGGGGTTCAAGGGAAGGGCAGCTCAACTGTTCCTTCCCCAGGTCTGCTCTGGAGGGTCCCCCTGAGCCCAGAAACTCAACTTGATCAAGTTCAAGCTCTTTAGGCTCAGTTTCCCTCAGCTCTTCCAGATCAGCCTCCTCAGAGACTTGATCCTCAACCTGGGGCAAGGGGGAAGGCAAAGCCTTACCCTTACTGCTCTTCTTCTTGGAAGGTGTCTGGTCCATCATTTCAGGATCCAGCACCTGTTCAGTGGGGCATTTTCTGGCCTGTGACCTAGTCACAGCAAGCACATGTGCTGGCAAGCCTAACATCTCCATGTGAGTCCTCTGCTCCACTTCTGACCATTGTGATGACTCCAAATCATTGCCCAACAAACAATCAACTGGGAGGTCTGAACTGACTACAACTTTCTTTTGTCCCTTCACTCCACCCCAGGAGAAAGCCACAATTGCCACACTATGACTAGTAGTGACATTGCTGGCATTGGTCACCAGGAAATCAGTACCTGGCATGATCTGTCCAGGGTCCACAAAGTTAGGTGTCACCATGGTGACACTGGCACAAGTGTCCCTATAGGCCTGAGCCATTTTGCCATTTATCAAAGGTGTCTGCCTGTATTTGCCCAAAGTATTGGGACTTATTTCAGGGGACATATCCATATCCCCTGTACAGACAAGGACAGCCTGAGTGAGTGTGCCAACTAAGTTGTCAGACCCCTCAGTACCCAAGGTTAACCCAACTAATGCCTTGGGAGGGACACTACCACTACTGACTGTACTAGGGGGTGCAGTTGCTTTAGGAGCTGTAGTGGCAGGAGTTTGTCCTCCTCTTTTGGTGCACTCACTAAACCAGTGAGATTTACTTTTGCAGTACTGGCACCACCTTTTTGACTGGCCTTCTTGAGTCTTCTTCTTCTGGGAAGCCTGACCCCCACCCTCTTTGGTTTGTTGGGGACCTGGTGAAGACTTCTGGTCATTTTGCTCATTCTTAACATTACCCTTCTGGTCTGCTTTCTTCTGACCACCCTGGTTCTGGTTCTGGTTCTGCTTGATCCTTGTCCTGACCCATTTGTCTGCCTTCTTTCCCAATTCTTGGGGAGAGGTCAGATCTGAATCAACAAGGTGCTGGTGCAGCAACTGGTTCTGACAATTGTTCAAAATTTGTTCTCTCATCATTAGATTATACAATCCTGTGTAATCTGTAACCTTGCTACCCAGCAACCAGCCCTCCAAAGCCTTAGTGGCACAATCCACAAAATCAGACCAGTCCTGAGACTGAGTTTTCTGGGTGTCTCTGAACAGCAACCTGTACTGCTCAGTGGTTAAACCAAACCCATCAACCAGTGTATTCTTCAGGACCTGGTAATTGTTAGCATCCTCCACTCTTGTAGTGAGGAGCTTATCTCTACCTTTACCATCAAAGGAGAGCCACAGTATAGCTGCCCACTGACTCTGGGGAATGCCCTGCACAGTGCAGGCCCTCTCCAGAGC
Organism: Lissotriton helveticus; assembly: GCF_964261635.1. Lineage (NCBI taxonomy): Eukaryota > Metazoa > Chordata > Amphibia > Caudata > Salamandridae > Lissotriton > Lissotriton helveticus. The sequence continues at coordinate 377,667,118 of NC_136060.1, forward strand.
AGCCATCCATTTCTGGATATCATCCCCTTGCTTAAAGGGGGGCACTATTTTAGTCAGGTGTTTAGTATCTAAACCCTTCTCTCTATCTCTTGGGAGATTGCTGCCACCAGTGGGTGCTAACCCACTTATCTGCTGCTCTCTAGCAAAGGCAAGCTTCTCTTTGGCCAGGGCAAGTTCTTCCCTTTCAATCCTCAGTTCAGCTTGTCTCATCCTAGCTTCATGCTCCCTTCTCTGAGGGGAAGTGAATCTCCTCTGTGGAGGATTCCTTCTCCCCTGAGAAGAGGCATTAGAGTGCAGAGATCTATTGGAGTCCCTAGAAAGAGATCTATCTCTCCTAACTCCAAGGTTAGGCCCACTTCGGGTTAGTACTGGGGGTCCCCCAGATCCTAGCCCAAGTAAGTCTAAGTTGGTCCTAGTTAGCCTTCTGACTACCTCAAGACCTTTGTCTACTTCATCCCCAGAGAGTTCCTCCTGATCCCCCTCCTCAACTGCTGAATCAGTGTTGGGGAGGTCTGGATCCCCAGAGGTTCCCTCTAAGGCTGGCATGTTCTCATGTAACTGAGAAAGCTTTCTGGCATCATATGTCTCTAAGAGACCTATCAGAAAGGGAATGGTGGGGTTAGACCCCTGCTTCAGTTTTCTGGAGACACAGATTTGTCTCATCTCCTGGAAACTGAGAGCTGCATATCTAAGTGACCTGTGGAGGGTCAACACTGACCAGGGGAGTCTCAGTAGAGTCCCCCTGAGTCGACATGCTTTTCTAGTGAGGTGTAAGTGGTGCACTTACCTACACTATATGTTTGCCTACTGATCCCTTGCTAGAGTTGTAGTTTAGGGTGTGCTAGGCCCTAGGAGCTACAACAGCTGGTTCAGTAGAACTCAGAGTATTCTAAGCTAAGTTATATGTACCTTTAGTACTTATGTGATCTTTCACAAGATATTCTTAGGGCATGTGTGGTAAAACAACAGCAAGCTCAAATCCCAACCGCTGCTCACCAATGTGAGAAGTTGGCCTGATGTGCAGTGCTCACTATTCTAGTGATCACTATATATCAGTCCAAACAACCCTTATTGATGATTGGTTGTAAGTCAACCTTATAGACCAGCTATCCTAGTAGCATGGATACGAGCAGTCTAAGGCTAAGACTCTAGAGGGCGTGTTAAGCCAGCTGTTTTACCATCACATTACCCCTTGAACACCCAGTGAAAGGACACCACACAAGTTGTTATGAAAATAAACAGTGTATTTATTTATAACAAGACTACCCTGGCTCTTTATGAGACAGGGAGCTAAGCACACAACAAAAACTCTTACGAAAATACTTAAGTTAGCACGTTATACACAAATGCCCGAGGGGCACGAAAAACCATATACTCTAAAAGTGGAATGCGAATTACTAGCAGGTAAGTAACAGTTCTAATAGGCTTTGGAATCGCTAGGACTGGACTAGGGAATCGTTAGATTACTACTAGGAGGCCCAGGGGACTCGGGTGCAGAGTGTGCACTCTCACGCGGGATGCGGGACAAAGTCTATGGAAGCTAGAATTCACAAAGTTAGTGTTCACGGGCGAACCCGACCTGGTAGGGAGAAAACGACAGTGGATCCTGACCCTTGGATAGTGAGGCTATGCTGGGACACCGGAGTGCCGAAGTTACCTAGCCCAGGGGCTGCAGCTGCATAGGTCTGAAAAGACGTCGGGGATCTCGTTGCCGGACCAGGAGCCTGGAAGGAAGAAGTTGCTGGCAGGCGACCAGTGGAGAAAAGTTCGATGGATCCAAGCCTGGATCAAGGAAGAAGGAAACCTGAAAGCAGAGGGGACCAAGTTCTTGAATCACTAGCCAGTGATTAAGTGGGCACCAGGATGGCACCGGGCGAAGTCACCGCAGTCAGGTGAGTGGGCACTGCTGGGCTCTGCAGTCTCTCGGACCAGGAGGCGTTGTCGGCGACCAGGATGGAGGTGCGAGCTGTCCCACGAAGGTTCTTGCTGTCGACGTCGCTGGACCCAGGATTGGGCAACAAGTCTTGGCAAATGCAAGGCCCACGCGGTGGACCTAAAATGGCGTCTTGGGCGGACCAGGAGGGTCCAGGGTACTTCTCCGATGGAGGGAAGCAAGGGCCAGTCTGGAGCAACCAGACCAGCAGCAGAAATGTCGTCGGGCGTCGTCAGGAAGGCCACAAGCCAGCGGGCTAGTAGCCAAACAACGCGGTGAGCAGTAAAAAGCAGAAGGGCCCCACGCAGATCGTGGAGATGCTGGGGGGCTGCTCTTCGGTGCTGGAGCTGCTCAGGGTGGGGGCTTCTCGGACCCCAAAGCACTCACCAGGAATTCACTCGGCGGGCTTGCTGGAAAGAAGTCGTGCAGTCTTGCAGATGGCCGGTCCCTTGAGGTCTCGTCGCACCCACGGTTCTCAGCTGGGCTGTAGAGGTGGGTAGAGGTCAGAGGTGCCAGGGAAGCCGGTTCTCGTCGAGCTGGGCAGTCGGATTCCGGAGGAAGGACTTGCAGCAGACCGCAGTGTTCTTAGATGGTGCCTGCGGATGCAGGGTGACTACTCCTTAGTCACAAGGGAGAAATCTTAGGAAGAAGTCTTGAGTTCCTTTCGCAGAAAGTAGTTTCAGGATTCAAAGATGATCTGATTTGGAAGGGGGCCAGTCTCTACCTTTATCCTGTAAAAAGGGGCTGGCACGCGACTAAGTCCTGCCCTATGGGTGGGACTAGGAGGGGGGTGGTTACACCCACTTCCTTGGCGGGCTTTTCCCCAGCACAGGGTCTGGAGTGGCCCTGGAACTGGTTCCAGCCAGCCTATGCACAGTGAGCACCGGGGTGCCACGTGCAGTCACCTTCCTCTAAAGCCCTGCCTACCTACAATACACAAAACCCTGTCTGGGACGGTGCTGGCACCGCCCCTGGCAGGAAACCCTTTGTCCTTATCTCCTGCTCTGGGAGGACTCCCAGCAGCAGGAGGGCAGACTTGTGTCTCGGTGGCAGCATCCATTTTGTGGATGCTAAGGCTCTGTCTGACTTTTAACCGGGTTATAGGTTACATGCATGTCGTGTCCCTCTAGAAGGGTGGAATGCTAACCCCGTCGCCAGAATTGGCGAGGGGTTAGTATTCCAATTCGTATGACACCTTACTCGACATGTTTTGATAAAGCGATACCAGAGTTGGCATTTAACCGCGAGGATTATAATGCACTTAAGAGTATATGGTATGCGATATCATGGAAACGGCTAAGGGATGGATCCCGAAAGCCGCAGACAGGCTCAGCTCATGCCAGAGCACCATCTCACACGATTCCAAGCACTCTGCCTTCAGGATTGTTAAGGCCTGCCATAGGAGTGACTGATAGGAGATCTGTGTGTCCATTTTAGGGTTAGATATAGGTATACTATATCTAAAGCAAAGGGTGAGTACACCACCTTGCCCCAGCTGTCGTGCAGCCAGTTGTGTCAGTGTTAGTTAGTCAATCCAGGGGTGGCACAATACATGCTTCAGCCCCTGGGAGACTTCTGGGTGCACCTCAGCCCTGGGTACAGGGACTTGGAGAGGGCCCAGTGCCAATTCAGTACCTGAGTACAATTTGGATAGAGAGAACAGCTAGGCTGTGGGTCTGATTAGCAGGCCCACAGCCAGGGAAAGTCGTAAACCAGTGCAGCAAAAAGCAAAAATCTGGGTGATCATAGGATTGCAGACCCTACTCTCCTACAATGATCCACTGTTTTCCCAAGGAGAAGTCAGAATGAAGGCTCTTCAGTTTAAAATAGGTTATTTATTCAGATTTCTTTAAAAAGCAAATAGCCGACGCGTTTTGTCCGTTACCGGACTTCTTCAGGGCTATAAAAATACAAAAACATAAAAGTGCTATTTACAATAGTGTAGACAAACATTTAAAAACACTTCTTGACAAAAACCAGATTTATTGCATACAACAACGTCTGTCCATAATCCCCATATGTACAATAAATTCTTTCTTGGAAAAACCTTCTCTCCAAATACTTTTTCAATGACACAATTGTCAGGAACACACACTGAACTAAAAGTGCATCTTGTTGGGTGATTAGCCGCGCTCTACAAGTTCACACAACATACCCACTGGCATAATAAAACTTGAAGAAGACTCTCTGCAAGGTACATGGAGTGCCCCTCTCCGCACTCAATCGGGAGCTCTACTGTCAGAGTACTGTGCTGAGTGCGCCCCCTGGAGTTTGCCCCCCCCACACACACAGGGATGCAGGGGCCCGTGTTCCACCACTGAACATACCAACATTCAAAATCAATCTTTTGTTGACCAGGTGTCAAATCACAGCTGGCAAATGACCTATGCCATGTGCAACACTGGCCAGCCAATCCCAACTGTTTTTGCTAACAGTACTTTGGATTCTGCGATACACAGTTTGGCTTTTAAGGTATCATTCCCAGTCCTAGCTACCAAGTGGTGTGGCTTAAAAGGCAGTTGTGTCTGTTGAACTCACACTAGCCCCAGACAACATGCAAATGCTCTCATAGTTTTATAGCATACAAATGTTATTGTGCATTTAAAACATGCACTATTCTATTTACAACTTACTCTCTGAAAAATATTCACAGGCAAACTGAGATTTCTACATACAATTTTTCAAACTGGGAAATTTCTACTGAACATCAAAATCTATAATAATGTTCACCAGGGCAGATGTTCCACCAGTGAAAAATTACAGGGTAGCTATTTACTTTACATAAAACAATTGCTTCTGGGAATCTCGGCATTTAAGAAAATGCTTGCTCACAGGTGTACCTTTTTTATTTTATTTACTGCTGCAAGTGACATAGACCATCTTGGAAAAGTATTAAAAAAAAGAAAGGAAATAGTGCTTGCATCATTCAGTAGGCTCGTGCATATATATTGGTTTTAGATATATCTTTATTGGTATTTTAACATTTCAATATTGCTTACACACATGTATCACCAAGAATATAACAGGGTACCAAGTACAGCATTTACATAGTTAATTGCCACCATCTCTCTCCTGTACCCCTTGTTCAATCTTGTTTCTGACTCTGGCATCCACATGCAACAGACTATATTGGTCCCATATAATTTTCGATTAAGTATTCCTGTTTTAACACTGCGCTATTTATACTCCTGGGGAGTTGCAGGTACCTGTGCATTTATTAACTATATCGTTTTTTATATTTTATATTTTATATTAATAATCATATCCAGTGGTATCCCCTAAGTGCTGTATTTGTCTGTGCACCTTCAGCTTGTGTGCTGTTTGTGCTCTATCCACTAACGGGAGTGGGGTGGGGAGCAGGCCATCGGTGGTGTATCCCCCCAGTTTTTAGGGTCTGCTCCTATTTTCCTAGTTATGATCTAACAGCCGTATCACTCTCTGTCTCTATACTCCTATCCATGTCTTCCTGCTCATCGATATGCTCGTCTCTTTTACCGAGCCAGACTCAATATTTGTGTCCATAATTCCGCTTTTGTGGGTCTGCGGATCACCCTGGCTTCTTCTTGGTGTATGGCTCTTTCCTCTGTCCTAGCCCACTTATCCACATCTTTCTCCCTTGTCGCTAATGGGGGACCCTTCGGCACTTTCCAGTTCATGGCTCTCTGCCTGCGTGCAGGTAGGTCTGCAAACCGGGAATCCACCTTCTTAGATTTCGGGAACAATCCAAGTAGATTGATTGATTGATTTTAGCTTTTTTATAGCACATGCTGTCACCCTACGGGCATCCTGGTGCTTCAGACAAAGAACTAACCGTGACCAGAGTAGAACAGGTCGCCGCAGAGGAGGGAACACAGTCTAAATCATGGAATAAAGCCAGGTTTTTAAGTTCCTACGGAATTCTAACAGAGAGCTAACTAATCTAAGGTTCTAAGGGAGCTCGTTCCATAGTCGAGCGCCAACCCTGCTAAAGGCCCTTCCTTCAAGACTGGCCCGTTTGAACCGAGGAATTGACAACAGGCCAGTACTGGAAGAACAAAGCTCCCTTATAGGAAGATACCAACTGAACCTTTCCTGTAGGGGAACCGGGCCAAGCTCATGCACAGCTCGGAAAACCATACATAGAGCTTTAAAGTGGACCCTTTCCCTAACCGGCAGCCAATGAACCTCTCTTAAAGCCGCTGTAGAAGAGGTACTCCGTGGCCTGCCAAGGGCCAGTCTGGCTGCTGCAGACTGGATTCTTTGCAATCCTTGAAAGATGTACCCAGGGGCTCCCAAATAAAGGCCATTGCAGTAATCCAGCCTGCTGCCCACGATGCTGCTTACCACCAGAGAACGATTCTCTTTAGGTAATAAAGGAAGTATTTTGCGCAGAATACGGATAAGAGTAAAGCAAACGCTGGCGGTCTTAATTGCCTGAGATTCCATCTGGAGGTCATCATCAAACAACACCCCCAGATTACGAACTTTCCTAACCGGGATGAGTGAGTCATCCTCTGGTAGGAGTCTGAAGTCACAAGGCAGTTGTCTAGATATCCTGCCTGCAGAGCAGAACATCACCTCTGTCTTCCCGCTGTTAAATTGCAGAGAGTTCCTTCTGAGCCAGACCGTCGTCTGCCGCATGCATTGCTGGAACAGGTCCATCGATACGGCGTTGTCCCCCTCCAAGGAGAAGGCCAGTTGCGTATCGTCAGCATAGTTGACTAGGCTGACTCCAAAAGACTTTATGATGGAAAACAGGGGCTGCAAGTAGACATTGAATAGAATAGAGCTGATTGCAGATCCCTGCTGCATCCCGTGAACAACTGGGGATTTACCGGAGGAGAAGGGTGCAAGAGTTACTACCTGCTGGCGACCCTCCAAATAGGACTGAAGCCATTGCAGTGCACACCCTCTCACTCCCAGCCTCTTCAGCCTTTCCACCAATAAGAGATGATTCACTGTATCGAATGCGGCCGACATGTCGAGAAGCACTAGAATAGTGACATTCCCGCTGTCGGCCTGCATACGTAGGTTATCCATCATTGTAGTCAGGGCGGACTCAGTCCCATGCCCCGGACGGAAACCAAACTGGTCTTTATCCAATAAGAGATTGTCCTCCAGAAAACAGGACAGGGTCCTACTGACTGCTTTCTCCAGAATCTTCACCGGGTAAGGAAGAAGGGAAAGTGGCCTAAAATTAGCCGGTACTGATTGGTCCAGAGAGGGCTTTTTAATCAAGGGGGACACCACCGCCAATTTCCAGCATTCCGGGACCTTGCCTTCTTCCAGGGACTGATTGCAGATCTGCCTCAGCCATGGAAAGGTATTACGCCCTAGAGATTTCCACAGTTTATGGGGAAAAGGATCCAGGGGAGAACCAGATGAGACATTGTCACCCAGGTTATTGAAGACCGTTTCTGTTAATGTCTGGAAGTTGTCCAGGTATGCCGACAAATGCGACTCACACTGAGTCCTATGTTCAGGGTTAGGTTGAGCGACATTAGCATTGTCATGCAAAGTGTTCACAATGCTTGCAATCTTGTCCTGAAAGTGCAGGTTGATTCCATCACATAGTTTTTGGGACGTTACAGTTTTATTTTCTAAACATGTAGGGGAGGAAAGGTCTTTAATTATTTTAAATAATGCTTTAGTCCCGTTGGGCGCTTGGATGATAGAGCTGGCATAAAAATCTGCCTTGGCCCTGAGGATTTGCTCTTTATATTGCAGTTGTATCTGTCTAAGAGCTTTTTTATCTTCCTCATCGTAGCGTTTCCTCCACTTCCTTTCCGCCTTCTTACGAAGCGCACGGAGCTGTTTCAGCTCCTCACAGTACAATGGAGCCGAGATTTTACTTTTGATTTTTATATCTTTTATAGGGATAACTTGATCCAAGGTGTAATCTATGTGATTGGTAAACACTTTATAGTTTTCATCAACAGACATTGTGGCTGCGAAGTGGGTGACGCCCAGTTCTAGTGCAGAAGAACCGGTCCGCTCCAACTTTGCCCATTCCCTACCTCTCCTGTAAGCCCTTTGCTGACCGGTCATATCACCCGAGTGAGGCAGCCCGGTGATAAACTGAATGAGATAGTGGTCAGACCAAGTCTGGGGAGTTATGTTCAGGATCCTTGTAGTAGACTGGTTGGAAAATAGCAAATCAAGGGTGTGGCCCCCTTGATGTGTAGGGTCTTCCACCAGCTGGGAAAGATTTAAATTAGCACAAGCAAGCCTAAGATCACGCATATGGCTGTTGACATTCCCTTCTTCCCAGAGATTGAAATCTCCTAGGATGATCATATTGGAGTGTGCCAATGTGAGGTTAGTGATAGTATCAAACAGATTTTGATTATTTGTGGGAACCCCAGGCGGTCTATAACACACCAATCCTGTAAGGAGGTTTCCGCTGGGGGAGTGTAGGGAGAATCCCAGCATTTCCATCCCCTCTACCTCATCCACCTGCAGAGCTCTAAAATCCAGTTCCTCATTAAAAATCATCCCCACTCCCCCACCTCTACCCGTAATTCTGGGTTTGTGGAGGATTTTATACCCATTGGGGCAGGCATTTCCTAGATCTAAAGCAGACTCAGCGTGAGACCAAGTTTCCGAAAGAAACAGAACATCGAGCCCCAAATCTTCTATCAGGCCCGAAACCTTGAAGGAATGTTTAATAAGAGATCGACTGTTAATCAGTCCCCCAGTGAGGATATTACCTGCCTTTTTCACCCGGACCGGGGCAAGGGTCGTGTTCCCTTCCACCCTGTCTAGTCTCAGCAGTTGTTCTCTGTCGTAGACTATACGTCCTGGACCGCTGGTCACACGTGCAGCAATCCCGGTGCCGAGTGCCTCCAGTGCGCGGACAGCCGCAGACGGGCTTGCCTCTGGCTCGCCTCTGGCGCGCCTTCGGCGCGCACGCTGCGCGCGTGCGCTGCCCGCTTGCATCCTCTAGTTTAAATGAGGTGGCCTGGAGGAGCTACCACCAACTAGAGTGCCTCTCAAGATGGCGCCTGAGGATGGAACCTAGCCCAACCCTCCCTCAACCAATATGGCGCAGGAGCCACACGGGAGATCTAACCACGCCAAAGCGGCGGGTGAGGATGTTTCCAACGTTTTTTACAGTGTGGGTATGCGGAAGCAATCAAGATCAAGTAGTAAGTTTATTTAAAAACAGAATGAAAAATAATGCAATAATTTCGGCGATTAAAAAGAAAAGCACATCTGTGCTATATTCAGCACGTCTGTGCGACTTACACTACAGCTGGCAAGCAGTCCACCGAGCATGGCAGCATTTGGGCTAATGTCGAATTAATCTGTGCAAGCACCATGACCCAGTTTCCTTGTAGTATCACAACCCCCCATGTCATGTGTAGGAACTCCACATCTTGTTGTCCGCGTCTGGGGCAACCTCGGGGCTCTCCCCATGCATTATTTTAGCCTGTGAGGGGTATGATAAATCATGTGTACATACTTAAATTGAATACATTTTAACGCAGCATTTCTAGATATTAGTTTTGGCCCTCTTAACACCTGGGACCATTCCTTATCTAAAAGGTCCCGTCTGACCGCTACCGTCCATCGACCTGGTAAACGCTCTAGGGGTGTTCTCACCATGTTGATCAGTGCTCTGTAATGCCACTTTACCAAATGTCTGGCTGCCCCATTACCTCATGCGTCTGTGGTTCCAGTTGGGCACCTCCCCAGTGATCCTTGAATTTTTGAACTACTGCATGGTAAGTGAGGAATTGACCACTAGGCAAATCATATTGAGCCAGGAAGTCCTGTAGTGGAATCAGTACTCCGTTCTGGTAGTAGTCAACCACTGATGTTGCTCCAGAACAATGCAGGTGGTTTCGCCCCTAGGGGTTCCACAATGGGTAAACTCGGTGCATACAACGGGATTCCCTTTGTGCGTCTGCAGCATCTCTTCTGGCTATCCAGTGGCACTCCCAAAAGTACCCCTGGATTCTGAACGCCCACCGCAGGGTGCAGAAGTCCCGCCATCTGGTGCCTCGGATCAATGACTGAACTTGAAGGGTTTAACAATTCCAAGTTCCGACCTTCCAGCCATTGGGCCAGCTGCTGCAGTTGGGCTGCCAGATAATATAACTCAAACTCTGGGGCCCCCCAAACCCTCCTTCTTCTGGGGTCCTGGACAGCCAGCAAAACTGTGTTTCTTCCCCCATCCCAGATCAATTCCCGTAGCAAGCTATTAAGTCCCGTGAACCACACAGGCGGAATTACCACCGGAAGATTCACAAAATAATCTAGGGAGCATGGCCATTTTTGCCAGTGCAATTCGAGCCATCACGGGGAGTCTTAGCAAGTGCCAAAATGGGAAGCACGGCCTGAGGGACCGCATAACTGGGTTCAAGTTACCCTCCCGCAGCTCCTCTATCTCATGAAATACCTGTTTGCCAAGATATTTAAAGGAACGGGGAGCCCAAGACAGTTCCACAAGTAGATCCCTGGGGCGCTGTGTCCCCCATCCCCATTTAGCGGCAATATGCAGGTTTTTGTTTCATTTAGTTGCAATCCAGCCACGAAAGAATATGTCTCCAAGAGGGGGAGCGCGACTGCCTTAAACCGCAATCTCTGTCTCCGAAATATAATAGATCATCTTTTTTGTTTTCTTTTTTACAGAGTTTTATATAGCGGGAACTTGACCCAAATCAGGTATCAGAGCGCTTTACATCGCACCAGTTGCATTACATGAGCACACATTAATTTTTGTTAGGCACAGGGAGATTAAGTGATTTGCCCAGAATCACAGGATGTTCAGCGCCATTGCCGAGACTTGAACCCAGTTCCCCAGATTCGAGGTCGGACGCCCTAGCCGTTAGGCCAACTCCTCTCCCATCCGCGTATAGTGAAATAATATGGTCTCTATCCCCCAGTCGCATCTCATGCTATTGGCCTTTTAATCTTAACAGTTCTGCCAGTGGCTCAATGACCTGGGCAAACAAGATTGGGGACAGCGGGCATCCCTGTCTAGTGCCTCTGAATATGTTGTATGAACGGGATATCACTCCCCCTGCTTTCACTTGTACCGTAGGGTGCGAGTACAGCAACTTGAACTATCGCATCCACTCAACTCCCAGTCCCATTCTAGCCATCATAGCACACAGAAAGTCCCATCTTACCAAATCGAAAGCTTCTCTAAATCCACCGACATTATGAGAGCATCTGGATATCTATTCTTCTCTGAGTGGTGCATGATGTAGAAAAGTCTATGAATGTTGGCAGATGTGGACCTCGTCGGTAGGGAACCCATTTAGGTCTGTGTGCACCAGGTGCGTCATACATGTTAAAAGGTGTGCAGCCAAAACCTTGCTCACAATTTTAAAGTCAGCATTCAACATAGACATAGGCCGGAACCCTGACACCCGCACCTGTATTTTTCCTCGGATTTTGACATGGGTATCACCAAAGCATCTCTGGTCGAGGAGGCAAGCATTCCAGCTTCCAGCGCTTCAGCATGTAACACCTCCAATTCGGGGGTCAGAATTTGCATCTGCACTGAATAGAATTCTACAAGGAAGCCATCCAGTCCTGGCTTTTTCCAGTAGCCATCTCTCGGATGGCCGCTCTTATTTCATGGTCTGACACCGGACCTCCCAACTCTGCTTTGTAATTGAGGGTCGAACATCCTAAGCGCTAGTGGCATCAGAAACTATCCTATAGTATCTTCCATTTGTGCAATCGGGGCCTCATATAATTTCTCATATAATGAGCTAAATGCTTCATTTATCGCCATAGGTAAGTATGAGCTAACCCCTTCTGCTGTTGTGATATGAGTGATGGGCATCCACCTAGTATGAGGCTGCACTAACCACGCTAATAATCTACCGATGTTTGCCCACATTTGCAGAGTAGACCCTGGTCAGTCTTCGTACAGCTTGACTGTTTGCCATGGGGCCCCAGAATGGAAGGAAACCTTTAAAGAAGTCCCCAGCTTCCTGGCCCGCTGTATCCTCGGCTGATATGACGCCCCTACGTGAGCGGCGCAGGGCGCCCTTCATTGACAGGTGGTAAACTTCATGGGTGGAATACGTTGGTGTAAGGAGGAAGGCCAGATAGCAGGTACCAGACCAGTTACGGGGGAGCCAAGTGTAGGCGGCAGTGCCACAGATAAAATAGGTGTTGGGGGATGCCACCAGCTTCGGAGGAGATGTAGAATTTAAGGCTTTAGTGATATCACACGTACTGGTACCAACTTTCTTAGTCCTTAAGCCATGGATGCAGACACGGCCTTGCACATTTATGACATTCAGAGTGTTTCGTTCATCAGGCAGTATCCTTCTGGTGCGGAATCTAGAAAATGTTTGTGGAGTGGTTGAGTTGAATACTACCATCTCACCGAGTTCATCTGGTGGTAGTAGCAATGTGGATGAGTTGATCGGGCAAAAAGGAGCATTGGCATTGCCAGATCTGTTCTGCCAGAAGTCATCCCGAAATGTTCCTAGGACAGAATTGCCAGTACCATTGACAATTTAGGCCTCCTGTATCAACATCCACCATGCAAGACAAGACCCAGAGATGGAGAAGGGATAGGGAAAGAATGGGACAGGGTGTATCATGGAATGCGGCATCAGTCCACAGACCCAGCAGTTGGAAGTGTTCATGATCAGTTGATGATGATGCAACATTTGGATGAAAGTGTTATTGAAGAATTCTGCACGGCGGGGTAATTCATGGGCTGGTAGCGTATAATACTGGTGTTCTGCAGAGCCCTATGGCATACCTTAGTCTGACACACCAGCACTACTCTCATCTGGGAAGATCACAGCCCTACAGCCTATCGGCACTTGACGCAGTCAAGGGCAAGCCTTCCCTCGGGGACGCAAGTTATATCGGTCGGAAGTAGGCACAGTATGGTCGGGAAACAATTGTTCTTGGTGTTGTGCAGAAGGTTCCTTTCAGTATGCTGTCACTCTCTGCTTCCGTAGATGTAGAATGCAGTCTGGCATCGCTGAATGGGACAAACGTCTGAACTGTTTCTGTTTCTGTTTCTGAGTCTCCTTGTCCTTCCCTCACCCACTGATCATAGGGGAGGGGCAGAGGCACACGCTGGCAGTGAGACGAATGAACCCAATTCTTCCGACCTTCTACTTTCACAGTGGTGCGGGTGTCCAGTAACACCTGACTGGGCTGTGTCAAGCGGGGCTCGAGGCTCTTAGTCCGTTGAAAGTTCTGGATCAGCACCCAGTCACCAGGTTGGATAACGTGTCCTGGGCCCTTGCTTTTGTCAGGTATGGCCTCGTGCACCTGGTGATAAAGAGTACAAAAGGTATTAGTTAGACTGTACAGATAATCAGTTAATACAGGGTATTCAACGTCAGACAGTTTCTTAGGCCGTGGGACACCGCAGACATTGGCAGGCCTCCCGAACAGAATTTCGTGGGGAGATAACCCTATCCTGGTGTGGGACGTTGTTCTTGTGGACAGTAGGGCAGAGCATCAAACAAGTGACACCTGTCTCGGCTACTATTTTGGCCATTTTAGTTTTTAGGATGCCATTGTATACCTCCACTAGACCTGCTGACTGGGGGTGGGTAGCTGCCTGAAATTTTTGTTTTATACCCAATGCTGTACAGACATATTCCATCATTTGAGCCGTAAAGTGTGTCCCGTTGTCACTCCAGACCAAGCAGGACAAACCGAATCGTGGGAGGTACTCTTTTAATAGCACTTTGGCGGTAGTGATAGCGGTACAGTCTTTGACGGGGTAGGCTTCCACCCATCGGCTGATGGTACAGACCACCACCAGGAAATATTTTAAATTGTTACACCTGTCCATCTGGATGTAATCCATTTGGAGGACTTTAAAAGGGAAAGTAGGAGGAGAGAATCCTCCATTAGGAGTAACTGTGCCTTTTCCTGGGTTATACATTAGGCAAATCATGCATGTTTTAACCAGCTTTTCAGCATATGCTGGTATCTTAGAGTCGTACCATGTAGGTTCCAAAAGTTTACAAATCCCTTTTGCACTAATGTGGGCAGGACCATGGGCCATCGTAACTACTGCTAGCACGTGACTGTCAGGTAACATCCATTGTCTTTCCATAGTCGTACAGACCCAGCAATCATCAATTCCCTCCTTTGCTAATTGCTCCTTCCACACCCTTAGTTCCTCAGGAGTAGTATGGGACTGAATATCAATCACACTCTGTACTGTGTTTTCAACTATGCCCTCGTCTGCCACCCACCTAGCGGGACCTCCTACATACATTCCTTCCCTTTTCCTAAGAGCTGTTTGTCTGGCCGTCTGGTCAGCCAGAGCATTGCCTTTCCCAACATCATCTGTCACTTTCTTATGGGTCTTACATTTTATAATGGCCACCTTTCTGGGGAGTGTCAGGGAGTCTAACAGTCGGTGAATTAGGGGGCCATGTTGAATCTTGGTTCCATGGGAAGTAAGGAAATTCCTTTCTTTCCACAACCTCCCGAAGTTGTGGGCCACCCCGAAGGCATACTGACTGTCAGTATAGATATTTACTGTTATTCCCTTGCTTAACTCACAGGCTCTAGTGAGGGCCACTAATTCTGCTGCCTGAGCAGAGCACTGCAGAATCGGAGTTGTTTCTACCACTTGCCCCAATGTCGTGAGGGCGTAGGCAGCTGAGGTGTTATCATCTGGCCCTCTGAGACATGATCCGTCCACATACAGTGTACCTTCTGGTTCTGCTATCGGGGTATCCTGTAAGTCAACCCATCCCTTCGTCTCCTCCTCTGTCCTCAATATACAGTCATATAGGTCTAACAGGGCATCCTGAGTATCCAGTGGGATTAATGTGGCGCGGTTTAGTGCAGTGCATCTTTTGATGTTAATGTGGCTGGCAAAGAGTGTTAGTTCATATCCTGTAAGTCGTGCGCTAGTGAGATACTGTATCTTGGTGTTATTAAGGAGGGTATCTACAGAATGGGGGACCATCAGAGTCAGGGGGGAGTTCATGTCGATTCCCGCACTCCGACGGACCATGAGGGCGGCCGCAGCTGTCGCCCGTAGACATCCTGGGAGAGCCCTTGCAACAGGATCTAAGGTGGCTGAAAAATAGGCACATGGCCGTTGGTGACCTTCAAACATCTGGGTCAGGACAGCGCATGCACAGCCGTCTGTCTTATGTACAAAAAGAAAAAATTGTTTGCTATAGTCAGGAGTACCGAGGACTGGAGAAGTACACAGGGCCCTCTTCAAATCTTGGAAGGCCTGTGCATGCTCTGTAGCCCATGGAAAGGAACTGTCTGATATTTCTTTAGTGGTGAGGGCAGGAAGAGGTTTGACCATGGCCGAAAAATTGGAAATCCACTGTCTACAGTATGAGGTTAGGCCTATGAAGGCTCGCACCTGCTTTTGTGTTCGTGGGGCCGTCATAGCATTGATAATGGCTACACGATCAGCGGTGAGCTGCCTTCCCTCCTTCGAGAGGAGATGACCTAAGTAGGTCACCTTCTCTTGACAAAACTGAAACTTTTTCAAAGAGACTTTGTGGTTATGGAGGGCAAGGTGGCGTAACAGACAGAGAGTAGCTTCTTTACATGTTTGGGCAGAATTTGCAGCAATGAGGAGGTCATCTACATATTGTAATAGTGAGGAATTATTAGGGAGTTCCAAGGAATCTAGTTGACTTTTTAGGGCTTGACTATAGATACTGGGACTCTCAGTGAAACCTTAAAGGGCGCGGCAGAATCTAAAGCTCCACCCACCAAGGGAGAAACCAAAAAAATGTCTGCTGTCAGGATGTATAGGAATGCTGAAAAAAGCATTCTTCAGGTCTATGACAGAGAAGTGCGTGGCGTCAGAAGGGACCATCGTTAAGTGGGCTGTAATGTCGTGGACAACAGGATTTTGGGAGATTGTTATTTTGTTAAGGGCTCTCAGGTCGATCACAAATCGGTATATTTTAGGGGAGAGAGCATTTCCATTGGTCTTTTTAAGAACAGGAATAATGGGACTGTTACAGATATTGCCACGTGTCTCCTCCACTACACCCTTGTCCATTAATTCAGATATTATTGTCAAAAGGGCCATTTCTCCTTCCACCGGTAGTCGATACTGCCGGAGGCGGGGGAGAAGTGCACCTGTCTGGATGCGTACCGCATGAGGAGGGGTATGTTGAGACCCTACATCAGTGTCTGATGATGGCCAGAGGGAGGAAGGTAAAGACTGCAACTCTGGTGGGAGGGGACCGGACAGATACATGTAGGAACCTGCGGTGGGAGAAATTGTTAGGGATACACCTTGGGGACTACATGATATGGTCGCATATAGAGCTTTCAGTAAATCCATGCCTAACAAGTTTTCACTGCAACCTGTAGTAAGCACCAAGGGAGCTTCAACATGTGCAGGGCCAATATCGAGAGGTAGGAGTTCAGAGACAGGGCTGGTCAAGGGTGTTCCTGCAAAACCCACAGAGACATTCATATTGCCAGAAAGGGTCATTCCCCACAACTGACATTTGAACATATGGGCCCCTTTGATCCACTGGAATTTGCACTCTGGTAATACCCCTTTCCTGGCTGTCCTATGCTTGGTAAGATCCTGTCTCATCAACTTCGTCATAATCATCATTGTAATAAGTGCGTCTTGCTTCGTACCCATCAAACCTATTGGCCGGGCGCGGCCGGACGGGAGCGTCATCCCTGGGCCTACGTTCTTTATCCTGTGGATGGGGCGGGTCTTGGTCCCTAGTCGGCCTCGCTTCCCTAGGAGCGCGAGGCCGAGTCTTCCCTGTTCTTATGTTTTCAGCTAACGCGGGACACTCATCTATCCAATGGCCGTACCCCTTACAATAAGCACACTGATCTGTTTGGAGGGCTCCCGTACGTTGAGGGCTGGAGGGGGTAGACTGGCGAGCCCTCGGAGGGGGTTGGTATTGAGGTCTGAAATTCCCACAGGCATCAGAACCTCGGGGAGAGTAAGCCTGCTGCAGAAGTGCCTTAGTCTTAAGATCCCTAACCTTCTTACTTTCCTTGTCTCTATCTTCATTTTCCCTATTTTCGTGATATTGTGCCATAGCCAAGATACCAGTCATAGTTTGGGCAGACCACGTACTTTCAACTTTCTTAAGCCTGGCAGAAATTTCAGGAAGCATGTTGCTGACAAACTTATCGACAAACACTAGGCCAGAACCTGTGGTCCGGGGTTCTAAACCACTATCCCCCACATGCATCAATCTAGGATTTTGCATTTCTTAAATAGCGAAAATTAAGGAATCGCTATTTAGGAAATGCAAAATCCTATGCATCAAGAAATCCTAAAAGTTTTTAGGATTTCTTAATTTTCGGAAATTGCGATTCCTTAATTGCGAATCGCAATTAAGGAATGGCATTACATTGATTCCTATGGGCCTATAGGCCCATAGGAATCAATGCCGTTTTGCATTTTTTTTTTTGCACTCGCAATTTGTTGATGCATTGCAAGGGTGCAGAGGGGGGTCCAAAGGACCCCACCCTGCACCCCTGAAATGTATTTTCAAGTGCATGTTTCACACACACATGCCCTAAGGACATGTGTGTCTGTAACATGCAAGTTTAAAAAATGCATTTTTTTGCTTTTTTTAAAATTTTCGCAAATTAACACGAGGGTCAACCTCGTGTTAATTTGCACTTCCAATTTCAAAATTCGCAATTTTTCAAAAAATGATGCATTGCATTTAAGGAATCGCACAAATGCGATTCCTTAATTGCATTTGCATTTTTAAGAAATGCAAAAAATAGCGAATGTTTGATGCATCCCAAAAACGTATTTAGGAAGTGCAAACGGCCGAATTTACCGATTCGCAACGTTTGCACTTCCTAAATAGGTTGATGCATGTGGGGGTATGTCCCTTGTATTCTGTCTCAAAACGGCTAAAGAAGTCAGCCACATTCTCATCTTTTCGCTGCCTACAGGCGTTTATTTTATCCCAGTTAATGACAGCTTCCGGTAAAAGTGTTTTCATAAACGTCATTATTTTACCGGGCAAAGTCAGGATGGCAGCTTCTGGTTTAGTCCCCCCTACCCTTGCTTCTTCCATAGCCTCTAGGTCAGCCCATTTACCTCCCAACGCCACTTCATGGTCAGTATGTCGAATTTTGTCCCAAATTTCAGTGGGAACAACTGTACCAAAAAATAAATCTATATCCTCAAGAACGAGAGTACCTGCAGATATAATCTGACTTAATTCTCTGTAAAAGGCAGTCGGATTCTTCCGGGGATCTGGTAATTGTCCTTTTAACTGCATTACTTCTGACCTTTTCCAAGGAATATGAACCCAAAGCCTGCACCAGTGTGCCTCAACAGCCCCTCGACCGTTATTTTGGGCATCAGTAAGTGCATTAACAAAGACAGGGGCCGCTTCTCTCATTGGCATAGCTGTTTCTAGGGGGGTGTTGGGAAAACCGGTCATATCACGATAAGCCCTTAAAGCAGACATAGTACCAAACATCCCCTCTCCCTGAACATCGCCTCTTTTTATTTGTGACCTAAGGTCCATTAATCCAGCGGGTATCTGCATAAGCGCATTCTCACATTTTTGCATGTCCAAAGTGCACATATATTCAGTCCAGGTGGTCTGTTCCATAATCGTCCACTGAGAAAAGGTGGACCATATTTCTTTAAAGGTATAAATATTCCCGTTATTTATCCAACATTCACACTGTTGCCTCTGTAGGTCATTTTCTCGAAGGGACGAAAAGCTGACTGCAGAGCGCAGGGAGGCCAGGCGGTGGGAATTCAACAATTTATATAAATCCTGCTTAACTGTAGACCACGGGGAAGTAGGAAAAGGGCGGGTAGGGGTAAGGCCGCAGGGGTTAAGCTTGTTGTCATTCCCGCAGCGCGGACAGGGTTAACGGGCATGGTTGGTGTCATAGGAAAAGTCGGGAGGGTCGGTGTGACAGGGAGAACAGTAGGAGGGGCAGAAGGGAGCGGTGGAGGGGGGACATGCGGGGTGTGAGGCTTCAGGGCAGGGTACATTGGGGCATATGCAGGAGGGCTTTCTAGCATGATATCAAGCAAGGAATCACCTTCTTCTCCCCCTTCCATATGGCCCTTTCCTTTCTCCTCACGGTCTGGATAACATTTTTGTACCCGGGCCCCATGCTTCCTATCGGCTATTTCTACTGATTTTGTCATTTATTTTTGTAAATTTTCTCTGGCGTGGTCGGCCATTGACATAAGTTCTTGTTTTGTTTCTTGAGCCTTCTGTTTTCTAGCTCTCTGCTCTATCTCTTTCCTCCAAAATCGGACAGATTCAAACATAGACGGGCGCGTTTTTCTTTTCATTAATTGTTCCTCTAAGTTGGCGAGTACTTGGGAATTAAAGGAGCCATAAAGTGGCCACTGTAATTCCACGTTACTTTTTTTTGTATATTTTACCCAGAATGAGGAAAACATTATGGCAGAAGGGCCATGTTTAACATACATCGTATCTGGAGGAAGTGGACAGGCCGCCTCCAGCTGGGAGTCCTGCGTACACATACAACAACATAATTTCTTGAACTTACTACTGACTGGCATGCTTAAAAACAGATAACAGACACCAGTGGGTTTCTAAAACTCACCTTGCTTGCTTGGCTTTGGCAAAAGTCAATAACAACTTGGCTTTTGCGAAAGTCAATAACAGAATCATACAGACTGGGTGGATGATCAGTCCACCCTTACCTTACAGGGGTAGTTCTCTTCTGCAGACGTAGGGCTGTGTCCTGCTCCAGAAATTATTTGCTAGGGGACTCCAGCTAGGACGCGGTCATGTGGCACAGACCGGGTGGGGAGGGACAGCGGGTGAGTCGTTCAGTCTACGGCAATACAGGAATCCCTCGGGTAGGGCGCCTCAGTCGGAGTCTCTCCGTGCACTTCCTCACATCCAACGGGCCTGACCTTCGTGCTCGTGGAGTCAATGTTCAGGCGCCATTTGAAGAACCAGGATAACCCACTTACTAGGTCTCGGCGGCAAGGGAACTGCCCAATTCTTCCATACTTAATAAAAGGAGACACAGGAGCCTTCATCTGCAGGAGGAACCCAGATTTATTTCAATAGCCCGGGCTATGGAACAGAGTCCCAAGCTAGTCAGAGACAAGACAGAGGAGGCTGCTACTTCACTCTGTAGCTTACAATCCTTTTATACATTTTTCATCACAGCCTTTTGGTTGTTGGTCCATTGTTCAATCAGGGCAGTGTTTGCAGTTGATAACCAGATCCAGATGATGTTTGTAGTTGGTGACCTGGTCAAGGCTTGGTACACAGATCAATGTTCACTCGGCTTGATCAAAGCCGGTCTTTCAAGTCATTGTTTAATCACCCTAATCAGGGCCCAACAGTCAGACCATTGTCCAGATAACCTGATCACGGTGTCAAGGATGTTTACCAGGCTGGGAACAGGAGATGGAAAACAAGCTTGTTTACACAGGGCGTGGGTGTCTCATGGCTTTCTGTTGAACTGCAAAGAACAGGGGGTTGGGTGTGCGACAGTTCCTGAGCAGAAATGCAGGCTGCAAGATGGTCTCTGTCGTGTCAGTTTAGATTTTCCTCAGGCATCAGCAGAAACGACCAGGTGGATTGTGTGGAAGTGTTTGACGCGAGATGGCAATGAAAAACAATGGAGTCCCGGTACAAATGATGCCGATCAGAAAAACACTTTTACTCACCCACACCACCAGGGGCTCCACCAATAGGGCAAAGATTAGAGGGGAAAGAGGGCAGCCACGACTAACAGGGAAGAAGGGAGAGCGGTGGCCAGCTATATGCACAGAGGCCATAGGTTCCGTGTAGAGTAGGCACACGTAAGATTAAAATCGTGGACCGAATGGATTGCTTCTAGAAGTTGGAAGAGGTCCTCCCAGCTAAGGGAGTCAAAGGCCTTGTCTATGTCTGCCAAGTTGGAAGAGGTACTCCCAGTTAAGAGAGTCAAAGGCCTTGTCTGCCAAGAGTAAGGCCGCAGGACGTCCCAACTTCGGGGCCGAGGCTACAGCATTGTGGACCCGGCAGATTTATGTCGGGTGGCCCGACACGGCATGAAGCCAGATTGGTCCATGTGGACCAGATCATGAATGCATGACCGCAGGTGGTCTGCCAGGACTTGACCTAGTAATTTGGATTCAAAGTTAATGAGGGAAATAGGACAGTATGAGGATGGATCCTCCGGTGGACGGCCAGGGTTTACGAAAAGGCCAATTTCAGCTCGACTTCAGTCCCGAGGGAGCAGCTGCCTCTCAAGGGCTTCGTGGATCATCTCCAATAAAGGCGGACCAACCGTGGCCATGTGGAAGCGGACGAAATCCATAGGGAACCCGTTTGGACCCAGAGCATGTCCCGCACGCATCACATTGACAGCATATGTTAATTCATCTATTGTAATAGGAGCATCTAATTGATCCTTTGCCTGATCTGATAGCTGCTGGGGGGGAATATGCCGCAGGAATTCCAGGATGATTTCGCCCGAGACCTGTTCCCTCCGAGTATATAAGAGGAAAAGTGACGTGCGGATTCCTCCACCACCTCTGTGGGGACCGTACGCCAGACACCGTCATCACCCCCGATGGCATGGACCACAGCCGGGCCCTGCCTAGCTTGACACAACCTATGTAGTATTTTACTGGATTTGTCCCCCCACTGATATATCCGATACTGGGACACCAACCAGATTTCTTTTGCCTCCTCTATCAGGTAATGGTGCAGTTGTTGCTGTGCAAGAGTCAAATTCCTCTGAATGGTCAGAGTGGGCTCCAGCGAGAGTTTCGTTTCCAGGGAAACGCACTGGGCCTCAAGGTCAACGTTCAGGGAGAGATAGTTATGAATCGCGGTGTGGAGGTACAAGGTAATCAGGATCATGCCGATGCCATAGAGACATCCGCCATCTGAGCGGGGGCCTCGAAAAATTTAGGCAGAATGTGGTTGCAACAGGCGAGTGATCCGATAACCCTCTCGGGAGATGGGAGAACCTGTGGATATAGCTCTGTGACGAGAACAGGCAGTCCAATTTGGACAGGGAGCTATGAACCGCAGACATATATGTGTATCCTATCTTGGCAGGGTAGTATTCCCGCCACAAACTCGCCCAACCCAAAGCCCCTGCAAGCAATGCTAATTTGGAGGTGCCCGCAGGAGGGGCCATCCCCGACCCCCCATCTCCTTTCAAGTGGTGTCATTACGTCATTCCAATAGTCACCAAATAGGGACGGACCCTCAGAGCGTTCTCCCCAAAGCCGTTTCCTCGTCATGTTTACCTTTCGCATACTCTGTAAACACACCTATCACACCATCTTTAACAATTGTTACCACCGAATTGAAGGCCTCAAACGTGGTGGCTGCCCTGAAATGTATGTTTTCTGGCATCAACTGCATTAGCCATTGTATGTACTGCTTCATTCATACAGCACGTCTACTCAATGTATACATCTCAGAAGAATGGAAGACAAAGTTGGGACTTTGTAGTCTTATAACTGGTAACCCATAGCAGATACATATCTATCAATCTACTAGCTTCAGTGCCTAAAAAGTGTATCAATACCCGCCTCGAGTATTTAAGCGACTGAACATCGATAGACCGATTCCAGTCTTAACGCACAATAATCGCCATCCTTATTGGTGTATCCTAAAACTTCCAAGATGCGTTTATGGATGTATTTTAAAGGAGATTTCGAATATTAGACTATCACGCCATTGTGGTATGATTGTAGCACGCTTTTGAAAGCATAACAGTGATTGAGGTTCATATTCTGAAGAGTTATGCATAAAGAATATGTTGTGCTGAGTGTTCCTTCATCTCCAAGGTTCGTATTTCGTAGTTCTTCTATTTCTATGCATTCCAACAGGGGTTGCCATTCTCAGAACCACATGGACAGTTCTATTGAGGACTGATATTAAACTTTTGAGCCATTCAGCTCCTTCTTAAGGTCCTGGGACAGGACCTCTTCCCAAGACAAAAAGTTGTTTAAAAAACGATTTTCACTTTCTGTGTTTACTGTCTATGCTTGTGGTTGTTACAGTTAAAAATTGTAGTTTTAGCCTGCCTGTAATTGCATATTTTATCACCTGTGTTGTGTTTTAAATTTGTGGTTTTCCCTGCCCATGATTGCCTCCATTTAGTGTGTTGAATTGTGGGATTTGCAGTCCAACCTCTGTAGTTTGTCCCTCTCATTCCTTGGTGCCAAATGTGTTTTCCCTCCAAATTTCTCCTTTGCTCTGTGCTTAGACCTGTGTGCTAAAACAGTGCACCCCAGCCACCATTTTGTGTTCACAAGCCAGTGAGGCCAGCCCCCTGCCTCCCCCCAGCAACAGCGATTTTCTACATCAGAGGGTGCTTCTGTGAGCTGTTTAAACTGTATTTCCTGCGGTCTGTGCACTTCGTTTTTTGGCCAGCAGGGGAAGTAAAGCTTTATTCAAACAGCATTGTTAGATTTCGAGTTAGTGAAGCCTTTACCTGCAGAAGTCCAAAGTTGTGGATTGAGCCTGTCTGTCTCCTAGGAGATTCTGAACAGGAGAAGCAGCTGCCCAGACCCCACCCCCAGGCCAGCAGACCATTGGCTATTCAGCTACCAGGCAAGTCTGTGCCCTTCTCTCACACCTGCCCAGGCCCCTTAAGGCCTTGCTGGGTGCACCCCAAATCATTCTCCTCCATCTTGTGAGTTGCAGCCTACATGTGCCCCAGATTGCAGTGAGCAGAGTCCAGGAAGTGGTAAGAAGACACCATAGTGCTGTCTCTTCCCAAGACAAAAAGTTGTTTAAAAAACGATTTTCACTTTCTGTGTTTACTGTCTATGCCTGTGGTTGTTACAGTTAAAAATGATCGTTTTAGCCTGCCTGTAATTGCATATTTTATCACCTGTGTTGTGTTTTAAATTTGTGGTTTTCCCAAACCATGATTGCCTCCATTTAATGTGTTGAATTGTGGGATTTGCAGTCCAACCTCTGTAGTTTGTCCCTCTCATTCCTTGGTGACAAATCTGTTTTCCCTCCAAATTTCCCCTTTGCTCTGTGCTTAGACCTGTGTGCTAAAACAGTGCACCCCCAGCCACCATTTTGTGTTCACAAGCCAGTGAGGCCGGCCCCCTGCCTCCCCTCCCTACGCCCCCTACCTCCCCCCCCCCCGCCAGCAACAGGGATTTTCTACATCAGAGAGTGCTTCTGTGAGCTGTTTAAACTGTATTCACTGGGGCCTGTGCACTTGGTTTTTTGGCCAGCAGGGCGAGTAAAGCTTTATTCAAACAGTATTGTTAGATTTCGAGTTAGTGAAGCCTTTACCTGCAGAAGTCCAAAGTTGTGGATTGAGCCTGTCTGTCTCCTAGGAGATTCTGAACAGGAGAAGCAGCTTCCAACTCCCTGGCCAGCAAACCTTGTCTGAGGTCGCTGGGACCTTATATAGTCTGCTAGTGGTTGGCACATGTGTACACTGATTGGTGGTTGTATCTGGTGTTTCTATTGAGTTAGGGTTAATGTCCTCATTGGTTGGGTATTTGAGGGTTCTGATTGGTTTCGCGGCCTGTGATTCAATCATTGTAGGGTTGGGGCTAGGGTTATGATTTCTATTGGAAGCATAAGGACCATACGGAAACAGAAATTTACAGCATATCCCTCTGTATATAAGCATTTGTTTTCACTATAGATATGTACCTATCTTTGTGTATTACTTTATAAAACATGTAAAATAATTATGTTGTTAAGAGAAAATAAATAATAATAATAATAATAATATTCATCAATAAATAAAAATCATCTTTGGTCTACATGTACATACTTCCATGTACTTGGATCTGTGTGTCTGTTACTTTTCTCCTGAAAAAGCATATCCAATGCACTACCCTATTTCTCATCCTGTGCCTCTATCAATATATTTAATCTATATATACTTACTTCCTTTATGTATCTATATACTTTCAATGTACTTATGGATCTATATATTTATCACTTTCTTCTAATTTAGCATTGCCAATGTACTAGCCTATTTCTCAGCTATACTAGGCTCAATATATCTTCTAGCCCAACCTTCTGACTCAGGTCAAACTTCTGTCTACTACTCCTTCTAATGCGCTACCCTATCTCTCATCCTATACATCTATCAATATATCCTCTACATCCACTCTCTCATTTATCCCAAACCCCATACCACTACTATGATCGCCAAAATAACCCTTTCTAGACTCTCTCCTGCTCTACCCTTCCTTGCATAATCTGACACCTCTTTTTACTACACCGATCCCCTAAAACAAACCTTTCTAAATTCTCCCCTCTGACTCCTTCCCTCCAACACTCCTTTTTACTCATCCAAAAGCCTCTTTCTACTGCTAAGACCTAAAACAAAATTTTTTTTCTAAATCCTTCACTTTTATCCCTCCACTATCCTTTTCAATCAAAATTAACAGACTAACATGTTCACTTCTCAAATTCCATATTCCATATTCAACTATACCAATATACTGCCCAAATAACTGAATAACATATCTACTTCTCAAATTACTTCATATTTATACTATACTAATTTTCAACACTAATCATTTATGGGTTCCGGAGTGGCGTGCTACTCACCAGAAAAGCGGTTCAACACCCATCAGGGGTAACAAGTGCTATATGAATGCAAATCTTTCTTCCCCTTTTATCCATCCGCTATCCTTCTCACTCCAAGTAACAGACTAATATCCACCACTGAAATTACCTCATATTTCACCATATTAATTCACCACTAATCCTTTATAGGCTTCCTGAATAGCAAGCGTCAACAAGCGAGCGATAAATAAATAAATACAAACCTTTGTCCTCCTCTATCCTTCTGCTATCATTCCAAATCCAAATAACTGACTAACCTGTCCACCACTTAAAAGGTACTTGCATGTTTCACTATAATAATTGAACACTAATCCTCTATGGGTCCCGGAGTAGCGTGCTACCCGCCGAAAAAGCGCTTCGACGCCTCGTCTGGGGTAGTAAGCGCTATAAAAATGCAATTACAATAAAAACAACAATAAAATGTTTATGGTTGTACACAACTCTGTAAATAAATAAAGAAAGCAGACGGGACCTCATTAGGAAAACCCAGTCATTCTGTATGGAGCACGCAACTGGCAAATAACCTATGAGGGGCCGGCATTTACTAGGCTCAGCATTACCGCATCAATGCTCGTTTCGCACCTCGGAATGGGGATACATGCAGTACTGCACATTTTCATCTGCTCTAGGGTGCAAAACAAAGTAAACTGTGATTTCTCAGCACAAATGCCGCCACGTTTTGCCCGGCCGTCTTTGCGTTGGGCAAAAGTGTACAGATTTTGTACTATGATTAAAGCTCCTTATTTTCCGTTTTTACTGATTTCTACAGTTAAATACAGACAGAAAAACATTTGGTTTCCTGTCTGTGTTTATTTTTAAATGTGGCTAAAATGTCAATTATATTGTTTTTGAGTGACTCTACAAGCTGTCAGTCATGACTGCTAGCCCAATAGCTGTGTGGATTGACAGGTGTGGGTGGGGCTAAAAAAAGAAAGACATTTTAGTAATGAGGCTTAGAAAAAGCAGTAGATATGCATAAACTTGCCAACAAAATGTGCGTGTTTTCATTTAAGTGCTGTGATTTTTTTTATCTCTCGGTGTTTATATCATTGAAACATGCCAGGAAATCAAGTAAGAGTGTACATTTATCCGATAGATACATGTGTAAATATACTAGTTAAGCTTATTTTTTTTTTCACAAGACCCAAAGTAAATATGAAAAAATACAGAAAAAATTAGCAACACTTAAATATGGATAAATGCAGACAGAAATGTGCCCCAAAAAATAAATACCATAAAACCGGGAGTCCTACTTATGATTGCATTTATTTGGCGCTTACAACCCGC
Source organism: Lissotriton helveticus (assembly GCF_964261635.1). Classification (NCBI taxonomy): domain Eukaryota; kingdom Metazoa; phylum Chordata; class Amphibia; order Caudata; family Salamandridae; genus Lissotriton; species Lissotriton helveticus. The sequence continues at coordinate 377,693,836 of NC_136060.1, forward strand.
AATGAGGGGGTGAAGCAATTTATACCAACCAGCACGCTGCTCTGAAATCCGCAATCATTGGCTAATCCAATGATCACTGTTTATTAGGAGTTTCTTGTGCTCTCAAACAAACCATCATGTGCAAAATGGGATTGCATTTCTGGAATGCGTACTACCACTATTTACGCCAAACAGCACGCTGCTGTGGAATGCACGATTAGTGGTTAATTCAGTGGTCACTGGTTATTAGAAGTTTCTTGTGCTCTCAAGGAACCCATCATATGCATGTACTCCAGTTTCCTGTGGTAGATGGAATAAATAGAGTTCAGTGAGTTTATTGTCCCCATTCCAGCGCAAAGTCCTGTTAGCACTCCTGCCCTGATTACCAGGGCACTTGCAATGATGCCCATTGCCTGCATGTTGGTGAATACGCTGTGTTCCTGAAACTGGTACAGTGTGAACTTTAGTGCTGTGTTGCATCTCAACTGAATGCCCCACCCACACCATCCTGGCCTATGAACAGTGTCCTATGCTTCACACGGCGGCCCAGCTGCAATACAAATGTTCTCTGTAAAGTGCTCTGCCGCTGCAACTCACAATTAGCACCCTACCTCATTCTTATTTTATCGTTATGAATAGCACAAACTCGACAAAAAGGTCATCTGAGTGCCCCACCCACACCATCCTGGCCTATGAACAGTGTCCTATGCTTCACACGGCCCAGCTGCAATAAAAATGTTCTCTGTAAAGTGCTCCGCCGCTGCAACTCACAATTTGCACCCGACCTCATTCTTATTTTATTTTATCGTTATGAATAGCACAAACTCGACAAAAAGGTCATCTGAGTCCGAGTGCCCCACCCACACCATCCTGGCCTATGAACAGTGTCCTATGCTTCACACGGCCCAGCTGCAATAAAACTGTTCTCTGTAAAGTGCTCTGACGCTGCAACTCACAATTAGCACCCTACCTCCTCCTTTAAAAAATGTTATATATAGCACAAACTCAACCCAAAGGTATTGGAGGGCTTTCCGTGAGCACCAGTTACATTACACAAGGTCACATTCATGTTTTTTTTGTTTTTTTGGGATGAACTGATTAAGTGATTTGCCCAGAATCACATGATGTTGAGCCGCCAATGTCGAGCACTGAACCTGATTACCCCAGTTCCAAAGTCGGCAGCTCTGGCAGTAAACCACATCCTCTCTCTCGCCTTAACTAATTTAAATTCACGAGGTAGGCTACTTTGCGAACCACTACGATTCCTATTAGATACCTACCTAGGTAGGTTAGGAAAGCAAAACACAATAGGAATCACAAAATGTCCCTATTGGAGAATCCTATATTAGTACAACTGGGCCGGAGTTCAGAGAAGGTAATTGCTACAAGTACATTGCTTTACTGCCATCTAGTGGCTCTTTAGGGGGGTGCGCTCTACTGTTCTAAAACATTTTCTGTTAAATACAATGAACAAGTTATTTCTTGGCTTGTGTGGGTGGTTAATCAAGGTCCTGGACAGAGGTGATTTGGCGAATTGTGTTATGACTAAACAAAGTGTGCCTGTGTACCTAATATCTCCTGTACAGGCTCTCGTTCCGTATAGTGACGTACATTCAAGTGTAATCAGACGTGTGCGTAAAAATCTGAATCCCAAATTGTAGGACACTTACCGCCTGCGTTAAAATTCACACCCATACCATTCTGGGTACACATTTTGTCGAGAAAAACCGGGCAAAACTATCCAAGTGAAATAATCGGTGGGGGAACCAAAACAGCAACTCTTTGCCTCACTCCAGCCTACAGAACTCGGAGCAGGTGGAGGCGACCACAGCTGATAAATACCCCAATAGTTACCGCCCATTTTCTGCAGAACGTGCCTGCAGAATGCCATAGCAATAGGCTAGAAGGTGTATTTGAGAACTACCCCTCTGGGGCAAGAGAAGCAGAAAGGCACAAGTTTGATGTTTTATGCTTTCTTATGTACTTATATGATGTCACCACTGGCTGGCATTTCCTGCCAGCCCAATTTGCCTGCATCTGTAGGTTTACAACCACCTCTCGTGAGTGCTGATGTCCGAAAGTCTGGAGTTAATTAAATCGTCCCATGTTACTCCTGGTAAAGTACCACTCTCACAGGTTCTCAGGTGTACTCCTGGATATCTTTTTTAATTTCTCTCGTTTGATTATGCAGAGGTACTTCTGCAGGCATAATTGTACAGTCATGCAGAATAGAGAAATGCCATATTTGTACATTGGCGCCTGTCTTTTTTTAACCCATGGGGTAAACCTTTTTCCCCCCCATGGATAATCTACTTTCATAGCCCACTCCAACTTTGGGGTCACATCATGTCCATACCTATCCCAGAAACATTTAACAAATGAAAATGTGTAAGCAAAAAGTTTAAATTCTCACGTATGTGGATATTGCTAAACACCCACTCCACACCACTATTGGAGAATTTACTTGTACAGAATATTAGGTCATGTTAGGTTATAGACATTTCTACAGCGCAGCAGTTACCCAAGGGTGTCCTGGCGCTAGCTACTGTCCTCTGAGCAATGAGCGTTGCAGACAGGTTTACATGTCAAAGAGCCAGGTTTTTAGTCCCTAACTGAATGCCAGGAGGTCGGTGGCATTCCTCAGATGGAAAGGAAGGTCACTCCAGGCCTTTGCTGAGCAGCAACAAAGCTTCTCCCTCCCCCACTTTGCTTTTTTGTGGGTGTAACTGCCACCAATTTGGTTCCAAGAGAGAAAAGAGTTCTTTTGGGCATATACCACTGAAACTGTCGCTTCAGATCGTCAGGTCCTGTTGTAGGGCCTTAAACACGGTGCAGAGGGATTTAAAGCACACCAGATTCCTAACGGGTAACCTGTTTAGCCCTTTGATTTCCCTGGAAGTTGATGCACATTTGGAAGTGCCAGTAAGCAGTCTAGAGGTCGCATTTTGCAACAGTTGAAGTTTGTGCAGAAAACTATCTTGAATGTTCAGGTTAAGAATGTTACAGTAGTCCAGCCTTGACAGGATAAGTGCTGTAATCACTGTTCGCCGAATGTTAGCCGGCAAAAATGGCAGTATTTTCCTAATCGTTCTGAGAACGTACAAGGTGGCGGATGTCATTGCGTTAACTTGGTCACCAAAGTTAAGCTTATCAACCACTAGAACGCCTACGTTTTTTATTTTTCTGGTGGGTGTAGGAAGAGTGCCCATAGTATCTGGCCACCAATACGGGTTCCATAAGTTGGCATTGTTTCCAAATAGGATGACCTCTGTTTTGACCGAATTGAGCTTCAGGCAATTCTGTGACATCCACCTCTCGACCGCTTCCATACAGTCATGGAACCGTTTGCCTATTCCCATTTCCTTTCCTGGCAGCAGAGACACAACACTTTGTGTGTCATCTGCATATGAAGTAAGGTAAATAAGTAAACTGATTTACATATGTAATGTGACCTTTGTGAATATCTGTCACTGGCCAAGCAGGCCATTTGTGCACGTAGGATGAACTTGCACATCCACATGGCTTTGAGAATGTTTGATCTCTGCAAGAGCATGTGGAATGATCATCTAGAGAACTAATCGGCCGATGATACAGAACTCTGATTGAAAGTTTCCTCATCTTCGAACATTGAATACCTCAAACACTGCCTTCACATCAGCTCTGGATGTCCAGTGCCTACCTGAAGCTCAGCCCAACCAAGATAGAATTCCTGTTATTTGCCAAGAACAAACAAGAAACAACAGAGAAGCCTGTCTCTATGACATGAACCTTGATGGCCAGTCAGTCAGTCAAAAAGCTTTATTTCGATAAATGAATATCAAAAAAAGGCACGGTACAGAAAGAAATATGCAATAACAATAAAAACAGACTTTGTACAATATTAAAAGAATTTTAAAATCATCTCTAATTTCATAAAAATTTCATAAAAATGTTTAAAAATTATCATTCCTCCAACAGCCAAATTCCTGATATAAAGTACAAACTCTAACCAATAAAGTGCAAGGTGTAAAACAACAGAACCATGTGACCAATTACCCGTTCCCCATAAGTCTTTTCTTTGTGCGCACCGCACACACTAAATAATTGGCCACATGAGAAACAATGCAAGGGTTATTTAATAACTGCAGATAGAGAAGTGCTGGTCTAACTTGCAGAAACCCTGCCTTATTAAGAATTGGCACAAGGTATTTCCTCCTTTCAACTATAAAGTGCCAACAAAACATAATAAAATGCATTGTATCTTGAGTAGAAAAACTATCACAAGAACAAGGTAAAAAATCATCTGGTTTACACCACGTAGTATGCTGACCTAATATCAGGTGGATCATGTTTAGGCGAAAACGAGTTAATAAAAACCTATGAAAAGGGTGATTAACCAAAGTAAGATAAAATTCTGGGCCAGACGGGTTTGCAACCAAAAGGAGCGCTCTAACAGATGGTTTTATAAGCTCCTTTTCCTCTCTTGTTAAGGACAGCCTCATATGCATGTCAATTTTAACTTTAACAATATCGTTCCGGGTTATTGAGTCCGGTGAAGAAAAGAGGTCTGGTCTACCCAAGGCGCTAAAGCCATTTTTAATGTAATTTATCCACTTTATTTTATGGGCATTGTCAAGTAAAAGACAATCTTTCAGGATGGCCTGATTTAAAGATAGTTCATTATTCAGCCAAATTTTAAGCCACATGATTAAAGGTGCCACTCGAATTTTATCAGTTATAAAAGCTGCCCCAAGCTCAGAATGAACGGAGTAAGAAGGAGTAGACTGGGGCACAGACGGGACTGATCTAAAAAATGTATTTTCTGAAACTTGAAGACAGTCTATCAGTCCGTATCCCCATAGGGAGCAGCCATAGGTGGCAACAGACAGGCACTTTGCATTGTAAATTGCCATGAGGGCTGGAATTGGCCTTGCCCCCAACCTTCTGCTAAAACTTAAGATGGCAGAGGATGATCTTACTAGGGCACTATTTCGATTTCTTATTTGAGGGCCCCAACTACCTTTGTCTTCAAAAATGACCCCCAAATATGGGAATATCGATGCTCTTTGCACTTCAGTTTTACTACAGTAGAAGGTTTTAACTTTCTTAGAGCGTGCACCTTTCCCTACTACCATCACTTGTGACTTTTTGGCATTTATTTTAAGATCTAATGAGGTCATAAAGAGGCCAAAAGCGTCTAATAACCGCTGAAGCCCTAGCCCTGTGCGGGACAGAAGCACCGCGTCATCCGCGTATAGGAGGACATGGACACAAGTCTCCCCTACACGCGGTATGTCTGGTGTTGCTGTCTTTAATTCAGATTCGAGGGCGTTGATGTAAACTGTAAAGAGCAGGGGTGCCAAGATGCACCCCTGTCTCACACCTCTCTTGGACTTAAAACGACTAGTTCGTCGCCCCCCTGAATCAACCCTAACGGATGCCTGGAGGTCCGAGTGGAGATCAGCAAGAAGATTTACCAGTGTCAGATCAAGACCCAAATCGACCAAGATGTGCCATAATTTAGTGCGGTTAACAAGGTCAAAGGCCGAAGATAGGTCCATGAACCCTAAATATAACGATCCATCTTTTGCCCTGGTGTATTTATCTACTAACAACTGCAGATTAAGGCACTGGTCGATAGTACCTCGTTTAGATCTGAAGCCGTATTGTAGATTAGATAGGACCCCCCTATCGTCAAGCCATGTCTGGAGTCTATGTAAGATGACCCTGCCCAAATTTTTTACTGAAGAATCAATAAGAGATATAGGGCGATAACAAGCTGGGTCAACCCTACTACCCTTCTTAAAGACGGGAATGATTACAGACTCCTTCCAGGATATAGGAATACTGTTCCTGGTTAGTGCATTAAAAACCCCACACAGCACCCTCGACCAGAATTTTGGATCTGTTTTGAAAAAGTCCGCAGGGACTCCATCCGGCCCCGGGGCCTTATTTTTTGAGGTCTGATCGATGGCCTTTTCAACTTCCCAGGCCTCAAAAACAATACCCTGCTGTTCATGGGAAAAAGGCAAACTGAGTGACAGATCATCCTCTAAACCACTTGAGTATATTGCCTCAAAGTGATTAATCCAATCACCATCCGGGATGTTTAATTCAAGGGAGGCTTGATCCTTGTCTGAAAAGAAAGGCTGGTTAACTACCCTCCAGAAGTCAGCACTGTTTTTAACGACCTCAGGTTCGGACAGTTGTAACCAGGCAATTTCCCTGATCTCCTTTTTCCTATTTTGTATGGCTTTTTTATATAGGGATCTTAGTGATGTTATTAGTGCGCAATCTTTAGGGATCGCTTTAAGGGCCTTGAGCAAATCTGTATGAGCTCTTGAACAAGCATGGTCAAACCATTTTTTCTCCTTGGGCCTTGACAATTTTTTATTGTTTGTTAAGGTAATGTCGATGGATTTACAAATATTGTCAAAAGCAGACATTACTTCAGGGTTTGATGCCCTTGTGTCCAAGCAAATTACCACATCATTTTCAGTGCTTTCAAGAACGTCATGAAGAACGTTCTCAGGGACAATGCTAGACCATTTCAGTCTGCGACCTTGGTCCTTTAAGACCACGTCCAGACTTCTATCCCTCCTGGACCACCATGGTTTAAAAAGACAGGTGACAAAATCTCTACTACTACGGGGTTATGGTCGCTAAATACTGAGACCATAGTACCATAGTGAATCACCCTCTCTAAAATCTGATAAGACATAAATATGTAATCAATTACAGTACCGTTACCATTGCCCTTAAATGTAGGAGTTCTATCATCAACTTCTCCACAACTAGATTCATACAAATTCCATGCATCCAAGTAAGATTCAAGTGCCTCCCCCCTGTTTGAGTGCTCAAAGTGGGTAATTAATGAGTGGGGGGGCCCCTCTTCGGAAAGACTTGTGCATGGCTGGTTGCAGGGATGTATATTAAAATCACCTAGAAGGATGATTTCATACTCTTTTACCTTTTTTCTGTAGACTGACAAAAAAGAATCAATAATGACCAAATTCTGCCTAGTATCATAATTAGGACTAGAATTGTAAACATTAATGAACAAAATATTTGAAAAAGAAGGGGGACTAAATTCAATTATCATACAATTTTGAGAGCCCAAGTTATGTTGAGTTAACACCCCTTTCAAGGATGTTTTGAACAAAGTTAACAGACCCCCCTTTGGTCTACCAGTCCCACCACTGATAGCAGGGACGAAGAAGTGGGTATAACCATCCAAGGAAAAACTGTCAGTTAAATCCCAAGTTTCCTGGAACGCAAGAACATCAAAGGACTTCAGGAGTTTAATCCAATCATCATTCCCCGCTTTGGCCCTAATACCTGCAATGTTCAAAGTCATTATTCGACAGTGTTGGTTTGATACGCCCTCAGTAGTAGATAGTCAATCATTCTCACTGAACGATGATAGCGGTGAGAACCGGTTAAACAAGGGCAGAATTGGAACAGATTGTGGATTAGGCCTACACAGGTTGTAGCTATATGAATCCATATTCACAGACAATTGATGATCTTGTGGCATCCTAAGAAAGGGGGTCTGCCTTTGTATCGGATAGGTAGGAGTCAGATGGCCAGGATGAGGGCTTGGACTAGGGATCAAACTGAGATGATTATAAAAATACCCCAGTGGGCGAACAGATATATTATCCTCAGTGGCCGGTTGGGAGGCTGCCCTTAATAATGTGGTTGAGACGTGCTGTGGGTGTCTTAGGTTTACGATAACACAGTCGCCTCCACATGATTTTCTTGAGGAGCCAATCCAATCAACCCTACGGACTGACACTATATCATTCCAGAAAGCGATGGGAAACCCACAGTATTTATTTAGCCATGCAATAACTTTGTTACCTAGAGAGCTACTTAGCTCTTCACGGCCTTCAAATGAGTTTGGGTCAACCTTCGGGACATTGGTCAGCACTACCGTGTATGGAGCGCAATCAGGGGGTAAGTTGACTACAGGTTTTTTCCTCCCCTCCACCCTTTTTTCACCTGGCTTATTGGCTACAATCTTCTCCTGTAAAATGGGAGCTATAGAATCAGGCTTTGACAGAGGTCGGGCAGTGCTTACAGATGGCCCCATAGATGGCCCCATAGGTGGCCTCATAATTTTTCCGTTAGCTGCCCTGCTACTGTTTGAGCTCGAAGCTGCTACCAAAGCAGCTGCCCCCGATTTGATTGTCTCAGGGGGTTTAGGCCTAGACAAATGTGTAGATAAAAGGCACCCAAGTTTGGAGATTTCCTTAGAGACTTGATTTAGTTTGTCCTCAACCCCCCTGCCATTGACTACAGCACCCTCAGAGGTATCCCTTAGATTTGTAATCATGCTATTATCTGCAACAGCCTGTGCAGGAGGGGACATAAATGTACTTAATCTAGCTACCTCTTCCATCACTTTGTCAACTTTTACCATTAAAGGTTTAATTATTTTTTCCAGTTTAATGGTCAACGTTTCTACAAGTAGCTGAAAGTGATCCCTATTGACAGTTTCGGGGTCCCCCTCATTGCTATTCTCGTTTGTCATCTCCACCCGCGTAGGCTGAGAGGTCACAGTTTTCTTTATTTTACGTTGCCCACGCTTGTTTATCAATCTTCTGCACGCCCTAACTGGGCGGTGGACCAAAGATGGAACTATCGTGGGAGAAGGTGGCAGTAAGTCTGAGCTAGTATCTAGGTTTAAATCCTCCAAGGGAAAACAGATGGGACAATCTCACTCACATTGTCAATGTCATCTAGGTCAAGAAGGTTAGTTGAAGGTGAAGCAGGGGGGCTGGCCATGCCAAGTGACAAACGTCGTGCAGAGTTAATTTTCGTGACCATTTTGACCATGTAGTTATCCAAGGGCCCAGGTAGGGCAGATGTTTTAGCTGAACGTAATTTGGCCATTATCACGGGGAGGGATTCAATTGGAAACAATGAGTACACAAACTAAACAAGGTTTGGGGTACTCACTATAAGATGAATGTGTCCAAAGTCAACACTGCAGAATATAAGGACCAGGGATCGTGGCCCTGCCCTGCCTCTCCCTGCCCCGGACGACCACAGACGGCCCGCCCTCTGCCCGGGCTCAGCCCGGCGTCGCCCGCGCGCGTCCCGCAACGCGGGAGGTGTTCCGCGCTGTTAAGCGCTAGCGGGCGCTGCAGGAGCGTCACAGGAGCGCCGAGGTGCCGGGGCTGCTGGGGAGTGTAGTAGAACGTTAGCCGTTCCCCTCACGGCAATGGAAAGCTGTTGCTGGCCGTTCCCCTCACGGCTGAAAGACCTGGGCGTCGGCCGTTCCCCTCACGGCAAGCAGGTAAGGCTGTGTGGCGTCCCCCGCTCGGTGCACCGTGCTGTTAAGCGCTAGCGGGCGCTGCAGGAGCGTCACAGGAGCGCCGAGGTGCCGGGGCTGCTGGGGAGTGTAGTAGAACGTTAGCCGTTCCCCTCACGGCAATGAAAAGCTGTTGCTGGCCGTTCCCCTCATGGCTGAAAGACCTGGGCGTCGGCCGTTCCCCTCACGGCAAGCAGGTAAGGCTGTGTGGCGTCCCCCGCTCCCCGCTCGGTGCACCGCGCTGTTAAGCGCTAGCGGGCGCTGCAGGAGCGTCACAGGAGCGCCGAGGTGCCGGGGCTGCTGGGGAGTGTAGTAGAACGTTAGCCGTTCCCCTCACGGCAATGGAAAGCTGTTGCTGGCCGTTCCCCTCACGGCTGAAAGACCTGGGCGTCGGCCGTTCCCCTCACGGCAAGCAGGTAAGGCTGTGTGGCGTCCCCCCTTGATGGCTTAGAACACCAACTTTCACAAACTACCAAATCACTTGGATTCAGGCTGGAGATCACTCTCTCCTCTTAAGAAAAAAAAAGTCAAACCAATTCTTCCAACAAGCAACTTAAGAATTGCGGTTTAATCCCTCATACTCCTGCATCTGGATGGTGGTGATGCCCAGCTCTATGACCTCTAAGTCTCCAAACTGGCACCTTTGAGGGGCATCCGACATGCTACTTCACATCTCATCCAGTGCCTGAAGAAATATGACCCACTCCAGACGTCTATTGGAGTTTTTACGGGATAAAGGGGTCTCTGTGAAAAGCACGACTGAGTTACTCTAGTATATAGCGTTAAATTAGTGCCTTACCAAACGTTGGGCACCATGTAGTGTAGTTCCTAAATTCCCAATAGGCTCTGCACATTGGAAAAGTATATCCTATAGATTAGATGTAGGACTGAGGTCGACTAGGTCTCTATCGAATATACTAGACTTAATTGTGTGTGCCAGCTAGCTCAGAGGTCACTAGAAACTATCTCGAATTCACAAGAAGGGATTAGTCTCTGACAACCGCATAAACATGACAACTTTGTTTTCCCCAAGATAAAACGTATCTTCAGAGTCGTGGAAACAATTGATAGATATTTCACTCAGTCAATCGTGCATGCTTCGTTTGGCTAGAGGTGCAGAGAAAGTAGAAAGACGGGCGTTTTCAATAAAAGGATTTATTGAACAGTCTTCTTTCTCAAGCATAAGAAATGAACTGCTACAATCGCAAAACTGGTTGTAAAATATAACGCATACAGTATAAATAGTAGAATAAAATAATACTGTAAGAGCATTGTATGGTTCCTAAACCGTATATAAATACATACATAAATAACAGAGGCTAAAAGTACTCAACTGGTGCTTCTAAAATACGCCTACCCCGGTGTACCTAACCTAAGCTTAGTACGAGGGAAGAAGTAAGTGAGGTGTAGCATAAATGTAGTATTTTTTTGCCAATAATCTGCCCAAGATTTCTCTAAGGGTCTAATCAGCTCTGTACCTTAGTTTAGAATGAAGAAGGTCGGTCTCGGGACTCTTTTTCCCAACAACCCGCAAGGGTAGCTTGGAAACACTGGAGCTGGATTTCTCGGCAGGAGAAAAGACAGCGTCTCTCTCAGTGAGTCTGCTGGAGGGTCGGCTTCCTTCGGCACTTGCTGTAGCACGGCGCGTCGGGCAAGTAGATAGTCGAACTGCTCCAAACCACAGTGTGTTTGCTTGGGCGAGTGTGGGCATGTTTATATCATGAAGGTGCAGAGTTTGACGTACAGTTGGACATAACGTTATCAAAGAGTCTCGGTTCTTTGAAAACTCAATGAGTTCTTGGACAAATCAATATTCAAGCAAGGGGAAGTCCCTAGCTGCTGAAGCTGAGTTTTCCAAGAAAACGTTATGGATTTTCGGAACAAGTGGAAGTAGCCCTGCCGTATTTGGACTGCATGAGCTATGCCCAAATATGGTTATGATTTATTTGCCTATATAAGGATATGGTGATTTACACCTATATAAGGGCCTGAATCAGGAAACTTACAATAGGGTCCTAAAATAATACATAACAAGAGCAGAGCCCTGCTGGGCCAGAGAAAGAAGGAACAAAAGGACTTGTGAAAGTGGGGCAGAAAGGGGATCCACAGCCTTTTCTGTGCACCATGCCCCAAATTTGTTCCACCTGCAGGCGTATACCGATTTAGTGGAGGGACACCTGGCTGCAAGAATGATATCACAGACTTCAGGAGGCAAGTCAAAAGGAATCAACTGTCGCGGCTCAATCTCCTCGTATGTAGGTGGAGGCTGGACAGGTTCGGGTGGAGGACCGTCGCCTGCTGCTGTAACAGAAGTTCATCCCGAAGAGGCAGTCAGATCGGGAGATCCATGCTCATACTGAGTAGCTCGGGATACCAAACTCTTCGAGCCCAGTCCGGGGCCACAAGAATGCCTTGGGCCTGGTCGCACCTGATCTTCTTTAGCACTCTGGGTAGAAGTGGTATAGGCTGAAAGGCGTACAATAGACCGCAGTTCCACTCATGATGAAACGCGTCGTCGATCGAGTGGTGCCCTGGAAATTCCAACATTCTGAAGTGATGACATTGCACGTTCTCTTCGGTGGCGAATAGATCTAACCAAGGCTCTCCCCACTGTTGAAAGAGACCTCGCACCACCTTTGAGTGAAGACGCCACTCGTAATCCATCATGCACCTGCGGCTGAGTTCATCCGCCCTGGCATTCAAAGAATCTGACAACTGTTGAACCGTCAAGGAAATGCCCTGACGTTCCAGCCATGTCCAGAGACGCAGAGCTTCCGGACACGGCGGAGGTGTGGCTGGTAAGGTCAAAAGGGAGCACAGTGAACTGAAAGTGCCCGTGGCCTACCGTGAACCGCAGGTAACGCTGGTGGGCCGGTAGGACGGGGATATGAAAATAAGCGCCCTTTAAGTCCAACGCTACCAACCAGTCTTACGGTTCTAGGGCAGACAAGACCTGAGCAACTGTGAGCATCTTGAACTTCTCCTTACGGAGAAAGCGATTGACGTTTAGAAGGTCTAAGATAGGACGCAGGCCCTTGTCCTTCTTTGGAACTAGGAAGTAGTGGGAGTAACAACCACGACCTACATCTAGCGTCGGAACGCGCTCGATGGCCCCCTTGGCCAAGAGGGCCGTAATTTCCTGCTGAAGTGCCAAGTGATCCCCCGACATGCGGTGGGACTGAGGTGGCATGGCTGGAGGGGTAGTCTCGAAGGGGCGGGAGTAGCCCCGTTGACTATCTGCAGACCCACCTGTCTGAAGTGATGGTGCACCAGTGGGGGAGGTGATTGCCAATTGCCAACCACTGGTGTTTGGTGGGTCTGAAACACCGGACTAGGAAGGTTTGGTGGCAGTGGCGGCAGGGGAGGTGGTAGACTGACCCGCCCGCTGGCCCCGTGACCCATCTCTGCGGGTCCCACTTCCGCGGCTGCGCTGAGACTGTTGCTGCGCAGGCCTGTGGCTTTGAAACGAACGTGTCTGGGCGCCCCTTCCTTGGCCGCGAAAGGAGCAGAAAGCAGAAGTGGAAGGAGTGCGCGTGGCCGAAAAGCCTAAGGACTTGGCCGTAGCCACTAAGTCCTTAAAACGCTCCAAAGCACTATCTGCCTTGTCACCCAAAAGGCGAGTGCCATCAAAGGGCATGTCCATCAAAGTGTTCTGGATATCCCCGGAACAGCCAGTTGTCCTCAGCCAGGCGTGGCAGCATAGCGCCACTGTCGTGGAAATCGCCCTGCCCAGCGAGTCGGCGGTGTCGAGGCCACAACTAATTGGGAACTTGGCTTAGTCTCTCCCCTCAGCAATAGCTTGGGAGAGCACCGACCGGGCCTCCAACGGACCTTGAGGCAGCACCTGCGCAACTATGTCCCACACAGAATGGGAATAACGGCCCAAGAGGCATGCGGTGTTCTCAGACCGCAGCCCTGAACTGGCGGAAGAAAACAGTTTCTTCAAAAACTGTTTCAGTTTCTTGGATTCCCTGTCCGGAGGTGAGGAAGGGAATGCGCTAGAGGCTTGTACAACCAAGCTCTTGAGGGTTGGGTGTTGGGAGAGGAAAATTGGGTCACCCGGGCGATGGAGTCGGGCCACGTTCTTATCCACAGGAGCCCCTGTGTTGGGCCTGGACCAGGTGCCCAAAAGAACGTCCAAAAGTGCGTCATTAAAGGGCAGCAGCAGCTCCGTAAAGGAAGACGCTGGCCGGAGCACTTCTGTCAGGAGGTTAGTCCTGACGGCCACCGTAGGGAGCTCGAGGTGGAGCGCCTTGGCTGCTCCACGCAACACCGAAGAATATGTGCCACCCTCCTCCGTAGCCACGGTAGAAGGAGACAGTATGCCAGGTTCTGGAGTAAAATCCATGTCACCTGCATCCTCCAAATCCTATTCCCAGTCCGGGTCTAACTCGCACTGGGCTGCGAGAGGGTCCTCAGACCCCTCCCAGTCCTCTCCTTCCTCCCCAACCTGACGGGCAGGCAGAAAAGAGAGAGGCGGATAGAGAAAGGGATAGAAATTCCCCATCGGTGTTGGTATCCGCGTCGATCGATACCGGTCCGGCGCTGTCCCCATGTCGGGGTGGGAGGCGGTGCCATAGACGTAGATGGAGGTCGTAGTCGTACGAGGCCACCTAACATTGACTGAGATCCATGCATGGATCCATGGTGGTCTCACGATGTCGACATCGAGCCGGAGCCGGCAACGAAGAAGAGCAAAGACCCCCAGTCGGACCCACAGGGCCCAAAGGCGTTCCGGCGGGGCCCGATGGGCCAAAAAGGCAGGCCATGGCTGACAGGAAGTCCTGTAGCTGGGCTGGAGTCGCAGACGGACCCGGGAAGGGCACCTAGGCCGTCGGCAACAGTGCAGGCTTCGCCAGAGCCGCGGGGGTGACACCACCTGGACCCTCAGCCATATCACGCGACATGCTAGGGGAAGGCAAAGAGCGACGACGCTTCTTCGACTTCTTGTGCTTCGCTTTACCTGAATCCGAGTGTGAAGACGTCGACGAACAATGGTGGTGCTGGTGGCTCCGCGACCGGTCCCTCGACCGCCCACGGGACCTGGACCTTGAACAGCACAGAACAGACTCCCGGGCCTCCAGTAACTTTCGGGAACGCTCCTGCAAAGTTTTCGGAGCCATTGTCCGGCATTCGGGGTACGACACAGAGTCGTGGTTGCGCCCCAGGCAGTAGACACTCTCACGGTGCAGGTCCGTCACCGATATCATGCGGGGACAAGCCACGCAAGACTTAAAACCGGGAATCCCTAAACACCAGGAGTCAAAGACTCAAAAAACAGAGATAAAAGTTCCAAAAATAACTCAGTGAAAAAGTGACTAGGGGTACCGCTCTCTCCAGATCTGCACTTGCTGGCGTGGAAAAAGAAAGAACTGACGCCAGCGCGCGTGGGAGCGTCTAAGTAGCTCCAGTGACGTAATCTCGGCAACTACGACACTAAAGAGGTACGCGGAGCCGCACGATGAGACCTACCGGTGCAAAGGGGTACTGCTGACGAAAACTTTCCTGATCCAGTCTGATGCCTGGGAGTAATTCTAAGGTAAGGAATCTATCACTAACGTGTTTCTTTCAGATCAGGACAGAAACAGGGCTTAGAACAGGTGCATATGTGGGTGTCAGTCAGGGTGTTCTTAAATGGAAGTAATGGTTCCCAAAAAGTTTCGTTTGGCTGCAAAACCTGTTAGTACCTCGGCTTTGACTTCCATCTTAGGCAGCAGGGAGCCCAAAGCCTAAGCAAAAAAGTTCACTTGCCTTCGGTAACAACTTATCTGGCTGCAGATTCCTTACCTCAGAATTATCCCCAGGCATCAGACTGGATCCAGAATTTTGTTGTGAGCAGTACCCCTGCATGCTGGTAGGTGGCATAATTCGGCTTCACATGGCAAGGTTGTCTGCGCTAGAAGTGAAGTGTGCAATGCTATATAGGTGTCACCCAAATCACAACATCAGTTTCTTTTTGTGACTCTGACCAATGGTGTGGAAAACTAGGGCCCTGAAAGGGGAACAGCCCTAGCCCTATAAATCCGTTCACAGAGCTTGGAGGATGGGAGAGTTGATACGGAATCTGCGCAGTCACATAAGCCGTTACCGAAGGTAAGTATCTTGTTCACCTGATATAGACCTCTAGCTGCAGATTCCTTATCTTTCAACAGATACTCAAGCAATATCTCCCCCCCAAGGTTGGGCTGCAAAACAATTTCACACCAAAATGTCCTGCAGGATCGAATAGGTGAAATGCCCATGCCAATGGACCTGACTGTCCAGGCAGTAGTGCTTGGTGAACCTGTGCAGAGATACCCATGTTGGTACTGGTAGATGTCCAGAACTGGGTCTCCAAGTGCTAGCGCCGTGGTGGTGGCCTTGGCACTGTTGGAATGAGACGCAAGGCCCTCTGGGGGGTTACTTCTTGGCCAATGTGTAGCAGACTTTGATGCAGAGTACGATCCATCAGAAGACAGTTCATTTCTGCATGGCCTTTCCCTTCTTCACTTCGACATACTCCACAAAGAGTTGGTCATTCACCCAGAACTCTTTCATACAATCAATGATAAGAAGCCTGAGAGTATAGTTTTGCAGTGGCTCAAAGGGAGCACACATCAAAAAAGCGAGTACTAGATAAGGGTCCCACTCTGGCATGACGACGAGTGAAGGTGGAAACAC
The DNA here is from genome assembly GCF_964261635.1 of Lissotriton helveticus. Taxonomy (NCBI): domain Eukaryota; kingdom Metazoa; phylum Chordata; class Amphibia; order Caudata; family Salamandridae; genus Lissotriton; species Lissotriton helveticus. Next base: position 377,709,773 of record NC_136060.1, read on the forward strand.
ATGTTGCAGACCTTTCAAGAACCTATTTACAAAAGAAGATTTGAAAAGGGTAGGCTGATCTAGCAAGTACAGAAATGCTGAGATGGCAGAAAGGTACCCCTTTAAGGTGCGCAAAGCTGAGCCCCGCTGGGCAAGAGAAAGGATATAAAGAATGACCTGCGAGAAGGGGGGGCAGAACGAGGAACAACCTGTTTCTCTGCATACCATGCCCCAAACTTGCCCCAATGGCAGGGGTATACTATCTCAATAGAGGGCCGGCCGGCTGTCAAGATAACATTGTAGACTTCAGGTGGAAGGCCAAAAGCGCTCAATCGCAATGCATGAAGGGGGAGCATTGACAGGTTTGGGTGGAGAACCCTCCCCTGCTGCTGTGACAGAAGATCCGCCCGAAGGGGCAGCCTGATCAGAGGACCAATGGCCATGCTCAACAGCTCTGGATACCAAACTCTCCTAGCCCAGTCAAGAGCCACAAGGATGACTTGGGCTCAGTCATTGCAGACCATCCTGAGAACTCTGGGCAGGAGTGTTATGGTCAGAAAGGGATACAGAAAGTCTGAGCTCCACTCGAGATGAAAAGCATCTCTCATGAGAGCCGTATTGGAAACTCCACACAGAAATCCGCTGACAGAGTGTTATTGGCGGTGCAAACAGATCTAACCAAGGCTCTCCCCTCAGCTGAAATAGACCTTGCACCACCTCTGGATGAAAAGGCCACTCATGATCCGCTAGACAACTTTGGCTGAGCTCATCCACCCTGACACAGAGAGCCCATGAGGTGTGGAACCACCCGGGAAATGCCCTGACGTTAAAGCAATTTCCAAAGGCGCAGAGCCCAGATGACACAGGAGACCAAAGCCTCTGATCTCCACATCTCCAAGGTGACTACCCAATCCCACCACTGTCAGGTCTGGTTGAGGAAGGAAGAGGGGTCTGCCTCTGACCCAATCGCGGTTCGTCAGCTACAATTGCAGATTTTGTGCAGTTTCCTACGAGATCTGGGCCAGGTTGGAAAGATTCCACTGATGCTGCACTCACTGGAACTTCAGGTCCCACTGTAGAACCCACAAATGCCAATGGGCATACGTCGCAAGCAGATCGCAGGAGGCCATGAGGCCCAGCAGCCTCAGAGTCAGTCTCACAGAAACCAAAGCTAGAGGCTGAAACATTGTTATGTTATGTTATCTGCACTTATACCGCGCTCAGCTGCCCCAGCAAAGGGGCGTCCCGGCGCATTGCAAGGCACACAAAACACAACTCAGTTAAAAGGCCAAGAAATAGAACAACAGTGAAGCAGAATAAGATAGGCTAAACGAATAGGATAGTCTTTATCGCGCGTCTGAACAGCAAGAGGTCTTCAAGGGCCCGGGTGTGAGGGGGGAAGAGAGTTCCACAACTTCGCCGCCAACACCCGAAAAGAGCGACCACCGACTCTGCTCAACCTAAAGCGCGGGACAACTGCCAGATTTTGGCCCAGGGATCCGAGGGTTCGCGAGGGTACATATGGCACCAGTAGATTCTCCAGTATTTGAGGAGATGAACCCTTGAGGATTTTAAAGGCAAGGCATAGTACCTTGAATTTTATCCTCTGGTTCACAGGAAGCCAATGGAGAGAGCGCAGCGTGTCTGAAACAGAGCACTGCCTAGGCAGACCAATCACCACTCTGGCTGCAGCATTTTGAACTCGCTGAAGCCGGATGACTTCCAACTGATTGATCCCCACCAAAAGCGAACTAGCATAATCAAGCCGAGATAACACCGACGCCTGAACCACTAGCTGCATGGTGGGTGCGTCGAAAAATTTCAGGGTAGGTCTTAGACCTCGGATGATGCCGTAACAAGTAGCCGCCACCTTCTTAGTGTAGCAGATGAAGCTAAGGGTCGGATCCAGCCAAACCCCTAGATTTTTTATCTCCGATGCTGGAGTAGGGGTCACACCCAATTCAGGGGGCCACCACAAGTCACCCCATAGCTCCGCCTGCTTGCCGACCACCATAACCTCGGTCTTTTTGGCGTTTAACTGGAGACAGTTGGTATTCATCCAGTTAGCCACTGCCCGTAGTCTGTCGCGGAACCTAGGAGCCTCCATGTCAGAGTCCCCACTCAACGTGACCGCCAGCTGCGTGTCGTCTGCGTATGAGACCATCGTCAAGCCCCACTGCTTGACGACCGCAGCCAGCGGCCTCACGTAGAGGTTGAATAGAGTGGGGCTTAACGAAGAGCCCTGCGGGACACCCAGTTCCAACAAATATGATTTAGACTGGCCGGGCGGGATCGCAACCTTGAAAGACCGTTCGGCAAGAAAGGAACGAAACCAGCAGAGGGCGGAGCCCGTGACACCTACTTCTTCCAGGCGCTGGAGCAAAATCCTGTGCGAGATCGTGTCGAACGCGGCACTAAGATCTAATAGCAGTAGTGCCGCCGTCCGACCCGCATCAAGCACAGAGCGCAGATGTTCAACCATAGAGAGTAGGGCCGTCTCCGTGCTGTGACCCGCACGGAAACCGTTCTGGGTGGGGTCGAGAATGTTAGCCCTTGTAAGATGGTCTGAAAGTATTCCGTTCACGTGGGCCTCGGCAACTTTCGCAGCCCAAGGAAGGAGGGAGATAGGGCGGTAGTTCTCGGGTTTGAGGGGGTCAAGGGTAGCCTTCTTCAAAATAGGTGTGACTACGGCCTGTTTCCACCTAATGGGAACTACACCTGAAGATAGAGACAAATTGATCAAAGAGAGCACCGGAGTACGGCATAGCGGGGACATGATCCTAAACTGAGCCGGTTTCAACGGATCAGCCGGGGATCCTGATTTGATTTTAAGGCTCAAAGTGTTGAAGGCCTCAGTTGATAGAAAGGGCAGGGTAGTAAGAAGCTCACATCCGCCCAGACTACAACTGACCGGCTCCAAGATGCGAGTACCATTCGGGAAGGTTCGGTAGATGGGTTGAACTTTCTCCAGAAAAAAGGAAGCCAGGTCCTCGCAGTGGGAATCCGAACAGATTTCCGTTGCCGTTGCCCTTTTGGCCATCAGGTCCTTTAGTACCTTAAAAATGAGTTTTGATGGATTGGAACTATTTTGGAATTCTTGAGCATAGAAAGCTGCTCGTGTTCTACACACCGCCCTATGGTAGATTTTTATTTTGGTGAAGTAGCATGCCTTTTTTCAAGGGTCAAACTATTTCCGCCACTCCCTCTCAGCCTGTCTGCAGGCTTTTTTAAGAAGCGCTAGAGAGCTATCATACCAGGGGCTGGGTTCTTTTGTGCGACACTTAGACCAAACCATGGGGATCAATGAATCAAGGGCGTGGGTGATCCACTCACAGAAGAGATCATATCCGTGTTGCGCATCGATTATAGGGCCAAACGGAGCCTCTTCCAGCAGATGATAAAGATCCTCCAATCTCAGTTTGTTCCAGTGTCGCCGGAGTACTGTTCTGTCCTGGGGTTTAAAAGGATGCTCATAAGTGGGGCATAGCATTTTCACCAACTTATGGTCTGTCCAGGCAATCTGAGTAGAGCATAAAGCCCTAGCCCCCGCTAGGTTGGTGAAAAAAAAGGTGAAGGATATGCCCTCCAATGTGCGTAGGGGATGTGACCAGCTGGGTTAGTTGCAAGGCCTCTAAGTCAGCCAGAATACTACTGATAGTGGGGGAGGTCGGGCAATCAAAATGTAGATTGAGGTCTCCGAGAATACTAAAATTAGCACATCCTAGTGCCAGGGTGCTAATTAGATCAGGGAGAGCTACCCTAAAGCAGAATCACAGCCAGGAGGGCGATAAATCAAGATGCCAGAAAAGGTGAAGTGATGACTGATTGAAACTTTGAAGAGAGCGCTCTCACATCCTGGAAGTTTTAAAACTTTCCACTCGCACGGATAACACGACTTGATAGCCATCGCAATACCTCCACCCCTGGTAGCACGATTAAGCGTGAAGATGGAATATTCCGGGGAATGTATTAGGTCTGCTGTTTACATCTCAAGCTGATATTTGATTTCTTTGAGTAATTTGGAATTATACTTGTAAATATTATTGTGTATATAAATTGTATAGACTGCAGCAGACCTAATACATTACATGATTATTTATCTGTTTATTTAATCGTGTATGTATTTGTTTTTGTATGTTTTCCATGTATGAATGGTAAGGTATGATTGTGATACGACTGACTTTGGTATGTTTGTTGAATTGTTTTTAAAAAATTTATTCCCCCTTTTTTGTCCGTATTGTATTTAGTGTATGTAAAAGTGTTGCTTTTGTTCTCAATGTATATGACTAATACAAATATACCCCTGTGTTTTTTGGATTAAGATAATTTAATAAAAGGCTACTTATAAGCACTTCCCAGCTTGGATAAACGTTCTTTGCTCTGGTGGCAAAATCTTTGTTAAACAGTATCAGTATAGGCATTTGTTTTTTGTTGATTCTTATACGAGAGTGGCGTCTCCACCACTCGAATAGGGACAGGTGTGTCTAAGGACCAGCCTCCACATGTACACAGATAAGTACCACATAGCGGGCCAACAGGGCTGTTGCCACAGTTAATAACCCGACCTCTGATGGCCAACAATTCCTCCCTTTGATATATAATAGCAGGCGACGTCATGGTGAGAAGACTAGAGCTTAGAGTCCTGCCGCGACCCGCGCCTTCGGGCGCAGACGGGCAGGACTCTGGCATGACTCAGGCGCAGGGAAGGCGCGAAACCGCTGCGCGAAACCGCTGCGCGTTGAGGGGAGCTTTAAATAAGCGTCCTGCGAGGCTGCCGGAGCGCTAGACCGCTCGATAATGGCGCCCGCAAAGTGTCCCTACCACCCTAAAATGGTGCCTGTACTTCACCGCCCCAAGAACCGGACCCGCTAAGCAGCGGTGGACAAACAATTATGTTGCAGGTGAGGGGGAGATTGTAGCCCAGTTAAAAACAAGGGAAAGAAATTAAGTCCAACACAGATAAAAAACAGGTAAGTTAAAATGTCAGCAGCGCGCCTGATGAAGCGCAGCGCGCAGGAAGCCTAGTGAGCAAAGCGGCGTGAGGGTACCTCGTCCAGGCTGCCCACAGAAATGGTCGCCTTAAGTAAGCGTCCCGCGAGGCTGCCGGAGCGCTAGACCGCTCGATAATGGCGCCCGCAAAGTGTCCCTACCACCCTAAGATGGCGCCTGTACTTCACCGCCCCAAGAACCGGACCCGCTAAGCAGCGGTGGACAAACAATTATTTTGCAGGTGAGGGGGAGATTGTAGCCCAGTTAAAAATAAGGGAAAGAAATTAAGTCCAACACAGATAAAAAACAGGTAAGTTAAAATGTCAGCAGCGCGCCTGATAAAGCGCAGCGCGCAGGAAGCCTAGTGAGCAAAGCGGCGTGAGGGTACCTCGTCAAAGCCTGAATATCCTGAACTGGTCATTCGGGAGGATAAGCCTGAAACTGCAGGGTGTCCATAACAGCTCTGATTTAAGGGAGTGCCTGAGAGGGAGTTAGGTGTGACTTCGGCATGTTGATAGTGAACCCTGGCGAGTGCAGGAGGTCCATCATAGTCTGGAGATGGGAGAAAAGATGGTCCTCCATCAGCCTGTCGCAAATGGGTAGTAGGGGTGGAAGGGAAGCCACAAAGGGGAGGGAGTAGCCTCTTCAGAAAATCTGAAGAACTCAGCGGTCTGATATCGACCACCAGTAGGGCAGGTGATGGTGTATCCGGTCTCCCTCTGGGTGCCTATGGTGGTTGGTGGGGGAACTAAAAGAGTTAGGGGGCTGTGGGATGGTGGACTGCCCCGACCTCTTGTTGCCCGACCAACAGGGTCTGTGGATACCACGCACTCGGCATCGCAGAGGCTGGGAAGCTTGCACACTGTGGTGGCTATGCGGGGAAAGACGCTGCTGGAAGCCCCTTCCATGGCCATGAAAGAAGCAAAGATGGACTGGGGTTGGCAGGTTGCCATGGAGAGGCCCAAGGACCAGGCCATAACTTTCTACCCCTCAAGCGCAGAGTCCACCTTCTCTTTGAAGAGACCGAAGCCATCAAAAAGTACGCCGATAAGCAATGCTTGGACATTCCCTGAAAAGCCAGTCGTCCTCAGCCAGGCGTGGCGCCTTAAAGTCACTGATGAAGAAACTGCTCTGCTTAGCGAGACGGTGGTGTCCAACCCACATCAGATCTTGAACTTCGCAGCATCTCTCCTATAGCTTGGGAGAGTATGACCCTGGCCTCCTCAATGACCATGACCAGCACCTATGCAAGTGAATCTCATAGAGCATGGGAGTAACGGCCCAAAGGTCACACAGCGTGCATAGACTGCAGTGCCTGGCTGGTGGAAGAAAATGTTTTCATGCGTAAGGGGTCTAGCCTCTTGGATTCTCTATCTGGTGGAATGTGCCAGGATTTGCAAGGAAAGTGGAGGCTTGGACCACCAAGCTCTCCAGGGTAGGGTGATGCATGAGAAAACTGGGGTCCCCAGAGGCGGGACGGCAGCAGTGGGCTATTGTCCTGGTCACAGGTGACCCTGTCCAGGGTTTGGACCAGGTCCCATGCAGGACATCCGTAAAGGCTTCATTAAATGGGAGAAGTGGTTTTGAGGGGGGTCACTCCCAGCTGTAGCACCTCTGTCAAGATGCTAGTCTTGAATGCCACTGAGGGGAGGCAAAGGTCCAGTACCTCAGCTGCCCTTCTCACCACCATAGCAAATAAACGCTCCCTCCTCCATAGTCACGGTAGGAATAAAGACCATGCTAGAATCTGAGAAGGTGTCCAGAACACTGGCATCTGCCACTTTCGCACACCAGTCCAGGCTGAGGTGCAGTGCCAGGAGCCTTGCCAGAAGGACCGGTGCCGGGAAAGGTTGTGATGGTACGACTGGCGCCAGTCAGATCCATCCGTGGATTCACAGGGCCCGACTGGAACCGGGGCGGAACCACCACAGGAGAACTAGATGGAACTCATCCTGGACCCGTGTGGCCCCAAAGTGCACCAACAGGGACTTGGCCTCCCACATCTGAGTTGCATGGCCTCATAAAATCCGTGAAGTTGGGCAAGGGTCACTCGAGAAATTCGGGGAGGTGCAGAGCCGGCATAGGCGCTGGCTCTACTGCAAAGAATCCCTTCTCTAGACTTACCACAGGGGTACCTCTAGGTGCACTAGGGGGACTCTTTTCTGGACAGATAGGTTCTCCAGTTTGGTGCCCATTGGCTTTGCAATTAAAGCACCAAGCCTTCTTGGCGCCAACACTCCTGAACAGGATTTTGGGACCTTTAGATGACTCTTTGCTTTTATCTTTAGACTGGTCTTCATCTTGCCCTGGGAGGGTTTAGCAACCCCTTTCTTTTGGTCACCCCCACCATGAGTTGTCTTGGTTACCCTTGTCTTGACCAAGTGGTCAGCCTTCTTTCCCAATTCTTGGGGAAAGGCTGGCCCCAAGTACTGAAGCAATTTTTCAGAAACAGTTACTTAATAGATGAGCTTTTATAATAGGATCATAAAGCCCATCATAGTCTTGTATCTTGTTACAGTTTAACCGGCCACACAATGTTTTGACAGAGAAGTCAACAAAATCTACCCAGGTCTGACTCAAGGTTTTACGAGTTTCCCTGAACCTGACCCTGTACTCCTCAGTGGTGAGTCCAAATCCCTCAATCATGGTATCTTTCATGAGGTCATAGGACACAGCATCTGGCTCATTCAGTGTCGAGTCTATCCCTGCACTTCCCTGAAAACAACTTTAAGTAGAAAGCCCCAATACGTTTGCCTGGGTTTCCTCATTTTACAAGCCCTCTAAAAGGCTGTAAACTATTTGGTGATATCATCCCCTTCTTTGTATTTGGGGACAATCCCTTTGGGGATTTTAGAGTCAAAAGCTTTATTTTTTACCCTATTTATAGTTCTGCCGCCACCAGGGATGGGTCCTAGGACTGTCTGTAAATTTGGGGCCAATCCCTTTGGGGATTTTAGGGTCAAGAGTCATCTATCTCCCTATTATAATTCTGCTGCCACCACAAATGTGTCTTGGGCCCATCTCGGCTCTCTCTTTTTCTGTGGATGAAAATGTGGCTTCTAAAGCCAGTCTACTGGCTAGTTTCTGATGTTCAGGATCCTCATCCTCAACTTCATCTGGTGTACAACTTGTAGTACTTCCAGTAGAGGTTCTGCCAGTAGGTGGGTTCACAGACTCATCCCTGGCACCTGCATTCTCTGTATTATTTGTATTTCCATCCATTGCCATGGCTCTATCATGCTCGGCAAGTAGAGTCTGGAGATGGGCCTTTGTAGGCCAAGTCCCCATAGAAAGGTCCCAAGCTGTGCAGAGACCCTCAAGTTAAGCAAACGTAAGTTTCCTGTAAGGACTCAGGTTGAGTGCCTGGGTACTATCCTCTGTCTTGACATGGTATTAGATCAGTTGGGACCTTTTAAGAAAGTTAGAAAAAACATTTTTTAGCAAACTATACTTTTCGAAGGCCTAACTGTCTATGATAGATTTAAAAATCTATTACAAACTGGGGACTTGACCAAGGCCCCAACAGTTCAAGTTAGAAAGAAGAGGGGAAAAAAAGATAAAAATTAAAAAAATATTTTTGTGCCAATGTAGGAAGCTGGCTCTTTATATAGTGGAACAAAAAGAGGTACACTGTGTAAAGAGTGCAGGCAAACCCCAACAGGTTTTACAGAGGCACAAATAATCTCCCAAATGCTCTTTTGTGGTAGTGTGGGTGAGCAGTTAGGCGTTCTGAGGGGGGTGCTAAGCATTTTTTTACACAGACTGAGGCAATAAACGAGATCAAGAACTTTGATAGTAAGTGAATACGGTTTAAAATATTGATTTTAGCAGGCTACTAAGGGAGAAAAAGCATCTATAGCATACATTTATTTGAGTTTGGTTTCCGAGGGTCTCCTTCGGAACTTAGGTGGGAATGCTGGGGAGTTACAAGAAGTGATAGGTAGTAGCCAATGTGCTACTTACCCATAGGGTGTCTACACCCTCTCTATGACCACTTCCTAACCCAGAAAAAAGCCTAATTCCGCCAAAACTAATATGGTGAAATTCTAAAAGTTGGGTCCACCTCAGGTAGCCTACCTTAAGAGTGGTACTAGCAGGAGAGCATATCAGCATTTAAAGGCAGAAGGCTTAAAAGGCCTCTGCCGCCTTTGATATGTGACCCAAGGCTTCCTCAGACAGGTGAAATAGCACCCGCTCCGGGCACATGTGGACACGCTGGAAAATTAGGTAGCCAAGGGGCGTGTTCCCCACTTAGCCATCCTGCTTGCAAGAGGTTAAAACAACTCAAGCCGGAGCAAGCATTGTTTCTACCCTTCGAGCGCAGGCTCTAACGTGCAAGGCGTCAGAAACCTGTCTGTGGTGGCAGGATGGTCTACACCAGCCAGCACACTAGTAGTGGGTAGGTTTTCAGGGGACACCTCTAGGGTGCCCTCATGGTGCATCTATTAATACATCCATCACTGGAATCGTTGTGGGTTTATTAATAAGAGATGTTTGATACCAAACAACAGTAGTTTCAGTAAAGCCATAATGTAGCTGGGGAACTCAAACACCAGTGTCAAGCACGTTCTTAAAATGGCTTCCCTGTTCACTTTCTATATCCAAGAATCGACCCCGAAATCACAAGGGCATATCTGCTCATGGAGATATGTCCACACATGTAGTATAGTGCACCCTGCCTTAGGGCTGTAAGGCCCACTGTAGGGGTGACCTACCTATATTGCATGCAGTGTCTGCACTCATGGAACACAGGAGGTGTGCCATGTTGCGTCTTGACTTTTCTCTGCACAATGACACATAGCCTGCAATGGCAGTTTTCATGTTGGTGTGGAGGAGTCCCTTAGGGTGTCACAATACATGCTGCAGCCCTTAGGGATCCTACTTAGCCTCCTTGCACTAGGTATCTGGGGTACCATTTACAAGAGACTTACATCGAGTGTTAAAGTTATTGCCAATTGGGAAAACAATTGCACAGTTTTTGGGTAAGTGATCAGATACTGGAGACCTGGATAGCAGGAACACAGTGCACTACTGTCCAAATTGCATCAGATATCAGGAAAAAAGTGGGGGTGACCATGTCAAAAAGAGGCACTTTCCTACAGTTACAGCTTTGAATGTCAAGCGGCAAGGAGCTTGAGGAAGTGCTCCTTAAAGGCTTTGGGGTGAATGGCACGCATTTGAAGCAGGTGTTGCCATTGGTATTGTGCTCAAGGCAAAAGAGGCAAACAAGATGTGGGCCTGCAACCGACATCTGTCAGTGACGGGTGTCGCAGGGCTTGAAGCCGCTTTTCTAGTAGACTTCCTGCCACACCAGGAGAAGAATTCTAAAAAAAAAAAAAAAAAAAAAAAAAAAGACAAAAAGTCAAAAAAGGGTCAGATAAATAAGGACTTGGGGGTTCTTCTCTCCAGATCAGTGCTGACTGGCGTAGTAAGAAAGGAACTGGCGTAAACACACTGGAATGACATACACACACACATATATATATATATATGTATATATATATATTACCTACTGGCGGTCGCCAGTAGGTAGTTATAGTTAGGATCGTTTTCCATAGGAAATCCGCAACATTCTATTGGGAATAACTTTGGCGCCGAATGAGGGATCTGCCTGTAATTTTCCTTAACTTTGCCTCGCTGCGCTCCGCTCCTTCCCTGAAAGTTTCGGGGGGATCCGTCCAGCGGGGGCCGAGATAAAAGGGGGGTCCCAAAACGTGTTTTCCCCATGTTAATTTCCATAGGGCGGTTGGACTCACTTTTAGCCCGAACGGCTGAATGGATTTCCACCAAACTTGGCAAAATTGTAGGGACTGGTACCCCGATGTGCCTTTGCTATGTCTCAAGATATATGCTCCAGTGGTTTTTACGAAAATTAACTTTGAAAAAATATATATTGGGCTACATTGGGCTATATATATGTTAGAGCCCAAATGTAGCCCAATGTAGCCCAAAGATGGCCACCAGAGACAAAAAAAAAAACAAATGTAGCCCAAATATCAGCCAGATGTAGCCCAACTATAGCCCAATGACAGAATGTCCCAGAATGTTCTAAAGAACAACTAGAGCGCTAACAGTCTTACTTATGACAAAAGTATGGCACACCTGAAGTCATCTTGATTGGAATAAAGTGTTAACACTTAAAACATTTAATTTGCAAAGGAACAAAATGAGGGGGTTCATTTTGCCATAGAAATTATGATTAGTGCTGAAGAAAGAAAAATTAGGGCACATTTTGAGTGACTTCTCAAATCCTCTTATATTTCATTAAAAAAATTCTGATATGCAGTCTCCCAAGATGGCCACCAGAGACAAAAGAGCCCAAACGTAGCCCAAATATCAGCCAGATGTAGCCCAACTATAGCCCAATGACAGAATGTCCCAGAGTGTTCTAAAGAACAACTAGAACGCTAACAGTCTTACTTATGACAAAAGTATGGCACACCTGAAGTCATCTTGATTGGAATAAAGTGGTAACACTTAAAACATTTAATTTGAAAAGGAACAAAATGAGGGGTTTCATTTTGCCATAGAAATTTTATATATATATATATATATATATATATATATATATATATTCACTGAAAAAACCATAGGTTTCACACCAGTTATAGTTAGGAATTAGCATTTAAATAGTTCCATAGTTAGGTGGAAATTTTACTCGCATAAAACCATTGAAATTCCCACGTTATAGTTAGTTGGACTCACTATAACTTGCGCGTGCAATGCACTGCTGATGACGTCACATATTACATCACTCATGACATGGTCAGTGACATCACTGATGACATCTCAAATGACATCACTGATGACATCCAGTGAATATGTATCTTTCTGAAAAATAAATATTTTTTATATATGTATATCTAAAGGTTGATGGAAGAATAAATGGGTAAATAAATGTCTAAATGGATGTTTTTTTGTGTAAAATTGATTGGTTAACTGACTTATTAAATGTATCTTAGTGAATACATATATTAGCGAGTAATGTTTAAATATTTAAATATCTGTATCTGTGTCTCACTTTGTGTATAAGTGGCTGCATGGGTTGGTGAGTAGCTACATGAGTGTGTGTATATGGGTTATTAGTTGTTTTTTTGAGTATCAGTATCAGTGTCTGTATGGTTCGGTGGGGGATATTACTTAGAGCACAGATGCATGAATGAGTGACTCACTATTTGTATGTATTTTGAAGACAGCATGTGTGCAAGACTGTATGGGTGGATGATTGTGTGTATGGGTGGGTTAGTATGTGTTTTTATAATTGATTGTTTAAGAGAGTAAATATGTTTCCGTTTCTGTAGAAGTATGTGTAGTGGTGTGTATATAGCAGTATAATCAAGTAAATGTTTTTTTGATAGTTTATTTGCATGTGTGAATTTGTGTGCGAGTAACTATATGGATGAGTATTAGTGTGTAACAGGATGAGTACATATGATGAGTAAGTACATGCATGAGTGACTATATAGAACTGTTGGTGAATGAGTGGATGTGTATGTAGATGTTGGAATTACCTAATAAGTTGTTGTAATTGGTATTGGTTTCTCCTTTTTTAAGAAAATGTTAGTTTCCATTTTTGAATGTGTGTGTCAAAGGTTATTTTATGCCGATAGGAGGTCTGCCACAAGGATGTTGTCATCAGTGATGCCATTTGAGATGTCATGAGTGATGTCACTGACCATGTCATGAGTGATGTAATATGTGATGTCATCAGCAGTGCATTGCACGCGCAATTTATAGTGAGTCCAACTAACTATAACGTGGGAGTTTCAATGGTTTTATGCGAGTAAAATTTCCACCTAACTATAACTGGTGTGAAACCTATGGTTTTTTCAGTGAATATATATATATATATATATATATATATATATATATATATATATATATATATGCATGTCGCTTCTGCCAGCCACGGACGACGTCGACAATGCCACGTGGAGCCCAACAATGCCATCTACTGGTCCGCAGGGGTACTGCTCAATTTCTTTATTCCAGATACAGTCGGACTCCTGGGGATAATTCAAAGGTAAGGAGTCTGCGGCTAGAAGTATCTATCAGATAGCCAGTCTCATTATAATAGCAAATGAGACACTCGCTTCTGCTGGTGGTGCACGGGGAAAGCACAACCCAGTATCCAGGGAAAGCACTACCCAGTATCCAGGGAAGTGCGTAACCCACTGGCATCCTGTAAATCGGGGTACAAATGGTAGTCATCATAATGCTGGGGAAAATACTGCATGTTGTCACCACTCACCCCCAAGAGCTGGTTAGAGCTGATCAGAGTTCGAACCTAAAAGTTGCTGTAGTGCCAAGGTGCGGTTTCATGTCATGCTTCTGAGCACTAATCTGCTCACGGCATACAATCCTGTGGGAGTGAGGTGAGTTTGCAGAAGCTGGATCTGAACTCTTCTGCTTCTGATGACTGTCTCAGTCTCTGGGCCAAAAGGCACTTGAAAACTAAGTCAGGGGAATGGAACAGAGGGCGAAGCCTTCAATTGGCCTACTGGCGGTCCGGATATGGAAAGAAGTTCCTTCCATCGCTGAGTGTTGCACTGTATGAATAATCCTGGTCAGCACTGTAGCAACTGTGTGTATAGATATCAGATTAGTCGGTGTACATGTACTGGAGTCCTAGCCTACTTCTGCTTAATCCAGTAATATTCTTTCCCTCACCACTGCCTTTTCCCCACGAAAGAATTGTAAACGGGGGACAGAGTTGATGCCATGGCGCTATATACCCATGGGGTAAGATAAATGGCTATTGATCGTTATGCTATATCCCCTCTCCCTCGCATTTTGTGCTAGTAACCATGTCTTTCTTTCTAGATTATGATTTTTTGCTTGCTGAGCAGGAATTGGTTAGACTTCTTTGAAACCTTCATTTTTGACTTCGTGATCAAATGTTCAAATAGTTAAACATCCTTCAGGTAGGGATACAGATTCCTCACATTTTGAATATTCACCAGAGGTCAGATTGGATCCAGAAAATCTCAACCTGCAGAAGTTATATGCAGCAAACTAAATAGGTGGCATTGATGCACACTATCCGTTTCTTTCTAAGGTATCCATGCCTGCAGACACAGAATACAATCCAGATTAGTAGTGGTCAGTGTGCAGAACTCTAATGGGAACATTTTTAAATAAATGATTCCAGGTCACAGAACGGGGAGGATAAGTGAGGAATCTGCAGTTAAATAGTTGCTCTAGCGGGAATAGTGTTACTGAAAGTAACTTGTGCTTCTGATAGAGACGTCAACCCGCAGATTGCTTACCTTTCGAATAGATACCAAAACAGTACCTCCAGGTGGTGAGTGTGAGCTGGCCCAAAGAAAACCCCCCTGCAGGACTTAGTGGGCAAAGTAGGACTTGGCTATCGAGACTTTAGTGCTTGGTGAACGTATAGAGCAATACCCACGTAGACGCCTGGCATATGTCCTGCACAGGCACCCATCATCCCATAGTGGCAGTAACTATGACTCTGTTAGAGTGAGCACGTAAGCCTTCCAAAGACTGCTTGTTGGCCAATGCGTGGCAGAGCCTACTGCACAACATGATCCCGTGACAGATAGTTCACTTCGGCACTGTCTGAACTTTCTTCAGTCAGGAAAAGTTGATAATCCACTTCGTTATCTCTGGTATGATAAATATAGAAGCTAAGAGCCCATTTTAGATTTAACTGATGGAGTCCCTCCTCAGTAGAGGGGTGAGAGAGAGCAAGAAACACAGAAAGGGAGATGTTTTGACTGACCTGAAAAGTAGTCACTACCTTAGGAAGAGAGGACGCTTACATCCTTAGAACTTGTCTGGGTAGAAAGTGGTGTAGGGTGGGTTAATGGAGAGGGCTTGAAGACCCCTCACCCACCCCTGCCAGTGTTCCGACGATAAGAACGACTGTCTTGAGGGAAAGCAGCTGGAGAGGACAGCTGTGCAGAGGTTTAAAGGGAGTAGGGAGTTGAAGCTCAGAGACCTTTGCTACCCTTTGCACAACCATCACAAAGGATGCGCTTTACTCTTTGGCAAGACCTGGAGTCAAAAGCAACCCAGTAATCGAGGAAAGTAGAGAGACCACTGGCATGTTGAAGGTCTTCATACCAATTGTCCTCCTGATCAGGGTGGGAAAACACATCCCCGGCCTCATAGCCACAGATATCCGAATCTGTCCCAAACAATCCATGTAGGACATGAGCTCTTCAAAGTTGCATGCGCAATGGGTCTATATCAGAGGGGTGGCCAGTGGGCTGCAGCTAATGAAGTGCGCAGCAGTCAAGATAGGGTCTTCGCCGTCTTGGGTTGGCTGTCGTCATCCAGAGTCTATGGTGCAGGGAGATTATGTTTGGGGACGGGATGTGGCACTGGAGAGGGAGCGAGTACTGAAGTCAGTACTAAAGCCAGTCCAGAACCTGGAATTGGTGCCGAGGGGTGACCTGCCAGCGGAAGCCTAGTTGGGAGAACTAACTGCACCAAACGCTAAGGCGTTCCAAAGGGCCTTGGTAGCATGCCAGAAAGTCACTGCATGGTATCACAAAATTCTTCAATTCACAATGGCACTGCCAACGGCCCTTGAAATTAAAGTTACCTCAGAACAAGGGTCAGAATCAACTCTGAGACGGACCTGTTTCAGGAGTCAGACCGGGAGGCATTTTGATGCACTCTTGCCTTCTGTGCAAATAGAGGTGGGAGATGGACTTGGTGTTTTTTCTTCAACTTACCCAAACATTTGGGCAGCAATGATAATATGTTGCAGTAACGACCTCGGGAGCAAAGCTGGGAACTCCCCATGGACCTCGAATGGTCACGACAGGGAGTCTTGTGGTGCTTCACAACAAACAGCTTTGCTTCCTGATCCTGAATGCCTTTAGGGTGCTTCATTAGGCAGTCACTGTAGGTTTTGGAATAGTAGTCCAAACCCCGGCAAACCATGTCTGTCACTCCCCAAAAGATTTAACCTTGTAGATATGGTTGGTGCCATTTTCCATTACACACAGTTTCAAAATTTGGACATTTCTTTTATGACTGTCCCAAAAGAGAAGAGGATTAGGTCCGGATGTACATTGGTTTTGGCTGAAAGAAAGGAACCGATGCCAGCGTACATGGTTGCTGCCTATATAGGGCCCCATGGGTCATCGAATGGAACCACTTGTTGGCACACAAGGGGTACTGCTTGAGATTTTCCCAATCCAGTCTGACGCCCAAGAAATCTTTAAAAGTTGAAGAATCTGCATTTAGAAGTCTCTATCAGAAATATAGCTTCTCAGTCTAAAAAAAGGACTCTTAACAGAAGATGAGCCCTTTAACAGATGGGCCTCAATGTTGCTAAAATGACATGGAAGACCGCTCAAAGGCAGAAGTATACATCTAGAATTATAGCACTACTTGTGGACCAGCAGAAAGGTGACGACCACGATGATTTCTAAAGTGCAAGATGGGTGGGGAAGAGTAGGAGAGGGTTTTGGGTGTGTGTGGTAGTCAGTATTTGCTGCATATTACGGTTCCTATATGAGCCACTCTCATTCTGAAAGGAAGACTGAATCCACAAAAAAAGACCTACATTCTCCCATCATGGAAGATGAACTTCTATAAACAGTAACAGAGGCAATCCAGGAAGACGCCAGGACCCAACTTGTTCCCCTGGTGATTTGCTTTTCAAGAAGTACCTCTGGCCCTCTCCCCCATATATCATGGTAATGATCCTTTGGAGTTAGCCATGAAAACAGTATTAATCACAATGAGAGGGCTCTTCCTGCTTAATGTGCTTCATACCACCAAACGTTTCTGATAAATGTGGAAGATAAAATGGCTACCTTTGTTAAACTATCTGGTGGATACTCTACCAGCATAATTCTCACACGTTGAACATCCCCCGGCACCTAACTGGACCTAAAGATTTTGTAACAGCTCTCCTTTGCTGGTTGGTGGTGCTGGTTGCAACTCAGCATCACAATGCAGATGTGATATCACTGGAGCTATATAGCACCACACTGGTTTTCTTACATTAGTTCCTCTTCCATTTTTTCTGAGCTCTTGAAGGCAAAGACGAGGACAGATTAGATCAAACATGAGAATGCAGTGCAACATACTACATTGGAACCTTATTAAGCATTTGTACTCATGACTTTTTTCACCAATGCTGCCCACTTCACCATTCTGAAGTAATCTGCAAGTAAATTGAGTATCCACCTAAAATACTGTTACCAAACTTAAGTAACCAATACTCTTCCTGCAAATTCCTCACCTGCTAAACGGATAGCATAGAAGTACCCCTCTCCCCCTTTCCGGTGGAAAGTTTAAAGGAACGGTCATACCAGAAAATCCTACAAGACCGAGTGAAAAGGCCATCCCTTCTCACTTCTGAATCTAAGCATTCATTCTTTGGGAATATGCAAAGAGAAACCCATGAACCAGAGCGACAAATCTCTGCCACAAGTACAGAAATATTTATTATAGGGCATCCCAAATATGGTATGTGCTTCTCTTCTGTGTTTAAAAAAATAATAATAATAATCTCAGCCACAGGAACATTCCTCGTCAAAACAGATCGACGCTTTTGCGCTGGTGGAAAGAGGAGTTTTTTTTTCCTAGGGATTCCTTTTTTTTTTTTTTTTAGCAAGTGTAACAGATTTTAATGCAGGACAATCCATCATGACAAAGTCCTCTTGTGGACAGCGTTGCCCTTCTTGTTGCCCAAAAATCAAATGATCTGGTCAGCGGACCTCAATTCTTTTGTCCAATCAATAGAAAAGCTGACTGGCCTATAATGGTCCTGCCAAGGTTCTTTCCTCTTTGGTGGTATTGGGCAGAAAGAAAAATGCACCACTTAAGAAAACGGTAGCCACCTTAGGGAGCAAAGTCACTTTGTCAGGATCAGGATTTCTGGGTAAAATGGGTAAAGGGAAGACAGACATACAACTCTTACAGTTCACTGTGTTGCACTGAACTGATGGCCATCTACATGATTTGAGGGTGAAAAGCCGCAACTAGCTGCCAAGGGTTCAAAATGGACAACCATCAGGAACGTGAGGACGGAATTAAGGCCCCAATGGGGTACCACAAAAGGAAAGGGTGAGAGCATGCATGTTAGCTCCTCCAAATGTCTCAACACAACAGGGCACTTGCATAGAGAAACTTTATCTAGAAGACAACTTAATGTTGATAAAGCTGCGATACAACTTAACTGTGCGTACTGCAAAACCTTGGCAGGTCATTGAAAGAGAAAAATGGAAATCAGAAAGGTATGCTACCAAAGGGACCACATTCACCAAGCAACAAAACAGTTACACTGCCAGGCATAAACCGACTTTGTGGCAGGGCGATGAGCAACAGGATATTGTCAACAACCTCTGGTGGCATGTAAAAGGATCTCAGATGTCCTTGTTTAATCTGCAAGCATGAAGGTGGAGGTAGAGGCTCTAGAGGTTGTGTTGCAGAACCTGCCCCTCCAACTGGGAGATCTGCTACGCAAGACAACTCTAGCAGGGAACCCAGGGAAGAAACTCATGAGGTCTGCACACCACACCCTTCTTTACCAATATGGAGCAATCAGAATAACTTGGACATGGGTTTGTCATGTCTTCCTCAATATACGAGGAAGAAAGGGTATATCGGAAAGGAGTAGTGAAGCAGAAAATTCCTCTTCAACCAAAGCACATCCTACAAGGATGCCTGCATTGAAACGGGGGGACGCAGAACTATAGGAAATTTGCTTTTTCCACAAGTGGAGAAGAGGATGCTGCATAGAGCCTCTCACAATGCAAAGATGTCTTTAACCACCTTTAGATGGAGGCGTCGCTCATGGCTGGAAAGATGACAACTCACATTTTATGTTCAGGAAGCTTGCCAAATAGTGGATGACCAGTTTGTATGCACATGAACCCAGTCCCAGAGCATCCTGGTCTAGAAGATGGGACCTCAACAATTTTATTTATTTATTTTATTTATTTGCGTGTTTATATAGCGCTATGAATAAACTCCAGGAGGAGTATCTCCGCGCTTATGACACCTGGAATAAGAAACTTAGAAGGAGCCACAGGGAATATGATTTATAACCAAGCCTAATATGAACCAGCGGATAGGTGTTTAACATGAGCTAAACAAAAAAGTTTTCAGGCATTTTCTGAACTTAAGGTGATTCCTACATTGTTTTAAGAAGAGCGGGAGGGAGTTCCAGAAACTGGGACCTACCACAGACAAAGCCCTACCTCCTTGCCTGGATTTGGTAATTTTGGGAATGTTTAGCAAAAGTTGTTCACCAGACCTAAGGGTACGGGTAGGAGCGTATGGAACAAATTTTGTAGCTAAATACTCTGGTCCCAATTCATTAAGGCCTTTGTGGATAATACAGCAGGTCTTAAACTTTACTCGTTGCCGTATAGGCAACCAGTGTAGTTTATGCAATAAGGGTCTGGAGGGGGACCTAGGAGGTGCGTTAAGCACCAACCTCGCTGCTGTATTTTGTACCACCTGTAGGCGGTTGAGAACCTCTTCATTAGCTCCTGCCAGGAGACCATTGCAGTAATCAAGACGGCTGATAATCAGAGCCTGAACCAAGGTTCTCCTATAAGAATCAGGGAGGAAAGGAAAAATCCTCCGGAGGAGACCTATTACGTGAAAGCATGTTCCTACCGTAATGGTGACGTGATGTTTCATAGTCAACTCTGGTTCCAATCTGACTCCTAGATTCTTGATTACTGTTTTGGGCTCAGGAACTGGGCCCAGATCGAGAGGCCACCAGTCAGGAGACCATTGGACCTTTACATCGCCGAATTCCTGCGTATTCACATACTACCTTGTGAGCTTATTGTCTGTCAAGATCTGAAACAACAGACCACATAGGGAAGGCAGAAAGGTCTCAAGGAAAGGGAAATTGCCCATCATTAGAGTACATTGATATGCATTCTCTGCTTGATCGGTGACCAGAGGCCTCTGATCTCCAGGTCCTCCAGATGAGCACCATTACTCAAGGTGGAGGTGTCAGTCACTACTTTGGCCACTACTGGTGGTGGGCAAAACTGAATTAGGTTCTCTTCTATTGACCACCAGAGATGGTCTGATACAGAGTCATTGAAAATTCTGATGGTTTTAGACAGATTGCCCTTGTATTGAAACCACAGCAGATGGAGACTCCACTGGAAAGCCCAAATGTGTCAGTATGCACGAATGGCCTGTCGGATGCATGAAGGAAGCAGACATAAGAGGCGGAAAAGATCAGTAAAGGAACTCTGGCTCTCTTCTGAAACATCTGAATCATATTCTGAATGTCCCTGATCCTCTAAAGGGAAGGGAAGGCACAGAGCAACACTGACTACAATAATGCCCTGATGAACAGAAGATGCGGAGAGGGCTCTAGGTGCAACTTAGACTTAGGGATTGCTGGGAGGGGAGGGAGGGGTGGGGTGGGGTTGGGCGGGGCGGGTTGTTAGCTCTTAAGCTCTTGGGCAGTCACTCTGATTTATTGCTGCTCTTGTTTCTTCGAAAAATTGCTTACATTGAACTATGCTTTCTGGATAATGAGGCTCCCGAAAGCAGCATGTATACTGTTATTACGAGCTCTTAATGAATAAATAAAAAAAGACTTCGGGATTGCTCATCAAAAGGCCCAACAGCAGAGAAGCGGTGGTGTTCCAGTGGTCCGACAACAGCTGCAGCCTGGAACCACTCATCCAGGTACAGAGAACACAGAGAATCCACAGGTAAATACATATCAAACCCAATTGTCAAAGTTTCCATCCCAGATGGATGGAGTCAAATACTGCAGATTCACATTGCCCTAAAGGAGATGTAAAGACCATAATAAGACCTGTATGGAAATGGAAGAAAAAAAAATTTGTGGGTTGGAAAAGATTGCCAATCTCTATTCCTGAAAGGGTGGGAATACACAAAATTAACCTGTTTCCAAAGATCCTTTATATTCTTTAAAACTTCTCCTACAAGGTTCCCCACCAGTGTTGTGACCAGGTGTGAGCAAGCAAGTTCATGAGGTTCGGCAAAAAGGCACGAATTTCCTTTGACAAATGTACCCAATAGCTATACACAGAAGGAATAGGAACAGCAGATGCAAGTCTATTACTGGGCATTCAAATTAGCTGTCATGTCCAATTGCTCTTTAAGAGACCAGACAGTCAGCAATTTACCTTAAGTGTGACTTGATGGAAACTACAGGATCTCTTGGATGTCTATACGAATCCCCAATAACCTAGGAAATGCACTCCATGACTAAGGTGATTCTGCACGCGTTGTCGACTGAAATGCGATGGCAGGTACTCGCAAGAAACCCTGCAATGGCAGGGGACACAACCAAGTAAATCAGCTAGTTTGGAAGGTTTAACCAAGAGAGACTGTATCAGCATTTCCAAACTAGGAGATGTGCAAAAAGGAAACCAAGTTTGCAAAGCAACAGGAGGAATATGAAATTCACAGGTCACAATAATATAAATATTTTCAATTTAGTCATGCACTAAAAGCATTGGGATATTGTTTGGTTAACTGCTTTAGCAATAATCGTAAACCTTTATGTTTCCAATAAAGGCTGCCTTCATTCTTAAGGCTTTTGAACTTAATGGCACTCTGTAGAGCTGCCTAATTTTTTATTGCTCCTGGCTCCAGGCACCTGTGTTACACAAGGAACTAACAATTCAACAAACCCAATATCAGCAAGAAGGGCTAGTCATTCAACTAGTATTGCTTTGCACAAAATGTGATGTTTTGGGCAATACATCTGTCAGAAATGAGATCTTGCAATGTCCAACCCCAGGAATTTCCAAACATTTATTCCTGAGAATACAATAAAAGAAATGTTGCCATTTTGTATGCCAAGTTTGCACAGCAACAAAAGGTGTAATTGCCACTTGTTACAACAACTAGCCCATTCCATACTCAATGGGATTTTTAAAGATGTGTGTCTTCATGGCACCAGAGAAAATTACAAATGCGATCAACAATGGCAATTGAAGAAAAGGTAGCCTGTGAGGAGAAAGGCTGTCTAAATTACTCTGAAGGTGTGGAGAAGTCATTTTGGTCTGGGGGAGGAAGGACGGCCAACAAGGACAGGTAACACTGAAGAAAAATACCAGGGCATGAACAGGAGAAATAAGCAATATACAGAGGGGTTTGGTAGCTCTATAACAAATTGGATGCATGTAAGAGCGTAATTCTTAGTCCTTAAGAGCTGTGCTTAGAAAGTAGAATAGACTTGAAATGCCTATGCAACTGTGTTGTGGCAATTAGGCAATTGTTGTAAAAGCTAAATAAAAAAATCTATTGCACAGCACATTGAAGATTCCCTGCGATTTGGAAGAGAGGCATCAATTATATTGCTAGTGACAACAAACTAACATTCCTCCAGAATAGGCTTTGAAACTTATCCCTTAAAATCTAAGGCTCACAATATCTAGAAAAGAAAGTTAGTACCTTTACACATACATTTTCTATCTGCAGGGTAATAGTTTTAGAACATTCAGAATACTGGATACCAATACCTGATGTTGAGCAGAGGAAACCGAATACATTCTGGTAATGATGCTTATGACGCTATTATTTCACGGAGGCTAGGGGAAAGGGTGAAATTAGGAAGTGCAGGGAAGTGTGTAAATGAGACCGCTCCCTAATTAACTACTAAGAAATAAGTATTAGGCAAATATATCAGGAACTGAAACCTCTTAAGGTATGCCTACATGATACTATACCTATACCCAGTATAAGATGTTAGGAAAAAGCTGAGCTTTGAAAATGTAGGAAATAAAAATGTATCCTATGTAGAACACCAACATATTAAATAGGAAATCTACTAAAACCATTTAGTGTAACATTAGAGCCAACAAGGTAACAGGAAAGTGTCAGTACATGTCTTGCATGATTCACTAGAGATACAAAACATTAAAATAAATAAGGCTACATTACCAATTGAAGTCCAGCCCAGGGGGGGTTAAACAGTAACCATAAATTACATTTGGACAATGGCTGAAGCTTATTCTTCCTGCATTGACCAGCAAAGTGACCGCCACAAAGCAGAACGGGTTTAAATAGAGCACATAATTTAAATCAACCATATCAAAAATACCCTGATGTTATCAATTTAAGGTTTTCTGCTACCTCTATTCACACTTCCACCAAGGTGTTAATTTAAATTAACACAAATACTCAATTCACACATGAATACAAATTTTGAGTACAGTGCACACACAGCCATGTCCATTCTCTCCCTACTCTTTTCTCTCCTGTTAGATAAATCAAAACACAAGTCTTCTACTTTACTAATGTATTCCATCTTTCAAAAAGAAAGACATGATTTTAATATTACTTAACAATATGTTAAAAAAGTAGCCAGTTCGGCTTCAGTGTTAATACAATTATACACTCTATAACAGATTGATAGTGTGAGTACTGTTCCTCATAAACTCTCATTCTGCAAGTATTCTTACACAAGCTGGCTACAAGTCAGAAAAAAAAAATCAAACACATATAGCGTAACTTGTACACTTTTAAACAGTAGATCATGAAAGAACTTAAGAAATGCTTGTCCCATATGAGCTTCTTCTGTAAAAATGTGGTGTAGAATTACGTAGCAGGTGAAAGCAGGTCTGTCAATGTCCATTCCTTTGTCCGTAGTCCGAATGACAAAACATTGTGAACTTCAGAAATGACAGGTGCCTCCATGAATGAAAACGAGTAGTTTGGCCTCCACCAGAGCTTGGGAAGCAGTCTGAAGTACTTTAAGCCATAGCATTTATTAGGAACTGGAAAAACTAGTGTTCCAATTCCAATAGCATACGGCTACAATCCATTAAGTCTCACTCACAGACTACAAGCACACAAGCTAACAAATCCAGGTAGAAAGTGGCAAAGTTCCAATCTGCAACAATTGTTAGGCCAAAGGGTTCAGTGCAGGTCCACACAGCACTGGGGACAAGGCAGGTCAGCAGTAACTCAAAGCCGGATAAGCTCCAAGCACAGCAGACTAAAGTCAGTGGAGTTGAAATTTCATGGTTCTAGAAGAGTCATAATATTTCAGTGTGCCGCAAATGTGGTTTTCTTCAAACTAAAATTAGACCAATTAACAGAAAGCCTCTGCCTTGTCTGTCTGGCGGAATCCAGGCAAAACCTACGGAAAAAAGAGAACAAATTCAAAAATTTGAAAAAGCATTAAAAAAAAACCTGTTAAGAGTACGCAAAAGACAGTATTCAATAATAAAACATGCCACACTATTTCTCAGCTTACAAATTTCAAACAAATACAATGTACTGAATAAATATTAATTGGCAAATGATTCAAAGTTAGCAAGGTTTTTAGGGGATGCGGAGAGGAGGGCACACTTTTCCATACACTGTGGGAATGTCCACTTATACTAGAATACTGGTGACAGGTCCTACGTACTATCTCCCAAACACTAGAGGTTTCCCTCCTGCCTGAACCATGCAAATGTATTCTCAACCTATGGGACCCCACTGATCTAACCCGACCTGGTCAAACATGTAGTACTTTAGGCATTATGGTTGCAAAGAGGGACATAGCACAGAAATGGGGAGAGGCCGAATCCCCCACATTGACACTGTGGTGCAGAAATATGGACCTGATTATGGTGACAGAGCGGTCAGTGTACGCCGTCAGGGGTAGTCCGCGCAAATGGAATAAAATCTGGGCACCCTGGAATACGTACAGAGGGGATGTATGTGATTTGTTGCCTGAAGCAGACATTGACAGTTCAGAGGACGAAGATGAGGAGATCTAAAGATGCAATACTTACGGGGTCATGTTCAGATAGAAGGGAAGGATGTAATGTGATTGTCATTTTTTCATAATGATGCAATGCCTAACTCTTACAAATTGAGGGTACATATTGTCTTGTGATATATCTTATTGACCAATCTTGATAACCGAAAGTAACCTAAATAATGTATCATCGTCAACACTGCCACTGTTTTATTCAATAAAAAAGAATTAAAAAAAAAAGTTAGCAAGGTTTGAGGGTTGGTCGCAGAATATATGGCCCAGGGTAATCATTAATCTGGATACTCGACCCACCCTCTAAAATAAAGAGTCATGTATATGCAGTGGAGATGAACGCACAGAAACTACAAGAGAATAATAAACATGTTTAAGGAAGACTTAAGGCAGATTTTCAGATCTTTACTAATGTCCCTCAAAACTCAATAGGATTCCTTTGGTCAAAAAATAATATTTTCCATCCCTCTAGAATTCAAAGTATAATTTACGTGGTCCTCATCGCTTTTGGGGCTCAGGTTGTGTGTTTCATTATTAACTCTAAATTCAAATGTGACAAATCAATCAATATGTGTATATCAAAGAAGTCCCATTATGCGGGGGCAGGGGGGTGCCTCAACATGGTGACTAAAGCACAAAAAGTTCTCCCCTTGCTTTCAGTAGAAGCTTAAGTGAAATTTAAATTGGGTCTCATTATCGAAAGGCAATAGGTGTTGACTTCTAGCTACTTGTAGGAAAAGCACATACGTGCCTTTTCAATTATTAAAAGCTTATTCGATCTTCAGAAATGCCTTTCTGTACGTAGTCCCCTCGACGTTGGTGAACATTAGTGGCCATAGTAGAAGAAACAAAGTTCCTCTTCTCTTTCAAGGCATGACTGAAGGATTCGTTCTAGACCCCTCCAGCCTGAAAACTCTTAGATTAGTTTTACTCTCTATGTAATCATATTTGCAGGATTAAATGTTTAGAAATTCCTTGGACTGGACCTTGCAAGATCTTGTTTATGACACTTACTTGTCTTGCACAATACAACAAGTTCCTTGGAATTTGATACAAAGTGAATGCCTGTGCCTTGTTGAGGACATCTGATTTATGTTTTTTGTTCAAAATACATAACACTAGCCCAATTGACTCTAGACACCTGTAACCAGCTAGAGATGGTTTGGACAGGTAGTGGGCTACCTCAGTTATCCAGTAAAATAATTTTTGGAAAAGATATTATAGATCTTTGCTAAAGGCACTGGTTTGCCTTTCAGTTTGCTATATATATATTCATAGTCTAGACAGAATAATCTATTTAGCAGCTGTAATCAAAGCTCACTCACACGTTGTGGCTTGCTAAGTAGTGTCTTGACTTGGAGGTTGCCTGTGTTAGCCCATATTTATTTACTGGTATTTGTTGAGAGCACTGCACCTTCCGCATAGGGTCTACAGTAGGTCTTATAACTTTGTAGGCAACTTACACTGAAATCAGCCTTGTCCTTGGCATTTACTGAAATTTCAGAAGAAAGTTCTTATTAAAAATCTGGAGAATGAAATTCAACATGAGGACGTTTTGGGAGTTGGTGAGGTGGGGTCGGGGATCTGACTCACTTACTCCGGAAAATTATGTTTCTTCTGCTGATTGGGTGGAATTTTTTTCCTCTCAATTTAAAGACCCAAATATTGTTCACTTAGTTGTTGAGCCTGTAGTAGGGACTTCATCAGTAGTTTATGGGGATGTCCTTAACTTCTGTACCTCTGATACCGAATATGCTTTACGCTCAGTCCAGTCCGGGAAAGCCCCAGGCATAGATGCTGTTCCTGCGGATCTTTTTAAATTAAACCTGGAATTATGGGTCCCCTATATAACAGCTCTAGCAAATTCCATTGCAGCGGGAGCTAGGGTGCCACAATCCTGGAAAGGGGCCGAAATACTTCCGGTACACAAGAAAGGGGATCGATCTTCTCCGAAAAACTATCGCCCCATCAGCTTGATAGATACTATTCAGAAAGTGGTATCAAGAATGGCCCTAGCTAGAATCCAGGGGTGGATTGAGCAGAATAATATACTCTCCCCCATGCAAGCAGGCTTCAGATCAGGTACTAGCACCCTAGATCAGGTGTTCCGCCTTACCATGTTATATTGGAAGGTGGTCCTTCTGGGTGGAGGTGTCATGTACGCCGCCTTTGTAGATCTCAGGTCGGCTTTCGACCTGGTTCCAAGGGCCAAGCTATGGGATGCCCTTAGAGTTATGGGCCTTCCACTAGAACTTCTAGAGTTGGTTAGGCGTCTACACGAGGACAATTTTGCCCGTGTAAGATGGGGGAAACAGGGCCAGGTAACTGCTAACTTCCCTGTCGAACGTGGGGTTCGGCAGGGTTGTGTTTTGGCACCCACGCTGTTTCTCCTGTTCATTAATCGGGTGGTTGCATTCTTTAATGAAACACAAACTGATGCACCCACCCTGGGGGGGCCAAGTACCCCATGCTAATATTTGCCGACGATACCTTGCTCCTTTCTAGGACTCGGAGTGGCCTCCAGGCAGCTTTAAATAGATTCGCAGAATTTTGCACAGAAAATGACCTTCAGATTAACACTGACAAAACCAAATTTATGGTTTTTAATAAAAACAAACCAATCACAAGTTCATTTTTATTAGGAGGTGTCCCTATTGAACAGGTCAAAGTCATGTCCTATTTAGGCGTGACTCTTGACCATCAATTAAATTGGAATCCACAGCTGGAGGTTTTAATTTTAAAATTTGTCCGCCTTACTGGCTGCTTGTTAAAGGAACAAAAACAAACCTTGACAAAACGCATTACACCGGCATTAAAAATCTATGAGGCCAAGGTTAACGCAGCCACTTTGTATGGTGCAGACATTTGGGGATACAAAAGTTTGACAGCATTGACCATAGCACAGAATAAGTTCCTTCGGAGTCTAGTTGGGCTTCCACAATCGACACCTATAAAACCACTGCTCATGGATTTAGGCTGTAGACCCCTGGATGAGATGGCACAGTACCGGCTTGTCGCTTTCTGGCGACGACTCTGGACGACTCAAGAGCTTAGTCTCTTTGCCCATGAACTGTGCGAAATTAGATCATTGTGGGGTGCCAGTAAAATCCCTTGGTTGCGGGAGGTCAAACAGATTCTGCACTCCATGGGCCTTCATGAATTATGGTTACATCCTGAATGTGCTAGGTTCCCATCCAAAGTTGAATTTAAAGAGCTGTTTTGGGCTGCAAAGAAATCTGCATTGGTTTTGCTCTCATCAGAGAATAGCCTAATGGGATTGTTTTTAACACATAAGATCACACCATCCCTTGAGCCTTTCTGGGATTTGATATGCAAAGCCCTTGACCGCAAGCTGTATTTCCAGTTTCGGGTGGGAACGTTGCCGATCAATTCCTTTACTGCAAAATGGACAAAGTCTTCTACTTCCAAGTGTCCCTTTTGCCCTGATCAGGTTGAGAGTATTGGCCACATATTTTTTGCTTGCCCAGCATATCGATTGCCGCGACTAAAATGGCTACAACCAATTTGTAAAACTTTAAATTGTGTGGAGAATCGCACTGCCCTGTTGAAATTACGCGACATGCGCAATGAAAAATCTGTGATTTGTGTTGCTAAATTTCTGGGGTGGATGTGGCTGATACGTGTAAAGAACGTGTAACCCTGCATCAACTTGTTTTTTAACTTGTTTTAAATTTTGTATGCTGCCCTTGGGCATTTTCTTGTTTTATAGTTGGGGTTCCTTGAAATATGTAAAAATGTCGATATTTCGTAAATGTTTTTATTCTGTGGTCTTTTATGAATTTTATTCGAAATAAAGACTTATGAACTTGAACTTGAAATTTCAGAAGAAAGTTCTTATTAAAAATCTGGAGAATGAAATTCAACATGAGGACGCACTTGACCATAGATGCTATCTCCTCCATCTTGCAGATTACATTTGGGAATATTGAAAAGAGGTTTACTGAAAAGAGATCCTTTTTAGGTGGTCATCCCTAGTTTTTTTCCCATTTTATTCTGACCCACCTGCTGATACTCAAACTCTTACAGCTTTGACAACTATTCAGGTCCCAGTGTACGCAACCCCTAAAATATGTTGAAATTGGTGTAAAACCTGATTGGCACATTCAGCTTTTCTATGAGGCATCTTTACCCTGCTTGAAGCTGCTGGAGCTAATTTACAGTACCACTTCAGCAACTGCCCATTACATATTTGGCCTGAATTAAGTGGGAAAAATGCTCCCAGAGCAGAGACAATGGCCTTGGAATGGGTGATGTATTATTCGCCTGACAGAGACCAGTTGGGGTGGGCTCTGGAACTCAAATAACTTCTAAGGGGTGTTTCCTGTCACAAGTAAATGTCAGAAGAAAGCGCACCCAGAACCAGTTTTGAGTGACCACAGAGGAGGGGACTGACTGCTCATTACTCTGGATGTCGCACACAGGCTCTGCAAAAGGGGAAAGTGGTTTCTCCAGTTTGTATTTTTAGAGTGAGGGGGCACTGTGGGATTGTCTGCAGTAGAGAAAGCCAACTGCTGAAAAAGTGAGTAGGGCATCCCCCAAGAGATCTTATTCCACTGGTTAGGGAGTGTTCAGAAGTCATCCACACAAGTGCGAGGAATAAATGTGCCACCCCAAGGCATCTCCTCAGAACACCTACCGGACCTGAGGAAGCTTAGAAGAGGACTGGGACTGCTGTCTGTGACCTGCGAGGAGCCCCGAAAGACTTGTCCTACTTCCTCTTGCACTCAGGACAAAGAAATTGACTTCGAGGGTTATTTGGTTGACCTACGTGACTACCTGGACGCAAATAGTGCTAGAGGCATTTTCCTGGGAGTATCAAGCTGACCAGTGGCAATTGGACCTTGACTGGAGTTTGTGGCTGGCTTCTGCCGGACATTCTGAGAGTCTGTAAGTACTCTTGCATGTGGCCCGGGGCCTAACAAGTGTTCTTCTGTGGTTATTTGGGCACCAGAACAAAGTTTGGAAAGTTTGAAAAACATTTCCTCCACAGCTATAGGTGGACATGCAGGATAAAGAATCGCCTGGAAATTCCATGGCGTTGGATTAAATCTGAGCTTTGTCTGATCAAGAGTCCCAGGACTTCTGAACTGTGTTGGGACTTAGAAACTTATCAGCAAGAAATTTCCAAAGCTCCAGGGCTCCAGCGGGACCAACCTGCTACAAATATCTGGCTTTCAGTTCCACAGCGTCAGGTACATTTTCAGTGGCAGGCCGCTCAGGGAGGACTTTGCTTTACATAAAGTGACAAAGTCCCTATCTACGTAAACACTTGGTTACAATTTTTAACTTCTTGACTTCCAGACTGTCATTGAGATCTACCCAATTGTTATATATGACCAGGGTTTCATCCTTGTCAGCCTGAAAATGAGCCTAAGTTCCTGTTTACCACTTATATATTATCATTGCAGTTTTGTGCTTTTTGGTGCTATTTTCACTAACATATTGAAAAGTTCTCGTCTCTGGCTCCCCTTATTGCATTTTTTCATTTCGGTTTATTTTACTCATATGCTTGTTCTCTTTATTTAAAATTTGTTGTAGAATTTTATAGTGTTGTGTGTGACTTACTCTACCGTGTATATACTTCTTAATACTTAAACTTTACCTTTGAATTTAGTCTCTGCTTTGGGTCACGGTACCAGGGATTCAGCACAGCTGCAAATTTACTTAGTTTGTATGACATCAAGAAGATGTGGACTTATCCATTGAGGTAGATACCTGTCCATCCCCACATAAAATCCACTTTTCTACAAGGTTCATTCCTGTTTCACAATAACTGGTAAGGGACATATCTGATTAACGTTTTGCTTAAAGATTTTGAGTTATATGAAAGGTATCTACAATAGTATGAAAAACGGTTTATAGGGAGCTAATCAAAAGGACACAATGAGTCAGACACATTATCACAATATTTTAAGGACAAATTTGATTTTTCATGTTTAAGCATTTTTAAACATATTGCAGCTTTGAGACGCTCTTTTTTAGAAGATTGATGTCAGAGTACCTAAGGTCAATGAAGAACTTTACAATCACACTGACTACCATCACAGTGTGTCGGAAAGAAGGGAAAGTCTCTGCATGGTACCCGAAGGCAACAGAAGCAGAATTCAACTGTAGCTGCTATCCGAAGAAACATGTCACTTCATCATTAATCAAAAGAGTGCAAATTCTTAACATTAACTGGTCAATGACATAGCTCCCAAATATTTCAGTCACAATTAAGTACCTAACATTTAGTTAGTATGATTTTTGTTTTAAGGATTTCGTTTTTTAAAAAGTAATTTATTCGCAAACAGCTTCAAACATAACAGAAAGCTTAACTGTGACAGCCAGATCCTCACATTTAACACTGAGGCAGATCTGGGCGACGTCTACCAGCATATAGAGCTTCACCTTAAAGTGAACGTACATCAGCTAGACAAAATTACGGACTAAAAATAAGGGACAGCGAGGATTCTTGCGAATCTCTACAGCAGAACTGCCTGGTGGGCGATTAAAACCTCTTTCGGCACACCACGTGCAGAACGGATTCATTTAGCATTGTGTGACTTGTAAGGGGGTGGTGCATGTGTCTTGTAGAATGCAAAAGTAACAAAACTCAAGGTTATCAGGAGACAAGTTGTAAAGTGCAGGTATTTAAACTAATGTAGAATCTGTCCCCCTCTTCTCTTTCCGTACATGCGTTCTGGATAGATTTTGAGTGCTTTATGTGGAGTCGTAGAACTTCAACATATCAGACTGTCCGGCAATAAAGCAACAATTAGTATTATCTAGAAAGGCTCTCCTCACACTTTGAGAACCCTCAGAACTAGGAAAATGGAAGAAGAGCATACACAAACATGTTTGACCTATAAATCTGAATAATGCCTCCCCTTGAACTCACTTTAAGTAATGCCTGCTGGAAATGAGACAGCATGTACTGTGGTTCCAAGTCACAAATAGGTCCATGTGTGACTAACTCCAGCATCTGATTAGCCGCTGCAATTGGCTGTTTTAGCTCCAATTCGTGAAACTCCAAGAGTTCTCATGAGAGCTACCTGATTGTTGTAAAGACCAGTAAGTGCTCCGCTTTCAGTCAATGTCGGCTCTCACTCAGTGCCACAACTGCGGAGTAACTCTAAGAGGAGTTGAGCGCTTGTGCGACGCTTCTTTAAGGTTAAGTGCATATAAGTTGTGTTTCGAATAGGATTGTGGTATTCCATTAGGCAAGGAAGAAAATCCAGAAGGCCCAAGCAAAAGACTCAAAGCTCACATACAATCATACACAGGAAATGATTCTGGCCAAATTAAATTATAGGAATTCCTTCCCCGTCAAGGCATGCTCCAAGATAGGGCAGGATAATGTGGCTGCGATCGAGAAGGTTTGGCCTCATTCAGAGTAGGCCCCAAGCAATGGAAGTGTCAAGCTGGCGTTACTTGAGGCTTCTGATTCTTACTCAGTTGACCCTTTATTGTGAAACGTGAGGTGAGTGGAGCAAGGATTTCATGAAGATTAGGGTTTATTGGGTATCGAACATAAGGACTTTGAACTAGTAGTGCTGGCTAGCCATAAAGTCCTAGATAAGGTCTGGGGTTGTAATGGGATATAAAAATGGGCGTGGTAATTCTGACAGTAGAGAGAGGACCTACTGAAAAGTGAAGATCGTGAAAGATGCAGATTCAGGAACTTGCTCAGATTCCAAACATGCCAGATCAGCATCCAGCCAACAAAATGAGGTCAACCCAAAGGAGGGCATAAAACCGTCAGACCCTACAGACTTGTCAATCAACAACTTAAAGCTTAAACTCATCTATCGCTCTACAAACTCCTCATCCGATGTCAACAACTTTCTAGATAGCTCCTACACTTTTCTGGCAACCATTTGAACACAACTAAAATACACAGGTGTAAGCCCAAACATTCAGCACCATTGTGCCCCAAAACAATGAGATGCTTCATTCGCCATACTGAACCCTGGGTGTGGAAAGCAGTGTGGTCTGCGGCAGTGCAAGTTGGTGTCTACCAGCCACCACTGCAGATCCTGCACCATCTCCTTTGAGAAATCAAAAGAGTCTGAAAGATAGCTCTGATGCTACGCCCACTGTAGGTGGGCCCTCCAGTGGGCGTAGCATCAGGGCTGAATGCCCACACTTGATGCAGCGGAGCAAAAGGCTTGAATGCTACCATACACCAAATTGTCCCAATGGAAGTAATTCTCTGTGGGTCTAAGGCAGGAAGTCTGTCGGTTGACGGTGAAACACAATGTTCGGATATCATCCAGAGGTGGTCTACAACAGACTGTGACAAACCTGAATTCAGCAGCTAGTGGTCAAGGTAGAGGAATATGTGAATCCTGACTATTTTTGTGAACAACCAAGAGGTTAAGGTATGGCTGAAGAGGAGCACACGGTAAACCTTCTTGTGAAAGAGACTGCAGGAGATCCATCAACCATCTGCACAGGAAGTGAGATCATTGGATTTCCC
Organism: Lissotriton helveticus; assembly: GCF_964261635.1. Taxonomy (NCBI): domain Eukaryota; kingdom Metazoa; phylum Chordata; class Amphibia; order Caudata; family Salamandridae; genus Lissotriton; species Lissotriton helveticus. Next base: position 377,742,934 of record NC_136060.1, read on the forward strand.
ATCATCCATCTACAAGAAAAGTGATATCACTCCCCCCCCCCCCCCCCCTCCCCCCCCCTCCCAGGACTAGTCTGTAGCGGCTGCAGCACGAAGGCCTCACTGGTGCTCCAAATGCAAGCCTGTCTGCGCCTGGCCCTCTTCCAGCACCAGTAATCCTGGTTCTCCTTCCACTCGCAACCCTCCATGCCCTGCGCCCCAGTCACCACTCCCTATGCTGCTGCCACGCTGCACTACACAACACTGAGGGAGTGTTCTCGTGCACTTCCTTCAAGTTTTAATGCACTCACCAACTCTCAACACTCACTGCACCAGCACTAACAGCATCAAACACCCCACTCTCACACAGTCCTGCAACCATCCACACAGCACTCAACACGCTCCTCGACACAACCGCTCACTCACATATTGCAGAGGTCTGGGACTACCGCACAACTGTGCCCGGACCTACTTTTCTTCATTCCACCCCTCCTCTGATGCAATATCGCAAGGCAGGACAGACTCCACAAGCCAGAAGGCTGAATCGCCATCATCCGCAAGAACGCCATTAGGTGCACCACCTCCACGGACATGACATCATCCAACTTGGAAAATCTGTTGTTCAAGCTTCACATCACAGCTAACTTCACCCTAAGTAGCACCCTCATCAACAGACCACCTGGAACGCGCACCAACTTCAGCGGCACAATCATAGACTTTGTCGTATCACTCAGCCTTGACACTAGCACTTACATCCTACTTAGTAACCTGAACTTTCACCCAGCATACCACTTTGACTCAAACTCTAAAGCACTTGTCAAACACACTGAAGCCTGGGCCTCACCCAATCAATGAGTAGACTTTCCCACGTCACGGGACACCACATGGACACTATTTTCACCCCCTTCTGAAACACCCTACTAACGTCTCCTGCACAGACCACATCCTCATCAAGTACAGATTCTCTGTCCAACGAACACACCATCGAAAAACCAACCAAAACTGGAGCAGCATCACTGACCAGTAATAGAAGACTACTCTCAACACCCACACACCTGAACATAGCAACAGCCTTATCAATACCGTCAAGAATTTCAACAACTGGATCACGTCCTGCGCTGATTCCCTGGCCCCACTCAAATACAACAACAAGATATAGACCCCAGACCAATTGGTATACAAAGGAACTGAGACTGAAGAAACACCACTGCAAACAACTGAAGCGCAAATAGCGAATGAAACACTAATGCAGGCAGGAGTACTTTCAAATCCGCTTTGAGACGCTACCACCAGATGATCTGGACCACCAAACGTGCTGGTCTGGTGGACACACAACTGCCAGCACCCAAAGCAGCAAATAAATCTTCTCCATTTTAAAGGATTTCAACTTACCAGCAGCCGCCTCCAACTCGATCACTCCGCTCGCAGGACCTCTGCAATAATCTCTCTAAACTTCAGCAACAAAATGACCGCCATTCACAGCTACTTCTACCTGCACCCAGACACTTTCAAACGCCTCCCAATCTTACCCAAAGAACTAATGTTAATCACAGGGTCCATCATCACCCCAGAAGAAACCACTTCAACCAGGAAGACAATCCACTCAGGGCCTCCTATGGAAAAATGTAGCCTTTACCCTCCTGGACCTCTCCGCAATATCCGACAGTCTCCCACCCTATCTCATCCAACGCCTACACAACACCAGAATCCAAGGACACACACTCAGATGGACCAGCTCCTTCCTGACTGGAAGGACCCATTCAGTCTGCCTGGAGCCATACACCTTGGACGCCCTGCGACCTCATCTATAAAGTTCCAAAAGGATCCTCCCTGAGCCCAACCCTCTCCAATGCATACAAGAGCCCAGTATCATTGGCTCTCACAATATCAACGTTCTTTCCTGCACACACAGCTGATTCTCTACCTTTTGACAAGACCCCCAGTACCTTTATCAAGTTCAATGGCTGCATTACTGGAATTGCCCACTGGATGAAGACCAACCGTATTAAGTGGAGCACTGACAAGACTGCAATTGTGATCTTCAAGAAGAGCACTTCAATGTGGGACTCCACCTGATGGTCAACAGAGCTAGGACCGACACCCACCCCCTTCACCCATGCCAAAAACCTTGGGATAGACATTAACAGCAAACTCAACATGACCGCCCAAGTCAACGCATTCACCACTTCATTTTTCTATACCCTGACGATGCTGAGGAAGCATTTTCAAATGGCTCCCAATCAGCATATGGATACCTATCCCGTCAACCCTTATAACAAGCAAGCTGAACTACGGGAACACATTCTATGTCGGGATCAACAAAAAATCCACCCAAAGGCTGTAGACCAATCAGAATTCAGTGGGCAGAATACCTCTCAACCTCCCACGCCACACTCCCATCGAACCACACCACACCTGAAGAAGCTCTACTGGCTCCCCATATACAAACTAGCACAATTCAAACTCCTTTCAAGGCACTACATAACACTGGCCCAGGACACCTCAACAATCTCAATCTGCTTTCACAAACCTTCCAGACACCACAACTCGTCTTGACTCCTACTTGCACACATCAGACCACTACAGGAAACCAGGTCTGGCGTCCAAGCTTTCACCCACGGCATGAACAATCTGCAGTAACATATAACAGATTCCTCAAATCCTAAATTCCACAAGAAGCTGAAGACTAGGCCATAAGTTGGGCTAGGGTTCAGCAACAAGATATCCTCCCGCGTGACAGAGCGTTCTACAAATCAGCAACACATAACAAAATAGGTATATGTAAAAATGAGTCATGCTAGTTCAACAATACCATCCAGTGCCTGGGTCCAGACCAAATCTAAGCCAGAGTGTTTATTTTGAACCAATCGTTCAGCAGAAAGGCAATCATCATGTAGATTTCCAGAGTAGACCTGAGGCTTCCATCTTTTTTTACAGAATGAGGAAGTAGCATTTTTCTCCAAGTCTGGTATCCACCCAACAGCAACTCTTTGACAGAAGATCGACTCCCTGCATCAGGATGGCAGGGTGATCCTCTAAAAGAGGCTCTGGTGTGGGGGAAGTACCTCAGCTGCCTCTGAGCCACTACAGCAAACAAAGCATTTTTATTTGTTTGTGGCCCAGGTGGTGAGTCTAACCCAGTCTAGCCATGAGACTGGAATTTTTACAAGTGTGCCCGTAATGAATCCTCAGTATAGTAAGGGCAAAGGAATCCTCCTCCACCTCAGTGTCTTCAGGAGCATAGGATGTTTTTTGCACCGGGTCCAAATCAGAACCAAAAAAAAGCCCAATTCCTCTGTATGTACTGGCACTGGGGCAGAGATATTAGACTGAAAGCTGGCTGTTTAACTACTAGTTGCGCCTTCATGATTTCATAGCATTTACAGGGATATAGCCAATTTGGGTTCAGATCAGAGTTGCATTGTTGTGAGGTACCGGTGAAGCTGGTGTCTGCATTTAAGTAGCGGTGTCACCCTCAGTGCTGGAGTCAAAATCAGGTGGGTAGTGGGCAGTCTATGACAGGGGCAAACCAGCTAGCAGAAGCTTGACTTAAGACCCCGGCCCAAAGGCATGTCCAGAGGGAGCTGGAAGCTTAACAAAGATATGCATCATGGCCTTTTTAAAGGCCAGTATCTTCTGGTGGGTCACGGGTAAATGCAAAAAGAACAGATGATGGATGGAATGCCGAATCAATCAAACATTCACCCCAGTCACAGATCTGGGTTAAATCCATTTTTTTTGTATGCCACGCTATTCCAATTTAGACCCAGCCATATGGAAATCTGTCTTGACCCCGTTGCCGATCCCATGGGAACCATCCAGCCCGAACTGCCAGGCCAGTTCTCCCTGGACCAGAGACAAACATCCTAGGACCAGTTTCGGGGTTTCACTCATCAGCCAGGATAGCTTAAACTGGTGGCCTAGCGAGCACGGGACCCACGTCTGGGCATATCCTTCCAACTTAGGGCGACAAATACAAAAAGAACTGATGATGGACGGAATGCTGAAGCAATCAAACATTCACCCCCAGTCACGGATCTGGAATAAGTACATTGTTTTTTTAGTATGCCACGCTATTTCAGTTTAGGCCCAGCCTTATGCAAATCACTTTTTTTTTAAAAATTATTTTTATTAGCATTTTCAGTGCAAAACATCACAACAGGCATGTCAATATCTCTCCAAAGATCCAAACCCGAGCCCCCCCCCCACCAACCCTCCCAGAGCCCCAATCCTCTACTCATCATAGAAAGTCTTAGCAGCGTATAGTCCACATCAATGTCTCTGGCAAAAATGATTAGGACAGCACCCGCCCGTCCGTGACCCACCTGGTCCCCCAACCCCCCTCCCCGCAGCATTTCAGAGACCACCATCCAACCCATGATATTGACGCCATTTCCCCCACACCCTCCCAAACTTCTTTGGGCAACCCCGTGCCTTGTAAGTGACCCTCTCTGCAGCCATATACAGGTCAAGGCCATCACACCATTCTGCCAGTCTCGGGCACTCTGGGGCTCCCCACTTCCTGGCCACATCCCTCTTGGCCACCACTAAGGCCAGCACCAGGAAAATTAACTGTGGGCGACTTACGTCAACGTCATTTGTCATTCCCAATAGGACCAGTTTGGGGTCCAGCTGAAGTGTGGTCTCCAGCACCGCTCCCAATTCTTGGAGTACGGCAGCCCAATAGTTCTGAATTTTCGGGCACGCCCAGATAGTGTGGAAAAAATCCCCTCTTTCAAACCCACAACTTAGGCAGCATGGAACTGGCGCCCTCCCCATTTTATGCAGTCTCATCCGATCAAAATAGGTCCTGTGGAGCACCTTGAACTGTATCAGCCGCAGGCGGGATTTAATTGCCACTTCGCGTGGATGCATTAAAACAGTTCCCCAGTCCACCTCAACCATTTCCCCCAGTTCACTTTCCCAGATTTGTCGTAGCTTTACTAGCCCATTAGGTATGTTATTCATGAGTGTCTTGTATGTGAGGGAGACTGCCTTTCGTGGGGTCTGTTCCTGTAGGAGGCGACCTTCCAGCGGCGCGTACTCCGGGCGTGCCTTAATTGCGTGTACCTGAAGGCTTGTGTAGGCCCAAGACCATATTCCCTCCTTAGTTCCACGAACGTTTGCAGTTCCCCCCCTCTTTATCACGTCGCCCAGGGTAGTAATCCCTATGGCGTCCCAGGCCCCAAAGCCCTTTAGTTTATGCAGTTCCTTGAGCCAGGTACATTTCCATAAGGGTGTCTGACGAGTAGGCCTGCCCTGCCATCCCGTGACCTTCGTGGCTGTGGCCCACGCCCCTAGGGTGATTTTGGTGGCTGGCAGTAGCTTGCCCCTACCCTTCCCTCCGTACAAAAAGTGCATAAATGTGTGTGTGTGCTCATCGTGTGTCTTTCGAGGGTGTACGTAGGGTGTTGCGCCGGGGCATGTATCCAATAATTTATTGGTGTGAAGTGTTCAGCCCAGTAGTAGGCTTCTAGGTTGGGTAAAGATATACCCCCATCATACTGGTGTCTCTGTAGGGTGGTCAGCGCAATTCGGGGCTGTTTCCCTAGCCATAGGAACGTACGTAACTCTGCGTGAATGTCACTAAATACCTGTCTCCTGAAGGGGAAATATTCATTTTGGAAGGCATACAGAAATGTTGGTAGAGTAATCATTTTAAACATGGCCGATCGGCCCAGGAGCGTCAACGGGAGGAGTCTCCAGCGTGCCGCGTCCTCCGAGAAGCTGTTCACCACTCTCTGTATATTTCTGGCGTATGAGAGGGAGCCGTCCGTGGTCATAAACACCCCCAAATACTTAAAGCCCTCCCTTGTCGTCAGGAGCTTCTCCGGCAGGGCGGGCCAGTTTTCCCTGGCTCCAGGGTCATAGAGGACCGACTTATGCCAGTTTATTTGGTACCCTGCTCGGGCCCCGTATCTAGCCAGCTCCCCATACAGCGCAGGAATCGTGCTAGTCGGGCGTGTAACATAGAGGATATCGTCCGCGTACAAGGATATCTTCTCTTGTGCGGCGCCTCCCACATCTATGCCAAACACTGCAATGTCCACATTCTATCGAATTGTACACGCAAGGACCTCTATTGTTAGCGCGAATAGCAGAGGTGATAAGGGACACCCCTGCCTAGTGCCTCGTTGTACCGGGAAGTCTGTAGACAGTGCTCCGTTCACCCTGACTCTCGCTCTAGGGTCTGTATAAAGCAGGTTCACCCATTTCCTAAATTTCGGGCCAAACCCAAATTTAATCAAGACCCCCTCCAGGAATGGCCAGTGGACTGCATCAAATGCCTTTTCGGCATCAAGGGATAAGAAAAGATGGGGGTCCTCGCGGCCATAGACCTCCATCAGCCAGTTATGTGTCCTCCTAAGATTATACCGGGTGGACCTGTCTGGCAGGAAGCCTGTCTGATCCAGTTGTACTAGGCCTGATATGACCCCCCGTAAGCGCAGTTCCAGGATCGTCGCTAGGAGTTTGACCTCCACATTCAGTAAGGAGATGGGCCTGTAAGACGCACAATCCTCGGGGGCTTGCCCTCTTTGTAGATATCAATGGTTCCTGCGGTATAATATTTGTATATTTGCAAAGTCAATACAAAGCATAATAGCAATTTTCAAAAAACATTAGGGGGTTTAACAAGGGATGGCAAAGGGAGAAGCAAGGCACAACTCATAATACATGTAGTTTATATCAAGGTTTTTGTATTTTCAAAACATTGATTTCATCAATAATATACAATTTATACACATAGTAAAGTGAAGTAAGTGCAGTGTGTCCCAAGTGTTTTTAGTGAGAACCAAATTGTAAATAAGTGACAATAAGTGAGTATCTACAGGCTTCTACTGGGGATATATACAGAAAAGGGAATTTGACCAAAAGCAGTAATACAATAATTATCTAGTACAGTGGCTATCTATGTTTCTAGGCACTGTCTTGCGTGGTTCATTCCCAATTGCGTCGACGGCGTTTCGACCCGGAAGAATAAGGGTCTCGTCAGGACTGGTCATTAGGGGACATCTTTCAGTGTGTAAATACACAACTAGCAGCCCATGCGTGATAAGGAAGGATAAAACAACTTACAGTGTGCCCGGCCGGGTACACTGTAGACGAAATCGAATTGTGGAAGTCTATATATAACAACTTCACCGCTGGTCGTGACAGGATTTCAATAATGGCGGACGGTGCCGGCAGACTGTGGTTATCGGTATTTTGCTAGTAGATTGTCACGGACGGCAAGCGGTTGATGCCGCCTGGATAATTGCCCTTCAGCCGGAACAATGCCTGAGCTGGACAAGGGTAGCGCGATCGCTTCTCTCAATGCGTCACCCGAACGTCTGGGGATCTGATCCCCAGACGTTCGGGTGACGCATTGTCCAGCTCAGGCATTGTTCCGGCTGAAGGGCAATTATCCAGGCGGCATCAACCGCTTGCCGTCCGTGACAATCTACTAGCAAAATACCGATAACCACAGTCTGCCGGCACCGTCCGCCATTATTGAAATCCTGTCACGACCAGCGGTGAAGTTGTTATATATAGACTTCCACAATTCGATTTCGTCTACAGTGTACCCGGCCGGGCACACTGTAAGTTGTTTTATCCTTCCTTATCACGCATGGGCTGCTAGTTGTGTATTTACACACTGAAAGATGTCCCCTAATGACCAGTCCTGACGAGACCCTTATTCTTCCGGGTCGAAACGCCGTCGACGCAATTGGGAATGAACCACGCAAGACAGTGCCTAGAAACATAGATAGCCACTGTACTAGATAATTATTGTATTACTGCTTTTGGTCAAATTCCCTTTTCTGTATATATCCCCAGTAGAAACCTGTAGATACTCACTTATTGTCACTTATTTACAATTTGGTTCTCACTAAAAACACTTGGGACACACTGCACTTACTTCACTTTACTATGTGTATAAATTGTATATTATTGATGAAATCAATGTTTTGAAAATACAAAAACCTTGATATAAACTACATGTATTATGAGTTGTGCCTTGCTTCTCCCTTTGCCATCCCTTGTTAAACCCCCTAATGTTTTTTGAAAATTGCTATTATGCTTTGTATTGACTTTGCAAATATACAAATATTATACCGCAGGAACCATTGTTTTCCCTTGATAAACTAAGCGCCCTGGTTCCGTTGCGAGTAGGGTTCCCTTGTTCTTCCCCTATGACTCTTTGTAGATAGGCACAATTGTGGCCTGGCGGAGGTTCACTGGCAGTGAACCCTCCTCCAGGGCATCCTCGAACAGGCCCAGCATATGTTTAGCCAGCAGGTCCGCCGTTTTAAAAAAAAAATTCGTCCGGGAAGCCGTTCGGGCCCGGTGATTTCCCCACACAGAGCCTGGATAGTGCCTTTCTGACCTCCTCTACAGTGAAGTTCGCTTCCAAATCGGTGAGGTCTGCCGCCTCTAATTTTGGGAGATCAATGGAAGCCATATAATGGAGTGCATCCTCCACCGTCCCCAGCGGCCTGGCCTCATAGAAGGCGCGGTAGTAGGCCGCAAATGCCTCCGCTATCTTTTCATCCGTCCGTGCCCAGTTACCCAGCTCATCACGAACCTGTTCCACCCAACGCGCATCCCGTACCTTCCTGCTGAGCCAGGCCAGCAGCCTGCCGGACTTGTCTCCGACGTCGTAGAGGCGGTGAAGCGTCGCCAGGGCCTGCGTCTTCGCCTCACCTGTTACAAGATGTTTGTACTGACGTTGGGTATCTAACAGTTGCCCAAGAACCGTCGAGTCACCCCCTGAGCGATACGGGCAGTCCAGCTCCCTGACCCGCTTTTCCAGTGCGGTCACCTCTTCCTCCACCTTCCTCTTTTCGCCCGCTACTCTATTTTGGGCCCTGTCTCGAAGGACCGCCTTGAGCGCTTCCCATAGTGTCACTCGGGATTCCACAGAACCCACATTCTCCGCCAGGTATACCTTCACGTCTGCCCGAAGGCCACGTACTACATCCGCATTTTGGAGATCCCATGCCGCTAGTCGCCACGTGTCAGACCTCGGCGTTCTCGATCCTACCCCAATAGCAGCCATGAGGGGGGAGTGGTCCGAAATACCCCTTGCTTGGTATTCTATAGTGTCCGTGTCGTGTAGAGTCCTCCGGGCCATAAAGATGTAATCTAGCCGGGAATAAACCCTGTGTGCCCCTGAGAAGAAAGAAAACTCCGCCTTCTCAGGATGTCGCCACCTCCACACATCCGTGAGGCCCAGTGCTACCATAGTCTTTGCTAGTTGTGTGGTTGTCGATGCTCTAACTCCCCCTCCCGTTCTATCTCTCGTGGGGTCCATTACATCATTGAAGTCCCCCCTACTATTTGGATCGTGTCGGACGTTGCTATTAGTAAATCTGCCACGGCTTTCAGTGTGCCGGCTTGTAATTTAGGTGGAGCATAGACCGAAATGAGTGTGTAGTCTCATCCCTACGAACGACCCCTGTGGATCCACCCATGTCTGTGTAATGTGGAACGGTGGCTGTTTCCGTATGAGGATTGCCACCCCCCTCGAGCCGGAGGTAAAGCCTGCATGCGCTAACACCCGATATTGCCCTCGAGCGAGGAAGTTAAAACAGGTGCCCTGTAGGTGCGTCTTGTAAGAGGACCGCGTCAGCTTTCAGTCTTTTAATATAGTTATTTACCAATCCCCTCTGTATTTTGTTTCCCAATCCATTGACGTTCCACGTCAAGATCCTCAACCTCCCACTGGGTGTGTCATCTGCTAATGGTGCCATCATCCCAGCGCGTCAAAATGTGGACAGCGTCTCGGAGGCGCCATTGTATGAGCCCATTGTGTCGGTACCCTCGAAGTGAATGGACATGCATACAACAATTCCCCCCTCAAACTCCCCCCCCCACCCATCAACATCAGCAATACGTGTCCCCCTCCATCCAACAACCCAAACCTGGATGCAACTCCCCCCAGCCCTCCCACCCCCCACCCCCTCCCCCGTCAGTCCCCTTCCGGCCATTGGGCACCAAAGGGACGTGCCCTGTGAGAAGGGTCTGTCGCCCACCCTCTTGAAACTCCCCCCTTTTAGAACTCCAAACTCACAGAAAACTTGGAGGCCCGAATCTCCTCCTCAAGCAATCCCTCCAACCACCAGTCAATGTCTAACCCTCTAGAGTTAAGGTGATAGAGAAGAAGGAAGGAAGGAAATGCAGGGAAGGGTGTACCAACTTGCGTGCAGTCCGGCTTCGAGCCAATATCAGTCATGTCTCAGAAGTTCCCACTTCACGAATGTGAGTCTTGCAGATCACCTGAAGATGCAGCGGCCCCTCCACCCGCCTCTTTCTCCATCTCATTGATCGCCACCACCAGCGGATGTAGTGACGGTGTTTTTGCCCCTTCATCGCCAGAGGAGCGCCCACCGTTGTCCTCCTCTCCCTCGGATCTAGCATCTCGCAGGAGACAGTTGAATCGTGAGCCGGTGCGTGGATTCCTTAGCAGCGAAGATGAGTTTCTTCGGGGTCTTTGAGTCGTAGGATAAGCCGGGTAGGGAGTCGATTGTTGCCGCCGCGTGCCGCGGGGCCCCCTTGGCCTTTGGGATCTCTGTTGCCTCCATCTTGTATCCTCCGCTGGCCTACTCGGTCCTGCCCTGTTCCCTGCCTCTGGGTCTCGCCGTAGGGGACGCTCCTCCAGCCACTGCCAGGCGTCATCTGGGTGTGTGAAGAAGTGCGATTTTCCCTGATAGATTATTTTTAGCTTCGCAGGAAAGAGGAGCATATATTGCATCCGTAGGTCTCTGAGCCTCGCTTTTATTTGGTCAAAGGATCGCCGTTGTCTCTGGACCTCCTTACTATAGTCCGGGAATATCATGGACACATTCTCCAGTCTGATGTCCCCAAGTCTGCGGGCCTCCCGGAGTATCGTGTCTATCTGCAAAGTTCAGGAAGCGGGCTATCACGGGTCTCGGCCGGGCCCCCTCCGGCGGTTTTGCGAGGAGTGCGCGGTGTGCTCTCTCTATGACTAAGCAATTAGAAAAGCGTGCAGTCGGGAAGGTTTTCAGGAGCCATGCATGTAGAAAGGCCTCCATGTTTTTCCCTTCGATTCCCTCTCTAAAGCCCACAAAACGGAGGTTGTTTCGTCGGGCCCTGTTTTCCGCATCGTCCACCTTCCACTGGAGGCTTTTATGTGATGCCCGGAGGTCCTCCTCATCTTTCTGCAGTCCTCTGATGACGTCCTCAGCGTCTCCCACTCTTTGCTCCGCCACGGTCACTCTCTCAGTCAGGTTGCGAAAGTCCTGGCGCAGTAGCGTCACCTCAGAGCCTACCTCACGGATTTTAACCTCCAGTGCCGCACGGGAGGCCTGGATATCGCTTCTAGAGGCCTGTATTGCTTCCATCAATAGGGCTGTGTCCGATCATGGGGGGGGACGCTGAGGCGTCTGCAGTCGGCTGGCCTGTGGCGTACCTGTCGAGGGTTCCTTGCTTCTGGGTCTTGGGCAGTGCCTCCCTTTTCCCCATCTTGTGTATCGGGGTGGGATCACCAGCGCCCCCAACTCCTTCAGGCCGCGATCCCCGGTCACAGCCCACAAGGCACTTCAAGTTCCTCCACTTCTGGCCACCGTCGCGTGCTCGGGGCCCCGAGTCAATCGCGAGGGCCTCCGGGGGTAGTGGGCCCGGTCGTCCCCTCTCCGCCCAGAACCTAGGGCTCAGCAGACGACTCCGGCAGGGCCCTCCGTTTCACAGCCAGGCCCCACGTTCTGCGTCCAGGCTTTCAACGCTCCAACAAGCGGTACCTCCTGTGGGCCGAGCTCCCCGGGACTCCACTGCACCCCACGCCGGGGTGGGTGTGCCTATCTCTCCGCTCCACTCACCGGGTCGTGTGCTGCTCCGGGTTCTTGGGCATGCAGGTGCGGAGTCCGCTCTCGGCAGTCTCTATGCAAATCACTCTTGACCCTGTTCCCCATGGGAACAGTCCAGCCGGACCAGAGACAAGAATCCTAGGACACGTTTCGGGGTTTCATGCTTCATCAGCCAGGATAGCTTGAATCTGCTGGGTCATGGATAACAGCAGGACTGCATCCGATGCAGGGGACACTAGAGCATGTGATCAACATTTTGACACATTGTGATAAAGTGTCCTCTTTCTTCATGGTTGCCCCCACTTTTTGCTGAATTGCTGATGAACGTTGACTGAGTGTGCCCAGGGCTCCTGCTAACCAGGTCCCAGGGCCTATGTTCTTTCCCTAATACTGCATTGAAGCCTAACCCCAATTGGCATCTCTAGCCACAGGTCAGCCCCTGGTAAATGGTACCACAGGTACCCAAGGCACTGTGACCAGGGCTGCAACACTTATTGTGGCACCCTTAGAGGCCCTGTACCTTTACACACACACTGCATTTGCAGGTTGCGTGTCTTGGTGCAGAACAAAGTAAAGAGTCGACACAGCACACATCCCTGTGTGCCATGCCTACAACCCATGGCCCTGGTATAGATCAGTCACCCCTCTAGCTGGGTGCACTATACAAGTGGTGAGGGTACAGATGCATGAGCCCTGTACCCCTACAGTGTGTAAGTCCATTCTTAGACACGAAGTACAGTGCTGCCATTAAGAGTATATGGTGCTGGGGGTTTGTCATTACGAATATCCACAGCACCATAATGGCAACACTGAAAACTGAGAAGTTTGGTATCAAACTTCTTAGCACATTAAACCCACACTGATGCCAGTGTGGGATTTAATGAAAAATGCACACAGAGGGCATCTTAGAGATGCCCCCTGATAACTAACCTACCACTAGTGTCCTGGCTGAGGGGCTGTTTTTAACTGCCACCACCAGACATGTTTCTGGACCCTTGGATCTAGAGCCTGCTGCTCTCGGTGGTCTGAAACAATGCGCATCCTGGGATGAGGTGCAAAGCGCCTCCCCCAGGATGTTAAGCATCAATAAGGTAACCCGAAATGCTACCTGACCCGGGTCAAAATTGCAGTACAGTAAAAAACTGGTCACAGTACCAACAATTTAAAAGTATGAAAGAAATGGTGGCATTCACACCACCAAATTTGCAAATCCGCAATGTACGCAATTTATTTTCAAAGCATCGATAATTTGTTATGGATAACACAATTATTCATATATGTGAAACAAAATTCTATTTGCAACAGTGGTGCTCTGGTGCGGAAAGAGGGGTAGGAGTGTTCTGGATCAAAATGAGTGAGTGAGGGTAATAGATAGTGGGGAAGGTAATGTGACATACATATTATATTTACATAGTGAAACTTGTCCAGCCTATAACAGGCCACATACTCAAGTATATAAACATAGCACTGTAAGGACACTCATAATACATTTCAGTCGTCAGAGCTTGTATTAAGTTGGGTAATAATCGTTTCGAGCCCTTTAAGTGTTTAAGGTAGTTCAATCCTTAGTGTGGGGTCTTTATCAGCACAGTGTGAGAGAGCACTCAATCTAGCAACAGCACGAAGAATCAAGCTGTGAAGTCAAGGGGAGTAGGCTCTATGTAGCTCTTAGTATGGGAAGCGGCACGGTCGTAAGTACACCTACAAACATCCGTGGTTGGAATGTGGGTCAGCAGATCCCACAAAATCTGAAGGCAATCCTCAAATGCAAAGCTCAACCTGCTGCCTCAAATCCGGAAGTGCAGGGTCCAGGAAGAGGAAGCTTCAAAGGCTTGCCTACTTTGTTATCTTCCCCAGGCCACTTGCTGCTGTCAGCAGCTGGTCCCCACTGGTTCTGACCCCCACTTTGGGCAGGAGAACCGGTGGGAAAAACAAGTGAGGAATAGAGGTGTGCCAACCTCTGCCAACTCCACCCCTCAGGTAGGTGAGGTGAAGCACAACTCTCAGTCCCAGGCTTCTTGACGATGGGGGGGACACAGCCAACCAGGGAAAGGCTATGGCGCCTTCCACTGGAGGGTGGCATAATAGGGGGAGTACCCACCCCAGGAAAGGGACCCATTGATCCCAACCTTTTACCTACCTGTAATGCCCCTAAATCTAGTATTTAGGGGCACCCCTGAACCTTGCTTCCTCTGACCAGAAGAAACTACAAGAAAAGTAGAAGGACCGAACAGCTGTGCTGAAGCCAACAAGAGGAAGCCACCCACTTACTTGGCTTCAGCCCCACCGGCCTGTCTCCACCTCAAACCTGCTCCTGCGAAATCCCGGTGTGTACTGCAGCCAGCAACCTCGAAAACCCCAGAGGACCTGCCTGACTTCAACCACAAAGACTGCGTCTCCTGTGAACACCGGATTTGTTCATCTCCAACCTCTGACTCCGGCCGGACACCGCAAATCCGCATCACTCTGCACCCACCATCTACGGCCCGAGCGGGCAAATACCACGAGGAGGTCTCCCCGGCGATCCTGACCCGAGATCCGGTGACCCCTGACCTGCTTCAAGCCTCCAGCCGACACCTGCAGTCTAAATACGGAAGGTCCCCCCAACCGCAACCAGGAGCTGGTAAGAAGATCCAACCCTAAAAGGCACTCTGACACCCCACGGCTTTGGGTGGCCAAACCAACGGTGCCTAAGCAACCCCCAACATACCTCTCAAAGTGGTGGTCGCACCCAGAAGACCTTCGTCCCAGAGTCTGCAGTGCCTTTGCAAACTGGTGGTTCCCCATTGCAAACAACAGGGCGCCCGACATCGAAACAGCACCCTGGACCTGGCCGCCCTAGTGCCACTGAGGGTGCACCTTTGGTGCTACTTTGTTTTCCCATTTGCCCTGAGCTAAAGTCCAGGAGCATTGCTCCCACAACCAAGTGGCCTGCTTGGCAGCAGATACCAACCAGAGGTCCCCTATCCCCCATTGGATAACATTGGGCTTCAGCACTCTGCACCCGGCCGCCCTAGTGCTGCTGAGGGTGTAACGAGAGTGCATCCCTGACCCTGGGGGACCCCTGAGTCTACCCCCAGAACCTCAACTCCCACTACCGAATACTTACTCTAAAACCGATAACACTATTTTCCTCCATAGGATAACCTTGACTGTTTTCTTGGAAAAGTTTCCAATTGTGGAGTTTGAAAACCTAAAGAAATTCTTTAAAATTGTACTATTTAACAAAAATGCTTTTACTTACCCGTTTACAGGAAATGTCCCATTGTAGTATCTACGTATACTACACTGTGCAAGAAAAGTAATCTAAAAAGTAACTTACCTGGTATTTTACTGAAAAGCCCATTCAAGTCTCTGTACTGTATTAACAGAGCAGTGCATTACTTTAAGTCAAAACAAAGTGCATATACCATTACAAATCCAAACTGTATTGTAACTGTATATTTACTGCAACGTATTTATTACTTACCTGTGCCAGGCTTGCCTGGTTCTAGGAAATAAAATAAAGAATTTTTATACAAAAACAATTGGCCAGTTGTTTAATCTTTGAGTGTGTGAAATGATTTGCTGATTGAGTGTGTACAACAAATGCTTAACACTGTCCTGTGATACTGCCTTACTGGTCGACCATACTACCCCAAATAAAGAGTAAGGTTTGATCTACTTTTACCTCTGCCTACCTTTTGGGTTCCACTGGACTCTGTGCACACTATACCTCACTTTGGTATAGTATATACAGAGCCAGTTTCCTACACACACTCACAACTTCTCACTAGACTGAGTGGAAAGATGGGATCAGTCCAACTTAGCTTGTTGTGCATTTGTCTAGACATATACTCGGACTTACTGGAAGACTTTAACCGCAAAGAACAAGTTACTTACCTTCGGTAACGATATATCTGTAAGAAACAGTAGTTAGTATTAGATTCCTTACCTTAGAATATCCCCAGGCGTCAGTCTGGATCCGGAAACTTTTGCGTAGCAGTACCCCTGCGCGTCGGTAGGCGTCGTCTGCAGGCGTCCCCTGCGGCTCCGCGTCGTCGGCGTCGTGCGCCGTGATGACGTCGCTGGAGTATATAGACGCCGCCTCCGCGCGCTGACGTCAGTTCTTTGCACACAGCTTTTCCGCGCCAGAACACGCAGAGCCATGTGAGAACCAACACTGGTGCCATTTGAAACTAGGGCCCTGAAAGGGATGTCCCTAACCCTAGGTATCAGTTCGCAGAACGGGGAGGATGGGCGGGGCGGTAAGGAATCTAATACTAACTACTGTTTCTTACAGATATATCGTTACCGAAGGTAAGTAACTTGTTCATCTGAAAGAAACAGGTTAGTATTAGATTCCTTACCTTAGAATAGATACCCCAGCAATACCAACCCCGGTGGTGGGTCTGCGAACCAATACAACCTACACCAGAAAGTCCTGGAGGACCGAACGGCCAAAGAAGCCATCCCTCCGGACTTGACTGTCCAGGCAGTAGTGCCTCGCAAAGGTGTGCAGCGAGGCCCACGTGGCCGCCTGGCAAATGTCCTGCAAAGGGACTCCCCGGCCCAGGGCAGTAGTAGCCGCCGTGGCCCGAGTGGAATGGGCCCTCAGCCCAACAGGAGGCTCCTTCCGAGCCAAAGAGTAGCATGCTTTGATGCACAGGACGACCCACCGAGAGATGGTCCGTTTCTGTACCGCCCTTCCCTTCTTCTCACCCACGTAGCCAACAAACAGTTGGTCATCCACCCGGAACTGGCGTGTGCGATCCATATAGAATGAAAGCGCACGTTTTGGGTCCAGACGATGGAGCCGCTCTTCATCCTTTGAAGGATGCGGAGGCGGGAAGAAGGAGGGCAAGGTGATGGACTGCCCAATGTGAAAAGCAGAGACTACCTTGGGCAGGAAAGAAGGTCTGGTCCGAAGAACCACCTTATCAGGATGAACAGACAAGAAAGGAGGTTGAACAGAAAGAGCCTGGAGCTCACTCACTCTCCTGGCAGAGGTGATGGCTACCAGGAAGGCCGTCTTTAAGGTGAGAAGACGGAGAGGACAGGAATGAAGGGGCTCAAAGGGAGCGCACATCAGGAAAGTCAAAACCAGGTTCAAGTCCCACTGAGGCATCACGAACGGAGCTGGAGGATACATGTGCGTGATGCCCTTTAAGAATCTTAACACAATAGGGGACTTGAACAAAGATGGCTGATCAGGTAGCCTCAAGAAGGCGGAAAGGGCAGAAAGATAGCCCTTGATAGTGCCCAGAGCAGAGCCCTGCTGGGCAAGGGAAAGGAGGAAGAGGAGAACCTCAGATAGAGGGGCAGAAAGGGGATCCACAGCCTTTGCTGTGCACCATGCCACAAATCTGTTCCACCGGCAGGCGTATACCGACTTTGTGGAGGGACGCCTGGCTGCCAGAATGACATCACAGACTTCAGGAGGCAAGTCAAATGGCCTCAACTGTCGCCGCTCAATCTCCACGCATGGAGGTGGAGACTGGACAGGTTCGGGTGGAGGACCGTCCCCTGCTGCTGCGACAGAAGGTCCTCCTGAAGGGGCAGGCGGATCGAGGGACCGACTGTCATGCTGAGTAGCTCGGGATACCAGTACCTTCGAGCCCAGTCCGGAGCCACAAGGATAACTTGGGCCCGGTCGCGCCTGATCTTCTTCAGCACTCTGGGCAGAAGTGGTATAGGCGGAAAGGCGTACAACAGACCGCAACTCCACTCGCGCCGAAAGGCGTCGCCGAGCGAGTGCCGTCTTGGAAACTCCAACGCGCAGAACTGATGACATTGCGCGTTCTCTTCTGTGGCGAATAGATCTAACCAAGGCTCTCCCCATTGCTGAAAGAGGCCTCTCGCCACATCCGAGTTCAGACGCCATTCGTGATCCACCGAGCACCGACGGCTGAGTTCGTCCGCCCTGGCGTTCAGAGAACCTGCCAGGTGTTGAACCGTCAGAGTCACGCCCTGACGTTCCAGCCATTGCCAGAGGCGCAGAGCCTCTTGGCAAAGGGTCCACGACCCCACACCGCCCTGTTTGTTGCAGTACCACATGGCGGTGGTGTTGTCCGTGAACACCTGCACTACACTCCCGTTGACAAAGGGGAGGAATGCCTTCAGTGCCAGGCGAATCGCCCGCAGCTCCAACATGTTGATATGGAGCCGGGACTCCGCCGGAGACCAGAGGCCTCTGATCTCCGCCTCTCCCAAGTGGCCACCCCAGCCTTGGAGGGACGCGTCCGTCACAACCACGTGCTCCGGCTGGGGAAGGGAGAGGGATCTGCCCCTGACCCAATCGCGGTCTGTAAGCCACCACTGCAACTGTCTCGCAGTGCCCTCCGAGATCAGGACATGGTCGGATAGGTTGCCCTGATGCTGGGCCCACTGAAACTTCAGGTCCCACTGCAGAGCCCGCATCCGCCATCTGGCGTGATGCACCAGAAGGATGCAGGAGGCCATCAGCCCCAGAAGCCGCAGCGTCAACCTGACCGAAACCCGGGATAACGGCTGAAAGATGGGAATCAGAGCCTGAATATCCCGGACCCGCCGTTCCGGGGGATAAACCCGAAACTGCGCCGAGTCGAGAACCGCTCCGATGAAAAGGAGCTTTTGAGAGGGACACAGGTGTGATTTCGGCACATTGATGGAAAACCCCAACTCGTGCAGGAGGTCTGCCGTCATCTGAAGGTGGTGGACGACTGTCTGGGGCGAGCCCGCCTTCAACAGCCAGTCGTCGAGGTAGGGGAAGACTGAAACCCCTAACCGGCGCAGATGAGCTGCGACCACCGCCATCACTTTCGTGAACACCCGTGGGGCGCTGGTAAGGCCGAATGGGAGCACGATAAACTGAAAATGCTCGTGGCCTACCGTGAACCGCAGGTAACGCCGGTGGGCCGGCAGGACGGGGATGTGAAAGTACGCATCCTGCAAGTCCAACGCTACCATCCAGTCGTGTGGGTCTAGAGCAGCCAAGACCTGAGCCAAAGTCAACATCTTGAACTTCTCCTTCCGGAGGAAGCCGTTGACGTTCCGTAGATCCAAGATAGGACGCAGGCCTCCCTTGTCCTTCTTGGGTACCAGAAAGTAGTGGGAGTAGCAACCACACCCTACTTCTGGCCCAGGAACGCGCTCGATGGCCCCCTTGGCCAAGAGGGCCGTAACTTCCTCCTGCAGAAGTGTCAAGTGGTCCCCCGACACACGGTGGTTCTGCGGTGGCATGGCTGGAGGAGTGGACTCGAAGGGGAGGGCATAGCCCCTTCGGACAAGCTGCAGCACCCACCTGTCCGATGTTATCGCGCGCCAGCGGGAGTGGTGATGGCGAACCCTGCCACCCACTGGCGTCACGTGAGCCCGAAAGCTCGGACTAGGAAGGCTTGGATGCCGCAGCGGAGGGAGGCGTGGACTGACCACGACGCTGGCCTCTACCGCCACCACGGCGGAAACCACGGGCGCCACCGCGCTGGGGAGCGCTCTGCGCCGCGTGGCTGGCAGCACGTGTGGGACCTCCTCTCCCTTGGCCACGAAAGGGCCGAAACGAACCCGTCTGCTGGCGCTGGGTCTGGGTCGAGAGACCCAAGGACTTGGCCGTGACCCTGGAGTCCTTGAAGCGCTCCAGCGCGTGGTCCGCTTTGTCACCAAATAGGCGACTGCCATCAAATGGCATGTCCATAAGCGTATTTTGGACGTCTGGTGAGAAGTTGGCAGATCTCAGCCAGGCATGGCGACGAATCGCCACCGTAGTGGACATGGCCCGTCCCAGTGAGTCCGTGGTGTCCAGACCACAACGGATCGAGTACCGCGCCGCATCCCGGCCTTCCACAAAGGCCCGGGTGAGCTTGTCCCGCACTTCCTGGGGGCATTGCGGCAAACACTCCTCGACCGTATCCCACAGGGAGTGGGTGTAGCGGCCCAAGAGGCACGCGGTGTTACAAGACCGCAGCCCAGCACTCAAAGAGGAAAACACTTTCTTTCCGAATTGGTCGTACCTCTTTGATTCCCGGTCGGGCGGAGCCGACGGAAATGCGGACTGCGAAGTGGAGGCCTGGATCACCAGACTCTCCGGGGAGGGATGGGTGGACAGGAAGGCAGGGTCGTCCGCGCAGGGACGGTGACGCCTGGCAACGTTCCGGTCAACCGGCGCACCAGAGGCGGGCCTGGACCAGGTGCCCAGAAGGACATCCGTCAGGGCCTCATTAAACGGCAGCAGAGGCTCCTGGGGGCATGACTGCGGTTTAAAAACTTCCGTCAGGATATTCGGTTTGACCTTCGCGACGGGGAGCTCAAGGTGTAAGGCCTTGGCAGCCCTCATCAGGACCACCGAATAGGCAGCACCCGCCTCGGACGCCACAGGGGACGGAGAGACAAACCCAGGGTTGGGCGACTCGTCCAGGCCACTGGCATCACCCAGATCACCTACCCAGTCCACATCGTACTGGCAGGCACGGGATAGAGGGTCCTCAGACCCCTCCCAACCCTCTCCATACTCCTCCTCGTCATACCCATATTCTGGGTCGACGATATAGACATCGGGGTCAACAGGCCCCATCGGCGTCGGGTCCGGCGTCGGCCGACGCCGGTCCGGCTCCGAGTCCGGAGTCGGGGAGGAAAGGGGGGTGGCGCCGCGCGGCGTCGGTGCCGGGGACCCGACGCCGGCCGGAGCCGACGGCGGAGTCGCTGCACCACGCGGGGGCGGTACCATGGGCTGGCCCACAGGAACCGACGCCGGAGAGGCCGGGAGACCAGCCGGCGACGAACCAGAGGGAACCAGCGGCGCCGGGGCCGGAGCCACCGGCGGCGCCGGGGCAGGAGCACCCGAACCGCTCGGGCCCCCAGACGGGACCGACGGGCCCGCAGGCGCCGAAGGCCCCGCCGGAGAAGACCTCGCCCTCATAGCAATGAGGAAGGCCTCGATCTCCTCACGCGACGCGCCTTCCCCAGGGACCGACAGGTGTGGGGCAGACGGCGTCGGCGACCCATGCGGGACCGCGGGGGTGGGGTCACCCGAGCCCCCGGCCGCAGCACGCGGGCGTCGGGGGGAGTCGGGGGTGCGATGGCGACGCCCCGACTTCTTGTGCTTACCTGACGAGCCGGAGGAATGGTGGCGACTCCCGGAGCGCCCATGGCGGCTCCGCGACCGCTCCCTCGACCGCTCCCTCGACCTCCGACCGGACCGGGACCGCTCTCGACGCGGGGCCGACAACCGGAGTTCGAGAAGCTTGCGGGACCGCTCCCGCCTAGCTTTTCCAGTCAAGGCCCGACAGTCGACGCAGGACTCCACGTCGTGGTCCGCGCCCAGACACCGGAGGCAGAGTCGATGGTGGTCGGTGACCGACATCATGCGGTCGCACTCGTCACAACTCTTGAAACCGGGCATCCTACCGGCACCGTAAAGAAGTTAACAAAAAACTTGGTCAAAAGACCGGAGTACTGCTCTTCGGATCTGCGCTAACTGGCGCGGAAAAAAGAAGAACTGACGTCAGCGCGCGGAGGCGGCGTCTATATACTCCAGCGACGTCATCACGGCGCACGACGCCGACGACGCGGAGCCGCAGGGGACGCCTGCAGACGACGCCTACCGACGCGCAGGGGTACTGCTACGCAAAAGTTTCCGGATCCAGACTGACGCCTGGGGATATTCTAAGGTAAGGAATCTAATACTAACCTGTTTCTTTCAGATTTGCATTTTTCACGGTAGTGGTCTCAAGATTGTGACTGCGATCTGCCCGCATCTTGGAGAGGTTCCCATGTTTCGACCACAAACTCTTCCTGTGCTCTGAGACAGTTCTGCGTCAGAGTCCCAAACTGTCTTAAGGTGCATGTGGGAACACTTGTCACACAACTCTTCCACGAGTCTAAACACCACAAACGCATGTTTTCTGGGTCTGTGATGGACATCTGCTTTCTACAGTCTACATAGTTAATGGGTTAAATCCTGTAGTTTTCAGGAGGTATATCGTTCGCTGACACACTGTTTACAACTTTAAGGCTGTCGGAAAACCAACTAAGTTGAGAGTGGAGTCCAGATGGCCAAAGAAGTAGAAAGAAAGGGATTGAAGTCAGCATGTGGGGTGTGGGAGGGATGGGCAGAAACAGAAGCAAGGAGGCTGTATACATTTTTTAATGTTGAATGACTTTATTGGCGGAAGTTACATAGATTAGGGTAAACAGGCTCTCAAACAGATGCTTTAAATCTTCTTCCGTCCCTTTCAGCTTGATGGTGGGAGTTGCTCAGGAGGGGGTAGGCTCAAAGCAAAAAGAAAAAGGAAGGTGGCGGTAAGTAGGAGTCCGTTCATAAATCTTGTGCAGGATAGGTACCTCACCACCAAAAAATAGTGAGGCGCTGTGGAGATATAGTGGCTTAGTTTGGATGTGGCTTATGGTGAACAGGATAGAGCGTGATAGGCAGAATTTCTAGTTAGTCTTCTTGGTATTCCTAATGATTAGTAGAAGAAGAGATAACAAAACGAAATGAGGTCATTCAAAACAAACAAAAATGAGCCAAAATCCCCTTCTGGGCTTGTTTGTATTGGACGAATTGGTCTCTTCTCCCCACCAGTTACCGCGACTGGATAATACCGGAACAAAACTATGTGGAGGAAATAAAGAGGAAACAAAGACAAGCAGCGCCAGGAGGAAAATATAAATAAAAGGAAAACTGTTCAACTGAATAATTGCCCTGTTCCAACCTGTACCTGGGAGCTCTGAAAAACCCGCCCGAGTTGCACACTTTGTCTCCCCTTCCTCCCGCTTATGTACTGCGTCTGCAGAAACTCTCCTGAGTTGCGGCGGGTAGCGTGTTCTCCTCCGAGGGTGACCACCACTTCTAAACATCAGGCTACTGGGCTGCCGTCTGGACCCTCGTCTGCAGGACACTCCTCCGCGGCGTCTCCTGTCCACATAGACACCGGCTTCCCGATCTTCACGTCTTCCAGCTGGTTCTGTGCGTCTTCTGGCTTGTTCCATTCATGCCCTCGAACCTCACACGCCTGTATTGGTGGCTGGATTTTCTTCTTCTCTGGCACCCTCCGATTGGTCCTTGGTGTAAGTCATGCCCCTCTTTAATGTCTGTGAGGGACAACGACAGTCCTTTTTAGTTTCCCTTCTCTGCCTCCTCCTACCTGCGATCGATATAATGGTGAAGATAGTTTTTGCTCTTTTCCTTGGGATTTCACACATGGAGTTTATATGTGGCTCCACTCAGTCACGTCCGAGGCAGTAGCCACCTGTCGGCATGGTAGCATTGCTGAATAATTTCCTGGATTAAGCCTGGCACCTGGGAATATTCTAAGGGTGAGGAATATCCACTTGGAAGTATCAACAACTACCTGCCAGCTGATGTTTTTTTACTTTTGGTCATCCATGTGTTCGCTGAAGTGTGTTTGAATATCAAGGGGCATATCCAGGACTTTGCCGTGCACCTACAGATCAATAGACATGCTTTTATGCCACCCCTGCCAGCTGGTGGAAGCAGATGTTTGGTACATTCTTGGCCAATAAGTACGATGCGCACCCTCATGCGGCTTGCCTGATTCTGGACTTGAAGAAGGCCTTTGATGCTCTTATATGGCCTTACCTTTTCGCTGTCCTACGACGGGCGGGAATCGGTCCAACTCTCCTAAAATACACACAGCTTCTATACACCAAACTCACATCGCGGGTTAGAATAGGCAGATATATTTCTTCCCCTTTTAAGGTGGAGAGAGGTACGAGACAAGGCTGCCCACTATCGCCCTCTGATCTTCGTCCTGGCAGTAGAACCGCTGGCGATACGACTCCGTCGGCAGGGGACCACATGGGGCATCCCCATAGGGGATACGGTCCACTGCGTGTCCCTCTACGCGAACGACCTCCTTCTATATGTCCGAGATATCACCGCGGACCTTACACCCATTTGGACAACTCTGACGGAGTTTGCGGAGGCATCCGGGCTCAGGGTAAACTGGACGAATCCACAGTATCAGTTACGCCCGACTCTCGAGCCGCGGGAGGTGAGGAGAGGGACACAGCATCTCTCCTGGAGTATGAACGCCCCCGATATCTCAGTGTCCACTTGTACCACTCCCCCGGCGATATTTATGAGGGCAACTATCGCACAGTGTTAGCCAGCATCAGATCGTCAGTGGGTTTCTGGAAGAGCCTCCCGTTAGCCACGATAGGCCGAGTAGCCCTAGCCAAGATGATCATTGTTCCCCGGCTATTGTACTACTTCACGAATTTGACGGTCATCCCTCCCAAGTCCTTTTTTCGGGACCTGTATTCGCTTCTCCGCTCACTTATCTGGGGAGCAAGCAGACATTGAATAGCTCTCACTATACTGCAGCTGCCCACTACACAAGGTGGCCTTGGCGCCCCTGCCTTCGAATCATACTTCCTAGAGGCGCAACTACAATGGATATCGTACTGGACGGCGGGTAGGCATACCGGAGAAACGCATAGGGTACAGGGCCCAGTCCCTACCCCGGAGCTCTGTCGTCCACTGCTTCCGGGCACCAAACCACGACAGACGTACCAGCTGCAAGTGTCAATGGCCTGTCGATGTATGCAAAGAATTCACCGCATGTCGGCAGAGACCCCGCACTACTCCCCTCGACTGCCGCTGGTCGGCTGGCCCAAACGTGAGGCATACTTCATGTCCACCATGCTCCGGGTATGGACGGAACGAGAGCTCACTCAAGAGGAGGATCTATTCACAGACAGGCAACTCTGTCCCTATGTGCGGCTCATGGAAGAATACAATCTCCCTCCGGGGCAGTTTTTAACTCACCGACAGCTTATAGAGGGTTTTCGGTCACACTCTGACCTTTCTGCGGGCGAACCGGCGACACACCCGGTCATCCACACCATATTATACATGGGTATAGGCCGACACTTGGTTACTTGACTATATAGGTCCGTCAGAGAACTGGTTAATAGACCACTGCATGCTCTTCGAGCCATCTGGGAAGATGAAATTGGGAGACAATTGCATGACGGGGAGTGGGGACGTACGCTGGAATTCCCCAAGAAAGTGTCCAGAAATGCACGTTTTAAAAATATTCAGTTTTACGTCCTACACAGAGCATATCAAACACCGGCGCGTCTGCAGCGTTTTTCCCCAGATACCCCCTTTCTCTGCCCCAGATGTCACGCCCCAGACCTGCATTTCCAACACGTTTTGGAGCTGCCCCTCTCTTCGCCCATATTGGTCTATAGTACTGGACACGCTCCCAGAACTCACAGGACTCATGGGTCTCCACACGTGGGAAGCAGTAGCGCTAGGAATATTCCAAAAACCAAAAACTCAGAAGGTTCAGGCTCGCTTCGCATCCTTAGCCACGCTCCTGGCCAAACTAAATATAGCCATGACCTGGCGAACTACAGCAGGCCCCCCCCCCCCCCCCCCCGATAGAGGCGTGGGTGCGGTACAGAAGTGGGCAAAAGTAGAGGAGGAGGCACTGAGGGAGGAGGAAGCAAAGGGTCTACGTAAACATCCCATATCGTTGGAATCGGTCCTACTATCCCACCAGTTAAAGCAATTACGCACGCGCACTGACCCCAATGCCTCAGCATGGTCCCACAAGCCCGGTGGCGTGTTCCTCACAGCGAAGCATACACGCCACTGCCCCCCCACCTGACCGCCACATGAAGTAAATGCCTCCCCGCTACACACTACACTGTATAATACACCTAGCGACACAGTCCAACAGACAGCCCTCCAACAGGGATAGGTCATGTCATCCCGTACACGACTTGCCCCAGATGCTCTACATGATGTCTACGTCCTGACTCCCACCCCCATCCCCCCCCTCGACTCACCCCCAGTTAATTATCCCTGGTTCTTACTGGCAGCACGTTTCAGAGAGAACAAGTGAACTGCAACTACAAACGTTTCCGCTGCACACACGATGAACGCTCTTTGACGGAATAACAAAACGGTTGCTGTAAATAGTGCATATTACCATGTAACATGCTTGTTTCTGCAACAACGTTAATAAAAAATATTTTTAAAAAAAATTCATGGCCAATAAGTAATAGTGGCGGAGGCATCAGTCCCTACTCTCATGCATCCTTTAACAGTGTACTGTTTGTAAAATTCTAGAAGCAGGATGATGTAACTCCACATCCTTTGGGCATATCCACCAAAACGTAAGAGCATTAGCTGGGAATTCTGCAACCACAGAGCTCACTCTTCTGCCTTACTATCTCAGGAGTGCAAACAGCCATGATCGACTTGCACGTTCTTCACTGGGAAGCTTCCACAGTCTGGGTCAGTGTCTGGTGTGCAATATCTATTCTCAAACATTGGAACGAGGGAAGGCAGGAAGTCAAACAGGAAAAGGTTGTTTTGTTGAAATCATTGGGAGGCTAAGCTTTTTCACAGTTCTCTCCAAGAATGCATGCATTCTGGAAAGGTCATCCAGCGGTACATCAGCCTGACCCTGCACCTATTCTCCACCATTTGTTGCACGCTCCTTCTAATGATCCTCTGTGACTTGAACTTCACAGTTTTATCTGAAGAGTCAGAATTGCAAGTGAATGCATCAAGAGAAGTGAGCTGCCTTTTTGCAGAAGACACAAACAAATGTTTCCTTTTTTCGCAGATGTTTTTAGAGGGGCACATTTTGCAGAATCATTCCCAAAGGAGGAGACATGCAATGCATAAAGGCAGTAAATGCACACTAGTTGTGGATAATCCGCGCACCATAAAAAACTCATTGTGCTGCAGAAGGTAAAGAAGGGTCTGGGGCAATATCCAGGAAGATAAAAAAATTGAAATCCCTAAGTTTTGATGTCACTAGATACGCAGTAGATAATCTGAGCAATGGTATCCTCTTGGGCGGTGGGGCTCTCGATCAAATTTTGAGTGCGTTCAACTAAGGTGAATATGCTACTAAAGGAATACTGTTCTTGGGTCTATGGCCATGTTAACGTTAATTGCTGGTTTAAATGACCAGGTATTCCCAGTCTGATGGGGAATAATTCAAATGTGCATCTATGAAAGATCCAATGCTGGAGAACTACTTTCATTAAGGAGTTGCATGAAGGGTATGAAAGAAGTCACCAGCAGACAAAAAAGCTAGCTTGCAGAATTTCTGGTGGGGTTTGGTTAGGTGTAAATGTAGGCTGGGGAAACCGTTTGAGGCTCTGAGGCAAATCCAGTTGTGATTCAGCATTCCTGGATATGGGGATAGGTAATTTCACAATCTGTTATGGTTTCTTGACCCAGATGTAGCATTAAATGAATATAGTTGCCACCTGCATACGTGTAACAGCGAATAAAAAAGCTTAAAAAACTGGACTAGTGGTACCAAGTACTACTCTTTACAAACTTCCTGCACAATAAAATAGGAGCATCACAGTCTCTTTTTCTGTTTAGGTTCAAAGTCTTCTAGAGTAACCAGCCAAAATCGTTGAACAATCATAGCCCCAGAAACTCTCTCCTATACCCTAACGGTCAAAGTGCAAAACTGTTTAGGGCCCCAAAATACTTCTCGTACTTGCATAAAGTTGCAGGCTAAAGAATGGCAGGATTAAAATGGCCTACACATAAACAACTAGAACAGTTCCAGTTTTTCTATTTGCAAAGGCAAATGCATCTAAAAATCATTGGCCGTAGAACACTTTATAGGGCTGGCTTCTTTTAGAGTAAACAGACTAAGTTGTTATCACCAAGTACAGACAAATCCAACATAATCAAACTAGCCTGATCCAATTAGACCATCATCAACTCACCCAATCTCCAGATGTGGCCACGAGATGGAATGGGTTTAATTTGCACATCCACTACATAAAGCAAAGGCATCCACAAACTAAAGTTGCTTTCATAAAACCAAAAACATTGAACAAATTCTTCTCTAGAGAGACCCCCACCTCAAGAAAACACTCCACCTAAACATCATATCCTTTAGTTGCCAAACTGTGTTGGGCTCTTAAAACTGAACCCTTCAAATAGCATCTCATTCTTAGAATCAAGTTTTAATTTCCACTCAGACTATTAGATCTTTCAAAGCTGCCAAATCTTTTCATGCACTTCCATCTTCAATATTGAAATTCTTTGTTGTATGCAGCCAATCAAAAAATGATTACGTATTCTTTCCATTTTAAAAGTCTTCTATAATTTATATGCCACTTAAGGGAAATTTGTACACTAGCAAAGTATTGACAAAAAAAGCAGTGGCAATTACCTTTTAAAATATTCCACTTCCCGTTCAGTCTCATCCATCTCCACACTGTCTAGATCAATATCTTTGGGAAGAAACACGTCATCTGTAAGATAAAAACAGCCAATTTTCTTCTATTTCTCTGTCAGGTCACAGACAAATAAAAAAACGTAGAACTTTAGCTAAAACATTCCCGACATGATTTATTTTCTCCAGTAATTTGCAACAATCAGATACAGTTTACAAAGACAGCGAAAGGTAAACATGCTCCTGGAAAGAAATTAGGATGCAGAACTATTAAATCAGTACGACAGGTCCTCCAGTGCAGATCACATATGAATTTCATATTTTTACATCAAGCAACATAATTATAAGCAAGCAGATAATGGATAAGAAGCAGCACAACGCTATAGTATTGGCAAATGGGAAAAAGGGAAAAATGACCCACTCAATGATAAAAGCGGCTGAAAATGATTATTTAGCCAAGGTATCATTCATAAATTTACATACTGTAATACTTCCACACTAGTAAGTGAACACTTCATGACACTAGAAACGTATTTAGCAAACATCCCTTAACTGTCTAAAAGGCTACACAAAGTGTTCTGGTGCCCCCCAAACCATCTTACAATATTTTGGCAGGAGGAGAAAACTAGTGATACACAGCAGATGGACAAGAGCTGACTGGAAGTCATGGACAATACTTGTTGTAGAGAAGAACCACTGATGAACCTTTGAAAGATGTCATTTTGTGTACATGAAACTAGTAGTGAAAGTCAGAAACAAGGACAACAAGGACATCTACCATCACCAAAGTAGTAATGGGGCTATATTACCAACAGGAAAATGAACTAGATTAATTTCAAATCGAAATTGCTTACAGAAAATTTGAAAACATCGTCATGTAGTGGCATGGCAGAGATTTAATCCTATAACAGAAAATTTGAAAACATCGTCATGTAGTGGCATGCCAGAGATTTAATCCTATAACAGTGAAATCCCAAGGACCCAACTGTTGCAGCCTTGCCTTTAAAAGTGTATACTGTGGATGTTCTGAAAGCGAAGAGCCAAATAAGTCGAGTGGTTAATTCAATTGATAAACTTTCCTTTTTGAACTTTCACTCCAGCAAAAGGACCTTATTACACAATAAACTTTCTAATTTGACTCAGCTCATTAGTTCTGCCAATGAAAATCCTGACAGTTCTTTTGGACTTTAGGATATGGAGATTGCCCTGAATGACTGTCAAGAAAAATGATAAATGGTTTGCAATAGACATAATCAACTTCACTAATTTGTATAGCAGAAATTCAACCTACAATGTAAAAATCATTTTCCAACGAAATATTACAGGTTCTAACTGCGCCAGCTAGAAAGCAGACCCAATTACATTTCAATATCACCAGTGCTTAATTTATGGCAGTGTTTGTTGGTGCTGAGCACCTCAACTCATTCTTAACACTTATTTTAATCAGAACTTCTGCGACAGTACACTACATGGTGGTGCTGTGCTTACAATCTGCCTGGTCTATGCCTAGACTTCTGCTCTGTATCTCACATGGAATGGCAATGTTGCTTTTTCATACCAGAGATGGACGCAAGCAGTCAGGTTTCACCCCCACAAGTTACCAAATAAAAAAAGCTGAAAGACAGTGGACATATTTCCAGCCACTCCTGAGCAGTACAGTGCACAACGTACATCAGTATGGGCCCCGTTCACTGCTGCAGCTAGTTAGGAAGTAATCAAATGGTTATTTGGTAGTTGATAGGTTCGACAGTCAAAAGGCTACGTGGCAAAGAGCATGAACCTGGAGGCAGTTTACATAACACAAGTCAGCATGCACCCTGTAATCGATGTTAGTGGCATCACAGTCACTTAGTCACCAGCACCACGTCTGGGAACTGTTCACAGCATCATGAGATAGACTGGCAGGAAAAACAAGAGAAAAGTAACGAAACTGAAAAGAAGCAGGTTAGGGTTTCCTTTGAAGACCAGCACAATGCTCAGGAGGTAGAGGTTAGAACAAGGTAACATGCTGTCAAGCAAAGGGCCACTGCTATGATGACAACACTGCTGGTGAACAAAGAAAGGAATATGCTACTTACCAGTATGCATCTGTTCTTGGCATAGAGGGCTGCAGAGTGGTACATTTATGAATAGATCGCCATCTGGTGTTGGGCTCGGATGATTGCACTTGTTTTTCTTCTGGAGAAGTCTTTGTCGTCATCGATGACTCCTCCTCTAGGTGTTAGTGCGCATGGGCATCGGCTCCATCCTTAGATTGTTTTGCCATAGTAGGGTTAGATGGAGTAGTGTAGTATAATACATAAAGATATGCCCATGTAAGTGTATCTAAATAAGATAATGTTGGGACAGACACTGGTTTCCGGGGAGGCAGGGAGGGCATGTACCACTCTGCAGCCCTCTATGCCAAGAACAGATGCATACTGGTAAGTAGCATATTCCGTTCGAGGCATATGGGCTGCAGATGGTACATTTATGAATAGATTATACAGCAGTTACCTCCCTAGCGGTGGTCACCCGTGTCTGTCGCAACTGTTTGAAATAGAGTTTTTAATACAGCTTGGCCCACTCTGGCTTGTTGTGTAGCCTGCACATCAACACAGTAGTGCTTTGTAAAGGTATGTGGTGTAGACCAAGTTGCTGCTCTACATATGTCATCTAGGGGAATGTTTCCTAAGAATGCCATAGATGCTCCCAGCTTACGTGTAGAATGAGCTCTAGGAGGAACAGTTAATGTTCTCTTTGCTTTTATGTAACATATTTGTATACATCTTACAATCCATCTAGCGATGCCTGCTTTAGAGATAGGATTGCCCTTATGTGTTGGGGAAAATGCTACAAATAGTTGTTTAGTTTTCCTGAAATTTTGTGTCTTTTCTATGTAGTACAAAATGGCCCTTTTGACATCTAGTGTATGTAGGGCCCTTTCTGCTACCGTCTGTGGCTTTGGGAAAAAGACTGGTAGTTCCACCGGTTGATTGATGTGAAATGCTGAAATTACTTTAGGCAAGAACCTTGGGTTTGTTCTAAGAACCACTTTATTCTGATGTAATTGTAAGAATGGTTCTTGTATTGTCAATGCCTGTAATTCACTTACTCTCCTGAGTGAGGTAATGGCTATAAGAAAGGCCACCTTCCATGTAAGGAATTGTATTTCACACCTATCCATAGGTTCGAAAGGTGGTCCCATTAGTCTGGTGAGTACTACGTTGAGGTTCCAGACCGGGGAAGGTGGTAATCTTGGTGGAATGACTCTCTTAAGGCCTTCCATGAAGGCTTTTATCGCTGGCACTCTAAACAGGGATATGTGCTGCCTGTTTTGTAGGTACGCTGCTAGATGTACTGTGGAAAAGTAAATTTTGCCATGTTGTATGTGCCTACGTGTTCCCCATATTATGCTATATGTGCATGATCGATATGCATGTATTCCCCTCTGATCGATTAAAGACGCAATTACAGTTGTGTCCATCTCTAGTATGCCAGTTTCCAGTCCTCGTGAAAGCAACGAATATTAAGCCTATGTAAACCTACGTTGCCACATTTTACGGTGTGCACGTTAACTCATTGAATTGTCCCCGTTTCTAGGCCTCAAAAGGGCCCGGACACCAGATTCAGCTCCTGTCTCCTGAACCCTCTCCGAGGAACGATACAGCCCCCACCTGCATCCCTGACCCTTCGCTTACTTCATGCCTCGCAGTGCCCGACCCGGCCTGGCTCTGCCTCCCAGTCTGCCAAGAGTATGTTATGATTCTAGTTATCAGTCCAGCCCTCCTTCTCTGCATTCCTGAGCTACTGAATCGCATCAATAGTTTCCGTCATGGTCTAGCCTTACTGTCTCCATGTAAGAGAAATACTGTATTAATATTCATAGAATATTCCTAGCACACGCAATACATGTAGAATTATGCATGCATCAGTCCTAATGTCTAGTAGCCTTTGCCCTGATAACTTTTGGATTCTATCAACATGTACTCCAAAACACCAGATACCAGATATGATATAGGTACAAGTCGCTCTGACACTCCAGACTTTAGTCTCCTCTTCTAGCGCAGAAGTCATAGCCCCCAGTTCCCTGGTAACACGTCATTGCCCGTTTGCGCGCACCACTAGGTTAGAGGTCCCAGCTGCTCAGGTAGCCCCCTCCATGTTTCCGCCCCATTTATGACACTTCTGTTACGTTTACATCACATGTCTATGTATACGCCCTGTACACGCCTTCTTGTTACATCATTTTGCCCTTATCTTTCGCGACTGCTACGAGTCACGCCTACTGCTACGCCTACTGTATTGAATGTAATGCAATTGTTTTGATATATATACTGTGAACTGTTACTGAAAGTTGTCCAAGCCAATCCCCGATTCCCATTTCCCCGGCAGCTGCCTTCGTCCTATTCCCGTACAGGCTGTCCTGTTCCTGTCCTTTATGCCTGATTAAAGCCTGTCGACTCAAGATAACTCGAATCCTGACTCTTATTTATTGAGCTATCTGTTTTATTGATTGTATTAAAAAATAGTACCGGTAATTAATTATTTATTTACCACATAATGGCGCCCGAATAGGGACTTGCCCTTTCCCCACGCGCCGGCGAAGCCACGCAGGCCCCCTGATCCTCTGCAGCCGTGACGGAACCATACCGTGCACGTGCAGATATTTCTGCTTCAAGTATCCCTCAGGCCCACGGAGGAGACGGAGGTTGCGGTCCAGCATCCAGACGAGGCGGTGAGGAACGCGGCGAGTCCCGACCAGAGCCCAAGCCGAGAGTCCAAGGTCCGAGGTATCCGGAGGCCCACCTGTAACTGAAGTCCGAAGTTCGTAGTCCGTCGTCGTAGCAGTCCAGTCCAGTCCGAGGCCTTCCGTTCTTGCTGCCCGGTGAGTACCGTTGCTGGGGTAGTATCTAGACAGGGTCAATTAATTTGTCTCTGGTCCGTGGGTTTGGGTACACAGATCCAACACGAAGTGTTCACCTAGGTGGACGCGGGTCCTGACGTGTCTCTTTATGGGACCGGTAAGTTTCGCGCTGTTTTAGCAGTGCATCTAGTCATTCTAGTAAGTTCTGTTCTCAAGAAATTCATGTGTTCTGTCCAAACTGTTAATCTAAATGTTATTCCATGTGTTTTTCAATGTCGTGGTATGAGTGATTTGTTTTTTCAGTTATTATTGTGTTTATCGTGTATTGTATTGTGTCCAGATTCCAGCCTAGACAATGCCTCTATTCTCGAAACTACGTCAGTTAAAAACCAGAAAAGGGTTATTAGAGGAAGCAGTTCCTGTCCCGCCTAGGGACAGTCCAGGTCATTTTATGTATCATAAGCATGGCTTGAGTGCCATATTATATCTAGACTTATGGGTGGAGTACACCAAGGAATTAGAAGAAAAGTATAGATGGCCCGTATCAGGTACGTGGGATGCTGAGTGCATCATGCGAGTAGAAGAAGCATTATGGAAAAAGAAAGCCAGACAGTCCCAGAAAGATGCCATCGAGTTATGGCGCAAAGAATCTCATAGAAGAACGGAAAAAGAAATCAGAAAAACAGAATTAAGAAAGGAATCCTCAGAAAGAGCCCAAGAAAGGGAATTGATCGAAGTAGGTGAACGAGTTAAAACCGAACAGTCAGACAGACAGAGAAATGCCCTTATTAAGGGTATGTATCCTCTTCTTGCCGAGGGTTTGCCGAAAGCAACCCCGGAAGCACCATGTAATTTTCCGCCGCCATTAGTTCCGATTAAGTTACGTCACAAACCGACTGCAGCTGATATTTTTCTCTCGTCCTATTTGGACGACACAGTCCCAGTCTATGCAAATCCTGTTCCGCCAGCTCCCGTAAATAATGTAATTCCTGTTCCTCCAACCACCGGGGCACCCGTTACAGCACCTGTTACGGCACCCCCGGTCCAGCCTACAGTAAATGTACCCGCTACATTAGTCACTCTCCCAGCACGTACGATACCCGTAGACGATTCTAGTCTAGGGGCCACGGGGGGTAGTCCTCCTGGAACCCCGCCTCAACCCAGACGTATAACGTTACTCGAGTTACATGCACGAGCGTTACAGCGTTCGCCGAAAATTCAGTCAGTTGCAGATATCAAGCGTGCCCTTACCGAATGCCGTTATGATCCAGTCCCAGGCGATGATGATATGGTCCTGTATTCATTGCGTGTAAGACGGGTGACCGAATATCTGGACACCCTACCGAATATGAAAGGTTATCTAGACAGAATATATCGTTTCATCCGTACAGGAGTAGATCCAGGAAGTATTGGCGATGCCATGGTTCAAAGGAAAGTCGAGATTCAGCTCATGCTTTTAAAGTTTCTAATAAATTGTTTAATAAGAGAACAAGATTATCCGGATAAAGATCCAGAAGAAATGAAAGTCCTGACCAAGTGGAGTGACCATATAGCCGAGGGAAGACACAAGACACAGAACTGTATAGAGAGTATGTACAAGAAAATCCGTAGGGAAATAATAAAGTTACACGAGAAACGAGAAGCAGCACAAGTAACCGAGAAAGAAGACGACTCTGATAATGAAGAACTAGACGACGAGAATCCCTCCAGAATAGCGTATGTAGGTAGAACTAGACTTCCCGACCGACATTCACGCCTAGAACACAAGAAAGTTTTCCCTCCTCCGGCACCAGAACAAGGTTCTCTTGAGCAAGTATTTCAAGTTACCGATCACATTCTGAAATCACGAATCGGTTATAGTAAACTTAGTACCATGCATGAACAAGAACTAGCCCGATCAGCAGTCCGATGGACTACTGATTCTACCACTTTTCCAGACGAAATAGTGGCACAAATGTTTCTGAAACTGCCCCCAGCCGAGCAGCGACTGGTGGGTATGTATATGATCCAGCACCTCATTACACTGTATGAGGGACAGCATTCTGATCCAGGTCCGTTACATGATGTTTTGAACGAGTTACTCCAGTATAGATGGAGAGGTCTAGGTACCGATTTAATTAGTATCATTCTAGAACAGCGCCACAAATATCGAACGTTTCTGAATACGCATTTTGTTCATGTCTCACCTCCAGAAAGTAAATCATTTTACATAGATAGACAGCATCCGTTACGAGAAGTACACCCAGTTAGGACAGCGGGTGGTGATCTAGAACGAGTATTTGTTTATACCCCTATCACAAAGATGGAACTCTTAGAGATGAAAAAGTTAATTCCTTGTCACGACAAAGATCCAGCAGGGTTCCATCGAGAATTAAAAGACATGCTCCGTATGGGAGAATACACGTATCCTGATATTATTAAAATGTTAAAGGTCCTGTTGCCCGCAGGGGTATATGAAAAACTCAAGGAAAAAGAATGGGAGGTGGGAGAGAAAAAGATAGATTGGGCAGCTCTAGAAGCTGAAGATAATTCACGAGTACCAGGTACCGGTCTTGGGGGTAAAGTTAAAGAATTGCCCGAGTTATTGATACAGGTTTTGCCCAGATTACTAGCCACGAAAAAGGAAGATTGGGATGCAATCTCAGCCTGTAAACAGAAACAGGATGAAGACACTAGTGATTTTTATTCTAGATTTGAAAAATGTTTTATTATTAACAGTGGTCTGAAAACAAGTAGTGAATCGTACCCTCATCTTTTTGTTACCAAACTGGTCGAGAATTCAAGTCCACAAGTTAAAAATCGAGTATTGAAAGTCGAAAGTAGTTGGCAAGCTAATACTCCATCACAAATGTTACAAATGCTCCAGTATCACCAGAATAGAATCAGGGAAGAGCAAGAACACGAAAGGAGACGTATGAAAGACACGAAAATGAAAGTATTAGTTGCACAATCAGTTCCACAAGACAGTCAGAAAAGGGGTCCGAATCAAGCCAGTCATCCTGCAGCTCCCGCTAAAGGGACATGCAATTATTGTAAACAGCCAGGTCATTTTATAAACTAGTGTGCAGTTCTGAAACACAACATAGCTACTGGTAAGACTAAAGAGAGACCACGTCCGCCTAGACAAGAACAAGTTTCACAGACTTCTCAGCCACCACAGAATGCACAACAGACAGTCACGGTACCGCAGCCTATAGCTGCAACACAACACGTTACACAGCAGATGTACCAGTACGCACAGTCAGAGTATCCAGATTATCAGCCATATTCATGAAACAGCCTAGAGAGGGAGGTAGACTTGCCTCTCATCGAGATAGCTGTAGATCAAGAGGGTCCCTATGTACACAGTCAAGTATTAGGGAAAGACAGAAAGTTTTTGATTGATACAGGGGCAAGTAGGACTACCATCAGTCATGACGAGGTTCCAGGGGCTCCGCTCTCAGGCTCTAAAAATGTTTCCCTTGGATTTTCAGGAAAGCCGATTGTTAATGAAATTTCGAAACCAGTTACTCTAGAAGTTGGTCCATTGTCCCGAACTACTGATTTGTTACTCACGAAATCATGTCCAGAAAATTTGTTAGGCATTAAGACATTAAAAGAATTAGGTGCAGTAATTTGCTGCTCCCCAGAAGGGGTCCGATTGTTCCTGAGAGACTTTAAAGGTCATTATGTATTACGTGATTTTGATCCAAGATTATTGAATGTACCACAGCATTTATGGGCGCAAGGTCCAACTGATGTAGGTTGTATGCATATCACACCCCATCGTGTGACTCTGAAGCAAGGTATAGTTTTGCCACGAATCAGACAGTACAGATTGCCACCTGAGGCTGTAGCAGCCTTATCCAAAATTATTGACGAGCTTATTGCTCAAGGAGTGGTTGTAGAAACTGACTCCAATGTATGTAATTCTCCTATCATTCCAGTCCTGAAACGTACTGATCCAAATGCACCTCCAGTATATCGATTAGTGATTGACCTTCGGGAGCTTAATAAATGTATCATACCCCAGTATCCAGTAGTCCCAGATATTTCATCCCTTTTGACAGCCATTGATTCTGAAGCTACATTTTTCACTGTTATTGATCTCAAGAATGCATTTTTCAGTGTTCCCATTCACCCAGACAGCCAGTACCTTTTCGGTTTTTGTTTAAATGGAAGGAGCTATAAATTCACACGAGCTCCTCAAGGTTTCACAGAAAGCCCTAGTATTTACAGTCAAGCACTTAAGAGACAACTAGACAATATTCACATGCCAACTGACACTGCCCTGCTCCAGTATGTCGATGATCTACTGATCACAGCCCGTTCTGAACGTGACTGCGAGCGTGCGTCACTCACGGTTCTATATTTTCTGGCCGAGCAGGGGCACAAGGTGTCCCCTTCCAAATTACAATTCTGTGTCCAGCAAGTGGTATACTTAGGACACTTACTGTCCAAGTGGGGTAGGCAGTTGACACCAGACCGTATCCAGTTAATAGCGAGTCTTCCACAGCCCAAGACACAGAAGGAGGTACGAGCTTTTATTGGCCTCACTTCTTACTGCAGACAATGGATTCCTCAGTATGCATTTCTAGCCAAGCCACTGATACAGTTAACGACACAGGAGGCAGCCGTATCGACTGTCCTCCCTTGGACCCAGGAACATACACTTGTATTCAATGAATTAAAGAAAGCCTTATGTCAAGCACCTGTTCTAGCGACACCAAACTACAGTAAGCCTTTTACACTTTTTGTCACAGAACGTGATGGTACTGCATTATCTGTTCTCACACAAGATCAAGCAGGACAATACAAGCCCTGTGCTTATTTTTCTAGCACATTAGATCCAGTAGCCCAGGCTCTGCCTGCGTGCCTCAAGTCAGTTGCAGCCACAGCTCTAGCTATCAGACAAAGTGATTCCATAGTGTTAGGACACTCCCTGACAGTACAAGTTCCACACTCCGTGGAAGTTCTTTTAAACCGAACACAGACTCAGC
This sequence comes from Lissotriton helveticus, assembly GCF_964261635.1. Taxonomy (NCBI): domain Eukaryota; kingdom Metazoa; phylum Chordata; class Amphibia; order Caudata; family Salamandridae; genus Lissotriton; species Lissotriton helveticus. Next base: position 377,780,690 of record NC_136060.1, read on the forward strand.
ACTTGACAATTGCACGTTTAACAGGTTATGAACTGACACTGTTCCAACCACACATAGAAATCAGACGCTGCAACATTCTAAATCCAGCTACACTGTTACCGTCAGTTACTTCAAATCCTGCCACACATGACTGTGTGGAAGTTGTTAACACTATGACAAAGCCAAGACAAGACCTGACAGACATTGCATTACCTAATCCCGACCTGACACTTTATGTGGATGGTTCATGTATGAGAACGAGTACAGGAGAACTAGTAGCCGCGTATGCAGTGACTACTGACACTGAAGTTATAGAGACACATCGTATTGACACCCTGTCTGCTCAAGCAGCAGAGCTGGTAGCTCTGACCCAGGCCTGCATACGTGCCAAGAACCTGAAAGTAAACATATATACAGATTCACGTTACGCATTCGGAGTTGTACACGACTTTGGAGTGCTCTGGCAGGAGAGAGGTTTCATGACTTCTCATGGAACCAAGATTCAGCATGGTCTCCTCATTCAAGCTCTGTTAGATGCAATACATTTACCAACAGCTATCGCTATCATGAAGTGCAAGGCACATACGAAAGTTACTGACATCATTTCCCAAGGTAACGATCTAGCAGATCGAACAGCCAAGCTTACAGCTCAGACCCCAGACATTCCAGTTAACACAACACAGACACTCACTCCAGATCAGACTACTTGTATGACTGTCAAGGACCCTACACAAGATGTCATAGACATACAGTTACATGCTACTCCTGAAGAAATCAAGAAATGGTCCGAACAAGGAGGGGTCCAGACAGATCAAGGATGGTTGACGAAGGGAAAAGCCACATGGTTTCTCCCCGACTCAATGGTTCAAGTCATTAATACCGCACATAGTCCAGCACATCTAGGAGAAAAAGCTATGTTAGATAGTATTCAGAACCTTTGGTTCAACAAGCATTTACGAGCTGCAGCCAAGCAGAAAGTCCGTACCTGTATGATATGTTGTCAGTTCAATCCAGGTAAAAGTGTCCCGGTGGAACAAGGTGGATTCCAACCTCCTGACCACCCTTTTGAAGTCCTCCAGATGGATTATATTCAGATGGAGCGATGTCGAGGTTTCAAGTATGTCCTCGTAGTTGTATGCGCCTTGTCCAGGTGGACAGAAGCATATCCAGTTCCAGATTACACAGCCGCGACCACTGCCAGGCAGTTGGTTCGTGAGTTCTTTCCCCGCTATGGACTCCCTAGGGTCGTGTATTCTGATAACGGCCAGCCATTCTCATCTGAGCTTATGAAACATGTTTCCCTTCTGTTAGGGTACCAGTGGAAGTTCCATTGTGTGCGCCATCCTGAAGCAGCCGGTCTCGTAGAGAGACATAATCAGACGTTGAAAATCCGCATTGCAAAAATATGTAAAGAGAAAGGTGTAGACTGGCTAGTAGCTCTGCCAGTTGCTCTGTTCTATATGAGGATGGTTGCACATTCCCGATCAGGTCTGTCCCCGTATGAGGTCGTATTCGGCCGCCCCCCAAACATGTGGGGTACACCTAGACCCCGCAGTATTACAGATGTTTCCAGTAATATGCTGACAGATTACCTAGCTTCCTTGATGTCTGCCCTACACTCTTGTCGTTCACAGGTTGCCGCCGCATTTCCAGACAACACCGAGGTGAAACCGCATGAAGTCGTTCCCGGTGATCTTGTGTTCGTCCGAAATTTTGATCGTTCAAGTCCGCTGGAGCCCCGCTGGAAGGAGCCTCGCATGATCCTGTTAACAACAAGGACCGCCGTGAAACTCGAGGGCAGGAAGGGGTGGGTCCACCTGAGCCACATAAAGAAATTCCATGGATTACGAGAAAAGACTTTTGCTAAGGACTGCCTTATTCCTAAAGACTGCCTAAAAACAGACTCTGAATTCAAAGTTCCCCTGTTAGAGAAAACTCCGCAACAGGAGTATAAAGATAAACTCCGGTCTAGTAAAATAAGTCAGCCAGTTTAATTGTCTAAGTCCCTCTCGGGTGAAACGGTTAGACAGGTTCCTGACATGTATGAGATAGACCCCCACAGTGAGAGAGTTAGTCAAAACTCTAAAATATGTATTATTGTTCTAAGTTTCTTGTTATTTTTGAGTCTTATGGTTACCTGCACAAGTTATGCTTTACATTTATGTTTTCCAATTTCACATATACCTATATTTTCTAATACTACAGTAGAGCACACATTTAGTGATTTGCCTCCTCACGAGCTATCCTATTGTCTTGCTATGCGAAATAACACACTCATTCGAATGTTACACTATTCACACCAGACCAGCAATGCCACTAATTGTTGGGTGTGTGGTCGACTCCCCCCTTTCCAGACACCGAAGGGAGTTCTGCCACTCTTTCCTTATCCGTTTTCACATAATGGTTCATGTGGAGCATGGTCCACGTTAACGTCATCCTCAACTGATATGTCCCTTCTGAATAGAACATGTTTTCCAGACAAGCAAGGTCTCTCCCATAGAATAGGGTTAGATCTAGAAAATGAAGTATATGATTTAGGTAATTATTCCTCGAATTTCATGGTCCTGAATGTTCAGTCCGATACTACTCCAGATTTGCCTGCTATTTCAGTACTACCAGTCAAAGGCGAATTATGTGTCAGAAAGAATGGTTCCGCACATGTAGGACATAGTGATTGTACTACTACTGTCAAGTATAGTGACAGTGGGAAATCTATCTTCAAAGCCTCACGTCATTCTTATTTTGTTTGTGGTCAGACCGCATATGTTCGTCTGCCCCTTGATTGGGATGGAACATGTTACATTGCCTTCCTACTGCCACCTGTTTTTCTAGCCCCATCCGATTATCACAGAAACACACATCTAGTACACGTCAGACCTAGAAGGGAGATCGAGTCCCCAATTGTCGATCAAACTGAAACTACTCTAGAACAGTATCAAGACTTCAACAAAGGTTTCTTCTTCTTTATAGGACCTATCCAGAATAGTAAGTTAATACGTAGGTTAACCAGAACCCTTGAAGCAGTAGTGAATGAGACTACTTCTGCTCTAGGTAACTTAACTGAAGAGCAATCTGCTATGCGTTTTGTCGTGCTCCAAAATCGTCTCGTTCTTGACGTCATCCTGGCCGATAGAGGAGGAGCATGTAGAGTCATCGGATCTAGTTGCTGCATTTTCATTCCTAATAACGCGCCGTCTGTTTATTCAGCTATAACCAGACTTCATAAAATTGCCCATCAGTTGCACCAGAATCCAGGCACCTGGACATGGTCCGGTTGGCTCTGGAGTATTATATCTGCCTGGGGATAGAAAGTATTGTCATTCCTGGGTATTGCAGTAATGATCATATTCAGTTGCTGCCTCTGTATACAATGTGGCCCTGCGATTTGCGGCATGTGCGCTACCTCTTGTATTCCTAGTCCTAAATCCCGTTCCAAGACAATTCGAGACGAGCAAATGATGCTATATGAAATGATAGATGGTATCATGAATATTGATGTTTCCTGATGGAAACGTAGGGCACAAGGAGGGAATGTGGAAAAGTAAATTTTGCCATGTTGTATGTGCCTACGTGTTCCCCATATTATGCTATATGTGCATGATCGATATGCATGTATTCCCCTCTGATCGATTAAAGACGCAATTACAGTTGTGTCCATCTCTAGTATGCCAGTTTCCAGTCCTCGTGAAAGCAACGAATATTAAGCCTATGTAAACCTACGTTGCCACATTTTACGGTGTGCACGTTAACTCATTGAATTGTCCCTGTTTCTAGGCCTCAAAAGGGCCCGGACACCAGATTCAGCTCCTGTCTCCTGAACCCTCTCCGAGGAACGATACAGCCCCCACCTGCATCCCTGACCCTTCGCTTACTTCATGCCTCGCAGTGCCCGACCCGGCCTGGCTCTGCCTCCCAGTCTGCCAAGAGTATGTTATGATTCTAGTTATCAGTCCAGCCCTCCTTCTCTGCATTCCTGAGCTACTGAATCGCATCAATAGTTTCCGTCATGGTCTAGCCTTACTGTCTCCATGTAAGAGAAATACTGTATTAATATTCATAGAATATTCCTAGCACACGCAATACATGTAGAATTATGCATGCATCAGTCCTAATGTCTAGTAGCCTTTGCCCTGATAACTTTTGGATTCTATCAACATGTACTCCAAAACACCAGATACCAGATATGATATAGGTACAAGTCGCTCTGACACTCCAGACTTTAGTCTCCTCTTCTAGCGCAGAAGTCATAGCCCCCAGTTCCCTGGTAACACGTCATTGCCCGTTTGCGCGCACCACTAGGTTAGAGGTCCCAGCTGCTCAGGTAGCCCCCTCCATGTTTCCGCCCCATTTATGACACTTCTGTTACGTTTACATCACATGTCTATGTATACGCCCTGTACACGCCTTCTTGTTACATCATTTTGCCCTTATCTTTCGCGACTGCTACGAGTCACGCCTACTGCTACGCCTACTGTATTGAATGTAATGCAATTGTTTTGATATATATACTGTGAACTGTTACTGAAAGTTGTCCAAGCCAATCCCCGATTCCCATTTCCCCGGCAGCTGCCTTCATCCTATTCCCGTACAGGCTGTCCTGTTCCTGTCCTTTATGCCTGATTAAAGCCTGTCGACTCAAGATACCTCGAATCCTGACTCTTATTTACTGAGCTATCTGTTTTATTGATTGTATTAAAAAATAGTACCGGTAATTAAATATTTATTTACCACAGTACTCTGATAGATGTGTACGCGAGATTACATTGCTGTAAGTGTAGTAAGTAGCAAATAATCTCCTTTGTTGATACGTCCAGAGGGTTGATATTATTAGTGGTACAGTATATAGCAAACCTCTTCCACTTAGCTGCGTAGCATGCTCTGGTGGTGGGACGTCGCGCTTGCTTAATTATCTCCATGCAATTTGGGGGTCGATCTAAGTACCCAAATTCTAGGATTTCAGGAGCCAGATCGCTAGGTTCAGTTGTGTGGGATCTGGGTGCATTATTTCTCCATGGTTCTGTGTAAGGTGCATGGGTAGAATTCTTAGCTTTTGGTGTGGCACTTGTGAGAGTTGCAAGAGCGTGGTGAACCACGGTTGTCGTGCCCACGTGGGTGCTGCTAGTATCATGGTCATTGAGTGTTGTTGCAGCTTTCTGACCACTAATGGGATTAGTGGGAGAGGGGGAAAAGCGTATGCAAATTTGTTGGACCAATTTATCCATAACGCATTGCCCTGCGACAGGTGGTGTGGGTACCTGGACGCGAAGCTTTGGCATTTTGCGTTCTGATGAGTGGCAAAGAGGTCTATCTCTGGTTGTCCCCATCTTTGGAAGAATGGTTGCAGTATTTGTTGGTGCAGTTCCCATTCGTGTATTTGTTCCGACTGTCTGCTTAAGATGTCTGCCATCTGGTTTTGAACTCCTGGTAGGTGTTCTGCTAACAGATAGATGTTTTGAGGAATGGCCCATCTCCAAATTTCCTGCGCTAGTCTGGATAGTTGGAGAGAGTGCGTCCCCCCCTGTTTTTGAATATAATACATTGCTGTCATGTTGTCTGTTCTGATCAGGACTGCTTTGTTGGTAACATGCATTTGAAAGGCTTTCAATGCTAGAAACACTGCTAGTAGTTCTAGATGATTGATGTGCAGCCTTCTTTCCTGCACACTCCATCTTCCTTGTACTGTATATTTCTCCATATGCGCTCCCCATCCCGTGAGCGATGCGTCCGCTGTTATTGTCACCTGTGGAATTGGTTCTAGGAACGACCGCCCCTTGGCAATGTTTGTTGTGTTCCACCACTTCAGAGAGCGGTGTGTGCGGTCGTCTACCAACACCAGATCTGTAATCTGTCCTTGAGCCTGATTCCACTGTGTCGCTAAACATTCTTGTAGCGGACGCATTTGTAGTTTGGCATATGGTATTAGCAGTATGCAGGATGACATCATCCCTAATAGCTGCATGAACACTCTTGCTGTTAATGAGTGTTGTGGCTGAAATTTTTGAATGATTGTAAGCATTGTCTGGATCCTGACTGGATTGGGGTATACTTTGGCTTTTTCTGTGTCTATAGTAGCCCCTAAATATTGTTGAACCTTGCTTGGTTGCAGGTGTGACTTTGTGTAGTTCACAGTGAACCCTAGTTGGTGCAGCATGTGAATTGTCTTCTGTGTGTTCTGAAGACATTCTTCTTGTGACTTGGCCTTTATTAGCCAGTCGTCCAAGTATGGGAAGACATGTATTTGTTGTCTTCTTAGGTGGTCTGCAACCACTGCTAGGCATTTTGTGAACACCCTTGGCGCCGTCGTGACACCAAACGGAAGGACTGTAACTACCTCTAGAATTACCTCTGGGTGATGTCGGTGTAAAAGAGGTTTGTTGCTGGCTTGTACCTGTATTTTTTAGATCCTTCTCTATAGGTGGACCTACGAAAGGAACCTCTTTGGGTCGGCTGTTGCAATGCTCCCATTGATTTAGCCGTTTCCGTATCCTTTTTCATCTTTTCTAAGGCCTCATCTGTCCCTGTGCCGAAAAGTGTTTTCTCATCAAAAGGTTGGTTCAGTAATGAAGTTTGCACCTCTTGTTTGAACCCTGAAACCCTGAGCCATGCATGTCTCCTTAACATGATGCTTGTGTTTATGGATCTTGCTGCAGTGTCTGCCGCGTCTAGGGCGCACTTGATTGAAATGTTAGTAATTAACTTCCCTTCGTGTATGAGTTGATCTGCCCTCTTTTGATGTTCTTTAGGGAGATGTGTGATGAGTTTTTCTAACTCATCATAATGCGCTCTGTCATACCTTGCAAGTAGTGCTTGTGTATTAGCTATGCGCCAGCTGTTTGCCGCTTGAGATGCAACTCTCTTGCCAGAGGCATCTATTAGCTTAGACTCTGTCAGGAGGTGGAGCTTCTCTTGTAGATAAAGAGTTTGCTCTCTTACGAGCGTTTGTGACCACTAGTGAGTCTAGAGGAATTTGTCCCTTGATGAATATTGGGTCTTTTGGAGCTGCCCTATATTTCTTATCAATTCTTGGGTTAAGTACCCTAGCCCTCACCGGGTCTTTGAATATCTCTGATGTGTGATTGAGAAGGCCCTTAAGCATTGGTAGTGTTCCTGATGTTCTTTGTGCAGCAGGTAGTGTTTCTAATAGGAAATCCTCTATTTGAGGTTCTGCATGTAGTTCTACCTTGTGGTATTTTGCTGCTCTATTAATGAGTTGCGCAAACCCAGTATTATCATCAGGAGGTGAAGGTTTTGACGGATACAATTCAGGGTCGTTATCTGACCCTGCATTGTACTGTTCCCATTGGTCTGCGTCCTCTGGGATTGTGTCTTCATCATCCCCAGGATGTTCTCCCTCCCCTGTGTCACTTTCTACATCTGTTGTAGGTGTAGATGGTCGTGTGGGAGGGATAGCTGGCCTATTGTGAGGAATAGGAGAAGAGGGTGTGTCTCTAGGATGTGGAGAAGGGGGAGAAGTTGTATTTGTCCCCATTGTTCTCTTCTTCGGAGGAGTTTTGTCGTCCGATTGTTCATTTTTTCTCTTTTTGGGTAGTTCTGTGACTACCTTGCCAGTTTGTGGATCAATAAACAGAGTCTTTTGTTTAGGATCGGTTTTATATTCCTGTGTCGGTACCGCAGTTTTCGGGTCCGAAAGGTGTTTTTTCTTTTGACTGTCCATTTGTATTTTCGGCACCGAGATTTTTATTCGGATCCGATGTCTTCGGTGTCGAGGGTGTCTTCGGTGTCGATGTTGTTTTCGACGTCGAAGCGCGTTTCTGTGTCGACATGGACTGTTTCGACTTCGAGCTTTCCTTGATATGGAGCTTCGGTGTCGATGTCGGGGTGGGTCGTTTATCGGAACCACCATGATGGGAGACCGAGTGTTTCGGTTTCGTTGCCGGGCCCGAAGGCGGGGCGTCGGAAACTTTTTTCGGTTGTCTGACCGGGCTCGAGGGCGGGGTCGACACCGTGCAGGGTCTGTTCTTTGGTAAAGGGACGTCGTCACTCACGGTTTGTTAGATTTCCTCGACGTCGGACTCGTCCACTTCTGACCCCGCCTCATCGCCCTCTTCTTCTTCCTCTTCTGGGTGCTGGTCCTCGAACAGCTCCGGGATTGCTTGTGACTGCATTCTCGATACCTCGTGTCTTCGGGCTCGACGGTTTCTAATCGTCGATTTTGAGGAAAATGCTGCACAGGCCTTACAGTCCCTGGATTCGTGTTCAGGGGACAAGCAGAGGTTGCACACCTCGTGTAGGTCCTTGTGTGGGAACTTAGCACCACACGCTGGACATTTTTTGAATGGAGTCCTTTCCATGGACTCCGGGCTGGACTACGTCGAGCTGGTCGTCTTCTTCTCGTAGTCGTCGTTCTTCGAAACGCGTCGAGATGGAAGTGTAGTCGCGTTCGATAACCAATACCGTCGAATTGGAAAGGGTTACGCGCCGAATATAACTTTCTTTATCAAAGTCGATCCGGAGCGCTTCGATCCTCATCCGAACCCGATGGCGGAAAAAAACAATCTAAGGATGGAGCCGATGCCCATGCGCACTAACACCTAGAGGAGGAGTCATCGATGACGACAAAGACTTCTCCAGAAGAAAAACAAGTGCAATCATCCGAGCCCAACACCAGATGGCGATCTATTCATAAATGTACCATCTGCAGCCCATATGCCTCGAACCCACAGTTCCATAGCCTACCTCAAACTGTCTCTTTGATAACATCCATTGGAACTGAGATTTGAGACCATGGGGTAAGCTTACCTCGATTTACTTTCAATAGTTCACTTTCTCTTAATGTTTATACCAGTCATGTAATTTTTCAAAATAAGAACTTGATCTGATCCTCATGCCTGAGAACGTGCTAACCTGGTGAGTGATCTGCTCATTTAAGTCTAGCATGCAAGTTTCAAGCATAGACTTCTGAAAGTACAATTTCACTTCTGGGGCCTTCAGCAGTGTGATAAACACACGAAAACTGTCTACGATCCACTGTTTTGATGGGATTCACACATCACCTGAGCCCCAGCATACTGGCCGCACTTTTCACATAGTTTTAAGCAGTCTTAAGTCATGCATGAAATTGTTAACAATTCCTTTTAAATTAGTCAATAACGTATTTCATACTAGTACTTATTGGTATGTAATTCTTATGGGAAGCCCAAAATAAAATGTTGATGACTGTAAACAGTTGACAGCTAAAAATGCCGTACTGGCTAAAGGTGCCTGTGAGGACTTGCCACCTGCAATATATCTTCACTTTATTTCCTTAACACGCACAACATCTGCCCCATGTAGAGTGAGCACCTCACGCCATGTCATTATGGACACTGTTTCCAGTCTAGGTCTTTTCACCTGCAAGTAGCTGCTATTAGGTGTCTTAGTCTAATTAAGTCAATTATATATGGCACAAGACCACAATACTCAGAATGCATTAAGTGGTTAGACAAATGTGCAGTGTCAAAAAAGGGCCCCCTGCAACATGGTGCGAGTTCCTCTAGGCAGGGAAATGTGCAGGACAGGAAAAAGAGTACGAAATGACAAGAAGCGAGGTGGTTGCACTATCCCTGCAATTATCTCAACCATAGAGAACTCTAGTTTATAAAAATTCAGGCTTTAAATCTTCTCAGAATGGAATACCTATGCCTCTGCTAAATCATAAACATGTCACTCTCTCTCCTCAGCATCCAACTCTGTCTTACAGTGGGTAATGGCAATGAGATCACAGCCGAGTGCCAGCGTCTATGATCAACTATAAAAATATAATGTCACTGTGCGAATCCTTGGTGAATATGACTGCCTTTGTGTATATATTTGGTTGCGTGTGTGCACATGATCATGGATAGTGTTGTTTGGTATGTGTAGCAAGAGTGCTTAGTCAAAGACTTTTAGGGTGATTCATATACATATCTATAATAAGGATACTTACCCTGTGAATTTACATACACTCCTGAGGAGGAACCAATAGCGCCGGTCAAGAAGGTACGCAACCGGGGGGGGTTCTGATCGATGACAACCTCCAGATGGAGTCTCATGCAAATAAGGCCGCTAATGTACGTCTCTCCTTAATACGGTTGCTACGAAAAATACTTGCGCTATTACCAACTGAGTCACACTCATTGGTGGTAAGAAGCACTGTGCTAAGCAGGCTTGATTACTGCAATTCTCTGTATTCGGGTGCCACACAATACATCATCCAGGGATTGCAGAGAGTACAGTCTGCAGCGGCGAAATTAGCACTCAATAGGCCGCTAAGTTCATCCTCTACCATGGCTCTGAGAGAGCTGCATTGCCTGCCTATTAAGGAAAGGGTCCAGTTTAAATCCCTATATCTGATTTTCAGAGCAATGCATAAGCTGGGACCAATCCCCTTGCAAGAAAAGTTCATGTGGTTTCAACCCAAGAGGCACCTCCGCTCCTCTACTGCCGGCCTTCTGTCAGTCTCCTGGTTCAAACGTGCCAGGGCAGGAGGGAGGGCATTCAATGTGGTGGGTGCCCGCCTTTGGAATGAACTTCCCCTGAATCTGAGACAAGCAGACACCCTGATTGAATTCCGAAAGAGTCTAAAAACCTAGCTTTCCCCAAAAGCTTAGATCTCCGCCTCCCATACACTTGGCTCGACCTTCTTCTCCACCAAGGTCTCCCTCCTCAGTCAGAAGCGCCAGGATACCCGTTGGGTGACAGTTCGCGCTATACAAGTACCGAATCAAATCAAATCATAATCTACTAGGTAAAAACAATCAACTCAATGAAGAGATCAATGACCTAGTAGTCCTCCCTCTGCTCCAAAAGACATCTCAAAGGATCCAAAAATGTTCACTTCACAGCATCATCTAATAAACTGCATGCATGTAAACATTCCTAAATTAAGGACACTGGCTCCAATATAATGCTAATAATAGAAACATAAGAGCTATTCTTCTGTGTAATACTCAGAGGCATGTCTAAGCAAACAGCAAGGTAGACCAGTCATGCAAATCTTGAAAAAAAGATATTCATTATTAGCTCTGACAGGTATTCGTTTTAAAAGATACTCTGCTCCCTTAGTGCTTTTTTGTTTATCTTTGAAAACTTTTAAACATACTTTAAAGATGATGTGTAATGCCAATCGTACCAGACAATATTGTGAGCACATACGGCATCACCAACCAGATTGAATATGCAGGAACGGATGACGGCTAAGTAGGTGAATGGGCTAGGTGGGGACCTTTATGAAAGTGCGACTACAGGCCCACCCTCCCATCCGCGGACCTATGGAGCACCCAGTTTTTTTTTTTGTTTTTAAATAAGCAGAGAAACGGACACCAATTAGATGTATATCTTTAATTTTTAAAGCAGATTTTGTGATTGATATGCACTTCATATGTACGGAATACTCTCAGGGAGTGAAATACACGGTCCTGACGACGCCACAAGGAAGGGTGGCAGAAACATGAAGGCCAGACACTAAAGAGGAAGGTAGGGCCATTAACCCCGCCCCACCATATACTTCCTAACGACTTTACCAGATTTTAATCATGCCAGCTGGGGCTGACATTAAAGTCAATTCTGCCACCAGACAGGTACTTTTAACCCACAAATAAAACTCCTCCATTACTCACTTGGAACATCTGCTTCATATCAATCAGTGCTCCTGTGTAAATTACTGGTAGCAGGACGCCTCGTCCTATAGCGGAACGAGAAGGAACCCAATGATTATGCATGCCACTGCCACCAAGGGGTAACCTCGGTGGGTGAGGGTTTTCCTGACAAAAAGCATTTGCTTTACTCCTAAGTGTAGGAAGGTGGATATCTGACTATGGTTACCCCCAACTTTTTGCCTAGTGTTTAGCAGGTTTTCGACCTAGTTGGCCTGGGGCCCTGCTATTCAGGACCCCAGACTAATTGCTCTCTCTGTAAAATGGACTCCATGTACCTTAGGTACATACCTAATTGGATACTGGCTCACCTTATCAGCCCCTGTACGGTGTACCTTAGGTACCCAGGGCATAGGTGTACCCAGGGCCTACCCAGGGCTGCAGCATGTATTATGCACCCCTGGCTGACCATCCAAACTGAAACAACTGGCTGCTAAGACAGCTGGGGCAAGGTGGTGTAATCACCCTTTGCTGTAGATATAGTATACCTATATCTAAACCCAAAATGGACACATATATTCCTATCAGTCACTCCTATGGCAGGCCTTATCAATCCTGAAGGCAGAGTGCTTGGAATTATGTGAGATGGTGCTCTAGCATGAGCTGAGCCTGTCTGCAGCTTGCGGAACCAAGTCCTTATAGCTGTTCCATGATAACACTATACCATATACTCTTAAGTGCATTATAATCCTCGCGGTTATTGCTAACTTTGGTATAGCATTATCAAAACATGTCGTGTAAGGTGTCATATGCTTTGGAATACTACCCCCTCGCCAGTTCTGGCAACGGGGGTAGCATTGCACCCTTCTAGAGGGGGAAGACATGTATGTAACTGTGAACCCCGGTTAAAGTTAAACTGAGCCCCAGCATCACAAAATGGATGCTGCCACCACAGACACAAGTCTGACCTCCTGCTGCTGGGAGTCCTTCCAGCGAGGGAGGCCTGGACAAATGGTTTCCTGCCTTGGGAGGCGCTAGCACCACCCCAGACAGGATTTTGTGCATTGAGGTAGGGAGGCCTGAAAGGAATGAGACATGCCTGAGGCACACAAGGTGTCCCTGTGCATACACCGGTTCAAACCAGTTGCTGGGGCACTCTAGCCCCAGCTATGGCGCGAAACCGGACAAAGGATAGGGGGTGTAACCACCCCCTTCCTGGTCCCACCCCTAGGAGGGACCTAGTCATAGTACAGCCCCCTTTAGCAGGATAAAGGTAGGAGCTGGTCCCATTCCAAATTAGATTATCCTGAATTGAAACTTTACAAGAAGAAACTCTGGACTTCGACGTTCTGCTCCACAGAAGACTGAAGAATCTCCCTTGTGGGCAAGGAGTGTCTACCCTGCAACTGCAGGCACCATCAAGCGTCCTAGCGGTCCACTTTGTCGTCCTTCCTGCCGGATCCAGACTTCAGAGCCCGACGAGACCCGGACTCCCAGACCTCTCCGACCTCTACCCACATCTGCAGCACGCTGAGACCCGTGGGTGCGACGAGACACGTGGGACCGGCCATCTTGAAGAGACTGCACTTCGCTTCCAGCACGACTTTTGAGGCATCCTCGAGTAAGTGCTTTGGGGATTGAGAAGCCCCAGCCCCGAGCAGCTCCTGCACCAAAGACCAGCCCTCCAGCATCCACGAGATCTGCGTGGGGCCCTTTTGCTTGATTGCTGCTCGACGCGTTGTCTGGTCACTTGCCGGCTGGCTAGTGACCTCCTAGACGACGATCCAAGAAATCTACACTGCTGGTCTGGTTGCTCCAGACTGGCCCTTGCTCCCTTTCAAAAGAGGAGCCTCCCGGACCCTCCGGGTCCACTCCAGACGCCGTTTCCACTCCCCGCGTGGGTTGCCTTTGCCAAGGCCTGTTGACTCCAAATCCGGATCAGACACCGCCGACAGCGAGAGCCTGCGTGGGACAGCTCGTGCCTCCATCCTGGTGGTCAAAGACACCTCCTGGTCCACGTGGCTGCAGAGACAAGCGTCCACTCTTCACCTGATCGCGACGACAGCATCTGGTTCCCTCCTGGTTCCACACCGGTCACTGGCTAGTGACTTTGATCACTGTCCCCTCTGCTTTCAGGTCCTCTTCTTCCTCGATCCACCCGTGGATCGCACCCGACATCGTCCTCCTGGTCGCCTGCAGCATCTTTCTTCAAGGCTCCATTGACTTCAACGCGGAAACCCGACACACTTTCACACCTATGCACCCGCAGCCCGTGGGTGGGGTAACAAGAGCATTTCGGTGCTCAAGGGTAGATTGACTCTCCTAGTGTCCAGGTATCCTGTCGTTTTAGTTGTAACTAGTAGGAACTGTCTTTTACTTACCTTTTCGTAATTTGTTCTGCCCATTGACTTTGTTCCGCATCCCGCGTGTGAGTTCACACTCTGCACACGCGTCCCGTGGGCCTCCTGATACTTACTTAAGGTTAGGGTAGTCCCAGCGAACCTACAGCCTCTGGGCATCTCCATTTTCTAAATTGTTCTACTTAAGCCATTTACTTAGTATATGGTTTGCCGTGCCCCTAGGGCACCATTGTAATTTTGTGCAACTTATCGTATTTTTCCAAAGAGATTGTCATGTGCTTAGCCCTCTGATCTCAAAGAGTTCGGAGGTGTTTGTTATTAATAAATATACTGTTTATTTTTATAACAACCTGTGTGGTGTCCTTTCATCTGGTATTCAAGGGGTTATATGTGGTAAAACAGCTGGCTTCACATGCCAAAAGAGTTTAGCCTAAGACTGCTCTGTCCATGCTACCATTAGGATAGCTGGTCTATAAGGTTGACTTACAACCAATCACCATAAGGGTTGTTTGGACTGATACAAGGTGATCACTAGAACTAGTGAGCATCATATATCAGGCCAACTTCTCACAGTAAGGACATCTAGTTAGTCCATGCAATAGGGCGGGCCCTCTACTTTGGATATAGTCACCGACTAGATGCCTTCTGTTTCCCAGTTTTTTCATACCTATTAGGCATCAGAAAATCCTATAGGACAGAAGACCAAAAAATCTGAAGCTGGAACACAATATCAAACAGAATCAAGTTTAACAAAGAAAGGATACATTTTTTTATCAATGCAATTCGCTCTGAAGAGTCTTTATCTTTGAAAGAATACACTACAATCCCTACGCAGCTGGGTGGAGGAACCTCAACTACTTAAACGTTGCCAAAGCACACTGTTTTACATGTGGTGTGCTAACACAGATATGCATACACAACTGTGCATGTGTGCATGCCTTAGCGTGAGGCAACAACAGAGCTAGAGGCAGAAGAACATTCTCTCACGCACTGTAGTGCTTGCACATGCATAAGAACATCCCGCCAGAATAAATTTGCCAGTCTCTCCTGGAGAATGCTCATCACGGCACCTGGGGACGCAAGCCTTCTCAGAAAAAAAGTTCTTCAAACATTCTTTTGGTCACTTGGTATGAATTCGGAGGCAGAGAGATTTGTGATACAATGTGAAGTGTGTACATACTCACAAAAATTCAGTCTAACGTTGCTTTGGTCACTAATACTGCGGCCAAACTGTGAATTGTAAGAGTTGTCTTTAGATAAAGTGGTTTCTTCAAAACATTTTCTTGGGAACGTACACTTAGCACTTGAGCTACTGTCACTCTAAGTGCATGAACTCAAATCTGTAGCAGTAGTGGACTTCCGTATGGTAGTGTTTAGCAAAGAGATTTGCTTAAATCTTCATTGTGGACAATGGAGTGCAATATATTTCTGTGGCATGAGGATGTATGCTGGCCTTTATAACCCTTAGTGCAGTGACAAATCGAGATGTTCATTCAACCATGCTAGCATGTAGGGGTAATCTTAAATCTCTACACACTGTGAGAGAAAGGCTGTGGGCATACATGACCTCGCCACACTGCCTTACAGGGGTTAGTCTTTCGAAGGGTTGTAACATCGCATCCCACGTATCTCCCTGGTGACAGAAGAAGATAATCATCCAGTTGTAGGACGTCCACATGCCTGATCCAAAAGATTGATACTGTCAAAATTAGAACTCTTCATCAAATGGAGAAGGCCTGTGGGTGTTCTCTCTTTACTTGAAAACTGTGAAAATCAACAGGAGCAGATATGTAACTCAGGATGGGAAATTCTGGTACAAAAAGAGACTTGAAAAAAGTTTCATAAGGTCTGATGTCATGCCACAAACACTCCTTTGGTGAAAGCGTACTATTTATTAAGCGGTTTAAGAGACAACTAAGTGACCACACCAATACAATAATTACAAGTCAGGAAAGCAAGTTGAGAGTAAAAAAAAACCACTCAAAAAAGATATAAAAACAAACCCACGACTTAAAACAAAAAAACACCCTTCTAGCAATATCCATATCAGACATGCCTTACATGGAGTTAATTGCATTTGCCCGCATCTCACTAGTATATTTAAAAAATGTGCTATATAACTATTTCTATGAGTAAAGGTTAGGGACTAGCAAGGGAATCGTTTACAAGGGAATGTTCAACAAAGATTTAAGACAACTAGCTGTCCAAGCAAGATCAAATCAAAGGTTAAATATTATGAAGCACTTAATCATAAAGAACAGGCACACAATAAAATTTAGTTAATCATTATAATTATATGCATTTGATCAAGGGGTTCAAATCGGCAGATTTTCCATGGGACATTAACCTTCCCAAATCAATTTCAATCTCCAAATAGGAAAACTAAGATCAATGTCCGCAAAAGTTCTCTCAATTAGAATCAATGTCTTTACCATGAAGATCAACTAACAGAATGGTGAAGATTCAGGAGATTAATACAGGAACAGACAGACTGATTGTAGACATTACGGTCTCGAATGCCGCTAGTCCAAGAGACCATATCAGGTCTATCATAGTAAATAGGAATTACAGAGATGAACCCTCATATAGATAAAAGGTCCATTAAAAATGGTGACAATCAAACATGTGAAAGGAAAAACTGAAAAGTGCAAATGTGTTTGAAGTGTAATCTATATACACAGACAATTAAAGTTAAAACGATCCCAAGATGAATCGAAGGCAAAATAAACTCACTTCGAATAATTAGTTACAAAAAGTAATTGACACAAATGAAATGTAGGATGCTGTCTAAGTGAAATAATACCAGATATACAGTCAACCAGAGAGCGAGTTAATATACAGAAAACATCAGTTGGACTAAACAGTTCTGGAAACTCACCTATACCTAGACATTAATCAGGCAGCAGCTAAGGAAAAGGGCTAGTTTTATACATTTGAAATAGGGCTGTAAAAAATAATACCACGTGATGTTAAGAATGGGAATCCAAGAACTTAGCATTGAGAAACAAACAAAAAGAAAGTCAAGTCGCTAACCTTTATTCAGTGCTTACCCATGCTCGTAAGGGTTTATTGGGTTGTCCTTTTGCTTTACTAAATAAATATTTCTGTCATGAGTACTTTGGCCAAAAAAGCATAAAGCGACAACTTGGTAGGAATTTAAGTAAGAAAGCTATAATTTTGTTTGTACTCAATTTTCGCATTTAAAAATCCATATTGATGACATGGAACTAGACACAACTGGGCCATTATTAATACATTACATATTAACTAAGTAGGCATAATTTAAAAAAAAAAAACCTTCACAACCTTGATTTATCATGGTTGACTTGATACATTACACATGAGCCTTTTCCCAAACACAACTGAAATCATCTGAAAAGGAAAGAAATTCTGATACACAACTTAAGAGGTCTATCCTCCATTCCATGGCCTGTAGGATAAAACAGGACAGCTGTAATTTCAGTTATCTAAAATTTCAGAGCTTGATTTTTCTTGCTAATTGCCCAAACAGACTGCTATCGAAAACTGCCAGAAAACTCAGGCCAGCTATTGAGTAGGAGTCATCTGTAAGCGGACATGCGAGACACTTCAGCATAAAAACATCTGCTTTGAAATTAAATTCTGTCGCTTAATTCCAATGTTAAAACGTCCATCTTAGCAAACGTCAGCAACTGTAATGCTTTAAAATATTTTCCTAACAATTTTCTAAATTCAGGATGCAACCTAGAATGAGAGCTGCACAACAACAAATGGCAATAGGTAGAACTTTTGCTGGTAGGCTTTAAAGAGGTGGTATAGAGTCACCACTATAATTAAGGTTACAGCTCTGCGGACCAAGTCTGCAAAGCTAAGTATGCCTTCACCTCCCAATGATGTGTTCAATTTGAATGACTTGTAAATAATACTTGCAGATACTTGAACTACATGACAGTCTTGAACCTATAGTCACCCATAGATCAGGAAAGTAGAGTCAGTTTATTACAAAGCTCAATTACCCAAGCTTTAGCAGGGTTAACCATGAAAAACGATCAATCAATCAATCAAGCCTTCGTTAAGCGCGAATACTCACCCGTGAGGTTCTCAAGGTGCTGGGGGTGTGGGGATGCAGGTTCCAGTCCTTCAAGGAAGTGGTCCGTCAAAGAGCCAGGTCTTGAGGTCTCTTACAAAGATGGGAAGCGATGAAGTCTGTCTGAGGTGGAGAGGAAGGGCGTACCAGGCCTCCCGATCTGGTTTTTCTGGTGAGTGGGGCTCCGGCATAGGAGAGCTGGGCTGATCGTAGGGTCGTTTGGGGTGCGTGGAATTTGAGTCAGCTGTTCAGATATGCTGGTCCGGTGTCGTGGAGGGCCTTGTGTGCGTGGGTGAGCATCTTGAAGGTGACTCTTGCCTCGATGGGGAGCCAGAGGAGCGTGCGCAGATGCTGGGAGATGTAGCAGCGTTTTGGCAGGTTGAGGACCAGTCTTGCAGCAGCATTGTGGATGTTCTGTAGCTTGTGGGTGAGGTTTTTGTTAATCCCGGCGTAGAGTGCATTGCCATAATCAAGTCTGCTAGTGACCAGGGCGTGAGTGACTGTCTTTCTGTGTTTAAGGGGGATCCATTTGAAAGTCTAACATAGGAGGCGGAGGGTGTGGAAGCAGAAGGACTAGACTGAGTTGATCTGGCGGTCCATTTTGAGCTCAGAGTCCAGGATGATTCAGAGGCTGCGTGCGCTGTCCGTGGGGTGCGCAGGTTTCTGACGGTGGGGGGCCACCAGGTGTCGTTCCAGGCGTCAGGGTTTGGGCCCATGAGGAGTACTTCAGTCTTGTTGGTGTTTAGTTGTAGGCAGCTGTTTTTCATTCATTTGGCAACAGCTTCCATGCCTTCTCGAAAGTTGTCTGGTGGTGCTGGGATCGTTGGATAGGGAGAGGATGAGTTGGGTGTCGTCTGCGTACGACACAATGTTGAGTCTGTAGGTTTTGACTATGGGGGAGAACGGAGCCATGTAGATGTTTAAGAGCCTCCGGCTGAGGTAGGACCCCCTGAGGGACTCCGCAGGTGGTTGGTGTGGGGTCCGAGAGGAAAGGAGAGAGTCTGACACACTGCGTTCTGCAGGAGGAAGGAGCGGATTCAGTCGAGGGCCTTGTCCTGGATCTCTGTGTCGTGAAGTCTGCTTATTAGGGTGCGGTGGGAGACTGTGTCGAATGCCGCTGAGAGGTCGAGGAGGATGAGGGCTACTGTTCCTCCGTTGTCCAGTAGGGTGTGGATGTAGTCTGTCGCGGCGAGGAGGGTAGTTTCCATACTGTGGTTTTCCTGAAGCGGGATTGGAAGGAGTCGAGGATTTTGGGCTCTTCGATAAATGTGGCGAGTTGGCGGCTTTCTCGATAACTTTCGCAGGGAACGGGAGCAGGGAGATGGGTCTGTAGTTTTTTTGAGGTCGGTGGGGTCAGCTGAGGGTTTCTTCAGGTGGGGGGTTACCTCTGTGTGTTTCCAGTAGTCGGGGAACGAGGCAGTCGCCAGGGAGCGGTTGATGGTGAGGAGGAGCATGTGTGCTATGGAGTCGGTGGCTCTGTTGAAGATCTGGTGGGGGCAGAGGTCCGTTGGGGCTCCTTAGTGGATTGACTTCCTTATCTTCAATGTGTTTTCGGTGGGGAGGGCTGTCCAGCTGTCAATGGTTGGCTTCAGGGTGTCGGGGTGGTTAGTGGGGGTTCCGCGTGTTGGTTGTCTTCGTCGAAGTTGTTGTAGATGCTCTTGATTTTGTGGTGAAAGAAGGTGCTGAGTTTGTCACAGAGGTCTTGTGAGGGAGGGATGTTAGTAGACTCGCTGGTGGGTTGGGCGAATTAGTTGATGATGTTGAAGAGTTCTTTGCTGTTGTGTGTGGAGATTGTCTTCAATCGCTTTTTCCCTTGTTTTTCTGATGAGTTGGTGGCAGGCGTTGGTAGTGGTTTTTAAGTTGTTGTGAGTTTCTGTGGATTTGGTGTTCCTCCAGGCCTTTTCGTGGCGGCGGCAGGTGCGCCGGACTCTCGAAGTTCGGTTGTGAACCATCTGTCTTTCTTCGCGTGGGTGGTGGTGTTTTTCTTGAGGGGGGCTAGGGTGTTGGCGCTGTCGGAGATCCATCTGTGCAGGATCGAGCTGCTGTGATGGGGTCGTCCTTTTCTGCAATGTTTGCGGTGGAGTTGCTGAGTGAAGAGGTAAGCTGGTCGGTGAGTCTGGTCCAGTTTCTTCGTGGGAGTAGGTGCTGGTGTCTGTGGATGATGGGCATTCTGAAGGTAAAGTGAATGCATCAGTGGTCAGTCCATGGGAGTTTGGTGGTGTGGCTGAAGGTGATGGAGTTTCCTGTTGTGAAGAGGGGGTCTAGGGTGTGTCCTGCCGAGTGTGTGGGTTCGGTCACAATTTGGCGGAGTCCAATGTTGTAGAGGTTGTCCAGGAGGGATGTGGTGTTGGGGTCCAGTTGGTTGTCCATGTGGTAGTTTAGGTCTCCCAGCAGGGTGTAGTTGGTGGATGCAATGGCATGCGGGGAGGTGATGTCCGTAATCGAGTTGGTGAATGGTCCGCGGGGTCCAGGGGGTCAGTAGACGAGGGTTCCTCAGAGGGTGTTGGGGTTGGTCTGTATCTTGAAGTGTAGGTGTTCCATCATGTCTGTGGGCTCGAGGGGGAGTGTGGATTTGTGGACGATGGGGACTCCTCCTCCCGAGCGGGTGTGGCAGTCCTTTCAGGAGATCTTGGACCCTTGAGGAATGGCGATGGCGATGTCCGGTCCAGAGGTGGTGTTGGTCCAGGTTTCGGTAAAG
Organism: Lissotriton helveticus; assembly: GCF_964261635.1. Classification (NCBI taxonomy): domain Eukaryota; kingdom Metazoa; phylum Chordata; class Amphibia; order Caudata; family Salamandridae; genus Lissotriton; species Lissotriton helveticus. Next base: position 377,801,366 of record NC_136060.1, read on the forward strand.
AACGCTACGTTCGGGGTTGTGCTGTCGATGAGGTCCCAGATTTTGGTGGCGTGTTTGTGGAGGGACCAGATGTTGAGGAGGATGCATTGCAAGGTCTTCGGTTTGGCTGTGTACTTGCAGTCGGGTTGTGATGGGACTGTGTTCCTGGCGGTGCTGTAGGTTTGACGGCAGCAGTGCCAGTTGAAGGGTCCGTGGGTGTGGGCCGGCAAAACTAGCTTGCAGTTGTTGTTGCAGCCTGGGTTGAGTGCGTGGAGTGTTGTTGGGTCGTAGTGTTGGCGGTGCGGAGGTCCAGGGTTCTTGGCACTGGTCGCGGACGGGCGCAGACGGGCTAGCCTTTGGCACACCAGCAGCCGCCATTAGAAGGGGAGGGGGGTGAGACTAAAGATGGGGAGGCAGTAGCGGGGCTAAGTCGGGTGGAGGGGCCGAAGGGGCAGCGGCGGCGGGAAACCGGCAGAGTCAAGAAAGAAGTAAAAACAAAAAATTATGGCAGCGGCGGAACATAGAATTTAAAAAAGTTACAGCAGGGGCAGAAGGAGCACGCAGCAGCGGTCTGGGGAGGGAGCACGTCTGTTGTCCTCAGCACTGGAGGGGTCTCGGCGCCAGCCCTACTCCAGAGAGGCGCTCTGGTCTCAGGCTATGCTGCCTTGAAGGCAGAGCCGCTGAGGAGAGTGTTGACCTTGACCGAGGTTTCACACGCGCTCCCCCGCAGCAGTCACCATTAAGTGAGGGAGCTGGGGGGACTAGAGTTGGGGAGGCGGGAGCGGGGCTGAGTCGGGGGGAGGGGCCACAGTGGCAAGAAACCGGCAGAGTCAAGAAAGAAGTGAAAATTAAAATTTATTAAGGCAGCGGCGGACAATAGAATTAAAAAAAATGGTACAGCAGGCGCAGAAGGAACACGCAGCAGGGATCTGGGGAGGGAGCACTTCTGTTGTCCTCAGCGCGGGAGGGGGCCGCGGCACAAACCCTACTCCGGGGAGGCGCTCTGGTCTCAGGCTATGCTGCATGGAATGCGGAGTTGCTAAAGCCACAATAGGCTGTTTACACATTTATCCGCCCAAGGAGTCCTACTACAGTTTGTTCAATCAGTACAAGATAATCTGTATGAAGTGAAATGCTTATTCAATGCTGAAAGAAAAATTCTTGCTTTTTAGAAAATCGTAGAGTAATAATACAAATAATAGTGATGGAGTAAGGATGCAGCCTTGCTTAAGGCTTGTCCACGTCATGATGTGAACTGATATTGCCAGCTTCCTGTCCTACTGAACCCTGGTACATGGAAAAGAATTCAAGGCCTGGACCACGTGTAAAGCAACAATGGTAAACACTAGTCCACACAAGTTTACAAAGGAGGAAAGCAAAATCCCTCTCTCTGCCGACTGTGCAAGACCCCACAGGCAACATGGTGAGAACATGGATAAAACTGCCCTGCTCCAGTGGAATTAACTGCAAGTCCTCAGTCATTTCCTAAAGATAATGAAGCAGAAGCATTGCAAAAGGTTTGAAAGAAGAATCCAAGACAGACATTAGTCAATAAAAACCTGGATTGTATGTTTCTGCTTTTTCATATAATGGGTTTGTAAACACTGCTAGGAGGAGGGCTTTTACCTGGTAGCACAATGTATTTAAAAATGAATAAAAATTAAGATGGCAAAAGAACAAATGACTTACCTTTGGAAAATGTTCTGGTGGGAGGTCTAACTGCAGATTCCTCAGCTTGCGAATAATCCCAATATATCAGACAGAATATGGAAAATGAAAAAGCTAAGTGGCATCATGCAGCTCTGCACAGATGTTGCTCCGATCCAGAAGTGACATGTGGAGCCGCATATAAGCACTATACTTGTGCACGGATGTCAGTTGCTTTCTAGGCTGTTCGCACCCTCAGACAGAGCCCATCGGCAAATTAGTACGACCAAAGTGTAGATCTCTAGATTGGGACCTTTTTGAATGAAAAAGGATCAAGTTAGTAGAACAGCAAGGTGTGAGGGTCAGTGAGGTATCTGAGGTTAGGCAGAGTATCCAATAGAATGATCGTTACCGAACATTAGGAACTTGTTTTTCTGATGGATAGTTCTAACCTCGTTAATAGATACCAAAGCAGTATCTCCAAAGATGGGGAGGTAGGTGGCACTGGCGTAACAAAACTTGAGGGGGTCTACCTGCAAGGCACATGGAGGGCCCCCTCTGGGCTCAATCAGGAGCTCTCCGGCCACAGAGCTGTGCTGAGGGGGCCCCCTTGGAACTTGGGGGCCCTCCGCACTGTGGGGGCTGCGGGGGCATGTGTTACGCCTCTGGTAGGTGGGTGGATGGGGGGAGCGTCTGTGAAATGGATCATACCAAAAGGTCCTTCAGGAACATGCCCTTCTTGATAACCCTGACTGTCAAGACAGTAGATCTTTGTGAATGTGTGCACTGCTGTCCATGTAGCTGCCTTACAGTCATCTCACAGGCACAATGTATGCCAATACAGTGGTAGCAGTCTTTGCCCTAGTGGTGTGAGCTCTTAGGCCTTCAAAAGGACTGTTTTTTTAGCCAATGCACAGCACATCAATGCAAAAGACTATCTATTGAGAGATGGTCCATTTCTGCACCGCTTTGCTCTTGTTCACCCCAGAACACCCCATAATGAGCCGATTGTCTCCCCGATTAGGCTTTCAGCACTTCCTCTTTTGGGAGTAGGGAGTTTTTCAGAGTCAGGTTAATGTAATATTAGAAGCTTTTCCAAATAACACTCAAATGAAGGTTAATTGGTTTGATCGAATGCAAAACTTGAAAAGTCTAGAAAAAATGCCCTGAGCTTCACTTCTTCAAGATCTTGTATTTGGCCTAAATCGTACATCAGCCACTGTTAAGTATTGTTTTGCTATCAATTCACATGTGAGGAGCTTACTAGCCTTGTTCCTTCATCAAGAAATGTTACCAACACTTGTAGAAGAATAGACGAGGCTTCCTCCTGCTTTGAAAAACAGATTTTCCCCATATCTTACAAAACATCACCCTGCCTTTAGACAGGTTTGTCGTAGGTTTCCCTTCATTCTCTTTTAAATTTGAGTGCAAATTCACCATTAAGGAGTTCCTCATGTCTTACTACGAACCCCTTCTTTGGTCGAAATTCCACAAATTCCTTCTTTTAGCACCTTTCAAATCAATTTTTATAATCTATTCCCAATCATCACTATAGCTGCTATATTCCTAAATCTTCTCTCTTACTGTGTTATTTGCTACTATGTCTTTTAGCATAGAACTGCAGTCTCCAAATGCCCCTGCCTCAGCGACCTATTCACTTGTGTCAATTTACCATTCCTAAGACTGGACGACGGTGTAATAATTTCTGCACGCCTAGTTCTGCCAACTACACCAGGTTTAGGAGTTTGTCTATAAAGACAATTTATTCTCGCAAAGGTGTTGTGCACTGCTGAAAAGTGCAATCATTCTACAGCAAGGGAATGGCTGCAACGTCAAAGGTCAACCAGGCCGAGGTTGTTTAACTACCCATTCCCCTCTAGTGTTAGTTGCAGTCTGCCTCCCAAAATAATTATCGGGCCAGTAGCACAGTTCACTGATCGTGTTTGAGAAAGGTATTTTGTCCCTGGTTCGGGGCATATAGCAAAGTTGTTGAGTTAGTCTAATAAAATGTTTTTCTAACCTTTTCTATGATGAGAGATACTTCTGATCAATGAAAACAGTCATGCACTACTAATACCTTCGATCTTTGTTGTAGTAGTGACCACATCAGATACCACTATAGTGAAGACACCTTGTAGTATCGTAGCAGTGAACACCCAGATATAGGTCACAGTATTGAATATTATATTGTCATCCACAATTTCATATGCAGAATCCTGATTAAATAATATCATGAATGTACTTAATCACGGCAGGGCGTGGGGGCCACGAGGGTGTGTTGAGCTATGGCTGAGGACACCTGTACATGATGACCTGAGTTCGGTTCCCTTAAAGGCAAGACGGGGTTTGTGTAACCTAATTTTCATCCCTACGGAGAACTGTTTGCCCACTGATGCAAGTGCCCTGATCTGGGTCAAGTGTGCGACTCCTGATTATTACCGCTGAATGGGGGTCAAAAACTCAGCGGCCATTTCTGGCACCATGAGTTTTTTGTGTAAACTGTCCTGATTGCCCAATGCCACTGTATTATGTAATAATAAAGTTTAAAAAAAATCCTTTTTCATGGGTAAGTTTAGATTTACTGGTCTTAGCTTCATTAATATAGATTTAGTACATATATAATATATATCTATATATATACACATATACATATACATATACACACACATGAGATAGATTTATCTTCAAGATAAATAGATGTGGAGTTAAGAAAGTAAATGCAACTATACTGATCTATATACTAGTCTTCATGATGATGTGGGAGTTGATATTCTGGATACAATATTTTGGCAGAGCAATATTTAAAACTCGATACAGTGATAGAACACTGACAGCCCCATCGGCAATATCAGGAAAACCTTAATCAGTATAAAATACCTCTACACGACTGACGAAATAACAGCCCCAGCAGCAATGGCACAAAGGAAATACTAACTATAAATCTCCCAAACACACCATGAAATATCATTCAAAGGGCAGCTTTACAAATGTTTTTGATTTCACTCATTTTGTTATTAAACACCAGCATATAATTTTCGCAAAATATTAAATTTTCTGTCAAATATTTCCATTTTGGATAAAAACACCCAAAGAACATCTTGAGACTGTCCCTCCGTCCCTCCCTCAGAGTCGGGCTTGCAACGTGACACATCCCCATGTAACTTTGCTAAGTTGAGTGGAGCCAGGTGGTCATAATTCACGTCTCACAGGCTGTCACAGCATGCGTTTGTAACCATATGAACCTGCCATTGCCACTCCTAGGGTCCAGAGATGTGCAGTGCTGACTTACTTAATGTGTCTAGACCCTCTAAATTACACAGTGTGCTGGACTGACTTCAAGGGACTACTTACAGTGTACTGCTGAACTACCCAGTAGCTTCCGAGCTACCAAGTGGAGACTCCAGTCTCACCGGACTTTTACACCTGCAGTTTTCTTTGGCACATGCTAAATATTGTATGAAAAAATGTCTAGAATTTCTCCTTTTCTGATCTTCATGTAAGAGGTTTGTCTCTTCTATGCAGCCTATGTCGGATGACAGATCTCTTACTACTGAGAAGATGCTTAGCCTTTTATTCAGTCTCCTTACAGTACAGGAGACTACCTTCAGAGTTGTTGCATTTCATGTTATCTAGTGACATGTTGGACAATTAACAAACCTGCAGGCTTCAGGGACTCTGAAATAAAGGTTTCCACAACCTAAAGCTCTGGTCGACTGGAAGAATTAACACTTTAACTCTAGTTTTTTATGTTTATACTTCATTCACGTCCGTTTTAGAGTTCTGAAGAGTACTATATAGAGTAAAAGGCCCCGTCTGGCTTCTACTCATCCCCAAAAACTCGCCATCCCACACACACCCCCCCACCGGCCCAGCTCACAGAATCTTTTATTTCATCTATTTTTTCAATAGCCAGGCACTTATCACCACAGACATTGTCCCTACCTTACGAATTAATTTTCTAGGGAAGTTATGTGCGAGTCTCTGCTGGTTCTACTATAGGTGTAGCAGCCCTTTGTCTTTGATAATCTTTACTTTGTTGAGCCTTGCGGCAGTTAGCCTCTAGGTTTTCCATCATCTTCTCCTGAAAACCTTCATTTCTAACCTCGTTGATGAGGAATCGTTTGTGTGGCAGCCCAAGATTAACTTGAGGATCGATTGAGCTTCCTCTAGGGAAGTACAACATGCATGCTGGTAGTCCTCCCACCTAAAGTTCAAATAGAACGGGTGGCCCCACAATATTTCATGTCTTCTGAACACAAGTTGTCAGTTTTCGGTGTGAAAGCTTTACGTCTTAAAATAATGCAATAGTTACTATTTGGTAAGATGTTATGGGTTTGTTCAGGATCATTTCCATCTTCAAAAAAAATGAGTGGGTTTTAGGCACTGTACAGCGACCTTTCCGGGCCCCTAGTACCCAATAGGCATCAAAACATTGTGTGTTTTAGTGCCCTTGGTTGAAGCCACCAAGAAAACTGCATTCAAGGACCGACTGGACAACAACGCACACAACTGCAAGGAACTCTTCAACATCGTGAAAGAGCTCTCCAACCCCAACGCCGGAAACAACGACATCACCCCATCGCAAGACCTCTGCAACTCCCTCGCCTCCTACTTCCACAACACGATCGCGGACATACACAACAGCTTCAGCAGTCAACCATCGCACACAACGACCGCAGCAACGCCACCCACCACCACCCTCCGCGCCTGGACTCCGATCAGCACCAATGACACCGTCCGCATGATGAACTCCATCCACTCCGGATCTCCGACCGACCCCTGCCCTCACCACGTCTTCAACAAGGCCGACACTGTCATCGCACCCCACCTGCGGGACATCATCAACACCTCCTTCGACACCGCCACCTTCCCGGAGAGCTGGAAGCACGCCGAACTCAGCGCTCTACTAAAGTAACCAACAGCGGACCCCACCGAACTCAAAAACTACCGCCCCATCTCGCTCCTCCCGTTTCCAGCCAAAGTCATCGAGAAGACCGTCAACAAACAGCTGGCCGCCTTCCTCGAGACGAATGGATCCCTCGACCCCTCACAGTCTGGCTTCCGAGCCAACCACAGCACCGAGACCGCCCTCATCGCTGCCACCGATGACATCCGAGCCCTGATGGACAACGGAGAAACAGCGGCCCTCATCCTCCTAGACCTCTCCGCGGCATTCGACACTGTCTGCCACCGCACCCTAGTGCAGCGCCTCAGCAACGTCGGAATTCAAGAGAAGGCACTGGAATGGATCGTCTCCTTCCTCGACGGAAGAACACAGAGAGTCCGTCTACCACCGTACAAGTCAGAGGCCACCGAAGTCATCTGCGGCGTCCCTCAAGGATCCTCGCTGAGCCCCACCCTCTTCAACGTCTACATGAGCCCCCTCGCGCCCATCGCACGCCAACACAACCTGAACATCATCTCCTACGCCGATGACACCCAGCTGATCCTCTCACTGACCAACGACCCCGCCGCTTCCAGAGCCAACCTTCACGAAGGGATGAAAGATGTAGCCGAATGGATGACGACCAGCCGCCTGAAACTGAACTCAGACAAGACGGAAGTCCTCATCCTGGGCTCCTCGCCCTCCGCCTGGGACGACTCCTGGTGGCCCCCCGCCCTGGGCACCGCACCCACACCGACAGACCACGCACGCAACCTGGGCTTCATCCTGGACTCCTCCCTCTCCATGACCAGACAAGTCAACACCGTCTCCTCGTCATGCTTCAACATCCTGCGCATGCTACGAAAGATCTTCCGGTGGATCCCCACCGAGACCAGGAAGACGGTCACCCAGGCCCTCGTCACCAGCCGACTGGACTACGGCAACGCCCTCTACGCCGGAACCACCGCCAAGCTCCAGAAGAGACTCCAGCGGATCCAGAACGCCTCAGCCAGACTCATCCTCGACATCCCCCGACGCAGCCACATCTCCGGACATCTGAGAGACCTGTACTGGCTCCCCGTCAACAAGAGAATCACCTTCCGTCTCCTCACCCACGCACACAAAGCCCTACACGACCAAGGCCCGAGCTACCTCAACAACCGCATCAACTTCTACGCTCCCAAACGCCACCTCCGATCAGCCAGTCACGCCCGCGCCGCCGTCCCCCGCATCCGAAGATCGACAACAGGAGGAAGGTCCTTCTCCCACCTGGCCGCCAAGACCTGGAACTCCCTCCCGACCGACCTGCGCCTGACCCAAGACCACCTTTCCTTCAGGAAGAAGCTCAAGACCTGGCTGTTCGAGCAGTAGCAGCACCCCCCCCCCCCCCAAGCGCCTTGAGACCCTCCGGGTAAGTAGTGCGCTATATAAATGTCCATGATTGATTGATTTCGCATCGAATACGCCTCTTGAACATAGCGTATTCCAGGTGCAGGGCCCACAGTCTATGTGAGCTTAGGGGCTCAAAACGGACCTTGAGGCGCAGTAGATGTGTGCCACTAACTTAGCATTTGGCCCCCTATGCTGGCATGTGCTGTGACACGGACTCAAGGATCTTGAGCCTTAATGTCAGAAGCAAAAAACATTAGCTGATTTGCATAAAGCCATTATCTGACCCAGGGTGGTGTGGAGTGCAAAAAAACGATGGATTTGGGCCCAGATCTTTTGACTGGGGGAGTGTGTGACATTGATCCACATTCAGTCCATCACTTGTTGTTTTTTGCAATTGCCGCCCTAAGTGCGCTGGGGATGCCCAGACGTGGGTCCCAGGCACTCCACACCACTTGGAGTCAAGCTAGCCGGGCTGAAGAGAGGTGTTACCTCGAAACCGGTCCGGTCCTCGGATGCTTGATTCCGGTCTGGGAAAGATATGGCTGTTGTAGTTCGGACTGGACTGTTCCCATGGGGCAACAGGGTCAGAGCTGATTTGCATAAAGCCATTATCTGACCCAGGGTGGTGTGGAGTGCAAAAAAACGATGGATTTGGGCCCAGATCTTTTGACTGGGGGAGTGTGTGACATTGATCCACATTCAGTCCATCACTTGTTGTTTTTTGCAATTGCCGCCCTAAGTGCGCTGGGGATGCCCAGACGTGGGTCCCAGGCACTCCACACCACTTGGAGTCAAGTTAGCCGGGCTGAAGAGAGGTGTTACCTCGAAACCGGTCCGGTCCTCGGATGCTTGATTCCGGTCTGGGAAAGATATGGCTGTTGTAGTTCGGACTGGACTGTTCCCATGGGGCAACAGGGTCAGAGCTGATTTGCATAAAGCCATTATCTGACCCAGGGTGGTGTGGAGTGCAAAAAAACGATGGATTTGGGCCCAGATCTTTTGACTGGGGGAGTGTGTGACATTGATCCACATTCAGTCCATCACTTGTTGTTTTTTGCAATTGCCGCCCTAAGTGCGCTGGGGATGCCCAGACGTGGGTCCCAGGCACTCCACACCACTTGGAGTCAAGCTAGCCGGGCTGAAGAGAGGTGTTACCTCGAAACCGGTCCGGTCCTCAGATGCTTGATTCCGGTCTGGGAAAGATATGGCTGTTGTAGTTCGGACTGGACTGTTCCCATGGGGCAACAGGGTCAGAGCTGATTTGCATAAAGCCATTATCTGACCCAGGGTGGTGTGGAGTGCAAAAAAACGATGGATTTGGGCCCAGATCTTTTGACTGGGGGAGTGTGTGACATTGATCCACATTCAGTCCATCACTTGTTGTTTTTTGCAATTGCCGCCCTAAGTGCGCTGGGGATGCCCAGACGTGGGTCCCAGGCACTCCACACCACTTGGAGTCAAGCTAGCCGGGCTGAAGAGAGGTGTTACCTCGAAACCGGTCCGGTCCTCGGATGCTTGATTCCGGTCTGGGAAAGATATGGCTGTTGTAGTTCGGACTGGACTGTTCCCATGGGGCAACAGGGTCAGAGCTGATTTGCATAAAGCCATTATCTGACCCAGGGTGGTGTGGAGTGCAAAAAAACGATGGATTTGGGCCCAGATCTTTTGACTGGGGGAGTGTGTGACATTGATCCACATTCAGTCCATCACTTGTTGTTTTTTGTTAATGTCAGAAGCAGCAGCATTAATGTAGGAGGCTTCAGAGAACACTACCTCTGGATCTTCTATTTTATCACCCGGACTGCTGGTAGACTGACCTCTTCTTTCTTGGCATCTGTTACATCATGAGTCTCTGTATCTTGTGAAATGCACTCCTTCTTTCACTCAGGTACCTCAGAGTTTTCTTGCAACGGAAAGTGAGGCAGGTTTTGCATGATGTCAACGTGTTCTGGGGGGAGGCAAAGGTTGCACACCAAATTATGGTCTCTCCAAGAGTATTTTGCATAACACTTAGGGCAGAAGTGGAATAGAGTATGTTCCATAATGCTGCCAGACTTGAATTCTCGAAGAATCACAGCCAAGGTTGGGTAAAGATAGCAACTTAAGACCACCATGTGCCAAAGTGCCCCAAGTGCTGTCCGAATTCCCGTCGGAGCAAGTAGAAGCTTGCCTTGAAGCAGTAAAAATATTTTCGTTGCAGGGAAGGAAGGGGTAGCCACTGGAACATAGAGGGCCCTGATAAATAGAATGTGCTGTGAATTAATAAGGCAACCTAGAAGCAGCGTCCCTGAATGTCTAAGCCTGAGCATCAGAGATGGAGCCAGAGTACTGTTGCACTGTGAACCAAAAGATAAATTCACAAAAGTTCTTGTGACTAACTTCTTCAAAGAAAAAAGTTGCAAACCCCTGGGCCCAATGCTAGATAGCAGGAGTAAGCAGAGCATGCATATGTACAGCTGTGCATGCCATCAACATTAGGATTAACACCAGTTCAAAGAACTACGTATGGAACAAAATCAGCTCCAAAAAGGTTTACAAAATGACTGGTGGTGGTGCCAGCGTACAAGAGACGCAAAGTAAATGATGTATAACCATAACTTAATGATTGGCTGGTTAAGGAATGCCGCTTTACACAAGAAAGTGTTGAAAAGGTAGTAGTTCTAATGAACTCTACTTGGGTTCACTGTGTACCTGGAGAAAAAAAAACTTCAAAACCCCCACGCAAAATAAAAACTTTTTGGAGAAAATCTGAATGCAGAAATCGCATCAGCAAAACCAACATGTAACAGATTTAGCACTGCATTATCAAATTGTCCTTTACCAGACGTATGTGTGACAGTGAAAACACTGATTAACTTGTTGGGATGATGGCATCCTACATCCATTTCATCCCCAATACTAGTCTTCACATGAACCAGCAAGTAAGTTAAAGAGTGTGTGATTGCCCGACAGTATTTTGGCGCTAGCGTCAAACAAGCCCAGTAAAGGAGCCTTAAGTGAGGGAAAGAGCCAGGTTTTTAGCGGTTTCCCAAATTGTAGTAGATCTGATTGAGGTCTAAGTTTAAAGGGATAAAGAATTCCACAACTTATTTGTGGAGAAGGAGAAACATCTCCCACCTGAACAGACCCTTATTGAATCTGAGGATGGCCATCATTTTGGCAGCAGAAGATTGAAGCGTGCGATTGGGAGTGTCTCATTGGCAAGTTTTTCCAAAGTGTTCAGGGCTGGTCTTGTGAAGAGCTTTATGAACCATGTTACTATTTTACTGGGTACTTATAAAGCGCACGGCTACTCCCTGGAGTGTCCCCGGGCGCTAAATAACTTTAAAATTGACACGTTCGCAAATTAGAAGCCAATGAAGGTTAATTATGGCTTGAGAGACCGAGCTGAATTTCCGATTCTTCATGAGCAAACAAGCGGAGGCATTCTGGAGAATCTGAAGTTTCTTCAACAGACGTTGTTGGATACCCATGTAAAGAGCATTTCAATAGTCTATCCTAAAGATGACTAAGTCAATAATAACAGGTTACTGGAGCTCTAGCGGAATAAACGGAAAAATCTTCCTCAAGATTCTCAGCAGGAAGTAACAGGATGAAGTGAGCAGATTTATTTTGTCCGAAAAAGATAGTTTTCTGTTAAAGGACACCTACATTTTTGGCTTTATTTAGTGGACAGGGGAGCGAACCAAGGTTTTAAGGCCACCAGGAAGGAGACCAAAAAGATGTATTCTTGCCGCATAGAAGTACCTCCATCTTCTCTGAATTTAAGTTGAGGCAATTATCCCTCATCCACATAACAATTTGTTTTATGCAGTTGTTAAACTGGTTGCCCACCACTTCGAAGTCACACAAGACTGAACCCACAATGTCTGTGTTGTCGGCATAGGAGATCACAGAAAAAACCAATCATTAATCCGGTTTGCTAATGGAGTCACATAGTTATCATAGAGGGTATGGCTTAAAGATTATCTCTGAAGGATCACAAATGGAAGGGAGAAAGGGCCAGATGTAAAATTGTCCAGAGATACCACTTGGTCTCTATAAGCCAGGAAAGGGTGGAACCGCAGATACCCATGGACTCTAGCTAGTCGAGTAACAAAGAGGGGTTGACAATATCAACCGCGGTTGAAAGGTCCAAAAGAATCTCAGCCGTATTACCACCCTTGTCTACGAAGGACTTGATTTCTTCCATATCAGTCACTTGGGCTGATTTGGTACAGTGACTTGGCCTGAAACTGTACTGAGAGCTATCTAGGAGGTGGTGTTTGTCAATGAGATCCGTGTTAAATGCGTTCTTAAAGTTCTTGGCCGGCAGAGGAAGATGAGCCAATACCTTTTCACATCCAGGGGGTCGAGGGAGGGTTTTTAAGTAAGGCAAGTACTGATGTTTTCCTCCAGGTTGAAGGGAAATGCAATGTGACCATAATCCTGTTTAGCAGTTAAGATAACTGAACTGCAACAGTCCCTGAGACAGGGTGAAGATTAGGGGGACATGGATCTGTAGGGGCACCGGATTTCGTATGTCGTAGCCTCGAGAAGGTTGAGAACAGTATAGGAGCATTTGAACAGCTTCAAGTCTAAGGGGGTTAGAGGATCTAATGCTTGCTATGGCCAAAGTAAGTTGGCCAAATTAAGTTGAATAGGTGGAATGTTGACAATCTGTCAAATGGAAGACATTTCAGTACCAACAGGTAAAATCACAACAGATGCATCACCTATAAGTGGAGAGCAGGTTTCAATCATTTGAGTAACAGAATACAATGGTCTCCAAAAGAGTCAGTAAACCCTTAAGTACCTAGAACTGTGGTGCATTTTCTGCTATTAGAGGCATTTCAATGTCAAATTTAGAAAGATTTAATAATAAAAGACAGACAATAGAACAATAGTGTTCCATGTAAACAAACAAGGAGAAACTCTGTTACCAAAACTAGTTCTAAATATCAGAGCCTAGCCAAAGAAAACACATAACTCCTTTAGTCTATCAGGTCCAACCAGAAGAAAATGTGCAAGAACACTATTTAAGCAGATGGCTAGGGACCGGTCACAAACGGGAACTAAAACCGTCCATAGTTGCACACATTTTAAACATGGGGAGTTCCAAGAATACATCTCTCTGCAACAAAAACAAAACATGCGAAGCTTCTAGACATCAGGACCCACAATCTGGAGGGAATGGACTTGACACGTGTCAAAGGATCTAAGCATTTACTTTCACCCAACTGCACTAATCACAATGATCCTGTGTAAGTTTAATAGATCCAAAATGAAACTGATTCAAATTACATCACAGTGATCTAGCTAAACATCGCTCTCGCACTTAATAACTCTATTCAAGAGTAAAATATAAAAATTACAAGTATCGAAGGATATGCTGACAGGGTAATGAAAACCAATTTATCACCCAAACCCAAAACTATTGACTTTGGGAATGTGCCCCTCGTTTATTAGACTTCCAGTTACCCAAAAAAGTGTCTGCATGTTATTGAGGAAGCATAAAGCCGTACATGCTTTGAAAGTGTAATGAAGCAAAAAGGACACAATGTGTGAACAGCTGCGCAAGAAATCATTTATGGTTTAAATCTTTTTATTGAATGATTTAGGAGCATACAAAAGCCTAAAGCCCTCAGCTCCTCAGAAACAGCATAGAGGAGACAATGAAGTCGCGTTGCGTATCATTACCACAGGTAAACAGCATGGAGCGCGCCGAAACAATAGGCAAAAAGAAGAACAATATTAAACCCCCCCCACCCTCCCCTCCTCCCCTGCCTACCCTCCCACCCACCCCTCGTCCACCTTGAACTAACAGGGAGAAAGGAAACAAAGGGAAAAAAGGGGAGAAAAAAGGAAGGAGGGGGACAAAGGAAGGAGCTCGGTGATTAGCGTTGCCGCTTACGAGTTTTCGTGGAATCGCTATCTGGAATTTGTGTTTCCGGGAGGCGAAGCAATCGAAGGTACCACGGACACGTCAATTCCTGGAATTCAGAGACCAATAGTGTGAGGAAGGGCCGCCACAGTTCGGGAAATTCTGACCCTCTACCCGCCAGCGTAAGAGTGAGTTTCTCCATACCCAGCACCAACCAAAGTCTCTGGAGCAAGCCAGTATGTGTAGGAAGCTGAGTGGTGCGCCAGTATCAAGATATTCTGTATGGCAGCCCCCAGGGCAATCGCAATCAGTCTACTCTTCCGGGATTTGAGTGGGTATATTAGGGGATTGGGTAGCCCCAGGAGGATATATGAAGGGAAACGCGGGAGCTGCGTCTCGAGGTGCAGGTCAATCTCATCAAGGACTTGGGACCAGTAAGGTTGCAGGCAGGGGCAGCTCCAGAGTATGTGTTCCAGTGTACCCACCTCCCCGCACTCCTGCCAACAAAGATCGCTGATCCGGGGTCAAAGTGATGCAGCCGCTCCGGTGTATAGTACCAATACGTGGCAACCTTTGTCAAAGTCTCCGTGAGTCCCATGTGGTAGGCCGAGTGTCTGGCCCTATGGTATATGTCTTCCCATTCCTTGTGGCTTAAGGATCTCCCCACGTCTCGTTCCCAATGCGCGCGACCCACATTATATGTATATGTGGCATTGGCTAGAAGCATTTTATATAGATCGGAAATTATTTTCTTGTCGGAGGTCCGTGTTGCTAGCCATTTCTCGTACGGGGTCAGTAGAGACTGTGCTTGCGGTTTGACCTGTGGATGTAAAGCCCAGTGCCGAATTTGGAGGTATGGTATACGTTCGGTCTCCAAGAGACCATAGTGTTCCCTGAGTTGGAGGAAGGCAATGGTGCCATCCAAATCAAAGAGATGACCTAAGGACCTACAGGGGGAGGCGCGCCAGGCCTGAAAGGATCTGGTGTCAGTGTCGAGATGGAAATCTGGATTGTCAATTATTGGTGTAAGGGGCGAAGGGAAAGTGGTCAGTTGAGTGGTGACATTGGTGCTATCCCAGGAGTCCATGGTAGAGCTCCTAATGTATGAGGCATACAGATTAGGCGGGCGGTGTGGCCTACGGAGACAGGGATCACCCTGTAGTGGTCTGCTTGCCCAGCCTGATCCTGAAACAGCTAGTGTTTCTCGGACTCTAGCCGCTGCCACTCCACAAGATATCGAAGCTGGACAGCCTGAAAGTACAGTTGGAGGTCTGGCACCCCCACTCGTCCCTTTTCAGGTGGGAGAGTTGCTATTTGGTGTCGGAAGCGGGGCTTACGGCCGTGCCAAATGAAGCACGATAAATCCCTATAAGTCAGTTGGATCCAGCCCAACGGAGGCCTAAGGGGAAGAGTCTGAAAGAGGTATAGGATCTGGGGGAGAATGTTCATCTTGGTAGCTGCTATTTCTTCCCAGCCAGGACATCGTGCAGTGTTTCCATCTATTCAATTCCGAGTAAATGTGAGTGCGATATCCTCCTTTCCGATATGGAAAGGAGGATATCGTCAGCGTAAAGGCTGATGGTATGTGTGTCCCCCCAAATTTAATCCCAGTAATGATGGGTTGCCGTCATACCCTAAGCGCCAGGGGCTCCATATAGAGCTCGAAGAGGAGGGATGATAGGGGGCACCCTTGTTGGGTGCCCCTGCCAATGGGGAATAGAGAAGAGGTGTGGCCATCGACTCGGACCGTTGCCATGGGAGAGCGATAACAGTTCAGAATCCGGTTACGGAATTTCTCACCGAGCCCTGCAGCCATCAAAACCATCTCCAGATAGGGCCAATGCACCCGGTCAAAGGCCTTTTCTGCATCGATGGCCAGGAGCATGTACTTTCCTTGGGTGCGGGAAGCCTTTTCTATTAGGTTTAAGATGCGTTTAGTGTGGTCACTGGTTCGCCTCTGTGGGATAAAACCGTCCTGATCCGGCTCTACCAGTTGGGCCATGTATGATGCCAAAATGGCCGCTAGGATGCGGGTGTACAACTTAATGTCCACATTTAGGAGCGATATAGGCCTGTAGGCGCTACACACGGTTTCATCTTTCCCTGGCTATGGGATCACGACTATCGCCGCCTCAAGCATTTCTCCCGGGAAGGTACCTGTCTGTTCAAATGTGTTGAATAGGGCTGTCAGGGCAGGAGCTATTTGGTTGCAAAATGTTTTGTAAAAAACAGCTGTGTAACCATCAGGTCTGGGTGAATTGCCTAATTTGAGACGGGAGATCGCCGAAACCACCTCTTCCGTCTGGATTGCTCTGTCTAGGTAGTCAGCCTGCGCTTGGGATAGGGAGGATACCTGTGCTGCCGCGATATATCCCGCACTGTGAAGATTGTCTAGCGAATCCCCCTTGTAAAGGTCTGCATAAAAGTCGCAGAACGCTTCAGCTATCTCCTCGTCCTCAGTAATGACTTCACCTGCGGGCGACCCAATACTCTGAACTCCCTGGCGCAGCATAACCTCCCGCAGCTTATTCGCCAGAAGGCGGCCGCACCTGTCCCCTCCGGTGTAGTAAGACTGTCGAAGCCTGAGAGCCCCATATTCTGCCCTGTCCTGATCAAGGGCCGCCAATTGCTTCCTTTCCACACAGCTGTCGCCAGGCTCTGGAAGCCCCCGTTCTCTGATGCAGCCGTTCAAGCTCCTCTACTCTTTGTGATCGCCGCTCACTTACGGCTCCGATCCCGGTTCGGAGCAGAAGATATAGCAATAAATTCACCACGAACGACTGCCTTCAATGCCATCCATTGAGTCGCTAAAGTGGTGTCTGGGTTAGCATACTGGGCGGCGAAATCGGTGCCAGCCTTTCGGATTTGACAGACCACTGTCGGGTTGTGCAGCAAGGTGTCGTGCAGGCGCCAGTGTCTGAGAGGGTGTGGGGAGCGCGGCAGCTGAAAGGTAGCTAGAACAGGGAAGTGATCGGAGAGAGAGGCCGTCAGGATCTCCGCATCTATCGCATGTGTCAGCAGTGAGGTGGAGCAGAGAAAATATTCTAGGCGTGCATATGTCTTGTGGGCACCGGAGTAGAAAGTGTAGCTGCGCGTGTGCGGATGGAGGTGGCGGCATAATTCTGAGAGCCCCAGATCGCTGAGGTGTGCCTGCCCCGTTGGTGTCAGTACCCCTAACTGAATCGTTCTTTGGCACGAGCGGTCCACAACGTTATCAAAGACAATGTGCCACGCCCCCTGCTGCAGGCTATTTAAACCTGCGCTGACAACTAGCGCTTCCATTACAGATTCCTCCTGAGGCGGAAAGCCAGGAGAGTTGACAGCGATATTTTAACCTTTCAAACCTATTGTGATACTGTGTTTTTTACTTACTTACTCTTGGGCATAGAACGCTGCAAAATCGAAGCACCCTCGCACAGCCGAATTAGCGCTGCAGCGGGTGAGTGTTTGGTGTGTATTTTGCCGCCATTCCCCGATCCAGCAGACACGCCCACTCGCGCTGGCCACGCCCCTTCTAGCACTCCTTCCTCTTCCATAAAATATGTGTATCTATCGGAAGCGCAGCGGGAGCGACGATTGCGCGCCGAAGGCGCGCTTAAGGCAAGCTCGTCTGCGCTCGTCCGCGCCAAGGTAGCGCCGTGGGCCACCTACGCTGCCGGTTTTGATCTCACACATCAGAAGCATCTCCCTTCCGGGCCACCTTACTCTAGAGACCAGCTCATTCAATTGGGTCAGCTACATGCAGATAAATGAATATGCTACTTACCAGTATGCATCTGTTCTTGGCATGTAGGGCTGCTAACATTCATATCTTAGCATTAGATCGCCGCCTAGTGTTGGGCTCGGATGATTGCACATTGTTGTCCTGGAAGAGTCTTCGAAGTATCCTGAGATAGGTGGCTCCTCCCCTGGACTACAGTGCGCATGGGCATCGGCTCCATCCCCAGATTGTTTTTCGCCATTGTGGCAGAAGATGGAGTGAAAGTGTAAAGGATGTCCATGCTAATGAATAAATACAATAGTATATCTGCAGCTGCGACAGGCACCGGGGAGGAGGGCGGGCGATATGAATGTTAGCAGCCCTACATGCCAAGAACAGATGCATACTGGTAAGTAGCATATTCAGTTCGAGGCATGTGGGCTGCTAAATTCATATCTTAGCATAGAATACATAGCAGTCCCTCCATCAGCGGCGGTTGCCCGTGCCAGCTGCAGAAACCTGAAAAAGTGTTTTGAGAACAGCCTGTCCTACAGCAGCTTGCTGTTTGGAATGCACATCAACACAGTAGTGTTTTGTGAAGGTGTGTGGTGTGACCCACGTGGCTGCTCTGCAAATGTCCTCCAAAGGAATGTTCCCCAGGAAAGCCATGGATGCCCCCAGTTTGCGCGTGGAGTGCGCCCTGGGGGGTATTGTTAAAGTGCGCTTCGCTTTCTGATAACATATCTGGATGCACTTAACAATCCACCTGGCTATCCCTGCCTTGGAGATTGGGTTGCCTTTGTGTTGTGGTGCGAAGGCAACAAAGAGTTGCTTTGTCTTTCGAAAGTGTTGTGTCCTGTCTATGTAGTACATCAACGCCCTTCGTACATCTAAGGTATGGAGCATCCTTTCCGCCACCGTTTGCGGGTTTTGAAAGAATGCTGGTAAGTCAATGGTTTGATTTAGATGAAACTGTGACACCACCTTAGGAAGGAATTTAGGGTTAGTGCGTAGCACTACCCTATTTGGGTGAATTTGAATGAATGGCTCTTGTATTGTGAGCGCTTGCAGCTCACTGACACGCCTCAGAGACGTAATAGCTATAAGAAAGGCCACTTTCCACGTAAGGAATTGGAGCTCACACGAGTGCAGTGGCTCAAATGGTGGTCCCATCAGTCTGGTGAGAACGACGTTGAGGTTCCACACCGGAGCTGGTGGTGTCCTTGGGGGAATGACTCTCTTCAGACCTTCAAGGAAGGCTTTAATGGCGGGCACTCTGAAGACAGAGAGGTGCTGCCTGTTCTGAAGATAAGCCGCTATGGCTGATAGATGTATCCTAATGGAAGTGTACGCCAGATTGCACTTGTAGAGATGTAGCAGATAGCAGATGATGTTGGGGATAGATGCATCTAGTGGGTTGATGTCATTGGACGTACAGTAGATGACAAAACGCTTCCACTTAGCAGCATAGCATGCTCTAGTAGTTGGTTTCCTCGCCTCCTTGATGATACTCATGCATTCTGGAGGTAGGTTAAGGTATCCAAACTCTAGGACTTCAGGAGCCAGATCGCCAGGTTGAGCTGTTGTGGATCTGGATGCTGAATGTCTCCATGGTTCTGCGTCAAAAGACTGGGCGTGAGGCGCAGTCTTTGATGCGGCACCACTGAGAGTTCGAGGAACGTGGTGTACCAAGCCTGGCGTGCCCACGTTGGAGCAACCAGGACGAGAGTCATGGAGTGCTGCCTTAGCTTTCTTGCGACCAGCGGTATTAGAGGGGCTGGCGGAAAAGCGTACGCAAATTTGCCTGACCAGTTCATCCATATCGCATTCCCCTGCGACTGTGGGTGAGGGAACCTGGCGGCAAAGAGTCGGCATTTTGCGTTCTCCTTCGTGGCAAACAGGTCTATCTCCGGATGACCCCACTGCTGGAAGTACGGGTGGAGAACAGAAGGGTGTATCTCCCACTCGTGCATCTGATGGCTGTATCTGCTGAGCAGATCCGCCATCTGATTGTCCTTTCCTGGGAGGTGTTCTGCCATGAGGAAAATGTTCCTCTGAATGGCCCACTTCCACATGCTCTGAGCCAGATGAGACAGCTGTGGCGAGTGGGTGCCTCCCTGCTTTTGAATGTAGTACATCGCGGTCATGTTGTCCGTCCGGACTAGCACGACCTTGTTGCTCAGATGTACAATGAAGGACTTGAGCGCCATGAAGATTGCCATCAGTTCCAGATAGTTGATGTGCATCTTCTGTTGCTGCGTCGTCCATAGTCCCTGCACTGTGTAAGTGAGCACATGAGCTCCCCATCCCTGGAGAGATGCGTCCGTTGTCAGGATAATCTGCGGCACAGGCTCTTGGAACAGTCGGCCCTTGCAAAGGTTGTGTGGAGTCCACCAATGCAGAGAGTCGTATGCCCGACTGGTAACCAACACTAGGTCTGTCAATTGCCCACGAGCCTGTGTCCACTGATTCGCTAAGCACTCCTGGAGCGGGCGCATATGCAACCGTGCGTGAGGGACTATGAAGATGCAGGAGGCCATCATGCCTATCAACTGCATGAACACTCTCGCTGGCAGGGAGTGTCGTGGACTGAATCGTTGGATCAGCGACTGAATGCTGTCGATTCTGACTTGGTTTGGCTGAGCCATGGCTGTCAGGGTGTTGATCGTAGCACCCAGGAACTGCCGGACATGTGCCGGCTGAAGATGCGATTTTGGGTAGTTCAGGGAGAAACCCAGATCGTGAAGCAGGCGAATTGTAGTCGACATGTCTGCGGCGCACTGTTGCTCTGACTTGGCTTGTACGAGCCAGTCGTCTAGGTAGGGGTAGACATGGACATTCTGCCTCCTGAGGTGCGCCGCCACTGTCGCTAGACACTTGGTGAACACCCTCGGGGCTGTTGTGACTCCGAAGGGTAGGACTTTGAACTGGTAGTGCCTGCCTTGAATAGTGAACCTGAGGTATTTCCTGTGTGACGGGTGTAGTGGAATGTGGAAATAAGCATCCTTGAGATCTAAGGTTGCTAAGAAGTCTCCCTGGTTTAGCAAGGGAAGAATCTGCTGCAGTGTAAGCATGTGGAAATGTTCCGATAGTATGTACAGGTTGAGGGGACGTAGATCGAGAATGGGCCTGAGAGAACCGTCCTTCTTTGGAATAAGGAAGTACAGGGAATATACCCCTGTGCCTTCCTCCCCCACCGGCACGAGCTCGATTGCGCCTTTTTGCAGCATCGCCACCACTTCCTGCTGCAATAAGTGCAAGTGCTCTGCGGACATAGGCCTTTGCCTTGGTGGGATGTTGGGTGGAGTGGATTTCAACTCTAGGCAATAACCATACTGGACTAGTTGTCGCACCCACCTGTCTGTGGTGATGTTTCTCCAGACGGGCAGGAACTGCTGCAGTCTCCCCCCGACAGGTGTCAGGTGGTCGGGGGGCAGTGACAGAGAGTCACTGTTTGCTTGGAGTAGAGGCGCGGGAGCTGTTGTTTCCTCTGCCGCGACCTCTGTTGCTGTTATTCCTGTAACCTCCCTTGTTCTGTTTAGTGAACGAGGATTGCGCCCCACCTTTGGAGAACTGGGATTGTTGACCCATCTGTCCTCTGGTGACGCCACGTGCACCTGAGCGACGAAAATTGCTGCCACGAAACTGTTGGGACTGTAGGGCCCCCATAGACTTAGCAGTTTCTGTGTCTTTCTTTATTTTCTCTAGGGTGGTGTCAACATCCGGACCAAACAGACTATCAGGATTGACTGGCTGATTAAGAATTGTTGTCTGAATATCCTGCTTAAACCCTGAGATGCGGAGCCACGCTTGTCTTCTCAGCATAACGCTAGTGTTGATAGCCCTAGCAGCTGTGTCCGCAGCGTCAAGTGCACACTTGATGGCTGCGTTTGAGATTAGCTTTCCTTCCTCAATAAGCATTTTGGTGCCTTCTTGGAACTGTGGGGGCAGGTGTTGTATAACCTGTTCTAGGGTGTCGTAGTGCGCCCTATCGTAACGCGCCAGGAGCGCCTGTGTATTGGCTATGCGCCAAAAGTTTGCTGCCTGTGCAGCTACTCTTTTGCCTCCTGCCTCTAGCACTTTGGACTCCTTATCCGGGGGAGGAGCTTCACCCGTTGTCTGGGAGTTGGCACGTTTCCTGGCATTGGCAACCACAAGAGAGTCCAGTGGCAATTGTCCCCGGATGTAGGCGGGGTCCGCAGGTGCAGGCCTGTACTTCTTTTCAATGCGAGGGTTGACCACTCTCGCCCTCGTAGGCTCCTTAAAAATGTCCCCAGCATGTTTGAGGACACCTTTCAGCATAGGAAGTGTTTTTACTGTCCTTTCAGATATTGCAAAGGTGTCGAAAAGGAAGTCTTCCTCAACCGGGTCGGCATGCATGTCCACATCATGATTGGCCGTCGCCCTTTCAATTAGTGCATGAAATCCTGCTGAGTCCTCAGTCGGGGATGCACGAGCATTAAAGGTCTGTGGGTCTTGGCCCACACCTTGGGTGTTCTGGTCACCAGTGTCATCGTATGAATCCGGTTGTACATCAGGTTCATCGATAGGGAAATTGTACTGCTCATCCTCATCATACCCCTCACCCACAGAGTGTTCTGGGGAGGGAGTGGGGCTCCGTCTTGGAGGAGGCTGGATCGGTTCCGTGAGGCCTGAGGCGTCAAGGGGCACCCTCTTTTTCTTCAGTGGGATGATGTAGGAGTCCACCGGCTCAGAAGTGATCTTCCTTTTATAGAGTGTCAGCTTGCCGGTGGCAGCATCGATGAAACGCTCTGAATCGTCTTCCGATTCGAGTACACGACGTGGAAGAGGGTCAGCCAGCGAGGAACCCTGTTTCGGAGCCGATTTCGTCGAAAACGCTTTCGGCGCCTCCTTAGGTGGCAAGAGAAAGAGGAGTTTTCCAGAAGGCTTTGCCGGAGTGTCCTTTTGCGGCTGCGGTGATGGCATCGGAGCCGATGGAGCAAAGGCTTTCTCCCTGATCCACTGCAGTGACTCCGCAATGGGGGACGGTACACTGCCAGTGGGTTTCGTCGCCGACAAGGATGCTTTGAGCGGTCCCTCGGATCCGACTTCTTCGTGGGCCTTGTGCGGTTTGGGCGCGGAAACCGTCTTCGGCACCTCCGATTCCTGAGGCCGGGGCGCAGACTTCTTGTGCGTAGCCTCTTTGGAGCCGACCTTGGCGGGCTTGGACGGCGCCGTAGCCGCTGATCCGTGCCGACCATCTGTCTTGGAGGCCCCTTCCTCGGGCGTCGGCTTCGATTTTGGAGCATCGGAATCGACAGACTTCCTCGGCTTCTGCGGACCGGAGGTCGACGGAGCCGATGGGGCGACGGGCACCGATTTCTTCACTGGCACGGCAGCCATCTTAGGGACACTCGAGTCCTTAGGTTTCAGTTTCGATTTCGGGTCGGCCATTTTAGGTGTTGACGACCCCGATGGTTTCAGTTTCGGTTTCGAAACAGCGTGCCCAGCAAGTGAGTCCGTAGCCGGGCCTGAAGGCGGGGCTGTGGCTTGCGGCAACGGGTCCTGGGTAAGGCCGACAGGCGATCCCGTGTCCCGGTCGGTATCTTCGTAACCTTCAGGGCAGAGCTCGTCCCCCGAGCTGTCTGCCGCGGCCCCATAAATCTCATCGTCGTCTCCTACCTCTTCGACGTATTCGAGGACTTGACCCGCGACTCCGTCGTCGTCTCCCGGATCCGCCTCGACCTCCGTCTGTGATGGGGAGATTTGTAGATGGTGACCCTGGACCTCTTCTTCCTGGTCGCCGAAGATGTTCTCCGGATCCGGGGCCGCTTGCCTAGCTTCCAAGCGCACCGCGCGCCGAAGCTTGAGAGTTTTCTTGGAGCGGAACTGTGCACAGGCCTTGCACTTGCCGTCGTCGTGGTCCGGCGAAAGGCACTTGTTACACACGGGGTGTAGATCGATGTGTGGGTACTTGGACCCACAGAGCGGGCAGTACTTAAACGGGCTCCGCTCCATGTCCGTAAAGGCTTGCAGTCGTGTCGCGATGAGAAGGCCTCAAAGTTCAGAGAGCGAAGAAAACTCCGCGTATTCCGGCTCCAAGAGACGGAAGACTCGAGACCGTGCGCAGACAATACCGACGCAAGAAAATCGAGGCCTTTTGGCCGCTAAAAGGTAGTTTTACTTGGTTCCGACAGTAAGACGTCGAGACCACATCCGAACCCAATGGCGGAAAAAAACAATCTGGGGATGGAGCCGATGCCCATGCGCACTGTAGTCCAGGGGAGGAGCCACCTATCTCAGGATACTTCGAAGACTCTTCCAGGACAACAATGTGCAATCATCCGAGCCCAACACTAGGCGGCGATCTAATGCTAAGATATGAATTTAGCAGCCCACATGCCTCGAACGGAATACTTTCCCTAGCACCTACGTCACATCCTCGCGCTGATGTACTACGTGACGATTTTCTGAATTGCGGCCTACTAAACGTCAGGTCCCTGCCTAAACATTGCACGGAGATCCAACTTGTAGTGGATTCTCATGAACTAGATATTCTGTTCATGACAGAAACATGGACTCGTCCAGACTGTTTGGTCGACCCTGGCTTTGCCTGCCCTTCCGGGTTTAAATTTTTCCATTCCCCTAGGCCTGTTGGTAAAGGCGGGGGGGTGGTAGTGATTTTCAGAGTCTCCTGCAGCATTAAGATTCTTAACTTAGACCCAACTTTGGGCACTGAGATGCTGGGGCTCTCTATCCAGACCCGCTCTGGGACTATTGTCACTGGGCTAGTCTGCTACCGCCCTCCAGGGACGTTTAGCCTTCTACAGCAACAAGCGCTAATCACCACCCTGACCAATATCGCCTTATCTCACCAAAAGCTACTTATCCTCAGTGATTTTAATCTTTGGCGCAATGGCACACTTGATTCAGCTCTCGGAAACCTTCTTCAAGCATGTGAAAGTTTTGGTCTCTCCCAATTGGTCTCCAAGGCCACCCACAAAGCAGGCCACCTCTTGGACCTGGTCTTTGCGGTACCAGACCTGGTGGTTATGGGGGACACTCTGCCAATGGACTGGACAGACCACTCTTTAGTTAAATTCTTTAAATTCTTTCTTTTTAAGAAGTTGGACCTACACAAGGCACCTGTCCTGACCAGGGAAATTAAGTGTAGAGACTGGAAGGCTCTCTCACGACTACACCCTTCTGGTGAATTGTACCACCTGGACTCGCTCTTCGATGTGAACAAATGCGCTGATGAAAACTACAACTCTTTTTACAACAGCATCTCACTGGTTGTCGACACCCTTGCTCCTCTAAAAAACTCGGTTCTTTAGGGGTAAAGACTCTGCCCCATGGTTTAACGACGATCTAAAAACTCTAAAACTGGGTTGTAAACAAGCTGAGAGAAAGTGGAGACGCGACTACAATGAAATCTCCAAAGAAATGTGGAAAACTAAGACTCTTGCTTATAAAAATCTCATTAAAAAATCTAAAGCCGACTATTACACCTCTCTGATCTGTAACACCGCCAACAACTCTAGGAGCATTTTTAACATCTTAAATAGCGTCACCAACCCGGAGTCTTGCAAGAATGTGATTGTCCCGTCCCAAGATCTCTGCGACAATCTTGCCACATTCTTTAAGGAGAAAATAGAACTGATCCTTAAAGACTTGGACACCCCTCTTGACACTGACTCCCCTTCTGACCCTAGTCCCATTCCCCCGGTTGACCCACTACCTGAGTCGGCTTTGGCTCTGGACAAGTCATTGTGCAGGCTCCTGCTGCTTAGACTGCATGAAGGAACTGTAATTGGGGAGTAGCATGGCATGTGCAATTAGTCAGTGTGTGCAACAGGAAGAAGGGGTACGGGCTCTCAGGCAACAGGAATGAGCATCTCCAAAGGGCAACTAGGCAAGGTGGACGAGGGAACCCAAACATAAAACGCCCCTAAAAAACTTGAAAAATACGTAGACCATGAAAAAAGTCAGTTGTCCCAGGACAACAGGAACGATCACCATGGATATCATCTCCTCCCGCCACCCCCCGGTAGACAGCAAGGAAGCTTAAAGAGGAAGAAAATCAGAGCCTCTGCGTGGAGTCATTACTTGCCGACAGAGTCCTCCCCCGCCAGCGACTCCGCCACCACATTCAGAACCTCCTGCTGGTCACGAGCAATGTCCTCGGGCGCCGTCTCCTGCCCTGCTGCTGTCAGCCTGATGGTGAGATCTCGGGTCCCGAGCCTGAACCTCCAGCGTCGTCCTCCTCGCTAGGTGGCGTCAGTCCCAACAGCCGGCAGGCATCCTGCAATGAACAAATTTGATATTACCTGCCACGTGTTGGAATATCAGTGGAAAGGATGACCCCAGGAGTATGAGATTGCCAGCCCTCGGAGGTGCTCCGTCACTGGGCGAAATTGCCGGCGTTGTTGCAGCGTGGTCAGAGCCAGATCCTGGTAGAGCACAGGAGAGGGTCCCTGGAAGGAAATAGGGTGAACCGCTCTTGCCTTCGATAGAATGGATTCTTTGGTCTTAAAGTCCTGGACACACACGCATGTCTGCCGGTGGAGCGTTGGGGCCGCGAGGCGGGCCTACCCTGTACGCCCTGTCCAGTATGTGTTCCTCAGAGGAGTCACCCAATATGTGCCTAAAGAGACCGGTGACAAAAGAAAACAGGTTGCGGGTGTCGTCCATCGCTTTCACCCCTCGGATCCTTGTGTTGTGCCTGCGAGAGCCTTTTTCAATGTCCTCCAGGTGTAGCTGCATGTCTGTGTGCTGGCCCTGTAACCTAATTACCTCCTGTTGGAGAGTTGTCAGGTCCGAGACAGTGGTGTCGCTCTTCTCTTCCAGCGTGGCCACCCGTTCGCCAACACTGTCGACATCTCTCCAGATTTCTTGGAGTTCAGTAGCGAATTCAGTTTTCACCGACTGGATATCATCCCGGAGCAAGAGAAAGAGTGATTCCAGAAATTATTACGAAATGGGCTCATCCCCGGTGTTCCCAGAGAGTCCCTCCGATTCAGAGGCTGGTGCCGCAGAGGCCATCTTGAGGGTAGGCTGCGGCTGGCTAAAAATGTGTTTGAGGGTTTTCGTCTTCGTGCCTCTAGATCTGGACATGCTCCCCAATTCCCTTTGGGCGGGCGAGAATGAGATGTCAGTCAGTCAGGGGAGACGCCCGGAGCCCCAGTGTCTCGGTGAGGGGACCCAGACTTGAAGCGATAGGAAGCGGTTAGCCCGTGGTCATAGGGCGCTTACAGTCCACCGCGACGCGGGAGCGGCAACGGAAACGAGGAGTCAAGACCCTCCTGTCCAGCTTGCCGGCCCCCATATGGTAAGGGTGCAGGCGGCCCCCAGCTGTTGCACAGCTCCGAGTACAGGGGACGGATATGGCCCCGGTTCTGAGGGGGCAGGACCCCGCTGGTACTGAAACTTTCCGCGGCTGCGGGGGCCCCCTATGAGGCAGAGTGCAGGGCGAGGTGTTGTTGCAAATCCCCACGGGGGCCATCTGGTGCCAGCAACACGCCCCCAACCCTTCGGTCCGTGCAGCAAACAAGGCCCTCTGATCCTGGGCCAGGAGAAGTATAAACGTGGCTCGTGGGTCTTAGGTCGCGGGGCCGCCAGCAACTTCACTCCTTGGCTCCAGTGCGGCTCCCTTGTCTCGCTGCGCAGACCCCCTTCCACTTGGCTCGCCTCCGGCTATGACTCAGGGTCTTGTCCAATCCCGGGGCTATGGCTTGCTGAGGACAAAAGTAAGCCCCGGTGCAGATCTTATTGTGGCCCAACGACGACCAACTCACCCGTGCCGCCTCAGCCAGTCGCTAGTCTGTGTAGCCCCCAACGATGTGTGTCCGGGGCAGGGCCGCCAGCGGGGAGCAAGTCTGCGCCCCCCGCATCCCCCGGCGCGCAGACCCCTTTAGTACATGCCACGTGGGACCCTGTCCGTCTCCCTCTCGTGGTCTCCGGTCCCCAGGCTCCGCCAGCTCCAGAGGGTGCCTCGCCACCAGTGGAGGGCAACTTGATGCAGGGGTGGCGGGTCCACCGATGCAGCACGGAAAGGCATCAGCAGGCCCTCGGCGCTTCCCTCCACGCCTCGGCCCGCGTTGTCGAGGCCTCCCACACCAGGGACGCCGGGCCGTCTCCTGGTCGAGTCAAGGGGATGCCCTCCGTTGCTCACTCCGGCCAGATGTCGGGCCCGAACCGGGTGATTCAGGGGAGATTCAGTCACTCCTTGAGCAATTTGACGCCTCGAAAGGCCTGTGCTATGCTATCCTGGAAGGCGGCGGGAAGGAGCTGCAAGAAACACGTCCTATACCGCCGCCATCTTGGCCACGCCCCCGCAAGAAATCATTTATAAGGATGATCTTACCGAAGAAAGTCATGCTAAATGGACTTACTGTATGGAAAACCAAGCTATGCGTTATGAACAATATATTTATTGGCCATAGCAGCGTACACTAAAACAATGAACTAAAAGCACATATTTTCAATCCTGGTTATTAAACAATTTTTCAATTGGCTAAAGGATTATATCCACCCAATGATGTTTCAGCACTACAGTGGAATTTAAATCATACTCTTGCAGGTCTGATGAAATAGCCTTTTGAATCTATGCATCAATTAACTTTCAAACAGCTTTCCTGATTACAGTTACTTTAAGCAGGATTAGCAAGTTAAAAGCCTTATTTGTTGAGGAACCCAAATTAATTATACACAAAGATAAAGTGGCAAAGGGAACAACAAATCCATAATTTATGCCTAAAGCAGTTTCTTGTTAAAAGATTCAATTACCACCCTTTTTCTAAACCCAATTTAGCAGCAACAGCTTTCCACACATTGGATGCAAGAAGACTAATACTGTAATATTTGCTGGGATTCGGATATTAGGTAGTAGAAAAATGTTTGGTAAATGTACGAAAGTGCTCTTTTTGTATGGTCACCGCTCCCCCACTTTTTGCTCAAATGCTGATCCTTAAGACTCTGAAAATGCACTGGAGCAGACTGCTCAGGCCCCAGTACCAGTGCGCTCTATAAGTCCCTATTGTAGGAAGCTCGCCTTGTAGCATACCAAAATAAGGTGCACTGTGTAGAAAGTCCAGTTGATGCTTCTTGGCTTAGAAGGCTTAAATTCATAATCCCAAATGCTCTCTTTTGTGGTAGAGTGGGCCATGGTCCACGAAAGAAGCAGGAGTTCACGTTTATATGGTCTGAGGTGTCCGGGTTCAGAGGTGCTTTCACCTGTTGTAGTCTCGAACACTACCTGTAAGAAAAGGGGGAGCTCGGCTCGGATCTTGAGGATGTTAATACCACATAGACACCGTCTGTTTACATGAGCACAGGTTTGGGAGCTCGGGTGCAGAGGTGTTTTGTCCAGCGGGTCGGTGAGTTAGAGGTTCTCACCGTTCTCGAAGTTCTTGCAGAAGAAGGACAAGAAACACCGCAGGGACACTCTCGCATCTGCAAATCTGAGTCCCTCGATGTGCAGGTAAGTTCTGGTGGCAGTGGTGTTCTGACCCGTCCTGCAGCTGTGACTCCAGAACCCCGATAAGGCCCTACCATGAACAGCTGACCTGTTCCCCCTACACCCTGCAGGAACTCCAAAAGGAAAGATTCTGAGGCTGCTGTAACCACCAAACCCCGGTACCTGAAGCCACCACTGCACCTGTTGCATTCGGCCTGAGCTGAAGTGAACCACCGGTGTCAACAACGCCCCCAAGCCTGAATCAGATATTTCCTTTCAAGACAATTGTTTCACTTCCGAGTGGATGAAGAACAGCCGCCTGAAACTGAACTCAGACAAGACGGAGGTCCTCATCCTGGGATCATCCCCCTCCGCCTGGGACGACTCCTGGTGGCCCCCTGCCCTGGGCACCACCCCCAAGCCAACAGACCACGCACAAAACCTGGGCTTCATCCTGGGCTCCTCCCTCTCGATGACCAAACAAGTCAACGCCGTCTCATCATACTGTTTCAACACCCTGCGCACGCTCCGTAAGATCTTTAAATGGATCCCCACCGAAACGAGGAAGACGGTCACCCAGGCACTCGTCACCAGCCGACTGGACTACGGGAACACCCTCTACGCAGGAACCACAGCCAAACTACAGAAAAGACTCCAGCGCATACAGAACGCCTCCGCACGACTCGTCCTGGATATCCCCCGCCACAACCACACCTCCGCCCACCTGAGAGACCTGCACTGGCTCCCCGTCAGCAAGAGGATCACGTTCAGACTCCTCACCCACGCACACAAAGTTCTTCACGACCTGGGCCCCAAGTACCTCAACAACCGCCTCACCTTCTACACGCCCACCCGCCAGCTGCGATTGACCAGCCTCGCCCTCGCCACCGTACCACGCATTCGCAGAGCCACCGCCGGAGGAGGAAGATCCTTCTCCTACCCGGCGGCCAAGACATGGAACTCTCTCCCCATCCACCTACGGCTGACCCAGGACCATCTTTCCTTCAGGAAGCAACTCAAGACCTGGCTTTTCGAGCAGTAACGGACCCCTACCCCCGCGCCTTGAGACCCTAGCGGGTGAGTAGCGTGCTATATAAATCTGACTGATTGATTGATTGATTGACTAACGCAAATTCACTCTGCGCAACTGTACTCCATACAACTCTACTTCACTCTATGCAACTGTACCCCATACAACTCCACTTCACTCTACGCAACTGTACCCCATACAACTCCACTTCACTCTACGCAACTGTACGCCATACAACTCCACTTCACTCTACGCAACTGTACCCCATACAACTCCACTTCACTCTACGCAACTGTACGCCATGCAACTCCACTTCACTCTACGCAACTGTACGCCGCTCCTCACCGCACCACTCCACTCCACTCCACTCCCCATCGCACCGCTTTACTCCACACCACTCTACTTTACTCCTCTGCTTTACTCCAGACCACTTCACCGAACACCACTGCTTTACTCCTCTGCTTTACTACACGTTACGCCACTCTGCTTTACTCCACTTCACTCTGCTTTACTCCATGCAACTGCACTCCACACCACTCCATGCAACTCAGCTCTACGAAATGCCACTACATGCACCACTACTAAATACAATGCCAATACATGAAGCTACTCTACGCCACCCCACTCAACACAACCCCACTCCACACAACCCCACTCCACACAACCCCACTCCTCTCCACACTATGCCACTCTGCTCTATGCAACACCACTTCAACCAACTGCACTCCACACAATTCTACACAACTGCACTCCACTTTACGCCACTCCATGCCATACTACTCTACGCAATGCCACTCCACGCAACATCACTTAATACAGCGCTATCCATACAACCACACAATGCAACATAATTACAATCCACATAATACCACTCCACACCACATAATTAAACCTCATCTAATTATACACTACTCAATACCACATAAATATACCCTACATTAATCCACTCTATACCACATACCTATCCACACAAAAACACTCCACACCATGCCACATAATTCCACTCAACATAATTTCACTCTAAACCACACTGCTCCATGCCACACTATTCAACTCCACACAAATCCATTCCACACCGTATAATTAAAAAAATATATGGATAATGTTACTTACCCAGTAAGCATCTGTTCTTGGCATGTAGATATGCAGATTCACATGCTTTGCATACTCCTGCCATCTAGTGTTGGCTCTGGATGTTTGCAAGTTGTTTTTCTTCGAAAAAATCTTTCCAGTCACGAGGTAGGTGACTCCTCCTTTCGGTGATAGTGCGCATGGACATCGACTCCATTGTTAAATTGTTTTCACGCAGAGGGTGAGAATGGAGTTAGTAAGTAAAGAAAAGATATGTCCATGCATATGTATATAGAGTAAGAGAGAGAACGGGTACAGGTACCCAGGGTGGCGGGTGGGCGCATGTGAATCTACAGCTCTACATGCCAGAAACTGATGCTTACTAGCTGGTAACATTATCCGTTAGAGGCATGTGAGCTGTAGATCACATGCTTTGCATAGATTATACAGCAGTATTCTCCCAAAGTGGTGGCTAACCTGTAGCTGTTGGAGTTGTCTGACATAGTGTTCTAAGTACTGCCTGGCCCACATTAGCTTGTTGTCTCGCTAACATATCTACAAAATAGTGTTTGGTGAATGTGTGCGGTGTAGACCATGTTGTAGCTTTACAAATGTCAACTATGGGGATGTTTCCTAAGAAAGCCATAGTAGCCTCTATTTTGCGAGAGGAATGCGCCCTAGGGGGTACTGTTAAAATTCTCTTTGCTTTTGCATAACAAGTTTGAATGCTTTTAACAATCCATCTGGCAATACCCAACTTGGATATGGGATTGCCCTTGTGTGGTTGTGCAAAAGCGACTAAAAGTTTAGTCTTACGAAATTATGCTGTTCTTTGAATGTAATATAAAAGGGCTCTTCTGACATCTAAGTTGTGTAGAGTTAGTTCTGCCACAGAATTAGGTTGAGGAAAGAATACTGGCAATTCAACTGACTGATCGATGTGAAAGGCAGATACTATTTTAAGCAGAAATTTGGGGTTAGTACGAAGAACCACATTTTCTCTGTGAAGTTGGAAACCGGGTTCTTCTATAGTTGGTGCCTGTAGTTCACCCACTCTCCTCAGCGAAGTGATTGCAATGAGGAAAGCAGTCTTCCATGAGAGAAACTGTGGCTCACATTTATGCATGGGTTCAAAATGCAGGCCCATTAATCTTGTGAGGACTATGTTAAGATTCCGCACTGGAGCAGGCTGAAGTCTTGGTGGTATAACTCTTCTGAGTCTTTCAATGAAAGCTTTGACTACTGGCCCTCTGAAAAGCGATAAATGTTGTCTATTTTGTAGATACGCAGCGAGATGTAGTCGGATAGAAGTGTAAGCTAATCCTAACTGCTGCAAGTGTAACAGGTAACTGGTATTTTGTATTGAAGCATCAAGAGAATGGATGTTGTTATTGCAACAGATAACAAAACGCTTCCATTTGGCTACATAACCGGCTCCTGTAGAAGGCCTTCTGGCCTCTCTGATGATGTTCATACAGTCTGGTGGGAGATTTAGATAACCAAAAGGGGATACCTTGCTGGACCGGTTGTTGCCGTGGTCTTTTCTTTGCTCCTGGACCCTTCCTTCCTTGCCAGCGCAGCTCCTCGCCGTGTGGTGCGAGGCGCTTTGTACAGAGAGGGGCGTCGTTTCCTGTATCTGGATTTTCTGCACTGGGGAGAAAGAACAGGCAGGCTCAGGGCTGCGAGCGGACCCGCAGGGACTCTAACTTCCAGGAGTCCCTGCGCGCGGTCAACCCTCTACACCTGGGTCGCTCTCCCCGACCGCCACGCCCCCTGCCCCAGCAGTGAAAGTCGCCTCCGAGCAGACCGTCGTGGGATACCTTGCTGGACCGGTTGTTGCCGTGGTCTTTTCTTTGCTCCTGGACCCTTCCTTCCTTGCCAGCGCAGCTCCTCGCCGTGTGGTGCGAGGCGCTTTGTACAGAGAGGGGCGTCGTTTCCTGTATCTGGATTTTCTGCACTGGGGAGAAAGAACAGGCAGGCTCAGGGCTGCGAGCGGACCCGCAGGGACTCTAACTTCCAGGAGTCCCTGCGCGCGGTCAACCCTCTACACCTGGGTCGCTCTCCCTGACCGACACGCCCCCTACCCCACCTTCTCCTTTTTATTAGCGCACCGTGATCCCGCAGCGCGGGAGGGCGCCGGGAGAAGCCCGGGACAAGGGCGGGACCGTCTGTGGCCGTCCGGGGCCGAAGGAGGCCGGGCCGGGCCACCCCTCTTGCCAGCGCTATTCACCATTTATTTCAGTAAGTGACATAGACTCTCCTGCATTATTTTGTAACCAATATGGCAATGACTACAAATACAAGCCCTGCAAACAGCCACTTGATGACTCTTTCAACGGAGCCTGGTCCACTGGCCATTGGTCCCTTAGACAAATTCTTTTTTAATCGCTCATTGACAATAGACAAAGAACTAACTTTGGCTGAGAAGCGCGCAGAGCGTAGGTTATCCATTGAAATACTTAAGAACTCCACTGACAAGTTTCCAAACATAGCCTACCCCACTCTGGTAACCCCCTTATCATCAGTGAACCTCCCAGTCACATACGAACACTCTGTGGTTCAGGGCGATAAAACAAATAAGAGTGTCGTGGCAGATTCAAATAATCCTTGTGGTATTAAATCCCACTCATTATCGCACCTTGATATAGGTCCCCAGGTTACATTGGCCAATCCCAAAATCGGGCTCAAAAGGAAACGACCAGCTTCGGTAAAAAAATGCAAAAAAGTGGTCAGACTCCCACAAAAACTCAGGAAGTTACATAAACTTGTGATCATTGATAAGGCAGCTAATGAACAAGCTCAAAGTACAGGAAGTGTAATACCAACTATTCTTGTATCTCAGAACAGCCAAGACATAGTGAACAATTCTTGTACTGTTTCCAATGTACCAAGTAAAGAAAATGTTGTATTATTTGCAAATGTGCTTCCCGAACTGGAAAAAATGTTTAGACTGCTACTTACCCCGATCGAGGATAGAATTGCTAAACTCGCAGATAGGTTAAACCACTTCCAGCAGACAACATTAGACAATTTCTATTCTACAAAAACCCTGATTAAAGCAAATAGGGCGGAAGCAAACACAAACCCCCAGGTCATAAATAACCCTTATGTGCAGGATAAGGGTAGAAATCCCCGAAATGGCTCTCCTTTACCTCCCAAACAAAATAAACCTCCAGCTAAAGCCACTACAAAAACTTCAGATAGGGCTGAGAGAGTGACTGCTGGTTTTGAACCATCGCAGTCGACTTTAACACATCCTGCACAGCCCATACTAGCCCAGATACAAAATTCACCGGCCGTTGCAAATGTTGAGGTTACTTTGTGCCAACAAGTGGGTAAAGCACCAACATCTGTAAACATAACCAATAATACACGCATACCTCCAAACATCCCGGGGGGAGGAAATGGGGCTAATGTATGCCAGCCGGCCGGTAAATCCTTGGCATCGTCCCAAGCAAATAATAAACTACAGGTGCAGAAGCCTGCCCTTCAACTTGTTCCTCAAGTTCCCAAATCTATCCCACCGCCCTTGCCAAAGCCACCTCATAGTAAACCCCCAATTAATCTTACTCCTGACTCCTTCCCCTATGTGGCAGTTCTTATCAATGTACCATCTTTACCCCCAGGACAGAGAGAAAATTTACAGATGCTTAAAAACAAGACCATGCACTGGTTAAAGGAAAACCGTCCTCTGCCGGGTGATATAGATGGGCTGATAATAGGGGCAAGGAGAATTGACTGGATGGGTTACACACCAAAAACCCTGGGGGGGGGACTGTATAGTGGTTAATTTCCAAGATCCTAGGGTGGTGGGATGGATAACACGACAGGGATGGGGAACAAATAAGGGTGGTATTGGTATTGTGGACCTTACCTTTTTTTACCCCCGACCCTCAAGTGTAACTACAAGTCTACTCAATAAGCCCTTAATCCCCCCTATTGTACCATGGCCAGTCATTTCTTTACCACCTCCCCCTGCTGGTCATAATCACACCTCACATACATACCATAATCCCTATATAGGATGGCAGGATTCGGGCAGGGGGTATTGACATACTGGCATTGATAGCATAGGTGGAATTATAAAAGAAGCAGAAGGGCTACGTGATGTTTGTGGCAATATCATTGTTACAAACTTATTGGTGAACAACATTGAGGCGGGGTGTGTGGCTAAAGAAGGTGGATTAAGACTGGGAACACTAAACACAAATGTCTTACACCCTGCAATAGATGTTTTAACTGTGGACCCAACAGATGATTTAGAAAGGCTGACTAGTCCAATGGAGAGCCCAAAGTCAGCCCATGTATTTCCACTTGTCAAAGCTGGGGATGGGACAAATATAGATACTGGTACCCTCTTATCATGGAATGTCGCCGGGTTGGCTAGCAAGCTGGATTCCCAACCTTGGGTGGATTTTATAAGTGGTTTTGACATTTGTTGTTTCCAAGAAACCTGGGCTTGTGATCCACTCTTTTGCCTAGGTTATTTGAATTATTGTATACCAGCCTCAAAAGGGGGAAGAGGGCGGCCCAAGGGTGGCCTAACTGTTTGGGTTAGACAGGATTTGCACATTAAGATAAAAATCCTAGACGTAGGGAACATTGATTTACAAGCACTAAGAATCTCTGTTGCTAAGGGCCAACCAATAGATTTGTACAATGTTTATGTGAGAGGAGACAAAGTAACAAGTCTATCTACCATCGAGTTGTTGTCTGATGCCATGGAGGCCAATTCCCAGGAAAATGTAAAGATAATTGTTGGGGATCTAAACAGGACTTTTGAACCCTTGGACTGTACAAATGACCTTATGGAGAGTGAAGAGGATAATCTCTGGGGAGTACCATCTCTAAACCTAAAACCTGTGAAGCGATGGACAAAAGAGATTTTATTGCTAAATGGAATTTGTTTGGAACATGGCCTAAGAGCTCTTAATGGCAGGACACCTGGTGACAAGGAGGGCAGCTATACTTTTGACAATGGTATTAATAGGAGCCGAATTGACTATATATTGTGTGGTCTCCAGCTGTGGAATGGGGTTGTCGACATGGCTGTTAGGCCCCGGGTTGAAAGTGACCACAACCCCCTATGCGTGTCCCATAGGTGGTGGAATACCGGTTTAGGAAACCCCTCTTTTAAGTAACGATGAGCGAAGGTTAAAATGGTCCAAGGTATTAGCAAATGAGGCCACCATGACATACATTACCAATGAGGTTGATCGTGCAATTTCCGCGATCGAAGCAGCAGTCCCAGTGGTTCCAGGGGACAACGGTATCACTGAAATCCACAATAAGTTATTCTCCCTTCTGAGACCATGTTTTTTTAATAAGAAAACAAAAGGGAAGAAAACTAAGGAAGTGGGCAGGGGGTTTGATAACCACTGTAGAACAGCTCGTCTTGACCTGGGGCATGCCATTAGAAACAGGGACCGTGCTGCAGTGACAAAGAATAGGAAACTGTACAAATTAGCAATCTACCGTGCCAAAAAGAAATGGGACGAAGACCATTGGGCCCAATTGAAAGAAGTCTCTGATAATAAAGACTCCATGTTATTCTGGAAAATTATCAAGTGGGGTAGTGGTGCGGGCCCAGCAAAACCTGACAACAATGTACCAGTGGAAGCCTGGGTCGATTACTTCGGGCCACAGTACGCGGAAAGCAATAAACCCGTGGCAGCTGACAATATAATACCGGTTTATGCAACCGAAGATCTATTCTCCCTTAGAGAAGCAGAAATTGCCATCTGTTCCGCGAAATGTGGGAGGGCGCCAGGTCCAGATGGTATCCCCCCTGATATTTTCAAACATGATGTGACTAAATGGGCGAGATACACCCTCCTTGTAGCAAATGCCCTAGCAAAGGGGGCAGTGGTCCCAGACATTTGGAAGGGTGCAACCATTATCCCCATTCACAAGAAGGGCGATCGCTCATTGCCTGCTAATTACAGGCCTATAAGTTTAATAGCCACCATGCAGAAAATTGTAGGGAGAATGGTAACAAACCAGCTAATGGACTGGGTAGAAGATAATAGCGCCCTCTCCCCATACCAAGCGGGATTTAGGCGAGCAACCAGTACCATTGACCAGGTCTTCCGCCTCACCATATTGCGGTGGAAGACCGTCGAACTGGGAAGGGGCAGCCTGTACGTCGCGTTCGTCGACCTGCGGGCGGCGTTCGATCTAGTCCCCCGGTACAAGCTATGGTCGGTTCTCCAAAAACTGGGGATCCCTGCAGATCTGCTAACATTAATCATGCGACTGCATGAATCCAACTTTGCTAGAGTCCAGTGGGGAGGAAGTAGGGAGATAACATCGGACTTCCCTGTGGAAAGGGGTGTTAGGCAAGGCTGTTCCATGGCCCCTCTACTTTTCTCGCTATTCATTAACGGGATAGTCGAGAGAATGTTGAAGGCTAGTGTAGATGCCCCGTCGTTAGCGGACACCAGGGTTCCGATCCTGATGTTCGCCGATGATACTCTTATTTTGTCTAAGACCCCCATGGGGCTGCAACGTGCATTAAGCATTTTTGATGCTTTTTGCTTGGAGCACGGGCTAGAGGTAAATGTAGGAAAAACCAAACTAATGGCCTTTTCTGCAGGACGCAGGAGCTATCCTAAGATAACCCTAAATAACAGCAGGCTTGATATAGTTAATGAATTCACGTACTTGGGAGTGCAGATCGCGGGGGGGACTGGCTGGACGCATCATGTGAATAAAGTAGTCCTAAAGCACCAGCAGCTTTCAGGTGCCCTAAGGGGGGAACACCGTAAATCAAAAACAAAACCTATAAAACCCGCAATGACAGTGTACGATGCGAAGGTTTTGGGTGCCACTTTATATGGCGCGGAACTATGGGCTTGGAATAGTCTGGTGGCTCTTCAGACTTCCGAGAACAAGTTCATGCGAGGGATTACTGGACTCCCACAGAGCACCCCCCTAATCCCATTGTTCTTGGAGCTAGGTAGACGTACGATTGTCGACAGAGCACGATTGCGACCAGTTCTTTACTGGAGACGCCTCTGGACGACTCCAGAAATAAGACAGTACGCAGAGGGCTTTCTGTGGATAATTAGGGAAGATATCTTCCATAAGATAAAATGGTTAAAACATCTGAAGACCATGCTGGTAAATCTAGGGTTTTCGAATCTTTGGAACAACCCCGTGGGAGAAATCTTCCCTAGTAAAGAAGCCCTCAAAGAGCAATATTGGGATTGGGTGGGTGGCAAGATGCTGAACGACACCAGGGCAGATTCTATGTCTGGTCGTTTCCTGGAGACTAAAATTTTTCCTGTCCTAGAAAATTACTGGGCCAATATCACGGTACCTATGGACAGGAAACTTGTCTTTCAGTTAAGGTCAGGATCTATCCCCCTTAAGAAATTGACATCTGGCTGGCACAGACCCACTAACAACCTATGTCCTGCTTGTGAAAATGCAGAGGAGAGCATAGGCCATTTTCTCTTCGCATGTCAAGCCTATGCAAATCCGAGGAGAAAATGGCTCTCGTCGGTATGTAAAAACCTGGGGACACGAGATAGTACAGTGGCCTTAAGAATTTTATGTACAACAACCCAGGAATCGATAGTCATGGGGGTAGCCAAATACATGGGTTGGGCTTGGGCGATAAGACGACGGTCTTTGGGGGGTAGCAGGTAACGAGGGATTCCCTTTTTAATAAACTTTTATGTAATTGGTATACTTCGATTTATGTGTAATGTAGTATGAGCTGCACTGTGTTTAATGAATTTTTAATTCTGTGATTATGTATTTGTGTAACTGTTTTTGATTTTATGTGCTTTTATGAGAATTGTCTCGAATAAAGCTTATACAACAACAACAACAAGATAACCAAACTCTGACTTCATGAGCCAGATCGCAAGGCTCAGTTGTTTGGGATCTGGGTGTCTGATTTTTCCATGGCTCTGTGTGAGGAGACTGGATGTGAGGTGCAGCTTTTGATGTGCAACTAGTGACAGCACCAACAGGGTTGCGCACCATGGTTGACGGGCCCATGTAGGAGCCACTAGGATCAGTGTGAGGGATGTTAGCCTCAGTTTTTGAACCACTAAAGGAATGAGCGGGAGAGGCAGAAAGGCGTTGGCAAATATTCCTGACCAGTTCATCGCCTTTGGAGAACGGGTGTGGGTACCTGGAGGCAAAGTTTGGGCATTTTGCGTTTTGGTGTGTGGCAAAAAGATCTATTTGAGGAATTCCCCAACTTTAAAAGTACTGGAGGAGAACTTGAGGGTGAAGTTCCCATTCATGTTTTTGCTGTCTCTGTCTGCTGAGTAAATCAGCAATCGGATTGTTCATTCCTGGGAGGTGTTCCGATAGGTAGATTTTGATGTGAATGACCCACCTCCAAATGTCTTGGGCCAATTAGAGAGTGTGTTCCCCCCCCCCCGTTTTTGTATGCAATACCTAGCTGTCATGTTGTTGGTACGAACTAAGACAGCTTTGCTGACCAGGTGAGTCTGAAATGCTTTGGAGCGCTAGAAAGACAGCTAGCAGCTCTAGATGGTTCATGTGGAGAGATTTCTGCTGTTGACTCCACAGGCCTTGCACTGTGTGGTGCTGAAGAAGAGGCCCCCAGCCAGAGACCGACGAGTCCGCTGTTAGCATTATCTGTGGAACTGGGTCTATGAAGGGCCGTCCTTTTGATACATTTTGTGTATTCCAACACTGCAGAGAGCGATGAGTAAGGCCGCTTAATAATAATAATAATGAGTTTTATAGAGCGCGAACAGCTACCTCACAAGGAGGTGTCCCGGCGCTGTGAGAACATAATGGCCAAAAGTCGTGTGGCAGATCTTAGCGTTGTGAAGTGAATAGCCAGGTTTTTAGCAATCGTTTAAAGCAAGTTTCAGAAGGGACCTGTTGGGGCCTGTTGTGGGCTTACCAACACTAGATTGGTTAACAGTCCCTGCGATTGGTTCCACTGAACACCGTCAATGCATCCTTCATAGGATGCCTTCAAGATTGGCCAGATATAAACTAACCTGGACCCAATAACCTAATAAATGACGGTCTGATCACTCACCTGCCGCCCAAGGCGGTCACTGAGAAGACCTTCGCTAATAAGATCTGTGAGACAATTGAGAGCAATGTCCTTCTGCAACATCAGACTGGGCTTAGACAGCAATACAGTACATTTGCAGCTACCATACTGGTGGTCAATTACACTGTTTAGATCAGGTCTTGGGTCTGTCATAGGCTCAGTGGGAGGGTGTTCCATATCTTGGCGGCGAGGTGGGAGAAGGATCTCCCACCGGTGGTTGTTCTTCGGATGCGCGGGACGGTGGCGAGTGAGAGGTCAGAGGAGCGTAGCTGGCGGTTGGGGATGTAGAAGGAGAGCAGTCTGTTGAGGTAGGCTGGGCCGGTCTTGTGGAGTGCTTTGTGTGCGTGGATGAGGAGCTTGAAGGATATCCTCTTGTTGACGGGGAGCCAGTGCAAGTTTCTAAAGTGGGGGTGATGTGGTTGTGTCGTGGTATGTCGAGGATCAGTCGTGCGGAGGCATTTTGGATGTGTTGTAGTCGTTTGAGGAGCTTGGTCAGGGCTCCCGCGTATAGTGTGTTTCTGCACAGAGTGAAGTTCTTCTTTCAGGAAATAATGTCAGCACTGGTCCTATGCAATCTAAATGGAGGTAGCACTCTGCTCTACTACTCCAGCCCCAGGTCTCACCAAACACTGATGAACATCCTGCAATTATAAGCCCCACTTCAAAGGGTCTTTTGAAGCATTCTTTGGCTACAATGAATTGCACAGACCTTATTCAAGACCCACTGTATCATTCAAATCAGTCACCACAACGTAGCTGGGCACCAAAATTAAGACCACTGTTGGCACACACTAGATATTTAGCATGAGCAGACTGGAATCTAGGCAATGCATTAAGAAAAATGATGGTAGATGTCCCTTCAACGCTATGGATGAAACTCCATCTAGTTCAGGTGTGACAGCCTGCACGAGCCTCCAATTTTAGGGAGCTGAAGACTTATCCTTCAAGCAACATCTTGCTTCAGGGAAGCATACTGATCAAACACACAAAATGATTAGCCACTAGTATCATAGTCCCAATTTTTAAGAAATGGGAGAGATCGGACCCAGTGAATTATCGTCCGATTTCTCTTCTGGACAATACCTTAAAAATTTTGGGACGAGTAATTTACAACAGGGTGGTAGAGTGGACCGAAGATACGGGCCTATTGGACCCATGCCAGATGGGATTCAGAAGCAGGGTGGGGACTGTCGAGCAATGCTTGAATCTGAAATTGATCATCGATAAGTATAGCATTGCCCGATCGTCCCCTATTTACCTCGCATTTATGGATCTCTCATCCGCCTTTGACCTAGTGAACAGATCCAAACTATGGGCAATTCTTCTGAATTATGGACTGGACGAGGCCCTTGTTAATTTCCTGGCATACCTCCACACCGACCTTAAAGCACAAGTTAGGATTGGGGCGGGCGGAGAAGTATCGGGACCCATCAAAATAGGCAGAGGGGTAAGACAGGGGTGCGTTTTAGCACCCCTGCTGTTTATCATCTACATTAACGGCCTGGCCAAAACCCTAAAACAAGTGACTAGTGATGTACCAATTATCCAGGGGCTCCCATTGCCAGTTTTATTATACGCTGATGACGCGGTCTTGATGGGACGAACACCCAATGCCCTTCGTTTACTTGTTAAAGGCTTTGTCCAATACATGGAGGGCTTAGACCTGCGCGTCAATTTAAAAACATCTTTTATTATGCCATGTGGCCCCGGGAAACGCAAACTCAACACTATACATATAGGGACAGATAAATTAGAATCAGTAACTTCATTCCCTTATCTTGGCTTGGTTTTCGCTGCGAACGGCTCATGGAGTGGGCACAAGGCCCACGCCATGAGCAAGCTATCGAAAGCCAACAATTCTATTTTGAGTTTGTCCCGACCTAAGAAAATAGGTGCCACTAGAGCTATTTTAAAAAAGTTTAAGTTACAGTGCTTACCAGTAGCCACATACGGGGCTGAGGTCTGGGGATTGGGAAAAAACCCCGGCATCCAGCGTGAAGAAGCCCGATTCTGTAGGAAAATCCTGGGTGCCCCAATCTCCTCTTCTGAATTGATTTGTCATGAAGAACTTAACCTCCCCTACGTATGCGATTTTATCAGATCTAGACCAGCTCTCTTCTGGTTAAGGATCTGGAGAAATGACTCAGCAACCCTAACTCAAAATATATTAAAATACTGTCTTAAATGTGATCATGGCATGTCAATCCCCTGGCTCGCGGATGTCCTAAAAACACTGAGCGATGTGAACAGGGAAGATCTTTTCTCCGATCCCAGTAAGATTGAACTTAAAGATAAAATTGAGGTCAGACAAGCACTGTATGCACTTTATAGTTCTGATCGAATGGAAAGAGAAGCACTCAAATCAACTGTTGCGATTTATCTGAAAAATGATCTAAGCAGGAGTAACCTTGCACAATACCTCACCTTACCTATGACGAATTGGGAGAGATCACTGCTGTTCCGGCTAAGGGCAGGCTCTATTAAGTTCTTGCTGGGATTTCCCCTGGGCTATCAGCACACAAAAGATTACAACCCATGCCCATGTGATGGTATTAGTAAAAAGAATGATTTGCACTTTCTATTCTTCTGTACATTTTATTTAAAATATATTAATTGGTTTTTAACTCCGTATTTTAGGAATCACAAACCCCTTTCGTTAGGGGAATCTTATTCAATGTTATTGTCCCTGGATACAGATGAATTAATTTTCCGCACTAGCACTTTGAGAACTATAACATGTGTACGCAAAACAATGGAAAGCCCTTGAAAATTGTCTTATGAGAAACGCATTTTTTAATAATTTATGAATTTTATACTTGTCTTTACTGTGAAAATGTATGTTTTATTGTGGTACTTTTATGAATTTTACGAAATTCAAATAAAGGTCTTTTGAACTTGAACTTGATTAGCCTTCAATCTTATCCATTTGCAGTTGTCAGTGACTGTTTCCCACCACCCTGTACTTATTGTAGTTTTTTCTTTTCAACTATCCCCATAAATCTCATAATCCCACATTGAAATCCCTGCGTATGATCCCAATCAATTCAATACAAACCTCTCCACCTGCTCCACCCAGTAACCCATTGCAATACCCTCCTCTGTCCACTGCTAGAGTTGCCATACTGCAGATCTGATATCCCTACTTTCCAGCTTCCTTCCGAGCCTCTTACAACTATCAACCTCCATGTCACATAGGAGCAGATTCTCTGGTTAAAAATAAAAAAATGTAGACAATGAAGTTTTACCAAAGTCATGTTTTTGAAATGGAGCACAAGTGCATTATTTTTCCTTGGTTTGACAGTGAAAGCCCCTCTGCTCTGATCAGAACCAATATATCTCTTTAAAAAAAAATCATCTGAATTCAAGAAAACCATTACTGCAGAAATTGTTTCCCAACAAAGTACAAAACCGGCACAAACATTTCTAGTAATTTTGTCCAAACCACTTACTATTTTCACTTACCAATTGAATTATTGACCTTATCTCCTTTTTTCTTCTTGTTTTTCTTATTCTTGCTCTTGGGCTGTGGAGAATCTGCTTTTACAGCTTTGTTGTTCTGTTGTTGCTCGATTGGAGAGGGTGATTTATTCACAACTAAATTTCTCTCTTCTTTTACATGATTAAGCTGCTTTTTGTTTGCTTTTTTCTCCTCTTTTTTGTGGTCTGGAAGCGGTGCAATCTCCAAACTTTTAACTTTAGATTCAATTTGGTTTTTTGCTTTTGATGAAATGTCTGAGGGTTTGGGGGGATCTAGAGGCTTTTTAACTTGCACTGGGGGAGACTTATTTATTGGTTTTACTTTTGCTTTGCCACTACTTTCCTTCTGAGTTATGGCATCACATGTACTGCTTTCTTTTTGATTAAGTGTATCTAACAGACAGAGTTCTTGCTGCTTTTCCTTAATTTCCTCATGCAAAAGCGGCTTTGAGTCTACTGTGGTAGAAGTATTGTACAGTGTACCACTTGTGTCCAGAGCTGGCCTTAAATCGTCGTTTTTTACCAGAGTGGATGGACGGATGCACTTTGCCACCCTGTCACACTGTTCAACAAGGCTATTCTGAATGTCTTCTAATGTGCTTTGCATGGAATCCCTCTGTAAATGAGAGTTTGAACAAAGTGCATTGAGCTTCTGTGAGTCTTTGTTTATTCTTTCTTTTTTCT
Organism: Lissotriton helveticus; assembly: GCF_964261635.1. Classification (NCBI taxonomy): domain Eukaryota; kingdom Metazoa; phylum Chordata; class Amphibia; order Caudata; family Salamandridae; genus Lissotriton; species Lissotriton helveticus. Next base: position 377,845,568 of record NC_136060.1, read on the forward strand.
TTTTCTTGAGAGCTCGCAGGTGCTGGAATTCCTCAAGCTGATGCAACTCATGTTTTAAACGTTCTTCCTCTTCTGCACGCAGACTATGTTCATCCGGCACATGATATTCCTCTTTTACCCTAGCTTCTGCTTCTTGGCGGGCCTTTTCCTCTAGCTATAAAGAAACAACATTGAGTAAGCGGTTAATTATAAGAATACATAAAATAACAAATAAGTATGCGCAAGTCTACATGCCAAGTGAATCACATCAACACGAAAGCTGTGGCATACTATCAACGAAATACTAAGAGGAATTTCTGCACGCACATTTATATACTATTAGCTAGTGCAGATGATTGTGACTTAAAACCTGGGATGCTGAATTAAATCAGATGGTGAGCTGAGGTCAACTGTGAAAAACTGAGGGTTTTGAGGTGTAACATTTTCAATTGAAGTCCCAGAAAATAATCTCTCAGAAAAAATATGTAGGAAACTGGGCTTTAGTAGCAGTTGGCCCCCACTTTTTTGCACCCTTTTTAGCTACTGGATGCAGATTTGCGACTGACAGTGCACTGAGGCCTACTAACCAGACCTTGGTGCCAGTGCTCCTTTCCAAAAAACGAGGTGAAGTCTGATTGTTCAACAATTGGCTAAGGACGTTAGCACCCCTTGTATGTCCCTAGTAAATGGTACCCTAGGTTCCTCGAGCATGGGTGTTGAAGAGGGTACCTACGGGTTGAGGCATATCTCGTGCCACCCTAAGGGACCCACAGACAAATTCCACACAGACTGCCATTTGCAGGCTGTGTGACATGGTGCAAACCATGAGTGAAAACATGACAAACTCCTGTGTGCCAGGCCAAGATCACTACATCTAATATAAGTAAGCCACCCTTCAAGCCCTTGGCAGGGTGCATTATATTTTATGTGAAGACATATCTGCATGAGCTGATATGCCCCAGTGATGGCTAGTTCTATAACTAGATATTGTAAGTGAGCAGGTGAGCCATTTTAAGGTATGTACCGGGCACTGGTCAAATCGAGTTGTCCATGGTATCAAACACCTCATATTAATAAACCCACACTGATTCCAGTGATGGATTTATTAATACATACACTCAGAGGGTACCTTAGAGGTACCCTCTGAACCCAACTAGTTCTCTAGTGTGCTGGCTGACTGGCCCAGTTCAGCCTGCCACCAGAGACGAGTTTCTGACCCCCCCCACCCCTAGGAGGTGAGAGCCCCATTCTCAGAGGACAGAAACAATGCCTGCTCGGGGAGTAAGTGTTTGCACCTCATCCAAACAGGATGACTGACTGATGATCTGCATTTCAAGGCAGGAGGCTTCAAAGGCCTCTGCCTCCTTCGATATGCGACCCAAGGCTTTTCCTGACAGGGGAAATGCCAGCCCTGCCCAGGGTCAATGTGGCACGAGGACAGACGGAAAAATTAGCTACGCAGGAGGCATGTTACATTGCCAGGCTGGACACAAAATTCCACCATCTTGTGTGTGGTGGAATTAGTAATTCTAGGATAGGGTGATGCCTACTCCCCACATTGATGGAGTTGCGTCACTTTTGTGATACACTCCAGCAATGCGTCCTGTAGGGGGTGTAATGACCCCAGTCGTAAGTAGTCCATTAGCTCCTACCCCTCACTCCCCTAACAACCCTAAATTCGGTATTTAGGGGACCCCCTGATGACAGGACCTTAGATGTCAACGGACAAAAAGAAGGAGTGGCTAAAGAAGACTGCTGACCTGAGAAGAGAGGAGAATGACTAACCTGGCGTCAACCCTGCTAGCCTGCCTGCTGCACCAGACCCCAAGAAATCCGGAGGGTGGCCTGTGGTTTATCAATAGCCAAAAAAAACTCAGTTGAGTAGAGCAGTTATTCCCCTGCAGCCGCAGTCACCAAAGAAGCAAATTCCGGTTTATGGTCCTGCTGCCTACTGTGACTACAGACGCTTCAGCCACCCAGGAAGAGGTCACTGTGCTCCTACAGGTCAGATGTGCCCTTCCTCAAAGTGAGGAGATGACAGGACTGACCGCAGCTGCGCATAACCAATACCTGGGGCACCGGACCCCTTGCATTAACCAAGGTTTGCGGTGAGTAGTCCGTACACCAACACCAAAGAAAATCAAACTGCATGTCAAGGGATTTCAGGGACAGTGAGACAGAGTGATCCAGCAGCCCTGTTTACCACCACCCTCCCACTCCTGAAGAACAAAAGAAGTGATTCCCTGACTGCCACCACCCAACACCTCAAAGTACCTTGCCAAAGTACCAGCCAGAGTCTGGAGGAGGAAACGGGGCCCACGGGATCCTGAGACCCACAAGAGCCGAGCCCATCCTTGGGTCTGGCTAGACTGGAATTCCAGTTGCTACCTGCAGCCTCTTTCTGCAGGCCCCTCCAACATCGAGTGACTCCAGCATTGAGCCAGATGCCAAAAGACACCACTCCACCAAGAGCCACAGCGGAAGTGGACCAACAGTGTTGCTACATAACCGAGCATCTCAAGGGTCGAGCTCGTCTGTTGGTTCACCTGGGATGCCCCTCCCTCCCCCCCGCCCCGACCCAGCTTGCAGACTCTTTCTGACCGGACCATTCTCCTTTGAAGTGAAAGGGACAGCAGACAACGTATCACCTCTACACCCAGATGCTCCAGAGCCTCCCGAGGTGATCGGTTGGCGTAGCCTTGGACCGTGCCCCATACTCACCTTAAGTCCAGAATAACAGTCCTGTAAGTCACTGTTAAGGGCCTGATTGCAGTACATGTTTTCCCCACATAGTATAACATTACCGTTTCCAACAATTGCACTACTTGTCAACTTTTGAAAACAGTAAAAATTAATAATGCGAAAAGTACTTACCTTGTTCCAACAAAATGTTTGAAGTCCCTAGTTAACTGAATGCAGCCAATTGCAAGTACAAAGAAAACATGTAAGTTGGAAAGACAAGATCTTTCAAGAATAGGGTGGAGTGAAAGAACCGGTGACAGCACCACAGAAGCAAAGTCACTCCCTACAGGACAATCAGAAAGAACAGAAACGGGCTCTGGGTGGTTGATAGAAGAAAGGGGCTTGAGCAATAGTGAGCTTCAAGCTAATTTTAAGTTGCAGAGTACTGTTTTAGCAGCTTACCCGGTTCTAAGTGTGGTGCAGACAATAGCCAAATGCAAAAACAACAGTTGATGGACAGAATGCAGAACGCAGAACAATATCATACATTCACCCCAGTACAGAGATATGGGCCTAAATCCATCGTATTTTTTGCTCACCATGCCATTCCAGTTTGAACCCACCCATATGTAAATCAGTCTTGACCCTGTGCCCCATGGAAACATTCCAGCCCGAACTGCCAAGCCAGGTCCTCCCTGGACTGGAAACAAGCATCCTAGGACCGGTTTCTTTCAGCCCTCATAAACCAGGATAGCTTGATTCCAGGGGCATGAAGAGCATGAGACTCACCTCTGAGCATACCGGTCCCTCTCGGGGTGACAAATGCAAAAACAACAGTTGATGGACAGAATGCAGAACAATGTCATACATTCACCCCAGTACAGAGATCTGGGCCTAAATCCATCGTTGGGGAAGCATGAGAGAATTAAAGCGGATTAAGGATGGGCAACTGCCAATCTATGTGTTTGGTATCTTCTGGTCAGTTCACCAGAGGAATTATTCAGTAGCCACATTACACACGCAGAGAACAAAAATGAATCCACATCCTCTACCCAACATTGAGAGAGACATCAGTGAACAATCTGTGAAGCACCACACTGCCCCTGCTTGGGTCACACATCTGTAGTACTGTTCATAACTGTACAATGTAATTGTTGCCTGTCCTAGATTCGTCCTTGCATTGCAGATAAATGGCTGCCGAATCCTCACTTAACAGAACTCTTGAATGGCTGTCAAAATGATCCCCATCGGGAAAGCATCCTTGACAAGTGTCATCAAGGTTGGTGAGAAGAAAAGCTTACAAACACAACCACCAGGCTGCTTCGTTATATAGTAGTGCAAATCGGTGGTCAGAATTGAAAGAAAGTCTCCGCTGAAGCATAAGAAATACTGAAGACAGTTATGAAAGAGAAATAATCACTGGAAAAAAGGGGATGGGAGAACACAAATACATCAGTGCACCACATAAATGCTCATTCTGCATGTCCAATGGCTAGAGGTTCATGGCTGAAATAAAAACTCACCAAATGGGAAAATGCAAACACTAAACAGTAAAAACATAGGTGAAAATACAAACAGATTTAATATCTAGCACATGAAAAATACTAAACCAGTGGTGTTGGCCTTGCTGCATGTATTTAGGGCATACTTTCCAGAGAAAATGGTTTGGGGGGGGGGGGGGGGGGGGGGAGTCATTATGGCAGTGTCTAGTAGGTTATCCAATTTATCACATTGTTTTGTTTAAAATTTTGTCAGATGGGACATCTGACAATATTTTAAACAATACGAATCGGCAGCAAGATGTACTTTAGAAACACTGATGTGATCTAACAGTAGGAGCCTGTTAAAATACATAGAGCATCAACATGAGAGTTGCATTTAAGGTCAGAGCAAAGTTATGGTGACTCCAACCTTAAATACCAAGAAAAATGAAAAGACAATCAAATCAACTTACAAATGTGATGAATACTGAATTCTTCCTATTCCAATTAAACCTACAGATACTTCAGCTTAGACAGTCAAATACCACCACTCCAGCACTAAAATGCTTTCATTTATCCTGGGCTACCCTTCAACTCTCCAGATGAGCAGAGACAGATATGAGGATTCAGCAGTAGAAATTTGAATATTTATCACAAGAAACATTACTTGCGTGTAACAGCAGATTGCAGCTCGATTTTTATCAGATTCCATCAACAAATGGTCAGTTGGAAATGACTACTCACCAACATCTCAAATTACTACACAGGCCTACAGCCTACAAAGTCCAACACCATGACATTCTCCACGGACATTTTGACCCAGAACCTTTGTTATGTGTGAGGCAAATGAGAGGTGATTTCATTCACCTTTGCACCCATACAAGTACATGTATCCATTAAAGTTGCATGCTGCATGGCTACAGTTACAAGTAACATTCGTTCTGCAGTATATTACTTTCATACATAAATTGCACATCAAATTCACAGCCTTATTCTTCCTCTTAAATTGAAGGAGGGTGTGGTTAGTACCAGAAAAGAAAGGAAAATGCTACTTACCAGTATGCATCTGTTCTTGGCATGTCGAGCTGCAGATTCCCACACTTGGCATTAGATCGCCATCTGGTGTTGGGCTCGGATGCTTGCACGTTGTTGTCGTCTTGGAAGAAGTCTTTGTAGTCACGAGATAGGCGACTCCTCCCTTGGACGATAGTGCGCATGGGCATCGACTCCATCCTTAGATTGTTTTTTGTCATGATGGGAAATGATGGAGTTAGTAGAAATGATGGAGTTACTAGAAAGAAAAAAGATGTCCATGTGTGTATATCTAATTAAGACAGAACTGGAACAGATACAGGTCCCTGGGAGGCGGGTGGGCGTGTGAGAATCTGCAGCTCTACATACCAAGAACAGATGCATACTGGCAAGTAGCATTTTCTGTTCGAGACATATGAGCTGCAGATCTCACATTTAGCATAGACTATAGAGCAGTATCTCACCTAGTGGTGGTCACCTGTATGGCTGCAGTAGTTTGAAAGAGTTTTAAGAACAGCTTGGCCCACAGAAGCTTGCTACTTGGCTTGCACATCAACACAATAGTGTTTAGTGAAGGTGTGTGTTGAAGACCATATTGCTGCTTTACAGATGTCTTCTAGGGGAATGTTCCCTAAGAACGCCATAGAGGCCCCTAGTTTGCGTGTGGAGTGCGCTCTATGGGAAATTGTTAATGTGCGTTTCACTTTTTGGTAGCATATTTGGATACATTTAACGATCCACCTTGCAATCCCAGCTTTAGAGATGGTATTCCCCTTATGCGGTGGGGAGAAAGCTACAAACGTTTTGTTTCGCGAAAGGTTTTGGTTCTATCAATGTAATAAAGTAGGGCTCTTTTAACATCTAGGGTGTGTAGAGCTCTCTCTGCTACAGAGTCTGGGTTTGGAAAAAACACTGGTAACTCCACTGATTGGTTAAGATGAAATGGAGAGATGACTTTAGAAAGGAATTTTGGGTTTGTCCTGAGGACCCTTGTTACGATGTAATTGTAAGAATGGTTCCAGTATGGTTAAAGCCTGGATTTCACTTACTCTTCTAAGTGAGGTAATGGCAACAAAGAAAGCTACTTTCCATGTGAGGAACTGTAGTTCGTATTTGTGTAAAGGTTCAAATGGGGGCCCCATGATCCTGGTAAGAACAATATATTAAGGTCCACCCTGGAGAGGGTGGTAACCTAGGAGGAATGATTCTTTTTAAGCCCTCCATAAAGGCTTTAATTGCAGGCAATCTAAACAGTGACAAGTGTTGTTTGTTTTGTCAGTAAGCAGCAAGTACTGCTAGATGTAAACGTATGGATAAATATGCTAGATTACATCTCTGCAAGTGCAGTAGGTAGCAAATGATATTCTGGATGGAGGCAACCAGTGGATCAATATGGTTATTGGTGCAGTAAATGGTAAATCTTTTCCATTTTGCAGCATAACAAGCTCTAGTAGTAGGTCGTCTGGCTTCTTTAATGATGTTCATACAGTCCGGTGGTAAGTTAAGGTAACCGAACTCTAGGACTTCAGGAGCCAGATTGCCAGATTCAGCTGACCTGTATCTGGATGTCTGATCTCTCCATGGTTCTGCGTTAGCAGGGATGGGGATAGGCGCAGTTTTTGGTGCGGAACTAGTGAGAGTTCCAACAGTGTTGTGAACCACGGTTGGTGTGCCCATGTGGGAGCTACTAAGATTAGTTTGAGAGACTGTTGTCGGAGCTTCCGTACCACTAGTGGAATCAGTGGGAGTGGAGGAAAAGCATACACAAATCTGCCTGACCAGTTCATCCATATCGCATTGCCCTTTGACAACGGGTGTGGAAACCTGGCGGCGAAGGTTGGGCATTTTGCGTTGTGTGTGGCGAACAGATCTATGTCTGGTTGGCCCCACATGTGGAAAAATGGTAGAAGAACTTGGGGATGTAGTTCCCATTCGTGAATCTGTTGTGTCTGTCGACTTAACAGATTCGTAATATGATTGTGAACACCTGGAAGGTGTCCGGCAAGTAGATATATATTTGTGGGATAGCCCATCTCCAAATGTTCTGTGCAAGCTGGGACAGTTGCAGAGAATGTGTGCCTGCTTGTTTTTGTATGTAGTACATGGTTGTCATGTTGTCCGTCCGGATCAAGACAGCTTTGTTTTGTACATGTACTTGGAATGATTTTAGTGCTAGGAATATTGCTAGTAGTTCCAGGTGATTGATGTGGAGCACTTTTTGTTGAGTGTTCCACTTGCCCTGAGTTGTATGTCCGTGGAGAAGGGCTCCCCATCCTGTGAGTGATGAGTCTGTTGTGAGTACTATCTGTGGAACAGGTTCGAGGAACGGCTGCCCTTTGGACAAGTTTTTTGTGTTCCACCACTGCAGAGAGCGATGTGTGCAGCTGTCTACCAACACCAGATCTGTAAGTTGTCCTTGAGCCTGATTCCACGGATGTGCTAGACATTCCTGTAATGGACGCATTTGAAGTCTTGCATATGGGACAATAAAAATGCAAGATGCCATCATGCCTATAAGCTGCATGAACACTCTGGCTGGGAGAGAGTGTTGGGCTTGAAATTTTGTGACGAGGACTTGTATGCTGGCTATCCTGCTGGACTGGGATATGCAAGAGCTGTGGAGGGGTTTATTGTAGCCCCCGGATATTGGTGTATATGAGCGGGCTGGAGATGCGACTTGGTGTAGTTGACAGTGAACCCCAAGTTGTGTAATGTCTGAATGGTTTGGTGAGTGTGTTGAACACACTGGTTGAAAAACTTGGCTTTTATTAGCCAGTCGTCTAGATATGGGAAGACATGGATCTGTTGTCTTCTGAGATGTGCTGCTACTACACTGTGGCACTTTGTGAACACCCTGGGTGCAGTGGTGACTCCGAATGGAAGGACTTTGAACTGATAGTGTTGTCCATCCACTACAAACTTTAGATACTTCCTGTGAGAGGGATGTATGGGAATGTGGAAGTAGGAGATGAAGTGTGGCAAGGAAGTCGCCTTGTTGCAGCAGCGGGACCACTTGTTGGAGAGTGATCATATGAAAAGGATCTGAGTGAATATATAGGTTGAGGGTCTGAGGTCGAGTATTGGTCTTAGAGTCCCGTCTTTTTTGGTTATTAGGAAGTACAGCGAGTAAACCCCTGTTCCTTGATGTTGTAAGGGAACAGGCTCTACTGCGTGCTTTTGAAGGAATGAAAGAACCTCTTGTTTGAGGAGCATGAGATGATCTGTGGACATTGGACGTTGCTTGGGTGGTATGTGTGGGGGGTAGCTGTAAGTTCTAGGCATACTGGATAATTTGTCTCACCCACTTGTCTGTTGTGATGAAATTCCACACAGGTAGGAACTGTGATAATCTCCCCCCGACTGAAGTGGGATGGCCTGGGTGGAGCAGAGGGAAGTCACTGTTTTGTGGCGGGGGAGGTACGAGTGTTAATACCTCGACCTCTTCCTTTATTGTAATTTCCTCTGTATCACTCTAAAGTGTCCTCTATTGGGTGATGTTTGTGTAGTGGCTTTAAACTAAGATGAGGTGTCGTTTTTTGGAGGCCCCTCTATAGAAGGAGGGACGAAAGGAGCCACGTGTTTGTGGAGACTGTAAACCTCCCATGGACTTAGCAGTCTCAGTGTCTTTTTTTCTTTTTTTCAAGTGCATTGTCCGCAGCCGGGCCAAAAAGTTGTTGTTGGTTGAATGGCTGGTTGAGGATGGTAGTCTGGACTTCCTGCTTAAAGCCTGATATGTGCAGCCAGGCATGTCGCCTAAGGAGCACACTGGTATTGATGGATCTAAAGGCAGTGTCTGCTGCGTCAAGTGCGCATTTTATTGACACGTTTGAAATTAGCTTGCCCTCTTGGATAAGATCATTTGCTTGGGTTTTATATTGATGAGGCAAATGTTGTAGTAGGGTTTCTAACTGGTCGTAGTGAGCCCTATCATATCTTGCGAGCAGTGCCTGCGTGTTGGCCATGCGCCAGTGATTGGCTGCTTTCGCAGCTACCCTTTTGCCAGAAGCGTCTAGCAATTTGGATTCTTTATCAGGGGATGGCGCCTCCCCGGAGGTTTGGGAGTTGGTGCACTTTCTAGCGTTGGAAACTACTAGAGAATCCAAAGGCACCTGTCCTTTAATGTAAGCAGGATCTTCAGGGGCAGGTCTATACTTTTTTCTATTCTAGGGTTAAGAATCCTGGAACGTACTGGATCTTTAAACACTTCGGGGGCATGTTCAATGACTCCCTTGATCATTGGCAATATTTGCACTGTCTTTTGGGACTGTTCAAATGTATCCAAAAGGAAGTCCTCTTCAGCTGCATCTGAGTGCATTGTGACACCAGGATAGATAGCAGCCCTATTAATTAACTGTCAAAAACCAATATTATCGTCTGGGGGAGATGGTTTTGAGGGGTATGTGTGTGGGCTTGGGACCTCTGATATATCTATTGGGACAGGGTACTAACAATCATCTGGGTCACCCCCCACCCCTAGGTCATCATCATCATTATCATCATCATCATCATCTGGGGGTGTATGAGGTGGTGTAATAGATTTAGGGAGAGGAAGTGGGTTAGAAGGAAGTATAGAAGGAGGCATAAGTGTTGTGGCAGAGTCCTTCTTCAAAGGCACTGGAGGAGCAGGTGCTGTGTCTAACTTCCGTTCCTTACATGGCCCAGCCGTGACATGTCCTGTTTCTGGATTAATATAAATCTTTTTCTGTTTAGGATCGACAGGATCCGGATGAAAAAGTTCCTCTTCCTCGGGAACCGAAACCACTTCCGGAGCCGATTTTTCGGTTCCGAGCAGGGCTGGTGTTGACTTTTATTGTCTTTGGCCTTAGGAGGCGTGGTAGAGTCCTTAGGCTTAGCTTTTAGTTCCGAGGCTCTTGGTTTCGGAGCCAAAGCGGGATCTTTAGGCTTGGAAACGTTCGAAACCAGGTTATCCATGGGCCTCGAGGTTTTCAGGGCCAATTTGTCTTTGGAGGTGGAAGGCGTCGGAATCGATTTCGGAGCCCAGAGTTATTTTGGTTTCGGTGCCGAATGTGCCGGTGGTATTGGTACATGCGGTTGGCTCGGTCCTGAGCTACCGGAATGTTTTTCTTTTTTCTTCGGAGCCGGGGTTTATGAAGTGTGTTTTCGGTCGCAACTGGAGCCAGCAGGCAAAGTCTTGACCATTGCCTTCGGTTTTGGTGGTGGGGTTGGGGTAAGGGCAGTAGTACTCACTCGTTGACCAGGAGTGATGAGGTCATCAGAGTCTTCTGCCTCTGACTTGATTTGGAGATCTTCGGAATCTTCTTCCGGGACATCTGGGCCTTCGTTCAAGATATCCACTGGTTTCGGGGCTGATCTCTGCGCCATGATGTGTCGTCAAGCCCTTCAATCTTGAATGGTCTTCGATAGAAAGGATGTGCAGTCTGGACAGCTGGACTTGTCGTGTTCCGGTGATAAGCACATTTTGCAGACCATGTGATGTTCACTGTGCAGGAATTTTGCTCCACACTGGGGCCATTTCTTGAATGGCGTCCTTTCCATGAGCAGTAGGCCTCAAGGCGTGAATAGACCCAACGGCCCGCGTCGACGACCGGAATCGAGCCGATGAAGGTTGCGTCGAAGATGTTCGAAGTCAATCCGATGAGTTTGTGGAATATTTTCGCGTCGAAGTAGTTTAAAAAAGATTTCAAACCGGAGCGCAAAAGTTGCATCCGAACCCAATGGCGGAAAAAAACAATCTAAGGATGGAGTCGATGCCCATGCGCACTATCGTCCAAGGGAGGAGTCACCTATCTTGTGACTACAAAGACTTCTTCCAAGACAACAACAACGTGCAAGCATCTGAGCCAAACACCAGATGGAGATCTAATGCTAAGTGTGCGATCTGCAGCTCATATGCCGCGAACATATTACTTACTATGTAACACTAGCAATGTTATATGACTTGCCCGGTGTAGGAAAGTAGCCCTTTGAGATGGTCACCCTTACTTTTCGCATGGTACATGATGTGATTTCGACGAAGTGCAGTGGGTTCCTGCTAACCAGGTCCCCAGTGCCAGATCTCTTTCCCAAAATGGTACAATTGTTCCCCCACTTGGCAAGGACTCTAATTCCCTAGCATATGGTACCCCTTACAGACCTAAGGTATGGTGCTATGTTTTTATTGAATGAGTAGTGAAAAACCAAACACACAAAAGGTGATGGGAGGAGTGCCAACATAGCGGCACAGTGGACAAAAAAAAAAAAAGATGGGTTGGAATGCTACCCCAAGTGACTGTTAGTGGTTAGACTATTTGAAGTACTCCTTCCTTCAACTTCTGTGTTTCATGGAATGCCCTAAGTGGCAACGGCTATGCCCAGATGTGAGTCTTGTGCTCACTATGCCACAAGAACCAAGCGGTCTCTGACTGAAGATGCCAAACTAGGTCAAAACTGTTCATGGGTTGTCTATGTTCTGGCTCAGAGAGGACCTAGCTTGGCTGTGGGGGCGGGACTGTTCCTACTGGAGCAGGACCAAGGCGGTATATGACTGGGTTGAATATGAGGTGGCATAGTGAGAAAAAATAAACGATGGGTTGGAATGCTACCCCAAACGCTTGCCAGTACTTCCAAGTATTTCCAAGCATTCCTCCATCACCTTTTTTTGAGTTTTGCAGTAGTGCACAGACCTTTTTCACTTTTCCACACGCAGAAGGAACATGCGCTCCTATGGGAGCCTAAATTCTGAGACCTCATGTACCAAATTGCTAGGTTGTGCCATATGGAGTCTGGTTGTTTGAGCAGACCCTGGTGCTGAGTGAAGTCCACCTTCAGCATCAGTTGGTGTGATCAACATCTCTAGGATGACGGAGTACCAGAGTGGTGCCACTATGATAAGGGTCATGGATACCTGCAAATATCCTTAACCACATCCTCTTTAGTACACTGCACATAGATTGTGGGTGTAGATTCTTAGGAGGCAAATATTTGGCATGTTGTGTTTTTCTGGGAACATTATACATAAAATTCAAGGGTTTGATTGCCTCACTGACAGAAGTATCTCTGGAGGACTTGTATGTTCATTTCCCATTAATGGGCTTGCTGTTGCATCTTGGTAAGCAGGTGTGTAAAGTAGTTGCCCCCTCTCATACCCCTCACTTACTCTCCCAGCCAGTTACTTTGTGACCACCCTAGTAGCCTTAGAGACCATGAAGGGTAAAACTATAAACTGGTAATGCTAGCTATCCACTTACCACAGAGCAAATATACCAGTGGTGGGGAGGAAGACCCCTTATCCAAGCAGTGGATTGAAATTCTGCAAGGCAATCATGTGAAAATATTACGATTCAGTGGCCAATGGTCCAGACTGGCCAAAAGGACGTGTTCTTCTTGGGTAGGAAGTATTACAGGGAGTACACCACTTTGCCACACAGGTGTAAGGGCATCAGATCGATGGCCTGTTTGGCTAGGAGCACCAGCACTTCCTCCTTGAGAAGCTGAAGATGGTCTAGGCTGTGGATGTGTCATCAAGGCAGAATGCTAGGTGGCATAGTGTGGAGCTCTAGGTAGTATCTTTCATGAACGACAGTGATTACCCATTTGCACAAGGTAACTGCTTACCTCAACCGTTGCCCCTATAGCCAAACTATGAGAAGGCTTTACAGGGCTGCATATCCTAAAGGGGACAAAGAGCAAGACCCCCCACAAGATAGAAGAAAGCAAGCAGATTAAGTGTTGTCACCAGAAGACGGTTAAGCATTTCCGGGGAAAGGGAAAATCAAGAAAGGACTAATAGGAGTGCATACGTATCTTCAAGCTCATTTGCTCATGGAGGTGAAATAAACACAAACTTAACACAGATTGACACAGAGGCGAGGTGGCAGAAAAAGAAAGCAGTAAGAAGGTAACTTATATTAATACGCAAACACATTCATATATGTGTTTGTAGTTTTCATAATTTGGCCTTGTGCAACACCTCATACCATCTGCTGATATACTCACACAAACCTGCACGTCGTCATGTTTCTCTAGTTATCTATTGCTGTCAATTGTATTAGGTTGTTGTTTTACGCTAATTCGGCGGTTATTTCCTAATGTTTTGTCAAGATTCTTTGAGTCACTGCCTCGCATACATCCTTAAAGGCGTTTCAGTCACATTTACATTTATCGTGAATTCATAGGTATATATGCAATATAAGCAGTCACTAATGAATCCATATGCTGAATTATAAATGCGTGCTCGCAGCAGGTTTTGTGCCTAGTTACACGTGTGCTTGCGATGTCACCCTTATTTTCATTTTGTGCCCTACACACGTTTCCTCTGTGTCCAGTGGATCACGTAGAACATGTGGTCCGAGTTTGCCCAATTAAAAAAGACAAATTTTTAATCAAAATAACTCTAAAACAACTAATCCTCACTTAGGCTGGTCAGCTGAATCCACATGGTGGCGCAAGAAAAATAAATCCGCGCTCAAGAATGCGAAAGCAAACAACAATTAGATACAGATGTGGGCGAAATTAGTTACAGTTTACAAAATGCTACACTTCACGTGCTTTTTTTTTTCTTCTTCTTATAGGACTTTGGTAAAAAATGACTTGTAGAAAAATAAAGGGGTAGCAGTCCCTCGGAAAGGGCCCCTCTGCTCAGGGCTGCCACCTCCCCCCACTTGCTGCATGATAGGAGTCCACCGGTGAACTATAACCTTAATAAGATAAGTGTGGCATCGCCTGACCACGCCACCGCGGTCATAAGAGCCTTCGCATTACCCCACGATACCGTATTTGCGCACAGAGGAACAGCTCCAAGAAACGTTGATGTGATTTACTGCGTTTCTGGGTCACCACATTTCATATACTTCCAGCGGGGGTGTTCATACACACAGCTCTCTAGTGCCACTACCTTTCGTGGTTGTATTTCAGTGCACCTTGAATCTTTTGTGTGTGTGTTTAAAGGGGGGAGCGCACCAACTCTGGGTGTTGGTTACATGCATAGGAACCCCCCCCCCATTACAATTTATGGTCTGCTATTTTGCTCAATTTCACTTTTTTTTTATTGTAGCATAGGTTAATGTTGATAGTAACAAATTACCAAGGTACTATTTACTTAGCAACTATTAAATAAGTATTATTTTGTCTAATCTCTAATGTGTTGCTTCCGCGCACGTTACGCGGGGGGAAGGGGGCAAGGGGGAAAGGAGGGGGGGCATTTAAAATACGTGGATGGTGCTAATTTGCACCAAAGTGCCGCTTATGTCAATATTACACGGGTGATATTGTTGTTTTGTGTCTTTCTTCTGAACCCGTGTATTGAGGGGACGGTACATACATTTTATGGTGATGCTGATTTGCATCAAATTACTCTTCGGTACCACATTACAACATTGTATGGCTGTGCTAATTTTTCTCCATTTTTTTTCGTGTGTGGGGCGGTTTGGTGCGGTTTGGTGGCAGCAGTAACCTAGGTTCGCCTTTTGTCAAATGGTTCACGTTGTTCACAACCGTCCGGGGGAACGAGAGCTTTAAACTGTATTAATAGCATACTCTGAGGCCGCAGCAAACTGAAGAATGGCCTCGAGCAAACCCCAAAAGCAGTAAGGAACAAGGGAGCCTCCTGCTGCTGAAGGGGGGTGCCGGGGCGCAAACGGGAAGCTTGGCACTGGCAGTCGTGAGGAAGGTCGGCAGAAGTCCTGGGGAGGTCATTGCGCCTGCGAGCGACCCCAGCTAACCTGAGTGTAGCTGCTGGAGGGTGAGGGGAGACCCAGGGAGGGAGCCTCCCTGCCTGTCCCGAGTGGGGCTATAGGAACGTGGTAGGGAGACACCTCACCCTGCACCACGGAGAATGCCCATCCTTCTTCAGGAGGAGAGCGGGGACACCCCACCTTCTCTCACAACACCCACTGCCTGTCCTGACTGAGGCTGCGGGGCAGGATAGCCCCCCACACAGACCCACCTCACTCGCCGCCGGCCAGTAGTGCCGCAATGGCTGCGCCGAGCATTTATACTTCCCTCAGATTTTCCTTTAAAAATAAAAAAACACATACATTCAGTGCCTGGTGGCGCTGGCACTCAGACAACCCCCTCCCATCACCAGCCTGTGCCAGTGCAGGCAAAGGAGCCGCCTGCCCCGCAGCGTGAGTGAAGCCACGGCTCTGAGGCGGCTGCAGTGCGTGAGACACCCTGGAGTGCGGAAAATGGGGGCTGGAGGATCTGTGCGGAGTAGGGCACTCTGTGTGATCCTCGGCAGGGCGATGTGCAGATGCCTCTTGGTAAAGAGGAGCACAGTCACATCAAATCTGTCCATTACATTCATCAGTATAATCAAAGGAGAAAGGATCACTTGTCCTGATCAACCTTAGGTCTGCAGGATGGTGAGGGGGTTTCTGTCCCAATATTAAGACCCTCAGGCACGTGATGGGTATGGTGGTGTCTTTAAGCGGTATATCTTGATTCTACGCTTATGATTCACGTGTGTGCATAATCATTAGGTCTATTAGGTTATGCAGCCTCCACCAGGAGGTTATTACCCAAGGTTGGTGCAGTAGTGAGCCATTACATTCATCAACCACAGGATGCAAAGCAGCGATCTACCGGCTGTAAAGCACTTCAACACCCTCTCAGTGGTAGTAAGTGCTATAAAACTATCACAAGCTACCCACACGGTTGCTTCTCATGAACAAGCGCTCGCCATGACATAACCTTTTGTCTTTTAGCCCCGTCCCTTTCAGACAGACTTCCTGCTGACGTAAAAGGTTCCTTATCTTCTTTATGGGGCCATTTGGACCCATAAAGAAGATAAGAAAGCTTTTGAACCAGCAGTAAGTCAAGGAACCCAGTCTGAAAGCGACGGGGCTAAAAGAGAAAGAAGAATGTCACTAGGACCTCTTCTCCAATGGCTGGCCACCGTTTAGCATGAGCGGTGACGCCAACCAATGGAAAAGAGGGGCGGTGCGTAACCTCGCTAGTGAACGTTACTCTATGTCCGTGGTTCCCAAACTGTGCGCCGCGGCACCCCAGTGCGCCGTAATGAGGAGCCAGGGGCGCCGCGACCACAATGTGGAAAAGTGAATCCTCATTTTTTGCAGCCAAAATAAGTCCCTGCTGCAAATCCCAAGAGCGCACTTCCGCTATACGTGCGTCTCGGATTTCTAACGTGGTCTGTTTTTACAGTAAACATAATGCTGGTGATATGTGAGTAAAACGAAGATTGGGCATTTACACCTGTATCACCAGCATTATTTTTACTGTAAAAATGGAGCACGTTAGAAATCAGGTATAAAATATAAGCCAAGCTAAGGCCTTCTCTCAGCGAGAGGAAGGCCTTGACTTTGCTTATGTTTTATGTCTGATTTCTAACGTGCTCCGTTTTTACAGTAAACATAATGCTGGGGATACGGGTGTAAAATGAAGGTTGAGCATTTACACATGTATCACCAGCATTATTTTTACTGTAAAAACAGAGTATGTTAGAAATCAGACATAAAATATAAGCCAAGCCAAGGCCAAAGTGTTAAGATCTATTGGTGCACTATATATGGGTCCGAAGTATATGTATGTATAAGGCCCCTGCATAGCTCTTATTGATATTAGGACAGCTACTGCAGCTGGGTTTTGCGGAGGCACACCTTGGCCTGGCAAGGGAGGGCCTGTATCCTTCTTTAATGAAGTGAAGCTAGACGATGTTACATAGGGTATCTCCTACCTACAGGTTTTATTAAAAAGTTTTGTGCAGCAGAACAGGTCAACCCTTAGCATGGCTCCAGGTCTTGCCAACCTTTTTCCATATTGACACTGTCTGAAGCATTTATGGAAATGACTACCTTTAAATGTGTTCTTTTTTATGAGTGACGCTATAAAATGTATTAAATGCATCTGAGAGAGAGTGGTTATGGAGACTGTTAAAGGGTAGTAGGGAGGGAATCCATGGTGGAGGTGGTCATTGGGAGAGGGGGGCGCCAAAAAACATTGCCGCACTGGGCGCCACCAGTGCTAAAGCCGGCCCTGCTGCTGTGCAACAGGCTCACAGAATGGTATAAAAAATAGTGGGGAGCCACGGCCAACTGCCAATTAGGTCAAGGGAGCCACGGGTCAAAAAAGTTTGGGAACCACTGCTCTATGTCATTAAGTCTCGCCAGCTCGACTGCGCATGTGCGCAGTCTTTCGCAGGTTGAGACCTAAAAAGTATATGTATAATATAATTGAAAAGTACTTGCATTGTAAAAGAAAAAAAGTTAAAAGAGAACAGCTTCTTACTGGCTTTCAGAAATAGACTTTCTCCACCGCTTTTGCGGTTTTCTAAGTGGTGATCAATATCTGGTATTTTTATGCCTCAGGCTACTACCTGCTTGCAGATTGGGTAGGGGAGTGGAGACGTGAAACTCCCGGGTGTATCCAGAAAGCTAGATATTTCAGAAAAGTCTAAATTCAGCAAGTGGTGATTTGTGTAAATTGCTCATAGGTTTTTGAAAGAAACAAATGAATGCACTAAAAAAAAAAAAAAAAAGAACTGCAAACGTGCAAACAAATTAGAAGTAGGTGAAAATGTTTTAATCTGTATATTTTACCACTAAAGGCTGATTAATAAAAGTAATATACCTCGAAGTGTTTTTGTGCACACTGTCTTACATTTGGAAGGCAGGTATGCAGAAAAATTCAATTGTGCGTTCTCACACTGAATGGGCCTATAGCACGGGACAAGAAAAGCTCCAGAGAAGCCCCAAAACAGTGTTTGGGCTTGGGGCAAGCTGGCACACAAGCGAGGGAACCTATCAAACCCAGACAATTTTGAAAACTAGACACATGAGGGAATACACAATGGCACGGCTTGTGTGATTTTAACAACTTTTTCACATTAAAATTGCACTACAAATGTCACATTTAGACTAGAGTCACCAACTTCCTCACATATCAGAGATGGAACCTAGCTGAATCTTTGGAGAGCTACAGAAGTCCTAGCCCCCGGCATTCCCATACTGCTCCGGATAAAATTATTTTCTTACTTGTGTGGGTGCGCTCAACGTCCAGGAAAGCAAAGGCCACAAAATGCAAAGTGGGAATGAAGATGTTCCTTTGAATTTTAACCATTCTGTGAATGTGGATAGCATCTGTATTGGGGCCGAGGGTCCAGCTATCACCCAGGTAAACCTAGCAACCCCTGATATTTCTGAAAATTAGACACTCCGAAGAGTCCGGGGTGGTGAGGGCCTGCATGGATCCTACTACTACTTATGCAGAATGACCACACACGTCAAACCTTGCCTAAATGTGCAGAATTTCCACATATTTCTAAAAAGGTCCACAGTCTGTGAGGAACTACAAAAGATCCAACACTCAGCATTCCAACACATTTCCATATATGCAGAGTAGTATGAATAAGAAAATGGGCTGGGGTCCAGACAAGCCACATAACCCTAGATTCCCTACCATCTCTAGTTTTGAGAAGTGCCCAGATTTGGTAGGGTTCCCTATGTGCCAGCTGACCCTAGGGCCAAAAACTGAAGCCATTTACCAATTCCTTAGATTTCACTGGGTCTATAGTTTTCAGAAAAAACAAGCGTTCCCTAGGTAGATACCTAACCTAGAGCTCAAACAGTGCAGGCATCCTCTACGGCAAGTGGGAGGAAACTGGGAGTTCATTGGCCGTGATTGACCATTTTGATGATGGATAGGGAGGTACTTACCATCAGGTCTCCCCTGGGGGAAGATAGTTTGCCTAATACCCAAGGACGGGCCAGCCAGAAATGCCAGCCATACTTTTTAAATGTTGTACCCTGGGGGTTTAGGAGGCTTTTTGCCTCTCTGGGGCAGATTAAAGATTGGTAGGTGTGAGGCTTGCATCCAATCTGATACCAAGGAGTGAAGGAGTGGCTTGGACAGGCTTGCTTCCTACCACACACACACACACACACACACACACACACACACACACTGAAACAAAAGTAATACATTCCTTGTAGTTTAGTGGTACTTTCTTCACCCCCCCATGGGGATGTTGGGGAGGAAAAGACTGTGGCCCCTGGGGGAGAGGGAGCTGCCCAGTGCCAATACAGGCCAACACTTCACTCTATTCATAATTAAAAGAAAGTAATCACTAGTATTCAATCGATTGCATGAAGATGTTCTTGTTTGTAGATACACTAGGTAAATTCTTTTTCTTGGAGAGGATGGGTCCAGTGTGATCCTAGTGCGAAGTCTAATCTTTAATGAAAAAGGCAGCTTAGATAGTGATAAGTTATTAATCTTTAGGCCTATTATAAGACTTACCTAACAAGGCAAATGTGCACAAATTCAACTGTTATCCAACCTCACTCATCCTTCCGTTTCTCCTTACCACTAACATAACACCACTATTCAATCTTGTGGCATCTTAGGGTATGATTGCACGAAGGCTCTATTTGCTTTATCTGCTACATCTTTACCCTGTTATAGACTGACTCATTTTTGGGACCTGAAATATCATACGACCTGTATTCTTTTTAACTGCATCAATTAAACTTTCACATTCTCTTCAAATTGCTCTCAGTCACTTCAAAGGAGCATGTCCTAAGGCATCAAAATACTGCATTGATAAATAGATGTTTTCTGAGGACTCTAAGGACACAAAACATTAGGAACATTTCTGATGCAATTATTTAAAAATGTTGCATGTCAAACTATATGCCCAAATTATTTCTTCTAGTTTCCTCAAGTAAGAAGTTTGCTTAGGGTTCTAGTTTTCAAAGAGTATTTCAGCTTTGTCTTTCGATAATTCTGTTAGCATTTCACAGTCTGCGTTTTTTTGATTTTGCAAGGTTTTTTTAAATATTATTTTAAATGTTTGTGTTCAATGTCTTAATGACAACTCAAATGCATTGTGTTCCGCTACCCTTTGCAGGTTGGCCTGTACTTTATACAATGATTACAAGGTAAAAATACTACATGCCTTAAATGCTGGCACAATCTTTAAAACTTGAAAAAAACACTAAAGAACCATAGTATCTACTTATAAAATGTTAATTTTAAAACAGTTCCAAAAAATAAAATTAAAATTTTGATCACAGAATCACTGGAAGAAAAATACATTCAAAATGACCTTGTTAAAATGTTTGGGAAGATTTCTGTCTTACTGTAGAATGAAATAAAAAATTTAAGAAGTCATAACAAATGCGTGATATTGCCAGCAATTATTATAAAGCCTAGAATATAACTTAAACAGGCTTCGAATAATTACAAAAATTAAACAAAAATAGATGTTAATGCTGTAAGAGATAAGGGGTGCAAGGCACCCAAGGGTTTTCCCAGACATTGCTGGTCCAATGCTAACCTGCTGCTTCTCCGGTCCTTTTCTGTCCGGCTCAGCTGCTGCTTTGTCTGCTGGCTCCACGGCTCCGCCGGTGCAGGTTCCCTGCATGCTCCCCTCTGAGCCGAGCACATGGCTAATTATAATATTGATTGCTGGGCTCGCCCCACATTCCTATGCGGTAGCACATGGGTAATTATGATATAATTAGCAATGAACATTTGCAACATAGAAGTATTTATAATTATAATATTAGCATTTTAATATTATAATTATTCTTTGGGGTCAACCTGATCTCGGTGGAAGAATTCCACTGAAGACACGTCAGGGTAACTCACTGCCTTCCATTGAGATCAGAGACCCCACAAAACCTAGGCACAACTGGTACAGCTGACAAAAGTCCTAGCTGCTCTCGTCAATTTGCATATGTCACAATCTTGTATTGTTTAGTAATGCATCTTTTCAGTTTTCAATGAAACAATAATTTAATTAATTTTCCATAGAGGTTTTCAAACTCTTATTAAGCATTGATGGCTTGAGATAATCTGTATTAATCAACTATATATTATACAGAAGTAGGAATACTATTGACAGAAAATTCAATCTACTACAATGGATAGCAGAGAAAATTATAGTCATCTACAATAAAGCCTCTGCCATTATAGGTGATGCAACTTAATTAGCGGAGCCTATAGAAATCCACATGGGTGATCAAAATGTGCTAATACTGAACAAAAAAGCTACATTAAGTGATATAATGTACAGTGCTGTTTTACAAAGATTGTGGTGCTCACCTTTCTTTGCTTATGTCTTGCTCGTTTAGCTGCCCGAGAGCTGCTGACTGGTTTGGCTTCTGAACTGTTTATGAACTGTAGTAAGTCTTCCACCTTTCGATGGTCAACTGCACTATCCCTTTCTGATATATGGTCCGATTTCTTGGGTTGTTCTTCTTTCCTTTTTGTGAGGCGTAAACGAAGCTTTTCCCTCATTTCTGCATAATTTCGGCTTGTTGGTGCCGCTGGTGGCTACGGAAATTAAGTGAAAATGAAATAAAACAAATGTAATTATGTGTTTTGTAGGCAGGTGTGTACAGGGTTAGAAAATACATTGTGCTTTCAGATAAACATATCAGCAAACCAAGCTGTTTGAGTTACAGCACAGATGTATTGCACGGAATAAGAAGGTGCAACAGCTTTACAAAGTGATAAGAGCACTGCCCTAAAAGATTTCACCCTCAGTTGTGGCAATATATAGTAGTGGTCCATTGGAAAAATGTTAACTGGCCATTCAACAAAGGTATGATCCAGAGATGGGATATCATACACAGACCTCTAATATCACCAAACCTTTTCAACTGCTCTTGTCTCAGTTGTCTGGGTTTGCTCTTGGGCTATTACACCCTATACATTTAGTAACCTGAAGGTAAGAACAATACAGTTACCTTCGATGCAGAGTAGGTAATCAGGATATGGAAGAAATAACTACTATAAAGAGAATTCTATGGTGTATTTTTCAACACAAAAAAGGGTTACTTACCAGTATGAGTTGCTCTCCAGCTTGAAGCGTTTTCTGGATTCACATGCTGTTCATTATTTCGCCATCTATTGGTTGGGTCCAGAATGGTCTCCAGCCCCCTTCTTTTTGGCGTTGTCGATCAACATTTGGTGTTATGCCCGTCCCCTGTGTGACATCAGACGGCACCTGGGATGTTCCTGTGCATAGCCTCCATCTTCAGATTTGTTTTTCTTTCTTTCCTGGCATGCTTCCTCTCTGTTCCTGCATCTTCCCCACCTGTCTGCGTTATCTCCCATTTCCGGGGAGGTTGGTGGGTTGCATGTGAATCTAGAAAACTGTTCAAGCTGCAAAACTACCTCTACTAGTAAGTAACTTTTTTTTTGCGGCATGAATCCTTTTCTGGATTCACATGCTGTACATTAGATTATATAGCGATATCCTTTCCCATCGGTTGGTTGGGATGAAATGAGGCAGTGCCGTAATACTTTTTGTCCCAACTGTGCCAGGATTTGTAATACCTTTTGACCCACCTGTGCACAACAATGATTTGTGAAGCTGTCAGGTGATGCCTATATTGCTGATGCGCAGATTGCACCAACGGGTAAGTTTGCTAGGAATTAAAGTGCTGCGCCCTTATTTTGTGTTGTATAAGCTCTTGGTTGTGCAGGCAATGTTATCCCTACCTTAGCAAAGCATGTTAGTATGGTTTCTACAATCCATCTTGAGATGGTCACCTTGGTCACTGGGGAGTCCTTGGTTGCTTTGGCAAAGGAGACCAGCATTGGCATAGCCAATAAGCCTCAGCTTTTGTACCTTACAAGTGTTTAGCCATGCAGCACATTATCCTGGGTGCTGTGACGCCAGGGACTGAAGAGCTATACAATTACTACAAACTGGATTATGCAGTATGATTCAGGAATACATGCTTGCCTCAGGAAACATTTACTGATACATTCACTATACTCCTCAACAACACATTGCACTCTGAAATCTCAGATGTACAACCTGTGCATTGCAGTCAGACATGTCACAGGCATCACCCTGTACTGTACTCTGAGGTCCTGCTTTCAAAAATAACAAGCACAGACAACCTGCCATAATGTGAAAAATTACAAATCCTCAAAAAATGCCCTGCTTTCGCAAATGCCATAAGGAGACATGACAAGATGGTTGATTAATTGAACGCTCTGTTTGCATCTGCTTTACATGTTTGGGAGGCCTTGGGCAGTATGTAAGTCCCTTGTGTTACATGGCATGCACGGAAGTCCCAGACAGTATTTACTTGGAATGCATGTAAGCTGTGGGTAATAAGGTTAAAAAAATTAATTCTGGCACATATGTTCACCTCCCTCCCCCAGCAAAGCAATAGCTCTAAAATATGTTAAGATACACAATGTGAAAGGCTAAGAAGTTGTATTTCAATGGGTTTGAAAACAACAGGAGTACATTATATGTTCACATTGTCTGAATTGTTAAAATAAAACTATGTGACAAGTTAGGGCGATGAAATGGTGCGAGTGCAGTATGTGTGCTAATAGTGAGGGTAAGAGCAGACTATTTTAATGCAACTTAACCGTGTGATAATTTCTAAAAATAGGATTGTCAGATGATTACTTATGCATTTGTATGTTGTAGAGGTTGCATGTGGCTATGTTATTAAATACCTGTCTTCCTTTAGGGAAATGCCCACTTTTAAACAGAGAAGTAATCCTTAAAACATGCACCTGGTAAAAAAAAAAGCATATCCCGGATGCCGCATCTGTGTGAAATGCTGTGAACAAGCCCGCATCTGTATCGTTTTATTGTGCCAATGCAGCAACAAAGTGTTAGAAAAATGAAAAATACATATTTCAAATAAAGTGTAGATGCCTTCAGCGTGCGCGATTATTTTCGGTGCACCAATGCAGCAACAAAGTATTAATAAATAAAAAGGAAATTTCAAAACAAAAACATTCCATTAAGCGCCCAGCGTCTGTTTTCCCTTGCCTACCAAAACAAGCAGGTTACAGGCACCAAATGAAAACAGACAGAAAAAGTAGTGCAAAAAATAAACTAAATAGGCAAGAGGAGCAATAATACATGTAGCAGGGCCAGTCGCCAAGGACCAGAACAACCCACCTAAAGGAAGGCCAAATGCGAAAAAGATGAAATGTGTATTTTTTATATTTATGTCTTTTAAGATGAACAATCAAAATAAAGATTTTCTTGGAATGAATTGAAAAAGAGCCACTGAAAGAAAGGTTTTTGACAAGCACACAAAAGAACTAATGGGGAGAAAAGGTGGCGCAATTAATGGCCATATACGAGATACAAAATGCCTTGCAGAGCAGCGCATGAATGCTTCTAGGCTCAACCTAAAAAACACAATTAGTTTCCCTTACAAAACCTTATAGTTTCTTCAAGGTAGTGCATTAGAGCCCTCCTTACATCCAATGTGTGCAGGACCCTTTCCGTCTGTGTTTTAGGGTCTTTGAAGAAAGCTGGTAGTTGTATAATTTGGTTAACATGGAAGTGGTTTATCACCTTGGGCAGGAACTATGGGTTAGTTCTGAGAACCACCCTGTCACTGTGTATTTGTAGATATGTTTCCTGTATTGCTGGTGCCGGCAGTACACTTACTCTGCACAGCGATGTGACTGCGATTAGAAAAGCGGTCTTGCGATCTAGTGATCTTAGATCTGTTTTGTGCATAGGTTCAAAGGGTTTTATCATTAACTGCTTTAGCACGGTATTGAAGTTCCACAACAATGCTGGAACTGACATTGGTGGAGCAATTCGACTCTTCGCCACTGGGTTTGTGAAGACGTTGTTACATTAAGTGTCCCTGGTGTAGGCTACTATTGCTGCTAGGTATACCTTTAAGGATGAATGTATCAGTCCACTATCTAGCAGATAAGTGAGATACGTTAACACAGTTTCCTGTTTTTTCTAGTCTCCATATAGCTGTTATTTGTGCACCAGCGAACGTATCTTTTCCATTTTGCTGCACAGCATTTTCATGTAGTAGCCTTTCTTGCTTCCCGAAGGTTTTCAATTGTCCTGAGCAGCAGTTAGAGGTGTCCAAATTCTAAATATTCAGAAGCCAGGCCGCTAGATTGAGTGTTGCTGGCTCTGGGTGCTACACTCCCCCCCTCCTGCATTGTTACAGATCCTGTTCTGCTTTGATTGTCATCATTTGTCCTCTGGACATCTCTAGTAGCTCCATGTACGACGTTTGTCTGGCTCATTGTGGTGCTATGAGGATGAAGTGTGTCCGTGGTTGTCTGGCTTTCTCCAGTACCTTTGGTGTTAGGGGAATAGGAGGAAAGGAGCAAGCAAATCCCCCTGACCAGATTATTGACAAAGCTTTCCCTTCCGATTGGTGGTGTTGAAACCTAGAGGCGAAGTGTTGGCATTTTGTGTTTTTTGTTGTTGTGAACAGGTCTATTTCTGGCCTCCCCCAAGCTCTGAATATTTTCTCCAGTGTCTGTTTCCGTTCCCATTCGTAGGAGCTGCATTCCTGACTACTTAATCTGTCCACCTCAGTTTTTTCCCCTGGTAGGTGGATTGTTTGCAATGTGATCTTCCTTGGCAATGCCCATTGCCCTATTTCTTGGACTTACTTGCGCAGGCTAAATGATTTTGTTCCTCCATTTTTGTTGAGATAAAACATTGTTATTATGTTGTCTTTTTGTATTAGTACAGTTTGAACAGTCATGTGTGTTTGGAATGCCTTCAGAGCTAGGAAAACTGTTTTCATCTCTAGGCAGTTGATGTTTCTGAGCTTCCATGTTGTTCCATTGTCCCCACACCTTCAGTTGCCGGTGTGTGATCCCCAACCCTTGTAGGATGCATCTGTTGTGATGGTCACTGTTGGAGTTGGTGTCTTGAACGGTCTCTCGATCATGTTCTTGCATTTCCACCATTGCGCTTTCTTTTGTACCTTTGCTGTGATAACATCTAGATCCTCCCAACTCCGGGTGGCGTTTGACCATTTGTTGCAGATTCATGGTTAGAAAGGTCGTCTGTGCAGTCATGTCCTCACTGTTGGAGACTACCCCTTCTTGTATAGGTGAACTTCCTCTCCGATCACCTTTGCCCTCTTTGGACAGGGTATGCTCAGGCTGTCCTTGAGTTTAGTGTATACAAGGATACCCATTCTTCTTTAGGTATGCTGCCACTTTGGCAAGGCACTTTGTGAAAACATGTGGCGCTGATTTAATGCCATTTAGTCTGCTGATGTAGGGACTCATCGACCGTCTGGACGGGCAAGGCATCTCCTGTAAAGGCTAGGTTGATTATGGAGGCTTGTACCTCTGGCTTGAACCCTGACACTCATAGCCATGCAGGTCTCCTTAGTGTCATGCCTGTGCACATCTGCCTCCTGGCTGTATCAGCAGCATCCAAGGCAGATTTCAGGCTTGTGTTGGCTCCCCTCTTGCATAAATGTCTGGGCCACCTTCTTGTATTCTTCAAGGAGGTGATGCAGAAGGGACTCCATCTCGTCCCATTGTTGGTGGCCAGACCTGTTTCAGTGTGTTGGAGTTGGCAATCCGCCACTGGGTTGCAGGCTCCCTCTCGATCTTTCTCCCCACCATGTCAAGACTCTTAGACTCCTTTTCAGGTGGTGGACCTGTGGAAGTGTGTGCGTTGTTACTCTTTCTTGCAATACTTACTTAAAAAACCACAGGAGCGTTTCCCTGTGTGCATTTCAGGTGTTGAGTACATGGCTTGTACTTTCTCTACTCCAGGGGTTACCACCTTTGCAGTGGCAGGTTCCCTAAATGTCTCCCTCCCTTGATCCAATATGCTGGGTATCATTGGAATGTATAGGTTCCCCTTGTTGGCTGGCATTAGGGTGTTCAGGAGAAAACTAGAGTCTCCCTTTTCTTCCTACAACTGGACTTCATATGTTTCAGCCACCCTTCTGATAAGGTTGTTATACACAAGAGGTGTCTGGTGGCGATGGCCTTCAAGGGTAGGTGTCTACTGCTTCTGCAGGGGATTCGGCAGAGATCGTGCAACAACTCTGTCTTCCTTGAGTTCGTAGAACTCCTCTTCGCCTTCCTCATGTGGCTCTGGTGTTGCTGGAGCCTCCAAGGCAAACTGGTCTTCCTCTGTGTCGAGGTACGAGGATGGCTTGGGGGAGAATAAAAAATCCTTCAAGGAGTCAAACTTTTTTTTTCTTTCCAGGAGTGCGGCGATTTCTGCTTCGAGTCTTCTTTTCTTTCACTTGACCTCATGCGCCTTCTCTTCTACCTCGAGCGTCAGAGAAGATCTCTTCTTCGGCGTCAACTGTTCTGACTTCTCCAAAGCCTTGTTTTTTCTCTTGCTTCCTCTAGAGCAGATTGTTTAGCCAGCTTTGAATGACTTTTTCCTGCATTAGTATCCCTTGCTCGGGACCCGTGCAGCTCCTTTGTTTTGGCTGACCTTCGGTCAACGATTGTTTAGCCACAGAGGCTACCTTAAGGGACATGGTACGAGTGTTTAGGCTCAGGGCCTTTCGAGTGTTTTATAACCTTATTTCTTTTATTTGTGTTTTTCACTGGTTTCTTTACGCCTGCTCCTTCTCTGCATCGGTCGCGTTTGTTTCAGCATTCGATCCTTTGCTATGTGCTGTCTTGGTTTACTCTATGTTGTTGTCGTCCTCACTAGACCGGATGATATCCTTCTGGGGAACCGGAGTCCTCGGAGTACTAGAGATGGTGTAGTGTTCCAGGCTCCGTCTTCGGTGGGCCCTAGACGTCTTTGTCACTAACATGACGCAGGCCTTGCAGTCCTCGTCTCGATGGTCATTCGAGAGACCAAGGTTGAAAACCTTGCGGAGATCTCTTAGCGCAAATTTGTGGTGGCTGCTGGGGAAGAATTTAAGGGGAGTATTTTCCATGTCCCCTACCTGTCCTCCTTCTCGGACCACAACTGGTATTGGTGGGCTCCCTGTAGCAAAGTGCCCCTTCTTGACATATTCACCCCCACCTATTGACTGGCATTTGCTGCAATTTTACCTGA
Organism: Lissotriton helveticus; assembly: GCF_964261635.1. Lineage (NCBI taxonomy): Eukaryota > Metazoa > Chordata > Amphibia > Caudata > Salamandridae > Lissotriton > Lissotriton helveticus. Next base: position 377,873,474 of record NC_136060.1, read on the forward strand.
AGTGTACTGGGGTCCTGCTAACCAGGTCCCCAGGGCCAGTGCTCTCTCTCTCAAACAAGCCAACTGTTCAATTGCACCACAATTGGCCTTAAGCACTTTGGTAAGTCCCTAGTAAATGGCACCCCTGGCACCTAGGTCAATGGTACTAAAGAGGGACCCTAAGGGCTGCAGCATGTATTGTGCGCCCCTAAGGGATCCACCACAAAACTCATGCAGACTGCCATTGCACGCCATGTGAAGTGGCACAAACAAGTGTGAAAACACTTGGCACACACACTGAGTGCCATACCCATATACACTGCATGCAATATATGTACATCACCCCCAACAGCAGGCCTTATAGCCCTAAGGCAGGATGCCTTATATTACATGTGAGGACATATCTGCAAGAGCAGATATGCCTCTGTGCTGTCTAGTTCAACTACAAGATAGTACAAGAGAAAATGCTATTTCTTATCTTAATGATATTTACTGTGGGGTGCTAGAGTGAAAAAAGAAAGGGTTAGTTATGTTTCCACAATTGCTTGAGAATCAAAGTACCATGTTCAAGATTACCAACAACATCTAGACCCTAGTTAGGTTAGGATTTGCATGTGGTACTGTGAGCTAGCAGAAAACATACCAACAGGTACTAATTGGGCCAAGATCCAATACTCCGACGTTCGTGTTGGTCTAATACACAGTCCTGTTTTATTTGCAGGAACCATATAACAAAAGGTTTTAAAACTGGGAGTTATCAGCAGCGTGGGAACAGATCTAGCCAGGGTAGGTAGGACCTAGTGGTCCAAGATGCCTATTGGTAACACTGGATAGAGATGCCTTTTGTGACCTGCCAGCCAAAACCTGCTCAGCTCATCCATTCAGGTGTGTTCAAAGAACCTGCCAGGTTGGCCACCAGTATGATTAGCAGCTGGTCCAGCCATCTTCAAAGACCCACTGCCTCCTGGTACAGGAACTAGGGGTCCACTCTATCCTACCTATTGCAGACGGCTATCGTATTGTCGTGTTCAGTATGTAATGCGGACTTCAACAATTCAGCCAGCGATTAAACTTCCACAGCTGACCCCTCACCAGGGGAACACAAATACAATTACACCACAGAACATCCAATCCTGCCTAGGTAAAGTTCCAGCTAAACGGGAACAGATACCATTCTGGTTGGCACAGAAAATTACCCAAATAGAGGCGGTGTTTCCTGACACCACCCCGCTGGAAAAACACAGGATTCTGACTATATGTCTCCCAATGGGAATCGCACCACACATTGAGGACTGTGACACTTGGGGTACAGTCTTTGCTTCCATCTATACAAAAACGCACGGTGTTCCATCCATTTCGGTAATACCAGATGTGCTTAAACAAATTCAAGATGAATACGGTCCAGAACCTGCTTTAACTCTTGGTATGAAATTACTAAAAGACTTCAAACAGGTTTCGGCTATATTACTAGCCAACATAAAGGGTGAAGCAGCAAACGTGGCGATCCGCCAGAGGTTAAAAGAGACAGATATAGCAGACCAACCAGCTGAAATTGCCAGAATCATAGAAAAATCCTATGAAGAACTAGGCAGAGATAGTCTAGGTGGAATACCGGTAAAACCGCAACTGACTACAAGTCCAGAAAAAATGTTTTTTAATAATAATAATAATTCACCAAAAAAGAACTGGGATGGGAACAAACAATCCAATCCTAAAGAAAAGAAATTCCAGTCCAGAGGAAGGTCTCCTAGGCGAAGAGAGAAATCTCCAAACCCGAGACAAAGGTCACCCCAGAGTGACCCCTCTGGGAATAGATATAACCTTAGAAATAGGGATAATATTAAAAAACCGGATAGATATCAAGACATTGATACACGTCCCTCTCAATCTTTTCAGAATTCCTCGCAGAAATCGGAAAGAAGAGGACGATCAGAAGAGCACGCCAAGTCCAAAGACAAGGAACCTGCTCAACTGAAAAAGAAATCACAATTTCCAAAAAAGAAGGTAGCCAGTATCAAGGTAGTTAACAATGCCGAGAATACTGAGGACACAACTGAAAAACGGAGAGTGGGCTCAGACAATGCTAGACAGCGCAGCAGAGGTGAGCATAGCTCGCAAAGTCCTTATGAATCATCTGGAGACAGTGGACACGAATGAATACCTTCAAGTGGAAACTGCAGATACCAGAGTTAGCAAGCCCCACAAAATATACGAGATAACATTACGTATAGAGGGAGATAAGACTAGGAAAATAAGGGGACTATTTTGGGATAACCTATCCAAGGGCTATGACATCCTTCTAGCTGAAAAAGACTGGCCACCAGAGTTTGTCAGGGAGTGCCCTCATGGCGAAGAAGTAATTATGCCTGCCTTCTCGAATCAAATACCGATTCATAAAAAATACACACTTGCTAGAAAGTGGGCAGTGGCCTTAGCACCTGCTTTATACAAAAATCATGTAGGATGGGATGAGGACTCTCCTCCTCACAAAATCCAGCTAAAATCACAACCAACTGCACAAAGGCAGTACCCAATTAAGCAAGAAGCTAAAAAACAAGTAAATGAAATATTAGATCAGCTAGAATACCAGGGGGTGATTGAAACTTGCACCTCACAAATGAACAATCCTTTGTTTCCGGTCTCCAAACCAGACAATTCATACCGTCTAGTTTTGGATTACCGACACCTTAACACATGTTGCAAAACTTTTGCAGTGCAAAACTCACACAGTGCTGCACTAATGAATAACATAGTGCGCAAAAAATACAAAACAACCTTGGACATCTCCAATGGATTCTTTTGTCAAAACATAGCACCAGAGAGCAGATATTTAACAGCTTTCTCAGTAAATGGCACTCAAAAACAATTCTGTCGGTTAGCCCAGGGGTACAAGAACAGCCCGGGGGTATTCTCAGCAAGAGTAACAGAATTACTACAACTATATGATGATGAAGCATTATCTTATGTCGATGACATTTACTTAACAGATGATGACTTGGAGACTCACTTGAAAAGAGTGAACACCATAATACTTGGTTTCGCTGCAGAGGGTTACAAATTCAACTTCAAAAAGTCCAGAATTGCCCATCTGACAGTCCTATTCTTAGGATATGAGTTATCAAGTGAAGGCAAAAGCCTGGCAGACAATTTCCTAGAGAAATGTGCCGTAATCCAAGCTCCTAAAACACTAAAAAACCTAAAGTCAATTCTAGGCTTCCTAAATTTCGGAAGAACATACATTGCAAATTACGCAGAAAGGGTCAAGCCCCTTTATGATCTAATTAAACCAGACTTTAAAAGATCCAGTTGGACTCAAACACACACAGAAATTTTGAGATCCTTACAAACAGACATGCTACTTAAGACAAAATTAGAAACCCGTGATAATACACGCAACCTTGTGATCCGAGTCATCCCAGGGAAATGCGGATTCACATACCTGACCTCTAATGAGGGAGAAAAGGTACCAATTGCATTCAAATCACACTTGTACACTAAGGCTGAAATGAAATTTAGCCCAACGGAAAAAATTCTTACAGCAACACAGACAGCTATAGCAAAAGAACGAGCCCTGGCACAAGCTAAACGAATAATAATCGTGACACCAATACCAGCCTTAGAGGCGGTAACAAAGGCAAGCATTCCAAATGCTAAAGCACTCCATCCAAGATGGATACAATGGGCTAACTCTCTTGCTGCAACAGACGTGATGTACGAATTTGATCCTTATTTAAAAACACAAGAATTTCTCCAATATGAATTTGAATGTCCTCCGCCAACCGAAATTCTGCCTCTAGATGACTACGGCTGTATAATATATACAGACGGATCAGCACAACCCGCAATAGGGGGTAAACAAGCTTACAGTGCTGCGTGCGCGATTGTTAAAGGTCGTTGGCACGAAGGGAAATTTAAACCAACCCTCACTAAAACACAATCCCTAGGAGATTGTACAGCTCAGCGAGCTGAATTACTAGCATTCAAGATGGCGCTTGAAAATACTGATCGAGGATTCCCCACGCTCATAGTGTGCGATTCGTATTATTGCGTTCAATCTTATAATGAATACTTGCAGATCTGGCTTCAGAATGGTTTCAAGGATGCGAAAGGTGGCACAATCAAGCATAAACTGCTCTGGGAACAAGTAGCTCTTTTACAAAAAGAACTACCAAAGACTCACGTGATACATACACTGAGTCATCAACGTGATGGCGTTCACGTTGCAGGGAATTCATTGGCTGATGAGGCCGCGAAGGCAGCTGTGCAAACGGCTTCCGTAGCTGCCGTCACCCGGTCAAAAACAAAAATAGACAGCGAAATATTACAAGCTGTCAGCGCTTCAGAAAAGGATTCGATAGAACCACTCCCTAAAGGCTTTCCAGTAAAATACTCATACATAACTGATACAAACAATGTTCCTTTTGCTCGAATCCCTGGAGTGGGGGATAGGGCAATTCCAAACATGGAACATAGGTTAGGACTGATAATAGCGGCACACGAAGGGCTTGCTTCTACCCATGCTGGCGTCTCAGCCACAGTATCATTATTAAAACAGAGATACTGGTGGCCACAAATGAGAAGACAAACAAGGAACTATGTTCTAGCATGTGAAATATGTCAAAAAATGAAAGTATCAACTGTGAGACGTCCAGCACAGACGCCCCTTCTAATCTCGGATAAACCATTAGCCTGTGTTTATCTAGACCACTGCGGTCCCTTACAAAGGGATGGTAACTATAAATATATCTTGGTCGCAGTGGACTCATGCACGAGATTCATATGGATGTGGCCCCAGCGAACGGCTGACGCCAGAACTGTTATAAAAGATTTGCGAGTCTTTATCGGCACATACGCAATTGGCATTCTGCATTCGGACAATGGTCCTGCTTTTAGCTCTCGGGCTTATAAGGAGGCCATGGTCAGCATGGGCGTGCAATTGCGGTACTCTTGTCCATTTCACCCTGAGGGGAACGGAATTGTTGAAAGAAAAAACCGTGACATAAAGCAATCTATAACGGCAAAGGTATTAGGTTCGGGAGCTGGGTGGGTCAAACATCTAATAAGTGTCCAACGTAGTCTAAATAACTTGCCAAGAAATTCTCTGAAGGGATTCAGTCCGTACGAATTATTATTCGGAACTAGGATGTTGATCTCTGACCTTGATAGTCAGACTTCAGTGGTAATAGAAAAAACCTTTGATGTCAAAGACCGTTTGGCTATTTTGCAGGACTTAAACAAAACAAGAAAAGACCTGAGCAACATACAGTTGAAACAACAGCCAACAACCACTGAAGAATCACCACCTGTCCCAGCAAGACCTGTCTGGATTCCAAAAGTCGGGGATCTAGTCAGGGAGAAGATCGCGGTAAAGAAGGAATTTGGGCCTTCTTACAGAAAAGCAGTTCCTGTCTTGTCTGTCAACGGGACAAGATCAGTTGTACTACCGCCACTTGCTGGAAAAAAGGAGAACCGAGTTGTATCCATCGACCTGGTAAAACCACAACATGTGGCCGATAAACAGTAGGCCAAGTGGACTCCCAATAAGTAGCAGAACACCAAGGTTTGCTACCAGTACAGAGGTCCTAACAAAGAGGCTCATCACATTCGAAACGCCTAAAGAAGAACAACAAGGACTATGCAACAATGCAATAGAACTCAGACCTCTGAAAACCCAAATAAAGACATTTAGCAGAGACACACCAATCTACAATGAAGTTCCAAGTGAAATTGCAAGAAACAAAAATCCTGAACCAATTGGAACAATTGACAGAACTGCATCTGGTTACTTCATCAACTTCGATGATTCCTCTGAAGGTTTCAGCGAACAAAAGACACAGCCATCATCAAAATCCTTTAAAGACAAAGCTAAGGAACTTTTGAAACAACTGAAAGAAACATATCTGGTTACTCCATGGATTGAATTTTGGGTGGGTTTTGGTGCATTTATCCTCATACTTTGGCTCATCATGGTATTTACCTTGGGACGCTTCATTGAGGGAAAATATGCTAAAATGGACACAGCAAGTCAGAACATCAACTTGGTCCTCAAACCACACACATCTTCACACGTCGAGAAACGAGAACTTTCTTCAGAACTTTCTTCAGCCAACTTCACAGCAATTCCAATACCTGGTGGGGTAGCCTGGGACAACACTGACTATAAAATTTATGGTCCGGTCGAGATCCTGAAATATCCACACCAAATCAAGATCTCCTTGAGTGATTTTGCAAAACCAAACTCATTTGCTGATGATTGGGACTTTGAAAGTATAAACAATATGATGTCTGACTTAGTAATGTCTGCTAAATTTACAAAACATGATTATTTGCAAGGTTCTACAAATTATGATAGTATGTATTGCTATAACCATTATGGTAACCATTTCTTGCATAAATCTGCACAACCTAGAAATGTTTTAAATTATAATCAATGGGAACATTGTGCTACACCTCCAAAAGGGAGCTCTAGAACCGTTTATGACAAATATTCATATTTTTCAGGTTTTAACATAACTAATGCTGAAACATTTTATTACAAATTGTCAAACAAGACAGGGATGAAAACCATGATAACCAACACAAAATTGATATATTCAGATTCATTCTTTGAAAAAATGAATACATTTGGATTTGATTATTGGGACAAAAATGTTGATTTGAAAAGTGTTTGGGGTACAAAAGAATGGCAAGTACAGGGTATAGAAGCTTTGTTTAGAGCCTGCATGATCCCAGAACAAATGATATTTTTAAATGACACTGTTCAACAAACCACCTGTCTTGGCTTAGCCAAAATCAAAGATTTAAATAACCCGTCTATTCCAAAGCCAACAATGTTTAGCAATAGCTCTGAAACAGATGAAGAAATAGACATAAACCATATACTTAACCAAAACAGAACACATCCTGATTGGAAACAATGGTTGATCTGGCCCACAGATACAAATCACTGTCAAGATAGATTCCTGAATAAAACACAGGGTTTCAAAATGACCAGGCCAGACCCTAGATATCCCCAAAGACATCACCCAGGGATAATAACAACCTACAGTGTGGGCAAATTATGCCTTCAATGGCTACAAACTTCCACACTGCCTGAAATTAAGCAACACCTAACTTTACTTACTGATGGTGCTGACTTGCGTGATTTCATACTGGGACCACGCAAACAGCGTCAAAAGCGTTTCATAGCAGCCTCTGTATATGCAGCATACAATGAGGCCTGGAAGGTTACTCAAATTGAAACAGCAGAGAGAATACGTGAAATTGATCGTATTAATTTGGAAAAATCACTTTCTGTAGTGGACAATGGGTTAATGACTCTGTCCTCCAGAATTTTTTCATTGGACAGCATTGTGTCTTCAGCAATCGATATATTATCGCAAGACTTACTGTTATTACAACATGGTCAGTCACAATTGCGCTCTATTGTACAGCTTGGCTGGACGTTACAAAATCTGCGTTCAGGCTATGTGCCTTGGCGTTTAATCAACACAACGTCACTATTCCAAATCTTTAACCTTACTGATAGACAAATCGGTATGGCGCAGAAGGGTGCTGATTATACAATCTTGAGCATTGAAAAACTAGAAAGATTACCGATGACAATGTCAGAACGACCTGTCAGTGAATGGATAATCCACGGAATCATAAATATTCCAATCTCAACCTTCAGGTTTCAATACTGCCAAAAATATATACAGGCTGGCATGTACGAGAAATTGGGAAAGGGGTACCTTAAAACAACTTGGAACCTGCCCTATTCACATGCATGTGTCAGTAATAAAGGACAGAAAGTGTTTCTTAGTGGCAACAATTGTGCTATGTCACTAAGCGGCACGCTTCTGTGTAACGGAATTAGTTTGCACGGAGCCTGTGAAGGGAATTCATACAACCTTTCATGTCACCAGCAAGGCGCACCTGCAACTGAAATAGAACCATTCTTTCAAAGACACTATAATGGGAGTTACATTCTTATTGTAGACCGCAGATGTTGTAGTCTTATGCCCGGGACTCCTTATCTCGTCACCACGACGGCGAAGGTCAAGTGCTGTGGACGTTCTTTGTTCCCCAGCTCCTTACCAGACAGGGAGGCAAGGGCATGGCCCGGTTTGAAAATTACTTCTATTCGAATAGATACTTTAAGCAGAATGAAAACAGTGCTTCTTCAGACGCCTACAAGGCTCACGTCATCTAAAGAAACGTATGATCTACAAGTCGCAAGGACGACTGCAGAGATACATACATTATTATCAACTAATTCCCCCGTACATTTCGCGGAAATCCTGAGCGAAATCTTAAATATTTCTGATACCACTGGGGTCTCAAAGGTATTTAAGACAGTATTTTCGATGGCATTAACACCATTCAAAGCCATACTGGGTATTTTTCCAGATTTCGTCCATTCGATTTTTGGCGGACTTCCCCTGATCCTGGGACTAATTGCAGGAATCCTATTCCTAGTCCTTATTTTTCGTTATGGCAACCCATGTCACAGATCAAACTCTCGCGACAATGGAAGATACGATCTTAGCCATTGGATACCGGGACCGGATATCAAAAATCCTGGGACTCTCCCGGCTTAGAGACCTAAACATGACTTGGTTTCTATCATTTCGACCAATGTGGCAAAGGTGTGTTTTACCTGTACTAAGGTGTCTGCTATGCGGAGAAGAATGCGTGTTAGACACCTGTCTGACGCTACAATCAGATGCGCCAGTGGATGCAGATACACTGTTGGTTCCTACCAAGGTTCACGCACTGTGCTGCCCTCAAAGGCTGCCAATTCTGATGACGGCATTCCTGGAATCTTCACCACTACGATTGAAGAGTAGTGAAGTTCAAGATGAAAGCAGCATCGAACAGGTACGACCTTCTGTCAGCAATGAAAATCAGAATGTCAATGGAGACAATCATGCGCATGAATGCATGGTTACCCCTATTTCCGACTTAGTGGAACTTTCCCATGAAGCTGTTGACAGTTTTTTCGAAAGCCTGAATGATATGATGTTCTCTCCGGAACAGAAATAGAGACTTTTGAGTAAACTCGCACACGGCGTTCCCTGAATTCGGCCTTCAACTTTTAAAAAATAAAGTCACATGAACAATTACAATCCAGTTCACGGACAGCAACTTTTTTCAGCAAGCCCTTAAAATATTTTTCTATATATTTTTTCCCCGGGACACTGATCTTCTGCTTGAAGTAAGAAACTATTCCTAGAGAACTAAGATTTCTATTTTAGATACTTTATATAGACTTTAGCTGCCCGCTGGTATGTTCACAAATATTTTATTATGTGATGAAATGGTCTCGACCTTCCTTTCTGTATAGCTATATTAAGAGCCATTTCATGTGTATTTCTCATATACCAAAAAGCAATAATGCATTACAATGCGTGTTTACTTTTGCATTTAATTCATAGCTTAAGTGCATACAATATATATGACTGCAATTTTTCAGTATATTTGAAAATTTCGAAATGCATTTATGTATTTTGGGGTGGTAAGGTATACACTATACTCTATAGTATGTTGTACTATGTTATACTATGCATAGATTAGTAGATATGACCATAGTTAGCGTGGAGTGGGTGTCGTGTATTTCTATAGGTTCTGAATCGATCCCCCTATTCCTGACCCTATTCTGGTTAAACTACCTAGCTAGTTAACTAACAGTCAGCCCATGAGGCAAGAAAACCCCCATGATGCAGATACCGTTATCTGACGCAGTCACACTACGGCACAGGAACGTGTTATCTGATTAGGTCATAACGCTTGAGATCTAATTAGACAAGCGACATTCCTCCAGCCCCTGATAAGGCATACGACGTTCTCATAACAAATCAAACCTATGACAACCTGGAAAATCCGTGCGGCCATTGTTTTGATTTCACAGAGAACTTTTGCAAAAGAATGTGCTAACGAGCAAGTCGTATGACATCTTTATTGACGTACCTATGTCCATCCTTACGTCAATCTCGGCACCTTTAAGGTATAAATATTGCCGACCTTGCCCTATGCAAACACACGCGTGGTGACAAGACGGAGCAGCCATACTTGCCGAAGCCGAGAGCAGAAGCAGACCCCGCTGGCAGCAGCCCCGCCTTCCTGACGCGCTGAGAGACGCGCTGCTATCTCAAGCCGAGAGACCCAGCACCGGCGCTTCTGGGCAGCCCTCGCAGGCAGCCTGGAATATCGAGAGCAGAGAAAGAGATACCATTCCTCATTCATCCTAACTTCCAGGTACAGAACTGAATAACCCCTCACAGAGAATTCTTTAGTTATTCACTTGGCAAAAACAAACTTAACTTAAGCTGTAACTTTCTATTCCCGCCCACGCATTAGACTTAGGTCAGGTACACGGGGTAGGCGTATTTAGAAACACCAGTTGAGTACGTTTAGTCAAATGTATATGTGTATGTAAATATATTTTAATCATTTTAAACATCGTATGGCTCAGAAACCATATCAATGTTTTTACAGTATTATTTTATACTATTGCTTCTAATGTATGCACTTTACTTAACTATAAGTATTGCAATAATATCGATCCATTTCTCTTGTACGAGAAAAGAGACTGATCAATAAATAACACCTTTTATTGAACACGCCCGTCTCTTCCTTTTCTCTACATTCTGATGAGACTAAGAATGCACGTACTGACTGAGTAAAATAATTGCCTTGTGCTCACACGACTCTTGAGATTGACTCTTGATTAGGGGAGAGCAAAGTTGTCATGTTCTATGGTTGTCAGAAACTAAATCCCTTCTTGTCTAATCAGGGGAGTTAATCCTTCCTTGAACATTCGAGAAAGTTTCTAGCGAACTCTGAGCTTAGCTGGCAAACCCAAAAATTAAGTCTAGTATCGACAGTAGTAGACCTAGTTAACGTCTGGCCTAGGCCTTTACTGCTGTAGGTACTATTCCAATGCGCAGAGCCTATTGGGAAAATAGGAGCTACACTACAGTATTCTCCATGAGGTAATGCACCAGTCTCTCCTTGATGGTTGGCTGGAAGGCTTTCAGAGCCAGACAAATTACACAAGATTGATATGAAGAAGGAACTCCGCAGTCTCCGATCTCCAGCTCTGCCATGACCGCCCACACCACAGCAGTGACTTATTTGATGCAACCGTGAAGTCTAGGCGGGAAAGACAATGGCCTTCCGTAGGTCAGGTTGGATGGAGTTTCTCTGCCACCACAGAAAATACTGAGCTGTCTCCATAGAGGCCTAGATGGAATGGGACAGACAGTGCTGGTGCTGCGCCAACTGAAACTTAAGGTTACCCTATATAGTCGGCATATACCATCTGGCGTACGGGACAAGGAGAAGCCCAAGAAGCATCAGAACCATTCTCACCAAGATTCAGAATCAAGCCAAAAATATTGGGTTTGTATCCTAAATGTCGTGGACTTGCTGTGGCAGTGGAAAGGACCCAAATGTCACTGTGTTCAGGATAGCCCCTATGAACGGAATCCTCTGTGCAGGTCTCAGATGGGACTTTGGCTCACTGATGGAAAACCCCAAGGAGGTCAAGCAAGCAGCTGTCATCCAGGGGTGGTCTGAAACGGACTGCATCAAGCATGCCTTAAGCAGCCATTAATCAAAGTTTGGAAATAAATGTATCCCGACCTCAGAAGATGAGCTATCACTTTTGTGAATACCTGAGTAATAAAGGTAATGTCAAAGGGCAGCAAAACAAATTTGAAATGTTCTGAGACTTCCTTGAACGTAGGTAGTTTCTGTAAGACTACAGGATGATTATAGGAAAATGAGCGTCCTGCAAGTCCAAGGACACCAACTGGTCCACAAGATGCAGAGAGGACTCAACATTTTTTTGAGGAAGGACAAGTTCAATGGCCTGAGGAATCCATTATCTTCAGCACGAGTAAGTAGCACAAAAAGCACCACTCGTCACACTTAAGATTTCGGTAGTCATTCAATGGCACCATTGGCCAGCTAAAGGGTGACGTCCTGCACTAAGATTGAGGCATGGTCTGCCAAAATTTGAATCCGGGTAATTTTAGGTTGGGAAGAAATTAAAGTTAAGGAATATAGCCACTGTGAACAAGCTGCATAAAGCTTCTATGAGACGTGATGGGTTTTCTGTTGTGGAGGAGATATCTTCTCCTGCACCCTGATGGCTCACTGCGGGTCAGTCATCAGTGTGCAGGAGCAGATATTTCCTCCACCAGTCCCTCCAGCATTGTTACCTGCAACATTCCAGCGTTTATGCTTGTCCCGTCCCTCCTGTGTGGTTGCATGCCCAGTTGTTACTTGCCCGTCCCTCCGATGTTGTTGCTTTCCCTGCCCTCTCACAGCCCACCGCTTGCCATGTGCTCCTCTCCCATTATTGCTTGCCCCTCTCCCATTATTGCTTATACCCTACCCTCAATAGTGCCAGAAGGAGAAAAAAAAGCACTGGCCCCATTATAGCACTTTTCTTTCTAACTCCCAACCAAGTTGCACAGCAGCCACACAACAAAGCGAAAAGACATTGACAAAGCTAATAGTTCTTGCATTGGAAAGATCTATTGGCTTTGCCAAAGCTTGTTCTCTCTTGGGTAGACTCACAGGATTCCTGGCAGACCACCACACCGTAGGAGATTACATGGTCCATAAATGCCAGATTCTTTAACTATAAAAATAAGCATCCTATCCTTCAGGCCCCAAGGTATGAATCTCTAATGAGCTTCTTTTCGCTGCTTTTACGGAAGCAGTCCAATGCCAAAGAAGTTCTGACACTGCTGGAAGATCTAGGGCTAAAGTCTATGCTAACATTTCTAGCGAACCTCCAAATAATCATGGAGGGTGACATGCTACTTCACAACTCCAGATGAAGTACCAGACTGGCTGGACAAAGCATAGGGAGGAAAAGGGATGAGAGTTCAACCACAAGGAAGAGAACGGACCGCATACTGGCAACCAAGGGAGAATTCCAATACACTGCGCAGGACATACAATAGACCTTGTATCAGTTGTTGCCCAGGTTTGCTTAGTCAAGGTGTGATGGCACAGAGGAAAGGGGTGCTTCTGAAAAACAAGACGAAGTGATGGAACAGAACCAATGTGCGCCTCTGACCCAAAATGTGGATAATATAGCATATTGCCTTACAACGTGAAGTAAAAGGCGCCACATCGTGCTATCATCATGGTCTTTGAAGAGATCAAGTTAGGCCCTATTTGCACACTGTTTATTAATGTTTGCTTAAAGTAACTGGCCAGCTCGGGTATCATGTAAACCCCATGAGAACACCACCATTTATCCGTTTTAAGGTGGCTTGAAGTTAATGAACTTGCTTTTAAAGTCTTGTTGCTAAAGTTATAAAATTGGGTCAACAGGCACTTCGTGTTTGGGGGCTGTTGTAAGAGTGTCTGGGAAGGGGTGGGGGTTAAGATTCACAATGATAGCAGATAAGAAAAAATACTGCAGAGTCCTGTCCTGAACCTCGGGTTAATATCCGGGTTTAGGATGTGTTTGGTACAGGCACAATTGTGGATTTAAAAGCTAATGAGTCCTTTGTTTCCAAGAATGTTTTTCTTGTAATTTCAATAGACAGTGAAGCCACTGAAATGAGGACTTGCCTATTTCTTTTTTACAACACAAACTAGTCTTGCTGTTGAATAAAGAAGGTCATCTTGTTGGAACTAAATGCCAATTCAAAGGTAGACCTTGCTTAGCCACACAGGGTACACAAGGGGCTGCAGAGATGTAACCATTTACAATAGCAGATTCCGGTTTGTAGTATCTAATGAGTGGATACAGCTAATATTTTACGATGGTGTCATAGAAAACAGGGCCACATAAACCAACTGTGACAAATACATATGTACATACTGAATTCACCCTCCACATCCTCACACTCCCATCCTAGCAATCTATAGGACTTTTTATGTGATGACCGATATTCTGGCCAGAGTGCTGGTAAATAGGATGTTCTCTGCTTTTATCACTGGTGAATTCAGACCAAATGAATATAAATACCTGCATTAAGGGGATGGAACAATGTATAACCATATAAAAACCAATTTACAAAGGTAACGGTAGCCAGAGAAAAATGGGAAAAGATAGGGTGTGTTAAAAGAGATGGACGAAGGACTTTCGGTATTTTTGCTGTATAACCTGTACTCAACGGGGAAAAAGACAAATGACTATTCTTAAAATCGAAATTTTTCGAATGTTCGATATTTGGTCTAGTACTGCAGATCTAGAATACTCTATTGGGCAGCTCTATATGTTCTCTCCCGATGGTATGGGCACTTTGGGGGAAGTCGGAGCCTCCAGGAGTAGTGAGGTAAGTGGTTGGAGAGCCTTTTTCGAGTCCGACGGGAGAACACCAATTAGCCACAGTGGAGGCAAGGATAGCGGTTGTTCGGGGTAAAAAACGGTACAATGACCGGGGTATGTGTTACACGGGCTGCTCGATCACGGGTGCTGGTGCCCGCGATCGAGCAGCCCGTGTAACAACTCGAAAACGGCTCCCCAATCACTTGCCTCACTACTCCTGGAGGCTCAGACTTCCCCCGAAGCGCCCATACCATTGGTACCACATCCCAGGGTCTGGTCAAATTGACTCCCCTGTGCCCGCCCACCTGAAGCCTTGCTTCCTTTTGGCTTCCACATGGCAAATGAGGCTATGTACAATTAGGCATTTATTACATGTCCTGATGATGATCCGTATAATGTGGTAAACGGATCGAAACACCATTGACAACTATGTGCACCTTAAACACAAAAAACCTATATGTTCGCTAAATGTGTATAGGTGCTTGTATTGTTCTGTTCTATAAATGTGCATTGAACAAATTGACAGAACGCTAAACCTTTGCCTAAAAACCCTTTTGTGTTTTTCCTTCACTTGTCCCTCTACCCTGATATCTAATCGTGTGATAATTCGGGTACAGGCTAGTGCCCTGCCTTGTGTATTGTTTGTGAATTGTGTGTAACATTGTTTGAAAAGTAAAATACCAGACCTCTGCTGGGCATGTCATTTACAATATAGAAACGACTGCGTCTATATTCATTGCTTGTGTATTAAGGCTTGTAAGTGACCACTGTTGCCCTAATAAGATTGATTCCCAAGGTCCCTTGCCGACTTCTTTGGGTCCCCTTGTTGTCCTTAATTGCCTCTCTGTATTCGCGGCACATTCCTAATAACCGTTTCTCTCTTTTGTAAAATAATAAAGAAAAATAGAACTGAAATATCCAGCTTGATGTCTGGTGCTCCACGTGACTAGTGATGAAGGTCAGGGGAGAGACGGAGGCAGTGAAGAGATCCACTAAGAGACCGTAAATTGAATCCAATATTTATAGGGATTAACAATGGTGGGGGGGGCAAGGAGGGCACAGAATTGCCTCTTCACTACAATGGAGTGTTGTCCAAAGATTTAGAAGGAAAGGGTTGATAGATTCTGACTGTGGCTGAAGAGAAGATATCTCTGTATGTATTCTAGTACCGTCATAAGAACAAAGTTTGCCACTTGCTTTTACCTATTTCAGAAGGGAGATGTTTGGTTGAGACGGACACTGAACTGCCTGCAAAACAAACTGTTTGGCATGGAGTCAAGTGCATCAGTAGCAGAGGATTAAAATGACTTTTTCCACCAAAAGGGAAGCTCAGCTACTCATACCTAAGCTCCAATTCATTGAAAGTGGTGGCAGAACTCGAGGTAATTCTTGTGACTACTGTATCCATATTTGTTCTCATGAAACATGTTTCCCATTAAATTGCAGTAGCTTGAGTACAAAGCTAATCTTTAACAATACTGTCCATTTTGTGGCATTGTATACAATACACTAGAAGTGTCATGCCAGACCTTGATAACATTCTTATCCAGAGAGCAACAATGGCCTAATCATGCTATAAAACCCAGTAATGTTTTGCATAAAGTTATGCATTATATATTAGTTCAATGTGCTATGTTCACACTAAGCATACAAATTTAACTGCACATCTACCATTGCACTATTGTCAGACAGCAACATACTTACTCCTCCATGGCCAAAGAACTCGCAGTAGCAGCAATCACAGTATTTTCCTTCTTTCTGGTTTGTGGATGTTGAGGTGCTGGAACTGTGCTCTGAGCAGCTGTCATCATCTTGGCTTTCTTCTCCATCATACTGTTGATGGTCATACGCATTGCTATTCTCACACCGATGGCCCTCACAATCGGGATCACTACATTTGCACAAACAAGATGTTCTTAAAGTAACTACAGGTTCTGTCCCACTGATTTAAGTCCTAAGTGTAAACATTTTACTCCATGTGAAGTTAATGTTATCAGCAAAGGAAACGCTACAAACAAGAGAAGCAGATAACTTGCAAACACAGAAGCCTGTATGGGATGGAGTATACACAGCTGAGCTATTTCTCACAGGACTAAAATATGTTACATCACAAACATACGTATTATGATCCTAGTGAAATACAAGACTGAGGAACAACGGCAAAACTGCGAGCAACTATATCTGCATTAAATAGTGCTGCCAGTACTGGTCATGTTTTGATTGTGAGGTGAATATAAAGGAAATGTACCATAAGGTCCGGTAATTGTGTAAGACAAATACAAGCAATATAAAACAGTGGGCTTCCACAGTGGAAATTTACTTATCAAGTTAAAACTAGCAAGCTGCAATGAATTAGAGTACTTACTTAAAACTCTGGTTCTCTAGCATTGCTATCTTTTATAGATTCAAAAGATTGAATCATTCCCCGTAGTCTAAGTGGCAATTCTCGTAACTTTAAAACGCAGTAAACGGTGCTAAAAGGCAATCAGACCAGCAGCAGTATTTGATGAGCAATACATCCGCATCATCTGAAACAACCCAAACTACAACCAAAGAAGTGACCAATGATGTTGACCTTTATTCTAGTTCAGATCATAGCTCAGTTTCATAGTGCAAGTGAGACAGCCAATGAGATATCAGTTACTTAGGTAATGGACAACCACTGTATGAGTGGCCAAACAAACAAATAACTGATCTGAAGCACAATAATTTATTGTTGTACATTTAAAACAAGACACATCTGCAGATTTATGGAGGTTGAAAAGATCTTTCTGCCGATGTTCCTCTGTTCTCCTGTCAAAAATCTTTGTCCACTCCTCCTTTGTGTCCGTAGAATCAGAGGTCCTGGCATCAGTGGTGCCACCTAAATACTGTATTTAGGGGAGTTGCAGGGAATGTCAGCTAGTAACCAATGGGATACCTACCTTTAGGGTAACCATACCTTCTATATGACCACTTCCTGTGGGAAATGGGCATAACACTCACCCAAAGGAACCATTTCTACCAAAAGCCAAGATGGTGGAATTTTCCTAGTCGGTGTGGTTTAGGTACCCCCGGGTGGTACTAGCTTGAGGGTGAACGAACCCTCTAACTACCTAATTTTCCCACTTCTCCTGGTGCCAAAATGGGCCCAGAGCGGGGGTGGCATTTACCCGATCTGTGGAAGCCAGGATCGCATATGAAAGGTGGTGGAAGTATTTGTAGCATCTAGCCTGGATATACTCATTACTAGCCATCCTGCTTGGAGAAGCTAACACCTCTTGCCAGAGCAGGCATTGTTTTTGACCTCTGAGCATGGGCTCTCACCTCCATGGGGTGAGAAACGTGTCTGTGGTGGCAGGCTGGACAAGACCAGTCAGCCAGAACACTAGAGGACTAAAGGGATTCAAGGGGTACCTCTAAGGTACCTTCTGGGTGCATGCATTAATAAATACATCCCTGGAATTAGTATGGGTTTATTAATACAAGGTGTTAGGTACCAAACACCATAGGTGTCAGTGAAGCCATTATGTAGTAGGGAAACTCATTCTGACCAGTGCCCAGTACATACCTTAAGATGGCTTGCCTGCTCACTTGTAATGCTCAGCAATGGAACTAGACATACCAGGAGCATATCTACTCATGCAGAATATATCCTCACATGTGCTATAATGCTCCCTGCCTTAGGGCTCCAAGGTCTGCTCTAGGGGTTAAGTGCATATAGCCCACACAGGAGTGTCCCGGGTCATGTTTTCAAACACGGTTTGCACCGTCTCATGCATCCTGCAATAGCAGTTTGTGTGGAATTTGTCCCATAGGGTGGCATAAGATATGTTGCAGCCACCAGAGACCCTCTTTAGTACTTATACCTTTGGTAACAGAGGTTCCATTTGTAGGAAGGTGGAATCTGACTATATGGTTACCCCCACTTTTTTCGTGTTTTTTTTCTGGTTTTCGACTTTAGTGTGGCTGTGGACCTGCTAATCAGGCCCACAGCCCAGCTGTTCGCTCTCTAAATTGATACTATGTACATTAGGTACATACCAGATTGGTTACTGGGCCACCCTTGTGAGCCCCGGTATAGTGTCCCATAGGTACCCAGGGCATAGTTGCACCCTAGCCCTACCAGGGGCTGCAGCATGTATTGTGCCACACCTGGCTTGCCTTCCAAACTAACACCACAGGTTCACACAGCCTGGGTAAGGTGGTGTAATCACCCCTTACTTAGATATAGTATACCTATATCTATATATACATATAGACACATATACACCTATAAATCACTCCTATGGCAGGCCTTAACAATCCTGGAGGCAGAGTGCTTGGTTTTATGTGAGAGGGTGCCCTAGCATGAGCTGAGCCCCTCTGCATCATGAGAAGGGAAAGCCCTATATTTCTGTGCTAAGTTAGAGGTTTTCAAAATGGCTAGTACCCGCTGTGCTGGGCGCGCAAGGTACAGTTACAGGCCACTGACCTTCTTCATCCAGCGGTCCCGCTGGAATTCATAACTGGAGGAGTTCAGGGAACATGTTTTCTCTAAACTGCTGTGTACTGCTGGTCATGGAGAATCCCTAAGGACTGACACCACAGCGAGGTTCATGGTATTAAGGGCCCTACATGTAATATGATCATCTGCGTGTGATAACTTTATTCCATTTGATCACATCATTCAGGCCCCTCTTGTCTGCTTGTTCCTGGTAGATCAACCAGTCATGTTGTCAATCAGATTGACAACACGACTGGTTGAACATTACCAAGAATACAAACACAATCACAGAGAGATTTGATGGGTTGTCCTTGAAAAAGCCTGGGGTGATCCAGCAAACATTGAAAATAGATTGATTTCTAAGGAAGCCCGCTGGATCTACCAGGAAAACCTCTAACTTAGTACAGAAATATAGGGCATTCCCTTCTCACGAACCGAAGGATATTCAACATAGTCTAGCTGGTCAATATCTAGCATGGGCATATGATTGGCATTAATCCTGGCACAATACACATAAAGAGGGTTAGTGGCACGTGATTGTACCTTGCGCCACGAGATAACATCACGGGACAGTCACATGCACGCACTGACGGCGACACGCCCCAAACAATTGCGAGGTGCACACTCGCTTAAATAACAAACTTGCGGGCACAGCCTAGCGGAACGGGAGCCCGGTAGAGCAGTAGCCCATTGAAGGTGCCAGTAAGAGGGGATAATTACGAAGGGAAACTGTGTGCTTTTGATTTAGACCACACATAGCGGTTGAGCTAGCAATACCGCCACAGTGAGCAGCATGTCAGAGCTAGATTTAATATATGGACAAGCCTTAGCCGATATCGCCGTAGGTTTGGACAGAGATTAACGGGCGATTAGGCTGTTATAAGAGCGGGCTGATTTTGGCATAACACCAATGCATGGAGTGAAAAAACGGAGATAGTAACTTCAAGTATTCTTATCAGGGTAGTAGTACCAAGCAAGAGTCACATATCAGTAATAGCAGAGATAGCAAGGATGATCATACACGCAATATAATGCAATGCAATGTACATAACATTACAGGTCGACGTACATCGACCGCTAGCAATATATGTGGATAACCAATGAAGTACGGCACAATGGTGGCCCACAGGTATGCCAGAGAGTGGTTACTCACAAATAATTTAGAAATGTCCATGAAACAACTGATAAACATTATAAGAAGCTGAGACTTGGGCACTAACCAATCAGTGTCACTATGTTTTTATTTGTCGTGTCTATGTCTTTACAGGTTTGAGTGCTGAAAATTACAGCAGTGTGTGTGGTAAAACCCCCAGCCCTGAAGAAGTTGCCGAACAAGTAAGACAGGCAACGAAACATGTTGGCTTCCCATAAGTTAAAACGAAGCTCAACAGGAGTGTGTTGGTTTTAACCGGAGTAGATACTCCGCAACAAATAAAGAATATCATTTAGCTAGTGGTATCTAGCCCATTTTTAGCTGGTTAGAGCATCTAATAGCGATTCTCTAAACCTATGGGGGTGGGTGAACACAGTTGTAAGCAATTAGGATCACATTTGAGTTCTTATGATTCACTTACACTTTTTCACAACATTTCAGTTACTGGTTGGAAGGAACCAATGATAAGTGGAACAAACTGACGAGTACCAGTCAGCAGTTCCCCGGTGGTTGCTCCCGTGAGGTTCCTTCCTTCCCCCCCACACATTTTTCTACAACACCAAGTACAATGTTTGGTAGATAATTACACACGCAGGAAGGCGCTAGGGGGCGCACACGCAGAATGGCCGCACTGTAGTGAGGCTCCTGCTGCCTGTCCCATTGATCCTTTCATGATCCTCCACCACCCGCACCAAACTCTTTGAAAGCACTGCACGACTGCGAGATATACTGACCTGCAGACTCGGTGAAAATTTGGGAGCGATCCGACCTTCCACCGTGAAGATACAGCCGTGGAAGTGTGGGACCGGTAGCTGGACTGGAAACTGCAGGTACGCACTGCCGGGGGCATGTGGCTACGCTAGCCCGAGGCGGACCACGAGGCGGCAGGCCGCGGCGGACCAGGCGCCACCACGTCCTCGAGTAACCGCATCGCTGGGCCAAAACACCGGCACTGCAATGTGCACACTAAACGCCAAGCTCCTGACCATCGTATAGGGGTGAAGATACGGCTCTACTGGGCTGACCGGAGCATTGCTGTGCAGCGAGCGGTTAGACAGAAGGCTTGACGGGAAACGTCCCGGGCTGGGGGGTTCACTGGCTGGGTGCTAGTGGCGGACGTTGTGGGAGGCCCGGCTCCCCCCCCCCCTCCCCTCCCCTCCCCTCCCCCTGTTAACGGCATCTGCGGGAGTGGCCCGCGCCTGGTAGCGCTAGCTGACCTGGGAGAAGCGGGAGCCTCCAGTGTACGGCCCGCATCTGCCTGCAGCCGGTGATCGCGGTTGAGCCAGGTCGGAGAGGTGAAGCTCAACCCGCAGAAGAACGGATTACGCGGAGTTGCAATACACTGTTCTTCAGCTACTGGCGATACTTACGCCCAGAGAGAGGGGGGTCTAACAACATTCCTGAGGACACGGCCGAGTGCGGTGGAAAGAGGCGGCAGGGGCTTGAGTTGTTAACACGGCTGGCGTAGGAGACTGGTGAATGTGCACAGCACTGTGGCGAACAGAGGCCTAGACACAAAAATAAACAGCAAGTTATATGTAAGCCTACATTGTGCTCTTACACTACGATTCGGGGCCTAGATCCGACAATCTGTGACCGGGAAGGGGAGCACTGTGCAGGACACTGCTCTTAGTGTGATGCCAGGACGCATGAACTTTTCGTTATAACGCTGCATTGCTCTGTTGTCTTGCGCTTCGAAGCGCTTCCGGCGGGGTGCATTCGCCAGACTAATGTGAATCAGGGGGTTGAGAGCTGTCTGGTTGTTCCGCCACATCGACATACTTGCTGTCCTGCTGAAACCGTCCTTGATAACGCGTAGTTGTGTGGGCAAGGCACTGGCATTGATAGCTGGGAAGCCTATTTTTTGCAGACAGATCTCAACTGAATCCTCGACCTGAACATCTGCCCCCACGTTTTGACCCCAGTTGTCACCTTGAGCTGAGGACTATCACATCGAGGGCCTCATTGCACGTCGCGCCTTTGCCGCCCCCTGCTCTCGCTTTACACCCCACGGGGTTACACGACATTGAGCTTAATTAACTGTACAAAGTGCATTGTGCCTCCCTTCCCGCCTGCACACCACATAAGACATCATCGGCTTGGATTGGCACTCCAGTGGAGGGTGCACCCTGCTGTTCTGCACTGTGCGCATGCGTGCCTGCCTCTGATCTCTCTGGGAACGACCCTGATCTGTGAACCTTAATTGCCCATCACAAGGCTTTGCAAATCTCCACTATGGGCAAACCCGATAACCGGCAATCGAAGCTATCCTTCGACTCCGCTGCCTCCAAAAAAGGGCTGCGAAATGTGACAGACGCGGGAGGAGCCCAAATCCCAGTGAACTCAGGAGAAAGCTCTAGCTCCCCTCCAGCGGACATACAGCAACTAATGCAGGAAATGAGACAAGGATTTGCCACGATAGTTGACAAGGTCGACCGGATCTCATCAAGAATGGACGCCATTGCGCAGAAGATTGATGTCCATGAAGAGCGCATCACGGCAACGGAAAGAAGAATATCTGATAATGACGATATCACGGCCTCCCATACCGCACAGCTTTCAAGGATGGACAATGTCCTCAGAGTTATAGCTGCCAAAAATGAGGAGTTGGAAGCGCGAAGCCGCCGGAACAACATCCGCGTCATAGGCGTGCCCGAATCCACCAACACAGGGCGAATGAAGAGTACGTGGAGAGGATATTACATACAGCGGTTGGTCCCGAAGCCTTTTCCAAACAATTCATAGTTGAAAGAGCGCACAGATCGCTTGGCCCTCAGCCCAAGCCCGGAGCCCCACCAAGACCAATTATTGCACGGCTTCTAAACTACCGAGACCGGGATACTGCCTTGAGGGCTGCACGCACTACCCAAAATCTATCGTGTGATGGTGTCAACTTTTCCATTTACCCAGACTTCACGCCCGTTGTGCAGGAACAGCGACGTAAATTCCTTGATGTCAAGAGGAAACTTAGGGCGCTACAAATCGACTACGCACTGCTGTACCCAGCAAAACTCAGAGTGACCCACCAAGCAAGGCAGCACTTCTTCATAAATCCGCAACAAGTGCAAGATTTTTTGAAAACTCTACGACATGCACGTGCTGGAAATGGAAGGAATGACGATGAAGAACAGGGCGAAGCGCACTCGATGAATGGAGATGGCTAGGCGAGAGGTCCGATTGAGGTGTTGCATGTATAACTTGCTGGCACTAGTCGGGGGGCCAATAGGATGTCTTCGTTTGGAAATGAACACCGCTGCTGATCGAGTGTATCGTGGACAAGTATTGTACGGTTGGTGGTAAAGTATTTCAGGCACCACCCCTTCCCTTGCTTGTGCCCTCATGGGGCTGCATAAGACGAAGGGCAAGGTGTAGGGGGTGGCTATGTGTCTCCCTAGATGACCCCAATAGGGTGTACCCCTTTGGTCATGTTTACTGCATTGCAGTTGTTGGGGTGGTTACTAATTGTTTGGGGTGGAGGGTGGGATGGGGATTCTGGCAAGTTGGGGTTGCTTCAGTGGGAGGTGGGGGGGGACATGCTCGAAATGCATGACCTGAGGCCTTATGTTCCAGGAAGTGTTGTTACAGTATTGCAGACAGGAGTGCGTGCGTATGACTGGTTCCTAGCTAAGAACTGTTACCTGTTACCCAATGAATTTGGGCTACCGGCATCTCAGGCGTCAATTGAAATGCTTATTCCTGCCAGCACTGATGTATCCTCTGCTTTGTGTGGGGTAGGACCCCCTGTAATGTCACTTGGTAAGGCATTTGGGCTTTCATACTTTAAAATACTGGGGTTGTTCAAGGGGCGGGATGGGAGGGAATGGTTGTTTACGGATTGTAGTAGTAAGTTGAACGTTATGACTGTCAGAGTTGCTACACCTGGATCCGATAGGATTTCATAAAAGTAATCTGTGGGAATGTATTCTCGCGAGGCATTTTGTACACACGAGCATTGCTCCACGAAAGTGCACTAGCATGTATGGTCACTTAGGGTCAGGAAAGTTTGCTCATGGCCGGTATTGCATGAGTCGCTTTATGTTGAAACTTTGCACTGCTTATGGGGGACACTGATTTAAATGTATTGACATGGAATGTGAGAGGCTTGGGAGACCCTAGGAAAAGACGTCAGATTATATCATATTTGCACCGCCACTCTGTGCACATAGCCTTCCTTCAAGAAACTCACTTTAAGGTGCAGCCGTCCCAGACGTTTGCCAAAAAATGGGCGATTCTCCCGTTGTTCTCGTCCTACTCAACGTATGCTAGAGGTACAGCGATCCTTGTGAAGAGGGGCACGCCCTTTCCTCTGGTTGGCACCAAGATAGACACCCAGGGGCGATACTGCATGATGTGGGGTAGACTAGGACACATTGCAGTAACATTAGTGTGCTGCTACGGCCCCAACATTGATGATCCCCAGTTCTTCACGGAACTATGGGCGGCGGTGGTGGGAACAGGTCCGCTACATCTCATTTGGGGGGGTGACTTCAACACTACTATAAACCCGGCAATGGATCGTTCACACCCTTCCCCTCACCATTACACGAACGCAGGGGCGGCACTGCGTTTAGCACTAACAGATCACAATCTGGTAGACACCTGGAGGCACTTGCATGCTGACTTGCGAGAAGGTACACTTCACGGCACGAGCACGTTCATGGGCGCGGCTTGATTATATCTTTCTGACGCCACAACTTTATACCTCACTAGTAGACTCACGACACCTCCCAGAACGTATTCGGATCACTACCCTGTAAAAATCACCTTACGCTCGACAGACTTAAGCCCTCCTATGACTGCTTGGAGAATGCAATCCACGATGTTACTGGACGCGGCCTTTCAGGAAGAACTACGCAGTGAATGTCTAGATTTTTTTTAAGAGGAAGAAAGACTCGGTTAAGGATGTGGAGACGATCTGGGACGCATTCAAGGTGACTTTGAGAGGGTTCTGTATTGCTAAGGGGTCTGGAGTGTTGAGGAGCATCCTGACACGATTGACGACACTGGAGGCTTGAGGAGCATCCTGACACGATTGACGACACTGGAGGCTGACCTCAAGCGCCTCGAACTGTCATTGGCTACAGGCCCGCACGATGCTACCCTTTCGAGCATACGTGAGAAAATCTCTGAATATACAGATGAAGCTGATAGGGAAACGAAATTTAGGGGCAAATACTGGAATGCTCGTCGCTATGGCGAGGGTGAGAGACCAGGGAAAGCTCTGGCTGCTACAATTCAACTGGCAAGAACATCTAATGTTATTCTAGAACTAGAAAGCCCAGAGGGGGGCATGCTGATAGACACCACACACATCCTCAATTCATTTGTGAAACACTACAGTTTGCTATACACGTCGAATAGAACAGGAGACCTCCACTTGCAGGATTATCTGGCTGATGTTTCCCTTGGTTGGCTTAGCGATGCGCAGAGAGCGTTTCTAAGTGCCCCTTTCGAGTTGGACGAGGTGCGTGATGCAATAATGAGCATGCAGTCGGGAAAGGCCACAGGACTAGACGGGATCCCGATAGAATTTTATAAGACATACATAGATTTTATGGCCCCGGTCCTGCGGGAAGTCTACAAGGACGCCCTTGAAGTGGGGCACCTACCGCCCTCTATGCGGGAGGCACCGATTACATCGCTGCTTAAACCCGGGAAACCAGAGAACAAATGTGATTCTTACCGGCCTCTTTCCTTGTTGAAATGCGATGTTAAAATACTCGCCAAACTGATCGCCACTCGCATCAGCCTCTTGCTCCCTACACTGATACTACCCGACCAGTCCGGTTTCGTACCGGGCAGGGCAACTTCGCATAATTTACGTACCTTTTTTTCTGTCCTTAACTCGGTACACGATGATCTGCCGATGGCTGCCGTCTTCCTGGACGCCACTAAAGCCTTTGACTCCCTGGAATGGGACTATGTGTTCCAGGTCCTGGAGCGAATGGGCTTTCCGGCAATATTCATATCGTGGATACAGCTCCTGTACGAACGCCCTGTGGCTCGAGTATTGATTAATGGCAGACTTTCCTCAGAATTCCCCCTTTATAGGGGAACTAGGCAGGGATGTCCACTATCGCCACTTTTATTTGCTATAGCAACAGAACCCCTGGCCGCAAAACTGCGGCAACATCATAATGACAGGGCGCTGCGTTGCTTTCAGAGGCAAATACTAATATCAATGTATGCAGATGACATCACTTTGTATGTGCGCGACCCGAGCGAAAATTTAAACCCAATTCTCAGAGTTTATACGATTTGGTAGGCTCTCCGGAGTTCAGATCAATTGGGGTAAATCATGCATATTTCCACTCACGGCATCCACTGCGAAGTTCACACTGGATTACCCCATCACTTGGTGCGAGTACTTAGGTATCAACATAGAAAGGGACAGAGATGAATTACTTAGAGCCAATTATGGCACTACGATGAATCGCATCACCGATAATATCACGAGGTGGATCACGCTGCCCCTATCTATGGCAGGTAGGGCATCCTTAATTAAGATGGTCATCCTCCCCCAACTATTATACCTATTCTTGAATATCCCTTTTTACCCTGGCAGGTATTTCTTTCAGCAGCTCCGGACAGAACTCATTAGACTTGTCTGGGGCTGGAAGACGCCTCGGCTAAAATGGGACACCTTAACTAGGCCCTGCAATCGGGGTGGGTTTGGCGTACCAGACTTCGAATTGTATTACCAGGCGGCCCAAACTCACTATGCATATTTTTGGGTGCATCAGCCAACATACATGCCTCAACTAGCTGCGGAGCATTGGCTCGCCCATCCTATCCCCATAGAAGGTGCGTTTTACGCCTTGACTCCAGGCAGGGATAAGACACCCACGACAGTGATGAGCACAGTAACTGCGTGGTCCCGGCTTGCCAATACGTTGGAGACGGGCATGCTCTATGCGCCTCTATTACCTCTGGCTTACCACCCCAGTATGCCCTTACTACAAGAAGCGGGTTTTCGCAGACTGATTCATACTATACGAGTTACGACATGGGGAGACCTATACCACAATGGGACATTTCGCTCTATGGAGCACTTATATGAAGGCATACAGCCGACTCCTCTGGATGTATTCCTATACATTAGGCTGCGCCAGGGGCTAAAGGCCCTCACACCTGACTTTCCGCAGGAACCCCCGACATTCGCCCCTCTCCAACTTTTGCTGCAACATGACACCCCCTGTAAACTGGTATCGACAATATATAGATCAGTGCACACACAAATTGACTACTTACCACTGGCAGCTAGAATGCGTGGGACCAGGAATTAGAGGCACCACTTACGGACAGGCAATGGGAATTCTGTCTCCAACAAACGGAGCGTATCTCTGCTAGCAGTAGATATAGAATTATACATTACAAATTCTTACACCGACTGTACTACACCCCTGCCCGAATGTGTAGATTTCAACTCCGTACTACCGACAACTGTGACAGATGCCAGGCCCCTGGGGCTGATTTTCTGCATCTAGCCTGGGGGTGCGAAGGGGTCCGCTGCTACTGGAACCAAGTATTTGCAGCATTGTCCAAAATTATCCATGTTGAGTTAGACCCCTCCCCTACTCTAGCTCTTTTGGGCTACGTGGAGCCCTTACAGGCGACACACCATAAATTTATCGCACTGGACCTCTTGGTAGCCAAAAGGAAGGTTGCGTGTCGATGGGGAAGGGGCAGAGCCCCCAAATTCAAAGATTGGAAAAATGACCTTACTTATTGTCAGGAGCAGTTAAATACATATTCCGAATTGTTACCGCTTGCGTCACGTCCCAGGGATGTTTGGGCCCCACTACAATGTTACCTACTACAAGTGGCTGAGGATGACACTGATGAGGAGGCCACTTAAAGGTTCCGTAGAATGACTTTACTAAGGTACTCCTCTAATGCACAGGAATGTCCAAGATGTAGAATATATGAACCTGAGTTGATGTACGAGGTCTGAGGCACCTCCTTGCTCAGAGGGCGGTACTATGTTGCTATACAAGCAGGCAATGATATGACTATTATGAAGATATGTACTACTTGGGATGGGTTCCATAGAGCACTTTCCCCCGGTTCTGCTCACTTGTAACTGGTCTCCTATGGTGGCAATGTGTTGTTGTACGATGCCGAAACTGCACTGTGCAGTGTAGCCGGCTACAGAGCAGAACTCTATGCTACCTTTACTGTGTTGAATACCCTGGTTCTGGTCACCTGATTTCTACATGCAATATGGATTGTAGACCGAAATGTGTACGTGTAAATGCATTCTTTGACGTTGTACTGTACCTAAAAAACTTCATAAATAAAGTTTTAAAAAAAAAAAGATAATTACACACGCAGACACAGGCACACAGGATTTTTTAAGCAGAAACGAGGTACACTCTGTCTATCAATGCAATTTGTGTTGTAGATAAAATAGATCTCCACATAGTAATAGACCGCTGATGTTAAAAGCAAGTTCCTCTGATAATCAGGACTAACAGTAACCTCACCTGGAACAATCCTTACTAGTCTAGTCTCCACTGCTAAATACTGGTTTGGGGATACCAAGCTGTCGTACACAATGGCGTGATTGTCACAGGTATCTCTCAGGGTAGTGATCGGGATTCCATTCACCTCGCTGTGATGGACGTGTCTGCTTTCCTCTGGAATCACCAACTCACCTTCTGGGTCAAGTTCCCAGTTAAAAGCTACAAGGACTTGCCCATCTGAGGGGCAATTCTTCAAGGCTAAACTGACAACACCAGTGCCTAACATTTCCTTGAGACAAGCAGGGTCCCCTCTGTATTGTCCAACCTGCTTACAATCAAAGCAGGGCATATAGTCCATGAGTTTATTCATAGGGTCCCCCATACTCTATTTCCCACTAGAGTTGGGGTGGGATGTACTATCCCCTTTTTTAGGGGCCTGGGTTACTGAAGGATCTTCTTTGTAGAACGTACTGCCTCCTTTTCCCTTCTGTGGGCCTGCCCCCCACACCGTGGAATCTCCCCCCTGATGCTTTCTGGGAATCCTAGTCCCTACCCATTCATCAGCTTTCTTAGACAGCTCACTGGGATTAGAAAGTGATGTATCTACCAGATGCGGATGTAACTTTTCTGATGTACAGTTTGCTAAAATGTGCTTCTTCATAATCAAATTGCAGCGACCTTCATAGTCCTGCACCTTGTTACCTTTTAACAAGCCACCTAGTATTCTGACTGAAAAGTCCACAAAATTAACCCAGGTCTGAAACAAGGTTTTCTGAATTTCCCTGAACTTAATCCTATACTCTTCAGATTGAGTCCAAAGCCTTCAATCAGGGTCTCCTTCATGAGGCCATAGGACTCAGCATATCTCTTGTCAGGTGTCTATACATGCACTTTCCCGAGAACAGCTCCCAAAGTAGAGAGCACCAGTATTTCCGGTTCAACTTTCTCATGCTACAAGCCCTCTCAAAAGGCTGTGAATCACTTGGTGATATCCTCACCACCAACATATTTGGGGACAATCCCTTTGGGGATTTTAGGGTCAAAAGTGTCCTCTCTCTTCCTATTGAAACCTTTGTTGCCACCAGAGATGGGTCCTAGGCCCATCCCAATCCTTTCTTTTTCTAAGGCTAAGAGATTAGCTTCCAGAGCTTGTCCCCTAGCTAGTGTCATAAGTTCAGGACCATCCTTCGCAACTTCTATACTATCAGAAGTACTCCCAGTGATGATGCTGCCAGTAGAGGAATTTGAGGACTCATCGCCCTCACTGCCATCTCCCTCCTCTGTATCATTAGGGCTTTCGTCCATTGTCATGGCTATCATGCTAAGCAAGCAGCGTCCGGAAACGAGCCTCATTATGCTCAGGCGCCATGGCAAGGTTCCATGCTTTACAGAGGTCCTTAAGTTGGGCCAATTTAGGTTTCTTGTAGGGACCCAGGTTGAGTTCCTGGCTAGAACCCCCTGTTTCAGAAATGGTTTTAGAACAGTTGGGGTCTTATTAGAAAATTCACCCCAAAAAGTATAACAGACTTTTTAAGGCCTAACTGTTTAGGATACTTTTTAAATTTCTAAACAAGGACTGGGGGACTTAACCAAGGCCCTGCTAGACAGGATTAGAAATTTGGCAAAAATCGAAAACATTGAAAAATATTTTGATTGGGGATTCTTCTGTGGAATCACCACATTGACAGAGTGGTACAGCAAATGCAGAGTTGTATCCCACTGCTGAACCACAAATGTAGAAAGCTGGCTCTTTATACAGTGGACCAAAAAGAGGTACACTATGTAAACAGTCTGAGCGAACCCAAATTTGTTTACAGAGGGCAAAATTATAAACTAAATATTTTTCTTTTTTGATAGTGTGGGAGTGCTTATCAGAGGGTGATGTTAAGCATTTACTGCACACACACAGAGAATAAGTGAGACACAATCAATGAAGAAATCCAACACCAATTTATCAAAATAACAGACTTTTATATGAATTTAGATACGAAGATCATCGGAATCGGGCAAGTACTTTTCACCCACATTTCAAGGTTTCAAAAGTTCACACTTAGTGCAATTTCTGGAGAGGTTAAAAACTATGTACTGCATTTGAGCACTTCGACTTACGGGACACTCCTCTTCGACTTAAGGTGAGTATGGGGCAAGGTCCAAGGCAGCATCAATAGGTCACCTCGAGAGGCACTGTTGCATCTGGGTAGGTGCAACTCAGCAGTTGGTCCCCTTTTCACTTCAATGGGAAACGGTCCGGTTACAAAGAGGCTGCAAGGAGGGACTTGGGGGCCAGTTCGGGGGAAACCACAGCAGGGATCAGTCCTTGATTTGCTCAGGCACATAGGGACACTGTTGGTCCACTTCTCCTTGGGTATTGTGGCTCAGTGCAGTGGTGCGTTTAGGTATTCTGTTGCGCTGAGGGAGACACTCGCGGTTTGAGGGGGGCCTGCAAAACGAGGGTGCAGGCAGAGACTTGGGTTCCAGTCTGGGCAAAAGAAAGGGTGGGCTCAGCCTTTTAGGGTCTTAGGACTCCACTGGCACCGTCACCTCCCTCGGACTTGGGCAGTGAGGCGTCGGTGCAGATGTATTTTGAGGTGGCAGGTGGCGGTGGTCAGAGTCTCTCTCTTTGTCTTGATTCTGCAGAGGAGGGGTAAACTAAGCAGTTGGGCCACTCTCAATGTGGGTGTTTCTCCCTGAAGTTCGTCAACGTACAGGTCAGTCTTCTTCGGTGTTGGTGTCTGGGATGGACACAACAAGCCTTGGTAGCATCAAGTGATGTAGTACCCCGGGTATTTGTGCTGTGGGGCTCTGGTCGGTTCTGGCATCCCCACACTTGGGAGGGAAAACAGATCTGACCTGTGGGCACATGCCAACCTCTTCCTGGGTGGATGCAGCATGGGTAGTCCTGGTAAGCAGCAGTAAAGTGAACCAGACCTTGCTTCTTTGGTGGCTGCAGGGGAGCACCCCCTCTAATCTAAGGGAGTTCTCTGGCGATTTGCGAAGCCCTGGCAACACTCTGGGTTTCTTGGAGTCTGCATAGAGGCAGGATGAGTCGGTTTCTCGAGGGTTGGGAGCAGCAGGCTCAAAGTTGGCAAGGTTGGCGCCAAGTCAATAGTCACTCCTCTTTTGTCGTGTCAGCAATCTCTTTTGTGAACAACTTCTTTGTGTCCCTCGAACTGGTCCGGACATCAGGGGTGCTACCTAAATACTGTATTTAGAGGCGTTGCAGGGAATGACAACTAGTAGTCAATGGTCTACCTAGCTTTAAGGGGACTACATCTTCTACATGACCACTTCCTGTGGGAAGTGGGCATAACCCTGACCCAGAGGAGTTAATTCCACCAAAAACCAAGATTGTGGAATATTCCTAGTTGTGTGCAATTCAGGTAGCCCACCTTAGGGGTGATACAAGACTGAGGGTGAACACGACTCCTGACTAGCTAATATTCATGCCTGTCCTGGTGCCAAAATGGGCCTTGTGCAGGGGTGGCATTACCCCCATCTGGGGGTATCCAGGGTTGCATATCAAAGGCGATGGAGGCCTTCGAAGCCTCTTGCCTTGATATGCTGATTACCACCAGAGCAGGCATTGTTTCCAACCTCAGAGAGCGTTGGGTCTCAGCTCCAGGGGGCAGAACCGAGTGTGTGGTGGCAGGCCAGATAAGACTGGACAGCCAGCAAAGAAAAGGATTAGTAAGAGGTCAGGGGGTACCTCTAAGATACCATCTGCACGCATGCATTAATAAATCCAGCACTTGAATCAGTGTGGGTTTATTAATACGACGTACTTGATAGCATTTGAAGCCATTATGTAGCTAGGAAATTAGTTTTGTTCGGGGCCCAGTACATACCTTAAGATGGCTTCACTGCTCACTTGCAATGTCCAGTGTGAGAAAGTGCCTCTTTTGCATGGTTAGCCCCCACTTTTTGCCTGGTTTTGATGTGGTTTCAAATGCAGTGCCGAGGGTTCCTGCCAAACAGGTCTCCTGTGCCCTTTCCCTAAAACAAACTCCCAATGGTACTTCTGCTACCTGGGTACCTAGGTCCCGAGAGCTGAAATGGTTCATTTTGGATCCTCCTCACTAGGACCATGCCATTGCCCCTGCAGCCTGCATGCCCCTGTGAGGGAGAACACAACAAAGTCAGTATGGCACCCTGCCTGGGTGCCATGCCAGCTAGAACTGCCTGGTAGTATAGGTAAGTCACCCATATGGCAGGCCTCACAGTCCTAGGGCAGGGGGCACTATACTATAGCTGAGGACATATCTGCATGAGCAGATATGCCCCAACAATATTGGGCACCATTCCCCAATATTGTAAGTGCCAGTGAAGCCATAGAGAGAATATGGGCTGGAAAGTTGCTAAGACCAGTTCCACAACAGCATGATGGCTTCACTGACACTGGAGTGTTTAGTACCAAACTACCCTTTTCAATGAACCCGCACTGATGCCAGTGTGGGATGCATTGTACCATGTACCCAGAGGGAACCTCAGAGGTGCCCCCCGAATTCCTACCAACCCTGGTAGGGTCTCTGGTTGGCTGCAGGCAACCATCCACCACCAGGCATGTTTCCGGACCCATGGGTAGAGAGCCCCTCTTCTCTGGAACCAGAAACAATGCACATCCTGGGCAGAGGTGTCATGCCCCTTCCCCAGGATGGACTAGTGCTGGAAGAGGGGAGCTTCAAAGGCCTGCCGCCTTTGAAACGCGACCCCCTGCCTCTACTGCTAGCAGCAGATGGCAGCACCTTGTTTAGACCCCCTCTTTGGGCGGGAAAACCAGCAGGAAAATTGCTCACCCGATGCCTAAGGTGGGCAAGGTGAAGCACAACTTTCAGTCCCCTCCATCTTGAGGATGGGGGGCCTCCAATCAGGGATAGATCTATGCCCCCTCCCAAAGTAGAGTGGCATACTAGAGGGTGTAGTCACCCCAGGTCAGGTGCCTATTGGCCCTACCTGATACTCTTCTAAAATACCTCCTAAATGTATTTAGCGGCGCCCCCAGATCTAGCCCTCAGATCTGCGATGACCTAAGAAGAAAGAGGACACCCTGCAGCAGAAGCCAGAAGACAACAATTGCCTTGGCCCAGCCTTACTGGCCTGTCTTCAGCTTCGACGACACTGTGGCCTGTCTTGCAACAACAACCTCCAGAACCCCAGGGAGGACTGTTGCCTTCAATAAAGACTCCAATCTACCAAGGACATCGCACCTGTCCAGAAGAAACAGACTCCAGATCTAGGCGGATTCGAGTCTCCTGTCCACTCTGCATAAAGGCCTGTGCAGTGAAGTCTCCCCGGCAATCCTGACCTCATGTCTAACTTTGGCTGACCTCTCCTACCCTTCATGACGACGCATGCAGTGTGAATCCAGAGGGTCCCTGCGACAGTCTCCGGTAATAAGACTCAGACATCGGAAGGCATCCCTGCATCCAAAGCCCTTGGGCCTTGGTGAGCTTAACAGACGGTGCCCTTACAACACCCTACATCCCAACTTGCCTCTGCTGTCGTTGGTCTTCCTTTTGCAACCTCTATGCCTGCAGCCTCTTTCCTGACAGAAGAATCCTCATTGAAAAGCATTAGTCGCCCAACGTCGAATTAGCACCTTACACCCGGCCGCCCCTGTGCCCCTAGTAGTGTAGGTTTGGTGCTGCTTTGTGCCCCCCTCAACCCCTCCTGTGCTAACCCCCATAGCTTGGCACTTGCAACCGATTTACTTGCCTGCAAGCAGTGTGGCTCCAGGCACCCCCTGTTTCCATTGGAAAGCACCGGGCCAAACTCCGATTTGTACCTCTGCACCCGGGCACCCCTGTGCAGCTGGTGGCGCACTTTGGTACCTACCTGACAACTGGCACTTTCTGACTTTTGGCTCTGAAGATTGAAATTGTAAGATCAATACTGTAGGAAAGTGGGTTTCTGTTGCAGTAACCCCCCCACTTTTTGCAAGATTTCTGATGCACTTTGACTTGATATGCCCTGGGTCCTTGCCAATCAGGTACTCCGGGCCTGTTTTTTCCCCCAAAACTGAATTTTCATACACCCAATTGCCACCTATCTGGCCACATGCAAGTCCCTGGTAAAAGGTACCATGGGCACTGCGACCAGGAAAGTCCTCTTAGGGCTGCAGCACATATAATACCATCCTTAGAGGTCAAACAAACAACAAGCAACCCCCCCTCCCTCTTTTTGCAGGCTGCGTGTTTTGGTGCAGAGAAGAGTGAAGAGAGAGCATGGCACACATACCTGTGTGCCATGCCTGCAACCCACTGCCTCTGGCATAGGTAGCACGCCCCTCTAGCTGGGTGCACTATACCACTGGTGAGGGCTTACAGAGTCTTAGTCCATTCTTAGACATTGTAAGTGCAGTAAAGCCATAAAGAGTATATGTAAATGTCATGTAAATGTCATGGTACTTATAGAGCGCACTGTCACCAGACGGTCACCTTGCGGTGTCGCCTATTCGGTTTCCTGGCGCTGATACTCATACCGCTGTGGAACCCCTCCTGGCTTTCCCTGTGAAGTGTCCACTCCTGGGCACCCCCAGGGTGAAGCCAGGCATCCTTAGCACTGTTGGGGCCGGTGTGGAGGCTAAGCAAGCTATTGCCCAAAGTTGCAGCGTGGAGCCCGTGATTAGAATAGGCACCAAGGCGAGAATTAACAGGTCCGAGGAAATTGAGCCAGAGACCT
Organism: Lissotriton helveticus; assembly: GCF_964261635.1. Taxonomy (NCBI): domain Eukaryota; kingdom Metazoa; phylum Chordata; class Amphibia; order Caudata; family Salamandridae; genus Lissotriton; species Lissotriton helveticus. The sequence continues at coordinate 377,908,498 of NC_136060.1, forward strand.
CGCCGAGGCGGGAATCGAACCCTGGTCCCTGGCCAGAACTCTGCATCAGGGTCTGCCGCTCTAACCATTGAGCCACACTCCTCCACCTCCAGTATATGGTCTGGGAGTCTGTCATTACGAACTCGAAAGCACCATAATTGCTTTACTGAAATCTGGGGAGTTTGGTAGCAAACTTTGCAGCATAATAAACCCACACTGATGCCAGTGTGGGATTTGTTATACCATGCACTCAGAGGGCATCTTAGAGAGTCTCTGGTGGGTTCGCTGACTGGTAACTACCAGCTTGCCACCTCAAGACATGTTTCTGAACCCCTGGGCTGGGAGCCTTCGCCCCCTGGGCCCAGAAACAAAGTCTTTCCTGGGCGGAGGTGGTCACATATCCCCCAGGTCAAGAAGAGCTGTCTGTGGCAGGGTAGCTTCAAAGGCCTTGCCGCCTTTGTATCGCGACCCCCAGCCTCTTCTGCTACTAGGAGCAGGCAGCCTCACTGTCTAGTCAAGTCAAGTCAAAGAATTTATATAGCGCACTACATACCCAGAGGGTCTCAAGGCGCTTAGGAAGGGGAGGAGGATTACTTGTCAAATATCCACGTTTTAAGTTGCTTTCTGAATGCTAGGTGGTTCTGGGTAAGGCGAAGGTAAGTGGGGAGTGAGTTCCATGTTTTAGCAGCCAGGTATGAGAAGGATCTGCCTCCCATGGTGGTCTTGTTGATGCGAGGTACAGTAGCGAGGGCTTGGCTGGAAGAACGTAGTTGGCGGGAGGGGGTGTAGAAGGACAGTCGTGAATTGAGGCATTCTGGTCCGATGTCGTAGAGTGCTTTGTGTGCGTGGGTTAGCAGTCGGAAAGTGATCCTCTTATTGACGGGTAGCCAGTGGAGGTCTTTCAGGTGACCAGAGATGTGTTCGTTGCGCGGGATGTCTAATATGATCCTGGCTGAGGCGTTTTGGATTCGTTGGAGTTTCTTCTGGAGTTTAGCGGTAGTACCTGCGTAGAGGGTGTTTCCGTAGTCCAGTCGGCTCGTGACCAGAGCATGGGTGACTGTTTTTCTGGTTTCGGTGGGGATCCAGCGAAATGTTTTTTTGAGCATGCGAAGAATGTTGAAGCAGGATGAGGATACGGCGCTGACTTGTCTGTTCATTGAGAGTGAAGAATCCAGGATAACGCCTAGGTTCCGTGCGTGGTCTGTCGGGATGGGTGCTTTTCCAAGGGCTTCCGGCCACCAAGAGTCGTCCCAGTCGTCGTGACCACCTGGACCTGCTTCCGGACGGTCGCTCCACCACGCTCCTCCTGTGCTTCCCTGGTATCGTTTTCTGAGCGCTGATCACTAAACTGCCGCTGCCTAATATTCTAGCGCCTCACTCGCATAGCGCTTTTATTAATTACCTGCCTCTCGCAGCGCGACCTCGCTCAGGCTATTGGCTTGACTATTGGCTTGTCTTATCATCAGTAATTGTGTTTATTGTGTTTATTTCACCAGCGCTTGTGCTCGAATTGCGCTTACTGCTAACTCGCTGCATTTTTGTTGTTAGTAATACCCCTGCCTGCCTTCCCTCGGACCCTCCATTTTGTTGTTGTTGTTCTCCCCTGACCCGCCCCTCAGCCACACTACCGCCTCCCTGCTGCCCCTCCCACCCACGGTCATCGAGCCTTCCTCTCTCCCAGCCTAACTGTGACCACCTGGACCTGCTTCCGGACGGTCGCTCCACCACGCTCCTCCTGTGCTTCCCTGGTATCGTTTTCTGAGCGCTGATCACTAAACTGCCGCTGCCTAATATTCTAGCGCCTCACTCGCATAGCGCTTTTATTAATTACCTGCCTCTCGCAGCGCGACCTCGCTCAGGCTATTGGCTTGACTATTGGCTTGTCTTATCATCAGTAATTGTGTTTATTGTGTTTATTTCACCAGCGCTTGTGCTCGAATTGCGCTTACTGCTAACTCGCTGCATTTTTGTTGTTAGTAATACCCCTGCCTGCCTTCCCTCGGACCCTCCATTTTGTTGTTGTTGTTCTCCCCTGACCCGCCCCTCAGCCACACTACCGCCTCCCTGCTGCCCCTCCCACGCTCCGCCCCCTCCACTGTCCATTAATGTCAGATGGTCCCACGCGCTACGTACACGCCGAAGGTGCACCAAAGGTAAGCCCGTCTACGCCCGTCCGCGCCTGGACCGCGCCCAGCACCAGACCCCCTGCCCCTCGCGCTGCCCAGCCCTCCCGCATCACCTAAGATGCCGCCACCCTCCTAGCCCTTAACCCCGGCCGCGCCCCCAACTGCGTCCAAGCCGCTCCTGGACACACCCATGGTCCTTTCTCTTGCCACTCCTGCAAATTCATCGGCACCGACAACATCTCCGCTACAACCACACCACAGATTCCCGACCCCAACCACCTACAATGCATCCTGCTCAACACCCGCTCGGTCCATAGGCATGCCATTGACCTCTGGAATCTACTAGACACCATCTCTCCAGACATCGCCTTCCTTACAGAAACATGGATGAACGCTTCCTCCGCCCCAGACATCACCATTGCCATCCCTGAAGACTATAAGATCACACACAAGGACCGTACCAGCCACACAGGAGGAGGAATCGCTATCGTCCATAAAAAATCAATCCACATCTCAACCAGCTCTGACGTCAACCTCGCCAGCTCTGAACACCTTCACTTCCAGATCCACATCGACCCCAAGACCACACTCAGAGGCACCCTCCTTTACAGACCACCAGGACCCCGCGCAAAGTTCAGTGAAGACATCACGGACTTCATCACTCCACACGCGCTCCCCTCCAAAGATTACATCCTTCTGGGAGACCTCAACTTTCACCTTGAAAATAACAACGACCGCAACACCACCACCCTCTTGGACAACCTCGCCAACCTCGGACTTAAACAACTGGTCACTTCCCCCACCCACATAGCAGGTCACACACTCGACCCCATCTTCACCTCCAGCAATCATGTCTCCTTCAGCCACACCACGGATCTCCTCTGGACTGACCACAGCTGCGTTCACTTCACCTACAACAAGCCGAAACCCACCAACCACCTCCAACCAACTCTGCAAAGAAACTGGAACAAAATCACCATCGACCAGATCTCCTCATCACTCCTTCTAAACACCCCAGCCCACTCTTCTAACCCAGACCAAGCCGCCGCCAACTTCACCCTATGGTTATCCAACACCGCCGACATCCTAGCACCACTGAAAAAACGTCAACGCAAACCTGGCAGCAAGAAGGCCTCATGGTTCAACGATGATCTTAAGAAGTCCAAGAAACTCTGCCGCTCCCTTGAAAAGGCCTGGAAAAAAGACCCAACCACTAGCACCAAGGACGCCTTCAAAAACGCCACCCGCACACACCACCAACTAATCCGAAAGGCCAAGAAAACAGCATTCAAGGATCGACTAGACAACAACGCCCACAACAGCAAGGAACTTTTCAACATCGTCAAGGAATTCACCAACCCCTCGGCCAACTCCAACGACATCACCCCGTCTCAAGCCCTCTGCGACTCCCTAGCTCTATTCTTCCACAACAAAATTGCGGACATCCACAACAGCTTCGACAACCAACCCGGAGACCAACCCACCCAACCCCATGCTGAACATTCCCCCCCCTCGAACACTCTTAACGACTGGAACCCAATCTCCACTGAGGACACCATCCGCCTGATGAACTCTATCCACTCAGGATCCCCCACAGACCCATGTCCTCACCACATCTTCAACAAAGCAGACTCCGTCATAGCACCGCACCTCCGAGACGTCATCAACTGCTCCTTCAACTCCGCCACCTTCCCGGAAAGCTGGAAACACGCTGAACTCACCGCCCTTCTGAAAAAACCCACAGCGGACCCCACCGAACTCAAAAACTACCGCCCCATATCGCTCCTTCCTTTCCCAGCCAAAGTCATCGAGAAAGCTGTCAACAACCAACTCGCCGCTTTCCTCGAAGCCAACAAATCCCTCGACTCCTCACAATCTGGCTTCCGAGCAAAACACAGCACTGAGACCGCCCTCATCTCAGCAACAGACGACATTCGAACCCTTCTGGACAATGGAGACACAGTCGCCCTCATCCTCCTCGACCTCTCTGCAGCCTTCGACACAGTCTGCCACAGCACCCTTTTACAACGCCTCAGAAACATCGGAATACAAGGAAAAGCACTCGAATGGATCACCTCGTTCCTCACCGGAAGAACCCAGAGAGTCCGCCTTCCACCATTCAAGTCCGAAGCCACTGAAGTCATCTGTGGCGTACCACAAGGATCCTCACTCAGTCCCACCCTCTTCAACGTATACATGAGCCCCCTCGCGGCCATCGCTCGCCAACACAACCTCAACATCATCTCCTACGCGGATGACACTCAACTGATCCTTTCTCTCACCAATGACCCCAGCACCGCCAAAACAAACCTACACGAAGGAATGAAAGAAGTTGCCGAATGGATGAAACAAAGCCGTCTGAAACTGAACTCAGATAAAACAGAAGTCCTCATCTTAGGTACATCCCCCTCTGCATGGGACGACTCTTGGTGGCCGGAAGCCCTTGGAAAAGCACCCACCCCGACAGACCACGCACGGAACCTAGGCGTTATCCTGGACTCTTCTCTCTCAATGAACAGACAAGTCAACGCCGTATCCTCATCCTGCTTCAACATTCTTCGCATGCTCAAAAAAACCTTTCGCTGGATCCCCACCGAAACCAGAAAAACAGTCACCCATGCTCTGGTCACGAGCCGACTGGACTACGGAAACACCCTCTACGCAGGTACTACCGCTAAACTCCAGAAGAAACTCCAACGAATCCAAAACGCCTCAGCCAGGATCATATTAGACATCCCGCGTAACGAACACATCTCTGGCCACCTGAAAGACCTCCACTGGCTACCCGTCAATAAGAGGATCACTTTCCGACTGTTAACCCACGCACACAAATCACTCTACGACATCGGACCAGAATGCCTCAACTCACGACTGTCCTTCTACACCCCCTCCCGCCAACTACGTTCTTCCAGCCAAGCCCTCGCCACTGTACCCCGCATCAACAAGACCACCATGGGAGGCAGATCCTTCTCATACCTGGCAGCTAAAACATGGAACTCACTCCCCACCTACCTTCGCCTTACCCAGAACCACCTAGCATTTAGAAAGCAACTTAAAACGTGGATATTTGACAAGTAATCCTCCTCCCCTCCCTAAGCGCCTTGAGACCCTCTGGGTATGTAGTGCGCTATATAAATTCTCTGACTTGACTTGACTTGACATGCAGAGGGGGATGTACCTAAGATGAGGACTTCTGTTTTATCTGAGTTCAGTTTCAGGCGGCTGTGTTTCATCCATTCGGCAACTTCTTTCATTCCTTCGTGTAGGTTAGTTTTGGCGGTGCTGGGGTCATTGGTGAGAGAGAGGATTAGTTGAGTGTCATCCGCGTAAGAGATGATGTTGAGGTTGTGTTGGCGGGCGATGGCCGCGAGGGGGCTCATGTATACGTTGAAGAGGGTGGGGCTGAGTGAGGATCCTTGTGGTACGCCACAGATGACTTCAGTGGCCTCGGACTTGAATGGTGGAAGGCGGACTCTCTGGGTTCTTCCGGTGAGGAACGAGGTGATCCATTCAAGTGCTTTTCCTTGTATTCCGATGTTTCTGAGGCATTGTAAAAGGGTGCTGTGGCAGACTGTGTCGAATGCTGCAGAGAGGTCGAGGAGGATGAGGGCGACTGTGTCTCCATTGTCCAGTAGAGTTCGAATGTCGTCTGTTGCTGCGATGAGGGCGGTCTCAGTGCTGTGTTTTGCTCGGAAGCCAGATTGTGAGGAGTCGAGGGATTTGTTGGCTTCGAGGAAAGCGGCGAGCTGGTTGTTGACAGCTTTCTCGATTACTTTGGCCGGGAATGGAAGGAGCGAAATGGGGCGGTAATTTTTGAGTTCGGTGGGGTCCGCTGTGGGTTTTTTCAGAAGGGCGGTGAGTTCAGCGTGTTTCCAGTTTTCCGGGAAGGTGGCGGAGTTGAAGGAGCAGTTGATGACGTCTCGGAGGTGCGGTGCTATGACGGAGTCTGCTTTGTTGAAGATGTGGTGAGGACATGGGTCTGTGGGGGATCCTGAGTGGATGGAGTTCATCAGGCGGATGGTGTCCTCAGTGGAGATTGGGTTCCAGTCGTTAAGGGTGTTCAAGGGGGGAGAATGTTCAGCATATGGTTGGGTGGGTTGGTCTCCGGGTTGGTTGTCGAAGCTGTTGTGGATGTCTGCAATTTTGTTGTGGAAGAATGAGGCTAGGGAGTCGCAGAGGGCTTGAGAGGGGGTGATGTCGTTGGAGTTGGCCGAGGGATTGGTAAATTCCTTGACGATGTTGAAAAGTTCCTTGCTGTTGTGGGCGTTGTTGTCAAGTCGATCCTTGAATGCTGTTTTCTTGGCCTTTCGGATTAGTTGGTGGTGAGTGCGGGTGGCGTTTTTGAAGGCGTCCTTGGTGCTAGTGGTTGGGTCTTTTTTCCAGGCCTTTTCAAGGGAGCGGCAGAGTTTCTTGGACTTCTTAAGATCATCGTTGAACCATGAGGCCTTCTTGTTGCCAGGTTTGCTTTGACGTTTTTTCAGTGGTGCTAAGGTGTCGGCGGTGTTGGATAGCCATAGGGTGAAGTTGGCGGCGGCTTGGTCTGGGTTAGAAGAGTGGGCTGGGGTGTTTAGAAGGAGCGATGAGGAGATCTGGTCGATGGTGATTTTGTTCCAGTTTCTTTGCAGAGTTGGTTGGAGGTGGTTGATGAGTTTTGGCTTGTTGTAGGTGAAGTGAACGCAGCTGTGGTCAGTCCAGAGGAGATCCGTTGTGTGGCTGAAGGAGACATGATTGCTGGAGCTGAAGATGGGGTCGAGTGTGTGACCTGCGATGTGGGTGGGGGAAGTGACCAGTTGTTTAAGTCCGAGGTTGGCGAGGTTGTCCAAGAGGGTGGTGGTGTTGCGGTCGTTGATCTTTTCAAGGTGAAAGTTGAGGTCTCCCAGAAGGATGTAGTCTTTGGAGGGGAGCGCGTGTGGAGTGATGAAGTCCGTGACGTCTTCACTGAATTTTGCGCGGGGTCCTGGTGGTCTGTAGAGGAGGGTGCCTCTGAGTGTGGTCTTGGGGTCGGTGTGGATCTGGAAGTGAAGGTGTTCAGAGTTGCCGAGATTGACGTCTGAGCTGGTAGAGATGTGGATGGATTTCTTGTGGACGATAGCGATTCCTCCTCCTGTGTGGCCGGTACGGTCCTTGCGTATGATCTTATAGTCTTCTGGGATGGCAATGGTGATGTCTGGGGCGGAAGAGGCGTTCATCCATGTTTCTGTTAGGAAGGCGACGTCCGGAGATATGGTGTCTAGTAGATTCCAGAGATCGATGGCGTGCCTGTGGACTGAGCGGGTGTTGAGCAGGATGCATTTTAGGTGGTTGGGGTCGGATATCTGTTGTGTGTTCGTAGATGAGGAGATGTTCTTGGTGCCGTCGAACTTGCAGGAGTAGCAGGAGAAGGGTCCATGGGTGTGTCCAGGAGCGGCTTGGACGCAGTTAGGGGAGCGGCCGGGGTTAAGGGTTAGGAGGGTGGTGGCATCGTAGGTAATGCGGGAGGACTGGGCAATGCGAGGGCCAGGGGGTATGGCGCTAGGCGCGGTCCGGGCGCGGACGGGCGTAGACGGGCTTACCTTTGGGGCACCTTCGGCGCGGATTGGGCGCGGACGCTGTGCGTGTACGCTGCGCGCATGGGCTACTGTCATATATGGATGGTGGGAAGGGGGAGGGGCGAGGGCGGCTCAGCTGGGAGGCGGGGCGGGCTCAGGTCAACACGGAGCACAACAACAACAGGGACAAAATGGAGGGGGGAGTCGAGCAGGGCGCCGGGGGATATCGCGCAATTAACTCAATGGCAAGACAAATATGGTGCGAGCAAGCGGGGTCAATACAATTAATATGCAGTTCAAGATATGGCACAGTCAATCAATGCAGCGCAGTGCTACGATACCGTCAAGCAAGCGAGGTCAATACAATTAATATGCAGTTCAAAATATGGCACAGTCAATCAATGCAGCGCAGTGCTACGATACCGTCAAGCAAGCGAGGTCAATACAATTAATATGCAGTTCAAATATGGCACAGTCAATCAATGCAGCGCAGTGCTACGATACCGCTTCTCGGTGGAGAGACAAGGGAGCGACCACTCAGGGCAGAAGCAAAGAGGGATCACTCTTTGTCTCACCCATTTTTCGGCGGAGTACAGGCGGGAGAAATCATAACAGCCCAGAAGGTATGCCCACCTCTGCCAACCCCACCCCTCAGGTGGGGGAGGCAAGGTGAAGCCCACTCTTCAGTGCCTGCCATCTTGCAGATGTCAGGCACTCTCCAATCAGGATTAGGGATTGTGCCCACTCCCCCACGTGGGGTGAGCTCACCAAGGGTGGGAGAGGAGTTGGCCTAACGGCTAGGGCGCTCGACCTCGGACCTGGGGATCTGGGTTCAAGCCTCGGTAATGACGCCAAAACCTCCTGTGATTCTGGGCAAATCACTTAATCTCCCGTGCCTAAAATGAATGTGTGTCCGTCCTCATGTAACGTAACTGGCGCTATGTAAAGCGCTCTGATACCTGATTCGGTTCGGGTCTAGTTCGCGCTATATAAAACTCTGCAAAAAAAAAAAAAGGGGTGTAGTCACCCGAAGGTCAGTAGCCCATCGGCTACTGACCTCGAGACCCCTAAAAAGTCCCCTAAAAACAATATTTAGGGGGCAGCCCTGAAGCAAGAAGGCAGATTACCGCAACCTACGAAGGACGAAAGAAGTCGCCCAGCAGAGGAGACTACAGAGAAGAACTGACTTGGCCCCAGCCCTACCGCCCCGTCTGCAGTTTCCAGAGATCCGGAGACAAACATCGCCTTGTCCTGCAGGCAGTGTACTCTAGAACCCCTGGGATGACTGACTGCCTTCCACAAAGACTGGACTTCCTGTGAACAGCAGCTCTGTTCAAAAGAATCACCAAAGAAAGACTCAGAGCCTGCGGAGGACAAAGAAACCGGCTGCCTGGAACCACCACTGCACCCAACGCCTACGGCCCGAGTCCAAGTGGCTCATCGGTCCCAGCGAGGTCTCCCTGCGCTCTAGGGTCTGAGTCCATTGTGGGTTGACCCTTCGAGGACTCAACTTCACCTGAAGCCTCTGATAAAGCCTTACTGCTCGCCCACATTAACACAAATAGAGAGTAAGGTATTATCTACTTTTACCTCTGCCTACCTTTGGGGATCCACTGGACTCTTACTTTGCTATAGTAGATACAGAGCCAGCTTCCTACTTACCTGTTTATCCGCAATATTGTTTTCCCCACAGGATAACATTGGACAGTTTGAAAAAGTTTGTAATTGCCGAAAGTGAAAAGTATTTTAAATTAAACACGTGCTTACCCGATTACCAAGACCTGGGTCTAAAAATAAAGCACAAAATATAATTTTATAAAATGTGTCCTTCTTAAGTTGGGTGTCCATTTTTGATCATGTGTGTACAATAAATGTCTTAAACTCCTCTGTGTTAGGCCTAACGCTTCTCGCCCACACTACCCTTAATAGAGCATACTGGGTTTTGCATTGAGCCCTGTACACTTTTGAGGAACACCTGGACTCTGTGCACGGTATTACCACTTAGTGGCAATATTATATACAATGGCAATATTATATACAGAGTCAGCTTCCTACATCCATCAATAGAGCTAGACATTACAGGGGCATATCTGATCATGCAGATATATTCTCACATGTGCTATAATGCCCCCTGCCTTAGGGCTCCAAGACCCGCTGTAGGAGTGTCTTGGCTATAGCCCATGCAGTGGTTTGCACCAGTTCACCCAGTATGCAATGGCAGACTGTGTAGCATTTGTGTGTGGGTCCATAGGGTGGCATAGGATATCCTGCAGCCCTTGGGGACCCTCTTTAGTACTCATCATCTAGGAACCAGAAGTACCATTTACTGGGAACTTACAAAGGTACTAAGGTCCTTTGGCAATTGTAGATTAATCAGTCATTACTTTGTTTTAGGGAAGGAGCACTGGCACTGAGATCTGGTTAGCACACCTCCGGGCGCTATCAGTGACAACAATTAGCATCTAGTAGCGAAAAAGGGGGAGAAAATTGGGGTGACAGCTGCAACAAAAACCCAGTTTGCTAGAGGTAGTAGCTGTCATGGGGCATCAATATTGGATTAATTAGTTTGGCTCTACACCGCATACAGAAACACTCCCACTTAGCTTTATAGGTCTTTGTTGTAGCAGGTGTTACTGCTTACACCAATATCTCTAAACAATCTGCCAGTATGTCAACATGACGAATCCAAGTAGTCAGGAACCATGCTGTCAGGTTAAGAGACTTCAGGTCAAGGTGGATGCGTGTTCAGTCTTTGTGCTGCATGTAATATAGTCACTTGTGCAGCCTGTAAATCCTAAGTAGCCTGATTTGTCATTTAAGTCCTATGTATGCTCAGTCAACTGTGATGCTTGTAATTTAGTCACTTGTGCAGTCTGTAAATCTTAATTTGCCCGATTGTTATTGTTTCACTCATCGATTTATTTTTCTCCTGTTGAATCGCACTCTCCTTGAGCTGGCTAGCAAAGCTTCACACTCCCTTCCCAGCAGCTGCCGCTTCCTGCCACCCAGTTCCACGCCCACCTCCCAGGGCTGACTTACTGGAGGATATACACTTCCAGTGTCTGGAATCCTGGCCGTCCAATAGCCACAAACACTCTGCTGCAGAGCTCTTGAACCCAGATACTGCAACAACAACTGCAGTCTTGTTACCACTGTTAAAGGATATGCACTTTTCACCTGCTGCAACTGCCTCTTTGCATGCACTTACTGTGCCACCCTTAGAGGTCTTGTAACCTGACACACATACTCTGTTCTTCATCAAGACACCCAGTCTGCAAAGGCAAAGTGAAGAGTCAACCTGGCACACATCTGTGTGCCATGCCCACAAAACCACTGCCCTGGCATAGATCAGTCACCCCTCTAGCAGGGTGCACTATGCCAGTGGTGAGGGTACAGGTGCATGAGCCCTGTACCCCTACAGCGCCCAAGTCTATTATTGGACATTGTAAGTGCAGTGCTGCCATGAAGAGTATATGGTGCTGGGAGTTTGTCATTATGAACTCCACAACGCCATAATGGCTACACTGAAAACTGGGAAGTTTGGTATCAAACTTCTCAAAACATTAAACCCACACTGATGCCAGTGTGGGATTTAATGTAAAATGCACAACAGAGGGCATCTTAGAGATGCCTCCTGAAACTCGACCAACTTCTAATGACCTGACTGAGTGGCTGCTTAGGCTGCCACCAACAGACATGTTTCTGGAACCCTGGGTCAAGAGCCTGCTGCTCTTGGGGGCCTGAAACAATGCACATCCTGGGACGAGTTGCCAAGCCTACTCCCCCAGGATGGGCAGCCTTCACGAAGGGGAAGCTTCAAAGGCATGCCGCCTTTGTGTGCCTCCCCAGACCATTTGCTTCTTTCAGCAACTGGTCCCCACTGGTTCTACCCCCCACTTTGGGCGGGAGAGCCAGCGGGAAAAACAAGGGAGGGAAAGAGGTGTGCCCACCAATGCCAACTCCACCCCTCAGGTAGGGGTAGGCGAGGTGGAGCACAACTCTCAGTCCCCGCCATCTTGAGGATGGGGGACCCAACCAACCAGGGACAGGCTCCTGACCCCCACCAACTGGAGGGTGGCACATTAGGGGGTGTACCCACCCCAGGAAGGGACCCATTGGTCCCTGCACTTTACCTACTTGTAACACCCCAAAATCTAGTATTTAGGGGGCACCTGAACCTTGCTTCCTCAGATCCAGAAACAACAAGAAGAAAAGAAGATGGACCGAACAGCTGTGCAGCCAGCTAACAAAGGAAGATGCCCACGGACTTGGCCCCAGCCCTACAGGCCTGTCTCCCCTCGAACCTGCTCCTGCGAAATCCCGGTGTGCCTTGCAGCCAGCAACCTCGAAAACCCCAGAGGACCTGCCGGCCTTCACTTCCAAAGACTGCTTCTCTAATTAACACTGGATTTGTTCAAACAGCAACCTCTGGCGGCACCCAGAAACCGCAAATTCAGCCCACTCTAAACCCTCCGAACCCGGCCAGAGCTAGAGTGGAAAAACACCACGAGGAGGTGACCAGAGTTCTGGCGACCCCTGACCTGCCTCAAGCCGACGCCTCAAGCCTAAATTCAGATGGCCCCCCCTAACTGCGACCAGGAGCTGGGAAGAAGATCCGACCCCAAAAGGCACCTCTGCCCAGACGCCCCACGGCCTTGTGTGCCCAAACAGACTGTGCCTAACCAACCCTTAACTTCCCAACTTACCTCTCCAAGTGGTGGTCGCACACAGAACTCCTTTGTCTCCCTGCCTGCAGTGCTTTTTTAAATTGGAGGTTCTCCATAGAAAACAGGGCGCCCAACGTCGGAACAGCACTCTGCACCCAGCCACCCCAAGTGTCGCTGAGGGTGCACCTTTTGTGCTACTTTGTTTCCCCATTTACCCTGACCTTAACCATAGGAGCTTTGCTCCCACAACCCAGTGGCCTGCTTGCCATCAGCCACCAATCAGATGCCCCCTATTGCCCATTGGATAACATTAGGCCTCAACACTCTGTACCCGGCCGTCCCAGTGCCGCTGAGGGTGTAACAAGAGTGCATTCCTGACCCTGGGGGACCCCCGAGTCAAACCCCAGAACCTTAACTCCCACAGTCGATTACTTACCTGTGATCTGATAACCTGTTTTTCCTTCACAGAATAACATTGACAATTTTCTTCCAAAAAGTTCCTAAGCGTGGAGTTTTGGAGTCTAAAAATATTCTTTAAAAATCGCACAAATAACCAAAATGTATTTTGTTACCTGTTTGCAGAAAATTTACCATTGCTGAATCTAGGTATCCAGTACGGAGTTAGAAAAGTAACGTAACAAGTAACGGACCTGTAATTTACTGAGAAAGCCTATTCATTTCAATGAACTGTAGTGGCTAAGTGTTGCAACCTACTGTATCCCCTGTAAATCAAACAAAGTACAATTTCTATTGCATTTTCAAACTGATCTATATTCAGCAACTTATTACTGAAAAGTATTGAATGCTTACCTGTGCCAGGCTTGCTTGGGTCTAAAAATAAACAACAGTATTTGTGTGTACAAATACAATTGGCCTAGAGTTCAGCTCTTGAGCGTGTGAATTCAATTGCTGGGTGTGTACATCAAATTCTTAATACTGTCCTCTGATACTGCCTTACTGCTCGACCACTCTACCACAAATAGAGAATAAGGTTCTGTCTAACTTTACCCTCTGCCTACCTCTGGGGTCACCTGGACTCTATACACACTACACCTCATTTTGGTGTAGTATATATAGAGCCAGTTTCCTACATGAATAACCCCATTTTTGTCTGGATGAGTCAGTAGTGACAGCAGTCCATAAAGCCGCTTGGCTACTAGCCTGCTAAATATTTTATTTGGCTTCATATTTGATTTGAACATCGATAATGGACTGTAAGATAACTTGTCCATGGCATCACGTCTGAGTTTAAGGAGGGGGTGAGGGTGGAGGAACTAACAAAGCTTCTCTTGGTGAGTAGGGGAATGATTTAATTTATATAACTGTAGTATACGCTTGCAGCTATCTTAGTGCTTATATATCAGTATAGCTCTGGTAGATTTCCTCTGAAGTCCATCAGAACCTGGGGTTTTTGCTGTGGCCATATCTTAACTGGCTTCTTATTTCAGCTTCAGAAATGCGAGGGTTACGGTGTGTAGCTGGTTCTAACATTCTGGTAACTTTAATTGTGTCCATTTGGGGTAGGTCTTGGGATATTTCTTATAGCTGAACTTCCACCTCAAGAACAACAACGACGCCAACTCCACAGCCCTGATCGCCAACCTCGGACTCAAAGAACTCGTGTCGGCACCCACCCACGCCGCCGGACACATGCTGGACCCCATCTTCTCCATCAGCACCCACGTCTCCTTCAACCACACCACCGAGCCCCACTGGACCGACCATAGATGCGTCCACTTCTCCTTCAGGAAACCCACCACACACCACCGCACCCAACAGTTGCCACGCCGGTGCAGGGGCAAGGTCACCAAGGACCAACTGACTACCACCCTCGCCCTGAGACCACCCGCCGACCCCACCGACCCAGACACCGCCGTGGCCAACCTCAAACAGTGGATCAACTACTGCGACGACACCCTCAACCACACCAACAAGAAAGCCGCCTGGTTCACCGAAGACCTCCGGATCTCCAGGCGCACCTGTCGGAAGCTGGAGAAGAAATGGCTCCACGACAGAACACCAGACAGCCACACAGACCACTAAAGTGCCACCAGCAGACACCACCAACTCATCAGGACCACCAAGAGGACCGCCTTCAAGGACCGCTTAGACAACAACGCACACAACACCAAAGAGCTCTTCAGCATCGTGAAAGAACTCTCCAACCCCAGCTCCAACACCAACGACATCCCACAATCACAAGACCTGTGCGACTCCCTGGCCGCCTTCTTTCACCGCAAGATCACCGACATCCACGACAGCTTGAACAGCCTCAACTCCGACACCCCCGCACCCACCACGTAGTCCACCACCCTTGCAACCACCACCTGCACCAGCCGCCTGACCGCCTGGTCCAACGTCAGCGACGAAGACACCATCAAAATCATGAACTCCATCCACTCCGGATCCCCATCTGACCCCTGCCCTCACAACGTCGTCAACAAAGCCAGCACAACCATCGCGCCCCACCTCCGAAAAACAATCAACAGTTCCTTCGAGACAGCTACTTTCCCGGAAAGCTGGAAGCACGCCGAGATCAACGCCCTTCTGAGGAAGCCCAAGGCGGACCACAAGGACCTCAAGAACTTCCGGCCCATCTCCCTGCTCCCATTCCCGGCTAAAGTGACAGAGGAGATTGTCAACAAACAGCTAACCCGCTACCTCAAAGACAACAACATCCTGGACCCCTCCCAATCCGGTTTTCGCAGCAACCACAGCACCGAGACCGCCCTCATCGCCGCCACTGACGACATCAGAATCCTGACGGACAAAGGGGAAACAGTCGCCCTCATCCTCCTGGACCTATCAGCAGCCTTTGACACAGTCAGCCACCGTACCCTATCAGCACGCCTCCATGACACCGGAATTCAAGAGAAGGCCCTGGCCTGGACCACATCCTTCCTCTCCGGCAGAACCCAGAGCGTCCGCCTCCCACCCTACCGCTCAAAATCCACAGAGATCACCTGCGGCATCCCACAAGGTTCCTCCCTCAGCCAACATGGCACCGCTCGCCCACGTCGCTCAACAACACAACCTCAACATCATCTCCTACGCTGACGACACCCAGCTGATCATATCCCTCACCGAAGACCCACACACTGCCAAAGCCAACCTCCACAGAGGAATGAAGGCTGTAGCCGACTGGATGAAGGACAGCAGATTGAAGCTGAACTCAGACAAGACAGAAGTCCTCATTCTCAGACCCACCCCATCAGCCTGGGACGACTCTTGGTGGCCCCCATCGCTAGACACAGCCCCGGAACCCACAGACCACGCACGCAACCTGGGGGTCATCCTCGACTCCACCCACTCCATGACCAGGCAAGTCAACACCATCTCCGCGTCCTGCTTCAACACCCTCCGAATGCTCCGCAGGATCTTCAAATGGATTCCCCCCCACCGACACGAGAAAAACAGTCACCCAGGCCCTCGTCACCAGCAGACTCGACTACGGAAACGCCCTCTACTCGGGAACAACAATCAAGCTCTTGAGACGACTTCAACAAATCCAGAACGCCTCGGCACGTCTGATCCTCGACGCCCCCTGACGCAGCCACATCACACCCCACCTGAGAGGCCTGCATTGGCTCCCGCCAACAAGAGGATCACCTTCAAACTCCTCATCCACGCACACAAAGCTCTACACACAACCGGACCAACATACCTCAACAACCATCTCAGCTTCCACATCCCCACCCGAAACCTCCGCTCAGCCAACCTCTCCCTCGCCACAGTCCCCCGTGTCCGGAAAACCACCGCCGACAGATCCTTCTCCTACCTCGCCGCCAAGACCTGGAATGCTCTCCCCACCAGCCTACGACAGGCTCAAAACCTGCTGGCCTTCAGAAGATTCCTCAAGACCTTGCTCTTAGACCAGTAGCGCCCCCCCACCACCTCGCTCCCCAGCGCCTTGAGACCCTCACAGGTGTGTAGCACGCTTCATAAATGTAGTGATTGATTGATTGCTTGTAATAGTGTATCATAAACCCCTCATTCATTTCTCTGTGTGTGTATAGTGGGCACCCTGAATCATGCTTCAACTCATCCATCAGGGATCCCCTCAATTCTGGTTTGGCCATCTGAGCGAGTAAACTACAACGCCTTGTCTCCTTCTGTTTAATTTTCATGGAGTACTCTCCATAATCTAGATATCTCAGTATTTGTAAATGCTCATATTTTTCCTCTCTGCCATTATTTGCTTCTGTTTGGATTTCCTAATGCTTCTCTTTCTAATTTTATGAGAGTTGATTCTAATATTTTTAGTTCCCACTGATGTGTTTTTCTGACCCACACAAAATGATTGATACAGTTCCTTATAATGACCACTTTAGCCGCCAACTGTCATTCTGTTAAATGCTGTGGCTTCAATTTCACAGATGGAAATTTTGATAGCATGCTTAGCCTCGGTCTCTATATAGCAAGGCTCCATGAATCTTCCACGCAAGTATTGCAGTGCACTACAAGGCCCACATTCGACGTTGCAGTAAAGGGTTCAGGTTGTATATGATTTTGCCTGAACACTGAGAACAAGTAAAATAGTGCTCTTTATTCTGAATGCACTGGAGAGTAAAATGAGTATTCCGTTAGTTTCTCCATTATGTTGACAATTTGCTTAGTCTCGAACCTCTTCCCATCAAAGTGCCCGAGAGTAAGGAGAAGGCAATCTGGGTCAGAGTTTAGAATGCAGTTAAAGTGCTCACTCAAGAGCATTGATATTTATTGCCAATGGGCTAGTATGGATGACCTGTATCCTAAAAAGGCACACTGGACCGAATTTGTGGCATACATGTTTTACAAAACTAGATTTATGTTGCCCAGGAACCCTATTACCAGGGCCTTTCTACCATCCCGATCTATGAATGTATCACATAATTTAAACTGATCCATATCAATGCATCCCTGGTATAGGAGTACCCTCTTGCAATGACTTGGCCTCTCCGTCTACACTGGGTAGAGAGAGCTTCTTGCTTTGCGAGTTGTTTTTGTTGAAGAAATGCTATTTGGGTTCCCTTAGGTTTCAAGCAGGTATGTGTCTGGAGCCCAACATTCCATGCTAGTAGTGAATATTTATTAATATCTGTCATATGTACAAAGAGTGTGACATTATGCCCATGTGTGGCTCGCCCCCTATCCCTATATCAATTTTTGCTCTCAAGCTGCACTGCATGTTTTCTCCCCTGCCTAAATTTCTAATGCAATTTGCATTGGATTCTCATTACCCATGGAACCTTTGTTCCAACTCAGATTCCCACGGTCAGTGTTGCTTAAGTGCCACACCCAAAACCAGAACTTTGAAACCGGTTCTTTCTTGATAAAGGGATGCAAACTAAATATCGGGTGACCGATGAACAAGTTACTTAAGTAAAGCTCTTTCTGGTGGATTCTCTATCTGTAGATTCTTCACCTTTAAAATATTTTCCAGGCGTTAGACTGAATCCACATTCTTTACACCGCAGTGCACCAATAGTTCTCATAGATCAGTGGATGGAGCAGAGCAACCGTAAGCAAACCCTCCGAGGACCGACATCAGTTTCTTTCTTGACTCTGTCCATGCCCATAGAAAGCAAAGCACAAAAATTATTCAGTGTTACGATTATGCAGATCTCTAGATTGGAACCTTATAAAATGGGAATGAAGATCATTCCACTGAAAAGGAAAGTCGGAGGGCATGGAGGATCTGCGGTTAGATAGAGCATCCACTAGAAAGAGTTACAGAAGTAACTTGCTGTTCTGATGGATACTTCTAACTGCAGGTTTCTCACCTTGGGAATAGATATAGACGGTGGGTCTGAGGAAACTAACTGGCAATGTCTGTTAAGGCAGTAGTGCTTTGTGAATGTGTGCACGGACCTAAACGACACGGGCAGACACATTTTCAGAACAGCCACTCTCTGTCCTTGGCTCGGTGGAATGAACTCTCAAACATTCCTGAGGCTGCATTTTTGTCAACAGAGGCATATCCTCCTTGACAGAGTCCTTTTCAGCGCAGCCTTTCCTTTCTTTAACCCCAGAGAACACCACAAAAAGCTGATCAGCCACCTGATGGTCCTTGATACGATCAATGTAAAAGCATAAATCTCTTTTGGGGTTAAATGTAGTCAACTGCTGCTGCTCAATCGCCACACATGGCGATGTGGATTTTCTAAGACTGAGTGCAAAATCCCTGTCGTGTTTTGCCAGAAGTTCCTCTTCAAGTTTTGTTTTACTGTGGCAGCAAAAACACTGGAAAACGTTCTGATTTTCATTCAGAAGAGAGGAAGGAAGACCTCTTTAATCCAGATTCTTGATAATACAATTAAGTTCAGAAATATTTGCGGACTAAAAAGTGTTCTGATCTTCCACCGCTTTATAGCGTGGAATGACTCGTATCCTTTCTTGCAAGCAAAGGTTTTGCAAATTGCAGCAATTTACTATGAGAGTTCAGAATGGTTAGTTTACAAATACAACAAGCTATAAATGAAGAAAAATCAACTATTTGAACTACTTACCTGCAGACACTTGGCGGTGCACTCAACGAACTGTCCGCTGATATGGGTGGTGCAGCTGTAGTCGTGCAAAGATCTGATTGTTGATCTACAAACGAAGGTGCAGTTGAAGCAGTTTTGGGAAAAGATGGCGTTGTATGATTGGGAAGATGGGTGGTAGATGTTGGAGAAAGTCCAGAAGGAGAAAGCGGGGGGAGAGATGATAAACCTGTTGGACTATTCCTTGGAGCAACTGGCGCAGAATGTCTGTGGTCCTCTTTACTAATATTGTGAAACACATCACCTGATGTAAAAAAAATAAAAAATATTGTAATACCACATTTCTATAGGCAATCCTAATTATTCATTAAATCAACTACACATTGGCACTATGTGCACGAATGAATCAATTCTAGTATTTGTAACAACTCGATAACTCATGGACAAAAGTTACTATTTCATACAGATCATTGTGAATTTACATATTGCAACTATAGAAAGGGGAACATTAAAAGGATAGAAGCCCTCTGTAGAACCTATTGCTTCAACTTTAAACGTCCCAGCAACTAAACCAGCCACATTGCTAAAGGAGCCTCTCCACCCTTCTACCCCTACACCACTTGATTCTACATGCCCACCACCATTCTTGATCCGAGACAAAAGATACCAACACACAGAAGGGCTTTCTTCATCGCTAGCAAGGCCACAGAGAGGAGCTAATGACCATCAATGGATTAGAAAAAACATTTCTTACCAAGACTTTGTAAGTTAAAAAAGGAAATAGTTATCAAGCAACTTTTTTTCCTCCAAAAACTTTATAATAATGGGTAACTTAAATAGGGACAGCTGGTCACGGAAATTGAAGAAAGCCTACAAAACTGAAAAATAGCCCTTTTCACTGTCCACTGTACACCCTTTTAGAGCTACCGAAAGGCAGAAATGCTGTATATCCGACAGGCGGGCTGGAAGAGGGTCTATCAAGTTGTCTGCAGCCCATCTGTAAAACCTATTCCATCTATTTGAGTACACAATCTTGGTAGAGTATCTACGGCCACAAAAAATGACATCCGCCACCTCGAGTGGCAAGGAAAAGGAAGTCCAGCTGCTCTGTTCTAACTTTTTTTTAGAAAACAAAAAAATCCACCTCCAAGAGGTTTCTTGTATGTCTAGAAGTGTAAGGCATACACAGTATTTGTTAAAAGACCCCTCACACACCAAAAGGGCCTTTGGTGTGATGCTTCATCATCGGGGTCTTCCTGCCCGCTGTGGGACAGGGCGTGCTGCGACTGGCGACTACGCTGGAGCACTTTAAATTTGTAAGTGCTATGTGAGGTGTATTTGTGGTGAGTGAAGTAGGGTCAGGAGTGAATGGAGAGGTGATGTGAAAAGATACCTGGCCTTATGGATTCAAAAAACGTTATTGGTCATAGGCTGGTACTATTAAAAGCGGTGTGTCGGAGAGCCAATGCTAGTAATGTGCTGGTTCTCCTGGGGGTGTCAACATGTTTCGAAGCTGTAAAAGCTTCTTCGACAGGACGGGGTAAGATCCTTCTGTCACTCACTATGTTGCTATCAATATGTGCAGAGAAATATATACAAGTGATTTTATATACAATACCTATGTTGTACGAGTATATGTTATAGCTCTGTCAGTATTTCTGAAAATAAGCTAGAAACGTAAGGAGTCAATGCCCCATGAGCCTTCGGGTCGAGTGGTAAGCGCAGGATGGTGAGAGAGGAAGCGAGGACTACACGACTTCATATTAAAGTTTCATTTACCGCTCGACCTGAAGGCTCATGGGGCATTGACTCCTTACGTTTCTAGCTTATTTTCAGAAATACTGACAGAGCTATAACATATACTCGTACCACATAAGTATTGTATATAAAATCACTTGTATATATTTCTCTGCACATATTGATAGCAACATAGTGAGTGACAGAAGGATCTTACCCCGTCCTGACAAAGAAGCTTTTACAGCTTCGAAACATGTTGACACCCCCAGGAGAACCAGCACATTACTAGCATTGGCTCTCCGACACACCGCTTTTAATAGTACCAGCCTATGACCAATAACGTTTTTTGAATCCATAAGGCCAGGTATCTTTTAACATCACCTCTCCATTCACCCCTGACCCTACTTCACTCACCACAAATACATATCACATAGCACTTACAAATTTAAAGTGCTCCAGCGTAGTCACCAGTTGCAGCACGCCACGTCCCGCAGCGGGGCAGGAAGACCCCGATGATGAAGCATGACACCAAGGGCCCTTTCGGTGTGTGAGGGGTATTTTAACAAATACTGTGTATGCCTTACACTTCTAGACATACAAGAAACCTCTTGGAGGTGGATCTTTTTGTTTTATAAAAACATTGCATGGAGGAGGATGCATCCATCAGAGTGCTCTTTAGCGCTACCTCTTCAGTCCCTTACCCTTGATTTTTGATTTACTGCTCTGTTCTAACTTCATGCATGCAGGTGGATGCTCTGGAGTCTTGAGGGTCGAACCTGCAGCTGCTAATGAGAGGAGGGAGACTATGCAGAACACAGGGAATCAAAGGTATGGGAGGACATATTTAATCAGTGGAAAGTTCCACTTGAAGCAAAACACACCCCCTACTACATTCTGCATCAGAAAACGGAGGTCAAAGAATTTAGAGTAGTTAGCAGTCTTGTGTGTGTGACAGTTTGATTTGAGGCGTTCCCCAGCACTGGAATATATTGACAGTCAAAAAGTTGGTAGCAGCATTCGCTAAAGGGAAAAAACGCACAACACAAAGAAGAAAGAGGCAGTGTAGCAAATAACGAGTACAAGCGTGAGTAATAATCAAAATGTAAGTACATTGGGGTACTAGAATAACTGAGCACCTACTACCAAACGGTGCTATTGGCAGGTTACAACGAACATGCACATTTATGAAAGCGCTGTTACAGCACACCCTTTTTAGTTACAAGTAGTATTGTAGTATAACCTACAAGTTCGTAAAAACAAATCGCAACTCACAAGAAATTACTGGCGAGTCTGAAGCTATAACACGTCCTAAAGCATCCATTTACACCTGTGCCACACACGAACAGTGTGGTGTCGACTACTTTGTTTCATAAGGTGACAGACTTATAGTCTGGTTCTCCGTTGTTACATTGCCACTTTAGGAACTGACGCTTGAGTAAGGGTTATCATTTGCATATGTTACGAAGGACCTCACTACGATCATTCCACATCAGTCCTCATTAAATTATTGGCCGGAATTTGGGGACTACGGTGTAATTGACCAAGAACAACGGGGCACGTGTGTAAATGGATGCTTGAGGACGTGGAACTATGGCTGCTTTCCCTGCGGTGGCCGAGGAGGAGGGGAAGGGATGGAGAAGGAGGGGAAGGGATGGAGAAGGAGGGCACATGTTTTTCTTTTTCATCTACTTCTATATTGCTTGTTCAAAAGGGTCTGTCTGTTGGATGTATTGTTGACATCCTCAAAAGGAAAAGCTAGTGGAGAAGACTGAAAAAGTCAGAAACTGCTGATAATCCCTTTTTGGGGTCAGAAGGTCTCAAGTGATCTTGCATTTACTTTGCAGTAAACCTCTCCAATATTAAACCTGCTTTCGAAAAGCAGGCACCATCAAAAGGAAGGTCCATCAATATTGTTTGAAAATCACAGCCATGCATGGCGACGCAGGAAGAAAGATGCCCCCCATGGCCCTGGCAGTGTACTTTGCTGTGTCCAGGCCAGATGCATTACTTGCTTGGCCGCAACTTTACTGTCCCCTACTAGCTTTTTTAAGTGCCCCCTCGAAGATCATCCAGAAGATTGGGGATTAGTGCTTGCAGGGTGTCCCTTAGTGCATGCACATATTGGGCAAGGAGGTAGGTGGCATTCAGCAATTTTAGAGCTATGATACCGCAAACCTGTCCATCTTTTTTTTAATCGCTTGTCAGAGGCGCTGTGGAAAATGCACCAGGTGGTAGTTTTGAGGAGCACTACCAGGATTTAAGGTGACGGATGGGAGAACAGGAAAGAAAGATCTCCTGGTACAGGTGCTATAGATGTGGAGACTGCAGGGGAAGTAGTTTGCTTCTCCTCAACCTCTAGTACAGGCTTGGCTAATTGAATGCTAGCAAGGGCTCTGAGGCAAGAGTCCTTATATGTAGGACCTCAGTGAGGATGTTGGATTTTGTCTTGGCAGGAACCTTTACTCCGTTGCCTATAATTTTTATGTGGCGGACAATTTACTTACCTTTGGTAATGCCTTGTCTGGTAGAGGCAAAATCTAACTGCAGAATCCTTACCTTAGAATAGCCCAGGCATCAGGCTGAATCTGGTAGACCTTTGCTCGAGCAATACCCTTGTGCGGTGGTAGGTGGCATTGGTTGGCTCAGCATGAGGACGTCGGAGTCATCCCCGCCAGAAATGACGTCCATGTTGCCTATATAGGGACCACATCGGCGCACTGTCAGTTTTCACGACTTTCCACACCAGAAGTTTGGAGCCATTAAATGCACTGACAGCGGTGTGTTGTAGAAATAGGGCACTGAAAGGGATCAACCCTGGCCCTAAAAACCTATTCGCAGTGCTAGGCGGATGGGTGGGTCGGTCGGTAAGGAATCTGCAGCTAGGTTCTGTCTCTACCAGATAAGGCGCTATCAAAGGTAAATAACTTGTCCATCTGATAGAGACATCTAGCCACAGTTTTCTTACCTTAGAATAGATACCCTAGCAATGCCATCCCAGGAGGAGGGACAGAGGACAAGTTTAGACTAGGAAGTTCAGCAAGACAGAGCGACCAAAAAGGCGGTCCCTCTGGACTTGACTGTCCAGGCAGTAGTACTTAGTGAACATGTGTAGTGATGCCCACATTGCTGCCTGACAAATGTCAAGGACTGGAACACCACATTGCAATGCTGTGTTCACAGCCTTAGCTCTGGTGGAATGGTTCTTAAGCCTGCAGGAGGCTGTTTCTTGGCCCCAGTGCAGCAAATTCTGATGCAGATAGCCCTCTTCTGCACTGCAAGACCTTTCTTTGAGCCAACGTACCCCAATAAGATTGGTTGTCTACCTGGAACTCTTGTATGCGGTCAAGGTAGAAGGACAATGCTCTTATTGGGTCCAGATGGTGGAGTTGCTACTCCTCTTTAGAGGTGTACGGAGGCGCGTAGAAAGTGGGCAAGGTGACCTGACGTGGATTGGTGTTAACACTTTTGATAACAAACAAAAAAAAGTGGCCCTAACGCGAGGCGCTAACTTATATGGGAAGATGGGCAGGTAAGGAGGAATGGATGGCAGAGCCTGCAGCTCCCTCAACCTCCTGGTAGAAGTTATCAGTAACAAGCATTTACAATGCAAAAGGTCTCGCATTTCTTAGAGTTAAAAGTATTGGCGTTGTAAATGACAATGTGTTTTACCGATGTGTTTTTGTTTGGAATAAAGTTGAATCATGAATAGAGATATAGCTGCAGCACTGTATAGAGGACTTAGAATGAGGAATTACCACTTAATAAAAATATGCAAACTTACACATTGAATAAAAGGCTAGCCACTGTATTATGTCAGCAGTCAGTACTTTGCAAGATTCATAGGACTTCTGTACTCAGAAAAGAGGTGCAGCAAGAGCATCTGACCCACCCCCTCCAATCCCTGGAAAGCAGAGAATAGGGTAAGATCTGAACAACAGTGAGGACAGCATTAGTCTACTTGCAGGCGGATTTGTTCGTTGTCGAGGCACAAACACCGGCGTAGGGAGAAGTAACACACATACAGGTGAGGGGGGGTCACAAGATCTTGCTATACACAAGTCTTTTATATGCTATTATTGGGCACTAAACAATACAGTAAAAAGCCGGTTTACCAAAGCTGCAAACCTCACTCACTCAACACACCATCCTCAAACACAACACCTAGCAGCACACTCAATGTCACTTGGTTAGTTGATTGGAAAGCTTGCTGAACCTCTTCGGACCTTACACCACAGGAAATATGTACAAGTCTGCACTTGATGGCACTTAATGGCACTAAATGGCAATGCAGACGTCAAAGTTGTGCTATACGAAAAAAATCTGGTAATCAAGCATGTTCGGCTGTGTCCAGTAAAGGGACGAGAGTGCTCGAGGCAGTACCTCTCCTCATCACACCCTGCTCACTGCCAAACGCAACAAGCTGGAAAACATTAGCAGCGCCGAAGGAGGGCGAATCTATAGCGGGGAGTCTAGTAAAAGTTGTTTTTGACGAGCCGCGTAACAAAAAAAGCATGGCCGCTATTTTAAAGCTGAAGGCATTGTGCTCAAAAGTAACCAGATTTCGTCCGCAGCCTTTATTTTAATATATTTAGTTTTGTAGTAATGATGGCACACTGCGGTTTAACTTTAAATTAAAGCTAAAGTGCAGCGTACTGCTATTGATACAAAAGTAAATAAATGGAAAGAAATGTGTCCTCTGCCCGCTTTTGTGTTCTATTTATTTAGTTTTGAAGCAATGCAGCTCGCCACGTTTTAGCTTAAGATGTTTCAAGCTACAGCGTGGCGTGCAGTAATTGCTTCAAAAGTAAATAACTAGAATAAACAAGTATCTTCCAATGAACTGTTGGTGTATGATATTGATGTGTTGTCTTAGCGGTGCAGCTGCAGGTTTTTACTGCTGCTTCAGCCTCTATTAGTAGGGTGACCTTCCCAGCTGATAAATAGTATTCAACATGGTAATGTGGCTTTATGGCATCTTCTAGCTGTGCTGGACGTATGTGTGTTTGATGAACTTGTGCGATGTTCTTGGTGTTTGTGATCTGAAAGTTTCCATAGGTCAGACACCTTCTGTTACGGGCAGGAAAATACTTCAACGCAAATTCCCAAATTTTTTAAAGGTGACTAACAAAAGGGCTTGGTTTTTGCACCTGTGTTTCACATTTTGAAATATAAGGGAACTGAGACACATGGAGGTGAAGTAATTTGCTCAAGATAATACAATTTGATCATGTGTTGGCTCGATGAAGTCCTACTTCTACAGAGACGTTCCTAGTGTTTTGCCTCAAGTGGCACCTTCAGACAATTCAACCCTCTTTTTTAGGGCTCGGGCCTACGTCACCACGAAGTGGGGTGGAGCTTCCGAGCTCTTATGCATTAGAAAAAAAAAAAAAAAAAGAGTCTTTAGGGCCTCGGGAAAGACACATTCCTTAGTTTTTTCTTATCTGAATGTTGATTGGTCGTCGCGGTGCTGTTTTTGTAGTAGTCTTGATGCCATAGGGCATTAGGCGTCCATGTTGGCATATTCTCGGCGGTTTCGCGCACGGCCGTCCATAAATATCAATTAGGAGATGTCAGGGTGGCCGTGTAATGCATTCCAGATGGTGTGCGCGCGTTCACCATCGAGCACTGCGTTTGTCGGGCACGCGTCCTCCTCACGTGCACACAGGCATAGCGAGTGTCCTCAGGCGATGTCCGCAGTCTGCCGAGGGTTGAAGATGGGGCCGGATTTCAGTCAGAGACCGTGGCTGGTCAACGAGAGCGGGAGAAGGGAGGCGCCGCGAGACGCACAGGAGCCTGGAGCAAGGTATTTACATGAGCGTAAGAGCAGACCGACAAACTACCAGAGATCTCGCTCCATCTGTCCCGTTTAATCTCCGCCAGAGCTCCACGTCAGTCAGTCAGTAGTCTGCCTGCCTGCTTGGGTTATATGCACCTCCCCCAACTCTCGTTGTACCTGAGCTAATATCCGTCTCCGCCAGAGCTCCACGTCAGCTGTCCGTCTGTCCGTCTGCTTGTTTTATGTCAACATCCCTGTCATTGTATGCGTGTTTTTTAAATCCGTCCACGTCAGTCAGTCCGTCTGTCTACATGCGTTGTATATACCTCCCTGCCCCCACCTCCAAGTGTATCGGTGCTAGTATGTATCCCCGCAGACCTGCAGGTCAGTCAGTACCTCCGTTTGCCTGTTTGTTATCTGCCTCCCTCCCTGCCACCCACCCCATTGGGTACCCGTGCCATTTCCCCCTTGTCAGAGCTCCATGTCAGCCGTTCTGTCTGCCTGCTGTTTTTAAGGCAGCCGAGAGTGTACCTGTGCTACAATGCAAACACAATATATCAGCAACAAGAGAGGGAGGGTATGAGTAGACACTCCTAGACCCCGGGCTAATTCATACACAAACAACAAAGGAGTGACTTGGCACAAGCATTTAAAAAACAACAACCACGGTTCCCTTAACGTGTGGTGAAGGTTAAATAAATAAATAAACCCCCATGAAAAGTGCTCTGTCTTCATCTAAGATAAAATGGTACTGCCAGTTCCGTTAGTATACCAACTGGTACGCTTCTCACCCTCTAGAGCTAGTAATCTACAGTGGTGAAGCTCTATTCATTTAGAAGGACCCTCACTCACCACTAGTTGGTGACATGCTTCATCATCGGGTCCCCGCTAGGGGGACCGAGTATCACCCTAGCGTGCTACAACGCCTGACTACAGCGGAGCAGGATGTGGTGAGTGGAACAGTGCCCAAATCAAAAAGTGACTAAACGTGTGGTGTTAGTGCAAATTAAAAAATGCATAGGTTGTAACCAGGTCAAAAAATTTTTAATGATGGTCAACCCGCATTGATTAAAAATTGTGAGTGGACTAGACAAGGTTCTGAGTTACGGAACCCGAGTCCTAAAAATCGGTCGACATGTTTCTGCTGTTTTTTTGCATTTTGCTCAGCTTTCTTCAGGACCTAATAATTAGTCCTCCGGTGGTGTGCGCGCACTAAGGCGTACCCTCCCGGGAGGCTCTAAATGTGAAAAATAATTAAATATAAAAATGTGTGAAAAAATTATCACACAACAGTTAACCATGTCATCTCATGCCATTTGCAGAAACAATCATAGCAACCTATGGGAAAAAAAGGACAGAGACAAAGACAAACAATGACACATAATTAGATCTCAATTGTGGTCCAATATTTCAGAATAGGCTACATTAATGGAGCTGGCTTCATGTGTCATACTGGAAACAAAGCCCGTCTAAATGTGACGGTGCAGTGTAATATCATTTATATGAATGGGTGCCGATTGCTTCAAAATTATGGATCAGATCCCAACATGCCCGACCAATTCTGCCGGTAAAGAGCGGGGCAAATCGCATGTATATCCTGCTTTCAATTCAAGTCAGACTTGCCTTATACATATGGCTCATTCGTCCCATAATAATAATCATAGTCGAGTGAAGGATTAAACGTTCCGTTTTTAACGTCATGTGTACAATACATAACTCAAGGGCTTTGAACCTCTCCATAGCAGAAAAGAAACGAGAGTGCTATATTTCTTAATTACTCACAAAAAGCGGGACATTAAGATGCCCCTTCGGTGAGGGTGGCGCGGGTGTACTTCACGCGGTGGCTTTCTGCAGTGGGAGAAAATAAAGGGCGGAGGCATGTATCAATTTCCCCACTATCGGAAATAATAATAGCGCGGAAATCCAGGGGCCCCGGGCGAATATTTAACTGGTCGGGTATCACTTACTTCTGCACTCGCGGCTCCCCGCCCGTGACCTGCTTTCTTGTCCAACCCTCCCGGAAGTGGTAGTTTCACCGGGAACTCAGCCTGTGTATATAGAACGCCCTGGGAGGATCAGAGTACACCACGTGGGATGCTAGTAGTCACGTGGTGTCGTCCGCGGGAGCAATCTTAAAGGGATACAGTGCTAAAAAGTGGGTTGCTAATGCCGAGCATCGCGAGTTCGAGCCCCCGCATTGACATCAGCAACCACACTGCGCTGTAATTTATAGTAATGTTCTCGAGCCAGCAGTTAATCAGTTTTCATTATTACAAAAAGTCTCATTTCGAATATATGATGGGTGATACTTATTATGTAAAGGAAGCAGAGTATCAAGATGCTAATTACATATCCTGCTTCTTCATACAAATGGAGCAATTAATAATAATATTGATACTAACAGCGCTTCCCTTAGTCGAACACTCAACATACTCCCTACATAGGTTTACTGTTCAGAGATGATAAAAAAAGGCCAGTTTGTCAACTGTTATATGACATAGAGAACCAGAACATGACAAATCATGGACATAGTGTAATCCTCTATCTTCGCAGGACACTGCCCCATGGGATATCATCATTGAGACCAACCCTATTTGTTCCAAGGCGATACACCCAACGTTGTTCACGTTCAAAAAGCGACGCCTCAGACCCATATTCTTGATGTTCTAGAATGGTCCACTGTAAGTCATTGGGGGTATGTCCAGCCTGTAGAAAGTGTGCGGTGAGTTTTGTGGTCATCTTTTTACACCGTATATTACTTCTGTGTTCACAGATTCTGATTCTTGTACGCCGCGTTGTCATTCCCACGTATTGGAGGCCACATCTGCACGTAATGAGATACACCACGTTGGTGGTGTTACAATTCGTATGACCACGCTGCTCCCAACGGGTGCCATCTGTCAAGTCTAGATATTTGGTATTGGAAGTCAGGTGGCACACGTTGCAATTACCACATGAAAAATGGCCTTTAACCGGTGGAAGGCCCCATGCGTTGAGAACGCTTGGTGTGGGATCAGTCGTCCTTTCAGTTCTGGGTCTTGTGTGGACCAACGTATTTAAGGATACGTCGCAACTGCAGTAACCTCACTGACTTTAAATCACAAGCTAATGCTTTGTCTATCAAACTACAAAACAGAGGATATCCACAGAGGATAATCAACAAGAGTCACAAGAGGGCTCGCAACCAGCAGAGGGATATTCTGTTGGATGAAAATCTCCCCAAAGAGAAGGAGGAAATTCCTTTAACCTGCGTTACTACTTTTAATTCGCTGTCCAACGCAGTGAGTAAAAGTATCAAGAAGAACTGGAGGATTATAACCAGCAATAAAGCAGATTGGAAGAAACCTTTACTGTCCTACAAGAGAGCAACTAGCCTGAAGGACTCGTTGGTCCACACAAGACCCAGAACTGAAAGGACGACTGATCCCACACCAAGCGTTCTCAACGCATGGGGCCTTCCACCGGTTAAAGGCCATTTTTCATGTGGTAATTGCAACGTGTGCCACCTGACTTCCAATACCAAATATCTAGACTTGACAGATGGCACCCGTTGGGAGCAGCGTGGTCATACGAATTGTAACACCACCAACGTGGTGTATCTCATTACGTGCAGATGTGGGCTCCAATACGTGGGAATGACAACGCGGCGTACAAGAATCAGAATCTGTGAACACAGAAGTAATATACGGTGTAAAAAGATGACCACAAAACTCACCGCACACTTTCTACAGGCTGGACATACCCCCAATGACTTACAGTGGACCATTCTAGAACATCAAGAATATGGGTCTGAGGCGTCGCTTTTTGAACGTGAACAACGTTGGGTGTATCGCCTTGGAACAAATAGGGTTGGTCTCAATGATGATATCCCATGGGGCAGTGTCCTGCGAAGATAGAGGATTACACTATGTCCATGATTTGTCATGTTCTGGTTCTCTATGTCATATAACAGTTGACAAACTGGCCTTTTTTTATCATCTCTGAACAGTAAACCTATGTAGGGAGTATGTTGAGTGTTCGACTAAGGGAAGCGCTGTTAGTATCAATATTATTATTAATTGCTCCATTTGTATGAAGAAGCAGGATATGTAATTAGAATCTTGATACTCTGCTTCCTTGACATAATAAGTATCACCCATCATATATTCGAAATGAGACTTTTTGTAATAATGAAAACTGATTAACTGCTGGCTCGAGAACATTACTATAAATTACAGCGCAGTGTGGTTGCTGATGTCAATGCGGGGGCTCGAACTCGCGATGCTCGGCATTAGCAACCCACTTTTTAGCACTGTATCCCTTTAAGATTGCTCCCGCGGACGACACCACGTGACTACTAGCATCCCACGTGGTGTACTCTGATCCTCCCAGGGCGTTCTATATACACAGGCTGAGTTCCCGGTGAAACTACCACTTCCGGGAGGGTTGGACAAGAAAGCAGGTCACGGGCGGGGAGCCGCGAGTGCAGAAGTAAGTGATACCCGACCAGTTAAATATTCGCCCGGGGCCCCTGGATTTCCGCGCTATTATTATTTCCGATAGTGGGGAAATTGATACATGCCTCCGCCCTTTATTTTCTCCCACTGCAGAAAGCCACCGCGTGAAGTACACCCGCGCCACCCTCACCGAAGGGGCATCTTAATGTCCCGCTTTTTGTGAGTAATTAAGAAATATAGCACTCTCGTTTCTTTTCTGCTATGGAGAGGTTCAAAGCCCTTGAGTTATGTATTGTACACATGACGTTAAAAACGGAACGTTTAATCCTTCACTCGACTATGATTATTATTATGGGACGAATGAGCCATATGTATAAGGCAAGTCTGACTTGAATTGAAAGCAGGATATACATGCGATTTGCCCCGCTCTTTACCGGCAGAATTGGTCGGGCATGTTGGGATCTGATCCATAATTTTGAAGCAATCGGCACCCATTCATATAAATGATATTACACTGCACCGTCACATTTAGACGGGCTTTGTTTCCAGTATGACACATGAAGCCAGCTCCATTAATGTAGCTTATTCTGAAATATTGGACCACAATTGAGATCTAATTATGTGTCATTGTTTGTCTTTGTCTCTGTCCTTTTTTTCCCCATAGGTTGCTATGATTGTTTCTGCAAATGGCATGAGATGACATGGTTAACTGTTGTGTGATAATTTTTTCACACATTTTTATATTTAATTATTTTTCACATTTAGAGCCTCCCGGGAGGGTACGCCTTAGTGCGCGCACACCACCGGAGGACTAATTATTAGGTCCTGAAGAAAGCTGAGCAAAATGCAAAAAAACAGCAGAAACATGTCGACCGATTTTTAGGACTCGGGTTCCGTAACTCAGAACCTTGTCTAGTCCACTCACAATTTTTAATCAATGCGGGTTGACCATCATTAAAAAAATTTTGACCTGGTTACAACCTATGCATTTTTTAATTTGCACTAACACCACACGTTTAGTCACTTTTTGATTTGGGCACTGTTCCACTCACCACATCCTGCTCCGCTGTAGTCAGGCGTTGTAGCACGCTAGGGTGATACTCGGTCACCCTAGCGGGGACCCGATGATGAAGCATGTCACCAACTAGTGGTGAGTGAGGGTCCTTCTAAATGAATAGAGCTTCACCACTGTAGATTGCTAGCTCTAGAGGGTGAGAAGCGTACCAGTTGGTATACTAACGGAACTGGCAGTACCATTTTATCTTAGATGAAGACAGAGCACTTTTCATGGGGGTTTATTTATTTATTTAACCTTCACCACACGTTAAGGGAACCGTGGTTGTTGTTTTTTAAATGCTTGTGCCAAGTCACTCCTTTGTTGTTTGTGTATGTCTACAATGCAAACACTCAGACGTCGGTGTGTTCGTGCACACGTCTCTGACGTGGCCTGGCTGCATGGTGCGCATCTGTCTGCACCATTGGCGCACACAATCCCACTAGTTGTCAGGGCTGTATGTCTGTTTAAAAGCAGCCATGCTACATCTGCATGTCTAGGGCGTGTTTAGCTATAGTTTATTTCTATACTGCGTATCTCTCTATAGTGTAAGCCCGTCTACACTGCAGGCATGCCTTTATTGGATACTTAACCGCGCTTTATCCCGTTATCATATATCTGGCTACAGTTAATTGTATATATTTACTATACCATTAGCTTTGATGTAGGTCTTTACTGCATGTAGAGCTATATGTGCTTGCATCTTTACTATAATATCTGACAGCATTCCACATATGTTTATAACAAACTACGCAGTATATCTGGCTATAGAGTATATATAGCTGTAACATCTATACATTTACTACATGTATGGCTATAATGTTGCTAAAATCCATGTAATTAAGGCATTGCTCCAGTAACGTGGGGATTCAGTGGAAGCGTAAAGGCAGTCCTGCAACATAGGGGATTGTCAAATAACTTAATATCCAAATAATTAACTAATAGGTAGCCACTGTCAGAGACGTCCATAGCCTAAAAGAAACACATGGGTTAAACTGTGGGCACACAGCAATGCTACATGAGAAAGAACTTTTGAGTTTGGAGGAGCAACACTGCAATGTTGGTTATGCCTTTCATGTAGTGAGTAGAGTAGTCAGTAGAGTAGTAAGTAGTGAGTAGAGTAGTGAGTAGAGTAGTGAGTAGAGTAGTGAGTAGAGAGTAGAGAGTAGAGTAGTGAGTAGAGAGTAGAGTAGTGAGTAGAGTAGTGAGTAGAGAGTAGAGTAGTGAGTAGAGTAGTGAGTAGTGAGTAGAGTAGTGAGTAGAGTAGTGAGTAGAGTAGTGAGTAGAGTAGTGAGTAGTGAGTAGTGAATAGAGTAGTGAGTAGTAAGTGCAGAGTAGTGAGTAGTATGTTATGTTATGTTATGTTAAATTTGACTTGTAGAGCGCCCGTACGCCCGTAGGCTTCATGGCGCTATAGGAAGTAAGTGCAGAGTAGTGAGTAGAGTAGTGAGTAGAGTAGTGAGTAGAGTAGAGTAGTGAGTAAAGTAGTGAGTAGAGAAGTGAGTAGTGAGTAGAGTAGTGAGTAGAGTAGTGAGTAGAGTAGTGAGTAGAGTAGTGAGTAGAGTAGTGAGTAGAGTAGTGAGTGCAGAGTAGTGAGTAGTCAGTGCAGAGTAGTGAGTAGAGTAGTGAGTAGAGTAGTGAGTAGTGAGTAGTGAGTAGAGTAGTGAGTAGTAAGTGCAGAGTAGTGAGTAGTAAGTGCAGAGTAGTGAGTAGTAAGTGCAGAGTAGTGAGTAGAGTAGTGAGTAGAGTAGTGAGTAGAGTAGTGAGTAGAGTAGTGAGTAGAGTAGTGAGTAGAGTAGTGAGTAGAGTAGTGAGGTGAGTAGAGTAGTGAGTAAAGTAGTGAGTAAAGTAGTGAGTAAAGTAGTGAGTGCAGAGTAGTGAGTAGAGAAGGGAGTAGTGAGTAGAGTAGTGAGTAGTGAGTAGAGTAGTGAGTGGAGAGTAGTGAGTGGAGAGTAGTGAGTAGTGCGTAGAGTAGTGAGTAGTCAGTGCAGAGTAGTGAGTAGTGAGTAGAGTAGTGAGTAGAGTAGTGAGTAGAGTAGTGAGTGCAGAGTAGTGAGTGCAGAGTAGTGAGTAGAGTAGTGAGTAGAGTAGAGTAGTGAGTAGAGTAGAGTAGTGAGTAGGACATCACAGGCAGCAGCTGTGCAAGCTTCTTACACTCACAAGGAGACCACAGGCAGCTGAGGTGCAATCTTCTCCCACTCACAAGAACGACATCACAGGCAGCAGCAGTGCAAGCTTCTTACACTCACAAGGAGACCACAGGCAGCAGAGGTGCAAGCTTCTCACACTCACAAGAAGGACATCACAGGCAGTAACGGTGCAATATTCTCACACTCACAAGGAGATCACTGGCAGTACACACCACATGAACACACTCCATAACACATAGCAACAATACATTGGCATTACAATGCCATTAGCTCAAACTCAAATAAATCCGAGCCCGATTGCATTTCTAATGCTTGTTTTAAACTCTTGGGGAATTTTTAACTTTTTCAAAATATTCCTGGACTGGAATTTGAATGGTTAATAAGCCCCCTGGATTATTTTGGAAATAAATGCACTTTCTCTAAATATTCTAGTACGGAGTTAGAATAGGAAATTTGCCTTCCAGCCTCTTCTAAACCCTAAGCGACCCTGAAGTTGCAATGTCCACAGCTGATAAATATCCTTAACTGAGAGCCACATTTGGACTAGGAAGAGGCTGGCAGTGGACCTGTAACACAGCTGGCTGCTGTGACGTCCCGGGATCCGCAGAAGAGATATGCACATGCTCGGAGTACAAAGTGGAGGCCCGTGCTCCAGCGGGCTCCTCAATGGATTTTTCTAGACTTCACATGCAGATGTTTATAAATCTTTCTTTTATATAGCTCAAACTGTCACATTGCTGCCATCTTCCGGTGCCTTAAATAAAAGATGCTACTGGTAACCAATTCATGGTTTTTAATTTACACATCTCCGAAAAATGGGCGGCTTTATTTGCCTTGGTGGGGTTAAAATTCTTGACATCCAGGATACCGGATCTGTCAGCAACTAGCGGTCCGTTCAGTCAGCCTTCCTTCTGGACACCTCATGCTTTGACGCGGATGCTCTCCCATCTCTTCTAGAATCTTCCATGTTATAAGACCAGGGAACGTTAAACATGTCCACTAGTGCGTGTCCATCACATCCGGTGCCCTAAGTGTTCAATAGTCTCAAAGCTTGGTGTCAGGATCAGATATATAAATGCCTCTTTCTCTCCTTACTTGGCCTTGACTTTACCAGTTTGTGATCATATGGATGACTGACCTTCGAGTAATCCATTGACAATATGAATGACAGGCGGTAGCCGGGGGTCTAAAGCCGGTGGCATGACGTGTACATATCTCTGGCTCTTCAGAAGCACCGACCACTTGGATAGCTTCCAAATATGTCTTTCTACGACACCCTTCTGAGAGGAAATGACGGCGCGCTACTGTGAAACCTTCCGTGCATTTCATACAGTGCAATGTCGAGCATGTACGCTCGTCGTGCAATGAAGGGGAAAGTGCATTTGTACAATTATTTTGTCATCGTGTTTAAAAAAAAACAGGTCGTTTCTGTAAATGAAGGGAAAAAAACTTCCTCCGCTTCTGTAATACCAGTAAACTCTTTAAACATCCATTTTAAAGCACATTATTTGAAAGAGAAATCGGAACATCGTGAATTGCTCTCAGGTTCTCAATTTTTATTAATTTGGTTAGAACAGTTTCCACTTTTTTGTAATGTAAAAACAACTGTTCATGCAGGCTGAAAGGAGAGGAGGGTCTCCTCAACTATGAAGTGAGAGGCAGCCGAACAATAAACAAGCCTTGTCGCCAGGTTGCCTGATATCTTTAAAAAAATTACTTTTGGTATAATCCCGGCACCCGCGCTTTACTTATAAAATTAAAAGTAAAGGCGGGTGCTGCGATTAAACCAAAAGTAAACAAAGAGACAAAAAAAATCTATTTCTTTACTTTTGGTATAATCGCGGCACCCGCGCTTTACTTTTAATGATAAAAGTAAATCGCGGGTACCGCGATTATACCAAAAGTAAAGGAAAATGAGAACGGAAATCGAAATTAGTGGTGCGCGCCCACCACAGAGGAGCGGGGGGGACAGGGAGCCGGTCATCTGAGCCGGTCATCTGAGCCGCGCGCTGATGCGCGTCCTAGACACAGACAGGAATGGGCGGAGCAAAGACTAAACATGCGCCCACCTTTGCCCAATCGCGTGCCTTTTTAAAAAAAAGCACGTGAAAGCCAATGGCAGACGGGGAAAGCAAAACCACACGCACGAGCGTGTGGGTAGCTTTCTGAAGCCCGTACAAGAGGTCTTACGCTGCAACGCAGGCGCAAGACCTAAAAAGGCTGTTTTGATGGTATGCAGATGGAGTGGGAAATTGTGCAGAGGTTCGAACAGAGCACACATAAGGGGGTGAGAACCAAATTAAGGTCCCACTGTGTCATGGTATCAGAGGCCGGTGGAAACATAAGTACAGGCCCCTTAAAAAATCTATTTACAATAGGGAATTTAAATAAAAAGGGTTGGTCTGCCAGCCTCAGGAAGGCAGACAAGGCTGAAAGGTATCCTTTAAAAGTGCCTAGAGCACTGCTGGACAAGGGTCAAAATAAACAATAAGACTTAAGAGAGAGGAGCAGGAGTAGAAATGAATATCAATAGACCGGTCGGCACAAAATTTCAATAATCTGTTCCACCGGCAGGCATATACAGTCTTCGTAGAAGGACGTCTGGCAGCCAAAGTAAAATTACAGACTTCGGGAGGAAGGGCGAATGCTATCAACTGCCGCCGCTCAATCTCCACGCAAGAAGGCAAAGAGTTGACAAGTTCGGGTGGAGGACCCTTCCCTGCTGCTGCAAAAGAAGATCCTCTTCAAGGGGCAGCCTGATCAGAGGATCATTGCTCAATTGGAGAGCTCAGGATACCAGACTCTCCGTGCGCAGTCATCAGCCACAAGTATGACTTGCCCCCAGCTGCTACTGATCTTCTTGAGCACTCTGGGCGGCAGGAGTGGTATGGGCGAAAAGTAGTATAACAGGCCTGAGCTCCATTTGAGACGAAAAGAACCTCTAAGCGACAGACTCCTTGGAAACGCCGAAGTGCAAAACTGCTGACATTATACGTTCACGGCAGAGCTAACAGGTCTAACCAAGGATCTCCCCACTGCTGAAAGAGATCTTGCGCCACCTCCAGATGGAGGTGCCACTCGTGATCCGCTAGGCATCGACAGCGGAGTCTGTCTGCCCTGGCGTTAAGTGGACCTGCCAAGCGTTGAACCACCCGAGATATGCCTTGGTGTTCCGGCCACGTCCAGAGACACAGGGTCTCTTGACAAACGGTTCACAACCTCAGCCAGTCCTGTTTTTTGCAATACCACATAGTGGTGGTGTTGTACATGAACACTTGCACCAGCTTGCTCTTGATGGAAGGAAAGAAAGTTTTCAATGGGAAGCTAATTGGTTGGAGCTCCAGCAAGTTGATTTGGAGTCCGGATTCCGCCAGAGATCAAAGTCTTTTGAACTCCACCTCTCCCATATGTCCACGCCATCCTAGGAATTATGCATCTGTCACTACTGTACGATCTGGTTGGGGAAGAGGTCTGCCTCTGATCTAATCGCGATTGGTGGGAAAGAGATCTGGCACTGGCGACCTGGATAGCAGGAACCCAGTGCTCTTCTGTTAAAATTGCACCAGATACAAGGCAAAAAGTGGGGGTGACCATGTCCAAAAGGGGTGCTTTCCTACACTTTACACTGGTTCCTTTGATTGAGCCCGACTGCTGATTCCGCTGAGGGATACCCAGATTCAAAGACGGAGCAAACCTCTGGGGCCCAGTTTCCAGAAGCCTTTCCCAGGGACTGCTGCCCATTTCGGGCAGCAGTCCCAGGGAAAGGCTTCTTCAAAATCTCCTGAGCCTGCATCAAAACAAGAGATTCTAGGGCCTAGAAGGATTGGAAAGACAAGCCTGGAAACGGCAGAGGCATGATGTAGGTTTTAGAAGGCCATCATGAGTACTGCACACTCAATCTTGCAGTTAAAGGCGTTGGAGAAAAGTAGCTATAAATAAACAGGTTTCTGGATCTTACAACCATTACAATTTAATGTTTATATGTAAAACTTTAGTATATCTGAAAACTGAGGACAGTTAAAAAAAAGCTTTAAAAAAGTCAAAAAGCTAATTTGAAGCACTTTCAAAAAATATCAAAGTGATAAATGCATTGTAAACATGGTGTTCGAAATTCCACATAAATCTTTTATTAAGTGTAATATGAAACCATTTTGACAATATAGTGAAATTCATCTAATCCCAAGTTGTATCCTGCTTGTACATATGTACTTTTATTTGACGTTCAGGTGAATTCCTAATTAAGGTAATGTTGCACACATTTTACAAAGGTTACAAATAACAGCACACAAACTGTGAAGCAGACATAGCATAAAATGCAAACCTTGTCTTACCTATTGAAGATGACCTCTTGGATGACACTTTAAATTGGTTGCTGCTCGACTGCACCGTGGTAGCTGTGCAAGAGACAGAAGAGGTGGCAGAAGAGGTTGCCATGACAACTTTATTTGCTTCTATGAAGGCATCTTGGAAATTGTATAGACATTTCTTCTTTGCAGTGTTTTTTTTCTCCTTACTATCGGTTACTGCTGTGGTGTCGTTGCTAGTTGTGGTAGGAAGTGCTTCTGGTCTTATTTCAGGGAGTGCTGGTCCTAACATATCACCCCCTTTGGTTAAAAATAAAAGCAACTAATAAGACTTCACAATTTTCTATAAACACATCAAAAAATTCTGAAAATCCTCAACTGTTCCTGATTTGTGTGTGGATCACTAGGATACACTTTAATTAAAACATAATTGCAACTACCAGTTTAAAAAATAAATTTTGATTGAAAGCGAGTACATAACTTCCCACCACATACAACGCTCAAGTACTGGTAATAAATACAATTTAACACAAATTGCCAAAGAGCTGCAAAGAAGGCTAGGCACAAAAGAGTCAAATCAAAAGATGCCTCAGCATAACAGATGAAAAATATTATCAGATGCTGAAGCATGCACTACATGAAGGACAATGAAATGAGAACTAAGGCACACTGAACAGGGATAGGGAGCAGCCATGAACACTAAGGCAGAAAGGGGCACACAGTGAGATAGTTAACAATGACTCTTTGTAGGCTTGTTTACTGACCGCTCCCTGTCTCCATATTAGTACTTAATTACTAATATGGAGACAGGGAGCGGTCAGTAAACAAGCCTACAAAGAGTCACTGACAGGACGTTCAATCTAGTACAGATTACGGTGACAACTCCTACAGCTAGAGTTGAGATGTGCAACCAAATGTAATACATTACTCAAATGTAAGGTGATGTAATAAATGTAATGCATCAACGGGCTAAATTGTAATTCTTTAATGTACTTCAATAGACAAAAATACATTCTCAACATTAATTCTCTACTGCTGACAAAATAAAAACCCCTCCCATCACTCTGCTTCCCCTCTACTCCTGCCTCTCACCCGCGATCATAATCTCCTTCGCTTGCCACCTTATTTTACACTGACCTCCTTATTATCCCTCCTCTTCCTTTCTGCCCCTTACCAGTGTCAAAAGCCAATTAAGTCCATAATATATGCTATATTAATGTCCCACTTAGTTCTCTAGCACCTCTCTCACCACATTTTATTTCATGCACACTCCACATTATTCTAATCCTCACTTCCTCTTCCTCCTACCCCACTGCCAATGAGCTAATAGAAGGCATGCACACATTCTCATGCATAAAGAGAAAATAAAAACAAGGAGGAAAGGAAGGCATAACATCAGGGCAAGGAGACATACTGTGAGAAGGAAATGTGGACAGAAACTGAAAGGGGAATAGGAATAAAAATTCCATAATGACTGAATAGCAGACAAGAGAAAGGACAACACCGAATGTCCTCAGATGCAAATATTAACTGAAGGAGCGTCAAAGATGCCTCTGGGTTGCTCACCAATTCCTAGTTTTCTCAGTATGAAAAACAAACCTGGCCACTAGAAAGCAGTGCACTAGAAAAGTATTAAGTTAGACAATCTTTAAATTAAAAAATTATGTAAAGGTCATGAGAAGAAAGCTTAACCCCTTCCACGCTCATGACGGAACGGTTCCGTCATCAGTGTCGGTGCTCCGGTGCGGATGACGGAACAATTCCGTCATGAGCCAATACGATTTTAAACCCTTCAGCACTGCAGCGAAATTCACGCAGCACTGAAGAGGTTAAATAAGTGTCAGGTTAGGAGTTTCACCATTAACCTTTTCAGCTCACTTTTCATAAGCAAAATGTATAGAAAATAGAAGCATTACCTGACACGTTATCGGGCAAAAACGTAGCAGGGTTCCAGTTCTTGTCGTTCATCATTTCTGAGCCCCAAAGACTAATAAATTTAGAGCTGTTCCAGTCTGGAGTACTACCAAAACAGCTTGGATAAATGTGATCTTGAAGCGATGCATTAAAAGGCTGATGCTTATTTGTATGATTCTGAACAGAACCTGGTGGCAGTGCCTGTAAATTATTCAGGATATTATTTTAGGAACATATACTGTACAAATCTTTGAAGATAATTGTGCGTTAATTAATAAAACATTAAACATTTCAGTTATCATAAGTCATGAAAAACCATCCAAGTAGGAAGGAATATGGATTGCAAAAACAACTTACTTACCTCCAGTACAGATGCTTTTCAATGCTTCCTTTCTTTTCAATTTTATTAAATCCTACAGTCAGTTAACTTCATACAGCTTCTGTTAGGATGTATCAGCATTATCGACAAACATTTTTCGATTTGATCTTCAATGAAGACACAATGCATTTATAGTCACTGCCTCAACCTTCAATGAAGTCCTGAACACCAGGTACGAGGTCAATGTCTATTACATGGCCAAAGTCTCTCTATTAGAAGCATGTGTGAGAAAGTGGCTCTATATACACTGGACCAGAATACGGTACAGTGTGTATAGAGTCCAGCAACCCCAGAGGTATAACGGAGGTTAAAGCCTGGTGTGACCTTACTCTCTAAAGTGGTAGCTTGGTCGAGCAGTAAGGTAGTACCAGAGGACAGTGTAAAGCTTTTGTTGTACACACTCAGTCATCAAAAGGTTTCACACACTCAAAGACTAAACTTCAGGCAAATTGTTTTTATATCAAATATACAGTTGTTTTATCTCTAGAACCAACAGGTATCAAAATATACTGTTCTCAATCTGAGAGGTCTCAGGTGAGTACTTTGGAGAAAGGCAATAAACTTCATAAACACAATAGGTACAGGGGTTGCAGTAGGCAACACAATTCTACAGACAATTTAGCATTGAGTTCAATGGATTGTCTTGTATAAACACAGTTGATTACTTTGCAGATTACTTTGGTAATTCCAGGACTGGCTCCTAGATTCAGTCCTGGGGTCTAAGCTGAAAGCAGTTTAGCAAAAACGTTTGAGATATAGCAGTGATTTTTCAGGAATAAAAAGCGATTTTAAAAGTTCACACTTAGAAACTTTTCAACAGAAATCTGGCAATGTTATCCAATGGGAGAAAATTCAGGTTGCAGGTAAAGTACATTCTCGTTACTTTTGTAATTCAGTACTGGGCTCCTCGTGCCAGCACTGGGGTCTCAACTCAAAACAGGTAAGTAATTACGTTTCAGTATTTCGTATGATTTTTAAAGAATATTTCTAGTTTTCAAAAATAGACACTTTGAAGAAATTTCATAGAAAAGCAGACAATGGATTCCTATGGAGAAAATACAAGTCATTAGTAAGCCCGCTAGGGATTACTTTTGTGGTTCAGCACTGGGATACAAAGTACAGTACTGGCTCCTCTCCTGATCACAGGTGAGTATTTCGAAATTCGGATGATTTTATATGAATATTTTAAGTTTTCAAAAGTAGACACTTAGAAGACTTTTCGAGTCAAACCAGTCAATGTTATCCAATGGCAGGTAAGTGAGTTATCGGTTTTCTGGTGATTACTCGGCTGGTGAAGTTGTGGTTCTGGGCATAGACTCAGGGGTCCCCCAGGGTCAGGTAGGTAATGTTGGTTCACCCTCGGCGGCGCAGGGGCAGCCGGGTGCCGAGGTAGTTAGGCCCAATATTATCCAATGGGGGACAGGGGGGCCTCCGGTTGGTGGCTGCTGGCTAGCAGGTCACGCGGCTGTGGGAGCTGGGCTCCTGGTCACTTGCTCAGGGCAAAGGGGGGAGCAGGATAGGACAAAGGTGGCACAGCCAGCGGTACTCGGGCGGCTGGTTGCA
The DNA here is from genome assembly GCF_964261635.1 of Lissotriton helveticus. Lineage (NCBI taxonomy): Eukaryota > Metazoa > Chordata > Amphibia > Caudata > Salamandridae > Lissotriton > Lissotriton helveticus. Next base: position 377,950,575 of record NC_136060.1, read on the forward strand.
GGGTGCTTTTGAGCCGTCGGGCGCTCAATGTTATCCAATGGAAAAAGTAATAGGGAACAAAGGCTGCAGGCTTGGGGCGGAGACTCTCCAGGGGCAACCAGCATGTCAAGAGGTAAGTTCGGATCTTGGAGCACAGGTAGGTACCCCAAAGGGAGGCACAGGGGGCTGTAGGGCGCCGGGTGCAGGGGTGTCTTTGGGTGTCGGAAATTCTTACCCTCAGCTGGTCGCGTTTGGCGGGGCCCCTGGTTCTGAGTCTGCAGGCGGCGTCTGGTTCGCCGAGGAGGGTCTTTGGGCACTGGACTTCGGGTCCCAGTCGCAGGGGGGACGTCCTCGTGGTCTTGGATCAATAAAAACCTCCTTCCCAGTTGCTAATAACTTTCGGGCTATGTGATTATTCAGCATGATAGTTGAGCTGCCAGAACTGGGCACAAAATTAGTAACTGCAGGAGCATTTAGGGGATTGGCCAAAAGGGAGTTGGCTGCCTGCAACAAACTAGCACTGCTCAAGGAGAATGGCTACGTCCAGAGAGGATTAGCTGCAAAGTGGGTTTCAAGAAGGGCCTATAATGCGGCCAGTCCTTAAGTCAACCCCCTCTGCGTGCACCTGAAGGCTATTCACATCAGAAGCAGCTGCAACAACACACAGACAATATTCGTAAATAACTAAAGAAGGTGTTCAGCCTAAAAACATCTGAAATTAAGTGAAAAACACAACTAAAAGTTAGTTGTGCTTCACAAATGCGAATTTTTCATTGAGGAGAAAACAAACAAAGTAAAAACCATAAGAAAACGTTGTAGGAAACTGGGCTCTGTTGCAGTTTCCCCCCACACACTTTTTGCCCCCTTTTTAGCTACTGGATGCTGATTTTCGATCAGACAGTGCACTGAGGTCAGCTAATCAGACCTCAGTGCCAGTACTCCTTCCTCAAAACAAGGTGTTGTCTAATTGTGCTACAACTGGCTAAGGACTTTAAGCACCCCTGTACGTTCATAGTAAATGGTACCGCAGGCACCTAGGGCATGGGTACTAAAGAGGGTCCCTAAAGGCTACACACCGCATATCTAATGCTACCCCAAGGGATCCACATACAATTCCAAAAAGACTGCCACTGCAGGCTGCGTGATATGGTGCAAACCAGGAGTGAAAACAAGACATGACAAATTCCTGTGTGCCAGGCCAAGGTCACTACATCTAATATATGCAAGTCTCCCCTACAGCAGGCCTTTAAGCCCTAAATCAGGATGCATTATATTTTATGTGAGGAAATATCTGCATGAGCAGATATGCCTCTGTGATGTCTAGTTCCATTACTAGATATTGCAAGTGAGAAGGGAAGCCATTTCTAGGAATGTACAGGTCACCAGACAAAACTAGTTTCCCAGCCACATAACCGCTTCACTGAAACCTATGGTGTTTGGTATCAAACACCTCATATTAATAAACACAAACTGATTCCAGGGATGGATTATTTAATACATGCACCCAGAGGGTACCTCAGAGGTATCCTTAGAAACCTTCTAGGCCTCTAGTGTGCTGGCTGACTGGTCCTGTCCAACCTACCACCATAGACACGTGTCTGACCCCCCCTAGGAGGCGAGAGCCCTGGTCTCAGAGGACAGAAACAATGCCTGCTCTGGAGAGAGGTGTTTTACATCACAGGCCTTTGATATGCAACCAAAGGCTTCCCCAGACGGGAGATGCCACCCCCTGCCCTGGGTCCATCTTGCCCTAGGACAGGCAGGAAAATGAGCTATGGAGGAGGCGTGTTGCACTGCCAGACTGGACACACCTCTATGGTGAACAGCCTGAAGTGAAAATAAAAGTTAGTTAATGTCCCATCTTGTGTGCGGTGGAATAAGAAATTCTGAGACAGGGTGATCCTCACTGCCCAAAGGAAGTAATCATCTAAGGGGTGTAATGACCCCATTGGCTAATTCCGCTCACTCCCCTTAACGTCCCTAAATGGAGTATTTAGAGGACACTCTGAGACCAGAACTTCAGAATCGACGGACACAAAGAAGGAGTGGACAAGAAGTTTGCTGACCCCAGAACAGAGGAGCAACGACTAACTTGGTGCCAACTGTGCCTGCCTGCTGCACCGGACCTTCGTGGAGAAAGCAACTCGTCCTGTCACTTTGCAGACTCCCTTGGAGAAGAAGAGCTACTCCTCTAGAGCCCAGGCTTTAAAGAAGCAAAATCCGGTTCACCGTCCAGTTGCTTACCAGAGGGGGACCTAAGGATGGCCTGAAAAGTGCATAAAGCTGCCCAGTCAGTGCAGACCCTGAGGAAGGTGACAACATTATAGGGGAAGCTTCAGGCCGTATATACCAACAGGGCAGAAAAGACCATTTTACGCCTACAGGCCCGAGGGTATGAAGGGGGTAACAAAATAGGAACACTTTTGGCACGTCAGCTCAGGGTGATACAGGAAAAAGAATATGTCAAACAAATAATCAATGGCACCAGTGTCTCATCTTAGCCAAGAGGGGATAGCAACCGCTTTCAGAGATTTCTATCACTCCCTTTATACTGCTGATACCCTAACACACTGGGACCAGGCAGAGTACCTGGATTCTCTAGAACTTCCACAGGTCTCCCCCACTATCAATGTGGAACTCAGTGAACCTATATACATAGAAGAAGTTCAAAAGGCGATAGATGCCCTTAAACTTCAGAAAGCCCCAGGCCCCGACAGGCTGAATGTCCAATTCTATAGAACGTTTGCACCAGAGTTATCTCCCCACCTGGCGAACCTCTTCAACGACATAGTGGCCAAGCGACAGGTATCAGCTACCATGGGAGAGGCTTTAATCACTAGAATCCCTAAACCAGGGAAGGAACCCCAATTGTGAGCCTCATACAGGCCTATAGCCCTCCTAAATCTGGATGCTAAACTCTACTACAAAATATTGGCCAGTCGTCTACAAAATGTATTACCTGCACTAATTCACCCAGACCAATCTGGTTTCATCAAGGGGCGGCAGACCCACGATAATCTATGCAGGAGTCTGCACCTAATTGAGTAAGGGCAGAAAAACACATCCCGGCGGCCCTCCTCTCATTAGACGCGGAGAAGGCCTTCGACCACGTCAACTGGTCATTCTTAAATCATATACTACGCCAATTTTGGTTTACTGAAACCTTTATAGGCATGGTGAGGGCCAATTACCACTCTTCCAGATCCAGAGTCCTGGTATAAAAGGTAGCCTTGGATTCTTTTCAACTTTCGCGGGGAACAAGGCAGGGCTGTCCCCTTTCCCCCATGCTTTTTGGTCTCTGCATCGAGCCATTGGTGGAGCGGATAAGGGCGAACCCAGACATCAGAGGGGTCACGTTCAGCATGGAGGAACATAAAATCTCCCTATTTGAGGACAATGTTCTGCTTCCCATTACCGACCAGCTGATCTCACTGTCAGCTATTCAGGCCGAACTCAGCCTCTTTGAGAGAGTCGCAGGATTCAAAGTATATTTGTCTGAATCCTTTCTCCTCAATCTAACACTACCCCAGGAGGTAATAGCTAGGATCGAGGAGACTTCTCCCTTCTGCTGCGTACGTAAAGAAATCACATACATGGGCATCAAAATTACCCCCAAAACAACAGATCTCTATAAAGCTAACCTCCCTCCCTTGTTGCGACAGCTGAAATCTGACTTTAAAAAGTGGGGATCTGCATTCATTACATGGATAGGTAGAACAAAGGCAAGCAAGATGAATGTCCTCCCCAGTCTTCTTTACCTCTTTCAGGGCCTTCCGATTACAGTCAATAAGGAATTGTTTGCGGAACTGAAGAAGTTGACAACTACATTTATTTGGCAGGGTCAAAGGGCTCACTTATCGCAGTGTCTACTGATTAGACCTCGCCTGGAGGGGGGCTGGCCCTTCCGGACCTCCTCAGGTATTACAAGGCTGCCCAACTCCGGGTGCTGACTGAATGGTCCCTCAAAGCCTCCGAGAAACATTGGCTCCATATGGATTGGCAGAACCATATGGGACCTCCCATGGAAACAGAAGTAAGCCAGGCTGCCTAATGTATACCTCAGCACCCCCACGGCCACACCCTTCGAATATGCGACAACGTCACTAGGACCTTGCCTCCGACGACCTTTCCATCCGCTTATACCCCATCCATTTTAATCCAGCTTTTCCCCTGGCGCTTCAGGAGGGACCCTTTGATAAATGGCAGATAGGTGGTTGCCTCATGATATCCGATCTCTTCAAGAGGTGAAAACTGCTTACCTCTGGAGAGTTTGCAGGGCTTTTTAATTGCCACCCACAGAAGAATACCATTATTTACAGCTCAAATACTGGGTACAACAACCTCAGGTGAGGCTGGCTGCGACCAGAGACCTGCTCCCAATCGAGAAATTTGTACAATCCGGTACTACAACTAAAGGCTGCATATCATTTTTGTACTCCCTCATCTTGGCGGTGAGTCCCCAGCCGGGTCCACGACACCGAAAATTCTGGGACACTATGTTAACCACCCCCATAGGGAAGAAACAGTGGGGTCCCCAGTGTAAAGACATTAATAAATATAACCGTCCCATGTATTTAAGAGAAGCTCACTATAGAATTATGTACGAATGGCATCTACAGCTCCAGAAATATAACAATATATTCCCTAACACTTCAGATAAATGTTGGCGGGTTGTGGGTTGCTGGGAGACTTCTGTCATATCTGGTGGGGCTGCCCCTCTATTAAAACTTTCTGGAAAGAAATACTCTCCCAAATAAAACTGATCTTGGGCTACCTAATTTCAGACACTATAGAACACACTCTCCTGGGACTGCGGGCCCCAGTCTGAAATATCAAACACAAGGGGATCGTTCCATTATGTGGCTATGCTTGGTAGCGGCCAAGATGGCAATTGCCGCAGCATGGAAAAATTTGGAAGCCCCCTCTCTCGCGCAATGGCATCCCAGACTATGGCGGGCACTGGCTCTTGAGCGAATGACGGACACACGGAAGGGTTTTGACTATGTCTGGAATCCTTTGGTGAGCTACCTATCGGAGGGATTGGCCCTGTTTGCTTGTGGCCCCAGACTGAGAGCTCTCCACCTCTTTCAGATATAACAGTCTGATGTCACCCTTAGCTTTCCGGCCAGTCGGGATCCCCCGAACACTACAATGCCTCTGGCGGGATTACTACATTACTCCACCAGGGAGCAACATGTGAGCCCTTTGAGGCTGTTGGGCCCGGACTGTGACAGCAGCCCCCAACCTCCCCCAGTCCCAGCTGGATCATTAACACAATTCACCATGGTATGATTTGACTATTTTTGTTTTGTTTTGAAGTTATGTGCCTTATAGGGGCTCTTGAGCACTAATCGGGTCACATCCTGTAGTATGTAAGCTCTGTATCTACAGCCCCGCAATGACAGGACTATTATAGTAGGGACAGAATTGAAGATAATTAAGTTATGTTGAGACGTTGCAAACATGCAGTGTATTATTTTCGATATCTAACTCTTGGCATATGAACTGTACTCGGTGTAGCTCCAATTACTGAGTTGTTTAAAATCAATAAAACGATTTTGACATAAAAACTTCTTTCACTTTGCAGTGAGAAAAAAAAGAGACAATACCAATTTTAGAACAATAAAGCAGCCTGACTTCGGTCTTTAAATCACTGACAAATGTGACAAGTTAAAACCCTGAATATAAAAGCATCTTTATTGCTCTGATTTTTGCAACCCATCAAAATCAGCTAGCGACCAACAGACACACTCTGGAAAACACTGTTTTAGCTGGTTCTCATTTTAGTCGCATTATACAGCTGCTATAAAGAATACTCTTCCTATAAGCAAACAAGATCGTGTTCGGTGCCATGCTAGAAAAGAGTGTGCTCTGAATTCCTTTGCGGCTTATTTAAGAGGGGCTGGGTGTCTGTTGAGTTGGCAAGAACTGGGCAGCATCTCAAGAACACTGAATGTTTCAGGAGTTACAACTACTAGCAGATCGAGAATATTCCCTGTAAAATCTATGAGCCAAGATTAGCATGAACCTAATGGTTTCTTTTTGCTCATTAAGATGCCCACCCCGGTGAAAAAAAACATAGTTGCGCTCAGTCAGTTGCAAGATACAGCAACCTAAAGGTTACCTAAAAGGAAATTCTTGGGGGTGACCCCTCTAACCAGTCTGCAATTCCCATGTAATGACTCAAGGCCAAATGAGCACTTATGTGGTCTGACGAGAGGCTGAGTTTCTTTTACTGTATCATAATAGTTTCTCATGCTACCACCTGCTACCTTTTTCAGCTTTTCTATGACTTTAAAGTTTCAAGTCAGATCAGAGTAACTTTGTTAGCTAATGGGAGTGCAAAATGACATGCGACCCAGAGACATCGATTGTCAATGACTCGATTATTCACATTAGCCAAATATTGCTCAAGTATTAAAAAAATAGGTCTTCTAAAGAGAAACTAGGAAGACATGATGCAAACTGCTTGAGGATTTGAATGTGATGCCTAGGAACAGGACTGTCTGCTACATCAAATGGTAGTAACCAGTGTTCAATACTGCTGCTTTCTCATTCTCGGTGTCGACGGCCTCAAAGTCCAAGCTCTGCCATTGCCTCATTTTAGCGTCATCCGTGGTCGCTGTAGGTCACCTCTGACCTGTGGTATGTGTCTGAGTTTAAGCCCTGCGCCTTTCTATGCTTCTTTCTTATTTTAAGGGTCTTTGGATGAAAATGAGTGCAGGCATCTAAATGTTCCAATAAGTGGTCTCTGGGCAGGCACAAGTTGCTGACTTGGTGACTATCCTTCTACATTAACTTGCATTGACATTAGGGCATAACAAGCATATGCTCCCTACCAATTGATACATTCCCCGCACCGTGTGGTAGAAGACCTTGTGATCTTGCAGGATTATCCAACCACAAGGTTTTAGCGAGTCTCATCGGCGTTCAGTGTTCAGAAATTTTTCTTTGCTGTTAGAAAGGTTTGCTTTCATTTTCATGTGTTCCATAAAACGTCGCAGTTCGCGCCACTGCATTCAGACTCAACAGCGGAAAAAAGAATCATAAGATTGCAACCAAACAAGGGGGCATACGTCTGACATCATTGAGAAGGGACATTCCACCAAATGGTCCAAATGGTCGGTGACTTCGCCTACATTAAATAAAACAACAACAAAAAAAAGAGAAGAAAAAATAGCAACAATTCCAAACCCAACCATCAGATGGCTGAATAATGCACAGCATGTGAATCCAGAAAGATTCATACTGCAAAACTAATGTAGCAGGACAGTTACCAAGGGCAAGTTTGGAGTGATATAGGTGGAATATACATATATGTAGTGCTCTGTAGTGCTCATATACGGTTGATAGCAGTGCCAGTATAAATATGACAACTTTGAAACTGCAGGTACTTATGAGTATGTGATTTCCTTAACTTGCCAAGGAGAGTGCATAGCTGTAGGTTACAAAAGATTAGGTTGAGGGGGCAGAAAAGCTGAAGGTATGGGCTGGGTAGAATAAGATTGAGAATCCCACTGAAATGATAGAACAACTTGGTGTGTATATAGTTTATCATTTTGAGGGAAAAAAATATTTTTGGGGGGTTGCTAATGGCACAGAAGAAGGGGTTGAAAGGAAAGTAAATCTGCTTGTTTGCAGAACCAAGACACATTTCATTTCCTACATGGTGCGAATTACCTTTTGTTTAACCAACTGCAGAAAGTAAACAAACACTACAACAGCACTAAGGAAATTGGATTAGGTAGGTAGTTTTAATAATGTATTATTCAAATTGTACAACTGCTTTCAAAACATACCTTATTATGTGCAAATGGTGATGCTGTATACAAACTGGGATGAATTATCGGCCGAGGCAGGTGAGGAACAGTGTGTAATGGTAGATGTCCATGAATATGGGGGTAAAGGTGAAGTGCAGGATGTGGAGGTTTGTCAGGGTTCATAAACTGATGTCCAGCAGAATAACGTCCAGCGGTTAGGGGGGATGGAGGTAGACCTGGTGTTTCTTGCTTGCAAACATGGCATTCACAAGCATGAGGATTTTGGTCAGCCTACAGGATGAAGAAAACGGTTTACACTTTCATCAGTGCTTTATTGTCAACTGCATCAAAACAAGTACAACATTTGTGAGATACATTATATATATATATATATATATATATATATATATATATATATATATATATATATATATATATATATATATATACACACATTTGTATTTTCTATTTCTTTTTATACAGCACCAAAGAAAATTTCTACTTTGAAGTAAAAAAAAGATACATTATTCTTAAAAATACAGAAACTGAGCTACATTTACTACATACCTGTAAATGCATGAACTGGCAGCAAGTGTTCTAATTTGTGGTCTTTGAAGGGAGGAGACGAAAGGTCGTCTTGAAACATGCCTCTGAAAGCCATTAGCAACATCCACAGTATTGCCACTTTCTGAAGATACCAAAGACTTCTCTTTAATAAATAGCATGTCCTCAGTGATCAGACGTCTTAGCTTCTTACTCCATTAGTTTTTTTTTGTTTTTTGTTTTAATCTTGGCAAATAAGCTACCAAAATGAAATAATTTTAAGCATGAAAATACATAGTGAGAAAGTAAAGTAATTAACCTTCGCTGTTCAGCACTGGTTTCTATAGTGATTATTGCCACGGCGTATTTCAATATACGCTGCCTTGTAGCACTTCAAAATAGTAATTTTTGATTGTGGGGTGGGAATTTCACTGAAACTCTCTCCTCTACAGCCCCCAAACAGACTGCATTCTCTATCATTCTACCTCCTTTTCCATCAGGCTCTCTCCCAAGAAGCAAGGCACCCGGCTGAACCAAGCTACAAAATGAGAGCACTTGTTTCAGAGATCAATTGTAGAAATGTCTGTATATGAACAAATCCAGACATCAAATATGGATTAAACTATCTTGAGAATGTTTTCTTTCATCAGAGGACTGCAGACACCATCTGTCTACACCAGCAGACTACAAGACTATCTACTCTGATGTTAAACCCTACAAAATAGGAAGCTAGCAGGAATCTGCTCTTTTGCAACAGAGCCATCTAGAGACAGAGTTGAGGGCAATCAGTCCCCCTTTGTATCTCCACACTTAAGAGGGCTGTGGTTGGGTGAATCATAACTAGCCTGAATAATCACCATCATCCCCAAAGTGTTGAAGTCCAGTAATGTAGAAAACTTGCCCAAAAGGCACAGAGTGTTCCTCTAAAATGTGCTATCCACCATATTCTGAGAACTCTGATCATTACAATTTGCTTGAGGGACATCCCAGGATTGTAAGTTAAAATGATGGACAAATGTGCAGGAAACGACACCACATCTGCCACTTCCATCCATTTACTCTTCATGTCAGAATTTAAGTTTCAGAATGTACTGTGCATCACACTGGTATATGTTAGAGTACCTTCTGCACATTAAAGGCTGACTAATATTTCTGACTAGATTAACAAACAAACGTTTTTGCAGCATTAATTCAGAGCACTCAGAATTAAATGTCTTTCCTAAAATAAGGCTGTTCCTGATATTCCTTATATGTACAATACATTAAAAAAAATTAAGAGAAGACCAGCCACTAAGAAATGAAGTGACTACCACAAATTAGGTTAAAGCCAAACAACAGATTTCCATCATCTCAATTTAGCTATGATGGTTTAATTACACAGCAGGTTCCAGAATTGATTCTATAGTTATATCATTGGGATTAACTGTTTCAAAACTGCACTTTAAATTAAACAGTCGAGCTACATGAAGGGATTTCTCAATGTTATTTTTAGTAAAGGAAGGATGTAGTATGATGCGAGTTAGCCACCAGGCCAAACGAGAGACTGATATTGATCTTCTCAGGATACAAGGAAATCATCACGACTGCCGTAAACCCAATTTAAGCAAAGAAATAGCTGCAATTGGGAATCCAGGTGTGACCGTGTGTTCCACTGCCCTGAAGGCCTGACTGCCTGTGTATCTGGTATCCTGACTTATTTTGGCCCTGCAGTCACGCTAATCTAAATGAGCACAGAGGCCTAAATCTGTCTCTGATTATGCAAAATCCTGGACCTGTCCCATCAACTGAAGGGGCACATTAAGTGTGCCCTCTAATGGACAGAGGACTACTGTGTCTCTGTCTTGGGTATAACACAAAGTGGTGGTAGTAGCAAGTCGTTTTGAGATCTAAAGGGTGACCAGGACTTTTTATCAATGCGACTGAGAGGGGCATACATGTATAACGTTCCTCTGTGATATGAATACCCAGCTTCCCTGGCTGGCATTCTTTGTGTATAACAAATATGCATGTAATGTGCAGGAGCGAGAGAGTGAGAGAGTGAGAGAGCGTGTGTGTGTGAGGGTGTGTGTGAGGGTGTGTGTGAGGGTGTGTGTGAGGGTGTGTGTGAGGGTGTGTGTGAGGGTGTGTGTGAGGGTGTGTGTGAGGGTGTGTGTGAGGGTGTGTGTGAGGGAGTGTGTGAGGGGGTATGTGAGGGGGTATGTGAGGGTATGTGAGGGCGTGTGAGGGCGTGTGAGGGTGTGTGAGGGTGTGTGAGGGTGTGTGAGAAAGAGCGAGAGAAAGTGAGTGAGTGAGTGTGTGAGAGAGAGACAGACAGACAGAGAGAGATGGAGTCCTGTAGCAAGAGGAATAAAGGTTGGATGTCTCTGGTTTGGCATGGCAGACAATGGAAGGTGAGGACAGCTTCCACAGACAGAGGACCTGTACTGCCAGTATTACTATGGCTGGAGGGTGGAGATAGAGAAATGGCTACCATTCAAAGTTCTACCAAGACTTTCAATAACCAGGGTATTTTGCTCCTGAGCATTGTCATTTGGTTGATGCCAGGAGTGAGAGGTTGGAATGCAGATTCTGTTTTGCAAGATGAGCAGACTGAATCTTTTCTGGATCCACATACTGTGCACTGACTCTGCTTCTCTGGGAAATTGGTTTGAAAAAGATTAGCATTTGTAAACAAGTGTCTAAATACACTTTGTCCCACATGTGTCTCTTAGTTACCTTGGATGTCCACATAGTAATGTTCAGTGAGGTTTATGGAAGCCCATGTGGCTGTCATGTAGATGTCGTTGGACACATTACCTAAGTAGATGAACATTGCTCTTTTTTCCTCGTGGAGTGCACTCTTGTTTACCCTTCCAGAGTCAGGCCAGCAGTTGGAACATGTTGCATTGGTCATGTGAATCCATATTGTGACAGTCCCTTTAGTGGCTACTGAACCATTAGTCACAGGGACAAAGGATATTAACAATTGTTTTCCCTCCAATCTTTGTTTCCTGTAGGTAATAAAGACTGCCTTTCTGCAGTTTAGTGTGTGAAGGACCCTTTCAGCCTGAGATGTATACTGCTGGAAATCAACTCTTAATTGTATGGCTTGATTTACATTAAAAAGGCGAGATCGCTATTGGCAAGAACTCTGGGTTAGTTCTCAATATAATCTTGCCTTTGTGAATGTGCAGATAAGGACCTTGCATTTTGAAGGCTTGGAGCTCACTCACCCTTTGTAATGACATGATGTCGATTAAGAAAGCAGTCTTGAGTACTTGAGTGGTGCGCTATGCATAGGCTCAAAGGGTTGTCTCTTGAGATGCCTGAGCACTAGGTTTAGGTTTTACACTAGTGTGGTTCCTGACCTTGATGACCTGTTCTCTTTGCTCCCTTTAGAAACCTCTTGATGACTGGTGTTTGTGGAGACTCTGTCCTATGATGCCCTTGTGTGAGCCACTATGGCTGACAGGTGCACTTTAAGTGAGTCCTTCATCCAACAAGTATGTGATGTATTCAAGTATAGTAGCAGTCCGTCTTTCCCCAGGTCCTTTCTTGTTACACCAGTAAATGTACCCATTTAACTTTACAGTGTAGCACTTCCTTGCAGTAGGTCTTCGTTCCTCCTCAAGGACCTCCATAGTCTTTTGAAGTAAATCTAGGTAACTGAACTCTTTGCCTTCAGAAGCCATTCTGTTAAGTGGAGTGTGGCAAGTTTAAGGCAGTATTTCTTACCCCAAACACTCTCCCCCTCGGGTTAATAGATCCTACCGCTCTGCTTGAACCATTTCTACCAGGTCACAGAACCAGGTTTTTCTGGCCTATTGGGGTATTATCAGGATTATATTATCAGGATTAGAGTCACAAGTGCTTGCTTACATCTCTCGAGCACCAGTAGTATGAGTGGAATTAAGAGAAGAGTGTATGCAAATTTCCTGACCATTCTATGATAAGGCATGCCCTAGTTAATGGTGGTTTGGATAACTGGATGCAAAGCTTTGGAATGGTGTGCACTCCTGAGCAGCAAAGAGGTATGTGGCCGAAGTGCCTCACAAACAAAGGATTCTCTCCACTATTTCTTGTATTAGCTCCCAATCGTGTGAGGCATTTATCTGTACACTTAACCTGTATGCTTCTGTGTTTTATACTCCTGGAAGGCACATTGCCATTAGTGGTATATTTCTGGGAATGGCCTGTCATATATCCTGTCATATATCCTGTGCATATTTGGACAGCATGTGTGATCTTCTCCCTCACTGTTTGTTGAGGTAAAACATGGGGATAGTCCAGTCAGTCTCTGCATCTGTACTGTCCTCTTTGGGACTTTTGCTTGAATGGCTTTGAGGGCAGGGTAGACTGTCTAGAGTTATAACACATTTATGTGTTTCAATGCTTCTTCGGGCTCCACAGGCCCCTGGGCCCATATCAAGATGGTTTTAATAATACAGCACAGAGCTTATCCTGTTTTTTATGCCTGCAGAGCGTAAAGTGAATTGATTTAACTTGATATTTCTCTGGGTGTGCTTTATTTTCAGGCAGCACAACTCAAACAGAAAGAGGTGAACTTTGCTCATTGTTTCCAAGCTCTGAAAATAAAGCACTAGCTCGGAGAAACATCAGTTTAAATTAATTTATTTAACACCCTGCAGAACCATAAAACAGTCAATCAGCACTGCGCTATAAAAGCAGTTCATGATATGGTCCCTGATGTTCAGTTTGCCCATGTGGGCTCCACACCAATGCAGCATGCTTCTGTTGCAATAGTGACAGATGGAGATGGCTGCGTGAAGGATCTGCCCGCTGTGATCTTGTTGGTCACATCACTGTATTTCCTTGTGTACCCTCTCTCTGACAACAAATAGATCCTCCAAAGGTGGGAGAGGTGTGGCGCCGCGGCCAGGGCGACAGACGCTGGAATCTGGGGACCACGGTTCGATCCCCGGCTCCGGCGGCAGGTTAGCCCAGCACCATGTGACTCTGGGCAATAGCTCGCTTAATCTTCCCGACGGCCCCCAGCGCCTAGAGACCCTTACGGGTGATTGTGCGCTTTACAAATGTGGACTTTACTTTTACTTCCAAACTATCAACTTCCTGTGACCATTGCGTCTGCAGCAACTCTTACAGTGTGACTGTGAAGTCATCGATTTTTAAGGCTATGCAAGATATCATTCCCATCGGTTTCCATAAAGTCTTAGCTGTCAGAGGCTAACCCTTCAATGGAGACTCAATCCCAGTAATATTTTTTCCCACACTTGAATTGGGGATGATTTCACCAGGTTAAAAGATAATTCTAACCAGTAGAGCATCTTCATCACTGCATGTATGATGTGTTGGCACTATGAACAGCTTGGTGTTTACCAGCAAATCAGGTAGGTATGGGAATAAATGTCTCCCTTTGTCTTCTCTGGTGTGCTGCCAGTGTTACCAGATATTCTGTGAAAGCCAACATCTCCAAGGTTGGGGGGGGGAATTTAGGTAAAGTGGATGCCTGTGAGCGAAGTCAACAGTGACACGTGCTGCAGAGCACCTGTTGTGTCTCATATGATTTCTGATGGGAAACAAGAAAAGCCTATGTAAATGCAATGGATCAGTTGAGGTTGCAACTGCCTTAGTGAACGGGTTAGCCCAGTCAGAGCTGTAGTCGACATGAGGACACCTGGCCTGGGTGGAGCCTCATTTGCTTGAAGATTGGGGTCTGCAACTGGTGTGGTTGCAAGTGCATTGGATCAGTCAGGGACATGATTGCCTTTGTGAACGTATCAGCCCAGTTAGGATGCCACTGCCCTGGTGATGGCATCAGCCCAGTCGGAGCCGTATCTGCTTCAGCCAACAGCCCAAGACAGGTGGCATCCATCTCATTGGCTGGACGAGACTACAGTAATTGGGTCCGCATCAGAGTAGAAGCAGTGGAGCTGCCTATCCACACTGGACTGATGTCAAGAGGTCAAATGATAAGAGATGCTACTAGACCCAACCTCAGCGGCTTCCAAAGACCACCTTGAACTACTGCAAGTGCCAGCATGCAGAGATTTTGATGAGGGGAAGAGGGTCCGGGACTAAACAGCCAGCTCCAGCTAGTGAAATGTGACACCCTCAGAGACTAACTTCCTACCCACTATCGCATCATGGGTAAGAACACGCAATACACATGAAATTATTGCACATTTGATTTGTGGGATGCCACAATCTGCACACAAGACTGATTCATGGTTCCAACATAACTGCTGTGGAGAAAAGCTTATCAAAGGTAATCCAAGTGGGAGACAGCACAATGAGGATTCAGTGACTATAACGCTGCAAGGGAAAAGTGTGATAAGGATCATTGCCCTGTACGCTGGTTTGGCTAGCGTAATATTTAAAAAAGTGCTGTGAAATTAAAAAGTATAGTTTCCAAAAATACAAACACTGAGCTGGACACTGAAGGTACTGAGTCTGTTGTCTGATTAGGTAGTACTTCGCCCAGTTTACAGAGACATAGGACAGACTATAGGAAGACAGTGGCAAATGACCTCAACCTCTAGGGTTAGGGCCTAGTAGCTCCTTCTCTGCCCAGTGCCATACAACACCCGCCTCCACCCCCGAAAAGGGCCAGAAAGTGAGATTCGCTTGACTAAATGACAAGATTAAAAGGGTTCACAAAATGCGTGGACAACAATGTAGCTTTGTCCAGACACTTGCATCTCATAATACAGCCACATGGTAAGGCGGTTACAAAAATATGAGGAAAAAAAAACATCCAATATACTTACTCCTGTAACAAACAGCTGCAAAGTTAATTTAATCACATCAGCAAATCTGTTATTAAGTAGGAAAGTTATTCTGTTCAAGATATCCATCCCAATTGTCTATGGACATCAAAAGACAACAATAAAGGAAAAATATCTTTACTGAATAAAAAAAACCTTTTGTCTAATGCTCCCACACTTCTCTTCCCAAGTCCTCAGGATAAATTAAAGGAATCAAAGAAAATAAATTCATCAGTGGGACAAATAGTTTTCTTTTACTCGTTGATTAAAGATAACAAAAAGAGACACCGCGGAGTTACTAAACAAAAACGACTGATTAAATAAACATATAGGGCATATTAAAAGAGCTTTAAACATGACTCTTATAAGCTAACTAAATTAAAATACAGGTACAAAATATTCAAGAAAAGATAATCTGTTAAAGTGATAAACCGGTTACCATGTAAAAATGCAAGCATGGATCCAAAAGTACAACATCTCCAAACATTTTCCCTTAAAAACAAAGCAGGTGAGTGGGACCCTATATACTGAGAAAAACGCACCATAAAAATGCTAATGCTCTTTCATTGATTGTAGGAAGAAGACTTCAGCGCAACGTTCTGGTCTCCTGAATTCAACCACAGAAAACCCGTTAGCTGTTATTGGCAGCCAGCATGTGATTACACATCCGATTAAAAACAGTGCAATGATGGACCCAATGTTGCTAGTCACGTCACTCAGTAGGCATGCTCAGGCCTGCAGAACGACAGAGGTGCCATTTTCCTTTTTTTTCGTCCGATCAAAGACAGCGGATGTCACTTGATCAGTAAAAAAAAAAAAATACTATGTGCGCATAAGCGCTTTTGGTGTGGTGGAATGCCTGGCAGCAATTGACAGTTGTGGGCCCCTCCAAAAAAACAAGGGGCACCACAAAAATGAACTGGCCGAGAGGGGTTGGGACGCAACAGAGGAACTAGTGGGGGGAAATGCATCAAGGAGGGGGAGGGGCAAAGCAGAACATGATGGAGGGCAACACAGAGCGGGGGCAGAATAGACAAGATGGAGAGCAGCACATGGATATAGCAACATGCAGTGAGGAGGCAGAAGAAGAAGCACACGGAAGAGCTACACATGAGGGTAAGAGCAACAAGGAGTACACACGGAACACTGGTGTCTGGGGGGAGGGAAAAAGCATACAACGGAGAACTGATAGAAAAAGAAAAATCTCCCTAAATGTGAGCAGAGGATACAAGCCATCCACTCAAAAGAATGGTAAAGAGCTAAGCTCCAGGAGAGGAACAAAGAGAAGCAGGGTAGGCAAGTCATAGAATATGAAGCAATTGTTAATAAAGTCATCTAATGGTAAGCTGTGAGCCCATTGCAAGTTCTTGGCAAGCCCAAAAAGTAGTATTTTGCAACCAGACAGAGCAATCTAAAGAGGGATCAAAATCTCATTCAAGTGTCTGATAAACCACAGCAAATAGGTACACAGGTACCCCACTTTAACCACAAAAATGTAAACTAAAATGAGAATATATAATCTGTAGGAGTGAACAAACGCTAGAAGCACTGGCAAACGTTACTATGATAAACAACTGAAAAATGGTTTTCTGATTTATGCAAAGCTTCAAAAGTTTTTGCATCCTGCATTCATTAGCACAGATGCTTTCTATTAGCAATGGACTTTAAAACAAGGTTTTAATGAGTTACCTAAATGTTGATACAGTGCACCTTACAAAGATGATAACTACTAAAGTCTACACAACATACCTGCTGACTAGGATAAGATGGTGGTGGACTATCCAGCTTTGCTTCTTTATTCCTTGATGGCCTTTTTCCAAGAGAAATGTCTTCTTTTTGAGTTGATGACTGTTCACCACTGCTTTCTCCATCTGCTTCGTCATCATCTACATCTGACGAACTACTACCAGTGCTACTCATCTGCGGAGACTGTAAATTAATTTTATAAAAGAAAATTAAAACAGTAGTAAAACACTTTATCAAAACAAATACACAAAAAAAAAAAGATTCATGCCACATAAAATTAACTACCTCATCTTTCAGTGCCATGTTTTCACCCCCGCCGTTTAGTTCAGTATGGACTCCATTCATGTTGGCTACAACTTCTGCGTCATTGTAGTTATTTAGCGGGTAAATATCAGCAAATTTTGCTGATAATGGTGCAACATCTTCATCATCACTACCACTAAAAACAAATGTTTCAATGAGTATACTAACTTTTTTAATCATGTAACAAACAAAAAATTATTTTGACAAAATCTCTCATTAACTGGTCAAATGTTTTTCACACACACAATATTTACAAGAGCCCCAACCTGAACTTAAGTATCAAACATAAGTAACATTATTAGCAAATTATGGTTTAATTGCAATGCACCCGAGTATCCGATCTGCAAGTGAATGAACAGTCATGTGGCTCTTTTCTTTAAAGCTCAAATTATACCTGTGCTTCCGGTTAGAAAGTTAATAAGGATACATACAGTGCCATGAATTGTTGGAGAATTTGCTTGAGCACTCCAACATAACAGAAATCCTTCAAGTAAGCTAGGCACTAGCTTGATCTGGGAAAGTCAGTGTCAGTGTTTCACAGACAAACATACGAGTGCCTGCCTGGGGCCTGCCCCCAACTCTGGTCAAGAAGGAGATTCACACCAATTTTAGACAAATATACTTTGTTCGTATTTTATTTTAAGCAAATACAAGGGGACGGAGCGCTGAAACTTTTGAGACACTCATCCCCAGTCACAGACAAAGGTTCAATCCATCATTATTCTTTAGCTCACTTCGCCATTTCAGTTCAGACCCAGCCATATGCAAATCAGTCTTGACCCTGTGTCTCATGGGAACAGTCCAGCACAAACTGCTAAGCCATGTCTTCCCTGGACTGGAAACAAGCATCCTGGGACCGGTTTCAGGGCATCACCCTTCATCAGCCAGGCTAGCATGAATCCAGTGGTGTGGTGAGCATGGGTCACACGTCTGCACATACCCTTTCCACTTAGTGCGACATATGCAAAAGAAACAATTTATGGACGGAATCCTGGACAATGCAAACATTCACCACCAGTCACAACGATCTAGGTTAAATCCAACATTCTTTTGCTCACCACACCACCCCAGTTTGAATCCAGCCATATTCAAATCAGTCTTGACCCTGTGACTCATGGGAACAGTCCAACCTGAACTGCCAAGCCAGGTCTTCCCTGAACCGGAAACAAGCATCTTGGGACCGGTTTCGGGGTACCACCCCTCATCAGCCAGCTTAGCTTGAATCCAGTGGCAAAGTGAGCATTTTATTTTAAGAACGACATCTTCGCAATGAGGCAAGTACGTTTTTAACTAAAAAATACTTTTCACTTTGAAAAATGGACACTTAAAAACTTTTCAGAACAGTTCAATGTTATGCTATAGGGATTTTTATGTGGTTACACAGGTAACACCCTTACAATTCCAGACTTCGGGTTCAAAGGTCGGCAAGGGTCAGGCGAGTACAAAAACTGCACCAACAGCGGCACAGGGGCGGCCAGGTGCAGGGATCAAACTTGGAGTTCAGCCCAATTCTTTTCAATAGAGAATGGGGGTGCCTGGAGCCACACTTTTTGCAGGTAGGTAGACCGGTTGCAGGGGGCCAAGCTTCAGAGGTAGGACCAGCATGGGGGGGGGGGGGCACAAAGCAGCACCAAACGTACACCACCAGAGGCACAGGGGCAGCCGGGTGCAGGGTGCAATTTCAGCATCAGGCGCCCAATGATTTTCAATGGAGATTCTTCCTTTGGCTAACAGGCTTGCAGGTGTTGCACCGGAGGTTGCAGGATGAAAACCAACGACACCCAAGGTAAGTAGAAATGTATGGGGTTATAGGGGCACTGTCGGTTCAGCTCACCAAGGCTCAGGGGCTTCGGGTGCAGGGGTGCCTTTCGACAACAGTCTTCTTACGGGAGTCGGTCGCAGTCAGGGAGAGCCTCTGGATTCACACTGCAGGCACTGCCATGGAGATCAGGAAGGTCACTCAACGTTGGACTCTAGGTCAGGATCGCCGAAGAGACTTCATCGCACAGGAGAGTCACTCAGACTCAGGCGTGAAGTGCAGAGTGGGCAAAAGACGCATATCCGGGGGTCCTTGGAAGTTAGTTTTTTTTGGACAGATCCACTGTCCACGGGATATTGTCATCTTTTTCAAAGGCAGCAGTCCTACCAGGGTTTCAGAGGTCACTAACTGCAAGACAGGTACCAGGTTCAGCGAAGCTGAGACAGGCCAGTAGGGCTAGGACTAAGGCAGTTATCTACAGGTTAGTCTTCTTTCTTCGTAGGTCATCGCAGATCTAGTTTCTAGGTCTGGGGAGCCACCTAAAAGGAAAATGCTACTTACCCAGTATGCACCTGTTCTTGGCATATAGATCTGTGGAGTCAACTGCTGTGCATAGATTGCCATCTAGTGTTTAGTCCGGATGTTTGCACTTTGTTTTTCTTTGAAGAAACTTTCCAGTCACGAGGTAGCTGACTCCTCCTTTCGGTGATAGTGTGCATGGGCATCAACTCCATTGTTATATTGTTTTCCCACATAGGGTGATAATGGAGTTAGAGTAGTAAAAGGAGATGTCCATGAATGTATGTATCTAAGCAAGATGCGGGTGGGCGCATGTGACCCTACAGCTCTATATGCCAAGAACAGATGCATACGGGGTAAGTAGCATTTTCCGTTTGAGGCGTACAAGCTGTAGATCATATGCGGTGCATAGACTATATAGCAGTGATCTCCCAAAGCGGTGGCTAACCTGTATCTGTTGCTGTGGTCTCAAATAGTGTACGTAAAACTGCCTGGCCCACTCTACCTTGTTGCCTTGCTAACACATCTACACAATAGTGCTTTGTGAATGTGTGAGGTGTGAGGTGTAGACCATGTTGCAGCTTTGCATATGTCATCAATGGGTATATTGCCTAAGAATGCCATAGAAGCCCCCAGTTTGAGTGTAGAGTCTGCTCTATGGGGAACTGTTAACGTTTGTTTTGCTTTTGCACAGCATATTTGAATGCAGTTGACTATCCACCTTGCAATATCCGATTTTGATATGGGATTGCCCTTATGTGGTGGAGCAAAAGCGACAAAAAGTTGACTTGTGTTGCGGAAGGTTTTGTCCTTTCTATGTAATAAAGCAATGCTCTCTTCACATCTAATGTGTGTAGTGCACGTTCTGCCACGGAATCTAGTTGAGGGAAGAACACAGGTAACTCAACAGATTGATGGATCTGAAAAGCAGATATGACATTAGGAAAGGATTTAGGATTAGTCCGCAGAACCACTTTATTTTGTTGCATTTGTAAAAAGGGGTTTTCTATAGTTAATGCCTGAAGCTCACCAACTCTTCAGTGATGTGATAACGAGGAAAGCGGCTTTCCATGTGAGAAATTGCAGTTCACATTTGTGCAACGGCTCAAAGGGTGGACCACACTGATGCAGGTGCACATCTCGGGGGAATGGCTTTTGAGTCCCTCCATAAAGATTTTGATAAAAGGCTCTCTAAAAAGAGATAGATGTTGTCTAATCTGGAGGTTGCAGCTATTGCAGCCAGATGTAACCGTATGGACGTGGACGCTAAATTGGAGCGTTGTAGATGTAACAAAACATAATGTTTTATACAGAAGCATTAAGCGGGTCGATGTGGTTATTACAGTATATGACAAACCGCTTCCACTTTGCTAATATTCATGCAGTCTGGTGGTAGATTAAGATAGCCAAACTAAGACTTCAGGAGCCAGATCGCCAGATTAAGTTGACTGGGGGTCTGGATGTCTAATGTCTCCATGGTTCTGTGTGAGAAGATTGGGTGTAAGATGAAGTTTTTGGTGAGGAACTACTTTGAGTTCCAATAGGATTGTGAACCAAGGTTGACGTGCCCATGTGGGAGCAACTAGGATTAGTGTCAGGGACACTTGTTTGAGTTTCCGAACCACTAAAGGAATGAGTGGGAGAGGTGAAAAGCATAAGCAAATATCCCTGACCAATTCATCCATAGTGCAATGCCTTTGGACAATGGGTGTGGATACCTGGATGCAAAGCTTGGGCATTTTGATTTAGATGTGTGGCGAACAGATCTATGTGTGGGAATCCCCACATTTGGAAGAATGGGAGGAGAACTTGAGGGTGTATTTCCCATTTATGGATTTGTTGTGTCTGACAACTAAGCAAATGTGCCATCTGTTTGTTTACTCCTGGAAGGTGTTCTGCTAGGAGATATATTTGGTGAAGTATGGCCCATTTTCAGATGGTCTGTGCTAGGTGTGACAGCTGGAGAGTGTGTCCCTCCTTGTTTTTGTATTTAGTACATGGCTGTCATGTTATCTGTACGAATTAGGACAGTCTTGCCTCTTAACTGAACTTGAAATGCTTTTCAGAACCAGAAAAATTGCTAGTAGCTCTAGATGATTTACATGAAGCTGTTTCTGCTGCAAGCTTCAAATACCCTGAATTGTGTGGGTTTGGAGATGCGCTCCCCAACCTGTCAGTGATTCGTCTGGTGTCAGTACTATCTGTGGAACCAGGTCGCTGAAGGGCCGCCCTTTTAAAAGGTTTTGTGTGTTCCACCACTGCAGAGAGCGATGGGTGCGGCAGTCTACCAACACTAGATCTGATAACTGACCGTGAGCCTGGTTCCACTGACTTGCTAAGCATTCCTGTAGGGGACGCATTTGAAGACTTGTATGAGGGACTATTAGGATACAAAGACGCCATCATCCCTAGTAACTGCATGAACACTCGAGCTGGCAAAGAGTGTTGAAGCTGAAACAGAGTAGAGTCTGCATATTGCAAACTCTGGCTGGATTGGGGTAGGCCAGAGCCTTTTGTGTATCTAGAGTGGCTCGCAAATACGCTTGTGTGTTGGACTTGGACAGATTTACTGTGAATCCAAGATCGTGGAGCAACTGCACTGTTTTGGGAGTGTGACGTAGACCGCTTTGTTGCGAGCTGGCTCTTATAAGCCAGTTGTCTAAGTATGGGAAGACATGAATGTGTTGTCTTCGTAGATGAGCTGCGACTACTGCAAGGCATTTGGTGAATACCCTTGGTGCGGTAGTTACTCCGAATGGGCGCAACTTCAATTGATAATGCTGGCCTGCTACCTCGAACCTGAGGTATTTGCGGTGAGCAGGGTGTATTGGGATATGGAAATAGGCGTCCTTTAAGTCCAGAGTGGACAGAAAGACACCTTGCTGAAGGAGCTGTAGCCCTTGTTGGACTGTCACCATATGAAAGTGGTCCCATTGAAAGTATAGATTTAGTTCTCTGAGGTCTAGTATGGCCTTGAGAGAGCGGTCCTTCTTGGGAATTAGGAAGTACAGGGAGTATACACCGGCCCCTTGATATTGTAGCAGGACTGGTTCTATAGCTCCTTTCTCCAACAAAGGGAGAACTTCTTGCTTGAGAAGGGTGAGATGTTCTTGTGACATTGCATGTGATCTTGGAAGAATGTTTGGGGTAGTGTCTGTAAGTTGGATAACTTGTAGAACCCATTTGTCTGAGGTGATTGTATTCCAGAGATGTAGAAATTGGGAGAGACGTCCCCCAACAAGAGTGGAATGATCCGGGGTAGCGTAAGGAAGTCACCAATTGTTGTTTGCGGGGGAAGTGCGTGTAGAGTTGCCTCTGCCTCTTCCCTTACTGCTGTTTCCTCTAAACCCACCTCTAAAATAGCCT
This sequence comes from Lissotriton helveticus, assembly GCF_964261635.1. Lineage (NCBI taxonomy): Eukaryota > Metazoa > Chordata > Amphibia > Caudata > Salamandridae > Lissotriton > Lissotriton helveticus. The sequence goes on from NC_136060.1 coordinate 377,973,275, forward strand.
CTTACTGACGGTGATTGGTTGTTGCCCTTGTAAGAGGAGGAGCCACCCCTGTAAAAGGAGCGACAAAAGGATCCCCTATTTGAAGGTACTGCAAAGCCTCCATGGACTTGGCTACTTCAGTGTCTTTTTTCATTTTTTCCAGCAAAGTGTCAACTGCTGGAGCCAAAGAGACCTTCCTTGTCAAATGGTTGGTTGAGAATAGAGGCTTGCACCTCAGGTTTGAATCCTGAAATTCTCAACCAAGCATGCCTGCATAGCAGTACGCTAGCGTTTACAGCGCAGTCTGCTGTGTCTGCTGCGTCTAAGGCGCACCTGATGGAGGTATTTGTGATTAATTTAGCCTCCTGAATAAGGTCATTAGCCTTTGATTTATGCTCAGGAAGAAATTGCTTTAGCTTCTCTAACTCGCCATAATAAGCTCTACCATAGCGAACTAACAAAGCTTGAGCATTAGCAATGTGCCAATGATTGGCTGCTTGCGACGCTACCCTCTCTGACATCAATTAATTTTGACTCCTTATCAGGAGGAGGGTCCTCACCGGCAGTCTGAGTTCGCTCTCTTGCGAATGTTGGAAACCACAAGAGAGTCTAAAGGCAGCTGACCCTCTATGTAGGTGGGGTCAGTAGATGCAGGTTTATATTTTTTCTCCACCCTGGGATAATGATTCTCGCCCTCACAGGATCTTTAAAGATCTCATCTGCATGCTTAAGCATCCCTTTAATCATTGGCAGTGTACGAGTAGCTTTTTGAGCGGAACTTAGGGTTTCGAAAAAGAAATCCTCTTCTAAAGCCTCCTTAAGCAGCTCCACCCCATCGTAATGAGCAGCCCTGTAAGTAGCTCAATGTATCCTATGTTGTCGTTGGGTGGTGAGGGTTTGGACGGATACAAATCAGGGTCATTTATTCATGTTTGGGTCAGTGTCATAATCTTCACACGAGTCAGTATCCTGTAGCCAATCCTCATCCCCTTCATCTTGTGGGTCAGGTGATAGTGGATTTATGGGTGGGATGAGTAAATTTGGATCAGTGGGCGAAGGAGGTGGAATGTAAGGTGGAGAAGGGTTAGTACCCACATTTTTTCTCTTCAGAGGAATGTGGTTATCCTCCTGCAGGCCCATTTTCCTTTTCTCAGGAAGTTTGTCATGGATATGTCCAGTGTTTGAATGTATAACCAGTTCTTTCTTTTCTGGATCCGAAGGGGGAAAGTCGGACTGAGGCTCTTTTGGTGGAGTCCTTTTGTCTTTGGTTGATATTTTCGGCGTCGAAGGTTTCGGCTCCAAACCCTTTGTCTCCAAAGATTTACTCTTCTGTAATGGTGGAATGGTTACCGAGACATGCTTCGGTCCGGCACCGACAAGGGGCCAACTCGAACCCTAACTGGAAGGCTTTTCCTTGTGTTTCAGTGTCGGGCCAGAGGGTGGGGCGCCCAAAACTGTCTCGGTGCCGTACTTGGCCCAAAGGCAGAGGAAGGACCGAAGCCTTTTTGACCTTGTGTTGATGGGGCAAGGGGGTTCTGTACTCCCGATAAGCTGACCCGGTTTAACTTGCTCCTCTTCTTCCATGTCGGAGTCTTCCTCAGACACGTATATGTTTTGCTTCTTCGGCTCCTTGAGCGTGTAGTTCTTCTCTATCGGAATCTTCGCCTTCGATGTCCGGTGCGGGGGTGCCCTGATGTTGCAGTTTGTGACGTCGAGCCAGACGGTCAGGGAGCGTCTTCTTCGATCGAAACGATTGGCACGCGTCACAGTCTTTTTCGTCGTGTTCCGTGGATAAGCAGAGGTTGCACACTTTGTGCAAGTCGGTGCGCGGAAACTTAGCGTGACACCTGGGACAGAGCTTGAATGGAGTCTGTTCCATCGAATGCTAGCGAGCCCAGCGCGGGTATGCCCAACAGCCCTCCACAAGTTTTCCGATCGAAGTTCTTTGAGTTGAAACAATATGCGGAGAATGGGAAAAGCGATCGAGAAACAATACCGTTGAGGGTAGTGGATTGCGATTAGAAGGGAACTCGAGAAAAGGTGCCGAACCAGAGCGCAGCAATTCACATCCGAACCCGATGGCGGGGAAAAAACAATCCAACAATGAAGTTCATGCCCATGCGCACTATCACTGAAAGGAGGAGTCACCTACCTCGTGACTGGAAAAGACTTCTTCGAAGAAAAACAAAGTGCAAACATCCGGACCCAATACTAGATGGCAGGCTATGCAAAGCGTATGATCTACAGCTCACATGCCTCGAACATACTGCTTTTTCTGTCAGTGTACAATTGCCTTCACGAATAACATTAAACAAAAAGTATATATGTCTCCAGTGGACCATCAATCCTCAATCATGTTCCATGCACCAAACGAACACATTGGACTTAATTTTTGTATTAGATTAACTCCTTTCAATTAAATATTTTTGTGATGATATAGCACAGCTCAATTAAATACAATAAAGCCCAAAATTTTTAGAACACTCCTCCGCTGTAAAAAAATGTTGACGCGTTGTTAGGCTTTCCTAACAGAAAGCAGATCCACATCCTGGATTCAATGTGTGGCTAGGTCCAAGATACAAAATAAGTTGCACAGTTGCACCTTGTGACCCTGTACCTGCGAAAATTCTCAAATTATTGGATCTTGAACCTCGGCGGGTTCTCATGAGACTCCTAAATGCATCACTAATAGAGTCTCATGTGCCACAGGTTTGGAAGCACGCAATGGTTGTTCCTCTCCAAAAAAAAGCAGTAGCCGATGTGTCTAATCTCGCTAATTTCAGACCCATATCCGTGTTGCCTGCTCTCTCAAAAGTGCTGGAAAGGCATGTTAACACTCAGTTGAACCATCTCGTGGAAAGTTCGGGATTTTTACACCCTTCCCAGTCTGGCTTTCGTGCACATTATTCCACAGAGACCGCTCTACTCGGGGTGACGGAGAGCTTACGACATGGTATCGACCGCGGGGAAACATCTGCACTCATCCTTCTGGATCTGATCGCGGCGTTCGATACCGTGTCCCACTACATCCTTTTGAATTCTCTTCGATCCCTGGGAGTGGACGGTCCGGCATTGGCCTGGATTGCCTCCTTCCTAAGGGAGCGCACTTTCCAAGTCTTTTCCACTAAAGCCACATCCGCCACATTTCCATTGGTGCACGGCGTTCCGCAGGGGTCCATACTCAGCCCCTTGTTGTTTAACATCTATGTGAGACCCCTGGCTACCATCGCGGAGGACGCTGGGCTGACTATTTTTTCATACGCCGATGACACCCAAATTGTTTTCTCCCTTTCCAGCAGTGAGCGCAACAGTGTATCGATTCTGAAAACTGGATTGTCACGTATAGCTGAGTGGATGCAGAGGCATCTCCTCAAACTAAACGGTGACAAAACCGAGATTCTCATCTCAGGAAAGCATAAAGATCTGTGGGGCCCCCAACATTGGCCCAGTGATATGGGACCCCTTCCCCAGCCAACTTCTGTGGTTCGCAACCTCGGATTTCTTATTGACGACAAACTCTCTATGAGACAGCAGGCCACTAAGGTGGCCGCCATCTGCTTTGCTACCTTGCGATGGCTCCAGAAAATTCTATGGATGCTGCCTCATACCACCAGAAGAACTGTAGTCCAGGCGTTAGTAACATCTCGCCTGGATTATGGTACTGTCCTCTATCTCGGTGCCGACGCTGCTACCATTAACAAACTCCAGGTTGTTCAAAATTCGTCGGCTCGACTTCTCTGTAACATCCCGAGGAGATTATCGGCCTCACAGGCTCTTCGCGATCTACACTGGCTTAGAATCCCCAGTCGTATTAAATTCAAAGCCCTATGCTATCTCTTCAAAATCAAGCAGGGCTCGGCCCCAAAATATTTGCAGTCTGGTCCAACCCTACAAGCCTAGTCGCACATCAAGATCTTCTGCCAACTGCGACTTCGTTGTCCCAAGATTCAAGCTCGCAAGGATGGGGGGGGTCGGGCCTTTTCCCATCTAGGCCCCAAATACTGGAACGCGTTACCCATCACCCTGAAGTCAGAAACTAACCTTCTCTGTTTTAGGAAAAAATTGAAAACCACACTTTTCCAATGATTCGCATGCCGCTTTAGTTGATTATGGTGCTGTTGAGAGGTTGGTTTTTCTTCTTCAGTCTATCCCTTGCGCCGGGAAACCCACTGCGGGTAGCTGTTGCGCATTATAAATTTAAATAAAAAAAATAAAAATAAACATAGACAATGTTCTCCATGTCAAAGCGAGGTGCCTTGTTCACAATGATACGTTATCAAGATTATTTTACACAGGGGTTTTTTTTTCTGATCCCTTGTGTCAAGGACTTCATCAATGCCAAAAAGAGTCAGAAAACCATTCCAAAATCTACTAAGTAATCTTTGAGTGAGATGTGTTTCAGGTAATGATTAATCCCATAAGACATTACAAGGATAGTTTGTGGAATTTCTTCATTAAAAAAATATTCAACAACATTAGAACATGAGGGTTACATTTTAAATATTTGTTTAAAATCAAAATACTAATCTCCTGCACCTCATATGAATGGTAACCACAATGAAGACAAATGAGATGGCTGCCGTAAGGTATACCAAAAGCATAAATAATGGATACCACTCCAACATTATTATTAACCTGTAGCAATCCTACCCTAATTCGACTACTTTTAAGCACTAATCTAACAAACACAACAGAAAATAAAACCAAGTTTGATATTCCAAGATGGAACATACGCAGAACTGTTTGAACAGTAGAGTTTTGTGTTCGGTAAAATAGCATAGTCTATTATTCTTGTGTAATGAGTCCAACTGCACTGGATAAGTTCGTGAGCGAAGGCTAAAGCCTCCGATATCGTTCAATAGACTTCCAATGGACAGGAGATATAATTCTGTACGGCCAGTTACATGTCACCTTATTTGAAGATTCCCTTCTGCCCTTAACTCTCTTTGATCAACATTTATAACAATCTCATTGTTGTTAGAAATTCTTAACAAAAAATGTACAGAAAATTTCCTGATGTACTTTCAATTTTTTTTTCTACAATATTGTGTTCTTTTGAAAGACAAGTAAATGAGACACAGTGATCAACCTTCTAGAAACTCTTAGAAATCAATAACGAGCTAATTAAGCAATCAGTGTTCAAAGTAAATACTGAAAATATAATTACATTGCATAACATAACAATATTAACTAAAAGTGTATTCTATTAATCACACAAATTCAGTGTTTTACTAATCCTAGGTATTCAATTTTTGATTGATAGGCTGCCATATACAATTTAAGCAGGGGAATGCCCAAAAAAGAAAATAAATAATATTAATAAGAACAGTTTAATGGAATAAAGGCAAGCAAACTGCTTTTCCTATATAGATAACTGCAAACCACCTCAATAAGGGGACAGGGGAAACGCATAGAATACTGCTACATAGATATTTTGAGAACAATAAATTAAGCCTTAAATGCGAACTTATTGTCCTAGTAATTATGAAGACCTTAGCAAAACTGTAGTCCCACACAACATGGCCAAAACACAATACAATGCTCAACATTAGTTTTACAATGAGTTCTTAGAATAACGGGACTTGAGACACATACTCTATTTTGATACCCCCACCCACAGAGTCGCTTTATGGCCTACTACTCACAACGAAGAAATAATGAATATAAATGGGAGAACTTGAAAATATTCCTCCTAAAATCACAAAGGGCACCTAAGAAAAACAACAAACCGCTATGACTAGAATACATTTTAGCTTCGAAGTCAGAGCAAGAAATAAAGGCTCTAGAAAATGTATTACACGAAAAAAATCTGAATTGGGCAAGCACCCAGACTACAACATTAAACTAACCCGGCAGGAAGGGAACAAAGCAGTTGAAAAACAAACCGCAAACTTTTCTATAAGCTACAGTGTGAACATGGGTACTCGCAAACATTTCCCCTGGAGCCACAAGGTAATATCTGTGTCATGCTCGAGGGCTGCACCTATGCTGCAGGGCGAGAGCTGGGGTAATGAAAGGTGGGCGTAGGGGGACTTGAAGCAGATGCATGGTGTGGACGACAAACCGAGCCTTGTGTCTTCTGTCTATCACCAACGCTCAATGTCCATGCACCAACAATTAAAATCAAAGCCATAACTTCGAATGTAAAACATGAGAGGGAAAGAGATACTCACCTGGTGGCTGAATTGCAAAATGTGAAACGAGAAAACCTTTACTTATGCCTGTTTCACAGCTTTCTCAATGTTCCTGATCTGTCCAGTGAACAGCAGCCCAGAGTTGCTGGTCACTAGTGGGGCGCAATTAAAGGTCAGGAGGGCTGCATGCTGCCCCCGGGTTGTACTTCGAGTATCCCTGGTGTAGATTAACTCAATAATAAAATATCCGAAAAATATGCCTGTTGCCGAAGAGTCCTTACAGGTCATCTAAAATATGACCAGCTGATTCCAATGTGCATGCAAAAAGCAGATCTTTGTGCATTATAATTTCACAATACCTGAGCGTTGGTACAATTCTTGGTCAACCACAATGTGGAATGTGTGTATTTGTTTCGGTCAATGGTTAGGAGTGTCAAAGACTACAGTATGCACAAAATTCCGGTATGGCAACCACAAGGCATGGTGGCGTGGAGTGGTGTGGCTCACTGGTTAGAGGTGGCAGACCCGGGAGCAGAAGTCAGCCTGGGACCAGGGTTCAATTCCCGACGCGGCAGGGTCGTGGACCAGGGTCAGCGGACTCGACAATTCTCGCCTCAGTGCCTACTCTAACCTGGGGTCCCACTCGGCAACTCTGGGCATTAGCTTGCCTAATCTCCACAACGGCCCCATCAACGCCGGGGATGCCTGGCTCCACCTTGGGGATTCCCAGTAGGGACCATCCCACAGGGAAAGCCAGGACGGGTTCCCTAGCGGTATACAGCGCCGGGACGCCCCTTTGCTGGGGCAGCTGTGCGCTTTACAAGTATACGACATTTAACATTTTGACATTTAAAAGCAACAGAATACAACTAAAGTGTGTGAAATGTACAGCTTGTAAGTAATTGTGAGAAGTGTAAAAATGTGTACAAACTTGTCAAAAACAAAATGTACTCACAATGTAGGTGCAGAGCCACTGTCTGCAAGGATGAGTCTGGGATGCTGCTGAATGGTAATGGGAGAGCTGGACCCTGAACCTGAACTCGCTGAAGACATACTAGGTGGCCGTATTTCAGAAAGATAGTCCGGAGCAGATTCTACTTGCAGTGGTAACTGGCTAATATGGATGTCATCTGTGATGGGAGAGTCCATGATGCCACAAGTGAGGATATGCGAAAGGCTGCAGTCATCACACGTACACCTGCTCGAGAATCGAACAAATATCCAGTTACAGCAAATTTGCACTTTATGGCCACATCAGAACGTTCAATAAATGCAGCTACGTTCAAATGCTAGGCAGAGTAGTCATCTCAAATAAGACTATGAAAATAAAACATCATGAAAATTACGCGCCATGTGCAAGAAAGGATTACCTGCAGATAGTTCAGATAGCTTAAAATAAATATATATATATATATATATATATATATATATATATATATATATATATATATATATATACACACACACACACAAACACACACACACACACACACACACGCTTAGACAATTACGCCGTGAAAGTTGAGCTAACCCAAATAATTTTTTTTAAAAACACTTTAATCTTGCTTTAGTTCTATCTTCGAATTTTTGTTTCAGTACAATTCATCACTGTATGATTGACTATTTAATAACCATGAATAACAAGAGCTCACCTTCTCCTATAGTTACAGTTGGGACAGTCTGGCATGCTCAGGCGAGTTGACAACATGTGCCTCATTGTGTCTGTGAAGTTGTTCTCCCCAGATAGTGCTTTCTTGTTATTTAACTAAAAAAGTATAAAACATAATTTTGCACATTTGTTGGACTACAACTTCAGCTTCAATGTACAGAGAAAGCAAATGAAGACGCTGCTAGCTGGGGCTTTGTAACCCAAGTCATTAGCAGTAGCCTTTTCCAACTCAATGCAACTCCTTCTTGTCCAATGATGGGCAAATATTCATAAATGGGTGACAAATTCACTAGGTTTTTGAATAAGAACAGCCCAAGACAAGTGCACCATTCATCACTCTTGCTTGAAAGACTATGCACACTGGACTGTGCAACTGTGGATGTGGAATTCAACCTCATTTCACCCAAATATCTATATTCAGGAAGGTCCAGACCTACACATCTGTAGCTTGCAGAATCATATAACTAATTTCTGAAAATCCGTTTTTAGAAATTAATGTGAATGGTGGTGATGAAAATGTTCAAAGTAAACACTCAAGGCCATTTTTTAACTTTTGAAAGTTAAAGAGGTGTGCTATGTTTACTTACTGACCACAATATTTATAAGCTAACCACAAACCTATTAGAATACGGTCCCAATTTAAAACTGTATTTTGACATAGAATGATTGTTAAGGTTTCTTTCAGAAAGAACATCACACTTTTATTCAAAATCCAAATGTTGATACATTAGAAGACATTCTTATAATGGAAACTATACGGCTCATCAGTACATAAAGCATACAGTTCAACTAACCCTCCAGCCAAAATTATAGCCAGTAAGAAAGTGACCATCTAATATAAACACAGGCAGCTCCACCTTCTGCACTATACTCAATTCCTTTAGCAAACTCCTTAAAGAAAAACGTTTAAGGATTTCACAGAATATTGAAAATAAATAAATAATATATATATTTATATATGGAAAAAGCAGTAAAATGTATTTCAATAGACGAAAACTCCGATTTAGCCGAGTAGATAATATGAAGTGCTTCTTGAGGCACTCAATGCAGAATCTTTATCTAACAGTGAGCATAAAGGCATTATCAAAGTGTGCTTTGAAGATTCAAGTGGCAACCATGCAGTAATTCAGGGGGTCGAGAAGTCAAGCTAAGCAATAACCAGGTAGGACGGGCTGACATCCTAGATAACAAATCAGTCTTCACAAGTAAACTTTGACTGAACGGACAAGTGGAGATGGTCTTGTTAAATTGACTGGAGTGCGTCCAGAGTAGTTGCATGTGGATGAAACTTAGCATACACATCTCCTGAGTGCTATGTCCCACTTATGTATGGTACTCACAGACCCTGCGGTTCGAAGCTCCTTCACAAACAACAGAACCCAAGTTGTTACTCAGGAAGAGGCCTTAACTAGGAGCCACAACAGGTCTGGGGTTACTTGTATTTCTGTTCAAAGAAGACGTGAGGTGGCAGTTTGGGTTAGATCGCAAACAGTATCTGAGCTGATTTGGGGACATTTCTCTTTAGGCAATGATACTGGGATTTGGCCTAATGGTTGGGGGGCCTCCAAGAATCTCTTTTTGCGTAGGAAACAAATTACTGAAGGCCGCCAACGGGTCCTCTGAGAAGCAGCATCTCTGGGAGACAATGCCGGTGCCTCCGAACGGAAGATGGGCCCATACATCTTCCTGCAAGAGGAGGACTCTACAATTGTAGAGAGCTCTCAATAAGATTCCCAGACCCCGCCATTAAAGACTCTGCAGATAGCTTAATATAGTCCGGATCACCAGTGAATACCAGCAGGGCAGAGCTGAATTTGACTCTGAACTTTGACTGTTGTCTAACACAGCAGAGGCTGCCTGCTGCCCATGGTAGCATTGACACTTAACACACTGAAGTGAGGAGTGGGAGGGTCCCGCCCCACCATACCCCAGCTGAGCTCTGTTCAGATAAGATGTCGATATCCAGGGCTGCATCCCACTCCCACACCGCTATTCTTTATTCACTGACCCACCTTACTACATCATTTGACGCTCTAGTCAGTTTGGGCGTGCCACAGTTTGCAGTAGGCCGAACATGTTGCAGATTCCATTTATTCCTATGTTCACACAGTTCACAACCCAAGATTCGGCCAGATAGACGTACTTACCTCTAATCGCAGATGGCGGCAGCTACATCACCGTGACAACAGGGAGGCTTGCTCACCAGGGCTTCACTTAAGCACACCAGAACTGAGGCACTAGGGCGCCTTCTGCGAAGACCAGGTTTCTTACCCTGAATGTGCACTGAATGCACACTGCGAGATAGTGCTACTGTGTCTACACCTACTTCAAGCGGGAAAAGTTCTCATCATATTCCTTCAAGATACTCACACCACACCTATCATCGCTCGGCTGCTGAATTACCGTGATCGCGACGCGGCCCTTCGAGCAGCCCGGACGCAGAGATCGCTGAGGTATGAGGGCATCACTTTTTCCATCTATCCTGATTTCACGCCGATGGTTCAGGATGAGCGGCGCAAGTTCCTTCCAATAAAAAAGAAACTGCGAGAAGCCCAGATAGACTATGCACTTTTGTATCCGGCAAAGCTGAGGGTTACTCACCAGGGCAAGCAACGCTTCTTTACCAACCCGCAGAAAGCCGAGGATTACCTTAAGACCATCCGGAGAGCACGCAGGGACGACCAGGCGCCTGAGGACGACCTAGAGAATGCTGAACTGCCTCCAGAACGCCAAGAGGACTGATTGCCTTTAGGAACTTCGACCTCAGCTGGCAACGTACTTGTCTGCTGGTCGGTGTTGTTTCCCCGTGTGGAAGATGGGATGAACCATGCGAATCGGACTTACTGGACATCGCACCCCCCGTGGTAAAGTATACCAAGGACCGCTCTCCCGGCCCTAGCCTCCACCGAGGGCGGTACAGACTGGAGCTACGGGCCGGATAGTGGCAGTGCGCACCTTTAGATGGTCCCCTATTGGGTATTCCCCGCTGACCTATTGTGTGTTTGGCTATTTGCCACTCTGAAGTTGGGGGGGAGGGGGGCGAGGGGGGGCAGTTTTTGGGGGTTTCATGGCTGCTGGCATGTTTGGGATGCTGGGGTGGGTGGGGGGGGATTGGACTTCGTGAGGTTACCGTTGCATAAAATGTGTATATTTATACTGATTTGGTGTGGGATTTGGCACTTCGGGTGCGGATGTGGATTCGTGCTTTGGCCCGCACGGGCGCCTACTTCTTTACTGTCACTGTGCTCATGGCTGCTGTGAACTCGACTGCGCGACTGACATGTCTTTCATGGAATGTTCGGGGGTTAAACGATGCTCGGAAATGTAGGAATGTTATTGCTTACTTGACTAGACATTGTATACAAGTAGCTATGTTGCAAGAGACACACATGCCCGCGCGTAAGAACGCCCCGTTTGGTCTGAAATGGGCAGGGACCCGCGCATTTTCCTCCTATTCGTCTTATGCCAGAGGTGTGGCGATTCTTGTCGCCCGTGGTGTCCCTTTCCACTTCATTGGGGAAGAAGCGGACAGAGAGGGAAGATATGTTTTGTTGTGGGGGAGGGTGGGTCATGCCATCTATTTATTTGTCTCAATGTATGCACCAAATGTTGACTCACCTGTTTTTTTTTCCACACTGTGGGGCAAAATTGTTTCCATTGGGGCACGCCATGTCATCTGGGGTGGTGATTTTAACTTGGCCCTGGTGCCCTCGCTTGATAGGGCAGATGGTGTTAATTCCTACAAGCCCCGAGCTAGAGAAGTTTTGGAGGGAGTGGTGGAGGAGGGTGGACTGTTTGACGCCTGGCGACAGCTACATCCCCACGGACGGGAGGGCACGCACTTTACGCATCACACCGGGACCTGGGCTCGCTTGGATTACTTTTTGGTAACCCGGGGCATCACTGGGGAACTGTTGGTAGTTGACCATTTGCCTAGAACCTACTCAGATCACAGCCCTGTTAGACTGCAGTTCCGCACTCCTGGGTGGGATAATCCAAGACCGCAGTGGAGGCTGAACCCAAACACGCTGCTTGATGAGCTTTTTCGCACGGAGTTGGGAGAGGAGATCAGGGATTTCTTCCCTAGAAACAAGGGCACAGTGGAATCCGTGGAACACATATGGGAGGCTTTCAAGGTCACTATAAGGGGCTTCTGCATTTCTAAGAGCCATGGGGTCCTGCGGGATATTCTACGTACCATTACCGCATTGGAAAGAGAGCTGCGAACACTAGAGCTCCAGATGGTGGCAGGGGATGACCCACAACTACAGATAGCCTTTAGGAACACACTATCCAAGTATGAGGAGGAGGCTGCCAGGGAATCGAAATACCGGGGCAAACATTGGGTGGCCCGGAAGTACTGTGAGGGGGATAGACCTGGTAAGGTGCTGGCCTCGCTCACGCGCACGCCACGAGAATGCAACACCATATTGGAGCTTACTGATGGGACTGGCACTGTCACTAGAGAATCGGATGAAATACTGACTGCATTCACGGCGCACTATTCAACACTATATACTTCCAAGGCAGAGGCGGATGCTCCATATGCTGATTATATGAATGATGTAGCACTGTGCTGGCTCAGTGATGGCGATAGGGAGTTCCTTGCTGCGCCTTTCGAGCTTGAGGAGGTTCGCGAGGCCATTATGTCCCTCCAGAATGGGAAGGCCCCAGGGCTTGATGGCATCCCAGCCGAATTTTACAAAGCGTATATTGATATTATGGCACCCGTGCTTAGCGAAGTCTTCACTGAATCATTAGCTGATGGGGCATTACCCCGATCTATGCGCGAAGTGGTTATCACCTCACTTTTGAAACCTGGCAAGGACCCTACTTCCTGTGACTCTTACCGTCCACTCTCCCTTCTTAACTGTGATGTGAAGATTCTTGCCAAGGTTCTCGCCACGAGACTCTCATTGCTCATGACTAGAATTGTTCTGCCCGACCAATCTGGCTTCGTGGCAGGCAGATCCACTTCCCATAATCTCCGCACCCTTTTTTCTCTACTTCGCTCGGTCCATCCTGATATCCCGGTGGCGGCTGTTTTCCTCGACGCCACCAAGGCATTCGACTCTGTCGAATGGCCCTATCTCTTCTCGGTTCTGGAACGCATGGGGTTCCCTAAACTGTTCTTAGCCTGGGTGCGCCTCCTCTACACGGACCCCACGGCGAGAGTGCTAATAAATGGGAAGCTATCATCACCCATCAACCTCACGAGAGGCACCCGCCAGGGGTGCCCGCTCTCACCCCTATTGTTCGCTATTGCGGTCGAACCACTGGCATGTCGCTTGCGCCAATTACACCGAGAGGGAGCGTTCCAATGCTTGCAGCGGCAAATCGATGTGTCCCTCTATGCGGACGACATCACGCTATATGTCAAGTTCCCGGAGCTGCACCTTAACCCCCTACTCCGTGAGTTCGTCCTTTTCGGGGGGCTATCAGGTGTTCATATTAACTGGTCCAAATCACAATTTTTTGCCCTTACGGATGCGGTCAGTGATTTCCCACTAGACTACCCGTTGGAGTGGTGCAGAGACGATCTCCGCTACTTGGGGATCCGTGTGGCACGGGACAAAGATGAGACACTTCGCTCCAATTATGGAGTGGCCATAACCAAATTGGCCGCCTCCGTCGATAGGTGGATCACTTTGCCACTCTCCATGGCGGGCAGGGCCTCCCTCATAAAGATGGTGATATTGCCCCGCTTTCTTACTTTTTCCTAAATATCCCCTATTACCCTGGCGCTTTTTTCTTCAAGACACTCCGCGCCGAACTGCGCAGACTCTTTTGGGGAGGCAAATCTCCTCGACTAAAATGGTCCACGTTGACCCTTCCCTATGAACAAGGCGGCTTCGACGTCCCTGATTTCGAAGCGTACTACCTGTGCGCACAAGCGCATTTTGCCTACCACTGGATGGCTCCTACCCCCTTCCTGCCTCACATAGCAGTGGAAGATTGGATAGCACACCCACTCCCATTGAACGGTCTGATACACTGTCCCGAGACTTCCATCTCTACGGCGCATACCTCGATCTCCTGCACGCTAGACGCGTGGCGACGCATCGCCCGGCGGCTCCTCTGCGCGCTGCCCTACTCCCCTAAACTTCCTCTAGCCTATCACCCAAAACTTGCCTTACTTTCGGAACTGGGGTTTCGTCAGCTCTGTAACAAACTCCATATCACCTATTGGGGTGATCTGTTCCACAACGGCCTTTTCAAAACAGCGGACCTTTTTTTCCGCACACAAGCCCACACGCCCCTTGAACTCTTTTACTATATTCGTCTGCGCGCGGGGATGCGGGTCATCCTTCCAGATTACCCTGCTGAACCTGCGACCTTACCGCCACTACACCACCTCTTGGAATCACAGAATGGGGCCCATTTGGTCTCTGGGCTCTACCGCCAATATCGCGGAGCTGCTCCCCTACCGGTCTCTGCTGCCCAACTGCGCTGGTCAGCGGAACTTGACGCCGAAGTCTCAGACGACCAATGGAAATACTGCTGTACATTGACTTCCCGCATTTCTGCCAGCTGCAGGTTGAAAATAATACATTATAAATACCTGCAGAGGGTTTACTACACTCCGGTCCGGAAATACAGATTCGGGCTGGCCGATAGTGACCGCTGTGAACGATGTCGAGCAGAGCATGCTGACTTTCTCCACTTGGCATGGTCCTGCCCCCGGGTTGCTGACTACTGGCGACAGGTCATTGAGGCTGTTGCGCAGATGGTGGATGAGGAGATTCCTGAGGACCCTCTGGTGGCCATCCTTGGTTACACAAAGAATATATCTACGGGATGCAGAAAATTCGCCGACATAGCATTCCTCCTGGCCAAGCGACGTGTCGCTTGCCGCTGGGGCAGAGGCAGAGCGCCCAAATTCAAGGATTGGCTAACTGACCTAACATATTGCCAGGATCAGCACACCACCTTTTCTGAATTATTGCCTCTCACGAGTAGGCCTAGGAACGTTTGGGACCCGCTGGTACACTACCTGCTTAAACGTTCGGACGATGATACATTATCGGGCAATGAGCCCACCATATCCCAATCACAATAACACCTTTGTCTACCTGTTTGATGTCTGGCTAAGGACGTCACATGTTGCTCTCCCCCATTTGAGGGACCCCTGTGCCCCCTGCTGTCTTCTCGTAGAGTATGCGACCCTGGTCTCCGAGGCGCTGCCCCCCTTCGCCCCCCTTCCTATACCCATGCTCCCCCCCAGACGCGTTGTCGAGTGTCCCCTCTCCATCCGGAGAGTACTTTCCTACATGCCACTAGAAGCTCTGCACTGTCGCCCCACGAACTGCCGCTAACCTAGTAATTTGAGCCTGGGACATGCAACACCCTGCGCACTGGCACCTGACACGGCCATCACGCTACACCACTACCATACATTATTGTTGCACGGCACTACACCACCGTTAACACGTAACCTCGTTGAGGAGTTGGGGGTTTCTTTTTTCTTTTTTTCTTGGTTCTTGTTTTAATTGTTACAAAAACTAAGAGGGGGTTTCTCTTCTCGCTCACACAAAAACCTGTTTGACTGCAACACATCCTTCCTGGACCTGCTCCACCGGACGCCGGACGGTGATGTTCCGGACTTTACTTCTGTGATGTGCCGCCGGGCCCCCGGGATGCCGGCCTCTAGGCTGTGTACTGTTGCTCCAATATTGCTGCCGGCCTCCGGGTTGTAGGCGCCTCAAGCTGTGTATCCTACTATACTCTTGTCAATAAAGCAGATTTGAACACCCAAAAAAAAAAAAAATGATACTCACACCACGGCTGTGCAACTGCAGCACCTTCAAAAACAATCGAGGGAGTCGCTTTTTGTCACCACCTAATCTGCATTTGCCCGCAAAGCATTTGTATGGATTCGGCTGGGTATCCCCTTCTTGGTACTTGACACTGTTATGGATAGGGAGGGCGATACGTGCTGGTTGACGAACGACGTGACGTCTAACGTATTCTTCTGGGGAGCATATAAGCCCCATGGAGTGGGTTTTGCGGGGGCTGGCTGGACAAAACATCAGGGAGACATGCAATGGATCCAGCCCCTTAACACCATCCAAGCGCCGAAGCGTGACGCTGCCCAGAATCACACCCCAGCCCACATGGTCATTGCAAGTCATGGTTACCTATAAATACCTGGCTAGTCTCTCTTACCTCACGTCACATCCCACAGTATGCCCAAGCACTCCCCCTGAAGGGTACTGATCTGATTTCCTGGATCATACCGAGCCACTAATTTACAGAGCTGGAATGAGTAATCCCTGACCACAGTCAGTGACCTCTTTGCAGATGGCCACCTCCTTACCTTAGACCAACTTATCTCTGAGCACGCTATCCCACAGGGACAATTTCTCTGCTGAACACATGCCATGTCCTTTGGTCCACCCATGACCAAGAACCTCAAGACACCCAGTCATCCAGACTTAAGGGACAGAACAGCACCTGATAACATGGATCTATAATGTCATATGGGAACATTCTGTGTTTTCACTGGACGCCCTGCAGGGCAAATGGGAGAACGATATAGGTTAAGCACTGCATGACACTGAGTGGGATCAAGCACTGGAATTTCCCCAGTGAGGTTCTAGAAATGCCAGGTTTAAGAGCATCCAGTTCTCTATTTTACACCGGGCCTACCTGACACCTCAGCAACTTAATAGCTTCTTCCCTACTGCACTCCTCTCTGCTGCCCTTGCTGCTGATTTGCAGCATATGTTGTGGTCCTTCCCGGCTCTATCCTCCTATTGGCGCTCTGCCTATACCGTGTTACAAGTCGTCACTGAGCTTACTGACCTTAAAACATGTGAGGCCTGTGCACATTGCAACTTTAAGCGTAGGAAGTGTCATAAGGTGAGAACGCTCCTTGCCGGCATGACACTTCTGCTAGCTAAGAAAGCCTTCACCTTACAGTGGAGGGCTGAATAGGCCCCTCCAGTGGCTGCTTGGCACACAGCGATGTGGAAACAGGAGAGGTCGGGGGGGCTGCACTATGAAGAAGTCCAACACCTTTGTAAGCAACCGGCAACCGATTTCAACGGCCTGGGATACCCTGCTTGACCATTCCAACAACTTACTCTGAACTATGATTTGCTCTCATGAGCCTGACAGGGCTGCCAGCATCAGGTATGCATATTTTCTCAATCGTTCTGTCTCCAAAAACTCCCACCCCTAAGAAGCCCAGGATCGGTTGCCATTATTTACTTTAGGGGTTTCTGCTCACACTCTGTGGCCCTCGGAGCTTCCCCTGATCTATAGTCGCTCAGCCTTCCCGTCCATGGCCGCAGCATGCTAGCTCAACCCTCAGCTAGCACCGCCAACCACACTGCAGTTGGAGCTTCACTCTGGTCTTACATCAGGGCCCTTAGCAGATTTTGTCCTGCCTACCTCTGGCTTGGAATTGTCACTTATCTTCCCCAGTTTAGAGGTAACACCCCAGTTAGGCAGGTTGACACTTAGAAATGCAGCTGCTTTGTGCATTTTAGTTTCACGCCCAGCACCGAGATGTTTTGGTGGCAGACTCGCATAATTCCTTGCAATGTTTATATGCTACTGCCTTGCAATTATAATGTGGTTAGTTTATCGTTTCAAAATATTACTATGGTCTTGTGATGCGGTCTTTATTTGCACATGAAAACCCCAATAACAGCAGTTAGAAAAGAAAAATCAGGGCTGTATCTGTTGGGACCCTGGTATTAACTACCTATGTCGGGTGGGGTGGGGTGGACAACTTACCCACCAACCCAGGAAGCAGTCAGGAATGCACCTGCACTGGGACCGCTGCTTGCAGGAATACGCTTGGTGGATGTGTAGGCTGAGATGGGGTCTGCACTTGGACTACCTACTGTCCTTGACTAACTTCACACATTGCAGCCCCTGCCTACAGTAGTGCAGAGGGGCCGCACAATACTCTGAAAGAGGAACGAAAATACTAAAATGAACCCACTACACTAGCAGGTGGTAAGGACTGCGAAACCCATGAATTGATAGCACATTTATCATTTATCTAGGGCCTGGGGAGGAGGGGGGGCCGGATTCAGGCTTCTTTTTGACTTCTAGAATGGGAACAATCTAGAAGGGTTTATGTGAGTGGGACTAGCGAAGGGAACTCCATGGGTGTAGCGCCACACGGGAGGATCACAGCCACGGTCACTACTCTATATGCTAAGAAGGATTAAGCAGCATTTAGTACTGCTGTGGGATTAAAAGTATTTTCATTCTTAAATAGACAAGCAATGGGCTAGATATTAAAGTAATTGCAACTGTTTGATTACTCTGTGCTAAACATGAGCATTCTATATTACCTCTATGAGAAGCCTGCGATTCCTTGTGTTTGCTACACTGACAGTCAAATGCAGGAGTTCTACTTGTCCCAGGTTGCAGAGCCATAATAGGACAGGCTGCAGGACACCAGAGACAAATGACCTCAACCCCACAGTTGGTTCCCAGTTTCTCCTGTCTGCCCCGTGTCTCGCTCCACTCCTCTCCCAACAGGGTCCAATTTGCCCTGTGCTGTACATAGAGATGTATGCCACAGACTCCTACTTCCTCAGTGCTAAAAGAAATATAGGGACATAGGTAATTGAATTCCTCTGCCATGCAAGTATGATCATTATTCATACATACTTAAAACACAAAGAACTATGATATATTTTCCACACATTGTTTACTATAGAAGCTTCATTAATCCCCTCCGCATCATGATCTACCAAAACATAGAACTCACAAAACTATGACTCCATGACTGGAATCGCATTACTTTTTTAAACTCAAAACAAACATTCCAAAGAGGAGCATTACTGCAAACCAAATTATGTATAATAGGACATTGAACCTGTAAAACTTACTTGTTCTTCAATAAATCTTCTCTGCTTAAAAAATTCCCAGTCTTCTTTAAGCATGCGTTGTTTGGTTTTCAAAGCCATCTAAAGAAATACATAACAGTTAAAGAGTTGTGAAAAAAACACACATTTGTCTGCAATAAACTTATTTATTCATAATGGCACTGAAAATGCATTATGAAAATTATTTCTGAAGAAACAGTAGAGTAGCTGAATAATAATTTCAACAATTTGCATGCTCACAAAATAAAATGAAAGAATGGTCAGATGTGTCCCATTGAAAACTGAAATGGCATAAAAAAAGCCTTACCCATTCACTTCAAAATCTTTAATCTGCACCCGTAAGGTTCATAAAACTACTGTGGGAGAACATGATCAGATATGGGTCCTATACAGTGGAATAACATGCCAATGAACATTGTCAATTTCTTCCAACAAAACCTTTATACAAAGCACTGTTATTGCAAACTTACTGTTAGAGAAGGTGCTATGTGATAATCAAGAAGATGCTACAAGAGGCTCGCTGATTCCAACACTACTGCAGACATCATTTGTGACCCTCATCTTCAAACGGAGTAGGACAAATTAAGTCTTCAATACTAAATATGTTCCCAAACTATTTTAATATCAACACCTGTTATTTACACCACTTAGTACATACTGTAAGTTGTGATGGTTGAAAAGGCTTTCAGATACGAGATACTATTATAATCAAGTATACTTCTTAACTATTACCAACACTTCTTTTGGATGTCAAGGAATTTAAATGAATGGGAAACAGCTCATGTTTTTAGCCTCTCACTCTTCAGTCATATGTATGAAGTGTCAATTTCAAAGGCAATTCCTAGAGTGTATGCACTCTACCAACAAAAAAAGGTGCAACATGCATAATGGCAGCAGAACAGTAGGAGTGGGAGAGGTGTGGCGCCGCGGCCAGGGCGACTGACGCTGGAATCTGGGGACCACGGTTCGATCCCCGGCTCCGGCGGCAGGTTAGCCCAGCACCATGTGACTCTGGGCAATAGCTCGCTTAATCTTCCCGACGGCCCCCCAGCGCCTAGAGACCCTTACGGGTGATTGTGCGCTTTACAAATGTGGACTTTACTTTACTTTAGGAGAAACATACTGCCCATTAGTCCTTCAGCTAGCTTGAACTCCTAAACTAAATTTCAGACCAGTGGTTAAGTGTTTTTTAGTGGCTATATTTTGCACTGCAACTGGTTGGTAACCAAACCTCAATTTTGCGAGACAATAGATGTGCAAATCAGCAGAAACGCAAAATAACCATTCGTACAAATTGTAGATGCCTGTCCCAATAATAAAATAGGATTAAGGCTGCAAATCCCCCCCTGAACTGAATGGGGGCAGTAGACCTTAATACCTACAGTCACAGGAAGCCTAATATTTTTCCAAGCAGCTGTTGCCCCCAAGGGACTCATTTCTTTGTAACTTTTTGAGTAATGTTTCTGTGGTATTTCTTTATGATCCCTTTATTAAAAATACTGATGTATACACAATTTTGTATGCAATTACAGCCCTGAAGAAGCCCATTCATTGGGCGAAACGCGTTGGCTGATTCTATCTATGTGCATACTACAATACATCGGAAAATAAAAGAAGAATATCAACGCAAGACTCACTTAGTCTATCTGATTATACATTTGTAACTTGCTTTAATGTATGTTGCCTCTCATCCACAAACAAAATGCTATATTTTCTATGATCTACTGGCAGCAGGTCATTTGAGGTGGGCAATATAAGGGTACTAATCCTGTGACTAGTCTTGGTGGTGCAGTCGATTAGAACCCAGCTGCTTGTTCCTACGAGAATTTTGTTAGTCATTATATGACTGCCAGATCCCTGAGGTCCTCTTCTTTGGGATTGGCTTGCATCCCCAGAGTACGCCTGGCCCGTATGGGAGGGGCAGGTATTTTGAGTTTCTGGAAGCTCAAGCATGGAATGAAATACTGTCTGCTCTCAGAGCCACTTTCTGACCTGACAGCCTTTAAGAACTTCTTAAAACCTGGCTTTCCCAAGTCTATACATGCTTGATGGTCCTGTCTGCATGACCAAATCAGCACCTGGACACTCTTGTTGAATAGATGTGCACTCTACAACGCGTTCATTCATCATTTGGGCCTTCCGGAGGGAGAGGAGGGACAAGATCCAGTGACTTCTGTCGAGCGCTGGCTGAGGGAGCTCCTACCAGAGGGTGCACTGATCCCCTAGTTTGTGGTGGAGCGAGCCTGCAGGGTGCCTGCCAGAGACCACCGCCAGGAGCCAGGTTACGACGACTCCTGTACAAAATGCTTAACTACAGAGATAGAGATCGGGATACCGCTCTGAAGGAAACACAGAAGCTAACCGACATTAGGATCCAAAATGCTCAGATCACACTATTTCCTGTCTATACATCACCAGTGCATAGACAGCAGGGGTCTTTCAGTACAGTGAAACACCAGCTCTGAGATTTAGATATTTGTTATTCTTTGCTGTTCTCAGCCCGACTACGAGTACTTGCAAAAAGTTGCCACTTGCTTTTCTGATACGCCATCAGATGTCTGTGACTGGTTAGAGGAGACTGGTATAGTGTCGGGCCCAAACCATCTACCGAGCCAAGGACACCCCAGCAAGATAGAAGAGGCAGATCCTGTGGCAGGACTAGGGGTAGGGGTCTTGGCCAACCCATGCTATCTTCGGCAGTTCCAGACCTAGAGCAAAGATTATCGGAGAGGCGGGAGGCGTTCCACTTGGCAGCAGCGATTTGATCCACGGAACAGGTTTGACACCAAGAAGTTGAGTCCACTAGTTTCCAGAGTGAAGATGTTTCGACCCCCCAAACGGTCTGAAGATCTGGACTCTGCGTTTACCAAAGGTCACGCTCCAGACGTCAGACGATATAATTTGAACAATCACCAGTAGCTCAAAAATTGAACAGCGTCATGCAACTCATTGGCGTTGCAATGCTTTGATCCTGTATTCAGCACCTCACCCATACACGCATCTTGGGTTGGTTGAAGCGAGATTTATGAGGGACTTGGCACTCTCCTGCCAGATGGTGCGCCCACACTACCCCCTAAACTCCATGGGGACCACCTGACAATGCAACAGAACGGGGGTGGACTGACAATAATGGAACACAGCGCGCAACCCCTATAGCTAGACACCAACACATACAGTAATTGTCATGGTTGGGCGATTTTGTTTGGACAAGTTCCAGCTGTAATGTAATGTAATGTAATGTAATGTATGTATACTTGTAAAGCGCACTGTTACCTCGTTACGTGGCGTCCTGGCGCTGTATACCGCTGGGGAACCCATCCTGGCTTTCCCTGTGAGAGGGCACCCCAAGGTGAAGCCAGGCATCCCCGGCGTTGCTGGGGCCGTTGTGGAGATTAAGCAAGCTATTGCCCAGAGTTGCAGAGTGGGACCCATGGTTAGCGTAGGCACCTAAGCAAGAATTATCGAGTCCGCGGACATTGACCCAAGACCCTGCCGCGTCGGGAATTGAACCCTGGTCCCGGGCCGACCTCTGCTTCAGGGTCTGCCGCTTCTAACCGGTGAGCCACACTTCTCCACAGCTGCGAGTTTGCCTTCACAAGGTTGTCCAGATTGCACTTAAATCCCCAGTTTCGCTTTTATTTTTGACATCCACGGAGCACTGATGATCCTCTGGTCCCCAGATGATCCACACTTACGTATTGCGATAGGTGTAAAACTCACGTAACATGGCACATGCGAATATTTTCACATGGAAAGTGAGGGGAATGCACACACCTGCGCCTAGATACTCCATATACTCATACCTAGAGCGCAGGTCCACCAGCATAGCCCTCCTACAGGAAACGCACCTTACCCGCATAGAAGCAGTCAGCCTCCGTTGGTGCTGGCGAGGTCAGGTATACAGCACCAACTGCTTCTCCCAGGCTAGAAGAAGTATGGGTAAAAGCAGGGGTCCCTTAAGTGGCAGAAGGCAGATACGTGTTCAAGTCTACGCTTCTAATGTACAATGGAATTCGTTAACAGAGCTCTTGGCCCGCTGGAGTGGAATTCCCAGGCTGATAGGAGATTTTAACTTTGTAATTTGGATGTAGAACTAGATCGTTCATTTTCCCCCTGACACGAACCACAGCTGTGTCAATTGCCTGTGTGCCATGCCTACAACCCACGGCCCTGGCATGGATCAGTCATCCCTCTAGCTGGGTGCACTATACCAGTGGTGAGGGTACAGGTGCATGAGCCCAGTAAACTTACAGTCTCCAAGTCAATTATTAGATACTGTAAGTGCAGTGCTGCCATTAAGAGTATATGGTGCTGGGAGTTTGTCATTAACAAACTCCACAGTACCATAATGGCTGCACTGAAAACTGAAGTTTGGTATCAAACTTCTCAGCACATGAAACCCACACTGATGCCAATTTGGGTTTTAATGAGAAATGCAGTCAGAGTGCATCTTAGAGATGCCCCCTGAAAAATGACCAGCCTCTGGTGGGATCCCTGACTGGTACACCACCAGCTTGCCACCACGAATTAGGTTTCTGGACCCCTAGGGTGGGAGCCTTCGCTCCCTGAACCCAGAAATAAAGCCTTTCCTGGGTGAGGTGTTCACACCTCCCCTAAGAGCCAACTGTGGCAGGGGAGCTTCAAAGGCCTTGCAGCCTTTGTAATGAGACCCCCCCAGCCTCTGCTGCTATCAGGAGCAGGACCCTTCAGGTCTCCCCTCCTTTTCAGCAGTTAGGCGGAAAAAATTAGCCAGCCCAGAAGGTGTGCCCACCTCTGTCAACTCCATCCCTCAGGTGGGGGGAGGCTAGGTGAAGCCCACTCTCCAGTGCCCAATATCTTGCAGATGGTAGGCACTCCCTAATCAGGATTAGGGACTATGCTCACACCCCCACGGTGGATGAGCACACCAATGGTGTAGTCACACGGGGATGAGCACACCAAGGGTGTAGTCACACTTAGGGTAGAAGCCCATTGGCTACTGACCTAGAGACCGCTAAAACGTCCCCTAAATACAGTATTTAGGGGGTAGCCCTGAACCAAGAAACCAGAAGAAGGACTGAACAAGCGTGCCGAAGCTAACAAGAGGAAGACGCCTACTGATTTGGCCCCAGCCCTACCGGTCTGTCTCCACCTCGCACCTGCGAAATCCCGGTGTGCCCTGCAGTCAGCAACCTCAAGAAAACCGGAGGACCTGCCTGCCTTCCATCTCAAAGACTTTTTCTCCTGTGAACAATGGATTTGTTCATCTCCAACCTCTGGCCCCGGTCGGAAACCAAGTGGTGGTCGCATCCTGAAGACCTTCGTTCCCTAAGCATGCTGTGCTTTTGCAAACCGTAGACTCCCCATTTAAAGCTACAGGGTTTTCCATGTGAACAGCCCTCTGCACCCGTCCGCCCCAGTGCCGCTGAGGGTGCAACTTTTGTGCTGGCCTAAACCCCTATTTGCCCTGAGCTTAAGTCCAGGAGCTTTGCTCCCACAACCCAGTGGCCTGCTCGTCAGGAGCCATCAACCCGAGGCCCCTATTGGATAACATTGGGCCTTAGCACTCTGCACCCGGCCGCCCTAGTGCCGCTTAGGGTGTAACAAGAGTGCATCCTTGACCCTGTGGGACCCCGGAGTCAAACCCCAGAATACTAACTCCCACAACAAAGTACTTACCTTTGAAGTGAATTGAATAAACCCTCTATAAGAACGTATATTTTGACCAAATCTTGTTTGGGCATGGAACAGTATCTGTCTTCAATACACAATGCTCAAGACAGATTTTTAATGACACGCTTCAGGCTAGACCTATTACACCATAGTTTAGCGGTGCCGCAGGCTACACTAGGTCCGCAGAGTTGAAGGGTCCATGAAGCTGCGACCAACGGTCTCCGCAGGATACCCTCCACTTTGTGTTACTGTGTCCTTATTATGAAAATCCTAGGAAGCATTTTTTTAAAAAAAATTTAAAAAAGGGTTTTAGGCAGGCTAAGGTTGCTTTACTGTAACTGAAATTGTCCTCTGAGGTGTTAACTCTTTTTTCTACTGTGAACTTCCGAAGGTCGGCATTGCGCTCGAGAAAGACAAGATGTGAGGAGTGACCACAGTAAATTTATTACTATGAGGTTGAGAGCCCTATAAATGAATTGTGTGGGCAAGGGTATCCTTTTATAGAAATGTAAATTAATTAGGCCTACCTGTTAGTAACATGAAATTTTGCACTAGTGTCAACATTTTAGTCAAAGATGCTAATCCCTTTTTAAGGGTTGTTTGGTATATGAATTTGTAGCTGAAATTGTGTTTAATGTGTAATGTAGGCTTTTAAATGTTTTTTTAATGACACTTTTATGGTATTTTATTGATACCGAATAAAGTTTATATTTATACATATACTTATATATATATATATATATATATATACACATATATATAAATATATACATACATACTTACCTTTGAACCGTTTACACTATTTTCCTCAATAGGATAACATTGACTGCTTTTCTATGAAAAGTTTCTAAGTGTGGAGTTGGAAAACCTAAGAAATCCTTTAAAAATTGTACCGATTAACAAAAACACTTACTTGCGTGTTTTCAGGAAATGTCCCAGTACAGTATCCAGGTATACTGCACTGTGTAAGAAAAGTAATCTAAAGAGTAACTTACCTGTAATTCTAGCACAAAGTATATGTACTGTATTTTCAAAGCATTGCATTTGTCAGTAACAGTATTGTAAATCAAAACAAAGTGCATATTCAATTACAATCAAAACGGTGTTACAACTCTATATTTACTGCAAAGTATTCATCACTTACCTAGGACAGGCTTGCTTGGTTCTAGAAAATAAAATAACTAAAAGAATATTTTTATACAAAAACAATTGGCCTTAGTTCAGTCTTTGAGTGCGAGACATTTGCTGATTGAGTGTGTACAACAAATGCTCACCACTACCCTCTGATAAAGCCTTACTGCTCGCCCACACTACCACAAATGGAGTGTAAGGTGCTACTTTTACCTCTTTCTACCTTTTGGGTTCCACTGGACTCTGTACACACTATACCTCATTTTGTTGAAGTATATACCGAGCCAGCTTCCCACAACAAGTGCTAACCTAGCTCATTGGTCTTTGGCTGTCATGTTGCGGACTCACAACCCAGATGCGCGCATCTACTCATTGTATTCCCCAGTGCATGGCCTCCATGTAAGGCTAGACCGCATTGTGGGGTCACACAACCAGTTTCCTCTCATCAAGGGGACTGAATAACTGGGACGCACACACTCTGATCACAACCCACAGCTTTTTCAACTTAAAAAGGAGGCGGGCCCAGAACCAGTCCCCTCCTGGCACCTTCAACCAGTGGCATTGGAAGACCAGGCATTCCGTGCCTCCTTGGGGGCTGCAATCATGGAATACTTTAAGGGAAACAACGGCTCCACAGGCGATGCAATATTAGAGTGGGACGCTTTTAAGTAACTACTTGGGGGCATTGTCTATGGCTCACTTGGAATATTTGCAAGCAACTGAACAAAACAGAGAACCAGCTGCTGCAGCACGAGACCAGCACAGCTGCGAATACAGAAGATACACATCGCTTAGACAAGTAGCGCGCTGAGCATGTAGACCTGAAGGAGAGGCTTAGATGTCACGATTATGCAGTACATTCTGCATGCACACATGAAACATCAGACAGGGCAGGAAGGATGCATGGCTCCTGTGCCACGAAAAGGCCAGCCAACCTAAATACGCTCTGCGAGAAGACGAGGGGCACATGTTATATACGCAACATGAAATACATGCAGCAATGATGCGTATGCATAACTCTACCAGTCCTTGGGGCAATGTGACTAGCAGCGCCTTCCTAAAATCAGTAACCTGCCCAAACTAACCCCTGAACAACGTGAAACATTGGACGCTCCAATTTCTCCTGAGGAAATTCCTGACGCAGTTGCAGCATTGACGACAGGAAAAACTCCCGGGCTAGATGGGCTCCCAGACGAATATTATAAGGCATATGTTGCACCATTGGTTTTGCGCCTGCACGACCTTTACACTACGCCACTGGCAGAGCGGAGACTCCCCTCGTCAATGTGTGAGGCAAGTCTAGTGTCACTGCTAAAAGTTGACAGGTGCCCCACAGACCTCGGCTACTACAGACAACTAGCCCTTCTAAAGGAGGTCCCAGCCCTCGTCCAATGGGTTTGTGCCCTTTTGAAGCATCTCCTTAAACCAGAGCCGCTTTTTCAGATTCACTACATATTCCGCTTCTTGGTGAGAAGAGGGACCAGGCAGGGATGCCCGCTGTCCCCGATCCTCTTCTCGTTAGCCATAGAGCCACTAGTGGAGGCTATCTGTGCCATAGCGGACAGGGTCATCCCACTAGGGGATGGCACACACACGATCTCACTGTACGCAGATGACCTCCTGGTGTACATAAGAGCTATCCGATCAATCTCTGCGAGACTAGCACATACTGAAGGAGATTTTGCCCTTTTGTCGGGGGGGGGGGGGAGGAGTCAACGCTGTGAAGTCATGTTTATATCCTTTCAATGAGACATGTCAGGATACAATGTATATACTTAATAGGGTGCTTCTGCAGTAGAAAAGTTGACACCTTCCGCTACCAGAGTATATGGATATATAGGCCGCAGACAGATCTGCTGCATGGAAACCTGGCAGAGCACTCTCAAATACCTTTCTGGGGCACGCTCCCACTGTCAGTAACAGGCCGGGTGGCCCTCACAAGATGGTGATCCTTCCGCGGTTCGTATATTATTTTGCATACCTACCTCTATACATTCCTCTGCCTCTTTTTCTTAACCTCGAAAAGACAATCAGAGACTTTATATGGGGTAGCTCTCGACACCGGGTGGAGATAAAGAAACTATTTGCCCACAGATCAGGGAGGCTTGGTGGCACTAAACATGGAACAGTATTACCTAGCAGCACAATTGCAGTGGGTAGCAAGGTGGCTGGGTGATAGACAGCTCTGTGACACAGCGACCACGCAAGCGCCCTGGTCCTTAACTGCCCTGACTAGGCTGCTCCACCCTTGCCTGAAGACGAGACCACCGGAGTCACTGCTGCTTAATGTGGTATACAGATGCTTTTTTGCGCGGTTTTCAAATGTTACCGTTGACGGGAAGAACGACTGGGCGTGTGATGTAGGACCGGGTCATAACAGTAACTTCACTTCATACAGTGTCACATATCAAAGTGCACACTACCATTATCGAGTTGATTCAAGATACTCGCAAGACGCTGAATTTTTTAAAAGATACACTGTGCCGATCACTGGGGCTTCCTATATCCTTGTCCACATAACGTAGTTTCCTCTGGGATATTGGATATTTCGTTGTTTTTTTTAAAAGTCCACTATATTGTGATCCTCTTACGAACTCAACAACTGCTAGACTAGCGAATTTTGAACGTCTGCCCTGAGGAAGCCCATCCCGGGCAAAACGCGTTAGCTGTTTGGCTGTTTTGTTTGATCATCTTTTATCATGAAAATGTTCAAGGATACAATAAAAATGATCTGTGTATATTATTGAAGGACTATCACTTGCTTTATGAAAAATCTGTATACATATCCCCTTTTGTTGCCTCTCTATTCTCTTATTTTTGGTATACAGATGCTATTGCAGGAGACGCATCACAACCACAGCAGTCGAGCTACGTGGCTGGCGGAAGGCAGGGATTCAGAATGTGGGAGACTTATACCTGGAAGGTACCCTAATCCCATTTGATACACTGGTGGAGGAAGATGGGTTGCATCCTGCTACACCGCTCGCTATTGGCTGCCCTTACCTCTAAATGTGGAGACCTGACCAGCAAGTCCCCTGCACATCTCACCATCCAGTACTTGCATATAATGAGCCGAGGTGGGCATCTCATGCAGTGGTTTTCTGCTTCCCTGAGAGAACACACAGCAATCACGCTGGCGCCACTGCGACTTCACTGAGAGGGGGAACTGAACAGACTACTCACAGACTCCAAATGGGCCTCGGTGCCGGATGGTCCTGTGCATATCCCCAGGAATGTACGCCCATGTCAGATTCGGTTCTACATTATGCAGAGGGCATACCTCACTGCTGCTAAAATTCATCAGCACTTTAGCCATGTTGACGACACCTGCCCCCACTGCTACCTTACAGACGCAGACCTACTGCACAAGTTGTTGGAGTGCTGCAACCTACAGAGATACTGGAGGGAAGCAGTGAGTGCCCTTTCCAAATGCACTGATCGCACCATTCCCTTGGAGTGGAAGACCTATATTCTACACCTCTACCGTAGAAACCAAAAACAAAGTGACATCTTGTTTCCTAGATCTAGGAATTTCAGTGGCTAAAAGGCTGATCACTAGGAGATGGAAGGCCTCAGAGCCCCCTCACATATCGACGTGGAGGCGCTCCATGCTGCTATGGGCTAAAGCAGAGAGTGTTGCACTACCCCAAGAGGAGACACTGGGTTTTCCAAGACTCCACTTGCTACAATCTGGGATGCGATATTGGTCGAGCTGCAAAACATTCACAGCACTGATACAGACGCACTGCCCTTGGCTGAGAACAATGCCTCGAAACACACACTGGAGAGGGGGGGATAGACACTGATGGGGGAAGTTGTTTTGAGGTAATGGCTGGCAGTTATGGTCATGCATTACCCAACGCTAACCTTAGGGCGCACAACAGGCTCCCCTTACCAATGACCGCAAAGGGGACACTTCGATCAAGGGGACCAGGAAGACCTCCTGTTCATCACATGATCACCTTTTATGTGTTGTCTCGTTTCATACCTGCCTCCCCTGTTAATATAATACTACGCAGTAGGCAATTAAAGGGTCGGCACACATTATGTACTTGTATACTGAGGATCTACAGTTGACATTAATGGTTGGTGTGTGAGACACACGCGCACACAGTAGATGTGAATGCGCGTGGCTGCTAGAGACAAGGACCCGTCCTGTTTGCATCTGTGTCGCTATATACTCACCATTAATGAACCAACCAAATGGCTGATACAAAAAAGTGATGTATACTGTGTAATTAATTAAATGTTAATATTAAAAGATTCAAACAAAAAAAGA
Source organism: Lissotriton helveticus (assembly GCF_964261635.1). Classification (NCBI taxonomy): domain Eukaryota; kingdom Metazoa; phylum Chordata; class Amphibia; order Caudata; family Salamandridae; genus Lissotriton; species Lissotriton helveticus. The sequence goes on from NC_136060.1 coordinate 378,002,972, forward strand.
ATACTTTGCTAATGTGTGATTAGATTCCCATGTAGAGTGGATGACCATGGAAGTCTTTCAATTGCCAACTAGTGAAAGTAGTGCCCTTTCTGCCAACTCGTTGGATTTGGAAATAATGTTTGTAGTTAAATGGTTTGGTTAAGAAAGTTAATAAACGTCTGGAAGAAATTGTGGATATCTGTATAGGACAATTTTGTCTTTGTGGACTTGAATAAAAGGATCTTCGACTCCATGCTAATACCTGTAGAGAGCATTAGTGAATCTGCTCAAAGTGTGATCCCATGGGTCTGGTTAAAACCGAGATCCCATGTAGGTATTCTGGGAGATGTAGTGTTGTGTAGTTCCAAATCACACATCTGATCTGCGCTTTTAGATAGCATAAACTAAGGAATTGATGTCTAAACGGATTCCAGACACCCCCAAAGCATATGTTTGCCTTTAGACCAGCTAGCTCACAGTGCCACCATAAGCCCCCTAACCTTACCAAGGAGCAAATAGTTTGACAACTATCGAACATGACAACCCTTGATCCATTAGGGATCGTGGAAACAGTAAAGCACTTTTCGTTCAGTCATTCATGCTCACATAGTCTGAGAGAGATACACAGAATAAACAATGGGGACATTTTCATTAAGTATTTATTGAACCAGCGTCATTCTAGTATAAACCACGTTTGCTGTGACAATCATTAGACAGACACAGATATATAGATTGCAAGCACCGACAGAGTGAATAAAAGGTAGACTTCTACCATGGTGCTAAAACAGTCAATATATGCAGGCATATCAATACATGGCAGTAATCAAGCGTACTCCTAAGATGCAAACCTTACCTAAGTGTACCTACTATGAATGTGGATGTAAAGCCAAGAATCCCCCTAAGAAAGAGCCAACCCCATTACCTGATGGGAGAGAATGAAGGACCCCGTCTTGGTCTCAAGTTGGACACCCTGCAAGGGATGTCAGACCAGTGTGTGCTGGATTTTCTGCGTGCAGTGACTTCAGCGTCTCTTGTTAGGGTGGAATCTTCTCCTCTGGTTGCCAGGTGAAGATGTGGTTATTTTATACCCGAAAGGTACTCTCAGGGGTTCTATCTAAATGTGTAATGGTACTCTGGGTCTGTCGTTCAAGGATGACGCTAGTGACAACTTTTGCATAGAGTTATTATACAGAAGATGGTAATCCTGCTGTGCATGTCCTAGGCAGGGCATTAAGATATGCCAATAAGAATACTCAGGCATAATAAAGTAGGCTAGTTTTCAAAGAAAACCACATGAGATTTTATTCGGCACATAACTAGGTAAAAGGTCAGCGCCAGAACAGTTATGTAGGGCAAGGTAGGACAAAGTTGGTAAAAGGTTGTGCAGCTACCTAGACCTATATTGGGGTACTTTGGTGTTCATAACAGTAGGAAGGTTGACCCTTAGAATAATCCTTCTATGATGGCCATCATTACAGGAATTTTCCCCTTGAGAACGATGGTCTGTTTTGTGAGTATGAGGTTACAGCTGACAAATGAACATGAACAGAGGCACATGCTAAGCTTGTGTCTTTAAAGATATAATAGCAGGTGACGCATGAGAATAAACACAGACTACAGAATGTTGTTCACAATAATGTACAAATAGTTTCCATTTTGCTGCACACAACACACCATCTGTAGGATTGTGTGCTTCCTCAAGAACAATCACACTGACCGTAATAAAGGTATTCGAAGTAAGATATGCGGAGCCAAATTGCTAGACTGAACTATGGATGGAGATGAGTCATTTGATCTTGTTGAATCGTTCTGAGATGTACGCTAATACGGAGTCTGCAATGTGGCTTCATGAACATCTCAAATATTTGGTGTCAAAGCGACTGTCTCTGTGTTCCTATAACTGCTAACTTTATATAGAAAGAGGACTCTATGCTGGATGAGCAGTTCGGGGTGTCCAAAGGATAAAAAGAATAGAGGAAATGGCCACTGTCGAATTACAAGCATTTGCAATGCAATAGGTCTCGCATTTACGCGAGTTTGAGCTATTGACATTGCAAATGACAATGCCTTTTATTTTACTTTTCGTTTTTAAAATGTAAATAAAAGGCATTGTCCTTTGCAATGTCAATAGCTCAGATTCGCATAAATGCGAGACCTATTGCATTGCAAATGCGCGGCGCACGCTTTAGGCATCCCGCTGACTTTATTTATTTATTTCCCGCTCCACTTTTCTCGTGAAGCCCAACGCTCCATTCCTCTCCCTTCTCAACATACTCTGTTACTGCACGTGTCTGGGCAGTAACAGAGTATGTTGAGAAGGGAGAGGAATGGAGCGTTGGGCTTCACGAGAAAAGTGGAGCGGGAAATAAATAAATAAAGTCAGCGGGATGCCTAAAGCGTGCGCCGCGTTTTAAAGTAATGTAACAATTGGAGGGGGAAATAAATAAATACAAGCCGATCACCTTGCAGACCGCAGATGTTATCGGCAAGCCTGTTCCGTTCCGTTGCATCGAACATTGAAACCACAACCAGAAGGAGGCGTGCTCGCGAGAGGCTGCGGAGCACGCGCACACGTTCCAGCCAGCGACGGAGGCGTGGCGCGCCCCGCCTCCCTGTGCCGTGTCGCGCGCCATGAATCTCGTCCCCTTTTGCTATTCAAAGTGTGCGGGGGCTGTTTCTTACGCTGGGGGCCTGCAACCGCAGCCCTCAGCGATGTTAGCGGAGGCTGGCGGGGATGCGCCCCCGGTCTGGGGGAAGCTGCCGGTTTTGCTGCCACTCTCGCTCCTTCCCCTGAAGGTATGGCAGATCTCACGATGCATGGGGCGGGGGTGTGTGTCTGTGCAGGGGGGAAGGTAGGGGGCAGCGGCGTGTGTATGCGTGCGTGTCTGTATGTGTGTGTGTGTGTGTGGTGGGGGGGCTGCAGCGTGTGCCTGTGTAATCTGTGTGCAGGGGTGTGGGGGCTGCCTGTGTGCACATGGAAATATGAGCCACGGCGACGTGCGCGCCCACGAGATAAAATCTCCGCCAGGAGAAGCTCGTAACACTTTGCTGTACTCATTCCCCCAGAAGTGACTACATAAGTTGTCTCGCCCTAGACAGCAAAAAGCTTCGCTTTTTGCTTTCGTCTAGGCGAGACCTAAAAAACTAATGAAAATGTTTCTCCTTATCTGCATGCTACCATTAGTATTACCAGGTGGAAGGCTCTTTCCTCTCAATCTACAAGCTCAACTTCATTCTAACATTCTTTGGTGCACTCTTTTATACTTCCCTTTAAGAAAAAGTGATAAAACACCTGTTGACTGTATTTGATGCTACTGGCTGAATATGAGGTCATTTGAAATCAGTCTCTGAAATGGTTGTACTGTTGCCATTGTATGGAACGTTTGAGCAAACTGAGGGCCACCTTCATGAAAAAATATGTATTAGTACATGCAGAGATTTACCATCTTCACCTGAAAGAAAGAAAAAAAACATTCCAAAGAATATGTCTGGAAAGCAGAGACAGGTGCAGGTTTCCAGGCTACTCCTGGAATGGTCATGAGATGTACACAGCGGGGTTATGGTCCCACGTGTGAATTTCTACATAATGTACAATCACGCCAAGGGCAGATGTGCCCCAGGTAAAAAGTATTTTCCTCTGAAGATAAAATATATATATTTTTCTCATATAACAAGCCCTTCCCCCTAAAACCCCCACCAAATATGGTGATGATCCATTCCCCTTCCTACCTTGGAAGAGGAGTTATTCTAGCTCTTGGCTATCCTAACTTGAGAGGAGGCCCACAGAGTTGGTTATGCACCATTGTGTTACTGCTCACATTACAACACGTTTTCTGGCTATGTCAATGTTACGACTCTTTATCCGTACCTGGTGAATCTCCTGTTCAACTAGCAGTATAAACTACCATGGAGTCAGGTGGTACACTATCCCAGATGTAAAGCAGGTAATCCAGCACCAGCTTAAATTACTTATCTATTTTAGGGGAAACAACCCTGGCCTTGACCGGCACCATAGAATTTTCTTCAAGGCATTTGGTCATTCTCAGAAGCATGAGGCAAAATAAAACAAGTAACTTATCTCCAACATGAGCTCCAAGATGGCCGCCGGATAGGAGCTCCCTGTAAGAGCTCCTGTGCTGGGGATCCAGTTTTTTTTGTTTTTATCCCCATTAGCTCCGAGCTGCACCGTCTGGAGCAACGCTAAAGTAACTGGAGCTACAAGTAACAGGATTACAACAAGTAACTTGATTTCCTTACCTGCTGGATGAAGCCTGCTGAGGATCCCCGATCTGACTGAGGACTGTGACCGAGACACTCCCGAGACACTCCCGCCTTCCTCCTCGGACCTTGGGCTCCCCGCTGACCAACTTGCGGATGCCTGCTGCCTGGAGCTGCCTGGTTGCCTGCGGGACGTCGCTGAAGTGGACCTGGACCGTTGCTGGCGCCTGGAGTGCGATGGACACGTCGTTGCGGAGTGGTGCTGCCCGCCGGTGGTTGCTGCTGGGACCTCCGTTGTCCTGCTGGGAGCTGTGCACCCTGTCTCGTCCGCTGGGCTCTGCGCCTGGCTGCTTGCTCCGGTCTGACTCCTGCGCCTCACTGCGACGACACCAGGGGAGGTGGGCGCCCGGAGGTCGTGGAGCCGGAGGAGGTGTGGCACGTGGCGGACTGGCGGAGCGCGGGAAAGTGAGGGCTTCCCCGCCTGGTTGATCACTGCGGGCTGGGCTCGGCTCGGCTGGGCTCGGCGCGTCCTGCCCGGCCGGGTGGGCTGTGTGCCTGGCAGCTCGTCCTCCGCCTGCAGCCGCCGTCGTTCTAGGAGTGGAGGAGAGGGCTGAGGGGTCTGCCACGGTTTTTCACACGCCGAACATCCAACTTCTGGGGGTGAGCCCGGCAAGGAGGAATGGTTTGCCCTGGGAATGGTTTGCCCTGGACTGCACGATCCTGCGCGCACTCACGTTTCTTTTTGGGATGTGCTGCACAGTTGTAATACACAGGAGCAGAGGCGGCCCCCTTCGGCTCGGAGGTGAGCCTGTCGATCTGGGCGCCACTGCCACCGCGATATGCAAACGCTGCCAAAAGATCGTATTTGCCCCTGAGGCTGGGTCTGCAGAACGCATGCTGAAGTGAAGGCTGATAAAGGTATTTACTGTGCCCCACTCATTTTTGCTGGATAAGTTACTTATTTTGCCCCACTCGTTTTCGTTTCGAAAAAAACCTCTTTTGTTCAAAATGGCCGGGGCCATAAACTGAGCACTTAATCCCCTCCTGTACCGCCTGATCCCACGAGGCCCCTCAGCAGCTCCACTTAAGTTAACAAAACTGAGATAAGACTCCCCATGGCATGCAAGATCCTGAGCCAGCCGGAATAGAATCTGAAACTGCTCCTCCCTGCTATGAAAACAGCAACAACTAAAAGAGGACTAATGATTCTATCCTCCCTACTTGGCGGCCATTTTTAGACTACTCTTTCTCTCTTTGGCGGCCATCATGGACTAGTCTTTCTGACTACTATTTACTATCGGTACCACAGACTTTACATAGCTCTGTATTTAAATCTTTGTGTGCTTAAGTGTCTGCCTTTTACTGCAGTATTATATTACTATTGGTATTCTACACCTTATGTAACCTACACCCATTTTCACTTTTCCTCACCGACAGTGCACTGATTGCTACCTCATATTTTACCGGCTGCTCACTAGTGCCATACTTGTTATTGCAGTAATTTGTTTGCACCTATATTGGATCTAGTAATTCATTAGTAGTTTAGCCCTATTTGTATACTGTATATGTTGTAAGCTGCACCTATCTCACTTTTATCCCTTTCATTCACCGATCGCTACCTCATTTATTTGGTTCATTATTGTAAGCTACTTCCATCTCACTTTACTACTATGATGCACTGATTACTACCTCATTTACTTCGTTTAGTCATGTAAGCTGCACCCAGCCACTTTCTACACCTGGATTACACCGTTGCTACCTCTTACATTAGGATGTGTCAATTTGGCTCCACCTAACTGGTTGCTTCCTCTCATATATTTTACATGGTGTAAGCTGATTGCTACCTCGCATATATTGTACATTGTGTAAGCTGCACCTACGCACTGTTTGTTCCTGGATTGCACCGACTGCTACCTCTTATATTTTTGGCTACTTTTGGCCACTCTCTAGTGTCACTCCTGTGCCCTGTAACCAACGGCTGACAGTTTTATTGTCGTCTTTTCTCCCACACCCAACGTTACAGCCATCCTAACATGGATCTCATCGGTAAGCACACATATAGAATCAACTACCCTTCCACTCTCACCAAAAAAGCCGCTAAACGCTTTAAACATAACTTCTTGAGGTCGCACCCTGAAACACCCTTTGCCGACACCTACTTCTCACCGGGCAATGGAGCCCTGAACATTGATATCATCTTCCACACCTCACGCAGAGCCCAATGGAGAAAAGCCCTTCCTAACCCTACTCACCGTCTCCACCACCAGGAAAACAGCTCATGGCCTAGCTCTAATCTATCACACCTTCCCAACTCTTCCCTGGCAGAACCACCATTACTATCTACAATAACGGGATTGTCCTAATTCAATCCACGGACAAGAACCTGGAACTACTAGACAACCTGTTCCCCAAGTTCAAAGAGCACCTTTCCAAGCTGCGGACCTCCACCCAGAACTACACCAGCACTATCACCCCTGACGTCGCAGCCCCCACCCACAACACTTCTAACATAGCTCAGCGTCAGATCCACACGCACCTCACCTCTACCCCCAGCACCCTAGTCAATCGCCCACCTGCTGTTAATGCCCCACACTCCCCAAGCGCAGACACAAATCTCTCCCCCTCATTCACTAGCCGCCCCTCTAACACTACCCCTTTGACCCCCACTCATACCTCTCCCATCCCTATCTCCCCTGACATAACAACTCCCACCCACAACACCTCCTACCTAGATCAGCACCAGAACGGCACGCACAATGACAAATCCCACCCTTTGTTCCCCCCCACTCTCAGTCCCCATGTGAGTATACTCCCCCCCCATACATCCTCGATACACCCACATCCTCGATACCCCCACGCCCCCTTCCCCCCACGCTACACCCCCCACGAACGCTTCTGAACACACCACCATCCAGAGTTTATCTCCCCCCCCTTCCCTCCCCCCCACGGCAGATCCTTCTCCCTCCCCAGCTCCCTCCCCACTCTCACTCACGACACCCCCACCCTCCCAACCAGTCCCACAGAACATACCGCCTCCCTTACCTTAGCATCCCCCCCTCTCTCCCCTCCCATTCTCAGCCCCCACTACCTTCCTGCCACCCCCACTGTCTTCAGCCTTCACTCACTCTTCAACTCACTGGCACCGTCTCCCACTGACGTCACTACCTATGCCTCCCACCCTCCCCCTACTTCACCCACACCCCTCGCCCACAAACCCGCCCACACTTCTAATGCCATCCCACTCATTATCACCGTAGAACCTTCCAACAACGCTAGCATATCCCCCCCCTCGATACCCTGCCCGCTTTCCAGCTCACTACTCAACCATTCACCAATGGCTCTCACCACCAACCCCATCTCCAATCCACCTCCTGACGAACAAGTTACTTACCTTCGGTAACGATATATCTGTAAGAAACGGTAGTTAGTATTAGATTCCTTACCTTAGAATATCCCCAGGCGTCAGTCTGGATCCGGAAACTTTTGCGTAGCAGTACCCCTGCGCGTCGGTAGGCGTCGTCTGCAGGCGTCCCCTGCGGCTCCGCGTCGTCGGCGTCGTGCGCCGTGATGACGTCGCTGGAGTATATAGACGCCGCCTCCGCGCGCTGACGTCAGTTCTTTGCACACAGCTTTTCCGCGCCAGAACACGCAGAGCCATGTGAGAACTAACACTGGTGCCATTTGAAACTAGGGCCCTGAAAGGGATGTCCTTAACCCTAGGTATCAGTTCGCAGAACGGGGAGGATGGGTGGGGCGGTAAGGAATCTAATACTAACTACCGTTTCTTACAGATATATCGTTACCGAAGGTAAGTAACTTGTTCATCTGAAAGAAACAGGTTAGTATTAGATTCCTTACCTTAGAATAGATACCCCAGCAATACCAACCCCGGTGGTGGGTCTGCGAACCAATACAACCTACACCAGAAAGTCCTGGAGGACCGAACGGCCAAAGAAGCCATCCCTCCGGACTTGACTGTCCAGGCAGTAGTGCCTCGCAAAGGTGTGCAGCGAGGCCCACGTAGCCGCCTGGCAAATGTCCTGCAAAGGGACTCCCCGGCCCAGGGCAGTAGTAGCCGCCGTAGCCCGAGTGGAATGGGCCCTCAGCCCAACAGGAGGCTCCTTCCGAGCCAAAGAGTAGCATGCTTTGATGCACAGGACGACCCACCGAGAGATGGTTCGTTTCTGTACCGCCCTTCCCTTCTTCTCACCCACGTAGCCAACAAACAGTTGGTCATCCACCCGGAACTGGCGTGTGCGATCCATGTAGAATGAAAGCGCACGTTTTGGGTCCAGACGATGGAGCCGCTCTTCATCCTTTGAAGGATGCGGAGGCGGGAAGAAGGAGGGCAAGGTGATGGACTGCCCAATGTGAAAAGCAGAGACCACCTTGGGCAGGAAAGAAGGTCTAGTCCTAAGAACCACCTTGTCAGGATGAACAGACAAGAAAGGAGGTTTAACAGAAAGGGCCTGGAGCTCACTCACTCTCCTGGCAGAGGTGATGGCAACCAGGAAGGCCGTCTTTAAAGTGAGAAGACGGAGAGGACAGGAATGAAGAGGCTCAAAGGGAGCACACATCAGGAAAGTCAGAACCAGGTTCAAGTCCCACTGAGGCATCACGAACGGAGCAGGTGGATACATGTGCGTGATGCCTTTTAAGAATCGTAATACAATAGGGGACTTGAATAAAGATGGCTGATCAGGTAGCCTTAAGAAGGCGGAAAGGGCAGAAAGATAGCCCTTGATAGTGCCCAGAGCAGAGCCCTGCTGGGCAAGGGAAAGAAGGAAGAGGAGAACCTCAGACAGAGGGGCAGAAAGGGGGTCCACAGCCTTTGCTGTGCACCATGCCACAAATCTGTTCCACCGGCAGGCGTATACCGACTTTGTGGAGGGACGCCTGGCTGCCAGAATAACATCACAGACTTCAGGAGGCAAGTCAAATGGCCTCAACTGTCGCCGCTCAATCTCCAAGCATGGAGGTGGAGACTGGACAGGTTCGGGTGGAGGACCGTCCCCTGCTGCTGCGACAGAAGGTCCTCCTGAAGGGGCAGGCGGATCGAGGGACCGACTGTCATGCTGAGTAGCTCGGGATACCAGTACCTTCGAGCCCAGTCCGGAGCCACAAGGATAACTTGGGCCCGGTCGCGCCTGATCTTCTTCAGCACTCTGAGCAGAAGTGGTATAGGCGGAAAGGCGTACAACAGACCGCAACTCCACTCGCGCCGAAAGGCGTCGCCGAGCGAGTGCCGTCTTGGAAACTCCAACGCGCAGAACTGATGACATTGCGCGTTCTCTTCTGTGGCGAATAGATCTAACCAAGGCTCTCCCCATTGCTGAAAGAGGCCTCTCGCCACGTCCGAGTTCAGACGCCATTCGTGATCCACCGAGCACCAACGGCTGAGTTCGTCCGCCCTGGCGTTCAGAGAACCTGCCAGGTGTTGAACCGTCAGAGTCACGCCCTGACGTTCCAGCCATTGCCAGAGACGCAGAGCCTCCTGGCAAAGGGTCCACGACCCCACACCGCCCTGTTTGTTGCAGTACCACATGGCGGTGGTGTTGTCCGTGAACACCTGCACTACACTCCCGTTGACAAAGGGGAGGAATGCCTTCAGTGCTAGGCGAATCGCCCGCAGCTCCAACATGTTGATATGGAGCCGGGACTCCGCCGGAGACCAGATGCCTCTGATCTCCGCCTCTCCCAAGTGGCCACCCCAGCCCTGGAGGGACGCGTCCGTCACAACCACGTGCTCCGGTTGGGGAAGGGAGAGGGATCTGCCTCTGACCCAATCGCGGTCCGTAAGCCACCACTGCAACTGTCTCGCAGTGCCCTCCGAGATCAGGACATGGTCGGATAGGTTGCCCTGATGCTGGGCCCACTGAAACTTCAGGTCCCACTGCAGAGCCCGCATCCGCCACCTGGCGTGATGCACCAGTAGGATGCAGGAGGCCATCAGCCCCAGAAGCCGCAGCGTCAACCTGACCGAAACCCGGGATAACGGCTGAAAGATGGGAATCAGAGCCTGAATATCCCGGACCCGCCGTTCCGGGGGATAAACCCGAAACTGCGCCGAGTCGAGAACCGCTCCGATGAAAAGGAGCTTTTGAGAGGGACACAGGTGTGATTTCGGCACATTGATGGAAAACCCCAGCTCGTGCAGGAGGTCTGCCGTCGTCTGAAGGTGGTGGACGACTGTCTGGGGCGAGCCCGCCTTCAACAACCAGTCGTCGAGGTAGGGGAAGACTGAAACCCCTAACCGGCGCAGATGAGCTGCGACCACCGCCATCACTTTCGTGAACACCCGTGGGGCGCTGGTAAGGCCGAATGGGAGCACGATAAACTGAAAGTGCTCGTGGCCTACCGTGAACCGCAGGTAACGCCGGTGGGCCAGCAGGACGGGGATGTGAAAATACGCATCCTGCAAGTCCAACGCTACCATCCAGTCTTGTGGGTCTAGAGCAGCCAAGACCTGAGCCAAAGTCAACATCTTGAACTTCTCCTTCCGGAGGAAGCCGTTGACGTTCCGCAGGTCCAAGATAGGACGCAGGCCTCCCTTGTCCTTCTTGGGTACCAGAAAGTAGTGGGAGTAGCAACCACACCCTACTTCTGGCCCAGGAACGCGCTCGATGGCCCCCTTGGCCAAGAGGGCCGTAACTTCCTCCTGCAGAAGTGTCAAGTGGTCCCCCGACACACGGTGGTTCTGCGGTGGCATGGCTGGAGGAGTGGACTCGAAGGGGAGGGCATAGCCCCTTCGAACGAGCAGCAGCACCCACCTGTCCGATGTTATCGCGCGCCAGCGGGAGTGGTGATGGCGAACCCTGCCACCCACTGGCGTCACGTGAGCCCGAAAGCTCGGACTAGGAAGGCTTGGATGCAGCAGCGGAGGGAGGCGTGGACTGACCACGCCGCTGGCCTCTACCGCCACCACGGCGGAAACCACGGCCGCCACCGCGCTGGGGAGCGTTCTGCGGCGCGTGGCTGGCAGCACGTGTGGGACCGCCCCTCCCTTGGCCACGAAAGGGGCGAAACGAACCCGTCTGCTGGCGCTGGGTAGAAAGACCCAAGGACTTGGCCGTAACCCTGGAGTCCTTGAAGCGCTCCAGCGCGTGGTCCGCTTTGTCACCAAACAGGCGACTGCCATCAAATGGCATGTCCATGAGTGTATTTTGGACGTCTGGCGAAAAGTTGGCAGATCTCAGCCAAGCATGGCGACGAATCGCCACCGTCGTGGACATGGCCCGTCCCAGGGAGTCGGTCGTGTCCAGACCACAACGGATCGAGTACCGCGCCGCATCCCGGCCTTCAACCAAGGCCCGGGTGAGCTTGTCCCGCACTTCCTGGGGGCATTGCGGCAAACACTCTTCGACCGTATCCCACAGGGAGTGGGTGTAGCGGCCCAAGAGGCACGCGGTATTACAAGACCGCAGTCCAGCGCTCAAAGAGGAAAAGACCTTTTTACCAAACTGGTCATACCGCTTTGATTCCCGATCGGGCGGAGCCGACGGAAATGCGGACTGCGAAGTGGAGGCCTGGATCACCAGACTCTCCGGGGAGGGATGGGTGGATAAAAAGGCAGGGTCGTCCGAGCATGGACGGTGACGCCTTGCCACATTCCGGTCAACCGGTGCACCGGAAGCGGGCCTGGACCAGGTGCCCAAAAGGACATCCGTCAGGGCCTCATTAAACGGCAGCAGAGGCTCCTGGGGGCATGACTGCGGTTTAAATACTTCGGTCAAAATGTTCGGTTTGACCTTCGCGGCGGGGAGCTCAAGGTGTAAGGCCTTGGCAGCCCTCATCAGGACCACTGAATAGGCAGCACCTGCCTCAGACGCCACAGGGGACGGGGAGACAAACCCAGGGTTGGGCGACTCGTCCAGGCCACTGGCATCACCCAGATCACCTACCCAGTCCACATCATACTGGCAGGCACGGGATAAAGGGTCCTCAGACCCCTCCCAACCCTCTCCATACTCATCCTCATCATACCCATATTCTGGGTCGACGATATAGACATCGGGGTCAACGGGCCCCATCGGCGTCGAATCCGGCGTCGGCCGACGCCGGTCCGACTCCGTGTCCGGAGTCGGGGAGGGAATGGGGGTGGCGCCGCGCGGCGTCGGTGCCGGGGACCCGACGCCGGCCGGAGCCGACGGCGGAGTCGCTGCACCACGCGGAGGCGGTACCACGGGTTGGCCCAAAGGAACCGACGCCGGAGAGGCCGGGAGACCAGCCGGCGACGAACCTGAGGGACCCAGCGGCGCCGGGACCGGAGCCACCGGCGGCGTCGGGGCAGAAGCACCCGAACCGCTCGGGCCCCCAGACGGGACCGACGGCCCCGCAGGCCCCGCCGGAGGAGACCTCGCCCTCATAGCAATGAGGAAGGCCTCGATCTCCTCACGCGACGCGCCTTCCCCAGGGACCGACGGGTATGGGGTAGACGGCGTCGGTGACCCACGCGGGCCCGCGGGGGTGGGGCCACCCGAGCCCCCGGCCGCATCACGCGGGCGTCGGGGGGAGTCGGGGGTGCGATGGCGACGCCCCGACTTCTTGTGCTTACCTGACGAACCGGAGGAATGGTGGCGACTCCCGGAGCGCCCATGGCGGCTCCGCGATCGTTCCCTCGACCGCTCCCTCGACCTCCGACCGGACCGGGACCGCTCTCGACGCGGGGCCGACACTCGGAGCTCGAGAAGCTTGCGGGACCGCTCCCGCCTAGCTTTTCCAGTCAAGGCCCGACAGTCGACGCAGGACTCCACGTCGTGGTCCGCGCCCAGACACCGGAGGCAGAGTCGATGGTGGTCGGTGACCGACATCATGCGGTCGCACTCGTCGCAGCTCTTAAACCCAGGCATCCTACCGGCACCGTAGAAAGAGTAAGTTTTACAAACACTTGGTCAAAAGACCGGAGTACTGCTCTTCGGATCTGCGCTAACTGGCGCGGAAAAAAGAAGAACTGACGTCAGCGCGCGGAGGCGGCGTCTATATACTCCAGCGACGTCATCACGGCGCACGACGCCGACGACGCGGAGCCGCAGGGGACGCCTGCAGACGACGCCTACCGACGCGCAGGGGTACTGCTACGCAAAAGTTTCCGGATCCAGACTGACGCCTGGGGATATTCTAAGGTAAGGAATCTAATACTAACCTGTTTCTTTCAGATCTGACTTTATCCACCCTCCAACAAGTCAAAGAGGATCTCCTACAAATCAAAAAAGATCCCCACGCAATCAAAGACCTTCTCTTCTCACAGCCCAGTCTACCTCCCACCATCCCACTACCCTACAAACGACGCACCCTCCCTACATACCCTCGCCTCCAACGACCCCCGCGCTGGCCGACTATCCCCGTTCGCAATAACTCCCACCGCCCCCGTCGTGTCCTCAACTCACTGTCGGACCGCGACCTATGCTCTCTCCTACGCTCTTATGGCCCAGGTCCGGTAAAACACATATCCAACACACACATCCCCATACCCACAATTCTCTCAAATCCTCTGAGGCTCCCAACCCTTAGCAACAGAGGTTCCGTCCCTAACAACCTCAGAAAAGTCCCCCTCTCTCTAGAAGGCTCGACCACCCTTCTCACTCCCAAACTCAAATGCATCCTACTCTATTGCAGATCGGCCCAGAGACACTCCTCCGACATCGCTGATCTCGTCTCAGCAATGGATCTGGACCTAGCCATTCTGACTGAAACGTGGCTTACTGAAGCCTCTACCCCGATAATGGACATACTAGTCCCCCCCAATTATCACATCATTAGACTGGACAGGCCTGGCAAGACGGGCGGGGAATTGCATGCATTTTTAGGAGCAACCTCTCCGTTACTAAAGCCACCTCCCCCTCCCTTACTTCCTGTGAACTCCTCTGCCTCGATATCACCAGCGAGGGCAAACAAGTTTGTGCTTTACATCTCATCTATCACCCGCCTGGTGACAACCTCATATTCACCCAACAACTCATGGACACGATCACATCAAATGCCGGTCGGCAGACCACCCAAGTCTACCTGGGTGACTTTAATCTCCACTGGAACGATCAGAATGACAGTGGTGAATAGTCTCAAAACTTTCCTTAATGCGCTTGACCTCACCCAAATATGCGATAGACCAACACACGACAAAGGCTCGATACTTGATCTCATCATCGCCAAAGAGGACTCTACCCAACTGGAGGCGATCCAACCCTGCGACTGGTCAGATCACCACATTATCACCTTTATCAACGAAAAAGTTAAATCTAACCCGGCTCAACCCACCAAATCCAAAACCTGGAAAAGGGACATGAAGAATCTTAACCCCACTACCCTGCCTCCCCACATCGGCAGTTTCCTCCTTCCCCCTTCAGGTGCCTCGGATGTTCAATCACTGACCGACCACTACCTTGACTCTATGAATTCAATAGTCAATGAAGTCGCCCCATTGCAACTGAAGAGAGTCTCCACCAAAATTTCTAACCCCTGGTATGACGGCAGACTCAATGACGACAGGCGTACTATGCGAATGGCAGAGCGTACCTGGAGATCTGACCCCTCATCACTGCATCTCAAAACGCTTAAGAACAAGAGAAATGCCTACTTTAGGAAAATAAAGTGCACAAAGTCGGACTTCTTTAGCCGCCAGTTGGACCAAGCAAAAAACAGGCCAAGAAAGCTGTTCGAACTAATCAAGTGTCAAACAAAGACACAACCCTTACAATCAAACAGCACAACAAGCGACACCCCACACTGTGAAGCCTTCTCTGCTTTCTTTAAGCTAAAGACCGACAACATAAGAAATGACCTCATCATGGATGTAAGCAGATTCCCCAACCACACCAGAATGTCTAACACTCAACCTAAAAACAAGGCATTATGGCTGTACTTCGACACCTACTCGGAAGAAGCAATACACAAACTGCTCTGCACCTTGAAGCCCTCTAATCACCTCATAGACCCCCTACCTGCTAATGCTGTAAAAGACTTCATCCCCTTGCTCCTCCCTCTTTGGACCAAAATCATCAACAGCTCCCTTCAACAAGGTCTCATTCCAGACTCCCTCAAGGTGGGGCAAGTCACGCCTATACTCAAGAAACCTACAGCTGACCCGTCCGACCTGAACAATTACCGTCCTATCACCAATATCCCCACCCTGGCCAAACTGCTGGAGAAATGTGTCCAACTCCAACTAACAAAACACAGTGACCAATTTGACCTCCTCAACCCTCATCAATCAGGCTTCCGAGCGAAACATAGCACGGAAACAGCTATGACACACATAATTGATGACGCCCTCCAAATCCTTGATCGCAATAAGTCCTGCCTCCTCATCTTTCTTGACCTCTCTTCAGCATTTGACACGGTCAAACATGAGAACTTACTCGAGCTGCTAAGCACTAGAATGGGTCTATCGGGAACTGTTCTCAAATGGTTTTCTTCCTTCCTTCATAACCGGTCTCAGAAGTTCAAGATCGACAATGTGCTATCTACACCTGTGCCTGCAGATCTAGGTGTTCCACAAGGATCCTCCCTCTCCCCCACACTGTTCAACCTCGTCATGGAACCGCTCGCCACCTTGCTCCAAGCATCCAATGTTCAATTCCATATGTACGCCGATGACACACAACTTTACCTAAAGCTACAATCCCCGGAAGATATCAAACTTCTGAATTCCACACTTAGTAACACTCAATCTTGGTTGGCCGATAATCACCTCAAACTAAATGCTCTGAAAACAGAGTTCCTACTCATCTCACCCCGGTGAAAATTTCCACCACCCAAACCTGGCTCAATAACCTAACAGCACTCAATGTCCAACCTACCATCGTGGATTCTGCGAAATCCCTAGGCATCACACTCGACGCCAAGCTCAACATGCAACAGCACGTTAGCAAAGCCACAAAAGGAGCTAATTTCCAAATCAACACACTGAGGAAACTTAAACCCTTCCTCCCTGCCAAAGACTTCCAAACTGCTGTACAAGCTTTAGTCATCCCTCGCATAGACTACGGAATTATGGCCCTCAGCGGACTCCCGCTATCCACAACAGCACCCCTAAGAGCCTCCCTGAACGCTGCCGCGAGACTCATTACTGGCTCAAGAAAACATTCGCATATATCCCCAGACTTAAAGTCTCTAAAATGGCTGCCTTTTGAAGCCAGAATACAGCTAAAAATTGCAGTTATGACACACTCGGCCGTGCACCACAATGCACCCAACTACCTCGCTCAAAAGTTGTCTATATCAGGAGGTTCGAGATCCAATAGAAGTACAAAAAATCTACTCCTGAAACCTCGTAGATTCCGGAAAGAAAAAACATACAAACGCTCCTTCTCAGGAATGGCACCCAGGATCTGGAATGCACTCCCTCCTGAAACCAGGCTTATCTCCTCCACTGCACTCTTCAAGAAAGAGGTGAAAACCATCCTTCTGGCCAAGATCTCCTGAACTTTATAGGTGCTGGATCAGAGACTCTGCATCGCTTTGTATCACTGATCACCTTGTCCTTTGGCACTATACTCCTACTTGATGGTGACATTACTGCGCTACTCTCTTACTACCGACCAATATATGATACACTTTGGTTTATTGAATCACCCTCCCGATGCCCCCACCCAGTGTTCTCTCTATCCTAAGAAATTGGTATAAGCCATCCACACATCCAAGGTTTACCTGAACCCTTCTGTAGTGGGATCAATGACTTGTGCCGTCTTATATTACTTGTTTACCTGATTGTATATTGATATGTTTTCTGTATGTTACTGTTATCCTATTATGTTAGTGACTATTATACTGCTCCCATTATCTCTGTTCATTCCTGCTGCCCCTACCCCTGTCTCTGTGAAGCGCTCTGATATCTGTAAGGATCTTGTTTGCGCTATATAAAACTTTGAATAAATAAATAAAATAAATAAATAAATCTCTAACTTCAGTTTTTCAGCATTGGTATCTTTCATAGATTCACATGCTTGAATCATTCCCAGTCAACGCAGTGGGAGTTATGTTACTAGATTTGTAAAGCACATGGCTGCCCCAGCAAGGGGGCGTTCCAGCGCTAGGCCCAGAAGTAGCATTGCAGGGTGGAGACAGGACGCAGCGGCTAGACCAGAAGAGCCAGGTTTTTATGATTTTTCTAAAAGCCACGTGATTCTGAATGCTCCTGATGGTGACAGGGAGGGTGTTCCAAAGGGGTGATGGCATCTCCCAGAAAGAGCGCCTTTGAGATCCTGAAAATGACCACCCCAACCTTCGAGGGAGGCAGCCGTAGTAATGACAAAGTCTGGTATAATTGGCAGAAAAATGAGGCCTTTGGAGACAAGTGGGTCCAACGGCTGGGAGCGTGAACCATTCGTGTTTTTTTATATGGTCACCCAACGACCCCCTTCTGTTTGAATCCACTGAAGATATAACTCTTCGTGCAAAGGTTTCATTTTCAGGTGTGCTAGAGGCAAGAGATTGATCGTGGATGACATCATCCCTAGCAACGTTTTGTACTGGCGCGCTGAAGTGGACCTTTTTGTAGGATAGCTTGAGAGCCAGTTGCACTGGCTGGTGCTGTCTTTCTTGGGACCAAAAGGGCATTTTCCTGTGTGGTAATCAGAGTAGAACCCAGAAAAGTGATCTGTTGACTTCAGATAAGAGGTGACTTTTGAAGATTTAATGTGAGGACCAAATTGTGAAAAATGGTAATGCAGTCCTGGGTGTCCTAGGCAGCTTACATTGGCATCTGTGCTTTTAGGAGTCAGTCGCCCAAGAAAAGATAGACTTGATGACCCCCTTTTCTGAGGAAAGCTGCAACTGGTGTCAGGCATTTTGTGAAAATTCGAGGGGCGGATTTGAGGCCAAATGCTAGGACCTTCAACTGGTAGTGGATGCCAGCTATTGTGAAGCAAAGCTAGCTCTGTTGCATGGGGTGAACGGGAATGTGAAAATATGCATTCTACAAATCAAGGGTGGTCGGGTATCCCCGTGGTTCAAGAATTGCAGGATATCCATACGGAAGAATTGCTTCTTTAGAAATTTGTTGAGCACTCTTAGGTCTACAATGGGTCCCAACTGTCCTGATTTCTTCTGGACTAGGAAAAAAAATCAGAGTAGAAACTTGTGTTCTTCGGATTGAAGGGTACCCTGCTTTATTGCACCCTTAGTAAGCATAATGCGAGCCTCTTGTCGTAATAAGTGAAGACAGGGGGGGCTCTTGGATGGTTGTTTGGAGGTTCCTGAAGGATTTCGAGGGTATGACAATAGGTTAGGAGATATAACACCCACTTGTCCTTTTGTAACTTGCCTCCAATGGGGAAGAGGATTTGAGATGTTCGCACCCACAAGGACGGGTGAAGGGATCGAATCGAGGTCACTGATTACATGAGATGTTTCTGGACTGAGCGGGCTGCTTGTGCCTAGTTGTTTGTCTTGAGTAGGTGGCAGACGGCGGATGCGGTATTACTACTACTGCTATGAAAGTCTATATTGGGGCTGATATTGCTGGTATCGTCGAGATGCTCCTCTGTATGAAGAAAACCTCCTGTCTCGATGTGCTTCCCCAAATAATGCATCTCCATCCAATATCTTGGATTGGACATCTGGTCTGAATGAGGTGGACTTTCGCCAACTCTTCCGTAGGAAGCTGGCTCTGTATATGGTATGCCACTAGGTGGTTATGCCGTGCACATAGTCCAGAGATTTCACCAGAAGGGTACAGATGTGAATGTAAAACCCCAAGTGCTCTATTAGTGATTGTGTGGGCGGGCTTTTGGTGCTAGGAGATAGGGTTTTAGTATAGGAGTTGGAGGCGCCCTGCAAAATTTACGGTAGTCAGTCCGACACAGTACCTAATCCTAATGGTGCTGACAGGAAAGGGGTAACCACACATTCAGTTGTTCATACACTGTTCTCCATTACTTTTTGTTACTCATGAGACATTTATTAACTCTTCAATTACCCATCTATTACAGATAAGGGCAAGGATCAGGCGAGTACCAAAACTGCACCACCAACAGCACAGGGGCGGCTAGGTGAAGAGGTCAAAATAGGAGTTTGGCCCAATGCAATCCAGTGGAGACTGGGGGTACTCGAACCTCACTGCTTCCAAGTACGTAAATCGGTTGCATGGGCCAAGCTTTGGGGGTTAGAGCAAGCATGGGGAGGAGGGGTACAAAGCAGCACCAATCAAAGCGCCAGTGGCACAGGTGCAGCCGGGTGCAAATACAGCTTTGGGCGCTCAATGCTTTTTTCGGACAAGCAAGCTGGAGGTGTGGTACCAGAGGCTGCAGGGGGAAGACCAGCGACAGCAGAGGTAAGTAGAGATGTAGGGAGTCGTAGGCCCAGGGGCTTCGGGTGCAGGGGTGTCCTTAGACATCGTATTCTTCTTACCGGAGCCGGTCGCTGTCCGGGGAAGGCTCTGGATTCAAGCTGCAGGTGTCATCATGGGAGTCCAGGAGGGGTCAGCCAATGCTGGACTGGAGGTCAGGATCCCTGGGGAACCTGTTCTGGGTCAGTGGTCTACCTGGACACTGGCCGGAGGCGTTGGGTGCTGAGTGGGCAGGACTTGCGGATTAGAGGGCACCGGAGTCATCTGTGTAAGTTTCTGAAGGACAGATCCGCAATCCTCGGGAGTCTCTGGTCTTTGTCGGAGAGAAGTCAGTCTTCCACAGATTCCGAAAGTCGCTGCCTGCTGGACAGGCGTGGTCTTCTTTTGCAGGGCCTTGGAAGCTAGAGAAAGGCTGGTGGGGCCGGGGCCAAGTCAGTAGCCTTCAGGCTTCACTGCACAGCGCCTTTTTCGCCATTCATAGGTCTGCAGGAACTAACTTCCAGGTCTCGGAGAGTCACCTAATACTAAATTTAGGGGAGTTTTAGGAGAGTAGCAGGTAGGGCCAATAGGCACCTTACCGGGGTTGACTGTATCCTCAATAACATCACCCTTCTGTGGGAGGAGGCATAGATCTAGCCCTTATTGGAGGGACTGTAGGAAGCAGGCTCTGTATATACCATACCAAAACGAGCTATAGTGTGCACAGAGTTCAGTGGAACCCCAAAGGTAGGCAGAGGTAAAAGTAGATAGCACCTTACTCTCCATTTGTGGTAGTGTGGGCGAGCAGTAAGGCTTTATCAGAGGGTAGTGAAACATTTGTTGTACACACTCAATCAGCAAATGATGTCTCACACTCAAAGACTGAACTGAGACCAATTTGTTTGTATAAAAAATATTATTTAGGTGTATTTATTTCCTAGAACCAAGCAAGCCTGGTACGTATAAGTGTATATGATACTTTTCAAGGCAGGTTGAACAATACAAGCAAGCTGAATGAGAATGACTGTTACAGGTTTGTAAATGCTTTCAATACAGTGGAAATCACTGTTCGATTACTTTTGATTACTTTACAGACTACTTTATGGATTACTTTTGCTACTCAGTGTGATATGTCTAGATATCACACTGACATTTCCTAGAGAAAAGGTAAGTAAAGCAGTTTAGTTATTTGCAGGTTTTCAATGTTTCACACAAAACCAACTCCACACACACAACAATTTTTAGGAAAAAGCAGTCAATGCAATCCTACGGAAGGACATTGAGTTATCGGTTTAAACGCAACTACCAGTTTGTGCGAGTTGGTATCCTGGGGTTAGAACCAGGGTTCCCCCACAGACAAGACAGCACTAGGGCGGCCAGGTGCAGAGGTCTGAGGCCCAATGTTATCCAGTGGGGCTAGGCGGCCTCCGGTTGGTGGCTGCTCACGAGCAGGCCACAGAGTTGTTGGAGCAAAGCTCCTAGTGTTAGGCTCAGGGCAAAAGGGGATCTAAGTTAGCACACAAGGTGCACCTGCAGCGGCAGCTGTGTGCAGGGTGCTGTTTTGGCGTCGGGTGCCCTGTTTCCAATCGGGATTCTCGATTTTGGTTTTTAGCTGAAGTCTCGGTCCAGGAAGACTTCCAGGAGGAACAAACAGCTAGGCAGGTAAGATGGAGGGCTCAGGGACGTAGGTGCACCTCGGGTTCTTTTCTCCAGGGCAAAGGACGGCTGGATGTAGGGGTGTCTTTTGAGGTCGGATTTTACCTTACTTGGCCACTCGAGGTTGAGGGTTCTCCGTGCAGAGGCTGCAGGCGACGTCAGGGAGTCCTTGAGGGGTCAACCCACAGTGGACTCGGACTCTGGAGGACCTCGCTGGGACTGGTGGACCACTGGTGGACCACTTGATCTCAGGCCGTAGGGGACTGGTGCAGTGGTGGTTCCAGGAGTCGGTTTCTTTGTCTTCAGCAGGCTCATAGTCTGTCTTTGGAGTTGCTGTTCACAGGAGATCCGGTCTTTGTTAAAGGCAGTCAATCCTCCCAGCGTTCTGGAGGTCGCTGGCTGCAGGACAAGGTGACTTTTGGTGCAGGATCTCTGGAAACTGCAGACGGGCCGGTAGGGCTGGGGCCAAGTCAGTTCTTCTCTGCAGTCTCCTCTGCTGGGCGTCTTCTTTAATCGTCCTTCTTAGGTTGCGGGAATCTGCCTTCTTGGTTCAGGGCTGCCCCCTAAATACTGTATTAAAGGGGCATTGTAGGGGTCTCGAGATCAGTAGTCAATAGGCTACTGACCTTAGGGTGACTACACCCTTTGTGTGCTCACTCCATGTGGGGGAGTGGGCCCAATCCCTAATCCGGACTGGAGAGTTGTGGAAAAGTAAATTTTGCCATGTTCTGTGTCCCTACGCGTCCTCCATCATATGTTATGTGTGCATGATTAATATGCATATGTATTGCCCATGTTCGATTAAAGACGCAATTATATTTGTGTCCACCTCTAGTATGCCAATTTCCAGTTCTCGTGAATACTACGAATATCAGGCCTATGTAAAGCTACGTTGCCACGTTTCTCAGTGTGCACATTATTCCATTGTAAAGTCCCCGTTTCTAGGCCTCAAAAGGGCCTGGACACCAGATTCAGCTTCTGTCTCCTGAGCCTCGCTGAGGAGCGATACAGCCCCCACCTGTGTTCCTGACCCTTCACTTACTTCCTGCCTTGCAGTGCCCGGTTCAGCCTGGCTCTGCCTACGAGTCTGCCAAGAGTATGTTATGATTCTAGTTATCAGTTCAGTCCTCCTTCTCTGCATTCCTAAGCTACTGAACTGCATCAATAGTTACCATCATAGTCTAGCCTTTACGTCTCCATGTTGGAGAAATACTGTATTAATGATCATTTAATATTCTTCATCACGCACTACATGTAGAATAATGCATGCTCCAGTCTTAGAGTCCGTTAGCCTCTCCCCTCCTGACTCTTAGTTTATATCAACATGTTCTCTAAACATCAGATACTAGATACTGTTTAGGTACATGTCGCCCTGACTCTCCAGACTTCAGTCTCTGCTCCTAGCACAGAGTTCGTAGCCCCCAGCTTCTCCTAGTAACACGTCATTGCCAGTTTGCGCGCACCATTAGGTCAGAGGTCCCGGCTCCTTAGGTAGCCCCCTCCATGTTTCCGCCCCATTCATGACATATTCTGTTACGTTTGCATCACATGTCTATGTATACGCCTCTGTTACACCTACTTTCACCCTTATCTTTCGCGACTGCTATTGACCACACCCACTGCTCCGCCTATCGTATGTATTGTAATGCAACTGTTTTAGTATATATGATCGTGTATTGTTATTAAATGTTAGCGCGCTCATCCCAGATCCAGCCCCGGCAGCTGCCGGGCCACGCTAGTCCTGTCGGGGCCCCCCTGTCAGGCCCTGCCATCCTATTCCTGTGCAGGTTGTCCTGTTCCTGTCCTTTATGCTGTAATAAACCTGCAAAACTCCTACTACCTCGAATCTTGACTCTTATTTATTGAGCTATCTGTTATTCATTTATCCATTCAAAAATAGAGGTATTATTTATTTATTTACCACATAATGGCGCCCGAACAGGGACTTGCCCTTTCCCCACGCGTCGGTGAAGCCACGCCGACCCCCTGACCCTCTGCAGTCGTGACGGAACTCTTCTGCGCACCGGCAGATATTTCTGCTTCAAGTATCCCTCAGGCCCACGGAGGAGACGGAGGAGGCGGTCCAGCATCCAGACAAGACGGTGGAGGAACGCGGCGAGTCCCGACCAGAGCCCAAGCCGAGAGTCCAAGGTCCGAGGTATCCGGAGGCCCACCCGTAACAGAAGTCCGAAGTTCGTCCGTCCGGCGTCGAAGCAGTCCAGTCCAGTCCGAGGCCTTCCGTTCTTGCTGCCCGGTGAGTACCGTTGCTGGGGTAGTATCTAGACAGGGTCAATCTAAATTGTCTCTGGTCCGATGGGTCTGGGTACGCAGATCTGAAACGAAGTGTTCACCTAGGTGGATACGGGTCTTGATGCGTCCCTTTATGGGACCGGTATGTTCCGTGCTGTTTCAGCAGCGCATCCAGTAATTCTAGTCTGTTCCGTTCTCGAGAAATTCATGTGTTTCTGTTCTCAGTGTTCCAGGTAGTATTCTGTCCGAACTGTTGCTTCATAATGTTATTCAATGTATTTTCAATGTCGTGGTATGCCTGAATTGTTTTCTCAATTGTTATTGTTCCTCGTGTATTGTATTGTGTTCAGATTCAAGTTTGCAATGTCCCTCTTTTCGAGATTACGTCAGTTAAAAACTAGAAAGGGTCTGCTAGAAGAAGCAGTTCCTGTCCCGCCTAGGGACAGTCCAGGTCATTTTATTTATCAAAAGCATGGCATAAGTGCCATACTATATCTAGATTTATGGGTAGAGTATACCAAACAGTTAGAAGAAAAGTATAGATGGCCCGTATCGGGTACATGGGATGCCGAGTGCATCATGAGAGTAGAAGAAGCATTATGGAAAAAGAAAGCCAGACAGTCACAGAAAGATGCCATTGAGTTATGGCGCAAAGAATCTCATAAAAGAACCGAAAAAGAAATCAGAAAGTCAGAATTAAGTAGAGAATCCTTAGAACGAGCCCAAGAAAGGGAATTAATCGAGATTGGTGAACGAGTTAAAACCGAACAGTCAGACAGACAGAGGCATGCTCTTATCAAGGGTATGTATCCTCTTCTTGCCGAGGGCTTGCCAAAAGCGACCCCAGAGGCATCCAGTAATTTCCCGCCACCACTAGTTCCGACCAAGCTACGTCACAAACCGACCGCAGCTGATATTTTCATTTCGTCCTATTTGGACGACACAGTCCCAGAATATGCAAATCCTGTTCCTACTCCGCCAGTCCCTGTAAATCAGGCACTTCCCGCTCCTCCAGACACCGGAGTACCTGTTACGGTACCCCCGGTCCAGCCCGCCATACAAGTCCAGCCTGCATTTCCATTTCCCACTCTGCCAGGACGAAGAGCATCAGTAGACGATTCTAGTTTAGGGGCCGCAGGGGGAGGTCCTCCAGGAACCCCGCCGCCACACAAGCGTTTAACGTTAGCCGAATTACATGCACAAGCGTCACAGCGTACGCCCAGGTATCAGTCTGTTGCAGAAATAAGAAAAGCCCTTAATGAATGTGGCTATGATCCAGTCCCAGGCGAGGATAATATGGTTTTATATTCATTACGCGTGAGAAAGGTGACCGAGTATCTAGTCACTTTACCGAATATGAAGGAAGATCTAGACAGAATATATCGTTTCATCCGTACAGGGGATGATCCAGAAAGTATTAGTGAAGTCATGTCTCAAAGGAAAGCTGAGATCCAGCTCATGTTATTGAAGTTCCTGATTAATTGTCTAATAAGAGAACAAGATTCCCCGACTAAAGATCAAGCCGAAATGAAAGTCCTGACAAGGTGGAGTGATAATATAGCCGAGGGTAAGCACAAAACTATCAGTAGTATAGAGAGTATGTACAAGAAAATCCGTAAAGAAATAATAAAGTTACACGAACAACGTAAAGAAGCACAAGTAAGCGAGAAAGAAAATGACTCTTCTACAGAAGAGGTAGAGGACGAGAATCCCGACAGAATAGCGTATGTAGGAAAATCTAGATTTCCAGATCGCCATTTGCGCCTAGAACACAAGTCAATTTTTCATCATCCAGCACCAGAACAAGGTTCTCTGGAACAAGTATTTCAAGCTACCGACCATATTCTGAAATCACGAATCGGTTACAGTGAATTAAGTACTATGCATGAACAAGAACTAGCCCGATCAGCAGTCCGATGGATTACTGATTCTACCACTTTTCCAGACGAAATAGTGGCACAAATGTTTCTGAAAATGCCCCCAGCCGAGCAGCGACTGGTGGGTATGTATATGATCCAGCACCTCATTACATTGTATGAGGGTCAACATTCTGATCCAGGTCCGTTACATGATGTCCTGAACGAGTTACTCCAGTATAAATGGAAAGGTTTAGGTACCGATTTGATTAGTGTCATTCTAGAACAGCGCTACAAATACAGAACGTTTTTGAACCCGCATTTTGTTCATGTCTCACCTCCAGAAAGTAAACCCTTTTACATAGACAGACAGAATCCGTTAAGAGAAGTGCATCCAGTTAAGACAGAGGGTGGTGAAATGCAACGAGTGTTTGTTTACACCCCTATCACAAAGATGGAACTCTTAGAGATGAAAAAGTTAATTCCCTGTCATGATAAAGATCCAGCAGGGTTCCACCGAGAATTAAAAGACATGCTCCGTATGGGAGAATACACGTATCCAGATATCATTAAAATGTTAAAAGTCTTGTTGCCCGCAGGGGTATATGAGAAACTCAAAGAAAAAGAATGGGAGGTGGGAGAGAAAAAGATCGATTGGGCAGTTCTAGAAGCTGAAGATAAGGCACGAGTACCAGGTACCGGTCTTGGAGATAAATGTAAAGAATTACCTGAACTGTTAATACAAGTTTTGCCCAGACTATTAGCAACTAAAAAGGAAGACTGGGATGCAATCTCAGCATGTAAACAGAAACAAGACGAAGACACTAGTGATTTTTACTCTAGATTTGAAAAATGTTTTATTATAAACAGTGGCCTCAAGACGAGTAGTGAATCATACCCTCATCTTTTTGTTACTAAACTAGTCGAGAATTCAAGTCCACAAGTTAAGAACAGAGTTTTGAAAGTCGAAAGTACCTGGCAAGCTAATACCCCGTCCCAGATGTTACAGATGCTTCAATATCACCAGAATAGAATCAGAGAAGAACAAGAACATGAAAGGAAACGTATGAAAGACACGAAAATGAAAGTACTAGTTGCACAATCTGTTCCTCAAGACAGTCAGAAGAGGGGTCCGAATCAAGCCAGTCATCCTGCAGCTCCCGTTAAAGGAAACTGCAATTATTGTAAACAGCCAGGTCATTTTATAAACGAGTGTGCAGTTCTGAAACACAACATAGCTACCGGTAAGACTAAAGAAAGACCACGTCCGCCGAGACAAGAACAAGTTACACAGACTCCTCAGTCACAGAATGCACCACAGACAGTTACAGCACCGCAGCCTATCGCTGCAACACAGCATGTTACACAGCAGATGTACCAGTATGCACAGTCAGAATATCCAGAGTATCAACCGTATTCATGAAACAGCCTGGAGAGGGAGGTAGGCTTGCCTCTCATCGAGATACCTGTAGATCAAGAAGGTCCCTATGTTCATAGTCAAGTACTAGGGAAAGACAGAAAGTTTCTGATTGATACAGGGGCAAGTAGGACCACTATAAGTCACGCCGAAGTTCCAGGGGCTCCGCTCTCAGGCTCTAGAAATGTTTCCCTTGGATTTTCAGGAAAACCTATTGTAAATGAAATATCAAAGCCAGTTACTCTAGAAGTAGGTCCGTTGTCCCGCACTACTGATCTGTTACTTACTAAGTCATGTCCAGAAAATCTATTAGGCATTAAGACACTGAAAGAGTTAGGTGCAGTTATATGCTGTTCCCCCGAGGGAATACGATTGTTCCTACGTGACTTCAAGGGTCACTATGTATTACGAGATTTTGATCCCAGATTGTCTAATGTTCCGCAGCATCTATGGGCACAAGGTCCAACTGATGTTGGTTATATGCAAATCACACCCCATCGTGTGACTCTCAAGCCAGGTGTAGTGTTACCACGAATCAGGCAGTACAGACTGCCACCTGAGGATGTAGCAGCCTTATCCAAAATTATTGACGAGCTCATCGCTCAAGGAGTAGTTGTAGAAACTGACTCCAATGTATGTAATTCTCCGATCATTCCTGTCATGAAACGTACTGATCCAAATGCACCTCCAGTATATCGTTTAGTGATTGACCTTCGAGAACTTAATAAATGCACTATTCCCCAGTACCCAGTTGTCCCAGATATCTCTTCCCTATTGACAGCCATTGATTCCGAAGCCTCATTTATTACGGTCATAGACCTCAAGAACGCATTTTTCAGTGTTCCCATTCATCCAGACAGCCAGTTCCTTTTCGGATTTTGTTTAAATGGAAGGAGCTATATGTTCACACGAGCTCCTCAAGGTTTCACAGAAAGTCCTAGTATTTACAGTCAAGCACTCAAGAGACAACTAGACAACATTCACATGCCAACTGACACTGCCCTGCTCCAGTATGTCGATGATCTCCTGATCACAGCCCGTTCTGAATGTGCTTGCGAGCGAGCATCCCTTACAGTCTTGTATTTCCTAGCCGAGATGGGACACAAGGTGTCCCCTTCGAAGCTTCAATTCTGTGTCCAGCAAGTGATCTATTTAGGCCACTTACTGTCCAAGAGGGGTAGGCAGTTGACACCAGACCGTATCCAGTTAATAGCGAGTCTTCCTCAGCCCAAGACCCAGAAGGAGGTACGTGCTTTTATCGGCCTTACTTCTTATTGCAGACAATGGATTCCTCAGTATGCATTTCTAGCTAAACCACTGATACAGTTAACGACACAGGAGGCAGCCGTATCGACTGTTCTCCCTTGGACATCTGAACATACACTTAGTTTCAATGAGTTAAAGAAAGCCTTATGTCAAGCTCCAGTTCTAGCAACAACGAACTACAGTAAGCCTTTTATACTTTTCGTCACTGAACGCGAAGGTACAGCATTATCTGTCCTCACACAAGATCAAGCAGGACAATACAAGCCTTGTGCTTATTTTTCGAGCACATTAGATCCTGTAGCCCAGGCTCTGCCTGCGTGCCTCAAGTCAGTTGCAGCCACAGCACTTGCTATCAGACAAAGTGATTCCATAGTATTAGGACACTCCCTGACAGTACAAGTTCCACACTCCGTGGAAGTTCTTTTAAACCGAACACAGACTCAGCACTTGACAATTGCACGTTTAACAGGTTATGAATTGACACTGTTCCAGCCACACATAGAAATCAGACGCTGCAACGTTTTAAATCCTGCTACATTGTTACCATCAGTTACTTCGAATTCTGCCACACACGACTGTGTGGAAGTAGTTAACATCATGACAAAGCCAAGACAAGATCTGACAGATATTCCATTACCAGATCCCGACCTGACACTTTATGTGGATGGTTCATGTATGAGAACAAGTACAGGAGAACTAGTAGCCGCGTATGCAGTGACTACTGACACTGAAGTTATTGAAACACACCGTATTGACACCCTGTCTGCTCAAGCAGCGGAGCTAGTTGCTCTGACTCAAGCCTGCATACACGCCAAGAACCTGAAAGTTAATGTTTACACCGATTCACGTTACGCATTTGGAGTCGTACACGACTTTGGAGTGCTCTGGCAGGAGAGAGGTTTCATGACTTCTCATGGAACCAAGATTCAGCATGGTCTCCTTATTCAGGCTCTGTTAGATGCCATACATTTACCGACATCCATTGCTATCATGAAGTGCAAAGCACATACGAAAGTTACTGACACTATTTCCCAAGGTAATGATCTAGCAGATCGCACAGCCAAGCTTACAGCTCAGACTCCAGACACTTCAGTTAATCCGACACAGACACACACTCCAGATCCGACTACATGTATGACAGTTAAGGACCCTACTCAAGATGTCAGATATCCAGTTACATGCTACTCCCGATGAAATCAAGAAATGGTCCGAACAAGGAGGGGTCCAGACAGATCAGGGATGGGTAACAAAGGGTAGAGCCACATGGTTTCTCCCCGACTCTATGGTTCAAGTCATTATTAATACCGCACATAGTCCAGCACATTTAGGAGAAAAAGCTATGTTAGACAGTATCCAGAATATTTGGTTCAACAAACATTTACGAGCTGCAGCCAAGCAGAAAGTCCGTACCTGTATGATATGTTGTCAGTTTAATCCAGGTAAAAGTGTCCCGGTGGAACAAGGTGGATTCCAGCCCCCTGACCACCCTTTTGAAGTCCTCCAGATGGATTATATTCAGATGGAGCGATGTCGAGGTTTCAAGTATGTCCTCGTAGTTGTATGCGCTTTGTCCAGGTGGACAGAGGCATATCCAGTCCCAGATTACACAGCCGCGACCACTGCCAAGCAGTTGGTTCGTGAGTTTTTCCCCCGTTATGGACTCCCTAGGGTCGTATATTCTGACAACGGCCAGCCATTCTCATCTGAACTCATGAAACACGTGTCCCTTTTGTTAGGGTACCAGTGGAAGTTCCATTGTGTACGCCATCCTGAAGCAGCTGGTCTCGTAGAGAGACATAATCAGACTCTGAAAATTCGAATTGCAAAGGTTTGTCAAGAGAAAGGTGTGGACTGGCTAGTAGCTCTGCCAGTTGCTCTGTTCTACATGCGCATGGTCGCACATTCCAGATCAGGTCTGTCCCCGTATGAGGTCGTTTTCGGCCGCCCCCCTAACATGTGGGGTACACCTAGACCTCGAAGTATTACCGATGTTTCAAGTAATATGCTGACAGATTACCTAGCTTCCTTGATGTCTGCCCTCAACTCTTGTCGTTCACAGGTTGCCGCCGCATTTCCAGACAATACCGAGGTGGCACCGCATGAAATTGTTCCCGGATCCATGGTCCTAGTGCGAAATTTCGATCGTTCAAGTCCGCTGGAGCCTCGCTGGAAGGAGCCCCGACAGGTCCTCCTGGCCACCCGCACAGCCGTGAAGTTGGAGGGACGCAAAGGCTGGGTGCATCTTTCGCACATCAAGACATTTTATGGATTGAAACCAGTTTCAAAGAACATTTCCGAGGATTTAAAGGATTGCCAAAGTACTATTCTTAAGGACTGTCCCGCAAAAGACAATGATACTGCACCCTCCCTGTTAGAGACAACTCCGCAACAGGAGTATAAGAAAAAGCTAAGGTCTAGTAAAATAAGTCAGCCAGTTTGATTGTCTAAGTCCTCCCCTAGGTGAAACGGTTAGACCGGTTTCTGACAATGTATAAAATAGACCCCCATAGTGAGAGAGTTAGTCAAAACTCAATCCGATGTATCGTTTTTCTATGTTTCATATTATTTCTCAGTATTATGATTTCCTGCACCAGTTATGCGTTTTATCTGTATTTTCCAGTTTCTCATGTAAATAAGTCCTCTAATGCTACAGTAGAACACACGTTTAGTGATCTGCCTCCTCATGAACTCTCTTACCGCCTCGCTATGCGTAACAATTCTTTTATCCGCATGTTACATTATTCACACCAGACCAGCAATGCCACTAATTGTTGGGTGTGTGGTCGACTCCCCCCTTTCCAGACACCGAAGGGAGTTCTGCCACTCTTTCCTTATCCATTTTCACATAATGGTTCGTGTGGAGCATGGTCCACGTTAACGTCATCTTCAACAGATATGTCTTTTCTTAACAGTACATGTTTCCCAGACAAGCAAGGTCTTCCCCACAGAACAGGGTTAGATCTAGAAAACGAAGTTTACAATTTAGGTAATTATTCTTCGAATTTCATGGTCCTGAATGTTCAGTCTGATTCCACTCCAGACTTACCTGCTATTTCAGTACTACCAGTCAAAGGCGAATTATGTGTTAGAAATAATGGTTCCGTACATGTAGGACATAGCGATTGTACTACTATTGTCAAATATAGTGACAGTGGGAAATCTATTTTCAAAGCTTCACGTCATTCTTATTTTATTTGTGGTCAGACCGCATATGTTCGTCTGCCCCTCGATTGGGAGGGAACCTGTTACATTGCCTTCCTACTGCCACCTGTTTTCCTAGCCCCATCTGATTATCACAGAAACACACATCTAGTACACATTAGACATAAAAGGGAGATCGAGTCCCCCATTGTCGATTATACTGAAACTGCTCTAGAACAGTATACAGATTTCAATAGAGGTTTCTTCTTTTTTATAGGACCTATCAAGAATAGTAAGCTAATTCGTAGGTTAACCAGAACCCTTGAAGCTGTAGTAAATGAGACTGCCTCTGCTCTAGGTAACTTAACTGAAGAGCAATCTGCTATGAGATTTGTCGTTTTACAGAATCGTCTCGTCCTTGACGTCATATTGGCCGATAGGGGCGGGGCCTGTAGAGTCATCGGATCTAGTTGCTGCATTTTCATTCCAAATAACGCACCGTCTGTATATTCAGCTATAACCAGACTCCATAAAATTGCCCATCTGTTACACCAAGACCCAGGCACCTGGACATGGTCCGGTTGGTTCTGGAATATAATTTCCGCTTGGGGATGGAAAGTCTTGTCCTTTCTAGGTATTGCAGTAGCGATCATATTCAGCTGCTGCCTCTGTATACAATGTGGCCCTGCGATTTGCGGCATTTGTGCTACCTCTTGTATTCCTAGTCCCAAGTCCCGTTCTAAATCCCGTTCCAAGAAAATTCGAGACGAGCAAATGATACTGTATGAAATGATAGATGGTATCATGAATATTGATGTTTCCTGAAGGAAACGTAGTGACAAGGAGGGAATGTGGAAAAGTAAATGTTGCCATGTTCTGTGTCCCTACGCGTCCTCCATCATATGTTATGTGTGCATGATTAATATGCATATGTATTCCCCATGTTCGATTAAAGACGCAATTATATTTGTGTCCACCTCTAGTATGCCAATTTCCAGTTCTCGTGAATACTACGAATATCAGGCCTATGTAAAGCTACGTTGCCACGTTTCTCAGTGTGCACGTTATTCCATTGTAAAGTCCCCGTTTCTAGGCCTCAAAAGGGCCTGGACACCAGATTCAGCTTCTGTCTCCTGAGCCTCGCTGAGGAGCGATACAGCCCCCACCTGTGTTCCTGACCCTTCACTTACTTCCTGCCTTGCAGTGCCCGGTTCAGCCTGGCTCTGCCTACGAGTCTGCCAAGAGTATGTTATGATTCTAGTTATCAGTTCAGTCCTCCTTCTCTGCATTCCTAAGCTACTGAACTGCATCAATAGTTACCATCATAGTCTAGCCTTTACGTCTCCATGTTGGAGAAATACTGTATTAATGATCATTTAATATTCTTCATCACGCACTACATGTAGAATAATGCATGCTCCAGTCTTAGAGTCCGTTAGCCTCTCCCCTCCTGACTCTTAGTTTATATCAACATGTTCTCTAAACATCAGATACTAGATACTGTTTAGGTACATGTCGCCCTGACTCTCCAGACTTCAGTCTCTGCTCCTAGCACAGAGTTTGTAGCCCCCAGCTTCTCCTAGTAACACGTCATTGCCAGTTTGCGCGCACCATTAGGTCAGAGGTCCCGGCTCCTTAGGTAGCCCCCCTCCATGTTTCCGCCCCATTCATGACATATTCTGTTACGTTTGCATCACATGTCTATGTATACGCCTCTGTTACACCTACTTTCACCCTTATCTTTCGCGACTGCTATTGACCACACCCACTGCTCCACCTATCGTATGTATTGTAATGCAACTGTTTTAGTATATATGATCGTGTATTGTTATTAAATGTTAGCGCGCTCATCCCAGATCCAGCCCCGGCAGCTGCCGGGCCACGCTAGTCCTGTCGGGGCCCCCCTGTCAGGCCCTGCCATCCTATTCCTGTGCAGGTTGTCCTGTTCCTGTCCTTTATGCTGTAATAAACCTGCAAAACTCCTACTACCTCGAATCTTGACTCTTATTTATTGAGCTATCTGTTATTCATTTATCCATTCAAAAATAGAGGTATTATTTATTTATTTACCACAGAGTGCCTGCCATCTGTAAGATGGCGGGCACTGAAGAGTGGGCTTCACCTCGCCTCTCCCAACTGAGGGGTGGGGTTGGCAGAGGTGGACACAGCTTTTGGGCTGTGCTAATTTTTCCCGCCTGTCTTCCCGCCGAAAAGGAGGGGAGACGGGAAAGGGGCCTGCTCCTGATAGCAGGAGGGGCTGGGGGGTCACACATTACAAAGGCGGCAAGGCCTTTGAAGCTCCCGTCACAGATGGCTCTGCCTGGCAAGGGAGGACCTAGCCTGGCATTTCGGTCTGGACAGTTCCCATTGGGTGCAGGGTCAAGACTGATTTGCATATGGCTGGGTCCAAACTGGAATGGCACGGTGAGCAAAAACATTGATAGATTTAGGCCCATATGTCTGTACTGGGGTGAATGTATTACCATGTTCTGCATTCTGTCCATCAATTGTTCTTTTTGCATAAAGTAGGGGCTAATCATGTCAAAAAAGGCACTTTCTCACCCTGCGCAAAAAACAGCCGCTCCCACCAACTAACGGAAACCAGTAGAAACAATGTCCATTGCACAATTTATGCTTTCGGAGGCTGTGCTTTCCCCTAAATGTAAAATCTTTCTTGCCTCCGATTTCCGATCTACTAGGCACAAGGTCTAACAAAGCGCTATATCAGACCGCATTTGTCTATCGTAGTGGCCTAAAATAGCTAAGGAATTACCCGCATGAATAGACAGGGCAGACATTGAGGAGAAACGTTTACCAATGTTATTCAATCACCTGCTGTCCTTATCGGGAGGGGCAGAGACTGGAGTGGTGGGATTTTTGGAATGGTGCTGTGTCGCTTGAAAGACCAGGAAATCAATCGGCCTTGGGGTGTCCTACGAGGCAGGCAGAAGAGTAATCAGAGGCTTTGTACTTTTAACCAATACAGGGCACCACAGCTGCCACGGAAACTGGAGTTTTCATTAATTTGAGGCCCTCTTCCCAAATGTGATCCACTATAGCGATAGCTCGAAATGACTTGCACACCTGTTCTTTAAACTCATACAAGAATCAATCGGATTGCTTCATAGACATGGGTAGCTCAATGCGTGCAGCAGTCCTTTCCATCAAATTGTAGATACCTCCAATGTCATCAGGAGAGGACTCTGAGGGGTGCGTTGCTGGTGGTGATGGTATAGGTATTACAAAATAGTCACTCATTGTGAGGCGGATGGGTGTTATAAATCTCACCCGCTTCCCCGTCATTGTCAGATGATGCTGATGATGGATCATCTTTGGGCAGCACAGGGTATAGTAGAAGCAGGTGTCATCCTTGGCATTGGAGGAGGTGGCATAAGTTGAGTGGATGGAATAAATGGTGGAGGTAGTGTTTAAGGGTCTTGTGCAGGATCTGGGAAACTTCTGCGATAATCTTGTAGCATCACCTGCAAGTCTTGCACCAAAGAAAAGGGTACTGGTACTTGCGATGGGGAGGTGGATGTTCTGGAAAGTGGGAATAATGGGGTCTAGGATTATAAGAATGTCCATAATAAGATTCCTCTTAGTCATCCTCGTCCTGATATTTGGCCTGTGATTTGGATGGGCTACACACACCCCAAAAGGCCACGAAACGTCTGAATTATCCAACTCCTCGAGTAGATGGCGTAGAGGAAAGGGAGGCATTTTGCTGGGGGAAGGGTTGTGAGGCTTCAGAATAGCTTTTGAAGCTTGCATCCCGGAGTCATCAACTACATCAATGATGAAGAAATTGGAGATGAAGTTCCATGAACGGCGGCGTAGACTGCTTAGTTGACGAGGCATCTGGTGATGACTGTTTCGCCGACTGCTTGGTCGACGATGGCTTCGGGGACGATAATAGCTTTGTTGATGGTGGGGCCGTCAATAAGTCCATTGTCGACAGTATTGGGAACGTCTATGGCAGGCTCGCTGAAGGTGGAGTTAACTTTGCAGTCGTCGACAATATGTTAGTCGACAGATTGGGTGAAGTAAATACTGAAGTGATCTTTGTCGCAGACAGGCAGAGAATGGAAACCGTGATGATCATTGTTGTAGTGCTAGTCGACAACATAAGTTGAGTGGATTTTCGTCAACTGTACCTTCTGGATCTTTGATTTTGACGTCGCTGTCTCAGAAGAGGTATGTGAGCGCTTTGAAGAGGAGGCAGCAGGGATGGTCGGCTCCTAAGAAGTGCTTTTTGAGGAGATTTTTAACTTTTTCTCCTTTTTCTCAATTATTTTAATAAGTCTTGTGAACTTTTCTGCTGCATTCAGAGGTTACCTGGTCATGGGACCTGTCCCTTTTCTGAGGCTTAGTAGAAGAGTTGTTAAGTTAGCCTCATTTGAAGAGGCAGTTTTTAACCTCTGGAGTCATAACAGGAGCTTTGCTTCTCTGTCTCGCAACGTTTTGGAAGAAAAAGTGCAACATATTCTGCAGTACCTCACAGAATGAGGATGATAAAGGCAATAAAGGCATTCTTTATGTCGGTCGTCCACACACAAATTCTTCCCACAAGATATGCAGGAGCTGAAGAGTTCCTTTTAAGGAGAACAAGACATTCTTAATTTGTTAGAACTGCTAAGGTGAAGACAAAACTGACCAGAGGTCAGGGATACTCCCTTCCACAACGTACAATAGAAAATCTGAGAAAAACATTCTCTGTTAAGAAGGTTCTAGAGGATGCTGTCGGCTGATTGGTTATAGCTCAAGTTTGGCTCTTTTTAAAAAGAAGATATATATGACTGCTGGACTAACCTTAAATTGCCATTATAGCCTATTATACAACTACTTACTGCTTTGTTATTGTAACGTGGGACTTCAACAATGGGTAATTATTCAAGCATGTGAATCTATGAAAGATCCAATACTGGATAACTAGACACCTCAGTTTCAGGTAAGGTCTCCAACAGGAACTAGTTGTGACGTGCAGTGTCACTTTGCAGGTGTGTGCTGCTCTTTAAATAACATGAAACTGTGGAGTCATCTGATGGTGAAGCCTTCATCGGGAATGGCTCAAGGATGGTGCTGAGGGTCCACATTATATTCCCGACATGGATCTTGCCAATTATTTGGCAGTAGAGGGTCATGGTAGGGCCCTGTGGACCTAACGGACTACCCTGGTCAGAGTTAGCGTGTGCAGAGTGTTACAAGGAAGATGAAAGCTGTTGGGACTGTAGTGGAGGAGAAGCAGAGATTGATGGAGGTTACAAAACAGGGCTGGAGTCTTTGTTTGAGTCTCTTTGGTATGTTAAATGAATGCCATTCCTCAGTAAAAGCCTGTTCAAACGTCAGCTTCCTTTTCAGAGCTGTTGAGTCTGGTTCTTGCAGTAGAGGGCGAGCTAAGCTTGTCAGTCTGAGGATGAATATAAATTATCTTCGGTCTGACATAAGGCTGTTCAAGGAAAGCAATGGCTGGAGTCATGAAACTTGCCAGTGAGGATGGCACAGAGATGTGTTTCGCTGTCTACTTTTGTGCCAAAGGTATTGGCTCAATAGATCGGAGCCTAAGAGGCATGGCTTGGTTTAGAGGCTCTGAGCTTTTTACTTGCATCTTCCCAGGAGCCAAAAAGGGCTCTAACTGCCGAGCAATCCCGGGCCAGTGGCAAAAGACGACTGCCAAAGACTTTTCAGGGTCGAAGCTAGGCTCCCTCGAGAGCAGTGCTGGTCTTGGAAGGACTCTAATCGGGGTCAAAGATCCTCAGATGACACCTGAAGTGCTGGTGTCTGCAGAGCAATTGGTGTCCTGCATGCCACAGGACCCAAGATGGCTGCCAGTGGCGCCAACAATCGAGTTCAAGGCCTCTTGTCTGATGCAAAGCCTTATATAATACAATAACAACCATTGTATGCAGCAAAGTGAATTTGTGCAGACCAGATAGGGCCCTACGCTAATGCTCCTCATTGATGGAGGGAGTACAAGTTTCAAGTGTAAAAAATCCGAGACACAGCAGTGCTGGGCAGAAAGAACATCAATAACTTTAATTGTTATTATTGGGACCTCAAAAATTATATTTGTCTAGTTCATTTCTTTATTTTCTTTTATGCACAAGTTACTACTGTCAAGAGGATTATAAGCATGAATGTATATTATGATCTGATTACATACATAAATAGATCATCTTTCAGTTATTAAAAAAGGTTAAAAACAATATTATCGCAAACAGTGATTAAAGAAATTTCTACCTGCTCATCTACATAATCATCAATTCGTTTCTGGCATTCATGCCATTGTTCAGCAACTTGACCCATCTCCAGTTCCAATTGATGATACCTTTGTAACAAGGTAGTATACATATCTTCACTATAAGAGTCATGTGAAGTTGTTCCAAGCCTGCAATAAAAATATATGAAAAATAATAAGTTATGTATAAAACCTAACTAAGCCAAAAGAGTCACAATATTTGCTTGGCCATTAAATGATCAACATATTAATCTGAACATTTTGAGGAGTTACGCTTTCCATCACATACCTGCGTTTAAAACTCTAGATACATCTGCAGGTTAGAGAGCAAAATCAAAGTAATAATTAGTCTAGTTCACAAAAAGGGGAAAATTCATTATATAAATCACACCAATGCATCACTCCACCATCAAACCACCTACATGCAGACTACTATACCCTAGCATGGGTTAAAAGAACATTATGTGGAGTAGAGGTAGTGTTAAACTTCCTCTACATCGTAAGTAAATAAACTATTTCACCAGCATCAAGTGAAAGTACTAAAAACTAATAGCCATTTCACACCACTGGTAACAGCAGATTTGGGTCTAGCATCAACAGTAATTTTAACTATTGCAATGTAATCTACCTAAACTTCTCTCAGAAACCAATCACCAGATCACAAAAAAATCAGACTATAGGACTAGATGACTAGACCTATAAACAAAAAAGAAAAACAAGTACTTCCAAACTGAGACAGTGTCTTCCGTAAAAACATTTAGCCAGAATTGATAAAAGCCAATATGTCTGGTGTTGGATGCCAGCCTTTGGGCTTTGCCAATGTTACATTTTTCAAATTTTTTGCACATCTTTATCACAGAAATACTCAAAAAGGACTTACACAGGGGGGCATGGCCGGCAGTCAACTGAGATGGCCACATCTTGAAGGGGCTCAGGTGGCTAGCCGTGTAAATATCCATAAATCCATTCATTCATTTATCCGTTTACCGCACTGCCCTGCAGCAGAGGGTGACCCAGCAACGTCTCTGGCGTAACAAAGGACTGCTGATTATGGATTTTGTCCAGCTGGCTAGAAGAGAGCGATACGGCCGCAACGGCGAGGCATGGACTTGTCCGACAGATTCGGGTAGAAAAAAAAAAAAAGAGTTGGGGTGGTGCAAAATGAGAACTAGCACCAGCCCGCCGGTAGCGAGAGGCGGCCGCTGACTGAGTGAGGAAGAGAGGCAAGAGGCCGTGCACCCATCCAGAACCAACCAAGGGTAGGCGGTGTGGCTCCATCCCCGAGGCGAGGAGAGAACACTGGGGCCGCACCGCGCGGCACAGACTGGTCAGGCAGAGGTTTGCTCCACCAAAGAGTCGGCGCAGCCGAGAAGGAGCATGGTGCCGGGCCACCTGCAGAATGAGGCAGCAGACGCCTGAACACATAAGGGAGAGGAAAGGGGCCAGCACATGACCAACAACTGTAGGAGAGCTGCGTTGAAGCCAAGAACCACTGCAAAAGCTAAACCAGCTAGCACCATAAGGGCGGATGCAGGCCAGAACTGTGGCGAGGTCTTGTGGCTGGGCGACCCATTAGAGGAGAGACCGCATAGGCCCACACCTGAGGGGTTAAAGAGGAGATGGCCCAGAGGAGCAATGCCGCCCCAATGGGCATAGGAAATGCATGGGAAACCTGATACAACCTCCCCCAGCGGTGAATACTAAGGGTAGAGGACCAAACCCAGACGTCAGTAACAAAGAGAGGGGTTTGAATGGGCCCAGAGCGCGGTCTAAACTGGGGGACATATAGGGACTCCCAGCTGAATAGACAATGCAACTCCAACCGGGCCAGTGGTGCCACCCACATGGAAGATGGAGTGGAAAGCTTGTACCCCTCCATCCCTCCCACCTGACCCCCCCCCCCCCACCCCACCCCCGAGTTGGAGAGACACCAACGGGGACTGCCACAAGATAGGTACATCGCATCCAGCATGTAGTGGGGCACGCCAGACCTAATTTCAGAGATAAGAGGGGGCCAGGTGAAGTCGCAGAGAGACCTTGGTATCCAGACTGCGGCCCGGGGTGAGTGCCTATCGCCCTGTACTCTCCTGTGGTGCGACCAGAAATATTTATCACCTGCCAACCACTGAACAATACTGACTGAATGAGCAAGAGCTCACCCAGGCTGCAGTGACACACACACACAGTGTGAACATCCAGCTAAAGACGATGTTGGGGAACAAGGCGTTCCGAGTGATGCACCAAACGAATATAGACAAATTTGTACAGCCCATAACAGACACTCCAGGAGCAGTGGAAGAAGGCACAACAGCCCCCAACTACAACACACAAAGAGCTAACACTACAAGAAATTATGGCGACAATACAAGGGGTGCATACAACCTTAGAGAGTAAAATAGATACAGTCAGTCACCTCAGAGGTTACTTTGATGCATGCCAACCTACAGAACATGGGTTCTCGCATCAAGATTACCGAAGACTCCATGGCCACACCACCAAAACACTTGTGGTACAAGTCAAGGTATTGCAAACTACTGCTGCCACCCTAGAGACGAGAGTGGAAGACTGAAGGGCGTGCATGCAGGAACAACATCAGGATTTTGAAAGTGCCGGAGCGAGCGGAGGGCCCGACAATGGACCTTTTAGTTGAAAACACCTGCAGGCGGGTTGTCTCAACTAATTCTCAGTGGAATGGGCCCAGCAAGTCCCAGGGGACCCGCCACGACCTGGGGCACCCCCTCGGCCTTTAGTGACGTGAATCTTTAACTATAGAGACAGAGGTGTCATACTACAGATGGCCCAATCTGCCCCGTCACTCGAACTGGTAATTGCCAGTCACATTTTTCCCGGATTTCAAGATTAAAGTCCAGAGATTGCTAAGCTCCTTCCTAGAGGTCAAGAAGGCTCTACGTGATAGATTATTAAAATATGCAATGCTATTCCCAGCCAAACTCAGAGTGGCAGCGGAAGGAAAGACGTGGGAATTATTTGCTTAAGTTGTTTATATGTGTAAGTGCAAATTACAGCAACTATTTTATGCGGTTAGGCAACGCAAATTGGAGCAGACCTCGCTTAGGCTCAGGGGCAGAAGTAGATGTGGCTCTCCCCAGGCACTGCGATGGCCACTTACTTAACATTATCTACCTCTAAATTCGTACACCACTCCCCCCTCCCCCCAACAAGGATTCACACTGCAGCGCTGGCAGACTTGGGCTCACTCATTGTACGACTACCACGGGGGAGCTGCTAATCCCAGGCGACTGCAATGCAGCTATCTGCGGAGAAGGACTGCTGGCTGGCGCTGCAGCAGGATCCCTAGAGCAAGGCCCTGGAGGACTTCTTGTCGGTCATGGGCCTGGTTGATGTGTGGCTTATGTGCAATCCAGCGGCGGTCACTATACATTCCACTCAGGTGCGCATGGCAGTTTATCACGCATAGATTATATGTTTGTTTTAGCAGTGCAGCTTCCAACTTTTAGGGAGGTTTACCACCTCCCGACGGGAATCTCGGATAATTCCCCAGTGTGCACAATTTATGGTAGACGTATTACAACTGGGGTAAATGTAATGCCGCTCAATCCCTGGTACCTCATTGTGCCGAATATCGGGGCCGGACTGCAAAAGTCTACTGACCAGTATTTCACAGTAAATTCAGGGTACAGTGGACTTGATTCGAGTACTGTGGGAGGCCTTTAAGACTATAATAAGAGGTCAGAGTGTCTTGCTGACCATGGGTCACAAAAAGGAAAAAAAAGGCACAACTAGAGATAGTAAAGAAAGTGATCAAGACCCTGGAGGCCGAAATGTTATCAACAGACCTCATGGAGGTGAAACAGACTCAACATCTAATGGAAAGAGTATAGAGAAGTTGTGGAGGAGGCAGACAGGGCCAGGTACAGAGCGACCCAGCATCATTTATATGAGGTAGGAGATAGTGTGGGCAAATTACTGGTTTGATTAGATAAAAGGGAAGCAGGGTCGAAATGGGTATTTGAAGTTGTCATGGAGGGAAGAACTCCAGTCAGAGACAGGCAAGGTATTGCCAACACATTTGTGGCGTATTTTACAGAGCTATACACTCTGTTGGTACGGGCCACATCGGGTGAAGCGCAGGACTGATTAGCCACCCTTAAAAAGCCATAATGATAACTGACAGAGATAAACTAGAAGTGAACCTCACTGACAGTATGGTGCCTCATGC
This sequence comes from Lissotriton helveticus, assembly GCF_964261635.1. NCBI lineage: Eukaryota > Metazoa > Chordata > Amphibia > Caudata > Salamandridae > Lissotriton > Lissotriton helveticus. The sequence goes on from NC_136060.1 coordinate 378,044,453, forward strand.
CATTCAGTCATTAAATACTTGGAAAGCAATGGTTCTAAATGGCCTCCCGATCGAACTGTATAAACAGCATCCAAGTTTCCCCCTATTTCATGAAGATGTTTCAGGAGAGTCTGGAGGTTGGGAGGGTACCAGAAACCAGAAGCCTGCTAACAAGCATTAAACATAATGCAGAAAAAACACCAGAATGATACAGGTCTTACAGGCCGATCTCCCTACTGAATGCAGAGGTCAGATCTTGGCCAAATTGTTAGCAACTCGATTGACCCAAGTGATAGGTACATTGATACATCCCAATCAGTCAGGTTGTATGCCTGGTGGGAATACCACACTTAATTTGAGACACCTGCACGGAGTGTTGGGAAGGGTGGAGAATGTTCAAGATGATGCCATGGTGGTGTAGCTGGATGCTAGAATTGCAAACACAACAGTGATGGACAGAATGTGGATCAATGTCACACATTCACCCCAGTCCAAAGATCTGGGCCCAAATCCATCGTTTTTCCACTCCACACCACCCTGGGTTAGACAATGGCGATATGCAAATCAGCGCTGACCCTGTGCCCCATGGGAACAGTCCAGTCCGAACTACAAAAGCCATGTCCTTCCCAGAACGGAAACTAGCATCCGAGGACCGGCCCGGTTTCGAGGTAACACCTCTCATCAGCCCGGCTAGCTTGATTCCAGTGGTGTGGAGTGCCTGGGACTCACGTCTGAGCATCCCCAGTACACTTAGAGCGGTAATTGCAAACACAACAGTGATGGACAGAATGTGGATCAATGTCACACATTCACCCCAGTCCAAAGATCTGGGCCCAAATCCATCGTTTTTCCACTCCACACCACCCTGGGTTAGACAATGGCGATATGCAAATCAGCGCTGACCCTGTGGCCCATGGGAACAGTCCAGTCCGAACTACAAAAGCCATGTCCTTCCCAGAACGGAAACTAGCATCCGAGGACCGGCCCGGTTTCGAGGTAACACCTCTCATCAGCCCGGCTAGCTTGATTCCAGTGGTGTGGAGTGCCTGGGACTCACGTCTGAGCATCCCCAGTACACTTAGAGCGGTAATTGCAAACACAACAGTGATGGACAGAATGTGGATCAATGTCACACATTCACCCCAGTCCAAAGATCTGGGCCCAAATCCATCGTTTTTCCACTCCACACCACCCATGGTTAGACAATGGCGATATGCAAATCAGCGCTGACCCTGTGCCCCATGGGAACAGTCCAGTCCGAACTACAAAAGCCATGTCCTTCCCAGAACGGAAACTAGCATCCGAGGACCGGCCCGGTTTCGAGGTAACACCTCTCATCAGCCCGGCTAGCTTGATTCCAGTGGTGTGGAGTGCCTGGGACTCACGTCTGAGCATCCCCAGTACACTTAGAGCGGTAATTGCAAACACAACAGTGATGGACAGAATGTGGATCAATGTCACACATTCACCCCAGTCCAAAGATCTGGGCCCAAATCCATCGTTTTTCCACTCCACACCACCCATGGTTAGACAATGGCGATATGCAAATCAGCGCTGACCCTGTGCCCCATGGGAACAGTCCAGTCCGAACTACAAAAGCCATGTCCTTCCCAGAACGGAAACTAGCATCCGAGGACCGGCCCGGTTTCGAGGTAACACCTCTCATCAGCCCGGCTAGCTTGATTCCAGTGGTGTGGAGTGCCTGGGACTCACGTCTGAGCATCCCCAGTACACTTAGAGCGGTAATTGCAAACACAACAGTGATGGACAGAATGTGGATCAATGTCACACATTCACCCCAGTCCAAAGATCTGGGCCCAAATCCATCGTTTTTCCACTCCACACCACCCTGGGTTAGACAATGGCGATATGCAAATCAGCGCTGACCCTGTGCCCCATGGGAACAGTCCAGTCCGAACTACAAAAGCCATGTCCTTCCCAGAACGGAAACTAGCATCCGAGGACCGGCCCGGTTTCGAGGTAACACCTCTCATCAGCCCGGCTAGCTTGATTCCAGTGGTGTGGAGTGCCTGGGACTCACGTCTGAGCATCCCCAGTACACTTAGAGCGGTAATTGCAAACACAACAGTGATGGACAGAATGTGGATGTGGCTTGTTTCCGTTCTGGGAAGGACATGGCTTTTGTAGTTCGGACTGGACTGTTCCCATGGGGCACAGGGTCAGCGCTGATTTGTATATCGCCATTGTCTAACCCAGGGTGGTGTGGAGTGGAAAAACGATGGATTTGGGCCCAGATCTTTGGACTGGGGTGAATGTGTGACATTGATCCACATTCTGTCCATCATTGTTGTGTTTGCAGGTACTGCTCCAAGTGTACTGGGGATGCTCAGACGTGAGTCCCAGGCACTCCACACCACTGGAATCAAGCTAGCCGGGCTGATGAGGTGTTACCTCGAAACCGGGCCGGTCCTCGGATGCTTGTTTCCGTTCTGGGAAGGACATGGCTTTTGTAGTTCGGACTGGACTGTTCCCATGGGGCACAGGGTCAGCGCTGATTTGCATATCGCCATTGTCTAACCCAGGGTGGTGTGGAGTGGAAAAACGATGGATTTGGGCCCAGATCTTTGGACTGGGGTGAATGTGTGACATTGATCCACATTCTGTCCATCATTGTTGTGTTTGCAGGTACTGCTCCAAGTGTACTGGGGATGCTCAGACGTGAGTCCCAGGCACTCCACACCACTGGAATCAAGCTAGCCGGGCTGATGATAGGTGTTACCTCGAAACCGGGCCGGTCCTCGGATGCTCGTTTCCGTTCTGGGAAGGACATGGCTTTTGTAGTTCGGACTGGACTGTTCCCATGGGGCACAGGGTCAGCGCTGATTTGCATATCGCCATTGTCTAACCCAGGGTGGTGTGGAGTGGAAAAACGATGGATTTGGGCCCAGATCTTTGGACTGGGGTGAATGTGTGACATTGATCCACATTCTGTCCATCATTGTTGTGTTTGCGGATGCTAGAATGGCTTTTGATATGATAGAATGACCCTTTCAATTTGTAGTCCTGGACAGACAGGGGTTCGAGGCCAAGTTTTTGGCATGGCTACATCTTTTATATACGGACCCCCTAGCACAAGTGACAGTGAATGGAAGTAGATTGGCGGTCTTTAAGTTGCATAGAGGTACAAGACAAGTTTGCCTCCGCTCCCCGCTGATCTTTGCCTCCGTTTTGGAACCTCTGGCGGTATGGATTCAGGGAGACCCGCTAATCAGGGGGCTAAAATGGTCCAAAGACTGGGCGGATGTCCCTATATGCAGACGACATGCTCCTAAGTGGGGTGAGCCCTTATCGCACACTGCATATATGTGCCCTATCCCAACAATATTCATGTTATAGCATAAACTTGGACAAATCATAGGTATATGTCCTTCAAGGCTAGGTGCCGCAAATCCCTAGGTCTTGTATAGTATGGGTGGTGAGCGAGGGATTCCAATATCAAAATATATATATATATATATATATATATATATATATATATATATATATATATATATATATATATATATATTATAGCTCCACTCTCTCCACACGCTGGGCTTGTACGCTCCACGCACCTTTATCCACGTAGTGCACTCTCAGGCAGGTGCACATTCATGCGGGGGTGCACCCGCATCGTAAATTACAGCTCCACTCTCTCTCCACGCTGACTGTTCCCATGAGGCACAGGGCCAAGGCTGATTTGCATATGGCCATGTCTGAACTGGGGTGGTGTGGAGTGCAAAAAAACGATGGATTTAGGCCCAGAGCTCTGTACTGGGGTGAATGTATGACATTGTTCTGCATTCTGTCCATCAACTGTTGTTTTTGCAAAAATATCAATGGCATCAAATGCCATTGGTGGGAGAAATTGTGAGACCGGTTTAAAGGGAGTCAGACCGCCGCTTTGTTCAATGCCTGTTACGGCCAGGTGTTGTGATCTGCTAATCGACAGTGAAGCATTCTCTGGGGCCTCAGATCTAAGTTCTTCCAGTACCATGATGGCATTGAGATCACTTCCAGTCAAGGTGTCCGTTGACAAATTAGAACCCCCTCTCTTGGTTAATTTGTCAGTTTTTGGCTAAGTCTTGAAATATTTATGGAGTTTCAGCTTCCATGTAAATTTAAAGACATCAATTCGAGTCTGTGTGAACTCCATGCCCTTCTGGGGGCAGAACGTGAGTCCCAACTTGAGTACTGACTCCTCAGTCTCCGTCAGTGTTTTGCTCGTCAAATTGATGATAGTCAGATCATCTATCATTATTGCCGCTTCTTGTTGTATATCTTCTTGCTTTGGGTGCCTGGGGGTGGGAGGTCGTCTCTTGCGGCACCCCTGCCCCCTCCTTGTCCTCCTCTTCCCCTCCGCTCTGGGGGTTTGCCTCTGTTCCCTCTCTGCCACGATTGCCTCATGAGTTTGAACTCCTCGCGAAAAGGAGTACGTATCAAGCCTGATCTTAAGGCGCTCCTGGCGTCATCATCCGAGTACTCGTTTCCAGTAACCTCCGACTCCGAGGTAATGGGCGTTACCGAGGATGGTTGTCCAGATATTCTTCCACCACTCAAGCTCTTTTCTCGGATTATCATATTTCTTTGAGAATGTTAATACCCTCCCTTGTGCACAATCATTTTCATCACGGTCGAACTTGCTATGTTTGCGCAATTTGATTTTCTCTTTGTACGTTTTCAAATGCTTTTTCATTTGTTCTTTGAACTCCATAATTTTCGATTGAACCTCCTTTTTTTCAACAACTCTTCCAACTCTTCTATATCGTCGAGTGCCTTGTCCCGGTCGCTGCATGCGATTTTGACCAAAATTCTCAACATTCCTTTGCACGATTCCGCCGTGTGCTCCACCCATTCATCTAGTAACAGCGGATCCGGGGATTCATACGCTGGTATAGTGTAGATCCTCAGGCCTCTTGGGACCCTATTGACCTCAATATAGTTTTGGAGTGAGGTCCCTTCCCACCACTTTCTAATTTCACGCTCGTACAGCCGTTAGAGCGCTACACATTTCGTGTTGAGACTTGATTGCACGGGACCGCCCTCGCTCGCCTTGTGCTTCCCCTTTGTCTTCCTTTCTTTTTTATTTTTACGCTCTTTTTTTGATAGATCGCACAGAAGACACAGCACTCCGTACCCCGGAGGAACTGCAACAAGCATATCATAGCATAATCAGCGATCCATATAGCTTCATAAAACATAACCCCGACCCCCCCACCCACCAGCCCCCGCTCAGCCCCCCACCCTCAACCCAAGACCCCCATCTTCCCCCCAGCACAATGTCTCTTTATTCCTGTGAAAAGAATTGCATACATATAACTGTGTGTATCAGGTCGCCCCCATGTCTCCATCACTTCTGCCCCTCTGCGTCTCTTAACAATGCTGGCGGTTCCAGCCAGAGTCCCCTGTAATCTGCCCATCTTTTCCATATTTTGTAGTGTTTCCTGGGGCAGCCCCTGGCCTCAAAAACTGGCCGCTCTAACCCCATACAAAAGTCGAGGCCCTTTTTCCACATCATCACCTTGGGAGCCCGGGGGTCTTTCCATGCCTGAGCCACATCCCTCTTTGCAACTGTAAGACCCAGCAAGAGTAAATGTCGCTTATATATATTACCACCAACTCCTTCGAGGACGTGAAGGAGCCCTAGTTTGGGGGTTCGAGGGAGGTCCCAGCACCTCAGACAAGCAGTCCCACACCCCGGTCCAGAATCTTGTCAAACTACCACATCACCACACCGTATGTAGGAAGGTGCCTACTTCATGCCCACACCTCAAGCATGCTGGGGGACTCAATCAGCCCGCCACAGTCTCTCCCTGGTGTAGTAGGCCCTGTGTAGGTACTTGAACTGGATGAATCTCAGGCGCATTGCAATAGCCGCTCCTCTAGGGGCCTCAAGGGCTTCTCGCCAGTCTTCCTCCTCTAGCTCCCCCACATTCCTTACCCAGGAGTCCCGCAGAGTCTGTAGAGAGGACGAGTAATGCGTGACTAGTGTTTGGTAGATACTGGATATTTTCTTCTCCTCTAGGTTTCCCATGAACACCTTCGCCTCTATCGGACTAAACTCAGGCAAGGAGTCCAGTCCCTCCAAAGTGGGTGCAAGGGCATGGCGGAATTGTAGATACTTAAAAAACTGCGTTCGGGGCATACAAAATTCTTCACTGAGCTCTTGAAAGGATTTAAGTGACGTGCCCTTCAGAACGTGTCCTAGTGTAGAGATTCCTATAGAATCCCAGCCTCGGAAGCCCCGCAGCGACGCCAGCCGCCCATTATGTCAGAGCGGGGTCTCTGCCGTAAGCCTACCCCACCATCCCATATGACGCAACGACTGTCGCCCGATCTGAAAGACCACTTGGGTAGCACTGGGCAGCACCCTCCTCAACCGCGCCGAGTATAAAATAGTGTGTAATGTCTCGGGGTCCATTAGGTATCTCTCAAGAGCATAGGCTGGGTCTCCCCTGTCCCCATACCACCATTCATTTAGGACCAGGAGGTGGGACGCCTGATAGTAGGATTGAATGTCCGATGTCGCCAGCCCTCCGCAGTACGTGGACAAAAAGCAGGTGCGCAAGGCCACTCGCACCACCCCCCCTGCCCACAGGAACTGCCCCAGAGCCGAGTTTACTTGCCTGAACCACTGCGGCAAAATCGGATACGGGTGATTCTGTAGCTGGTACAGAAGGCGCGGAAGGGCAACCATCTTGAAGATAGCCGACCTACCGTAGAGGTTGAGGGGCATACGGGACCAGGACTTCATCTCCGTCTGCACTCGGTCTTAGACAGGTACTATGTTGCGTTCCCACGCAATAGCGGGCGAAACTGTCAAGAACACCCCCAAATACTTGAGGCCTCCAGTCGCTACTTGCAGTACCGATGTCCACGATCCAATCCACACGCGATCACCTAGCACCCAAAGATTAGATTTACGCGGGTTCAAGTACAATCCCGACACCTCATCGAAGAATCTCATGATTTCCAAGACTCTGGGCCCCGATCTATTCACGTCTGTGAGGAAAAATAGAACGTCATCTGCATATAACGCGATTCTGTCCGATGGTCCCGCCTCCCATTCAGAGCCCCTCAGCTGCGCGTCTATCCGGACCCACGCCGCCAGTGGCTCCATAGCTAGAGCGAACAAGTACGGCGAGAGGGGAGACCCCTGTCGGGGGCCTCGCCCTATAGGGAAGGCCACAGACGTGGCTCCCGCTAACCCTCACCGAGGCCGTCAAATCAGTATACAACAGCTTCAGAAACGACATAAAATGCGGCCCAAAGTTAAGACGCAGGAGGAGTGCAAAGAGGTAAACCCAACTCAGGGAATCGAAGGCCCTGTCAATGTCAGCTAGCAACAGCGCCGCTTGGGCCCCAGTTCTCCCGATCGCCTCCACTGCTACATGTGCGCATCTGATATTATGTCTCGTTGCCCTACGGGGCATAAACCCGGCCTGATCTGGGTGGATCAGGTCCGTGATGTATGGGAGGAGCCGGTTCGCAAGAGCCTTGGCCAGTATTTTGGCCTCAATATTCAGAAGAGAGATCGGTCGATATGACTCGTGCTTATCCGGGGGTCATCCGGGTTTGCAAAACACAACGATTTCAGCGTGTCTCCAGTCTGCCGGCAGGAGTCCTTGTTCTCTCGCCGCTTCCAGGGCTTCCTTATAGTGGGACCCTAAGTGGAGATGGTATTTCTTAGAGAACTCGCTCGGAAACCCATTGGGCCCAGGGGCCTTACCTGTATTGAGCTCCCCCAGGGCCGTGCCCAGTTCTTCGGCCGACAACGGAATCTCAAGCTGCTCTTGCACGTCCTCTGGGAGTGCGCGGGGTGGGAGGGCCACGATAAAGCAATCAATGTCCGGCGCAGGAAGACACTCCGACGGAGCATACTGGGCCGCGTAGTACCGGGCGAAGCTATCCGCCAGCACCGTCGGAGCCGAGATCGAGGCCCCAGTATCATCCCTGAGACCAGGGAGTACCTGCGCCTGAAACGTGTTTTGGCAGAGTCTATGTAGCATTGTACTAGATTTATCGCCCCACTGATAAATTCTGCTCCCTGTCGCCAGCCAGACTTGCCGAGCCTCGTCAAGCAGCAGGGACGCATAGGACTGCTGCGCCAGGAGTAGCTGTCCCACTTTCCCACCGTCCTTAGCAGCCCCGCATTGCGTCTCCAGCAATTCCACCGCCGCTGCGGCCTTCACCAACTCCTCCTTTCGTTTCCAACGAGCCGCCGCGCACCAGGCAATATCCACACCACGGAGCGTGGGCTTCAGGGCCTCCCACAACGTCCCCACATCGGACACTGTGCCCATGTTATCTTCCCAGTAATGGGCTATAGCCTCCCCCATATGGCGCTGATAGTCCTCCTGCTGCAAAGTCCAAGCTGAGAGGCGCCACCGAAACGGCTGCCTCCCCTATCTAAAGTAATATCCACCGTTACAGGAGAGTGGTCAGATGTCGCATCGACCCTCCCTATCACTGCGCTGGGGACAAAGATGTAGTCCAGTCTAGAAAACGATTTATGTACAGCTGAAACATATGTATACTCCCGACTATGTGCATGGAGATAGCGCCACGTGTCCACCCATCCCATTCTCTGCACCATGTCTCCCAGTTTGGTGGGTGTGTCACCAACTTGTCCTCTCAGGGGTCTGCAGCGATCCATTTGGCAGTGCATAACATCATTCCAATCACCCCCTATCACCGCAGGTCCCTCAGGAATTTCCGCCCACACCGTATACAACTTCTCAATCAATGACCACTGTAATGGGGGCGGGGCGTACACACTCCCAATCACCAGCGGCTCCACACCGATCATCCCCCTTATAAACACATACCGGCCCTGCGGATCAATCCACTGTGTCGAGTGAACGTAGGGCAATCTACGATGGACCAATATGGCCACTCCTCAGGAACTTCTCACAAACCCCGCATGATAGACCTGATCATAGCCATACCTCTGCAGGCTGAGCGTTTTGTTGCCCAACAGATGAGTCTCCTGTAGCAAGAGAATATCCGCTTTCTCTCTTTTACCCAGTCTTTGAACTGCTCCCCTCTTAATTTTATCAAGCACCCCCCACACATTCCACCTTAATACCCTCATGGAGGCCCTAGGCGTCCCTAGTCCAGGACCCTCAACCGCTATCTAATCGCAAGCACATCACAGGGCACAGCAACGGGCACAGCGGGCATATACACACCAAGAACAACAATCGAGACGACATTGTGCCATCCATCCACCCCCCACCCCCAACCTCCAACCCCGAACCCTCCCCCCAACTTCCCCCAACCCCCCCAACCTCCCTCCCCCCCCCCCCCAATACCTCAGCAACATTGAAGTACCTGTCGCGGCATAGGATATCACGGGCCCCCAAGGGGAGGCCGGAGACCATCTATCCCAATGGATCCCCATGAACAGCCCCCCAATCCCCAACATACCCCCCAGAAAACGAGCTCTAATTAAGGGGGAAAGCATCCGCTCCTAAAACATCACCCCCCCTTAACCGCCACCCCCATCAATCAAAGTCTCAATCATTCAGCAGTCTGTTTGCCCCTCCTTGCAGTTCCACCATCACGACCCAGAATGTCCCCATCCTACCAGGTACCGCAGGAGGTCATATTCACCACCGCACTGCCAGATATAGTTCAAATGTTCAAGGATCTGTCTGTGGTGGGTCAGGGGCCGTCGTCCTCTCATCTGCCGCCCCTCTTGAGGTGGAGCCCCTCCTAGATCTGGACCTCCAATTGCTTTTGCTCCGTGAACGTCGGGGTGTCCGCCTCAGTGCCCCGCTCGAAGAGGAATCCGAGTCTCAGCCCGGCGGAGTATGCGCCCTCACTTTCACCGTCTCGTCAGTCCAATGGAACACCTCCTCAGGGGTGTCGAAGAAGAGCGTGCGGGACTGGTACACGGGTGAACGTCGGGGTGTCCGCCTCAGTGCCCCGCTCGAAGAGGAATCCGAGTCTCAGCCCGGCGGAGTATGCGCCCTCACTTTCACCGTCTCGTCAGTCCAATGGAACACCTCCTCAGGGGTGTCGAAGAAGAGCGTGCGGGACTGGTACACCATTCGTAAGCGGGCCAGGTATAATAATGCATAGGAGAGCTTAAGATCCCGCAGGCGTGCCTTGGTCGCTGTAAAGGATTGTTTCTGTTGTACAAGCCTAGTGTAGTCTGGAAAAATCAAGATCTTTTGGTTTTCGCACATGAGGGGTTCCTTCGCTCGTGCTCGTCGCAGAATAGTGTCCGGGTCGTGGTAGTTCGGTAGTTTAGCGATCACCAGCCGGGGGCACGCTCCCACAGGCGGCTTTTGCATGAGAGCTCTATGCGCTCGCTCTATCACGAAGCATTTGGAGAGGGAGTCCGGTGGGAGCCAGCCCTCCACCACTGGGTCAAGAAGCTCTCCATGTTGCCCTTCTCGCAACCCTCCGGGAACCCCACAAATCGCAGGTTGTTCTGCCGGGCCCGCCCGTCTGCATCCTCCGCCCGGAGTGCTAGGCCTTTCTGGATCCCCTCCATGGCGGCCACCTTCCGCTTCAGGATTGCCACATCGTCCTCCACACCAGAGATCCGAATCTCCGCCTCTGTGATGAGGGCAAGTACAGTCCGCAGGTCCTGGCGTAGCAGTGTAACATCTGCTCCCACGGCGCCAATCTTCGCGTCCAACATATCCCGGGATTTGGTTATCGCTGCCATAAGTGCTGCATTGTCCGGCCCCGGGCCCTGTTGGCCTCCGGTGGCCCAGGCACCGCCACTCGGTCCCGTGAATTTCTCTATGGGACCCTACTTTGAGGTCCCACCTCTAGTCATCGTGGACCGTGGTGCTCGCCTAGGGATTCATTGCCCGGACTCGGGAGTGCCTTCACCGACCCTGCCGGGGGGAAGAAGCCGGTGATGTCCCACCACGTCTGGTATTCGGTATGCCGGATAGTCTCTCCCGGGTCGATCAGGGGCAGACGGGTGGCCGCCGCTGGGGTTTACGCAGCGTCCATTCTCCGCTCCCGTCTCTGAGGGGCCCCTTGCAACCTCCACGGGGAGCTCCACTCAGCGCCCTGGCCAGATCCCGGTGTTAACCACTATGTTCCTTCTGGCCCCAGTATGCGCGGCGCCCTCCACACCCGATGTGTGCTCTGCAGCTGCCTCACCCGGAGTCCGATCTGACTCCCGACGTCGTCTTCCCGATTTTAGGGGATGGGTAGCGTCTCCTCGGGTGGCTCCCTCCTTCCGCTCAGGCCGCACTCTGGACCGCCCGGCCCTACTGCTGCGAATTCCGGCTCCGCCAGGTCGTCTAGGACCTAAGCCAAGCCATGTATCACCAGCCCCAATGATATCTCCTCCGAGCTCCTTCTAAGCATCCCACAGGCGGCCGCCGACCGTTTCTATGCTCTGGGCCCTTTTTCCCCGCCAGCAGCAGGCCAGTGGGGTTAGTATAGTCTTGTGCCTCCTTTAAGTACTGTCGCTGGTCATCGTCCACCAGGCACTGTCCAGTATCCCCTTAGAGGACCCACTGTCCTTGAATCGCCAGACCGGAGCAGCCGCCTCCCGGGTCTCCCCACTGTACCTTCAAAATGTAGTCCCAGGCTTCACATGGGCAGCTAGGCCCCGCTTCTCCGAGGCCCCTGCAGCCCAGTCGTGTTGTATTGGAGCTAGGCGCCCCACCAATATCTGCCGCCAGCTTTAGAGGATGGGAGATCCCATGCAGGCTGCCAGGGGAGTTCGGGGCACCTCCGCACCCCTGGGCCCTGTGGCACCACCGGCCCGGGAAGCACCAAAATTGAGGCCCCAGCTACTCGGCGCTCAGCTAGGCCGCAGTTCGATCCCTTCCGCTGCCCGACGCTGGGAAGCCCCAGAGCCCGGACAAAGCCACCGGAGGGTCCCTCAGTGAATCGGCAATCCAGACCGCCGTTTTAGGCAGCGGCAAGTGCTGGGGGGAAAGGATAATTCGCCGGATAAGTTACGGGCTACACGGACCTCTTTCAGGCAGCGTCCGACATGCGAGCCCGCTAAGCCACGCCCCCGTCTTACTTTCTTTTAAACATATTGGAGGCCGCCTCCCGGCACTCCGATTCACAGAACATCATTCTATTCTTTGCGGCCAAATGCCAGTCATCAACAAGTGCTTATTAGCCCCCTTGCCTTGCTCGAGTCCACAGAATAGTAAGAAACGCCAGCCGGCATCTTACCCGGACTTCTTCGCTCTCCTTCACAGTAGACGCCTGCAGACCGCAGCCTTTGAAGTCAGTCGATCTTTTCTCTGTTGCGGCTCCACCGGTGCACTACACATCCAATGTACGCTCCACCGCACCTTTATCCACGTAGTGCACTCTCAGGCAGGTGCACATTCATGCGGGGGTGCTCTTGCATCGTAAATTATAGCTCCACTCTCTCTCCACGCTGGGCTTCCGCCAGGAAAGAAAAGCACTCATGGTGGCTAGTCACCGTTATTTTTTTCACAGCCACTTAAGCGCGAACAAAACAGACGCGTTTCGGTGTAAGCCTTTTTCTATGTTAACCGAAGCGCCGTACATTCAAGATATTTAAACAGTTCTCCCCCTACATGAACACAAAAAGAACTACCGCACATCGCGGTGGTTCCTGTAAACCAGCGCCATATTGAAATGTCCAACTGAACATACCTCCATCAAGACAATTCATCAGGAAGGTCCACTAATCAAAACCAATCACTTATTGGAGCTTCCTAATGAATTGTCTTGGTGGATGTATGTTCAGTTGGACATTTCAATGACTGGAGTTAAGTAAGGAATATGCTACTTACCAGTATGCATCTGTTCTTGGCATGTAGGGCTGACATTCATATCTGTGCATAGATCGCCGCCTAGTGTTGGGTCCGAATGATTGCACTTTGTTGTCCTGGAAGAGTCTTCGAAGTATCACGAGATAGGTGACTCCTCCCCTGGACTACAGTGCGCATGGGCATCTTCTCCATCCTCAGATTGTTTTTCGCCATTGTGGCAAAGATGGAGTATAGAAAAGTAAGAGATGTCCATGTAAATGTATGTAGAAAGGTACTGCAGCTGTGACAGGCACCGCGGAGGAGGGTGGGCGATATGAACGTCAGCAGCCCTACATGCCAAGAACAGATGGATACTGGTAAGTAGCATATTCCGTTCGAGGCGTGTGGGCTGCTGAATTCATATCTGTGCATAGACTGTATAGCAGTATCTCCACTAGCGGTGGTCACCTGTACCAGCTGCAGCAGTTTGGAAAAGAGTTTTAAGAACAGCCTGGCCTGCAGCAGCTTGCTGCTTTGATTGCACATCTACACAGTAGTGTTTAGTGAAAGTGTGTTTGGTAGACCATGTAGCTGCTTTACATATCTCTTCTAGGGGAATGTTTCCCAGGAATGCCATGGATGCCCCCATTTTGCGTGTTGAATGTGCTTTTGGGAGAACTGTTAGAGTGCGTTTAGCTTTTTGGTAGCATATCTGAATGCATTTAACTATCCATCTGGCTATTCCTGATTTTGAGATGGGATTTCCCTTATGTTGTGGTGCAAAAGCAACTAATAGTTGCTTTGTTTTTCTGAATGATTTGGTTCTGTCGACGTAATATAGCAGAGCCCTTTTTACAACTAGTGTGTGTAGTGCTCTCTCAGCCACTGACTGCGGGTTTTGGAAGAAAACTGGCAATTCCATGGATTGATTGATATGGAAAGTGGATATTACTTTTGGCATAAACTTAGGGTTAGTACGAAGCACTACCTTATTGTTATGTATTTGCATGAAAGGTTTTTGAATGGTTAATGCTTGTAGCTCACTTACTCTTCTAAGGGAGGTAATGGCAATCAAAAATGCCACCTTCCAAGTTAGAAATTGTAATTCACATGAATGTAGTGGTTCAAACGGAGGTCCCATAAGTCTGGTAAGTACTATATTTAAGTTACAGACTGGTGGGGGGGGGCGCTAGGTGGCGCACTGGTGTATGGACGCCTCGTCGTAAGGCTCTCACAGCCTGGCGCAATTAATCCTGTAATCGATCCTCGAACCGATATGTGATTGGGCTGAAGCTGCCACCATCTGCTGAGGAGGCTGCCCTGGTGCTCCGGTGCAATTTTCGGGCCGATCGCTCATACCCCAAAGCTGGAGGAGGCTCCGTTGTGCCCAGCGATCTGGATTGCTGGAGGGCTTGATGCAGGCGGCCGGCCTGTCGCACAACGCGAGGCCGAGGATCCAGTGACAGCTGCTGGGCCCTGGAAGGCGCGAAACTGACGAAGCGGCGGTGGCGAGACGCGCTGTCCGAGCTTTACTCCTCACAGCGGCGCCTTGAAGATAGCGGTGCTGTTGCTCGGCCCATCTACCCCTGCAGGTACGCGCTATAATTCCCTGGATCCCCCTGGGCAAACTATTTCTTGTTGAGTGCGACCAGCGAGCTGCTGACGGCTGTCGGGGGTGGAGGCCATCTTAGGAACGGCCCCTCAGCCGACCCACGAGATATTCAGGGGAAGACATCGCGGTGCACGCAGCGCCGGCTGCATATGCCGTTCGCTCTTGGGAACTACCTGGCTGCTCCTTGATAGCGTGGTGAGTGGAGCAGGCAGCGCTGTGCAGGGGCCGAGGCTGCGGCCATTATTGGAGGACTACAACTGCTATCCAGCTACTGGCACTAATTGGGTCCTGAAGTGAATGTGCACGACAGTGTGCAAGAGGCAGGAGACGCAGGTGGTACCGGCCGGTTGGAGACAGCGGCGGCTTGCCATACACTAAAACCTTTGGCACTTAGTACTCCTTATTGACTGCGACCACCACCCCTCACCGGCTAATTGACATCCTGGGAGAGGAGGTTGCTCCATGCGACTAACTGTGCTGCGGGCCTAATTCACGAGTACTGCCAATGGTGTGCGACCGACCTACCACCCTGAGGGCAATAGACGCACGGTGAAACAGCGGTGGGGTGGTCCCACTGGGAGATTCCCAAGTCGGAGTTGATGAAGAGATTGGAGTACGAAGGGGACGACAGATACTCGCATTAACTTTGATTTGAATCCCACCTGAATGCTGATATTTACTGGCGCGCGTTGAGACGGTACAGACACTGCGTTGATAGTATTCACCGATCCTGCGTACCAGTGGTGAACTAGCTGCTTACTTTGCTACGCACTGTGCTGCTTGTGTGTGGTTGGTGGCGAGATGGGCCGACCTGACGCGCGTCAGCCGAAGCTTACATTTGATGCCGCGAGGAAGTCAACTCGCACCACTCCGGAGCAACTACCGCAGACGGAAACCAGTAATCCTACTAGTAGTCAGACGACTAACTCCACTGATATCCAGGAAATCCTACGCGAGATGCGGCAGGGATTCGCAACTATTGCTGATAAGGTGGACAGAATATCATCCAGGATGGATGCTGTCGTGCACAAGCTGGATGTCCACGAGGGGAGACTGAAGGAAGCGGAACAGCGGATCTCAGACGTTGAAGATACCTCAGGACAACATACGTCACAACTTACGCGGATGGATGACCTGCTACGCACAATAGCGGCGAAGAATGAGGATTTGGAGGCGAGGAGTCGCCGTAATAACATACGCGTAATGGGTATTCCGGAGTCCACCAATGTGGGCAGAATGGAGGACTATGTGGAAAAACTCCTGTTGGCTTCGGTGGGCTCGGATGCATTCTCCCCCCAGTTCATTGTAGAGAGGGCGCACAGATCCCTTGGACCGGTACCCAAACCGGGCATGAAACCGAGGCCTATCATAGCCCGCTTGCTGAACTATAGGGATAGAGAAACAGCACTACGGGCGGCTCGGACCGCCAAAGCACTTCACTACGATGAAAACAGCTTCACGATATACCCTGACTTCACTCCTATGGTACAGGACGAACGGCGCACGTTTCTGGACGTCAAGGCGAAGCTCCGCACTCTTCAGGTTGACTACGCACTACTCTATCCGGCTAGACTACGAATCACGTACCAGGGCCGCCAAAATTTTTTTACGAAACCGCAGCAGGTAGAGGAATTTATTAAACACTTCAAACGCACAACGCTCCAGAACAGGGATGGGATGGCTGCGCCTGACCGCGGAGAAGACCGCATGGAGGATGAGGAACAGTGATCTCCTGACTCTTGATCATCCGATATCGCCCTGAATCCTGTCTGTGAGTACTACGGTGTGGACTACTACACGGCAATGGACATGTTCATTGTTTACTATACTCCTTGATATTTTGCGGTGGGTGGGGGTTTTGGCCTGACACAATTTGGTCTTGATCCTCATCGCCAGGCACCCCCCTTTCCCCCTGATAGCTAAGGGTGTCCCACTGTGGGGAACTTGTGGAGGGGAGGGGGTGCTGTGTTGCCACCTAGAATGCTACCCAACGGGTATTACCCATATTGTTACTGTTGTTACAGGGTGTTTTCTCGCCCTCAATTGTTGAGGGCATTGGGGAGGGGACGGGTGGAAGATTGCACTGGCGAGTTGGGGAAGCCTCTGTGGGTGGTGGGTGGGGAATGGGGGAAACAGTGGGAATTTAATGGTTTGGTTGAATGCGAACTACATGGGCAGGACAATACAGTGATATGCTGGAGGGATGCGAGTGGACTTGTTGAGTATGTTGCATTGTGGTTATGGGTGTTCCATTGTACGATCCTAAAACAGATTGAAATAGGTCACACTGGGCGCAGGAACTGTTAACAAATGCACCTTTATATCCTGGAATGTGCGCGGACTGAAGGATGCACGGAAACGTAGGCAACTGTTAGCATACTGGGACAGACACAGTGTACAGGTGGTTATGCTGCAAGAAACTCACGAACCCCCAGCGGCTGCCTCCACCTTCGGCGCGAGATGGGCGGGGGTAAGGGCTTTCTCGAACTACTCCTCTTATTCCAGGGGCACTGCTACACTCATACACCGAGCCCTCCCCTTCACACTGCAAGGTCAACTGATTGATAAGGAGGGGAGATATGTGATTGTGTGGGGGAGGTTGGGTGGAGAAACGATCACCATTGCCAATTGCTATGCGCCTAATGTTGATGATCCTACTTTTTTTGCGCAACTCTGGGGGGGCATATTTGATGTGGGTTCTAGGCATCTGATCTGGGGTGGAGACTTCAATTTGGCCCTGCACCCGAGATTAGATAGAGCGGATGGAGGTTCAACATACCATACTAGGGCGAGGGATTCCCTTAGAGGGATAGTTGAAGAGGAAGGATTGATTGATAGTTGGAGACGAGTGCATCCTGATACTCTAGATGGAACGCACTTTACCCCACACACTGGAACATGGGCCAGAATCGATAACATTTTTGTATCCATAAATCTAGCACCACATATTCTGCACTCTAAACATCTGCCCAGGACACATTCCGACCATTGCCCGGTCCTAACGGTTCTAGATATGCCCGGCTTTAATAAACCACGCCCACCTTGGCGCTTACACCCTAGTGTGCTGATAGATACTGTCTTCCGCGAAGAACTTACAACAGACATAGAAGAATTTTTTCCCCGGAATAAGGATACTGTAGACTCTGTAGAGACAGTCTGGGAGGCTTTTAAAGTTACGGTAAGGGGATGGTGCATTGCTAAGAGCTCTGGGGTGCTGAGGGACATTCAACGTGCTCTTAGTAGGTTGGAGGAGGACCTCAAAACTCTGGAGGATGGCATGGTTCGAGGGGCTACTGGAGACATGCGGTGCAAGTTCAGGGCTAAACTGTCGGAATACGAGGCAGAAGCGCAAAGGGAGGTATCATTTAAGGGAAAGCACTGGCGGGCCCGCGCTTATAACGAGGGAGGGAGACCGGGAAGAGCGCTGTCCATGGCAGTGCGGGCTGCACGGGGTTCAAATACTATCCTAGAACTGACCACAACGGACGGGGAGGTACACAGGGATTCTGTCGGGATTCTGAATACACTCCGAACACACTATGAACAACTCTATACCTCACGGGCGTTCGGTGAAGTGGACTTGGATGACTATATGGGGGACATTGCACTCTGCTGGATAAGCGACGTTCACAGACAGTTTCTAGGGGCGCCCTTCGAGTTGGACGAGGTGCGGGATGCCATTATGTCCTTAAGCAATGGGAAGGCGCCGGGTCACGATGGCTTACCCGCAGAATTTTATAAATGTTATATAGAGGTCCTTGCACCTGTTCTGCGGGAGGTATTTGAAGATGCCTTAGAAGTGGGTGTACTTATGAGGTCTATGCGTGAGGTGATTATCACGTCTCTCCTCAAACCGGGGAAAAATGCTGCATCCTGTGACTCGTACCGCCCACTGTCGCTCTTGAATTGTGACGCCAAAATTCTGGCTAAGGTGCTGGCAACGAGATTATCCTTACTTATGACTACACTCATATTGCCTGATCAATCGGGCTTTGTCCCAACGAGATCGACCTCACACAACCTTCGCACGGTTTTCTCCCTGATCCAAACGGTACATCCTGAGATCCCTCTAGCCGCAGTTTTTCTGGATGCGTCAAAGGCGTTCGACTCGGTGGAATGGGGGTTCCTATTCACAGTCTTGCGAAGGATGGGGTTCCCCCCGATATTCATAAACTGGGTACGGTTGCTATACATGGCTCCGACGGCGAGAGTACTCGCGAATGGCCAACTCTCTGACGCCTTTGCAATAACAAGAGGAACCCGCCAGGGGTGTCCTCTCTCCCCCTTATTGTTTGCCGTGGCGATAGAACCATTGGCCTGTCGAATCCGGCAACTTCATAAGGCTAGCGCCTTTAATTACCACCAGCGTCAGCTCTCTATCTCGTTATATGCTGACGATGTTACCCTCTATGTGTGGAAAAGTAAATTTTGCCATGTTGTATGTGCCTACGTGTTCCCCATGTTATGTTATATGTGCATGATCGATATGCATGTATCCCCTTCTGATCGATTAAAGACGCAATTACAGTTGTGTCCATCTCCTGTATGTCAGTTTCCAGTCCTCGTGAATACAACGAATATCAGGCCTATGTAAAGCTACGTTGCCACGTTTCACAGTGTGCACGTTAATTCATTGAATTGTCCCCGTTTCTAGGCCTCAAAAGGGCCCGGACTCAGATTCAGCTCCTGTTTCCTGAACCCCCTCCGAGGAGCGATACAGCCCCCACCTGCATCCCTGACCTTTAGCTTACTTTTTGCCATGCAGTGCCCGGCCCGGCCTGGCTCTGCCTCCCAGTCTGCCAAGAATATGTTATGTTTCTAGTTATCAGTTCAGCCCTCCTTCTCTGCATTCCTGAGCTACTGAATCGCATCAATAATTTCCGTCATGGTCTAGCCTTTATGTCTCCATGAAAGGGAAATACTGTATTAATGTTCATAGAATATTACTTGCACACGCACTACATACAGAATTATGCATGCACCAGTCTTAGAGTCTATTAGCCTTTGCCCTGATAACTTTTGGATTCTATCAACATGTACTCTAAACACCAGATACTAGATATGCTTGGGTACATGTCGCTCTGACACTCCAGACTTTAGTCTCCTCTTCTAGCGCAGAAGTCATAGCCCCCAGTTTTCCCTGGTAACACGTCATTGCCCGTTTGCGCGCACCACTAGGTTAGAGGTCCCAGCTGCTCAGGTAGCCCCCTCCATGTTTCCGCCCCGTTTATGACATATTCTGTTACGTTTACATCACATGTCTATGTATACGCCCTGTACACGCCTTCTTGTTACATCATTTTGCCCTTATCTTTCGCGACTGCTACGAGTCACGCCTACTGCTACGCCTACTGTATTGAATGTAATGTATTTGTTTTGGTATATATACTAATGTATTGTTACTGAAAGTTAGCGCATTATTCCCAGATCCTGCCCCCGGCAGCTGCCATCCTATTCCCGTACAGGCTGTCCTGTTCCTGTCCTTTATGCCTGATTAAAAGCCTGTAAACTCCAGCTACCTCGAATCCTGACTCTTATTTATTGAGCTACCTGTTTATTGATTATTCTGAAAAATAGATCCGGTAATAAATTATTTATTTACCACATAATGGCGCCCGAATAGGGACGTGCCCTTTCCCCACGCGCCGGAGAAGCCACGCAGGCCCCCTGATCCTCTGCAGCCGTGACGGAACCATACCGGCCACGTGCAGATATTTCTGCTTCAAGTATCCCTCAGGCCCACGGAGGAGACGGAGGTTGCGGTCCAGCATCCAGACGAGGCGGTGGAGGAACGCGGCGAGTCCCGACCAGAGCTCAAGCCGAGAGTCCAAGGTCCGAGGTATCCGGAGGCCCACCTGTAATGTAACTGAAGTCCGAAGTTCGTCCGTCCGTCGTCGTAGCAGTCCAGTCCAGTCCGAGGCCTTCCGTTCTTGCTGCCCGGTGAGTACCGTTGCTGGGGTAGTATCTAGACAGGGTCAATTAATTTGTCTCTGGTCCGTGGGTTTGGGTACACAGATCCAGCACGAAGTGTCCACCTAGGTGGATGCGGGTCCTGACGTGTCTCTTTATGGGACCGGTAAGTTTCGTACTGTTTTAGCAGTGCATCTAGTCATTCTAGTAAGTTTCTGTTCTAGTAAGTTCTGTTCGAGAAATTCATGTATTCTGTATTTCAGTATTCCAGGTAATATTCTGTCCGAACTGTTGTTTTAAATGTTATTTCATGTGTTTTCAATGTCGTGGTATGAGTGATTTGTTTTCTTAAGTTATTATTGTGTTTATCGTGTATTGTACTGTGTCCAGATTCCAGTCTAAGTTATGCCTCTGTTCACGAAGTTACGTCAGTTAAAAACCAGAAAAGGTCTGCTCGAGGAAGCAGTTCCTGTCCCGCCTAGGGACAGTCCAGGTCATTTTATGTATCATAAGCATGGCATAAGTGCCATATTATATCTAGACTTATGGGTGGAGTACACCAAGGAATTAGAAGAGAAATATAGATGGCCAATGTCAGGTACATGGGATGCCGAGTGTATCATGCGAGTAGAAGAAGCATTATGGAAAAAGAAATCCAGACAGTCCCAGAAAGATGCCATCGAGTTATGGCGCAAAGAATCTCATAGAAGAACAGAAAAAGAAATCAGAAAGACAGAATTAAGTAGGGAATCCTCAGAAAGAGCCCAAGAAAGGGAATTAATCGAAGTAGGTGAACGAGTTAAAGCCGAACAGTCAGACAGACAGAGAAATGCCCTCATTAAGGGTATGTATCCTCTTCTTGCCGAGGGCTTGCCAAAAGCAACCCCGGAAGCACCATGTAATTTTCCGCCGCCATTAGTTCCGATTAAGCTACGTCACAAACCGACCACCGCTGATATTTTTCTCTCGTCCTATTTGGACGACACAGTCCCAGAATATGCAAATCCTGTTCCGCCAGCTCCTGTAAATAATGTAATTCCTGTTCCTCCAGCCACCGGGGCACCTGTTACAGCACCTGTTACGGTACCCCTGGTCCAGCCCGTAGTACAAGTATCCGCTACATCGGTCACTCTGCCAGCACGAAGAGTATCGGTCGACGATTCCAGTTTAGGGGCCGCGGGGGGAGGTCCTCCTGGTACCCCGCCGCCACACAAACGTGTAACGTTAGTCGAGTTACATGAACGTGCGTTACAGCGTACGCCCAAATATCAGTCCGTTGCAGATATCAGACGAGCTCTCACCGAATGCCGTTATGATCCAGTCCCAGGCGATGATAATATGGTTATATATTCATTGCGTGTAAGACGGGTGACCGAGTATTTGGACACCCTACCGAATATGAAAGAAGATCTAGACAGAATATATCGTTTCATCCGTACAGGAGAAGACCCAGAAAGTATTGGCGAAATCATGTCTCTAAGGAAAGCTGAGACTCAGCTCATGCTATTAAAATTTTTAATCAATTGTTTAATAAGGGAACAAGATTGTCCGACTAAAGATCCAAGACACAAGACACTCAGTAGTATAGACAGTATGTACAAGAAAATTCGTAAGGAAATAATAAGGTTACACGAGAAACGCAAAGCAGCACAAGTAAGCGAGAAAGAAGACAACACTGATACTGAAGAGGTAGACGATGAGAATCCCACCAGAATAGCGTATGTAGGTAGAACTAGACTTCCCGACCAACATTCACGCCTAGAACACAAGAAAGTTTTTCACCTTCCAGCACTAGAACAAGAGAATCTTGAGCAAGTATTCCAAGCCACCGATCACATTCTGAAATCACGAATCGGTTATAGTGAACTTAGTACCATGCATGAACAAGAATTAGCCCGATCAGCAGTCCGATGGACTACTGATTCTACCACTTTTCCAGACGAAATAGTGGCACAAATGTTTCTGGAATTGCCCCCAGCCGAGCAGCGACTGGTGGGTATGTATATGATCCAGCACCTCATTACACTGTATGAGGGACAGCATTCTGATCCAGGTCCGTTACATGATGTTCTGAACGAGTTACTCCAGTATAGATGGAGAGGTTTAGGTACCGATTTAATTAGTATCATTCTAGAACAGCGCCACAAATATAGAACGTTTCTGAATCCGCATTTTGTTCACGTCTCACCCCCAGAAAGTAAATCATTTTACATAGATAGACAGCATCCGTTACGAGAAGTACATCCAGTTAGAGGAACGGGTGGTGGACTAGAACGAGTATTTGTTTACACCCCCATTACAAAGATGGAACTCTTAGAGATGAAGAAGCTAATTCCCTGTCACGACAAAGATCCAGCAGGGTTCCATCGAGAATTAAAAGACATGCTCCGTATGGGAGAATACACGTATCCAAACATCATTAAAATGCTAAAGGTCCTGTTGCCCGCAGGGGTATATGAAAAACTCAAGGAAAAAGAATGGGAGGTGGGAGAGAGAAAGATTGATTGGACAGCTCTAGAAGCTGAAGATAAAATACGAGTACCAGGTACCGGTCTTGGGGACAAATGTAAAGAATTGCCCGAGTTATTGATACAAGTTTTGCCAAGGTTACTAGCCACGAAAAAGGAAGATTGGGATGCAATCTCAGCATGTAAACAGAAACAGGATGAAGACACTAGTGATTTTTATTCTAGATTTGAGAAATGTTTTATTATCAACAGTGGTTTGAGGACAAGTAGCGAGTCGTACCCTCATCTTTTTGTTACTAAACAAGTCGAGAATTCAAGTCCACAAGTTAAAAATCGAGTTTTGAAAGTCGAAAGTAGTTGGCAAGCTAATACTCCGTCACAAATGCTTCAAATGCTCCAGTATCACCAGAATAGAATCAGGGAAGAGCAAGAACACGAAAGGAGACGTATGAAAGACACGAAAATGAAAGTATTAGTTGCACAATCTGTTCCACAAGACAGTCAGAAGAGGGGTCCGAATCAAGCCAGTCATCCTGCAGCTCCCGTTAAAGGGACTTGCAATTACTGTAAACAGCCAGGTCATTTTATAAACGAGTGTGCAGTTCTGCAACACAACATAGCTACTGGTAAGACTAAAGAAAGACCACGTCCGCCTAGGCAAGAACAAGTTTCACAGACTTCTCAGTCACCACAGAATGCACCACAGACAGTTCCAGCACCGCAGCCTATCGCTGCAACACAGCATGTTACACAGCAAATGTACCAGTATGCTCAGTCAGAATATCCAGATTATCAACAGTATTCATGAAACAGCCTAGAGAGGGAGGTAGGCTTGCCTCTCATCGAGATACCTGTAGATCAAGAGGGTCCCTATGTACACAGTCAAGTATTAGGGAAAGACAGAAAGTTTCTGATTGATACAGGGGCAAGTAGGACTACTATCAGTCATGACGAGGTTCCAGGGGCTCCGCTCTCAGGCTCTAGAAATGTTTCCCTTGGATTTTCAGGAAAGCCTATTGTTAACGAGATTTCAAAACCAGTTACTCTAGAAGTTGGTCCATTGTCCCGAACTACTGATTTGTTACTTACGAAGTCATGTCCAGAAAATTTATTAGGCATTAAAACACTGAAAGAATTAGGTGCAGTAATTTGCTGCTCCCCAGAAGGAATCCGATTGTTTTTGCGTGACTTTAAAGGTCACTATGTATTACGTGATTTTGATCCAAGATTACTGAATGTTCCACAGCATTTATGGGCGCAAGGTCCAACTGATGTAGGATGTATGCACATCACACCCCATCGTGTGACTCTCAAACAAGGTATAGTTTTGCCACGAATCAGACAGTACAGATTGCCACCTGAGGCTGTAGCAGCCTTATCCAAAATTATTGACGAACTTATTGCTCAAGGAGTGGTTGTAGAAACTGACTCCAATGTATGTAATTCTCCTATCATTCCGGTCCTGAAACGTACTGATCCCAATGCACCTCCAGTATATCGATTAGTGATTGACCTTCGAGAGCTTAATAAATGTATCATACCCCAGTATCCAGTAGTCCCAGATATTTCTTCCCTATTGACAGCCATTGATTCTGAAGCTACATTTTTCACTGTTATCGATCTCAAGAACGCGTTTTTCAGTGTTCCCATTCATCCAGACAGCCAGTACCTTTTTGGTTTTTGTTTAAATGGAAGGAGCTATAAATTCACACGAGCTCCTCAAGGTTTCACAGAAAGTCCTAGTATTTACAGTCAAGCACTTAAGAGACAACTAGACAATATTCACATGCCAACAGACACTGCCCTGCTCCAGTATGTCGATGATCTACTGATCACAGCCCGTTCTGAACGTGACTGCGAGCGAGCGTCACTTACAGTTCTGTATTTCTTAGCCGAGATGGGGCACAAGGTGTCTCCTTCCAAAATTACAATTCTGTGTCCAGCAAGTGATCTACTTAGGCCACTTACTGTCCAAGTGGGGTAGGCAGTTGACACCAGACCGTATCCAGTTAATAGCGAGTCTTCCACAGCCCAAGACACAGAAGGAGGTACGTGCTTTTATTGGCCTCACTTCTTACTGCAGACAATGGATTCCTCAGTATGCATTTCTAGCCAAGCCATTGATACAGTTAACGACACAGGAGGCAGCCGTATCGACTGTCCTCCCTTGGACCCAGGAACATACACTTGTTTTTAATGAATTAAAGAAAGCCTTATGCCAAGCACCCGTTCTAGCTACACCGAACTACAGTAAGCCTTTTACACTTTTTGTCACAGAACGTGATGGTACTGCATTATCTGTTCTCACACAAGATCAAGCAGGACAGTACAAGCCCTGTGCTTATTTCTCGAGCACATTAGATCCAGTAGCCCAGGCTTTGCCTGCGTGCCTCAAGTCAGTTGCAGCCACAGCTCTAGCAATCAGACAAAGTGATTCCATAGTGTTAGGACATTCCCTGACAGTACAAGTTCCACACTCCGTGGAAGTTCTTTTAAACCGAACACAGACTCAGCACTTGACAATTGCACGTTTAACAGGTTATGAACTGACACTGTTCCAGCCACACATAGAAATCAGACGCTGCAACATTCTAAATCCTGCTACACTGTTACCGTCAGTTACTTCAAATCCTGCCACACATGACTGTGTGGAAGTTGTTAACACTATGACAAAGCCAAGACAAGACCTGACAGACATTGCATTACCTAACCCCGACCTGACACTCTATGTGGATGGTTCATGTATGAGAACAAGTACAGGAGAACTAGTAGCCGCGTGTGCAGTGACTACTGAAACTGAAGTTATAGAAACACATCGTATTGACACCCTGTCTGCTCAAGCAGCAGAGCTAGTCGCTCTGACCCAAGCCTGCATACGTGCCAAGAACCTGAAAGTAAACATATATACAGATTCACGTTATGCATTCGGAGTCGTACATGACTTCGGAGTACTCTGGCAGGAGAGAGGTTTCATGACTTCTCATGGAACCAAGATTCAGCATGGTCTCCTCATTCAAGCTCTGTTAGATGCAATACATTTACCGACAGCTATCGCTATCATGAAGTGCAAGGCACATACGAAAGTTACTGACATCATTTCCCAAGGTAACGATCTAGCAGATCGAACAGCCAAGCTTACAGCTCAGACACCAGACATTCCAGTTAACACGACCCAGACATTTACTCCAGATCCGACTACTTGTATGACAGTTAAGGACCCTACACAAGATGTCATAGACATACAGTTACATGCTACTCCCGAAGAAATCAAGAAAAGGTCCGAACAAGGAGGGGTCCAGACAGATCAGGGATGGTTGACGAAGGGAAAAGCCACATGGTTTCTCCCCGACTCTATGGTTCAAGTCATTATTAATACCGCACATAGTCCAGCACATCTAGGAGAAAAAGCTATGTTAGACAGTATTCAGAACCTTTGGTTCAACAAGCACTTACGAGCTGCAGCCAAGCAGAAAGTCCGTACCTGTATGATATGTTGCCAGTTCAATCCAGGTAAAAGTGTCCCGGTGGAACAAGGTGGATTCCAACCTCCTGACCACCCTTTTGAAGTCCTCCAGATGGATTATATTCAGATGGAGCGATGTCGAGGTTTCAAGTATGTCCTCGTAGTTGTATGTGCTTTGTCCAGGTGGACAGAAGCATATCCAGTTCCAGATTACACAGCCGCGACCACTGCCAAGCAGTTGGTTCGTGAATTCTTTCCCCGTTATGGACTCCCTAGGGTCGTGTATTCTGATAACGGCCAGCCATTCTCATCCGAGTTAATGAAACATGTTTCCCTCTTGTTAGGGTACCAGTGGAAGTTCCATTGTGTGCGCCATCCTGAAGCAGCCGGTCTCGTAGAGAGACATAATCAGACCCTGAAAATCCGTATTGCCAAGACATGTAAAGAGAAAGGTGTAGACTGGCTAGTTGCCCTGCCAGTTGCTTTATTCTTCATGAGGATGGTTGCACATTCCAGATCAGGTCTGTCCCCTTATGAGGTCGTATTCGGCCGCCCCCCAAATATGTGGGGTACACCTAGACCCCGCAGTATTACAGATGTTTCCAGTAATATGTTGACAGATTACCTAGCTTCCTTGATGTCTGACCTACACTCTTGTCGTTCACAGGTTGCCGCCGCATTCCCAGACAATACCGAAGTGAAACCGCATGAGGTCATTCCAGGCGACCTCGTCCTTGTAAGGAACTTTGATCGTTCAAGTCCGCTGGAGCCTCGTTGGAAAGAGCCGCGACTTGTCCTCCTGACCACCCGCACGGCCGTGAAGTTGGAAGGCCGCAAGGGGTGGGTCCATCTGTCCCATATAAAGAAATTTCATGGACTACCAGACAAGACATTTTCTAAGAACTGTTCCATTTCTAAAGACTGCCTGAAACCAGACTTTGATCTGAATCCTGAACTGAAAGTTCCTCTGTTAGAGAAAACTCCGCCACAGGAGTATAAGTTAAAGCTCCGGTCTAGTAAAATAAGTCAGCCAGTTTAATTGTCTAAGTCCCTCTCGGGTGAAACGGTTAGACAGGTTTCTGACATGTATGAGATAGACCCCCATAGTGAGAGAGTTAGTCAAAACTCCATAAGATGTATCGTTTTTCTAAGTTTCTTATTGTTTCTAAGTTTGATGGTTACCTGCACAAGTTATGCATTACATTTATGTTTTCCAAGTTCTCATGTAAATAAGTTTTCTAATGCTACAGTAGAGCACACATTTAGTGATCTGCCTCCTCACGAGTTATCCTATCGTCTTGCTATGAGAAATAATACATTTATAAGAATGTTACACTATTCACACCAGACCAGCAATGCCACTAATTGTTGGGTGTGTGGTCGACTCCCCCCTTTCCAGACACCGAAGGGAGTTCTGCCACTATTTCCTTATCCGTTTTCATATAATGGTTCGTGTGGAGCATGGTCCACGTTAACGTCATCCTCCAATGATATGTCTCTTCTGAACAGAACATGTTTCCCAGACAAGCAAGGTCTCTCCCATAGAACAGGGTTAGATCTAGAGAATGAAGTTTATAATTTAGGTAATTATTCTTCGAATTTTATGGTCCTGAATGTTCAGTCTGATACTACTCCAGATTTACCTGCTATTTCAGTACTACCAGTTAAAGGCGAATTATGTGTCAGAAAGAATGGTTCCGCACATGTAGGACATAGTGATTGTACTACTACTGTCGAGTATAGTGACAGTGGGACATCTATTTTCAAAGCTTCACGTCATTCTTATTTTGTTTGTGGTCAGACCGCATATGTTTGTCTGCCCCTCGATTGGGATGGAACATGTTATATTGCCTTCTTACTGCCACCAGTTTTTCTAGCCCCATCTGATTATCACAGAAACACACATCTAGTACACGTCAGACATAGAAGGGAGATCGAGTCCCCAATTGTCGATCAAACTGAAACTACTCTAGAACAGTATCAAGACTTTAATAAAGGTTTCTTCTTCTTTATAGGACCTGTCCAGAATAGTAAGTTAATACGTAGGTTAACCAGAACCCTTGAAGCAGTAGTGAATGAGACTACTTCTGCTCTAGGTAACTTAACCGAAGAGCAATCTGCTATGAGATTTGTCGTGCTCCAAAATCGTCTCGTTCTTGACGTCATACTGGCCGATAGAGGAGGAGCATGTAGAGTCATCGGATCTAGTTGCTGTATTTTCATTCCTAATAACGCGCCGTCTGTTTATTCAGCTATAACCAGACTTCATAAAATTGCCCATCAGTTACACCAGAATCCAGGCACCTGGACATGGTCCGGTTGGCTCTGGAGTATCATATCTGCCTGGGGATGGAAAGTATTGTCATTCCTAGGTATTGCAGTAATGATCATATTCAGTTGCTGCCTATGTATACAATGTGGCCCTGCGATTTGCGGCATTTGTGCTACCTCTTGTATTCCTAGTCCTAAGTCCCGTTCCAAGACAATTCGAGACGAGCAAATGATGCTATATGAAATGATAGATGGTATCATGAATATAGATGTTTCCTGATGGAAACGTAGGGCACAAGGAGGGAATGTGGAAAAGTAAATTTTGCCATGTTATATGTGCCTACGTGTTCCCCATGTTATGTTATATGTGCATGATCGATATGCATGTATCCCCTTCTGATCGATTAAAGACGCAATTACAGTTGTGTCCATCTCCTGTATGTCAGTTTCCAGTCCTCGTGAATACAACGAATATCAGGCCTATGTAAAGCTACGTTGCCACGTTTCACAGTGTGCACGTTAATTCATTGAATTGTCCCCGTTTCTAGGCCTCAAAAGGGCCCGGACTCAGATTCAGCTCCTGTTTCCTGAACCCCCTCCGAGGAGCGATACAGCCCCCACCTGCATCCCTGACCTTTAGCTTACTTTTTGCCATGCAGTGCCCGGCCCGGCCTGGCTCTGCCTCCCAGTCTGCCAAGAATATGTTATGTTTCTAGTTATCAGTTCAGCCCTCCTTCTCTGCATTCCTGAGCTACTGAATCGCATCAATAATTTCCGTCATGGTCTAGCCTTTATGTCTCCATGAAAGGGAAATACTGTATTAATGTTCATAGAATATTACTTGCACACGCACTACATACAGAATTATGCATGCACCAGTCTTAGAGTCTATTAGCCTTTGCCCTGATAACTTTTGGATTCTATCAACATGTACTCTAAACACCAGATACTAGATATGCTTGGGTACATGTCGCTCTGACACTCCAGACTTTAGTCTCCTCTTCTAGCGCAGAAGTCATAGCCCCCAGTTTTCCCTGGTAACACGTCATTGCCCGTTTGCGCGCACCACTAGGTTAGAGGTCCCAGCTGCTCAGGTAGCCCCCTCCATGTTTCCGCCCCGTTTATGACATATTCTGTTACGTTTACATCACATGTCTATGTATACGCCCTGTACACGCCTTCTTGTTACATCATTTTGCCCTTATCTTTCGCGACTGCTACGAGTCACGCCTACTGCTACGCCTACTGTATTGAATGTAATGTATTTGTTTTGGTATATATACTAATGTATTGTTACTGAAAGTTAGCGCATTATTCCCAGATCCTGCCCCCGGCAGCTGCCATCCTATTCCCGTACAGGCTGTCCTGTTCCTGTCCTTTATGCCTGATTAAAAGCCTGTAAACTCCAGCTACCTCGAATCCTGACTCTTATTTATTGAGCTACCTGTTTATTGATTATTCTGAAAAATAGATCCGGTAATAAATTATTTATTTGATTTATGTCAAAGATCCCAGCTCCAACTTGAATACATTACTGCGGGAATTTGTCGCCTTCGGAGGCCTCTCTGGCGTTTCTATTAACTGGGGTAAGTCCCAACTCTTCCCTCTAACGCCGGCAATATCGGAGTTCCCGCTGGAATTCCCGCTCGAGTGGTGCACCTCTGAACTGCGCTACCTGGGCATACATATATCGAGAGATAGGGAGGATACCTTACGTGCGAACTACGGAGTAGCTATTACTAAACTAGCGGATTCAGTGACCAGATGGATTAAATTGCCCTTGTCGATGGCGGCGAGAATCTCCCTCATAAAAATGGTGGTTCTACCGCGCTTCGTATACTTATTCCTTAACGTTCCTTACTACCCGGGCTCATTCTTCTTCAAAACCTACGCTCTGAGCTTATACGGCTTGTATGGGGGGGCAAGCAGGCACGCCTCCGCTGGGCGGTTATGACACAACCGTACCGTATGGGCGGATTTGACGTGCCTGATTTCGAGGCATATTACTTGAGTGCTCAGGCACACTACCTGTATTATTGGCTGAAACCGTCACACTACATGCCGCAGGTGGCGGCGGAGGGTTGGATAGCCCATCCGCTACCGCTGGCAGGCGTGGTTCATGCCCCTACATCAGAATTGGATATGTATTCTAATACAGTGACCTGTACGATGGATGCATGGCATCGTATAGGGAGGAAGCTGCAGGCCCCATTACTATACACGGCTCGGATGCCACTGTCTTATCACCCGCGGATAGCACTCCTTCAAGAGGTGGGATTCCAAAGGCTGTGTCGTCGGCTCCACATTCATAAATGGGGTGATCTTTTCCGCGAAGGGCTATTTCGGTCTCGAGAGGATTTCTTTCAGGACAATGAACCCACCCCATTGGAGTTGTTTTATTATATTCGGTTACGGGAAGGCCTGAGGGTCTTGCTGCCGGTATACCCTCGTGAACCCCCCAGTGTGACCCACACTCACGGTAGTAGTGAATAGCGTTGATGGTGCGCATTTAGTGTCTCATATTTATAGAAGCCTACGAGAGGAAATGCCTGTTGTGGAGAGTACGGCCAGGGCGCATTGGTCATCAGATCTTGGCAGGGAGATAGCGGACGACCAATGGGAGTATAGTTGTGACCTTTCAGGAGCGGTGATGTCCAGTTGTCGTTTTAAAATAATACATTATAAGTTCCTTCATAGGTTATACTATACGCCGGCTAGGAAATTTAGATTTGGTCTGATTGACTCGGACAGATGTGAAAGGTGTGGTCAGGAGGGGGCGGACTTCTTTCATTTAGCGTGGACTTGCCCGCAAGTGCAGGAATACTGGTCACAGGTGTGTGCAGGACTTTCCCTTATGATAGGAGATGCCCTAACTTTAGATCCACAGCTGTTCCTACTAGGATACACTGCAAAGATTGCACGAGCCGTTAGGAAATATACTGACGTGGCAATATTACTGGCAAGAAGACACGTGGCGTGTAGGTGGAGTCGGGGCAGAGCTCCTAAATTCAAGGTTTGGCTGCATGACATGCTATACTGCCAAGAACAGTACGGTATATTTTCAGAATTGCTGCCCCTCAACTCTAGGCCAGCTGACATATGGGGTCCTCTGCAGACATATCTTCTTGCAACCGCCACACGAGGAGAGGAGGATGCTGCCACTGAGGATATTACGCTAACGTCTGAATCAGCTTGAACTTGCATGCCTTGTTTTGATCAGGGATGGATGGGGGAAACGGTGATATATCTATGCTGTTTTCGGCTTTCTGTCATACGAGAATTGATTATGCAAGAAATTATGTCGGATGTGTAGATTTAAGCCTGATAAATACAGTCTACTGTAAAGACCCTCGGCCCGGCCCCTTGATCGGTCGGCTGCATACCCTGTTTAACAGTATTTCAAGTGCATTGAGAGCTGCATAAGTACTCCTCCCCCCTAGCCTACTGAAGGGATGACCTGCTCCTTGGCTTCGTTGCCCTCAACCCCATATAGCAATTGCCAAGCTTGCAATCGCAGCTGCCCCAGTGCTTTGATCTGATTTGTTGGGACCTCCCTTTGGTTATGGCTCTGGTTTCTACCCATATGAGATCCTTCCTATATCAGACCCTCCAGGATATCGCGATTTGCCGCGAAATCGGCACTTTTGAAAAAATGCCGCGATTTTTACTAAAGTGCCCGCGAAATCGGCACTTATGTAGAAATCGCAGCGTGTTTTCAAAAGATAATGAATGCCGCTTTATCCTGGAGGATCTGCAGAGCGATTAGCAAGCGAAATAATGCGCAGACGTGTGTTTATCTTCACCTGTCTCGTTTCTCACATGATGGGTTATCTTCTACCAGCCCTGGGGGCTCATTGGCTGGTGACGGCTCTGGCGGGGTGTTGTCTCACTTCCAAGCGTTCGAGGAAGTGAAAGATCAAAGGTTATTGGCCAGGAAAACTAAGCTGGAAGCACCGAAAAAACTTAGGTGGGTTTGGGGCACGATAAGTTTTCCAAAAGACGGCTGAAAATCTCTGTTCATATTCCCGCAGCTCAGTCTGAGACAGAGACAGATGCTGTAGTTTTGTGAAAGAAAGGTTGCATTTAATGGTGGAAAACACAGGGGCTACAAACAGCAAACTCAGAAAAAAAACTCCCTCCATTAAACACCCGAACGCCCTCCCACTCCCACGCTTAGGCTTCAGAGCCCCTCACCCCTCCAGCTGCAACAAACCCTCAGACCTCAGTCTCCATTTGAACTTTCTCGGACCTCGTGGTCCCTCACTGATCAATTTCCCAATCAACCCCAGTGCTTAATTTGCGAAAAAAATATGTGCAGAAGCTCTAGTCAGTAGGCTACTCCAGTTTGCACCCCACATTGCCCTCCCAGGCAGGACTAACACAATTACTAACACTCCTAACATTGTGACAATTCATTCTATTCCAGGCCGCCACTAGGGTGACCAACTGGCATGGGTGTAAATTCAGGACAGTGAGAGCAAAAATTCAGAATAAAGGGTCAAAATTCAGGACAAAAAGTCAGGACAGAAGGTCAGAAGTCAGGATGAAAATTTGGGACAAATTGTACGTTTTGCATACACATCAGAGGAAGTCGAGCAATAGTGCATAAGTAAATAGGCAACCCACACAAGCACAAGTGAAAATAAGTTTATATTAGGTTGAGAGAGCCTTGCACTCACTGCGTCTGTTGTGTATGCGAGTGTGTCACACCTACGTTTGCATGTTGTTAAATAACTAAAAAAAATAAGATATCTGTGTTTGTTGTAGGAAAAATGGCCAAATAAAATGCCGCAAAATTGCCGCTAAATTTCCATATTTGTGCCGCTAAATTTCCATTTTTGTGCCGCTAAATTTGCTAATCCATGCCGCTATATCCTGGGGGGTCTGCTATATATGTCCTTACTTGACAAAAGTTCCACTGTGTTCGTATATGTGTATCGCTGCCGGCCTTGTACGGTTGTAGGCACACTGCTGTGTAACTGTGTATGTATGTCAATAAAAGTTTATAATCCAAAAAAAAAAAAAAAAAAATTACAGACTGGTGAAGGTGGGTGCTTTGGAGGGATTATCCTTTTAAGTCCTTCCATAAAAGCTTTGATTGGGGGTACTTTAAACAAAGACATGTGTTGTCTATTTTGGAGGTATGCTGCAATAGCAGCAAGATGTAATCTTATAGAAGAGTATGCCAAATTGCATCTTTGAAGATGCAATAAGTAACAGATAATGTTTTGGATGGAAGCATCTAACGGGTTGATTTGGTTAATTTTACAATAAATTACAAATCTCTTCCATTTAGCTGCATAGCATGCTCTAGTAGTTGGACGTCTTGCTTCCTTGATAATGTTCATGCAA
Organism: Lissotriton helveticus; assembly: GCF_964261635.1. Lineage (NCBI taxonomy): Eukaryota > Metazoa > Chordata > Amphibia > Caudata > Salamandridae > Lissotriton > Lissotriton helveticus. The sequence continues at coordinate 378,078,227 of NC_136060.1, forward strand.
TCAGGAGGCAAATTAAGGTACCCAAACTCTAAGGGAGCCAGATGGCTAGGTTCATCTGATTGGGATCTGGGTGCCTGATTTCTCCATGGTTCGGAGTTAAAAGATGTGGCGAGAGGCGCAGTCTTTGGTGGGGAACTACTGAAAGTTCTAGGAACGTGGTGTACCATGGCTGTGTTGCCCATGTAGGAGCAACCAGGATCATTGTGAGTGACTGCTTTCGTAGTTTGCGTGCCACCAGCGGAATCAGTGGGGCTGGTGGAAAAGCGTACGCAAATCTGCCTGACCAGTTCATCCATATCGCATTGCCCTGTGACAACGGATGTGGGAACCTGGCGGCAAAGTACTGGCATTTTGAGTTTTCGTTTGTGGCAAACAGGTCTATCTCTGGATGCCCCCATTGCTGAAAGAATGGTCTGAGAACCTGAGGGTGAATCTCCCATTCGTGTAGCTGTTGGCTGTGCCTGCTTAGCAGATCTGCTAATTGATTGTCTTTCCCTGGTAGGTGTTCTGCTAGGAGAAAGATATTTTTTGGAATTGCCCACCTCCATATGCTCTGTGCTAGGTGAGATAGCTGTGGAGAGTGTGTCCCTCCCTGCTTTTGTATGTAATACATGGCAGTCATGTTGTCCATCCAGATCAACACAGTCTTGTTGTACAAGTACTTCTGAAAAGCTTTCAGTGCTAGAAATACTGCGAGCAACTCTAAGTGGTTGATGTGCAGTGTTTTTTGTTTGATTGTCCAGAGCCCTTGAACTGTGAATTGAAGTAGGTGGGCTCCCCAACCTGTCAGTGATGGGTCAGCTGTTAGTACTACTTGTGGAACCGGCTCTTGGAACAGTCGCCCCTTGGAAAGGTTTTGTGGGTTCCACCACTGCAGAGAGTTGTGAGCGCGACTGTCCACCAACACTAGGTCTTTTAATTGTCCTTGAGCTTGGTTCCACTGCCTTGCCAGGCATTCTTGCAGTGGACGCATTTGAAGGCGGGAATGAGGGACAATGAATATACAGGAGGCCATCATGCCTATGAGCTGCATGAACACTCGAGCTGGTAAGGAGTGTTGTGGCTGAAACTTTTGAATGAGACTAGATTTGGATATGCTTTTGCTACTGAGGTATCAATTGTGGCTCCCAGATATTGCTTTATGTGGGAGGGCTGTAGATGTGATTTTGGGTAATTTATGGAAAATTACCGACTGTGCAGCAGCTGGAGTGTTTGAGACGTATGGCTTGCACACTGCGCTTACGACTTGGCCTTTATTAGCCAGTCATCGAGGTATGGGAACACGTGGATGTGTTGCCTTCTGAGGTGTGCTGCTACAACTGCTAGGCATTTTGTGAAAACTCTTGGGGCCATAGTTACCCCGAAGGGGAGAACTTTGAATTGATAATGTTGCCCTTCTATTGTGAACCTGAGGTATTTTCTGTGAGCTAGATGTATAGGTATGTGAAAGTATGCGTCTTTGAGGTCTAACGTAGCAAGTAACGGGAGTACTTGCTGTAGAGTGATCATATGGAAATGCTCTGAGAGTATGTATTAATTTAGCGGTCTGAGGTCAAGAATGGGTCTGAGGGACCCATACTTTTTGGGAATTAGGAAGTATAGAGAGTATACTCCCGTCCCTTGATGTTGAAATGGGACTAGCTCTATGGCTCCCTTTTCTAGCATGGACGCGACCTCTTGTTGTAACAGTGTGATGTGTTCTTTGGCCATAGGACGATGTTTGGGTGGTATGTTGGGTGGAGTAGAAGTGAGTTCCAGGCAGTAACCATACTGGATAATTTGTCTCACCCACCTGTCTGTGGTAATGGCATTCCAGACTGGTAGGAATTGTTTTATTCTGCCTCTGACCGGTGTTGGGTGGTCCGGAGGGAGTGTGATAAAGTCACTGTTTGGTGGCAGTGGAGGCTCTGGTGTTATTACCTCCACGTCCCCTGCCCTTGTTATTGTTTCCCCTACAACCCCCTCTGTTGGAGCCTTTATTAAAGGTACTCTGGGAGATACTTTTAAATGAAGAGGAAGCCTGTGATGTGTTGCCTCTTGCGGAGCCTCTGTAGGAGGAGCGACGAAAGGAACCTCTGTGTTGTTGAAACTGAAGTGTGCCCATAGACTTAGCAGTTTCAGTATCTTTTTTCATTTTGTCTAAGATTGAGTCTACTGCTGGACCAAACAGGAAATCTGGGTTAACTGGTTGGTTGTGGATTGCACCTCGTTCTTAAAACCAGAGATGCGTAACCACACATGCCTGCGTAGTAATACACTAGTATTAATGGATCTTGCTGCCGTATCAGCTGCGTCAAGCACACATTTAATAGAAGCATTAGTTATAAATTTGCCTTCCTGAATGAGGTCGTTAGCTTTAGCTTTAGCTTTAAAAGGCTCTGGTAAGTGTTGCATCAGGCCTTCAAGTTCATCGTAGTGCGCTCTATCATAGCGTGCTAATAAAGCCTGTGTGTTTGCAATCCTCCATGAATTTGCAGCTTTTGAGGCCACCCTTTTGCCTGAAGCTTCTAGGATCTTAGACTCCTTGTCAGGAGGGGGAGCATCTCCTGTTTGTGAGTTGGCTCTCTTTCGGGCGTTTTCCACTACTAGCGAGTCTAAAGGCAATTGGGATTTGATATAGGCGGGGTCTGATGGAGCCGCCTTATATTGCTTCTCTATTCTGGGATTGAGTACACGCGCTCTGGCTGGATCTTTGAATATGTCTGGCGCATATTTGAGTACCCCTTTTTAACATAGGTAGTGTCCTGACATTTTTCTCAGAAGTAGGAAAGGTGTCAAATAAAAAGTCCTCTTCTATGGGGTCAGTGTGCATGTCCACCTTGTGAAATTTTGCTGCCTTATCCAGCAATTGATTGAAAAGAATGGTGTCGTCAGTAGGCGACGGTTTTGCAGGGTATGTGGAGGTGTCTGGGATGGGCTGTGGATCGTATGGATCGTTTTGGTCACCCCATGGGCTATTTTGTGTATCAGGATCTTGTGCATTTGGATCCCGTGGCTCATCAAAATCGGTATGAGGATCTACCACCATGTTCTCATCCTCATCATACTGTGAATGTGTTGGAGAGTAAGGCACAAAAGGCATATTAGGATAGAGAGGAGGAGGAGTGAAAGGTCTAGAGGGAGATGTCCCGAAGTCTTTTTTCTTTGGAGGAACAGGGGAAGGAGTGTCCGTGTCCAATGGTCTCTTTTTCCGATGATAAACTGTAACCTTTCCTGTTTCAGGGTTTATGTACAGTTTAGGTTGTTCCTCACTCACTGGATCAGGATGGAAGAGTTCTTCCTCAACTGTCCGTGGCACCGATGTTTTTGGCTTGGTAACTAGTCCATGACTTTTTGGCTCAAGATCCTTAGGTCGAGGAGCTGTGTTTGGTTTGACTGTTGCCTTAGGGTCGTAGGCCTTTTTCGGTTCGATAACTTTGTCGACGTTCTTAACAGTCTTTTTTGGTTCGACAACCTGTTTCGGATCGGCCGGGGTCTTTGGTTCGATACGTTTGTCTTGTTTTTTGTGCTAGACGACCTTTTTCGACTCGATGTTTCTGTTCGAGTCGACGGCTTTTCCCGTGTCGACGGGCGTTTTCTTCGGGTCGAGTATCTTCTTTCGATCAACGACCTTCTGTGGCTTAGAACTCTTCTTCGGTTCTAGAGCTTTCGGTTCGATAGCTTTTTTGGGTTGGCCGACCTTTTGTTCGAGAACCTTCTTCGGTTCGACGATTTTTGGATCGACAACCTTCTTTGGATCGATGCCCTTCGGTTCAACAACCTTTTTCGGGTTGACAACCTTTTTGGGGAGAGTGTTACTCGGGCCGGGTGTATCGAAAGGCTTAGTCTTGGGCTTCGGAGCCGAGCCGGAAGGCGGGGTCTCTGAAGGAGGTTGTCGATCTCGGCTAGGCCTTTAGGCGATGCGTCGACCGGAGCCTTTTCTTTTGGAATGTGCGGGTTGGGGGCTGAGTACTCACTTTTTGCCCCGGCGTGGTCTGGTCATCGGAGTCCGACTGGTCCTCAACGGTGACTATTTCTAGATCAGAGTCTACCGCTTCCGGGAGGTCTTGTTCATCATCGAAGATGTTCTTCGTTTCCGGTGCTTGCCGCTGCATCTCTTGCCTAGCGGCCCGCGGCCCGTCGATTCCGGATGGTTTTATTCGAACGGAATTGGGCACACGCTGAGCAAGTTTGTTCGTTATGGTCTGGTGATAAACACCTGTTGCATACTGTATGTTTGTCAGTATGCAGGAATTTGGCGTGGCATTGTGGGCACCTTTTGAACGGACTCTTTTCCATCGACAGCAATCCCACGTGGTGTCAAAAAGGCCCATCGGCCCGCGTCGACGACCGGATCGAGATGGAAAGTTTGGTTGAGTCAAGAAGTACCGAACGAGAACAATACCGTCGAGTTAGAAGGCCTTTTGGCCTCAGAAAGTAGGTTAGTTTCGTTTCCGAAGATGGAGTAGAGGAATAATATCCGAACCCAATGGCGGAAAAAACAATCTGAGGATGGAGAAGATGCCCATGCGCACTGTAGTCCAGGGGAGGAGTCACCTATCTCGTGATACTTCGAAGACTCTTCCAGGACAACAAAGTGCAATCATCCGGACCCAACACTAGGCGGCGATCTATGCACAGATATGAATTCAGCAGCCCACATGCCTCGAACACGATATATAAAAGATCTATTAAGGAGTTTTACCGTACTATCAGGCTTTAATTAGTTGGTTTCATTATCTTACTAATACACAGATGTATCACAATAGAATATTACCTCACTTGCGATATCAATGTTGGCAAACTGTTCTGCAGAAGTGGCTCAGAAAAGACCAGATTTTCAAAAAGGTGCTTGTTGTGCAATTCCCACGTCACCTGAAATTTCTTCAAATGTTCGTTTTCCTATTTACAATAGAAAAAACAAAAATTAGACTGAGAATATAACAACTGACTTCTTATCACATAGTGCATCTCAGAAGCTATATCAAGATGGATTACTTACATAGTCTGTACCAGTCAGAGAATGTTATAGTACAAATCCAAACTATGACATTAGCTAGCAATATGCTTCTGAATATATGCAACAATGCATTTATCATGCCACCGCCAACGCCCACGTGACTCCAAATTAGGACAATTTTGCATATAGTACAGCAGATTTACATCCTTTGACCAACTTTTGGTAACAGAGGTGCATGGTACAGACTGCGTAAAAAAAATTATTTATCCAAACTGCATTTCCAATTAGATCTACATTCTGTAGCACTGCAATACCAGGTATTAAGTGTTACAATTACCAAGCTTAATGATAAGAATTACACTAATAATGAGGAATGAAAATCTACGGCATTCATAATGAACTATAATATCTGCAATGTAAACATCTTGAAAATATGCTCAAGTATACAGGCTAACAGCATAACCTAGATAGCTGAAAAATGCCCACACATCTACGCTTCACCCAGAGTTCCCTAAATTTTGCGTCATTAGCTAACATGTAGTTCATGCAGGACTGAGGTGGGTATGGAAGATGAAACTAAGTAACAGGAACAGTGTTGTGGGCTAGAAGCCCAAAGTTACTGGGAATTAACATTTCCTTACTCAATTGAAAGGTTTCCTCCTACTCCCCACAGAACAGAATGCACAGTTGATGGATGATGGCTTATATGCATGCTAGGACTCAAGCAATCAGACTGCAAAGAGAGGCTTAATAAAGTGAATATACACTAGGGAACAAACACAGCGATAGTTCTTACAAAATAAGTGAAGACTAGCCAAGGCAGATAGTGTTCAGCTAGCTTTAATAGAGGCAGGTTTTTAGATGCCACAAATGACGGCTTCGCTCTAATGACAGTGCAGAAAAACGGGGCTATGAGATGGCCGATTCTAACAATGTTTAAGAGTATTGATCTAAGAGTGTGGCTTGGTGAGCCAAGATGGGGGACGAATAGGCCCTGCACTTCGCTGCAACAGCCCAAAATCTGTCATTTATCTGCGTCATTCGCCTAATTCTTTCTCCTTCCTGCACAGCCAGGGAACTGCTCCTGTACCAGAAGAGCGCAGAGCTGAAAGGTGCAGGGACTCAACAGGGACTGAGCAGAGCGGCAGCCCACCCAAAGGGAAGTCGACTTGCCGGGTTCTTCTTGCCAGCCTGGCCTGCACCACATCCCTCTGTGCGAGCACTTGGCTGGAAAAAAAAAATCACTGCAGGCCCCTGCTGCGGCGGAATACCAGAGTGGGCTCTCCACTGCATCCACTCTGTTGCTTTAGGCTGGACTGTGCCCCTGACACAGCTGTTCTCTGGCATCCCTGGACATCGCAAAGAGATCCTGCTGCATTGGGCCTTCACTGTGAGTGGTCCATGTTTCGGAGGATATAGCGTGGGCCTTGAGGGATATTTCACCAGCCAAGTAGACCTTGCAGTCAGCTTAGCTTAAGGCTACTGGTGGCCGCATACTGCTCTGGCTGGCGACCCTGCCAGGGGGTGTATCGACTCTGCAACTGCTTTGGCCTCACATTTTGCTGTGCCCTTTCGATTTGATGATTACCTGAAAGACCGTTTGACTTTACCCTAGTGCACTGGACAAACCAGGCTGAAGCAGACTGCTTGTGCTGTGGCATCAACTGCCACCCCAGTTCCAGGACAGCACACACTGGCTCTACAAGTACTGCATCACCTTCACAATCCATCTACTGCCTGCCCTTTATGAGCAGCACATCATGGGGAAGGCATCACCTTCACAATCCATCTACTGCCTGCCTTTCATGAGCAGCACATCATGGGGAAGGCATCGGCAGGACCCATAACTCGCAATCTTCATCCATTACAGAACCTACAGGCAACCTAGATTCAATTATGTAGGAAATAAAACAGTTGTGGTTCTGCTTTGAGACTAAAGTTGATGAATTAACGATTGAGGTCATCCCGCTCCACGATGACCAAATAAAAGTTGCTGACTACTGGTTGCAGACTGAATTCTTGTTACAAAAGATACAGCCCAAAGCAGAGGACTTGCAGAAACATATTATCCCTGAGAGACCGAATGCGTATTCTGAAAGATAGAGCTAAACACGTGGAAGGCCAAACGAGCAAAAACAACCTCCAGATCGAGGATCTGGCAGAGGGGACGGATGGAGAAGATTTTGTCCTACTTCGATCAAATCCATTATGTCACAGCAAGCAACCTTCTCAATAGAGAAGACGCAGTCCTAGGACGTCAACCCCCTCCTGGGTTTGGACCAATACTAAATCGGATCTGCCTGGGAGCTGTGTGCTGCCTTCTCCAGAGCAGGTAGTAGAGGGGCCCATCGGCAACCTAAACTGGCAAAGCTAAAAGATATGGGCCCCAGTGACAGTCAAGAGGAAGAGACTCAGCATTCTGCTCTACAAATTGAAGTGGTTTCATACCAGCTCTAGGACACTGAACTCAAACAACGCAATCTCATCCAGCGACACAAAATCCTATCCAATTAATCTCCGAAGCTGAATTTTAAAGTTGTTAATTAATCTGAAATAATGATGTGGAACCGACAGACAAAGTTTCAGGTAATAAACACTGGTAAACTCAAAAGGCGGGGCCTACTTGACCTATTTGCTTTGCCTTTGCTTTCTGTCAATGCGACTCAGCATTGCGAAAAACATTGACAAAGCCAATAGGTCTCGCCTATGCAAGAGCTAATGGCTGTCAGTGTTTTAGCAATGTTGAACTGCAGCATGGCTGAAAGTAAAGAAAAAAAGCACTGTGACACAGTCAGCTCTGACCACTTCATAACGTTTTCTTTACTTTCAGCCATGCTGCACAGCAGCCACACTGCTGTACAACATGGCTAAACAAAACATTGATAAAAACCAATATCTCTTGCGTAAGCGAGACCTACAGGCTTTGTCAATGATTTTTCATTAATTAGAGTGTATGCCTTTAATTAGAAGGGATTGCTCGTTTTCCAAATAAAAGACGACCAAAAACAGGAGGGTAAAATTCAAAACGAATATTATTACAAAAAGGAAATGCATTCACTTAGGAGGTCCTGGGGTCTGACGGGTTGTCTGTGTCCTTTCCTGAGAGCATGTACTGCAAGTTACCAGTTGCAGGAAGCTGGCTCTTTATCAATCAATCAATCAAGGACATTTATAGAGCGCACTACTTACGCTGCTACTGCTCGAACAGCCAGGTCTTGAGCTTCTTCCTGAAGGAGAGGTGGTCTTGGGTCAGGCGCAGGTCGGGAGGGAGGGAGGGAGTTCCAGGTCTTGGCGGCCAGGTGGGAGAAGGACCTTCCTCCTGTTGTCGTTCTTCGGATGCGGGGGACGGCGGCGAGGGCGTGACTGGCTGATCGGAGGTGGCGTTTGGGAGCGTAGAAGTTGATGCGGTTGTTGAGGTAGCTCGGGCCTTGATCGTGTAGGGCTTTGTGTGCGTGGGTGAGGAGACAGAAGGTGATTCTCTTGTTGACGGGAAGCCAGTGCAGGTCTCTCAGATGTCCGGAGATGTGGCTGCGTCGGGGGATGTCGAGGATGAGTCTGGCTGAGGCGTTCTGGATCCGCTGGAGTCTCTTCTGGAGCTTGGCGGTGGTTCCGGCGTAGAGGGCGTTGCCGTAGTCCAGTCGGCTGGTGACGAGGGCCTGGCTGACCGTCTTCCTGGTCTCGGTGGGGATCCACCGGAAGATCTTCCGTAGCATGCGCAGGATGTTGAAGCATGATGAGGAGACGGCGTTGACTTGTCTGGTCATGGAGAGGGAGGAGTCCAGGATGAAGCCCAGGTTGCGTGCGTGGTCTGTCGGTGTGGGTGCGGTGCCCAGGGCGGGGGGCCACCAGGAGTCGTCCCAGGCGGAGGGCGAGGAGCCCAGGATGAGGACTTCCGTCTTGTCTGAGTTCAGTTTCAGGCGGCTGGTCGTCATCCACTCGGCTACCTCTTTCATCCCTTCGTGAAGGTTGGCTCTGGAAGCGGCGGGGTCGTTGGTCAGTGAGAGGATCAGCTGGGTGTCATCGGCGTAGGAGATGATGTTCAGGTTGTGTTGGCGTGCGATGGGCGCGAGGGGGCTCATGTAGACGTTGAAGAGGGTGGGGCTCAGCGAGGATCCTTGAGGGACGCCGCAGATGACTTCGGTGGCCTCTGACTTGTACGGTGGTAGACGGACTCTGTGTTCTTCCGTCGAGGAAGGAGACTATCCATTCCAGTGCCTTCTCCTGAATTCCGACGTTGCTGAGGCGCTGCACTAGGGTGCGGTGGCAGACAGTGTCGAATGCCGCGGAGAGGTCTAGGAGGATGAGGGCCGCTGTTTCTCCGTTGTCCATCAGGGCTCGGATGTCATCGGTGGCAGCGATGAGGGCGGTCTCGGTGCTGTGGTTGGCTCGGAAGCCAGACTGAGGGGTCGAGGGATCCATTCGTCTCGAGGAAGGCGGCCAGCTGTTTGTTGACGGTCTTCTCGATGACTTTGGCTGGAAACGGGAGGAGCGAGATGGGGCGGTAGTTCTTGAGTTCGGTGGGGTCTGCTGTTGGTTTCTTTAGTAGAGCGCTGAGTTCGGCGTGCTTCCAGCTCTCCGGGAAGGTGGCGGTGTCGAAGGAGGTGTTGACGATGTCCCGCAGGTGGGGTGCGATGACAGCGTCGGCCTTGTTGAAGACGTGGTGAGGGCAGGGGTCGGTCGGAGATCCGGAGTGGATGGAGTTCATCATGCGGACGGTGTCATCGGTGCTGATCGGAGTCCAGGCGCGGAGGGTGGTGGTGGGCAGCGTTGCTGCGGTCGTTGTGTGCGATGGTTGAATGCTGAAGCTGTTGTGTATGTCCGCGATCTTGTTGTGGAAGTAGGAGGCGAGGGAGTTGCAGAGGTCTTGCGATGGGGTGATGTCGTTGTTTCCGGCGTTGGGGTTGGAGAGCTCTTTCACGATGTTGAAGAGTTCCTTGCAGTTGTGTGCGTTGTTGTCCAGTCGGTCCTTGAATGCAGTTTTCTTGGTGGCGCGGATCAGTTGGTGGTGCTTCCGGGTGGCAAGCTTGAGGGTGGTCATGTTGTCCGGTGTTGGTTCCCTTCTCCAGACTTTCTCGAGGGCTCGGCAGTTCTTCTTGGAGCTCTTGAGTTCGTCGGTGAACCATGGGGCTTTCTTGCTGCCGGGTCTGCTGGGCGGGGTCCTCAGAGGGGCGAGTTCGTCCGCGCAGTTGCTGATCCACTTCGTGAGGTTGTCGGCGGCCTGGCTGGGGTTCGCTGAGCTGGCCGGAGGGTGCTGACTCAGGGAAGCGGCGAGCTGGTCGGCTGTGATCTTGTTCCAGCTTCTTCGGGCAACCTGTTGCTGGTGGTGGTGGGTCGTCGTTCTTCTGAAGGTGAAGTGGACGCAGCTGTGGTCCGTCCAGTGGAGTCCTGTGGCGTGGCTGAAGGCGATGTCTTTGCTGGATGAGAAGACGGCGTCGAGAGTGTGTCCGGCGAGGTGGGTGGGGGTGGTCACCAGCTGCTTGAGTCCCAGGTTTGCGAGGTTTTCCAGCAGGGTGGTGGTGTTGCGGTCGTCGTTCTCCAGGTGGAAGTTGAGGTCCCCGAGGAGGATGTAGTCGGCTGAGGGGAGGGCGAGCGGGCTGATGAAGTCGGCGATGTCCTCGCTGAATTGTGTGCGTGGTCCCGGGGGTCTGTAGATGAGGGTGCCTCTGAGGGTGGTCTTGGGGTTGACGTGGATCTGGAAGTGCAGGTGTTCGGCGGGTGCGATGGTGTCGTCGGTGTTGGTCGTGATGCGGATGGTGTTCCTGTGAATGATGGCGATGCCTCCTCCTGTCTGGTTGACGCGGTCTCTCCGGATGATCTTGTAGCCGTTCGGGATGGCGGTGTCGGGCGCTGAGGAGGCGTTCATCCAGGTTTCCGTGAGGAAGGCGACGTCTGGGGCTGTGGTGTCGAGCAGGTTCCAGAGCTCGACGGCGTGTCTGTGGACGGAGCGGGTGTTGAGCAGGATGCACTTCAGGTGGGTGCTGCTGGAGTTCGGCTTGGTGGGTGCTGGTGCAGTGCAGGTCCGGGTGCAGGAGAACTTGCAGGACTGGCAGATGAAGGGTCCGTGGGTGCGTCTCGGGGTGGCTCGGTAGCATCCAGGGGTTCGGCCGGCGTTGAGTGCGTTGAGGGTGGCGGCGTCGTACGTCCGGCGGGTGGGCTGGGGTCTGCGAGGGCCAGGGGTCCTGGCGCTGGGCGCGGTCCAGGCGCAGACGGGCGCAGACGGGCTTACCTTTGGTGCACCTTCGGTGCTCCCGCTGCGCGCGTCCGCTGCGCGGTCGCTCTGGGGACGTCATAAGAAGGGAGCCGGTCGGGAGGGTCTGCGGGGAGGCGGGAGCGCGAGCCAATCGGGTGTCGGGGAGGCGGGGCCACGGGCTGGGGCGGCGGGAAAAGCTGGTGTGGGCTCGGCGGCCCTCGGGAGGCTGGGGCGGCGGGAGAAGCTGGTGTGGGCTCGGCGGCCCTCGGGAGGCTGGGGCTGCGGCAGCGGCAGCAGGCACAGGAGCGTGGGGGTGACCAGGCCGTAGGCGCAGTGGTCACTCCCTGGAACTTGCTCTGGCTCCCCTTCAGAAGGGAGCCGGTCGGGAGGGTCTGCGGGGAGGCGGGAGCGCGAGCCAATCAGCTGTCGGGGGGCGGGGCCACGGGCTGGGGCGGCGGGAAAAGCTGGTGTGGGCTTGGCGGCCCTCGGGAGGCTGGGGCGGCGGGAGAAGCTGGTGTGGGCTCGGCGGCCCTCGGGAGGCTGGGGCTGCGGCAGCGGCAGCAGGCACAGGAGCGTGGGGGTGACCAGGCCGTAGGCGCAGTGGTCACTCCCTGGAACTTGCTCTGGCTCCCCTTAAGAAGGGAGCCGGTCGGGAGGGTCTGCGGGGAGGCGGGAACGCGAGCCAATCAGCTGTCGGGGGGGCGGGGCCACGGGCTGGGGCGGCGGGAAAAGCTGGTGTGGGCTCGGCGGCCCTCGGGAGGCTGGGGCGGCGGGAGAAGCTGGTGTGGGCTCGGCGGCCCTCGGGAGGCTGGGGCTGCGGCAGCGGCAGCAGGCACAGGAGCGTGGGGGTGACCAGGCCGTAGGCGCAGTGGTCACTCCCTGGAACTTGCTCTGGCTCCCCTTAAGAAGGGAGCCGGTCGGGAGGGTCTGCGGGGAGGCGGGAGCGCGAGCCAATCGGCTGTCGGGGGGGCGGGGCCACGGGCTGGGGCGGCGGGAAAAGCTGGTGTATATAGTATACTAAAAAGATGTATGCTGTGTATAGAGTACAGGTACCCCTTAAGAGCAGAAAACCAAAGGTGCTCTAAGGTAGTGCGTTCTAGAAGCCAGAGGCTTATCAGAGAGGAGTGTAAGACATTTGTCTGTCTCTCACACACACACACACAATCAAAAGAGAACCACACAAATTTAGAAAAGAGGTATTTTTATATTATATATATATTTCTTTTTCCTGAACTTCATAATTAGGTAAGTACTTTCTCGGTTTTAGCAATGTTAACTAACAGTGCATTTTTATGTGTAAAGCTTTCCTTTTCCTATGGGAGAAACAACATTCACTTCATACAAATATTGCAATGTGTTTCCATGGGACCCCTTCCGGTTGGGAGGTGGTAGGGAAATACGGACTAAAGTACCTCTAACTGGGTGCATGTATTGATAATTCCATCACTGGAATCAGTGTGCATCTAATAATAGGAGATGTTTGGTTTCAGTGAAGCAATCATGTCCATGTAGCTATGGAGCTCAGTCATCAGTGCCCAGTATGTGAATTCAAGATTGCTTCCCTGTTCACTTGTAATATCCAATTAACGACTTAGCCATCACAGGGGCATATCTGCTCATACAGATATGACCAGACTTGTAATATAAGGAGCCCTGCCTTAGGGCTGAAAGGCCAGCCGTATGAGTGACTTACATATACTGCATGGAGTGTCTGCAGGCATGGCACACAGGAGGTGTGCCATGTCATGTCTTCACTTTTGTCTGCACCTTTTCACGCAGCTTGCAATGGCAGTTTGCACGAATGTGTGGAGGGGTCCCTTAGGATGGCAAAATACATGATGCGGCCCTTAGGGACCATATTTAGTATCCATACCCTAAGCACCAGGGGTACCATTTACTAGGGACTTACATGGTGCTAAAGGCATGGTCAATTGGAGAGGGGGGGGGGTGACAACTCTAACATTTTATGGAAAGATATCCGGCACTGGGACCTGGATAGCAGGAACCCAGGGCTCTTCTGACAAAATTGCATCAATTACCAGGCAAAAAGTGGGGTAGCCATGCCAAAAGGGGGACTTTCCTACAGAAACTAACCTTATGTGGGTACGATTTTTCAAAAGTGGCCATCTTTGATTTGGCACACTTAGGAAGTCTGGTACAGGGTTATGCCCATTTCCCACAGGAAGGGGTTATTGAGGGGCTACTACCCTACACTGCCCTAACGTCCCTAAATTCAGAATTTAGTGGAGCACATGGCACCAGGAACTCCGATCCTGCCAACCTGAACAAAGAAGACGGACGTGAAGAGTCGCACAACAAGAACAGAAGACCTAGCCACTGACTTGGCGCCAGTCTTCCTCACGGAGAACAGCAAAACTGTTCCATGCATCTTGCAGAAACTCCAAAAGTAAAAATTCTGAGCTTCCGGAAACGCCAAAACCCGACACCTGAAGCCACCACTGCACCAGCCCGAGTTGAAGTGGGCCACCCATGTTAACAAGTTTCCCCAGAGCTTAGGTCCATCGTGGTCTCATCCCTCATGGACTCCCCGACGTCACCTGCAGTCTCTACATGCAGGCCCCCTAGACTGCTTCTGGTAAGATAATCAGATGCCTAAAGACACATCTGCATCTGACGCCCTTGGGCCATGGAGAAGGTGTGCCTACGTCCCCGAGCATCGCAAGCCGTGAACCCCTCAGTTGGATCACCCCGACAGGCTTTCCAGCCAGAGCATACAGCCTCTTTTTTCAGTGTCCAATCTCCATAGAAACGTATTGGTGTCCCAATGTTGTTTTGCACCATGCATCCAACGCCCCTGTGCCGCTGGGTAGTGTACTGCTGGTGCCACCTTTGACCTTGCCCACCACTCACCTTAACTCCTGGAGATTGGTCTTGTAAGTCGCTGTACTATACCTGTTTGCAGAACTTGTTTTCCCTTCCATAGGATAACATTGTAGAACTGAGAAATTCCTTTTAAAGTGAAAAGAATTTATATTTAAAAAAAGTTCTTACTTGAACGATTTTTCTCTGATGCCTACACATATATAAAGATACTTACTATTTTTATAAATTGGTGTGTGTAGGAAAGTAGGATCTGCTTTCATGGTTACGCCAGATTTGTGCTGGTGTAATTCTAATTTCTAATAGTCTGACTGGGATCCTGATAATCAGGATCCAGCTTTTCAGGGTCTAACAGCGAGCTAGAGTTGCTGCTGACCACAGACCAGATTCTTCCTTTCTGCCGTTGAGCCAGGCTCAAGCACTGGAAGGTGGATCAACAGGTTTCCTGTCACAGGGAGGTGTGACCACCTCCTAGAAAACACTTAGTGTATTGGGCTGGAGGTGCTTGTCAGCGCCACCAGACTGCTTTGAAGGGCACAATTGGTGCCCTCCTTGCATGCTCCAGTTGGAACTAGTTCAGGGAGCCGTTGACTCTCGCTCTGGTGTGAAACTGAACAAAGGAGTATCCTCCCCTCTGTCCAGCCCCTCCTCTGGGAGGTACCCCTGAATAGTCCCAACCCTTTCCTTTGGGTACTTAAGGGCTTACCCTGTGGGTGGCTCTTCGGATTGGTTGTGGAACAAGATTCAGATCCGAAACCACTTCATCTTCAACTGTCTGGGCACGTTGGACTTTGCTTTGGGAACTGAGTCTGCATATGGAAGACTCCTGCTTCTCCTGGTCTTGTGATCATGCCAGTTTGTGCTTGCTCCATCCAGGTTATTCTCCCGGCCAGTGGGCATCAAGACACCCTTAGAGTGAATTAGTCACTCCTCTGCATCTGCAGGCACCGCAACTAAGTTGACCGGTCTGCTGCTCCTGACGTCCTCCAGACTTCGAAAGGCCCAGCAACACAGCTGCTGGTTCTGCAACTCCCTCGAGGACTGCACTGTCGTCTCACCAAGATGGACAGTATCCCTTGTCGGAATGCTGCAACAGCCCCCCTGTACAGAGCATCGTCTTGCCGTAGCTAAGGAATGTTGACTCTTCTTCAGAGATCTCCAGGCTCCAAAAAGCTCCAGCATCTCTTGCTATCAAGATCTTCGTCATCACCACATCCTCTGCACCGTGAGCCTGCATCATTGGTGAGCTGCTCTAAGTCCACTTGCGACTCCTGTGCCTTCGGCCTGTCGGTACTCTTGAGGGTCTTCTTTGGCTCCAGTGAGCTCCCCTGCCTGCTCTGAATCTCTTGTGCTTGTTTAGTCCCTTGGACGTTGCAGGTCCTGACACTGCACCTTCTTTGTTTTCCTCATCTGTTGCTGCTGCCAAGGCTTGTTGGGGTTCCCTACCAGACATCGACCCCCTGGCTCTCCATTCCCGATGTGGGACCGCTCGTGAACGGCTCCTGGACTTCAACAGTGTCACCTGGGCCTCACAGCTGCAGCGACTAATGTCACTAACTCATCTCCTTCATCTTCCATCATTGGTGGTCATTGGTATTCCGAGCCTCCTGGTCACTCCAGAGTGGCATGGACTATCCCCTCTGCTTTCAGGTACACCTTTTTAAGAATTCACCCTTGGATTCCACCGGACTCCTTCAACTTCTTCGCCAGCGACATCTTCAATGAAGTCCTCCATTGTGGTCTACGGCCATTTCTGACATCACTTCGTACCTGTGCACCCAGGGTTCCTGGTATAGGTATCCTGGTTCCTGGGGTATCCACGGTTGGAGTAACTCTGCAACCTTCCATCTTACACAGTGTTTCTTCAGGGTCCTTCTTCTTGAAAACTGCAACCGCAACTTCCCCATTGACTTTCATTGAGTACGCGGCTGTCTTTCCACTCTCCCCACAGCCTATGTGGGGTTCCTGGGATACTTACCTTGGGTGGTCCTTGGTTCCCTGGCTCTTCGAAGTCAAGCCACTCTACCACAAAAACCGTAGACGTCGTCGACCCATGTTAGACAGCTTTGCGCATTAGTCCAATGTGTAGAACAAGTGCACTGACTGTCTACACTAAGCTTGGTAGAATTTGCAATTTGACAAGCTATACCTGTCTTGCCTGAAATGTCTTTGTGTATTTTTAGTACTTGTCATGTTCCAGAGAGGATACAGGATTGTGTCCCACTAGATTGCAGTTTTCAACTATGGTTGTCCAATTGTTCGCATTATTAAAAATGACTGTCCGGCTGGACATGCGTAATATAGCTCTGATTTCAGTCTATATTTATCGTGATAGATATCTGATTATATAAGGACCACTGTTTATGCCTAGACTGGAGTGCAGCATTTAATACCATAGACATCACAATCCTGATTAGGGAAGTTAGGATCCAAGATACTGGAGTTGCTCACTACCTTTCCAAAGGGTAGATGTTTTCAAATCATGAAAAGAAACCACATGCTTTTTGCCAACTATATGTAGGGTACTGCAGTCCTCGTCACTCAGCTCGACTTTGTTAAATGTTTATATGTGCCCACTGGCAAATTGTGCAGGAGTTTTGGGTTGTGTATAGTCTCCCTAAGAGAACGGCATGCAGCTAGTGATCTCCTTTGCGAATGACCCAAGCTTGGAACGCCATCAACTAGTGCCCTGTCTGGAAAAAGTGTTGAATTCTATGGCTAGTTGCTATTTAAAATTGAAAAGCGACAAAACAGCTAATGATTCTGGGAAACCATCCTTGTTTCAGGCTTGAACTCAGTTGGCAGAGTTGTATCCTCCTGTCCCCAACTCCCATAAAGAATTTAGGCATGTGGATGGATAAAGCACTAATATGGACCTTCAAGCAAAAAAGCTTGCTGCTACGTGCTTTGGCTTACATAAAACGATCAAAGATTTTAGTGTTTATCTTGGAATTAAGAAGAGTTAAGAAGAATTGTAATTCAATCCCTGGTAGTGACCCGCTTTTTTTTGTTTTTTTTGAAAATTTGTTTTTATTGTTGCCATCTCATAATAAGCAGTGACGAATATACATTTCACCATAGCAGCGTCAACATTCAGCTGCAGTCAATCAGTATAGCAACTTTTCAGATTTTCATTTTCTCCCCAACTCTGAACATACTACTTAGAAAGGGTCAAGATAAACGATCCGTGTCATAAAGCAAATACAGCATTAACGAGACTAGAACCTTCACTTACTTTATTCCTATTCTACGCCACTAGCAAGTCTGCCCACGTGTTCAGTAACTAGGTCCCGGGCAACCCCAACCCCAAATGCCCACCCCTGAATACATTATATCACTCCATTTCATCCTCCTCCTCAGAGCTATCTCCATTCTCATCCTCCGGCAACGGCTCACAAATATCCCCTCTATACGAGTTCCATGGCGTCCATATTTTGTTCCACTTGCGCGGATTGAGTCTCTGTTTATAAACCTCCCTCTCCGTTAACATAAGCAGATCCATATTCCTACACCACTGCGACAACGTCGGAGTAGTCGGCGCTCCCCAGTTCTGTGCAATGTCGCGCTTCGCCAGCATCATACCAATGACCACCCAACGCTTCCCAGGCAGTGACAGGTCTGTCGGGCCCCACACGTGCAGTATGCATACCCGAGGTTCAGGTGTGAAAGAGGTGTTTAGTGTCTGACTGATCGTACGCGCTACGCGTCTCCAGTAGGTTTGCAAATTGGGACATTCCCAAAAGTATGAAACAGTGTACCCTCCTCCCCACAATTCCGTAGGCAATAGGGGTGATCTGCCCTGTGCATTTTATGTAGTGTTGTGCGGGTGTAGTAAACTCTATGCAATATTTTAAATTGGACCAGTCGAAATCGTGTGGAGATGCCTGCCTCCCTGGGTGACGCCAATGCCGCGTTCCATTCCGATTCATCCAAGTCCCCAATCTCCTCCACCCACTTTTCTCTCAGGTGCACCAGCGGATCTGGCAAGTTGTTCAATAGTTTACGGTAGGTGAGGGATGTAGCACTAGACTCCATATAGTCCGTAAGCAGCCGGTCTTCCAATGGAGCCGACTCCGGGACCGTCGCCCCTATTTCTAACACAGACATGAGTGCGTGTCTAATTTGTATATATCTGTACGTTTCCGTCACTCCCAGGTCATACTGCTCCCTCAGTGTGTCAAAAGAGAGTACCTCGCCTCTCGACCATAGATCGCCAACTGTGGATATCCCGATGGTATCCCACCGATCAAATCCCTTACTGCTGCGCAAATTGGTAGTGACCCGCTTTTAATGTGAGAATTTCCTTTATTTGGGGTCACCAAATTATGTCACAAAAAACAGGTTGCATAAAATGCGGCTGCTGCTAGGCTACTTCTTAAAATTCCAAACTGCGAATCTGTGAAAGTGTCTTTGAAACGGCTTCATTGGCTGCCTATTGATGCAAGGATCAAGTTTAAACTTCTTTGCCTGGCACATAAAGCAATAAATAGCAGGGGCCCTCTTGAAATTAGAGGTCTTACATCCCCTTATGTACCTACTAGATGCTTAGATAAGCAGAAATATACAGCATATCCCTCTGTATATAAGCATGTATTTGTATTAGAGATATGTACCTATATATGTGTATTGCTTTGTATTAACATATAGAATAATTGTTTAAACAATAAATACATTTTTAAGTACAACACTTAAAAAACAGAGTTTATCGAATGCATCTTTAATCTACTTATACATACTTCCTTTATGCATCTATATACCTTCCATGTGCTTGGATCTATATATTTATTACATTCTTACAAAACAAATATATATATATTATATTTACTACCCTATTTCTCATCCTATACCTCTATCAATGTATTTAATCTACATATACTTACTTCCTTTATGCATCTATAAACTTTCCATGTACTTCCGGATCTATATATTTATTACTTTTTTTTCTAATTCAGCATATCGAATGCACTACCCTATTTTCACCCTATACCTCTCTCAATACATCTTCTACCTCAACTCTGACTCATCTCAAATCTCTTTCTACTACTCGTTCCAATGCACTAGCCTATTTCTCACCCTATACATCTATCATCATATCCACTAACTCCACTCTTTCGTCACAAACCCCATACCACTACTATGATCCCCAAAATAGCCATATCTAGACTCTTCCCTACACTGCACCAACAGACACCTCGTTTACTATACTGATCCCCAAAACAAGTCTTTCTAAACTCTTCCCCTCCACATCCCTTTTTACTCATCTCAACCCTCCCACTACTCCTTTGATCGCCAGAAAAAAAGAGAAGAAAACAAAACAAAAAAGTCTAAAGCCTTCACTCTATCTGTCCACTATACTTTTCAATCGTAATAACAAACTTACATGTTCACTTCTCAAATTTCATATTTCACTATACCAATTCACCACTAATCCTTTATGGGTTCTGGAGTAGTGTGCTACTCGGCGAAGGGGTAACAAGTGATATTGATAGATATATCAAACCTTTGTCCCTTTTCTATCCCTCCGTTATCCTTCTCAATCCAGATAACGGATTAATAACCACCACTCAAATTACTGTCATATTTCCCTATACTAACTCAACATCAATTCTTTATGGGTTCCGGAGTAGCATGCTGCTTGCCGAAAAAGTGCTTTGGACGCCTCGTATGGGGTACTTAGCGCTATGTAAATGTAATTACAATACAATTTTACATTAAATCCCATACTGGCATCAGTGTGGGTTTAATGTGCTGAGAAGTTTGATAACAAACTTCCCATTGTCAGTAAAGCCATTGTGGTGTTGTGGAGTTTGTAATGACAAACTCCTAGTACCATATACTCTTCATTGCATTACTGCACTTACAATGTCCAAGAATTGGCTTAGACACTGTAGGGGTACCTGTACCATCACCACTGGTATAGTGCACCCAGCTAAAAGGGTGCCATACCTATGCCAGGGCAGTGTTTTGTAGACATGGCACACAGGGATGTGTGCCATGTCGACTCTTCGATTTGTTCTGCACCAAAACACGCAGCCTTTCATGGCAGTGTGGGTGTGTAAGAGTACAGGGCCCCTAAGGGTTTCACAATAAGTGCTGCAGCCTTTAGGGGCCTTCCCTGCCCACAGTGCTCTTGGTACCAGTTACAAGGGACTTACATGGGGCCAAAGAGTGCCAATTTGGTTTTGTATCAATGTCCCAGGGCACACTCCAAGTACATCAACAGGTTGGCAAAAAGTGGGGGCAACCATGCAAAAAGGAGGCACTTTCTTACATAATTGTTTGTATTCATTATCTGGACTCACCAGAGTGAAAAGGAAAGTGCTGATTGTGCGTGCTGCTTGACAAAGTGCTGTATATTCTTCAAGAAGCAATGAGATGAACTGATGCGCTTGTGGTGGTCCTGGCACTGATGAAGTTACTTTTGTTCCAAAAGACAGATGCCTGAGCAAACGAACCTTCATTTCCAAGACATACTCCCTTGCTTGCTGCTCCAACCGCTGGTACAGCTGGTAAGGATCTCTCTCGCAAAGCCTGCACATAAAAATAATTAAAAAAATAACAGTTAACATGCTTGCAAGTTCCAACAAAATACTAGACCACCATGGACCTCAGTGAATGGGCATAAAAGCCATTTAAGGAATCGATGGGACTAAGGTCTCAACCTCAATATCACAAAGAACCAACTGATAAAGTAAAAAGGTACATGACCACTAATGCACAATAGCTCATACATTCTGATAAAGACTGTATTGTGGTGAATTTCATTAACAAAGTAAAAAATGCCAGATCCCTTAGCACACTTTACTATCCTAGATGAATGAGGAGACATCAAGGTAGTTTAATGCATTTACTATGCGGTTTCGCTATTCAGACAACATGCATGGTCGTGAAATGATAATTATATATTTTTAAAACCTGGCCTTTAAGGCTATTAGGAAAGCCAAAATGAATTCTCATTCACCAACTTGTTGTTCGTGCACGGGCACATATCTGTTGCTACAGATGTGCAAGCACTAAACACTATGAAACAAACTTGATCTCAAACAGCAGTAACTGAAACTAATAACACTTGGCACTCACAGTGTAGGTGGTCAGAATATGGGAATGCACAGCTAGGTCAATCATCATCAAGAAGTCTTCCTGTTTGGGTATGGTAATGACATCTTGCAAGGTCATCAGATACATATTGTGGTGCAACATAACACATTTCTTTGTGATAAGAAGTTAAAAAAATAGTACTTCTTGGACAGCAACTTCAGTAGTTTCTCTATTTCTTACAATAGGAAAATTACAGGAATGGACTACATGAAAATGTTGCTGTAATTTAATTTGTGCATTGCTTGGTACGAATCTGCACAACAATAAAGGGGACCCATTTTAAATGCCTCTGTCTGCTACACAAGGTTCTTGTGTAGCTCCATTCCTGTGTTTTTTGCATCATTCCTTCCAGTGCTATCTGTAGGGAACAGGAAGTTTTTATCAGCTTCTACCCATTGATAGGGCAGAAGGGCTTTTATAGCGGAATGAGCAAGCGTATAGAAGTCTCTTTCTATGCCCCTTAAAGTAGAGTCAAATATTTTCTTTATAGAAAGGGAATAAGGCTTGGCTCTCTGATAAATAAATGTAAGCTGCAAAATGGCGACGCTATTGTTTAGCTCCCTTTGAATGCTTATTCAATAGCACCAAGATACTCTATACTGGGATGATGTTTTGACCTTTAAGAATATGCCTATGGTAGGTGGGACTGGTCAGGGTCCACGCTGACTGTCTAAATTCCCACAACAATAGTGAAGGATGCCACTGGCAGACAGAAGTAAAGTATTGACCGCCAGAGGTGACCCACAGAAAAGGTGGCACTCACACAGAGCAGACTACACAACAACACCTAATTTCAGGGATGTAACATGGTGTACAGGTGGGGATAGGGATATTCCTGAGGAAACAGAATGTAAGGGTTGATGAGAAGCAGGCATCAGCAGCTGGTGTGAGGTGAGGCATGCTCATTGAAGGTAACAGGTGGGTATCTGTATGAGACTGCTCTGAGGCATGCCCACTGAGTTCCCGACAGGGCTGCAGCTGTCTTAGTTTCAAAGTTTCAATGCCCCCAAGAAAAATAGAAAGGAGGCAAAGGAAGACAAGTTTTTTTTGTTTAGAGGTTTCATCCCTACACTCGCCTAATGAGTTGAATGGAGGTGGTGAAGAGTCAGAAAGGGGCGGGGAGGGGGCGGGGGGGGGGGGGGGGGGGGAAGAGGGGGTTGGGGGTTCAGCTTACGAAAATTACCAAAAATGGCAGATTCAGTTTTATGTAAGAATTCCATGCATCCATGGATAAGAGCATTATTGTACTTGATGGGGCATCTGAGGAAATGGCAGGCTGCAAGACTGGGACGTAACACAAAGTAGGAACCTTAGAACTTTGTATGGGCCAGAAGAAAACTGCTTCATGTGCCCAAGCTGAAGACAACCCAGAGATGACAGAAATGCGAGTAGTGCCTGCTTGTTACCATCTTCAATCTAAAGTCAAAAGTCGTAATGCGTATGAGGATAAGGTGTTTCTTTTTCATATCCTTAAGAAAATGGATGACTTAAAGCAAGAGGTGCAAGCAACACGGTTTAAGGTAGTAACACCTGAGAAAGCGGTAGATGCTGAGAACCATGTGGAAAGTTTTGCAGATCACTACTAGAGGTCCTGAAGGCACTGGAAAAAGTACAGTGCTGATTGAGATTGTACACACGAGCCTAAGATAAAAGGTCAGCAGAAGTGAGGAGAAGAGAGGTTTCAGCTTCCATATTTTTCCCGATCTTATTTGATACAATTCGTATAGCAGTAAAAACAGACCCGTCATGATGTACATCGCAAAAGTGTACTTTGCACTATATTTTCTGCAGACTTGTTATGCCATGTTGTTAATCTATTTATATATGCACTAATTAGCATCATAAAAATCAATGAAAGAAAGACAATTGGAAAAAATATCCAATTCAGACAGATGTACCAAGGGTCAATGAAAGACACTTCAGACAAATCTTTCCACTTTAGACTTGGAAAAGACGGGCGGGAACAATAAAATGGTAACACTAATAGTCACTGTATGCAACCAGATAAAACACAAAGTTTCAAAGTTGAAATTCCCAACTACTAGATGGCGGAATTATGGACATGTCAATCCAGAAAAGCTTCATGTTACAAAACAATATCAAATTGTTTACGATGAAGAGTATGTTTCCGGAAGCAGAAAAAAATGTGAAGATGGCAGTTACTGTACGGTCAACGTTCCACTGATTCCACCTACTGTCAACATTTAAAAAATACAGAATGTTTTTGTAGAGGGTTAGATGATAAATAACAGTTCTAGTATAGGTTCATACTACAGAAATAAACATCTGATGAAACTCTCCAATTCTTAAATAGGCAGATGGCTAATAAGCAACATGATATTTCAACAATTAAATTACTTATGAGCAAACAGCACATCACAGTTTTGATCAATTTCATACTACAAGATGTCATTATATATTTTTAATGGGCACTTCATATAGAAAAACCTATGCTTATTGAAGATAGAAATCCCATAACATTAAAGGATGAAACATAAAATAAGGACATGGGAAAATCCTGCACACAAAATAAATGAGTAAACATTCACCTATCAACCAAATCTTTCATTCCGTCTTTATCTGGCACCAAGGATTGGTCCTGGTCATCTGCAAGTGGAGTGCCTGCTTGTCGATATATACAGCGGACCATGTATCTTACTTCGGACCAGTAATTCTGAAGCTGATGAGATTCTCGTTCAGTCTCTGCTGAAATTTCTCTGGAAAAAAACATGAAATAGAAATGTACATTTCAAAAGTAAAAATGGTGGAGATACCAATAACACTACAAGTTTACAAGCTGTGAAGTAAACCTTTTAATACAGTACAATATACCAGAAAAAGCTGCGCGGTGGTGCTATATTTGCCCACTTAGAGGAAAGTCTTAATAATGTGATGCAAAGAACTAATTGAAGAATATTATAATAAATCTATCCAACAACTGTGATAAAATAGGGCCTCGTATCAACAAAAAAAAAACACTTCCAGACCAGGTCTTTGTCAGTCAAGTTAGAGCACACCTTAATATTTAACTCACAAGAATACTACTCACTTGTAAGGATATATCCACAGAACCAGATAGCATAGGTAAAGAAAAACCTGATCCAAAAAATATAATTAACTGAGTAATTCTGAAGGAGAATTAGTAAAGTTACCATGGTCCATTCCTTCTCGAACTATAAGCTTCGTACAAATAAACAATCGGAAGTCATTAGCAACCTATTAAATGGTTAAGAAGGAAGGCCATATCCTTCAGAAATATAAATCAATTAAAGGAGATATTTTTCAAAGTTTCATCGTCCATCTACAGTGACCAAATTTAGTATCTCCGGTACATTTTATGGTGAGTAACCTTGACTTACTAAAGGGTACAGACATTTCCAGCCACTGAAGAAATCCAGCCTAATCACCTTTTTATTTTGGTGCAGCTTGTACTTTATTTCCCAGTACTCATAGTAAACATTAGACATTGCTCAAGTTTACTACACCTTTATGTGACTACATTTTTCCACAGAGCTTCATAATGCAGTTCTGACATTAATAAGAGTATATCGTATTACGATTTCCAAATGTAATGGTTATTTTCTTACCTCAAAATAATGGAAGATCTTGTGATCAGCCAATCCCAGCATATCCTAGCAGCAGGTAGTTAACTCACTGAGCAATCACTTAGCTAGTCATGCACAATCAACTAAAGAGCGGTATTACTAAATATTAATAAATGTCTCAATCAGTTAAGAGTGACTAGTAACATAAGGATTATGATCCTTGGAACTTAAACAATTTCCACCAAAAGCGATTTTCCACAGGGGTGGCCTTTAGAGGAGTGAGCAGCTGAATGTTCATCTCTGTGACATGCTGAAATTCAACAAGTACATGAAATACTGGGTTTATGAGGTTGAGTAATACAGCCGGTAGGTCATTGTCGCAGAGGTCCCACTGACTGTCTGATCCTTATGTCAAAACTGGCATAGGCACTGTTCCCATCCCGCACAAAAAAATCCCAGATATGATTGCCTTCTGACAAAGAAGGCGGTCAGAAACAATCTAATGGGCCAAGAGTAGGTACAATAGTTTTAGAAAAATAATTTTAATGCTGGAGAACTCTTCCTACAATCATATTAGTCTTTGTATATCACTACCTTCAAGGGCATGATTCACAAATAGGGCTTGCCCAACTCATTTTATATTGTGGTAAGGAGAAAGTTTGGAATTGTTTTAAATTACTTGGAGAACAAATATTTGTCTGAGGGCAGTTCTCAGAAAGGATCATGAATTGATAGAAGGTTATTATTGCTGTGTAACACCAGAGTAGAGGTCCTATATCAGTAGTGTAATCGAACTACCAATCTGTACAAACCCCAACACAAACACGTGTTTGAGTTGCAGAAAGCATCATCCCTAGTTTCCCTCTCCAGTTTGATCAGTGGGAAACAGGATCCCATTCAGTAGGACTTGAGCAACAAGACTTAGGATCATGTTCCTAATGTTTTCAATGAACCCTACTCCTCAGTTCTCATTCTTGAGTCTAAGAACATTTGTGCTGCATGGCTCTGGCTACTACAAACCACAATGTCACATGGGAGGTGACTGGTCTAGTAACTATTATTTGGCAAGAATGTTTTTTATCGGAATTCAGGAGTGATAACTGTCTTTAAGAGTTGCACTCTACGTCTGTTTTTTTCGATTAAAAAAAAAGAATAAATATTACAACCAGAGGCATCATTTTGTTTCCTAAATCCTCATCCGCCTCCGACCCCAGTAAACTAAAAAAGTAGGATGTCATTACCGTTACTCTGTTTCAAGACACATAGGCAATCGAGGTATGACCCGAAAGATGCCGCCTGCCTACCAGTAGACAAACCTACTAGGTGTTACTGACCTCTCGTTTTAAAGGAGAGGGTGGTCGTACTCCCATCTGGTTGATCGTAACCAATGACTAACTGATGGCCCAGCAAAAAAAGAAAAAGAGCAAGGCCCGGCACAGTCGGAGAGCGTCCCGAGAGGCATAATCACAAGATTAAAGAAAAATTATTTTCCAATGTGATAACACACCAACTTAAACCACCCCCCGAACTAATGACGAGACCAGTTAAGCAAACAGTCCCATAGTGCCTTCTTTCTACTACTCTGCAATCTACCCAAATCAATCTTGGAGGTTTTATATAAGGAGGACAGCCAGTCTGAATGAGTGGAGGGTTTAGCCTCTTCCCATCTCCTACATATTCCTCTTCCAGCCAGCAGGATTGCGTAAAATAAAAAAACCCTAGCCGGGCCTGTAACTCCACTGGCTATGCCAAAAATGATCAGGGCGAGGGAAATATGAATTGGTGTTCCCAAAATGTCAGCTATGGAAGCCTCTTCTCTCTCCCAAAATTCAGAAATCGCTATAGATTTTTTAAGATTCTGGGACCAACTCTGCAGTTGCAGATATTTTGAACCTAGACATGCCCTCCTCTAACTTGACATCAAGGGACCCCAGAACAAAAGTGAACGCTCAGCAGCTAAATCACCCCACACGCAAGCCCAGCTGTTTTAAACAGGGCTGCCAATTTAACCTTCAAGCAGTCCGGAGCCCCCAGAAAGTCCCACAAAGTAGCCAAGCTTGAAAAATAATTTAAGCCAGTGCATTGCTTAATTCTGGCCCATGTACGAGCCATACCCAACAGGACTTTCAGCCTGATCTTCTTAAAAAACCTCTGGTCGGGGGCGTGGCCAAGATGGCGGCCTGAGAGGACGCAACCAGCAGAGGCTCCTCGTCCCTATCCCCCACGGCCTTCGTTACAACGCAATTTTTCACCCCCACTAGCGACCATAAGCCGTGTGTGGCACTCCAGTTGAGACCCCGACTGTGGTCGTAAGAGCCGGCGACCGGGGAACGGCTCCATAGAAGACGAAAGCCGCCACCTCCGGCCAGAGAAGTGAAAAGCGAGGCCGGCCTGCGGGGCGGAGGCGACTGGCTGAGCCCCGCGCCGCTGCCTGCCGGGTGCCGGGCCGAGGCGCTGCGGCCCCCGCTGGCCAGAAGAAATGCGCGAAGCAGAGTGCCGGGAATCGGCCGCCGCCTGCCCCGGGGGACCAGCGGGGCTGAGGGCGGCGCCTGGAGGCAGGACGCATTACTAGAGGCCCGGGCGGTGGCGGCCGCCGCAGACGGCTGCTAATCCACGATAAAGAGGTGAGGAGCGGGCCGCCTGAGCGCGCGAAGGGTGTGACTCGGGGGGCGGACAATCGAGCCCCCGGCGTAGATCGTGCCCACCGCGGCCGGAGCCACATAGCGCAGGGCCTTGCTACTGGGGGTCGGGCTGCGAGAAGGCGGCAAGGCGCAGTGGAGATTGCAGGCCTGAGCGGCCTAACAAGTACAGGCGGAGGTGGAGGAAGAATAGCAGCACCACCGAAGACGGGCCCAAGCGCTGCGGGGGGGGACAGCTTCGAGGGGCACCTATCGAGCCCCCGGCGGCAGGCGACGGGACAACGTGGCTAACGCAGTGCGGAGTCAGGCCGGAGGGAGCAGATAAGGCCGCTGCACGGCGGTGCGGAGCACGAGAGAGGGGCGTTGAGGAGATTCGGCCTGGAGACCAGAGATCGTACACCCGAGAGGGAACCATCCGAGAGCCCGGCCTGGGTCAGGCAGTCAGGGCCGAAGACCAGTCAGGGGGGCATATCTCACCAGGACCCCCAAAACATCGAGGTGCGCCCCGTCGATGCCAGAGTCTGGGCGTTAGTGTGACGGGGACACATTAGGGGAGCGGCAGCCGAACCCTCGGCGGCCCACGCGGAGAGGGACGACCACCCAGAACACAGGGACTTACCGGCAGGCCTACCGGGACAGACGACTGGCACAAGACCGCAAATCCAACACACCGCCGCCATCTACCGCTTTATCCCCCGGCTCACCACTATTCAAAAGACCCACCAGGAGACTTCGCAGACATAGGAGAAGCCACCAGACTGGAAAGACGCCAAACATGTCCTCCGCGAATCATAGAGGGGGCGCACCATCCCCGAAATGTTGGCCAAAGGAACGCCCATATCAGCGCCACTGAGCCAACCGAAAGACAGGGAAAGGGACGAGGGAGAGGCTCCTGCGACAAAATCATTCATGGAGACCCTATTCGCATCTCTTAGGGAGGATATTCAAACCCTCAGGCAAGATATGGCAGGAGGCTATAAAGAGTTGCGACGCGACACAGAGGAACGAGTGGCGGCAGTCGAAAACACAGAGCAGACCAGGAGTGAGGAGGTGGAGCTCCTGCAACAAGAAATCATCAGGCTCCATGAACAGCAGACGGATCTACAGGCACACGCAGAGGACTTGGAGAATCGCTCCAGACGTAACATACGGTTCCGCAACGTGCCATCCAAAGCGGAGGGGGGAGACATCATGGCATACCTGCAAGATCTGTTCCGTGAGGTACAAGGGGAGAGCGAGGGCTTTGGAATATCGAATCGATAGGGCCTGGCGCGCCGGACGTCCCCCCCCCAGACATTCTGGCCTTTCTGCCGGACTATCCCCTCAAGGAGCGCATCCTGAAGGCGGCGCGTCAAAAGCAACCCCTTAGCTTTCGTAATCACACGCTAGAGCTATTCCAGGACTTGTCCACGATCACTCTACAGAAGAGACGGTCGTTCAAAGTGGCAACCACCTTCCTACGGGATAACGGGATCCCGTACTCCTGGGGACATCCCTTTAGACTGATCTTCAAATGGAAAGGAGCCCTCCACCAGCTTAGATCCCTGAGAGACACGTGCACCGTTCTAGGCATACCCCAAGAGGGGGACACACCAGACGACGGACAGCCGCCATCCCAGTCAAAGTCTCCGCAACCGACAAGCGACGGATGGCAGAAGGTGAGACGTAGACACTCACCCAAGAAAGGGTTCAAACCGGATCCCGAGACCGTGGCGCACGAACATGCAGCGGCTATACAGGAGGTCTCCAAGGACACGAATGCCGGATCATGAGAAGACATGAGCGGGGGTGCTTGTTCGCTGTGCCGCAGCATTGCCGTGGGGGGGGGCGGGACGGGGGGGCTTCAGGCTCGCCATGGACACGCTTTCCCTTCACCAGACACTATACCACAGGCCTGGACTGTCGTTGGATAGACCCTGGACAATGTTCACCAGTTGGGGTTTCAGCGTTGGGGTTCGGGGGAGGGAGGGTGGGGGACAGGGGACTCGGTGTGTTCGGTTTGATCAGGCGGTAAGCAGGAGAACAGGAGGCGACGCTAGGCCATTGCTTAAGCGGGCAGGGCACACACTACCTTATGGCTGACAAGCCCATCCCGATTCTCACCCTTAACGTAAAAGGGCTCAACAATCCAGTTAAGAGAAGGGCGATCATCTCCTTCCTGGAACATTCAGGGGCGGATATATGCCTTCTCCAAGAGACGCACTTATTAGCTAAGGACTGGCACCGCATGAAATCCAGGGCCTTCCCGCATCAATTTTACTCTTCCACCACCGAGAAGAAGGCAGGGGTGGCCCTTTTAGTAGCTAGACACTTCAAAGGGCGGGTGGGAGGCAAGGCGGCAGAAATCAAAGGCAGGCTCCTGGCCCACACTATTTTGATTGGTAATATGACACTCACAGTGGGGTTGATTTATGCACCCAACTCCAAACAAGAGGCCTTCCTTAAGGGGGCGCTCTCAGATGTAATTGCCGGGGACACGAGACACATCCTAATTAGGGGGGGGGACATGAACCTGGTCATGGACAATGTGGTAGACAGATCAGGGCGGAGATTCTGTGACTCTGGGGCTCTATCCATGGCGCCCCGGGGTACACTTTCTACTCCCATGTGCACCGCACTTACGCCAGGATAGACCACTTTCTCGGTTCCACAGAACTGACCCCCATGGTACGGGATGTAGAGGTCACCCCAGCAGCACTGTCAGACCATGACGCGGTGGTCCTTCAATTGATGGTCCCACGCACACAGGGGAGATGGCGACCTAGAGAAAACCTACTTACCCGCAAGGAGGTTACACAGCAATTATCCCAAAGTATTTCTGATTACTTAAGTCGATACGACACAGGGGAGCTAACCCAGTCGACGGTTTGGGGGGCGCTAAAGGCGGTTCTTCGTGGGGAAATAATGGCGATCGCGGCAGCGGACAACAGAGAGAGGAAAGAAAGACGTCGGGAACAGGCGAGCAGGTGTTAGAACTGTAGAGGGTTCACTGCCGGACAGGGGCCCCTAGAATATGGCGCAAGCTGAAGGCGGCCAGGGCGCAGCTCGCGAGCCTGGATTTGGACCGGGCGGAATATGCGGCACTCCGCCTCCGCCACACGTACTATGTGGGGGGGGACAAGACTGGCCGCCTGTTGGCCAGTAAGCTAAAAGCAAAGGCTGTCCGCTCCAAGATTCCCGTCATCCGAGCAGAAGGCGGAGAAGAGGTTCGGGAGGACGACTGTATCGCGGAGACATTTAGAGCCTTTTATGCCAAGCTTTACGCGGCAGACACGGCTTTGGATCACGAGGCAGGGACAACGTACCTAGAGACCGTAGACGTCACGGCTGTCAACGAGGCGAGCGCCCTAGCATTAGATGCCCCAATACGCCTGGAAGAGGTAATTTCGGCGATTGCCAGACTTAAACCACTAAGAGCGCCGGGGCCGGACCGATTCTCCGCTGGCTTCTATAAAACATCCTGCCCCCTCCTGGCGCCTGTACTAACAAAACTATTTAATTCCTTTCAGGGCCCCGGCTCGATACCACTGGAGATGTTGGAGGCAGACGTTATTGTCCTGCCAAAGCCGGGCAAGGAACCGACTATGTGCGGCATACACGCCGATATCACTCCTCAATCTGGACTTGATGTTATTTACGGGGATCTTGGCTGCACGTCTAGGCCCCTGTTTGCCAGGAGTAATAGAACCGGACCAAGCGGGCTTTGTGCCCACCTGGCAGAGTGCGGACAATACAAAACGCCTGATGCACGTAATTGACAAAGCACACTTCAATGCCTCAGAAGCGGCCGTGCTGTCGGTCGACGCCGAGAAAGCGTTCGACAGGGTGGACTGGAAGTATCTGGATAACACTCTGGCGAGATTTGGCTTGGGGGACAGGTTCCGAGCCTGGGTAGCTAGCTGCTATGCGTCTCCCCAGGCGACGATCAAGGTAAACAGGATAAGCTCCAAGCCGTTCGATATTCAGCGTGGCACACGGCAGGGCTGCCCGCTCTCGCCGCTGTTGTTCGCCCTCTATATAGAACCTTTCGCCCAACACGTTCGAGACAACAGAGACATCACGGGCATCAAATTCTGAGGGGAGGAGCAGACCGTCAGTCTCTACGCGGACGACATCCTAGTCGCGGTGGACAATTCCAGAGTGTCTATACCGGCATTCCTGACGGGCTTCAAAATGAACATAGCGAAGTCTGTTGTTCTTCCCCTGGGCAGCAACACCAGTCAAGCCAACAGGGGAACGCTCCGCATAGGGGGGTTGGCCATGCAAACTACACTGCCATACCTGGGTATTGAACTGACGCCCTCAACAGCCCAGACGGTTGAACTAAACTACTCCAAACTCCTGACGCGCATACAAGGGGATATTTCAAGATGGCGACAACAACCACTCTCGTGGTTGGGCCGGGTGGCTGCTGTCAAGATGTCCCTGTTGCCAAGAGTGCTTTACCTTTTCCAGACCATTCCAGTCACCCCTCCCTTGGGCATGCTTAAGAAACTGCAGGACACCATGCTACAGTACGTCTGGGCCAATAAACGCCCCCGGCTTCGGCATGACCTGGTCACCCGCACGACGGCTGAAGGCGGGCCAGGGGTACCTGACTTGCGGCGCTATTTTCAGGCAGCACAGATGCGATATCTCTTGGAATGGTCCAGGCCTCTTTCCGAAAAGCGCTGGCTTTTTCAAGACAGAGCAATGGCAGGTACGCCACTCTGGAGAGTCCCCTTTCTGACAAGATCGGACAGACCGGCCTACCTCAGGAAGTCGCCCATCACCAAGACGCTTCTCCAGGTGTGGGACGCAGTGGCGGTCCCAAGAGGTCTGACGTCCTTTCCATCACCGATGACGCCCCTACTAGACAACCCGGCGTTCCCACCTGGGGTGCCCCCAGGCTCCTTTCCCCAATGGCGACAGATCGAGTGCTGCTCCGCGGGACCATTTATTCGACCTGCAGGGCTTCATGACGTTAGACGCGATAAAAAATGCATATGCGATTGACAAACCGCACCGCTTTCAGTACTTTCAGCTGAGGCACTGGCTTACACACAAAGATGTTGAACCCCTCGTCGGCCGCCCCCTCACTCCATATGAGAAATGGCTTCTCACTAAATCCAAGGACTCGAGGGCCATCACAGAATTATACAAACTGCTGACGCCCACCCCACCCACGACGAGATCAGCGGGTCAGAAACGATGGGAGAAGGAACTAGGACGCACGCTTTCAGACAAGGAATGGCAAGACATCTATTATCGAGCACACCACACTGCTAGAAACACAGCCAGCAAAGAATCAGCGGTGAAAGTGGCCTACTACTGGCACCTGACACCGGAACGCCTGCATCAGGGTAACCCACGGAGGGACCC
Organism: Lissotriton helveticus; assembly: GCF_964261635.1. Lineage (NCBI taxonomy): Eukaryota > Metazoa > Chordata > Amphibia > Caudata > Salamandridae > Lissotriton > Lissotriton helveticus. The sequence continues at coordinate 378,110,840 of NC_136060.1, forward strand.
CACGTGTTGGAGGGGATGCGGGCACACAGGGTCCATGATACACTGATTTGGGAATGCGTGGAGGTGCAGGAATTCTGGGAGGGGGTACTCAGGGACATTGATACGTACTTTGAGACGGAGCTCCCCCGCTTCCCAGCGTACGCGATCCTCGGTCTTCCTAACAGACTCATGTTCCCACTCAAATCCATTCGAGGAAAACAGATGGAACTGGCGTTAGGAGCTGCAACACAACACATCCTCTCCCTATGGGACACGTCGAGGAAACCTACACACACAGGGTGGCTACATCGACTATGGTACATAATGGGGATGGAGAGAATACAGGCTTCGCTCACGCAAACATCCGATACTTTCAAGGACATATGGCAGCCTATAATTTCCCTACTGACCCAATAATTTAATGAGCTCACATTCCCTAAATATCTAAGGGTCCTCAGATTATCGGATGAATTCCACAATAGGACTGCAGAGGAGAAACGCACGGCCTAGAACGAGTCCCCTTAGGCACTTGCCAAAGACTCGCTGGAACACACCGAGGGGAGGGGGGAGGATGGGTATCGGGGAGGGGAAGCAGTTGGGGTTAGGGAGGGCCACGGGGGAGGTACAGGTACAGGGGTTCTAGCTTGCTATGTCTGTTCAGGTTTCCACCTTACGAGCTTACATGGACACATGACATCCTTCCCCAATGCTCAGAAGTATGAGGTATGTACGGCACACAAGATGGGAAATCCTGTGCGAAGTTATGTTGGTCCAAATGCTGTATTGTATTGCTTGGCTGAAAAACAAATTTGATCCAAAAAAAAAACTTCTGGTCTCTATATTTAAAAAGAAACCCCTTATGTGACAACTCCACTCCTTCCAGCATGGCCGCAAACATGCCCCCCTCTCTCTGACAGGTCTGGGGATTTCAGCAGCATTCTTGAGTGTGTTAACTGGAAGGCCCAGGCATAGTACTGGAGATCTGGAAGTGTAAGGCCCACTTTCTCCCTCCTGCATCTTAACTTCTTCCAGGATATTCTTGTGGCTTTGTAAGCCCAGACAAATAAATTGATTGATTGCTGCAGTTTATCAACGGCCTGCTTCTCAAAATATATAGGAATAGAATTAAAAAGAAAAGTGATTTTTGGCAGAATTACCATTTTAATTAGGATGATTATGCCCAGAATAGTCAATGGGAGATGGGCCCACGATTTCATGAGTTTCTGACACTCCCTGGAAACGTTCGCAAGATTAGTCCCCGAAATGTTGTCTATGTCTTATATCGCTTTTGGTCCGGTGTCAACACTACGGCAGATTCCATGACATGTCAGTTTTTTGCGGGTTTACCTTGTAACTAGACACCTGGCCAAAGTCTTGTGCTAACCTGATGACATGAGGAAAAGACGACTCCAGATCAGTTGTAAGAATCAGGACGTCGTCCGCATACAGGGCTACCTTCCTCTCCCATGCTCAAAACTAAAATGGTGCGATACCCATCTCCTCCCCGACACGCTGAGCAAAGGGCTCGATGTACATGTCAAATAAGAGGGGAGAGGTGGCAGCCCTGTCTGGTTCCCCTAGTGATCTTAAAAGCGTTAGTCAATTTACCATTGACTAAAAGTCTTGCCGATGGGTCACTATATATGAGCCGGATAACTCAGCAGAATTTCACCCCCAAGTTTAACTTTTCCAACACTGCTGAGAGATAAATCCAGTTGACCCTATCGAAGGCCAAAGTGGCATCTAGTGTCAATGCTGCCAGGGGTAATGAGAAGGGGGACTCAAGATCAATGGCTCCAATAAAATCATAAGTAAGATCGAAAAGATTCTTGCCTCTCAAAAAACCCTTTTGGTCTGAATGCAATAATCCACCTGCCACCACACCTAATCAATCTGCCAAAATCCTTGTGAAAACTTTATAGTCTGTGTTTAAGAGGGAAATGGGTCTATATGACCCACAGTTCGCCGGAGACTTCCCTACCTTTAAAATCCATGTTATAGTGGCTTCTCCCCACGAGGCAGGAGATCTAGCACCTTCAACTAATATCTTGTTGAATAAAGTTGTCATAGTTGGAATTATTGCCTCTCCCAAGAATCTATATAATTCAGCTGGGAGCCCATCGGACCCTGTGGCCTTACCACCTTCGCAAGCGGAGATAGCTTTCCTGACCTCCTGCTAAAATATCTCAAGCTCCAGATTTTCTTGTAGGGAGGAGTTTAAAGAGGTGAGCTTAATCCCACTTAGCAACTCCCGAGCACATTTGCTATCCGCCACATTGTCTTCATCATATAGATCTTGGGAAAAAACAAAAAAGGCTCCTCCAATCTCTTCGTCAGTGACTACCGATGTATTATTGTGTTCAATGTCAATTTGCTTTATGACATTTCGTACCCTATCAGTCTTGGCTTTCCATGCCAGGAGTTTGTTGGCCTCAAGCTTACTAGCCTCCCATCTTTTAGAAATCCTCGTCTGGATAGTACTCTTCTCAGGATTGCCAGTTTCACCAGATGTTCCTGACGTTTTGCTGCGTCAATCGCCCATTCAGGGTCAGCTCTACAGCCTTCATTTCACACTTAGCACACGCCACCTCCTCTCTATATTGCCTGTTCTTGTAAGATATCCTACTTGTTACAAGGCCTCTAGGATAGGCCTTCCCGGCATCCCTCACTACTGAGATCTCAGCCGACCTGATATTAATGTTTAAGAAGGACTCTGTCTCCTGGGATAAGTATTTGGCTTCTGATTCGTCCAAAAGTAGTGAACAATCACACTTGGTTGTTCTTTCTCTGCCCAAGTTAGATCTATCCATACCACCGCATGGTCAGATAGATGAGGAGTCCGATAACCTTTATCCTTCATTTTGTCCCTCAAATCATGGCTGACCAGGATATAATTGATCCTTGATTTATGTTTATATTTATCGTTAGAGAACGAGACGCCTAACTGGGAGCCGACCTTTCTCCCCAAATGTCGCTCAGTCTGTTCTGCCTCATCATTTGACGATATGTCCTCGATGTAGACAACACATTTGCTCTGCTGCTTGGGGACTTGTCCAACTGAGGATTCAGGACTATGTTAAAGTCGCCAGCAAGAATAATTGGTTCTGGAAATTCCAACATATTTGCAAAACTAGTTATCAAGTTGGAGGGGTCATCTTAGTTAGGGACGTAATAGCCTACCACTGTTAATAGAGAACCTTTAACAGATAATTTGACGATGACTCACCTGCCACCTGGGTCTATCATCGAGTTTAAGAGTTGGGCATTTGCTTGCTTTTTAACCAAGATGCCAACCCCCCTGATGTTAGCGCTCTGGTTGGAGCAAACAGTGTTCCACCCATCTGACCTTTCTAAAGATCCCACTTATTTCCTCTTTCAGGAGATGTGTCTCCTGTAAGATGATTATTTGAGCAGGGGAATCTTTGAGATAATGTAAAATGTTTGCCCTCCAACTTTTCACCCGGAGGCCTTTGACATTCCAGGATAAGCACTGTAGAGTTCTCATGGCAGTTTAAACAGCGGAACCTCAAGTATGCCAGGTCTCCCTGAATGCAGACATCAAACCAAGCACGATAATCATACACAAACCAAGCTAAAAGGTGAATGAGAATTGTTTTGTTTTAACTGCTATGATTCCCACCCCGTGCTCCCTCCCACCCCCTTGAGCCCCTCCCTGGAGAACCCTACCCCCATCTTCCTGGAATAAAAGTCCAGATTCTGCCTACCGGGGCAACCTACCAAAAATAATACAAACAGGCAAAAAAGAAACAAACTCCAACACGGACGCCCTATCTCTATCATCCTAAAAGTCTACTTCTAGTGCTGTGACCCTATGTGTTTAGATTTAAAACCAGAGGCATCATACCGAGGAGTCTATTGTGACCAGGCCTTAAGAGTACACCTCGCCACCACACCTGTAGTTTCGCAAATGATTTGTACAAATAAAGGGAGAGCCCATCAAGAACAGTTGCCTATCAAGCAGCCAGGCCACTGACAGCAATACGGACCTCTGCTAATACAAAGGGTACTTTGAAGACTGTCATCACTTTATCATCCAGGACAATCAGTTGCACCCAGTTCGAAAATTCTCCTTTAGATAATGGCACTGAGGCCAGATTACGTTAGTACTTGCACAGGAAAGACAAGAAAGTTACGTATCCACTACTGTCATTGTTGAAGACTAGCTCCTCATCTGTATCTATATTTGCTGCTGCCCCCTTCAGTACCGATAAACCAGGTCAGGGTCCTTACAAGGTGCTCCAACTTACCATAGTTCTTAGCAACATCATATTTCACACAAAACATTGGAGCGGCATGAGCATTGGCTCCCCCCGTTAGAGTGCCCCAATTAATAAAAAATTATCCAAAGTTCATGTCAATATATTAATGGGATCACAGAGCTAGCAAAGAAAATCAACATTTTACAGTGGGTTTTGCTTAAACTGCTATTGCTTGTGCCTGTCATACCAGATCATCTATACCCGAATAGAAAGACTGTCTACAACATGTTTGTGGTTAACCCTCAGGGCAGTGTGGTAAACCATTGTATGAAAAAAAATCCCAAGCAATGCACAGTTAGGTCTGCTAAGTGTCTTCCATAAATAAATACTTTAGATGGTACATGAAATAATAGGGTCAAGGGAATCCATTGTACACCATAAAGAAAGAATGATAATTGTGCTTAACAGTGCTACCATGAAAACCAGATGAGTCACAAAGCAATTTTTAGACTGCCAAGTTATCTTAAAACACATCAGAATTGACACTGCACAACCATGTTTTCCTCTGCACTCTCATATTTCTTGAGGAAAGTGACTCACCTTCGTTCATTACATGCTTCGCAGTTACAAGCTACATCTGGTGTTGTAGAATTATTGAGATCTGAAGAAGATGGGCCACTCTGTGCACCAACAGTAATTCTCCCACCTCCTAAAGATTCTTGCTGCGATCCACTGTTAGCAAGTGGCATATGCAAGAGGAAATCTTGATTCTAAAATAAGGGAACATAAATACACATATAAGGTTGTTAGCTAGTGGAAACAAACTGGACTTCTAACAACCACCTTTACTAGGTCAATGATGAATATTGTATAGGAAACAAATGGTAAGCATTGCTTTGAGTGCAAGTATGCATACTCACTAAAAGTGCTGAGATACTGTAAAAAGTCCCTTTTAAAAAATATTCTTTGGAATATATGGATCTATGTGTGTATATATGTACGGTATAGTCACTGAAAGAAAAAATAACAAAAAAACGTTCTTGATGTGTTTTCTTGTGTGCAGGCTACATTAAATCCTCTTAATGGAAGGATGAGAAGCTCATGTTTTTTCTGCCTCCAAAATCATTGTTCGCTGCGCTCACTTGCACTGCATTCTCTTTTAGCTCATATTACACACACACACACACGCACACATACATGCTCGCAAGCACCCCCCCACCCCAATTCTCAGTGACACCCAGCCTCCCATCTGTCATTCGCAGGGATAGTGTTCGATTTTGTAGCTTATGCTGCATTTCAGTGTCAACTCTGCAGCACTGCCATGGGACCATGCAGACCATGGAAGGTTGTTCAAAATGCAGTCTGTTAAACATTTTTCAGCCACGTTTCCTCATATTTATGCTACAGGAAAGACTATAGTGGTTAATAATTATTTGACCATTTACAAAGGGCAGCTGCTGTTCAGACTGTATTTACCAAGCAAGAGAACTCAGTAGGGCATTAAGCTTTACATGTACAAGAGTTCCCTTGATAATGCATACAGTCTGAGAGTCTACACAGAGAAGGACTCCAGAATAAACTCTGCAGGTCAACCTTCCTCATTAGAAATTAAAGAAAGTTTCCGTCCTTCCTTAATCACTTTCACAAAGGTTATGATAAACCCTACCCAACTACTTTAATCCCTTGATGCGAGTCGTACAACACACACATGGTACAAGAAGTTAGCTATTCGCCCGATCCATTTGGCAGTCAATGCAGTGCACATACTGTTGCACAAGACAGCCGCCACATTTTGATGGAGCACCTTGTCCAAAATGTTTGTGTTTCTGGAAATGCTGTTCGGAAACTTAGGATAGTCTGTCCCAGGATTTTTACCACAGTTTTCAAATGCAGATATGCTCACACTGTCTGAGACATGAGTCAGCAGCACATCCACTAACACCCTAGTGGGATTAGGCAATAGTCGACTGCATCTTTAGCAGTCACCTTGCCAGTCTGGAGCCACATTCTACCTAAACAGAGCTCCTGCCAAGCACAGCGACTGTGCCTCAGGAGCAACAAAGAAGGTTCTCCTGCACCTATGCAGGCTGCCATGGCGAAGAGTAAGTAAATGTTCACATCGCCAACTTCAAAATATTATTCAGGGCTTACAATGAGACAGAGTAATGAACAGAAAGTCAAAGTTTAGGCTAAACTTGTTTTCAGAGGATTCTTGTGTAGGTAGAAGGAAGATAGTCAAGGTAGGAGTGATACACATTACCGTATTTGATGCTTATGGCACTTGTGCGCTATACCAATGAGTGACAACACAAAATGATTTTTTCCAATGCCAGATGGGAGGATCAGATAAAGCATGCCACATTATGTGGGTGAGGTTCTACCTTCCAACACAACTTTTATCCCATAGTCCAGAGAATAAAACCACTCCAACAATGAAGTGGAGAAACAGAAGTACATCACAAATAGAATTTAGGTATCTGTGAGGCAAGTCAGGTTACCTGTAAATGAGGAATGTTACACCATTCATCTTTCTCGTACTTCTCCCAGCTACACTGCTAGGTATGTACGTACTTTATCTAAGGACGGGAAAAGATTTGACACTGCATCTAAATTCAGTCCACTTTAAGTAGGGTGTGAGTGGAGTATTTTGGCATAGGGTCAGCCTCCACACACGGAAATCTAACAGCCTTCCCTTACCGGTAACAATTTTTCAGGAGGTAGACCGCAGAACGGGAATACTAGATTCCATAACATCTACTAACCATGCATGGCACTGTCTCTTGCGGCACCAGGGTGGTGCGCTGCTATACTCTCCGTGTATGACGGTGGAGTGGGCGCGTTGGTTGACCCCATGCAGAGATAGGGGAGTGATTGAAGCTCTTCATAAACTCAATATAATCAGGGCAGGGGATCTATTTCACGAAGAGAAGGAGATCACCTGGGAGCGGGCGAGTGGTAGCGGAGACACGCCTACATTGCTGCAGCACTTCCAATTCCACAGGGTGCGCAGTGCCCTTCTAGAGCAGCTGGGAGAGGATCTCGATGAGACACCGGAGGTCCCAGAACTAACATTTGTGTTAACGGAGAGTGCCCGAAAGCTAGTAACCAATCTATACAGAATAGCACTATCTCATAGGGAGGTTCAATATACAGACGCGCGTCTGGCCTGGCAGAGGGATCTGCAGATGCCACTTGATGATGATATGTGGCGTTACTGCTGCGTGAATACCAGACGTATATCCCTCAATGGTAAGCACAGGCTGATTCATTTCAAATTTCTAAATAGGGTCTATTACACCCCAGAGCGATTGCACAGATATGGCCTACGGGAGACTGCGGAATGTGAGCGATGCCACACGCAGGTGGCAGACTTTCTGCATCTTGCTTGGCTGTGCCCTGGGGTACAGTCCTTCTGGAGCGCTGTCTTTACGGAGCTTGGTAGTATTGCTGAGGTTGAGCTGGCCCCGACACCCGCGCTTGCACTCCTAGGCTACACTAAACAGTTACCGAAATCTTTGCGCAGACTAGTTGGCATGGGTTTGCTAATGGAGAAACGTGAGGTTGCTAAGCATTGGTTGAGGGGACCGACTCCCACGATCCACAGCTGGCTATGGGATATGATGTATTGCAGCACACAGTCAGATGTCTACAATGAGCTGCTCCCTCCAAGGAGTGGGCCCAAAAATTTCTGGGGTTTGTACCAGGCCTACATGAGCAGTCGAGGAGGGAAAAGTGAAGAGGTGCTCAGTGCTGGGGAGGAGAGGGTCACAAATGAGGAAGAATTGGGGTAATGACAAAAACCATTTGAGCGCCTATATGAGCTTTGACATTTGAGTAAGTTGATAGAGTACGCTCTGAGGGGCTTAATAACACTACATCGCCGCCTGCCCGGTACCGGGTTGTTGGCTAAATGGCTGTGTACACTTGAGCACTGGTGCTAGAACTCTGTATTTATATCTGAAACGTGGTTCTGTGTGCGCGGGAGGGACATGGGGGGGGGGGGGGGGGGGAATTTGATGTCTGCAGGGGTTTGTCTTTGCTGGAATTGTAAAATTTAATAAAAAGATTAATAAAAAAAATAATAAAAAAAATAATCTAACAGCCCTAGATATATTTGAAAAGCAGACACTCCAGGGTGTCTGAAAAGGTAGGACTTTCATAAATCCCACTATGTTTTTCGAACCAAATATACCCTACAAAATACCAAACTTTGGCTAAAATCGCAGATTATTCGCCCATGTTTGAGGGAAAGTTCCAGAACCTGCAGGGATCCCTGCCTGTCTGCATGGAATCAGGCAGCTAAATCTGTTCATCTAGTTAAAGCTCCACTAAAAAGCGGTTCTCCTTCAGCACATCTAGTGTACACTTTCTACTAGCACCTCCAAGGCAATCTGTGTCTCCAGTTACTACAGGAGCTTCTTGTGAGTACACGAATTGCAGGCATTTGAGCCGCTATTCAGATTCTTCCTCCACATCTCGTTGTGTCTTACCAAGGGGCCAGTTAAAAGAGGAGTGCCATTTTGCACCAGGAGTCTATGTGCCACCTCCAGTCTGCCTGGAAGGCCTCAAGCCACTAGGAGCACCTGGGGGTAGTGGGGGAAGGGGGGGAATATGGGGGGGCAGAGAGCCGACGCATAAGATGGCTGCACAGCTGTAAGGCTCCAGCAGTCCGGGACCCAAATCCACCAATATCCTCCCTCATGTGGGTCTATCCCGTGTTAAGGAAGCAGCTACACCCCCATATACATTTTATCGGGAAGGATACTCAGATCCAGAATAACCAACTGGTGCTGAGCTAGGCCACAACACTATAATGGCAGCTTGCTGAGGGACTTAGTGCTGGAAAAGGCTCTATACCGCAGTGAGTCCCTGTAGGGAGTAGCGACCCAAGGGGGGATACCAGATGGAATACCAACCCACGGTGGGCTGGGAGTGAGCTCTGCTCCACCCTCCCCCTGCTCCTGGGGATCTCAGGCCCCATAGAGCTTTACTGCGGAGCTGTGCCCGCTGCACCAGGCAACACGACCCGGACCCCTTTGAGGGGGCCAGACCACGTCCGAGACTGAAAACTGTAATCGCCCCTGCCTTTCTCTCCCTGGACTGGGTCGAGATAGTAATGAGACTTTGTTCGGGCCCGTGCGGTGACCCAATTTAAGCAGAGGGTGTGCGGCTCTGCTTACTGGTCTGCAGAGCCCAGGGTGGCTGGACATAGGTCCAGCAAGACAGAGAGTACTTGGCCGCAGCCGGGCTCATCATTGATCATGAGATCCCTGATCAGAAATAAATAGTTGTACTGACTGGCTCTAGGTTAATTCTAAGGGGTGGGGGTGGGGGGGGGGGGGGGGGGAGGAAGGGGGGGGGGGGGGGGGGGTAGAGTAAGAGTGACAATCTTCAAATTTAGAAGCCGGGACCCATGAAAGGCACTGGTGCACGTCAGGGTATGAGGAGCCCTGAAAGAATACAGTTCCAAAAACAGAGCGTTTTGTATACGTGCATCCGCCTCCACAGATGAGGACAACCAGTAATTCACTTTGATATATTTATTGTCAGTATAGCCTAATAAACCAGTGCATTTCGGCGTACAACACGCCTTGAATACGGGTAAGAAAGCAATGTTCCTGGCACATATTTAAACATTGCGTTACGTGAAGACATACAAAAACATAAATGGACAATCAAAACCACGATAATTGTTTGACTGGTGAACGTTTCGGCCATCTTGCAGGGTAACTTAAAAGCATATAGATATGTATAATATCATATATATCATATATATTATTAAGTCGGATTGTAGTTGCATTATGCCTCCCTGATTTCATTCTCCTCAATATCATCTGCCAAGAAGTCAGTCTCTTTGGGTGCCATTCAGCCATCCCAATGTGACCCTGTCTATATAGGAATCAATATTGAACATTGGGTTCTGCTAGAAGTGTAGAAGGAGCAGTAGAAGAGCGAAATGGTGCACAAGATGCCAAGAGTATCTCTGTGTAGCACCCAGTCAACACCGAACATCTCCAATATAGGTCACTGGCAGAGTGGGGGGTGCGGCTTGGCAGCCGAACATGGCGGTCGTGTTAGCCTGTAGCTCCACACTGGCCCGTAACCATCCTGTCAGCCTGGCGGCAGACGGGGTCCCGAAACTCAACCCGAGAATGATTTGTGGATCGGAAACTCCCAGGAGGGGATTGAGGATCTTTCCGCTGCTTGGGGATATCAGTGTGCTTGGAAACCGCACACTAGTGCAGCCGACCTGCTGATATCAAAATGGCGACATAGCTTTTGCCGACAGACTAGAGACGGGGCCTCGGAATATCGTGGGGTTACTGCACAGCGGAGAAGTGGAGCGGGGCCCACTTGAATGCTGGTTGTTGGCTCCGGTGAGCATTTGCGAGCCCTGATGAGAGATCCAGAGCTCCGGTGATGACGAGGCTCCGTGTCGGAGGGTCTGGGCCGGTGCCAACAGAGGAGCGGTGAGACCCGGTGGCTGCGGAGACTGCGGGGCAGCAAGATCTTGCATAGGGGATTGGCGGCTGTCCCTGGGATCTCAGGGGCTTGCTGGAGTGGCTTGGTGCTGCTGTGAGTCCGGGTGGACTGGAGCGGAGTCCCTGAGCGGCGTAGGACACGAGCTGGGGAGCCTTAGCCTAGCAGAAAATGATCTGGATGACCCAGTACAGCAGCAACTGACGAGCATTTTGGAAGCGATCACTGGCACCCTCCAACAGGGCATTAGTACGGTGTTGGTGGGCGTAGGCCTGCTCAGGGAGGAGCATAAGAAGTTAGCCAAAAGGGTAAAAGACACTGAATCTAGAATCACAGTCCTTGAACCAGCCCATCACTCGCTGGTGGCGCAGATGGGAGGCCTCAGAGACTGGGCCCGTACCGTAGAGCGGGGAGCAGAAGATGCCGGGGGCGTAAATGGAGGGACAATACACAGGTTCTTGGTCTCCTTGAAGGTACCAAGGGTAACAATATGGTATCCTTCCTAGAACAGTGGCTCCGAACTGCGGTGGCCCCAACGGGTCTATCGACCTTCTATACCATGGAAAGAGTGCACCATGTCCCGGCCAGACCGCCTGCCCCGGACCGACCTCTGCGACCAGTGGTGGCTAGAATCCTCCGTTTCAGAGATAGGGATGCCCTCCTACATAAAACCCAGACAGAGAGCCCACATACTGTAGGTAATAGCAGAGTCTTTATCTTCCCTCACTACACCTTGGATGTCCCGAGGAAACAAACCTCCTTTCTGGAGGTCAAGAAAGCGTTGGGAGAGGAAGGGCTCCAGTACTCTTTGATCTTCCCTGCCCGATTACTTATACTCCTTGATGAAAAGACACTTTTTTGACGACCAAGTCTGCCTGGGAGTGGTTAGAGTCGTACAAAGCCGGAGTTCCACAGTCAGCGCAGTCACAAGCGTTGGACTTGGAGACATGAGCCCAGAAAGATCTAGGCGACGCTCCAGAGGGGGGCCCGAATCGGCAGATGTCCTCGCAAACTGAAAAGGAGAGAGCTGAGGCCATGCAGGTGGTGGCAGGCATCATGCAGAATAAGAGATGTCCCTCAGAGGCCGGGACTCGCTCCTCGAGAGAAACTGAGGGGATTGAAATCGGACTCCTCCCATAGTAGCAGCATGAAATTAGCAGCGGTGACCCCCAACACAGCGGACGAGATCATCTGATGAAGACACGATCTGGAGATTACTGGTGACTCCTTGGAGGGTAGGGGGGACCCCTGATGCCAGCTTGGGGCCAGATTTAGATCTCACTCGTTCGGGTCGGTGCACCTTGGATACTATATCAGTCTTCGATAACATCCTTACCTTTACCATCACCCCTCCCCAAACTCCCCCCCACCCCACCCGAGTCCTCTACCTCTTCAGAACTGGGCCTCAGCTAGTGTTCTATGTTTTACACAAGGTTTGGGCAGCTGGCCGTTGCCAGACTGCCCTGGGGTCCGGGAGTTGTTCAGCAACAGGGTTACAACGTTACTTTCTCTTCATCTTTGTTTGGTTGTTTGCAGATTGGAGTGGTTACACAAGATTATGGGAGTGGGGCGAGGAGGAACTTGCCGGCTGGTTGGAGACGGATCCACTGTCATCATGGTACACGCACATATCATAAGGTTTTTGACCTGGAATATAAGAGGGATGGAGACCATGGCTTAGCAGCACAACGTATACTCTTATCTAAAGCGCAGGGATATATACATTGCCCTTCTTCAGGAGCCTCACTTGGCCAAGGATGAAGCGGGGAAACTTTGCAAACGGTGGAGAGGTCAGGTCTTTGCGACAACCTTCTCGAAGGGGCTGCTGATCTGCAGACGTTGCGACTGACCCTTCTCACCTGCCACTCCGGGGGCGCAATCCCACAGCACAGCCTCGGGGTTCCAAGATTGGATCCAACAGTGGGGATTAGTTGATATCTGGAGATGACAACACGAGAGACATAGAATACTCTTTCTTTTCATAGATTAACCAGGTGCACACCTGACTAGATACCTTTCTATGCGCGCCAACGCTTACTACCTCCGTTACACATACAGAATATGTGGGACACACCCGGTCTGATCATAGCCCAATATTGTTGCTTAATCAACCTATAGAGGGAAGACCCCCGATCCCTTCCTGGAGACTTAACCGGTTGGCATTGGAAGATATCCCATAGCGGATGTCTTTGACATCGCTGATTGAATCCTTCTTCCTCACAAATGTATATACGGCGTCCTTGAACTTGGTGCAGTGGGAGGCCTTCAAGGTGGGGGTAAGAGGGCATTTATGGGACAGTAGATCGGAGCGCAACGGGAAATACGCAGTGAGATCCTTAAAACTATAAGGGAAACTACGCCGACTGGGCAATGCTCAGGGTGCTGATCTTGCCTCGATCGAGGGAGACCTACCAGGAGGTACTAAACCAACTCTGGTGCCATAGTTTCAGGGACTACCTGGATAAGATGAAGAGGGGAGGGCGAAGGCTCCTGGCATGGCTGATCCAACCGGTGACCTGTGGGTCACCTGTTACCCAGTTGTGGCAGGACACGGCGAACTTCTTTATAGTCCGGACGATATTAACAGTGCTTTCCACAGTTACTATGAGAGGTTGTACACTACTGCGGCAATACCTGAACCGTCCCTTATTAAGGACTTTTTAGACCCCCTCGCCATTTAATGCTCTGGATCGACAGACACAGGAAGAGTTGGGAGGCCCGGTGACAGCGCACGAAATTCAGGCGGCCATTGGAGACATGGCAACGGGTAAAAGGCTGGGACCTGATGGTCTCCCGGTGGAATTCCACAAGCGGTTGGCCACTAGTCTGGTGCCCCGGATGGAGGTTCTTTATGCTGATTCACTTGATAGGGGTGAATTATCCAGCACAACACGGGATGCACTTGTGATCCCACTCCCTAAAACTAAAGATATAGCTGCCAGAGTGAAGGATTTTAGACCACTTTCTATGTTAAACCTGGATTTCAAAATCTTTAGTAAATTCCTGGCAAGTTGGTTACTCTCCCCACATTAAAACCCTGGTTCACCCGGACCAGAATGGCTTTATTCCTTCCCACGGTACCTCGTACAATCTTCAGAGACTCTACTCCGTGCCGTACCACGAGGAACCTTCCTGGGACCAGCGGCCAGCAGTGATGTCAATAGACCTGGAAAAGGCATTTGACACGATTGGTTGGGATTACCTCTTCAAGGTCATGCTGTGAATGGGCCTTGGGACCAAGTGGGTGAAATGGGTGCGGCTCCTTTACGAGTCTCCAATTGCAAGGGTCAAAACGGGAAAGACTATCTCTGCTCAATACATGATCTTCCGAGGGACGCAACTGGGTTGCCCTCTTTCTCCCCTCCGGTTTGCTTTGGCAAGAGAACCACTCACAGTTAAGGTCCGGCTAGGGGGTGCTGGACTGGGCCTTGGTGTGTGCACTCGGATATATACTATTTCACTTTATGCGGATGATCTCTTGATCTATCTGGGGGACGCAGTGAATGGCAGAAAGTCAGCAATGCAGATTTTAGAAAGCTTTGGACCAATATCAGGCCTTTGGCTTAATAAGCCTAATAAGTATTCGTTTCCTATAACAGGACTGCTGCACCAGCCGGAGGCTTTACAGTTGGAAATACAGTGGGGGCCTCACTCTTAAGTACTTGGGCATTCAGGTATTCCACTCTGGCGGATCAGAGGGAAGGAAACTTGGGTAGGACAGTGAGGGCAAGGTGGGCTTAGGGTGCCGAACTTTGAGTTTTATATGCTGGCTGCCCAACTGCAGTGGTTGGTGCAGTGGTTGGGGAGGTGAACAAGGAGGGAACCGGTTTGTTGGAGCCGGATGGTCATCCCCGCTTGCAGCTGGCTAAATTGTTAGTTCCGACTAACCCCAAAACGTACCACTCAGTGTTACAGCGCACTGCATTAAAGGCTTGGAAGAGATCCCTGGATAAAGTTAAAAGAACCTTGAGATATAACTCTATGCTTCCCCTCGTGGGCTTACCGCACGGTACTCCCATGTCATTATTTACTGAAGATAAATTGGGCACAGGTAATGTAGGAGACTTATTTGAAGAAAAAAAAAATTCTGCCCTTCGAGGAACTGGTGGAGGGTAGTGGCCTTCCTCTGGGGCAGTTCTTACACTATGAAGCCTTAGTACACACTTTTGGACAATTGCGGGAGGAGGGACGAGAGGAACCTGAGACACACTCACTCTTGCATGCATTAATAACCCTAGATACGGCTGGGCAACAGGTGAAGTGGTTCTATGCCACCTTGCTTACAACGTCCCCAAATCTACTGGGTAACTTGCAAGGGAGATGGGAAAGGATATTAGGAGGCGCACTCGCCGATGTTGAATGGGGTAAAGTCCTGCAGTTCCGTAAGAAGCTTTCCCGCAACATGCGCCTTAAATATATACGATTTAATGTCATTCATATGACCTACATGACCCCCCACGACTTATCACTTTTTATATGCCCATATGCCTGAGATGTGCCAACCCTGATGCCAATTTTAGACATATGCTCTGCGATTGTCAAACGATATGCCCTTTTTTGGGACGTCATTGTTATCAAACAAAGAAGTTTTAGGGAGGGAGTTGGCATCTATGGCCCGGGTGTGTTTGTTGGGACTCTTTCCTCGTCCACTGAAACGCAAGGTTGGGAACAGATTGATCAACTTAGCCCTCGGTCTTGCTAAGCGCAGAATAGTGTTCGTTTGGAAATCTGCACAGGGACCTACGGTTGAACACTGGGATTGGGGTGTGATTAATTGTGCGGAGGGTAGAGCATAGAGTTAGGAGGAAGCTTAAGGAGTGCAGCAACGCCCCATATCTTATCTATGGAAAGAAATGATGATTTATTGGAAACAACCGGTCCACACTGGTGAAGAGGAGGGAGAGGGGGAGCGGGATAGCCCAAATGACTACGTTGAGCCGTGATGGTTTGTTCCTATCCCTGCAAAGAAGGGGGTGTACATGTTGCTTTTATCGAACTCTTTGCTGTGGTGACAAGTGACTAGGACCATGCTGGACAATGCTGGGGAGGGAAGTTTTTCACTCTCACTTGCTATACACCGGTGGGCTATCCCCCCCTAAGCTCAGATACACTAGACAAGAATAGTTGATTTCTAACCTATACCACTCCACTGCAAAGATTTTAGTTTGTTATCAAAGTGTTTTGTATTTTTTCTTTAAAAACTTAAACTTTTTATATTGTGCTATTCTGACTCACTCTAATGCGCAGCTACCAGCTGCTAAGGTGAAAAACTCGTACGAAATGCATATTTAGTAATGGACGATACTATTGTACACTCAAATCCTGAGGCTATTACTTACATGATTATTGGACTGCAGTACGGCAATAAACATGCAAACCACTGACTCGAGGTTATATATCCTGTAAGACCATGTTGACCCAGAGAAGGGCGCAGTCTGTAGATTTATTTAGTCTGTGTGCTGAACTGTGATATAAGAAATGGCAATAAAAATAAGTTAAAAAAGAAGATCATTGGCAGAGTAGGGTTTTCTAATCCCTGTAACAAAGGGCATGTCCCGGCCGTTTACCCTCGTCATAGGTTCTTGCATATGCATAAATGCCCACGGTATAGGCATCCCCTCTCCGCTTTCTCCTGAAAGTCTGTCATGGTGATTCTCATTCATGCCAATGGTTCTGGGTTGCGAGTTCCCCACAGTTGTGACTAATGATTCTTTAAGGTTGATTCTAGCTTCTTTCTCCAACTGATACCATCACCCCCTCCCCCCTTTTCTGGCCAGGCAAATGCCTCTGACCGTGATTTTAAAAGCTTCCCATACTGTGCTCGCATAATTTCTGGTGAGACCCGACCAATCAGGCTTTATCCCAGGGCGGTCTACCTCCCAAGGCCTACGCATGCTTTTCGCCCTCCCACAAGACATCGATCCGGACTTAGCGGCTGTGGTGATCTTTCTCAATGCCACCGAGGCCTTCGATTTCCTGGAATGGGACTATCTTATGGTGTGTTATATTCCATATAGGTACTATAATATAGGCCTTGGTGAACTTGTTACCCTTCACCTATATTCTCTCCCTACATTACACTTGTCACGGTTTACAGGGACTGACCTTTTGCCTAGATATTACACTGCATTCAGAATGCGGGTAATACCCAAGTCCGAAATTTCGGGAGGGTTCTTGGAAGCACAGCAGGTTTGCCATCTCCTGTATAAAATCTATGAACAAAGATCATACTTAGGCAGACACAGTAATACAGCAAGGTAGGACCCTGGGGAGACCTATGGGTATATATACATCACATCTTGCCAAGATAGCTTGAGGAGATCAAGACTTCCCGTCCAACACACTGACCAGGGGCGCTGAGGTTCCTGCATGCAGACACTCCAGCTCGCAGTGATCTAACATCCCTCGCTGGTGTCCAGTTCGAGACCAGGACGGGATCCGATAGTCTCACTTCAGGTAATGGGGTTGACTAAATCCTAGAGTAATTCTTGGCTTAACACCTTCATCCATGCTAGGTACACTTGGGTACATCTAGTTAGGGAGGCATCGTAGGAGAAGCATGTTTGTTATATACTTGAATGTATTCATGATTTTATTAAGATGGTAAACTATACCATCCTTTTACCTTTATAGTACTGTTAATCCTTTATATCTTATACTGTCTAACAAATGTTGCGCACATCTATTCTACACCAGAACAACAGTTCAATAAATGATCATTTAAAACGCCAAGCTTGTTTTATTCGGTGTATCTCTATGTGACAGACTAAGTAAGCACGAGTGACTGATTGAAATGTAGTATATTAGTTCCACGGTCCTGAGGGATCAGTGTTGTCATGCTCGATGGTTGCTAAGAACTACTCCCTCCCTGGTAAGAGGAGAGTATAGTGGCACAGTGAGCTAATTGATACAAGAAGGCCAACTACCCGGTGAGGGTGACCAGAGTTCGTCTGACACCATTCCTACAGTGTAGGTTGTCTAAACATCCAGATTTTGTACACTTTTTATAGGAACTCCACAACATTGAGCCGCCAACGTTGGTTGGGCCCTTATTTAACAGTACAATCTGAGTAGTTCAGTCGTGCTATTCTCAGAAATCCCTATTCACAAAACACCATAGACGTCTGTAGAGAGTAGTCTAAAACTCCACCACAGCTGAATAGGTGAAAAATCCTGTTTATTAGCGGTTGATTAATCAAGCTTGAAGGACACAGAGTTCATAAAATTGTGCAAAACACCTCATCTTAGTTTCCTTGAAAAGTTATTTCGAATTCTAAACACAATGACTAACCAGGACATAGACCCACTAGAGCAAGCACTGCCCCTCTCAGACGAGGAAGATGCAAACGCAATACAGATTACAGCAAATATTAGAAATGCAGCCACCCTGAAACTGCTTGCGCATGGTCTAACACCTAGTGGTGGCTTAGTAGCTTTCGTGATTGAGGCACACAAATCGTACAGAACAGAGGTATTATTTTAATGGGTTACATTCCCAGCAGCAAATGCAAGAATAAGACCATTTCACTCCTACACAGAAGGAGATGCACCAGCGGAATATTGTCCGTTTGAGGACATGGAGGTTCCGCTCACATTCCAGGAACACTTATACAGGTTTAAAGGAGGCCTACCCCATATAAGAGTAAGACTCGGACCGCATGGAAGAGAAGGAGCGACTTAGCCAATATTAGCAGCCTGCACACCACATCCTGACATTGAAACAATGCAATGACCAGACTTACTCATACTTCACAAAGAATTAATAAACCTTTACAGAAACATGACGCAGTATGTCTCGAGGACATTTACAGTCCAGCCAGCAATGACAACAACAAATACAACTCAAGTCCAAAATATAGCGACTAAAATTACAACACAAACGTTACACGTAGTAATGGGTAAAATGCCCACAAAATGTGGACAAATGCCATTCTGGATAGCTTAGAAAATAACACAGCTAGAAGCAGTATTCCCAAATACTAGTACTTCTGAAAAACACAGACTGCTCACAATTTGCGGATAACACCACGGATAGAGGATTGTACCTCGTGGGGTACAGTTTTAGCTGTATACCAGAACTCATGGTATCCCGTCACTAGCAGTAATACCAGACGTATTAAGACAAATACAAAATGAGTACGGAGCAGAGCCTGCTCTGAAATTGGGGATGTAGTTACTAGGTAACTATGCCCAGGTATCAGCCATAATATTAGCAAATATTAAAGGGTAGGCAGCATTAGTGGCCATCCTCCAACACCTAATGGAGTTCAGTCCTGTACAATAGGAGCGCAAACTACCCAAGATAATTGAAACTGTGTATGCAGAGTTAGGCAGGGACAGTGTGGGTGGAAAAGCGTTAAAACAGCAACTGATGGGTAGTCCCAAGAAGGAGACATTCAAGCAGATAACCTACTCCTTCTAAAAAAAAAAAGTGGGAAAATAACAAAAAACAAAATGTTAAAGAAAACAGATCTCAATCCAGAAGGTAGATCTCCACAGGAGTCCTCCAAAAGGAGGTATAACCTTAGGAATAGGGATAACATTAGGAAACCCGACAGGTATCAGGATACTGATACACGTTCCTTTCAGGGTTCATCGAAAAACTTCAAGAGGGAAGGGAGGTCAGACAGACAAGAAGAGCGTACAAAGTCCAGAGACAAGCAGAACGCTCATAAAAATAAAAAAAAAAGAAAGCCAAACCAAAACCACAGGTCAAAAAGAAGAAGGTTGCAGGTCTAAAGATCAGGCATGCCCAGAATTCTGAGGACTCGACTACTGAACAGGGAATGAGCTGCGCTGCATTCGTAGCGAGACCTAAAAACCATGTTGGGTGGGATGAAGATTCAGCCCACCATATCATTCCACTAGAAAATACTCCAACTGCACAAAGGCAGTATCGGGGAGATCTTAGATCAACTTGAATATCAAAGGAGGACTGAAACTTGCACCTCTCAAATGAATAACCCTTTGTTTGGGGGGCGGATGGCGGACGCTTGATCTCGGAGCTCCGCGCCATCGCCTACATTATCCTCTAATAATCCTATCTCGACGGGCCCTAGGAGCTAGGAATCGCACCATAAGCTAGCTAGATGCCCTTGGTCTTCGGTGCGGGCGAAATTTCCCCCGATTGCCCTGTACGGAGCTGCCGGCGCAGAGCGGGACCTTGGGAGCGCTGGGCCGCAGAGCCGCGGATCAGAGTTAGACGCACGCCGGCCAGCGTGACTCGACGTGCGGCGGCGCGGTGAGGCTTGGGCCCGGCGGCTGCCAGAACTCCACCATCGCTTTGTGAGACGGCCCTGGGGATCTGCAGCAAGGGACGCTGAGGCGAGTGGCGGCCATCCTTGCCACTGGACACAACTGGAGGGCGCGACGCGGGAACTTGAAGGAGGCCAGTACGGAGGTGAGTGGGGGGCTCTCGGTGGCACCCCAGAACGGCCGCCCCCCACCTCCCCCCCCGGCTTGCTCCCGCAGAAGGCTCTATTGGGCGCTAGCCCTCCCCCCCTGGATGATGGGGAGCGGCTTACAGCGATCTGGGCATCGATTCCTGTGCTGCAGGCCATGGTGCCCTCGAAGGCCTTGAGACCCCTGCATGCTGGCCTTGAGACCCTCTGTAGGCGACGTGTAGTGACCGGACGCGCCTTCATGGGGGGGGGGGGGGGGGGGGGGGAGTATGGCCTAATCACTTCTGCTTTGCATTGGGGCCAACTGCACGAGAGCTACGCAGTTTTGCGCCGAGGGTGAAGCCGCGACGCCTGGCCTTGCTTCGTAGGCGAAGGGAGGACCTCACAGCTTGTTACACTAGGTGGGCCTGCCGCGGACCAACGGCTCCTTAACATAGCGGAATACTGCTGGTGAGGCGTGCTGCGAGGGTCGCTGGTCCTGCTGCCCGTTGGTTGGCGTTCCTTGATAATTGGGGTAACTTTTCCCGCAACAGTGCGGTGCTGCGCTACAGAATGGGCAGAGGCGATAAGTCACAAAGCAAGCTCCCCTTTGAGAGCCGCCGTGCCAAATCCTCTGAAGCACAAGAAACGGACGGCGCACCCACGTCAAGAAATGACAGCACGATCTACTCAGACATTAAAAATTTGCTGGTCACTATGGAGAAGGTCCATCGGCACTAAGATCGATGCCCTCACCTACCGGATGGACCGCATGGTGGAGCTCGTGGACAAGCACGCGGAGCGCCTGGACATGTCGGAGCGGCGCTTGACTGAAGTGGAGGAAGCCCAGACGGAACTGGATAAGGACCGCAAGCAGATTGCCAAGCTTCTACAAGTGATACAAGACAAGTCGGAGGATTTGTAGGCCCACTCACGACGATCCAACATACGGATTACTGGAATTGCAGAGACGACACACACTGGAAAAATGGAACTTTTCGTTGAAAAACTTCTCGCGCTGCTGGGGGAAGACGTCTTCTCGCCAATGTTCATTGTAGAGAGAACACACCGCACGCTGGGCCCTCGACCCCGTCCGGGGTTTCCCCCAAGGCCTATCATCGCAAAACTTTTGAATTATAGGGATAGAGACACGGCCCTGCGTATCGCCCGAGAAAAGAAGACCCTGCAATACGAAGGCTCAGAAATCTCCTTATATCCGGACTTTACAGCAAAGGTGCAAGAAGAGCGCAAACATTTCGCTCCATATAAGAAACAGCTGCGTGACCTTGGGCTGGATTATGCCATGCTGTACCCAGCAAAGTTGAGAATCAACCGGCAGGGCCATTCCCACTTCTTCACGGACCCCAAGGATCTCCAAAAGACCTTAAAGGTGTGGACTAAGGAACATCGAGGAAACCCCAGCGGCCAGAATGAAGGAGAGAGCAATAACAGCCAATTGGATGAACAGGAATGAGTGCGAGGGCTGGTGTGCTGAACAGGACATGATACAAGACTCTGTATTTGGTATGATGCCTTGAATCGGATCTGCCACTCGCCACCGATAGGAACACCGTTTCCACTCCAGTTCGAGGACTGTGCACGGGTATCCTGTAAATCCGCAAGAAAACAGACTAACTGGCCTAGGGTGAGATCATTCCGAACTGTATAGTTTTGTAATGCTAGTATATAAATATGTTGGACATCACGCTCTAGCAGAGCACTCCTAGGTGGGAGTGCAAGCTGTTCATATCTGTATACATCTTGGGGTCTGTACGCTGAAGCTGCATTGCGTCTGAGGTGGGTTTTTTTGGGCTTTTTTTTTTTTACAGTACTGTACTGATTCTTGTTGAGATTAGAATGTAAGGCGATGGCGCTAGGGGTGGTCCACAAGTCGGAACTTCTCCGAGTTACTGACTTTCCTTCTGGCAACCTCGGCCCTAGTGCTGTGTGCATCTGTGGCTCCCTTGGGAGCTTTTTGGCATTCTCAGTTTAGTTAGACAAGGGAGGGGAGCTGACATGCTAGGCCGAGTTGGGGTGGGTTTGTTCATTCGCTCAAGGGAAAATGTACCGATCTCCTTCTTGCACGGGGCCTACACGGCGCACGCACGCGGCGTCCATAGCAGTGACACTCATGGCTTGCACTAATGGCGGTAATGACGGATAGCGCAGGCCGCACAACCCCGCCCAGGCTTAAGATACTCACGTGGAACGTACGCGGTCTCAATGACCACAGAAAGGTCAGGAAGGTACTTCGCTATCTCCAGCGTCAGCATATTGATCTAGCGTTAATTCAGGAGACTCACCTTCCGAACAACAGTAAGATGCTGAAATGTAAGGGCCTGGAAGGGAACATAGCTGTTGCAGGCTTTACAACCCACGCCAGGGGTGTGATGACTTGGGTAAATCCAAAATCCACACTAACACAGCACACCCTAGAGGCAGATCTTGAGGGCAGATACATTATCTCCAGGTGCACTGGTCTCGGTCCGACCTTGGTAATTATTAACACTTATGGTCCCAACTTTGATTCTCCTGATTTCTATCGGGCCCTGATGGCCAAGGCACGACAACAAGGGGGAATATGATCCTCACTCTTGACCCTGCCCTAGATAGGTCAGCGGGCCCACATCGTAGGCCGTCGGCAGCAGCAATGGAGTTACAGAGGGCTATGACTTGCCTGGGTCTTGAGGATGTATGGCGGTCCCGCCACCCACAACAGGGAGGTTATACGCACTATTCCGCTTACCACGATATACACACCAGAATAGACTACATGCTGGTCCCCTCCTTCAGAATGGGTGCGATCTGTGACTGTAGGGTGCTCCCTAGGACATTATCAGACCACTCTCCTGTGCTATTGGAGCTGCTGACTCCGGGCAGATCCATCCCTCCTTTTACCTGGCGGTTCCCACCATACTCGCTACTGGATCCAGTGTTCAGGGGCGAGTTGGCGGAAGCTATAGACACATTTTTTTACACTAACATAGGCTCGGTTGATAGTTTTCAGGTTATCTGGGAAGCTTTTAAAGTGTATATACGCGGTGTAGCCATGTCAAAGCACTCTGGGATACTTAAATCCATTAGGACAAGATTGGCAGACCTGGAGAAGCAATTGGGGGCCCTAGAGAGGAGACAAAGTGAGCAGGCAGACGAGGCGGTGGCAGCTGACATCAAAAGACTGCTGTCTGAGTACCACGAGGAAGCGGATAGAGAAATTAAACACATGGGGAAGTATGCCACGACTAGAGTATATGGAGAGCGTGACAGGCCTGGTGCCTTGCTGGCCAGGATTATTGGAGGGGCTAGAAAACGACATCCCATCACAGAAATAAGGTAGTCCAATGGAGTTCTCCTTACCGATCCCCTAGACATAGCGGATGAGTTTAAGAATTACTACCCAGAACTATACATGTCACGGGGTGGGAACCTTGAGGATAACATTGATGACTAGCTTAGCCATATAGACATTCCCATGTTAACAAACGCCGATAGTGCATTCCTCATGCAGCCGATAGACAAAGATGAAATATCGGATGCTTTGGCTGCAATGAAATCGGGTAGCGCTCCTGGCGCAGATGGCCTCATAGATGCATTTTATAAATCCTTCAAGGACCAGCTTATCCTGCATTTGTCGGCTCTTTTTGACGATATTTGTGTAGAGGGCAGTATGCCAGAATCAATGAGTGAGGCGTTACTAGTGACGATAATGAAGCCGGGCAAGCTTAGGGAGGACTGTAGTTCATATAGGCCCCTCTCATTGTTAAATGTGGACACAAAACTGTTTGCTAAGGTCTTGGCCACTCGGTTGGCTCTTCTGGCACCTGACTTGGTTGCCCCTGAGCAAGCGGGCTATATCCCGAGCAGGAACTTGACATACAATATCCGGACAGTCCTGGGAGTGATACAGCATGTCCGTCAGGATAGGAAGGCGCTGGCAGTTTTCCTGAACATGGAGCAGGCCTTCGACTCCGTAGAATGGGCATTCATGAGAAAGGTTTTACTGAGAATGGGACTGGGGCAGCTTTTCATCCAAATGATAGGGGCACTGTACTTCCGACCGCGAGCTAGGCTCAGATTGGATGATTTGGTCACAGACTCATTTCCAATCACGAGGGGAACTAGGCAGGGATGCCCACTCTCACCCCTGCTATATGCCCTTGTGGCTGAACCCTTGGCTTGCGCCCTGCGGGAGTATCATGGCAATAGAGGCATAAGCTTCCCGAACTATCAGATCGTGGTGTCCATGTATGCGGATGACACATTGCTTTATGTCCGCGACCCTGACAACAACTTGTCGTCGGTCCTCAGAGAGGTGGTCCGTTTTGGCGCCATGTCTGGATTAAAAGTTAATTGGTCGAAATCACTAGCGTTCCCCCTGACTCCACTCACACAACCCACCACCATGAAGTACCCACTCCACTGGACGACTGACACGATAAGATATCTGGGGGGGGCAACTACACATAGACCCAGAGACCATGTTTAGGGCTAATTATGGAACGGCGTTCAGCAAACTGGAGGATGATGTGGAGGTCTGGTGTGGACTCCCCCTTTGCCTATTGGGGCGAATTGCCATCATGAAGATGGTGGTACTCCCCAGATTTCTATTCCCTATTACGTCCATCCCGATGGTGCTTCCTAGGGTGTTCTTCCAGAGGCTGCAACAACTATTAACAAAGCTTGCCTGGGCAGGCGGTCAGCCCCTGCCCTGCTCCATGGGGGGACTTGGCGCGCCGGACCTCGAATTGTACTACAGGGTAGCGCAGGCTGCACACCTACACACTTGGGTACACGGGAATCGAGATATACCGCACGTAAAAATGGAGACCCTGTTTGCCCGGCCACTCTCACTTCCTCATACGGTCTTTGAACCTACAGATCGCAGGACTGGAATACTAGATTCCATTACATCCACGAATCACGCGAGGTCCAGGCTGTTGCATATGCAAAATGGTGCGCTACTGTACTCCCCTATTATGCCTATAGACTGGGTACGATGGTTGCCTCCTCTTCGGGAGAAAGGGGTGGTAGCTGCAATGCTGAAACTAAACATTAAGGTTGCGGGAGATCTATTCGTCGATGGAGTCGCCAAGACTTGGGAACAGGCAGTAACTGACCTGGAATTGCCATCTACACTATTGAGATTTCAGTTTTATAGAGTCCGTCATGTGCTTTCTGAGCTTCTGGGGGGGACACGTCGGAGCCACCCAAAGTGCGAGAGCTCACATACATACTGAAGGCCACCTCTCCCCAGAAACTACGGTCTCACTTGTACGCCCTTTCGCAAACACATAGAGAAAACACATATACTAAAGCACGATTGGCATGGCAGTCTGATTTACAAACGGTATTGGATGATGACATGTGGAAATACTGTTGCACCTACACCAGGAGGCTCGCACTGAATGGCCGGCATAGGCTGATATATTTCAAATTTTTGAATATAATATATTACACACCTACACACCTGACAGACTCTGCAGATATGGCCTAAGGGCCACAGCGGAATGTGATAGATGTCGCGCTCCTGCTGCGGGGTTTCTGCACTTGGCGTGGCAGTGCCCTGGAATATGGGACTTTTGGGATAACATTTTTGCCGAAATCAGCACAGCAGTAGAAACTGACATAGCTCCGGACCCTATGATGGCCCTGCTGGGATACACCAAGCAGCTTCCGGTATCTGTGCGTAGACTGGTAGGCATGGGGCTATTAATAGCGCGCAAGGTAGTGGCGTGCTGCTGGATGAGAGGCCCTGCTCCGACTCCCACAAGATGGGCACGTGAGATGGTATATTGCTGTACGCAATCGAGAACTACTGCGAACTCCTCCCCCCCACGAGTAGGCCCAAGAACTTCTGGGGACTTTACCAAACGTATCTTGCGAACAAAGGGGATGGGGCTGCTGCCACAGAGACGCAGGAAGGCTGAGTCTAACAGGTATTGCGGGTGCTATACCTAGGGCACCTAATGTGCTTCTGACCTGGTGGGCGGGCGCCATGGGGGATAGAGTTGTCTCCGACTGATATTGGCTGGGTCATATGTGTTAGCAGCGCTGTGTGATGTATGCGCCGCCTGCCCTGCTTATTGGGTTGTTGGCTAAATGGCTGTGTACTCCCTGAAATGTAGTAGGAAGTTTGATGAACTTTAATAGGATGCATTCACACCTTGAGGGGTGGGAGGGGGGCTTTAGTGCTTATATTCGGGGTTACTGTTTGTTACCCATCCAAAATTTTCAAAAAAAGAATAACCCTTTGTTTCCTGTTTCAAAACCAGACAATTCACATTGTTTAGTTTTAGATTAAAGACATTGAACAACTTGCACTAAGTAGTTTGCAGTTCAAAATGCACACATGATCGCATTAATGAATAACATTGTGCAAAAAAATACAAAACAACAATAGATATCTCAAATGGATTATTTTGCCAAAATAGAGCCTGAGAGCAGATATGTGACCACATTCTCAGCGCTAAGGTCCCAGTTGCAATTTTGTCGACTTCCCTAGGGGTATAAGACCAGCCCGGGGTTGTTTACTGTTTTTAACTCAATTACTTCAAAATTTGAATGAAAAGGCATTGTCCTATGTGAATGATATTTACGACGATCTGGATAAAAATAAAAAATAAAAATAGAAAATAGCCCACCTAAACGTCCTCTTTCTAGGATATGAGCTTTCAAGTGAAGGGAAAAGCCTGCCAGCTAATATTTTTGAAATGTGTGTGCTGCTCCAAAATTGTTAAAAAACTTACAATCAATCTCGGGATTCTTACATTTTGGCAGAACATACATTTTGGATTATGCAGAAAGAGTAAAACCTTTCTACGATTTAACAAAACCTGATTTTTCAGTTAGACAATGGACACAGGAACACACAGATACACTTTGTTTCTTACAAGCTGATATGATAGTTTCCAAACACTTAGAGACACGCGTGAATGTATGCAACCTGGTGATCCGAATGGTTGCGGGTCAATCTGGGAACACCAATCTCACATATAATGAAGGCAAGACAGTACCAATAGCATACAAATCACATTTGTACACAAATGCTGAGATGCGTTTTGTATCAACTGAGAATATTGTAACAGCAGTACATACTGCTGTAGTTCGAGAAAGAGCCCTGGCTCAAGTGAAACATATTATAGTCCTTACCCCAGGTCCAGCCTTAAAGGGTGCAATAAAATCTTACATCCAAGAGGGATACAATGGGTTTATTCTCTCACTACAACAGATGTGGAATACAGGTACGACCCAAATCTGAAAACAGAAGCATTTCTGCAATACTAACAAGAATATCTTCTAACAAATTAAATAATGCCTCTAAATCAGTATGAATTCATTATTTACACTGACGGTTCTGCGCAACCGGCAAAAGCGAGTACACATCAATACAGCACTGCGTGTGCTATTGTTAAAGGATGGATGCTGGATGGAAAGTTTCATCAGAATTGCACAGTCTCTTGGAGACTGCACGGCACAGCTGACGAAACTAAAAACACTAATACTGGCACTGGTAAATACGAATCGAGAATTCCCCACACTAATCGTGTGAGAATCCTTTTACTGTGTACAGCCATACAATGAATATTTACATCACTGGGGACAGAATGGTTTTAAAGATGCAAAAGGTGACACAATTAAGCACAAAACGCTATTGGAACATGTAGTAGAGTTGAAAAACAAACTTCCAAGGGCTCACATGATACACACATTGAGTCATCAAAGTGATGGCGTTCACACTGAAGGGAATTAATTGGCTGACGAAGCCGCGAAGGGGGCTATACGCACGGCTTCTGTAGCTACAATCACTCGTTCAAAAACGAGGATAGACTGAGATAATGGTTGCAATTATTCCCACACGCAAAAACACAGCAATATCTAAAAGTTTTCCACTCAAGTACTCCTACAAGTTCGATGCAAACCATGTTCCATTGGCTCAAATTCCAGGAGTGGGGATAGAGTAATACCAAATATGGATTGAAGGTTAGGATTAATTTAGCAGCGCACGAGGGTATAGGTTCTGCACACGCAAGAGTTTCTGCTACTGTTTCTCTATTGAAACAACACTACTGGTGGCCAGGGCTAAGAAGGCAGACTAAAGAACATCTTGAAATGCGACATTTACCAGCAGATGAAAGGCTCCACCGTAACACGTCCAGTGCAGACACCACTACTAATATCAGACAAACCACTTGCATGTGTTTATCTGGACAACTGCGGCCACTTACAATCGGATGGGGCTTACAAGTATATCATGGTTGCACGGGATTCCTGCTCTAGTTTCCTATGGGTGTGTCCCAGCGCTCGGCTGAGGCTCGAACTGTTATAAAAGATTTGTGAGTCTTTATAGGGACATACGCAATTGGCACACTTCATTCTGACCGTGGCCCAGCGTTTAGCTCTAGAGCTTACAAGGAAGTTATGGGAAGTCTGGGTGTAGCATTGCGGTACTTCTCTCCGTACCATCCCGAGTGAAATACGGTTGTGGAGAGGAAAGAACGGGACTTAAAGAAATCTTTAACAGCTAGAGTATTAGGCTCGGGTGGAAATTTGGTAAAACATCTGTATGGAGTCCAGAGGGCATTAAACAATCATTCAAGAAGCTCTCTCGGGGTATCTCTCCTCATGAGGTCCTATTTTGGATGACAATGTGGGTACCTAATCTTGATTGTGAAGTCACAGTGGTGGATGACAAACCTTTAGATATCCATAAACGTTTGGCTGTTTTACAGGACATGAACGAAACCAGGGCACTAGAGAGTAATGTCAATACAAAGAATAACGCCACTGGAGAAGTAAAAAGTGTCACGACAAGACCTCTTTGGATCCCTAAAGTTGGGGATCTGGTCAGAGAAAATAGCGGACAAAAAAAGAATTTGGGCCATCATACAGAAAGCCTGTCCCCGTCCCTGTCCTGGCAGTTGAAGGAACAAGAACTGAACGTCTGCCACCTCTTGCTGGAAAAAAGGAGAAAAGATTAGTCTCAATTGACCTAATCAAACCACACTATGTGACCGATACGGAATAGTAGGCCATGTGAACTCCGAAGTAACAGTCACCCTCCTCTCACAACTATACAAGAAGTTCAAACAGAAAGACTAATCACGTTTGAAGGGTCACCTACACAGAATGAAGGACTAAGCAACAATGTGATGGAAATCGTTCCTCTTGAAACTGAAGTTTAAAATGAGCACTCCACTGAAAGCCAAATTTCGATTCGACCAAACACAGATATCTACGTCAACATGCCCCAAAAAGAGCAAGCTAAGGTTTCCACAAAACCTGCGGAACTACTAATAATAGATCAAACTGCATCTGGCTATTTCAGTGACTGACACCTTTTCGTTAGATCCAAGTGAACCCGAAACAACGCCAGCCAAAAAACTAGTCTACAGTGATTTAAAGATTTTCTGAACTTTCTTAAAAAGACTTACCTGGTATCACCTTGGGTGGAACTCTGGGTATCTACAGGAATACTTTTCTTTTTTTTTTTGGATAGGCCTAGTGTAGGAAAGTGGGTTTCTGCTGCAGTAACCCCCTCCCACTTTTTGCCAAACCACTGATGCACTTTGACTTGATGTGCCCTG
The DNA here is from genome assembly GCF_964261635.1 of Lissotriton helveticus. Classification (NCBI taxonomy): domain Eukaryota; kingdom Metazoa; phylum Chordata; class Amphibia; order Caudata; family Salamandridae; genus Lissotriton; species Lissotriton helveticus. The sequence continues at coordinate 378,140,483 of NC_136060.1, forward strand.
GGACCCTGCCAATCAGGTTCCCAGGGCCTGTGTTCTTCCCCAAAACTAACGCAATTAGCATCTCTGGCCACAGGTCAGCCCCTGGTAAATGGTACCACAGGTACCCAGTGCACTCTGACCAGGGAAGGCCCCTAAGGGCTGCAGCACTTAATGTGCCACCCTTAGAGGCCCTGCAACTTTTCACTCACACACTGCCTTTGCAAGCTGCATGTCTTGGTGCAGAACAAAAGTGAAGAGTCGACATGGCACACATCCCTGTGTGCCATGCCTACAACCCACTGCCCTGGCCTAAATCAGCCACCCCTCCAGCTCGGAGCACTATGCCAGTAAAGAGGGTGCTGGTGCATGAGCCCTGTCCCCTACAGCAGTGTTTCCCAAACTGGGGTCTGTGACACATTCCCAGGGGGTCCGTAGGCAGCAGTTTTAAAAGCACAGAAAAGTTTCTTGTGTAATTAGCAGCTTTCCAGCAACAATAAATGTGTCAAGATAATGCCAATGATTAATGTACCTGCTGGAGAGCGAGGAGTTTTGTTCAGTGGCAGCTTTGACTTAACTAATGTAGCACAGAGGGTTAATGTGCCTACTGCAAAGAACGTGTAACATGCATTTTAGAAAAGCAGTATTTTACGTGCATAGGTTCATGGTTACTGCTTTTGTCACAGAGATTATTTCATTACTGTGCACTTCATAAGTGGCAATCGTAATTTAGCAGAGGGACCTATAAACTGTCAAAGAGCTGCTTGCAAACTGCATGGTACCAGTTAATAACGTATGTTTTTTCCCAGTTATTCATTATCCTGATGCTGCTAAAAAGATTTATTTGGGCAGAAATAAATTTTTTATATTACTAGCCACTGTGTTATGTTCTGAATCCTGAGTTTGTGCTTTTCCAAACCAGGAACTCTTAAAGAATGCGTACCGGTATGGATGACATGTGAACCTTGTAGTCCCCTTTACCTTATGTAACATTTTATATACACACTGATTTACATGTATGATTCAATGTCTCTATATGTGTGTGATGTAAAGTGCTCTGACATCCTACAATGGTATGAGAGATGCAATAAAACAAATGAAATACATGTGACAGAGGGGCTGTTCCTTCAATATAAAATACTAAGGGCCAGATGTACGATCCGTTTTTATATGCGCGAATGGGTTCGTGACCCATTTGTGCATGCAAAAACCTATTGGGTCATGTACATAGCCTATTTCGCGAGTCGCAATTTGTTTGCGACTCGCTAAATAGGTTTTGCAACTTGCTATTTGGAAGGGGCAATCCCTTCCAAATAGCGAGTCTCAAAACCATGTACAAATCACTTGCAATTACCACCTACTTTAAGTAGATGGTAATGCATTCGCAAATGGGAAGGGGACCCCAGGGGACCCCGTTCCCCTTTGCAAATGCATACAAAATTATTTTTAAGGGCAGGCAGAGGTCCCAGGGACTTCTCACTGCCCTTAAAAAATGAAGCTAAACGTTTCATTTTCTTTTTTTTTTTTTTAAATGCATGGTAAACGGGATGCATTTTTTTTAAACTGCTTTATTTAAAAGCAGTCCCAGGCATGGTGGCCTGCTGAGCCCAGCAGGCCACCATCCCTGGGAGGGCGGGCATTCCCAATGGGCTCACAAATTGCGAGAGGCTCATTAATATTAATGAGCCTCGCAATTTGACCCCATTGGGAATCGCAAAACAGTGTTAAACACACTGTTGTACATTTCATTTAGTGACTCGCAATTTGCCACTCGCATTGTGTCGCCAATTGCGAGCCGCTAAATGAAATGGTCGTATATCTGGCCCCAAAATCCTTAGTACTTTGAGTATTTGTTTTGTGTGCACACGTGTTTTTTTTTTTTTAATTACTGTTTTAATATTTGAAATTTAACTCCTACAAATTGCTTGGGGGTCCCGGCTTCCACTGCCCTGCAGTACCCAAGTCCATTCTTGGGCATTGTATGTGCAGTGCTGCCATTAAGAGTATATGGTGCTGGAAGTTTGTCATTACGAACTCCACAACACCATAATGGCTACAATCAATCAATCAATCAAGGCATTTATAGAGAGCACTACTCACCCGGAGGGTCTCAAGGCGCTTGGGGGGGGGGGGGGGCGCTACTGCTCGAACAGCCAGGTCTTGAGCTTCTTCCTGAAGGAGAGGTGGTCTTGGGTCAGGCGAAGGTCGGTCGGGAGGGTGTTCCAGGTCTTGGCGGCCAGGTAGGAGAAGGACCTTCCTCCTGTTGTCGCTCTTCGGATGCGGGGGACGGCGGCGAGGCGTGGTTGGTCGATCGGAGGTGGCGTTTGGGAGCGTAGAAGTTGAGGCGGTTGTTGAGGTAGCTCGGGCCATGGTCGTGTAGGGCTTTGTGTGCGTGGGTGAGGAGACGGAAGGTGATTCTCTTGTTGACGGGGAGCCAGTGCAGGTCTCTCAGATGTCCGGAGATGTGGCTGCGTCGGGGGATGTCGAGGATGAGTCTGGCTGAGGCGTTCTGGATCCGCTGGAGTCTCTTCTGGAGCTTGGCTGTGGTTCCGGCGTAGAGGGCGTTGCCGTAGTCCAGTCAGCTGGTGACGAGGGCCTGGGTGACCGTCTTCCTGGTCTCGGTGGGGATCCATCGGAAGATCTTCCGTAGCATGCGCAGGATGTTGAAACAGGACGCGGAGACGGCGTTGACTTGTCTGGTCATGGAGAGGGAGGAGTCCAGGATGAAGCCCAGGTTGCGTGCGTGGTCTGTCGGTTTGGGTGCGGTGCCCAGGGCGGGGGGCCACCAGGAGTCGTCCCAGGCGGAGGGCGAGGAGCCTAGGATGAGGACTTCCGTCTTGTCTGAGTTCAGTTTCAGGCGGCTGGTCGTCATCCACTCGGCTACGTCTTTCATCCCTTTGTGGAGGTTGGTTCTGGCGGCGGCGGGGTCGTTGGTCAGGGAGAGGATCAGCTGGGTGTCGTCGGCGTAGGAGATGATGTTGAGGTTGTGTTGGCGTGCGATGGCCGCAAGGGGGCTCATGTAGACGTTGAAGAGGGTGGGGCTGAGCGAGGAGCCCTGAGGAACGCCGCAGATGACTTCCGTGGCTGCAGATCTGAACGGTGGCAGGCGTACTCTCTGTGTCCTTCTACACTGAAAACTGGGATGTTTGGTGTGAAACTTCTCAGCACATTAAATCAACGCTGATGCCAGTGTGGAATTGAATGTAAAATGCACAACAGAGGGCATCTCTAATGCCCACTGAAACTAGACCAACTACTAGTGTCCCGGCTGACTGGTTGCTTAGGCTGCCATCAACAGACATGTTTCTGGACCCCGGAGAGCCTGCTTTTCTCGGGGGGCCTGAAACAATGCACATCCTGGGACGAGGTGCCTTTGTGAGCTTCCCCAGACCACTTGTTGATTTCAGCAACTCACTTTGGGCGGGAGAACCGGTGGGAAAAACAAGTGAGGGTGAGAGGGGGGCCCACCTCTGCCAACTTCAACCCTCAGGTGGGGGAGGCGAGATGAAGCACATCTCCGAGTCCCCGCCATCTTAAGGATGGGGGGGTCCCAACCAACCAGGGCTGGCTCATGCCCCCCTATCAACCCCAGGGAAGGGACCCATTGGTCCCTGCCCTCTACCTACCTGTAATGCCCCTAAATCTAGTATTTAGGGGCACCCTTAAACTTGCTTCCTCAGATCCAGAAACAAGAAAGAAAATAAGAAGAATGTCCGAAGAACCGTGCAGAGCTAACAAGAGGATGACGCCCACTGACTTGGCCCTAGCTCTACCGGCCTGTCTCCTCTCGAACCTGCTTTTTTATTTTTTTATTTTGTTTATTTATTGAGATATTTGATGTCATACATAAGAGAGGTATATACAAAATCATTACATCCTTATTCCAATTAAACATTAAGAAATTCATAATACAGATTAATAACAATTCAGTAATAAATAAATATATGTTATCTAAAACTGTGCTATTAAATATTCCCACCGTAGTTCAATAAACAGTGCAAATCAAGATACATATTAAAAAAAAGCCGTGCTCAGCCATTCAGACTTCTCCACCTAGCAAGTGGTGCCCAGATATTTCGACCTAATTCCCTATATTTTTTACCTTTTAGCTCATACAGGCAAGATTCGATATTATGCATACCTAGCAGCCTTGCTATCCACATTTGAAAGGTGGGGGGGGGGGAATCTTTCCACCCTGCTGAAATAAGATTACGAAGTACAGCAGTAGATATAAAAACCAAAGCTTCAGCAGTACTTCCTAACTGCAGTTTCTTATCTACCCCTAATAACATTATTGAAGGGGAGAGAACAATCCTACATTCTAGCAGCCCCTCCAAGAAATTTCCAATTTCCCTTAATATCAAAGATAGCTGGTCACACCGATGGAACATATGAATTAAGTCAGCTGGGCCCTTATCGCATCTAGGGCACTTATCGTTCTCCACCAGACCCCAGGCATGCAGCTTCGCCGGAGTATGATACAAATTAAACAGCGTTTTGTAGTGCTGAGCCCGTAGGTTAGAAGATCGAAAAAGTCTCTTATCTAGTGCAAGTGCTAGATCTAAATCCGCATCTGGACCGCCTAGCTTCACCGCAATTGCGGATTCAGTTTTTTCCAAATCGTCCTGGATGCCCACCATTAAATGGTTATAAACTAGTTTGATTTTATTGCCCCCATTCCATAAATAATCCATTAGGGGGATACGATTCATTATTGAGATCCCCCGGCTAAATGCCGTCACTGTTTGAACCAATGGTCTATAGAGAAACCAATGATTAGAGGGGATCCCAAACTTTTGCTGAATCGCTTCAAACCTAAATACCTCCCCTCCAGCCATAATGTCCCCTAAGGTCCTTATTCCATGTTCTTTCCAAAACAGACAGTTCCTATCCGTACCCAAAATGGGGAACACACTTCAGTTCCAGAGGAGATGATGAGCATTGATCTTAGGTATTTCCAGCATTTTTTGGATAGCTTTCCATGTCCCCCAAACTCCATCCAGAATCTTATACCGGGCCTTCTTATAGTATCTTCGGTCTACCTCACTCACTAGTAAACCAATAGCCTTCTTCCCTAGTAAAAGCTCAAAAATGGATGGGGGATCCTGCCTATCTCCCCGAACCTCTTGCGGGCTTGGGACTGATTTAAACAGTATAGACATATGAGCCAAAAGGTAGGACAGATGGTATAAACGAAGATTTGGTAGGGCCATACCCCCCCTTTCGAACGGGAGCGACATAAGCTTCATGGAGCGCCTGGTCTTCCCATATTGCCAGATAAACTTGTTGAAAATTGATTCCAGATTTTTTATTAGTTTTTCATCCAGCAAAAATGGGATGGCTCGAAACAGGTATAAGACCTTGGGGAATATTGACATTTTAAGGACATTAACCCTCCCTACCAAAGAGAGATGTAATACATCCAGCCTTTTTAATTCTGTTTCAATCGATCCCATGAGGGGGCAGTAGTTATCGGTGATGATCTTGTCCACTGAGGCATTAATTCTTACCCCCAAATAAACTGCCGAATTTGTGTATCTACTGTCTGATTTAGGGATATTCTAGGTGCAAATAATCTGCGTTTTCCCCTCGTTTAGAAGATACCCAGACCTACTTCCAAAATCCTTCGCCAGCTCTACAAGTACCTCCATCGCCTGCTGTGGATCGGTGGTGAAGACCGCCAGATCGTCAGCATATGCTAGCAGTTTATTTGTGAACCCATTCAGCAACACAGGATTAATCTGTGAGCATCCCAAGATTTTTTGGATCAGGGGGTCTATATATAGTGAGAAGAGGATCGGGGAGCAGGGGCATCTCTGGCGAGTTCCTCTCTTGATCACAATTTTATCCGAGCTCTCTCCCATTACTGACACCCTTGCCACCGGATCTTTATACATTGCTCTAAGAGCTCTGATGGTCGTAGGGCCAAAACCCCTACCTTCAAGGATCCCCCACAAGTACTCCCAGACCACGCGGTCGAATGCTTTCTCCGCGTCGAGGAGGATCATGGCCATCTCTCCCCCCCTGGCTGCATGGGCATCAAACAAAGTTATAGCTCGTCGAATATGGTCGGTCGTGCCTCGACCCGGCACAAACCCATGCTGCCAGGGAGAGACTAGACCGCCAATGATCCTCCCCAACCTTTTGGCCCAGATTTTCGAGTATAGCTTGGTATCCGCGTTAATAAGCGAGATGGGGCGGTAGGAGCCCGGGTTCTCCTTGGGTTTGCCCTTCTTGTGAAAGATGATGATATTAGTCTCTTTCCAAGTATCGGGAATGTCCCCTGTACACAGTATCCCATTGAAAAGATCTTGTAAGATTGGGACCGTCTCAGATTCAATGTTTTTATATACCTCCAGGGGAATTCCGTCCGGACCCGCTGCTTTTCCGGCAGCAAGATCCCTTAGGGCAGCCTGAATCCCCTCGAACCTGCTTCTGCGAAATCCCGATGTGTCCTGCAGCCAGCAACCTCAAAAACCCCAGAGGACATGACTGCCTTCACATCCAAAGAATGCTTCTCCCGTGAACAACGGATTTATTCCACTGCAACCTATGGCTCCGGCCGGACACCGCGAATCCAGCCCACTTTGCACCCCCGTCCATAGCCCGAGATCGAGTAAAAAAACACTAGAGGAGGTCTCCCTGGCGATTTTGACCCCAGATCCATAGATCCCAGAACAGTCTCAAAACCCCAGCCGACGCCTGCAGCCTCAATCCAAAGGATCCCCTCTACCGCAACCAATAGCAGGTAAGACTTTCTGACGCCAAAAAGGCACGCCTGCACCCGACACACACAGATGGGCACAGAGGTAGACACAGCAAAGGCTAACACACTGATAGAAACACTCACAGATGGACACACAGGCAGACACAATGAAGGCAATTTAGTAAAATGAAAACCCTGACAGACACAGATGTACACAAAGGCACACAATAGCAGATACACAAGTACAAAAACACTCAAAGGCACACAGACATGCACACAATGATAGAGAAACATGTGGATGGACACACAACGATAGACCGGTACAGAGACATACACACAATGACACACACACGGATACAAACACACGACAGCCGGGTAAACAGACATGCACACAGTGAGAGACACACTGATAAAGACCCGCACAAAACACACCATGACAAAGAGGCGCACAGACACATGCACAGAAAACACACACTGCCATTTGTGTACAACGTGGGTAAATCAACATTTCTAGCCGTGACCGAGGGATGTGTGCAAGGCCTGCTTGTTCCAAGAGTTTCGTGGCGTCTAGAGGTGTGTGGTGGGTGTGGCAGGGGTATCTAATACCTCCCCCCAGCCTTTCCAGCCTTGACAAGGAAAATCCTCGCAGGCTGGTGCAGTGCACCGCAGAGCCGGCCTTCTTGACAGTCAGTTGCCTTGGAAATATTTAATTATTTCAGTTTTTTCCATCTGTGAGTCCCGGCCTTGGGAGGAAGGCCGTCCCGGCACATTTCCCATTATCATTTAGGCAATCTCCAGAGCCATTTATATAAAAAGCGCCATTAGGCGGTGCCATTAATCACCGGAGTCTTTAAGCTTATACTGCGGAAAGATGCTAAGGTGATGATGGGGCTTCTAGACGCCTGGACTGTGCTTGAAAAGAACTCTGCACCTTATACTGCGGGGAGATGTTAAATAGAAGTGTGAAGGCTTGAAAACACCTCTGCGTCTAATGCTGTGGAGAGATGTTAAATAGTAGTGTGAGGGCATCTAGGCGCCCACCCTCTGCTCAGAAACATCTCGCTCTGCACCTTATACTGTGGAAAGATGCTAAAGAAGGAGTGTGGGGACTTCTATGCGCCTGGGCTGTGCTCGGAAACATCTCGCTTTGCACCTTATACTGCAGAGAGATATTAAAGAGGAGTGTGGGGCTTCTAGGTACTTGTATTGTGATCAGAAACACCCGCTGAACCAGCAACAGCAATCTGCGTCTCTGCTATCATTAAAAGTGACAGTTCCAAACAGGACATAGTTCAAGTTCAAGTTCCAAAATTTGTATAGCACACTACTCACCCAGAGGGTCTCAAGGCGCTTGGGGGAGGGAGGTTTATTTATCGATCGAATATCCAAGTTTTTAGTAGCTTCCTGAAGGAGAGGTGGTTCTGAGTAAGGCGGAGTTGGGTGGGGAGAGAATTCCAGGTTTTGGCTGCTAAGTAGGAGAAGGATCTTCCCCCATGGTGGATCTGTGGATGCGCGGAATTGCGGCGAGGGCTTGATTGGACGATCGTAGTTGTCGGGAGGGGGTGTAGAAGAATAGACGCGTGTTGAGGCATTCGGGTCCTAGGTCGTAGAGGGCTTTGTGTGCGTGGGTGAGGAGGCGGAACGGTATTCTCTTGTTGACAGGGAGCCAATGGAGGTCTTTCAGGTGGCCGGAGATGTGAGCTTGCCGAGGGATGTCCAAAATGAGTCTGGCTGAGGCGTTTTGGATGCGTTGGAGTTTTTTCTGTAGTTTGGTTGTGGTTCCGGCGTAGAGGGTGTTTCCGTAATCCAGTCGGCTTGTGACCAGTGCGTGGGTGATCGTCTTTCTTGTTTCGGTGGGGATCCAACGGAAGATTTTTTTGAGCATTCGTAGGATGTTGAAGCAAGATGATGAGACGGCGTTTACTTGTCTAGTCATCGAGAGGGAGGAGTCCAGGATGAAGCCCAGGTTACGTGCATGGTCCGTAGGTATGGGTGCGGTTCCGAGGGCCACCATGAGTCGTCCCAGGCAGAGTGGGATGGCCCTAGGATGAGGACTTCTGTTTTGTCCGAGTTTAGTTTTAAACGGCTGTTCTTCATCCATTCGGCTACTTTTTTCATTCCTTCGTGTAAGTTGGTTTTGGCGGTGTTTGGGTCGTTGGTGAGGGAGAGGATCAGCTGGGTGTCATCTGCGTATGAGATGATGTTGAGGTTGTGTTGCCGTGCGATGGAGGTGAGGGGACTCATGTATACGTTGAAGAGGGTGGGACTGAGTGATGATCCTTGTGGTACGCCGCAGAGGACTTCGGTGGCCTCTGATTTGAAAGGGGGGAGGCGGACTCTGTGTTCTTCCGGTGAGGAACAAGATGATCCAGTCCAATGCTTTTCCTTGTATTCCGACGTGATTGAGGCGTTGTATGAGGGTGCTATGACAGACTGTGTCGAAGGCTGGGGAGAGGTCAAGTAAGATGAGAGCGACTGTTTCTCCGTTGTCCAGTAGTGTTCGGATGTCGTCTGTTGCAGCGATGAGGGCGGTTTCGGTGCTGTGTTTGGCTCGAAAGCCGGACTGTGAGGGGTCAAGGGATATGTTGGATTCGAGGAAGGCTGATTGTTGACGGCTTTCTCGATGACTTTGGCAGGAAATGGGAGGAGCGAGATGGGGCGGTAGTTCTTAAGTTCGGTTGGGTCTGCCGTGGGTTTCTTCAGAAGGGCGCTGAGTTCAGCATGTTTCCAACTTTCCGGGAAGGTAGCGGAGTTGAGGGAACAGTTAATGACATCGCGGAGATGGGGTGCGATGATCTGCTTTGTTGAAGATGTGGTGGGGACAGGGGTCGGTTGGTGATCCTGAGTGGATGGAGTTCATCAGGCGGATGGTGTCTTCGGTGGTGATTGGGTTCCAGGCGCAAAGGTAGTTAGAGTGCGGTTTTGGTTCGGAGGTGGGTGTAGTGGGCTGTTCTTTGGACTGGTTTTCAAAGCTGTTATGTATTTCGGCGATTTTGTTGTGGAAGAATGAGGCTAGAGAGTCGCAGAGGTCTTGGGTGGGAGTGATGTCGTTAGTGCCGGCGGAAGGGTTAGTGAATTCTTTGACTATGTTGAATAGTTCCTTGCTGTTTTGGGCATTGTCGTCAAGTCGATCCTTGAATGCTGATTTCTTGGTGGATCGGATCAGTTGATGGTGTTTGCGGGTGGCGTTCTTGAAGGTGGCTAGGTTGTCAGTGGTTGGATTTTTTCTCCAGGTTTTCTCGAGAGTACGACAGATCTTCTTGGATTTTTTTAGGTCATCGTTGAACCAGGGGGCTTTTTTGCTGCCATGCTTGATTAGATGGTTTTTCAAGGGTGCTAGTTCGTCGGCGCTGTGGGTGATCCATTGTGTGAGGTTGGTGGCTGCTTGAAAAACACTTGGAGAAATGATCTTTTTTTATTTATTTTTTATGTTAGTATTTCGTCCCTAGCGCAACCAGTAGCGATGAGGCACAATCGCCGAACACCCCAAAGACGACGCCTCGGGACACGCAAGACTACGGGAAGCAGAGAGGAAAGGTCACTTTGTGGGTGGTGGTCGGGAAGCCCATAATTATTCATAAGTCAGCCTCTATTTCACGCTAATCAATGAATGTATCAGCTGTCCCTGTGCTGTTTGCAGTCTGTCCAACGCGCCCTGGTCACGGTCGCCACAACCCCAGGCACTGCTTCATTGTTGCCTCTTTTTATGCCCCAGTCTGGAGGTCAAAGGGCTGCTGGTTTGCGGTTATTATTGATTCTGTAAAATAAATATTAGACAACGCCCTCGCTCTACGGAATTACAATGAGGAAACGAGCAGCACCTGGCACCCGTCACCATGGTACGTGTTACCTCAGTCTGCACCCCAAAGAAAAGCCATTGCTCTACAGAATTACAATGAGGAAACGAGCGGCACCTGGCACCCGTCACCATGGTACGCGTTACCTCAGTCTGCACCCCAAATAAATTGTTATGCGGGAGCACGACGTGCATAGCCAGGGGCACACGTGGCGCAGCAGCTGTGAAAAGTGGACGAGAGCGCGCAAGTCCATTTAAAGTAAAACAAAGATGGCATTGGGCTGTCCACATGCATGTGCATTTTTTTCCCTGCGCACTGCTAACGCCAGGCGAGACCTAAAAATGCACACGCATGTGGACAGCACAACGCCATCTTTGTCCCTCTGAACGCGTGCACATGTAGAATGGATTACAAAAAGCCTCCGCATGGCGAGGGCAACGCTGACTGCTGCAGGCGAGACCTAAAAACTGGACAGATTAGCATTCACAGTGGCAGAATCACCATCCACTGAAAGGTTAATCCATGGCCACATAACTCTTCCGATCACAACCTTTCAATTACAATATTACCTAGAACAAATGCAGGCAGGCAGATATGAATAAACTGGTAAGGAATTCATCAAGGAATCTTGGAAATTGCCATACAGATTTCGATACCTGAGTGGGGGGAAAAGAAGTGTTTCTAAACAGTATTAACTGCAAAAATACCTTAAGTGGATCAACTATATGCCAGGATATCATGCTTCATGGGGCCTGTAATGGTTCAGTTGCAAATTTGACCTGTCACTTAAGAGGGTGCCCCAGCTGCCGTGATCACTACAGTTTTCAGACTACTTTCGAATGGGAGTTACTTGATGCTGAATGATCAAGGTTGCTGTGAGATGCTTCCAGGCATTGCATATCTGGCAACTGTTAGCTCCAGGGTTACTTGCTATATGAAAGTATTGTTTCCCCCCAACACATACAGTCATGGAGGTGCTGCTATGGCCTTCATTAAATATTTTACTAATAAGGTTTGATACTTTGAGCAGAATAAAAGCCATGCTTACACAGAAATCCGTGCCCTTAACTTCCGCTCGAAAGACTTTTCATCTCCAAGTAGTAAGGTCTTTAGCAGAAATACAGGCACTTATACGTACAAAGAAAATACTGTGATAGCAAGGTACAACTTCTAGGCATAACTCGCCAAAGGGAACTTAGTGCTTCTTGTAGTTTAGACCAGTCTGGATGGATTGCATCTTACCTGTCCTTCGATGCCTGTTTTGGGGAGAAGAATGCGTGTTGGATCTCTGTCGGACACTCCAATCATGTGTGCGACCGGACGTTGACGCTTTACTGGACCCGATAACGGGCAAGGTTTTGCTGTGTCCCCAGCGTATTTCCATGTTGACGTTTGCATTCTTAGAGCCACCGCAGGTAACATCAGCGCCTGTTGGTACAGACACCGGCTCCTCCTCTAACACCCAAGCCTTGGATAGCCACAGGCTGCCCCAACACCGGCTGTAGACAGTAAGGAAAATCATCTGTGCTCAATAGACAATCTGTGAGGTGTTACAAGGACCATCAACTGCGAAAGCAAGCAACAAGAATGTTGCGTCTACCAGCCAGGCACAAACATTTGACTTATTTGGCCCATCGCGTGCTGGGAAGAAATTTGGCTTTTGGAAAAAAATCCAGAAAATTTAAACTCCATATCAAAATTCGCAATTCCTTTCACGCATGTATGGCTTTCAGAATGCTTGTAGCCATATGCCCCATCTGTCAATTTATAATACTTTCCCTTTTTAACAATTTTTAATTTCGATTTTTTTTGAGAAAACCGTTTTCAAACAAATGTTTTTAACACAATAAGAAACTAATGTTTTGTATATTTGCGTAGGAGTATCTCGAACACATAGTAGTACGTGTAGAATTTAAAACGATGTTGTCCAGTCGGCAGAGGAGTGGGTGTTCTATTCCTTATAGGTACTATATTATAGGCCTTGGTAAACTTGTTACCCCTCACCTATATTCTCTCTCGGACGTATGACGTTACAATGCATACATTCACAACGCATGCAATCACAACGCAACTTTTACAACGCAGGTGCCATTACAACGCATACCATTACAACGAATGCCATTACAACGCAGATGCTATTACAACCAGTGGCGGCTGGTGACATTTGAAAGTGGTGAGGCGGAAACTGATAATCATACTGCACCATAGCGAGCGAGCGAGCCCGGACACCCGAGAAAATTTTGAAGAAATGGTGGGAAAATGGTGCATTTTCAAGCAAATTTGAGAAAGCAGGAAGGTTAATAAAGCAATTGTGAAAGTGCAGGTATTACATTATTAAAGAGCTGTCATATAACATAGGCAGCTGCTTATTCAGTATAACCACAGAGCTTTATAACAGACTTCAGTGCCCTACAAATTGAGTGACAGCCGCGGTCTGAGCGCCTGGAACCTGATTAATGTTTTATTGGGCGGAATAGTGAAGCTCATTTATAGCATGTTTTCCCTTCTCAGAGGCCCTGGCTACAATGTGCCCGTGGTTTTACGGAGTCTCCGAGGGCCTGGCAGGAGCCTCGCCTCGGACGTGCGTGGCAGGCTCTGTAGTATGCCGTGCTGAGGCGGCCGCGCGCCTCCAGAGAGCCCCAGCCAAAGCGGGGCCGTGGCGTACAAATCACAGCAAGCCGCCATTTTATGGGATATCATACATAAAGTAGAATATTAGACACTGTGTCATATGGAATCACATGTCAGGCCGCATCGCAATTTATTGAATCACAGTGGTATTGCTGTAAATACGCACATCCCTGTGTTTTCCAAATGTCGCAGCACTGAGCTGCCTAATTTGATACAGCTCAGCGCTCTGACAATTCATTGTATAAATGCCCCTGAGTATCACAGAAAGGCACCTGAGGTGGTCTCAGATCAGATGTGAAGAGTCCACTCAATCCTGGTTCTTTATTTTTCATCGTTGTACTTGCCCAATTCTAATGGAGAAAGTAAAACTATAAATATCGGAGAGCAAACAAAAACAGGGATGGGACGAGGTACCGACATTGAACATGTGAAAATGTGAGATCTCTGTGCACAGTCTGCCATGCACCTGTCACCTACACATTACATGTATGACAAGAGCCCTCTGTGCACCAAAGGCCAAACACCGGTCACCTACGCATTCTAGGTCTCCATCCACCACCGGGCATGATCGTTTCACCTACACATTCCACGTGTGACAAGTGATCTCTGTGCACCACCAGCCATGCCTCTGTCACGTACACATTCCACACATGACGCAACATCTCTGTGCACCATCAGTCATGCTCCTGCTCCCTACACATTCCATATGTGACAAGAGATCTCTGTGCACAGACGACCATGCCCTGTCACCCACACATCCCATTTGTGAATTAATAATTATCTGCTGACAGGGAAAGGGTGGTACAAAAGTTTTACGCTGTGATGTCAGTGGTCTAAGGATATGGGCTGTTAATTCCACTCCCCCTGTGACTTTGGTAAATCGATATCTAGGAATTCGGTGTAGTAGAAAGAGACCTACACTTTTTGTGGGTCCGGGACACTTGAGACCTCTGCATGGACTAGTGGTATCTTCGGTTTCACAGGGTGGGGGAGAATCCCCGAGCTATTCTTTCTTATAACACCCACACATCTGCCAGTTGGGGCTGTGCCATGGATAACACACTCAGCCAGTCACAGCTTTTGAGTTAATAGCACTTTGGAAACTGCCATGTGACGTTCAAGTTGTTCTAAGCAGTTGCCGGGTAAGTACCTTAAGATTTAACATAACATTTAATTTTAACACTTGTTACTTGGTGCAATTCCCAACATAAAACATACAAGACACGCTTTAAATTAGAAAATAGATGTCTGTCACAGAGCGTGCCCCTAGCCCCTCCCGGTTGCAGGAACCGACAATGAATTCTCACCCCTTGAAGCAGCCCTGTCCGCTGTCGAACAAATTCCTTCACTGAAATGACAATTTACCTGCTCTTAATGTTTTTTTGAAAATAATTTATTTTATAATTTTCCACCCATTTAATTTTCGATCAGCAATATGCAGAACAAGTCATCACGTACAGCAGCAGAAGGTCTGTATGTCAGGGCTTAATTTGTAAAACATAAAAATGCCAAGGCCCTCGTTAGGAGACAAAGGCAATTTGCAGTGTTTATTGCCAATGCAAATGACAGTACACAACAACACAACTACTAACCCTCATTCTCATACGAGTGTGACAAATCAACCTATCACATGCCCCAAAAGCTATAGGAATGTCGAGAGCCGCAGTTACTGTAATCATCATGTTGTGCTGCTTATCTCTAACAAACATCTACAAACAGCGCAGCCATGTTCTAGAATCATAATTGCCAATATTAACAATTAAGTGCTGGTGCAAAGCACTGGAAACCACGGGTTCTTATTAAGCACTGGTATACAACTTACAACAGAATTGCCAGACATCGAATTTCGTATCCCATCTCAGGGAGGTCCACCTTGTACTGCGATAAAGAGTCTGAAATCTTGGAAAAGATCTCAGTCTCACCTAGGTCCCCAGATTTTCATATAATGATAATGTGCGATTTATAGAGCGCATTGCTGCTCCTTAAGTGTCCCAGCGCTAGGAAACTGACTCAGGTGGAAAAAGTTTCCCGTAGTGGTTCAAACAAGGCTAAAAAGACAGATTTTTTGTTTTTTCTGAACAGGATATCGGAGGGGGCTTGCAGAATTTCCGCTGGCACTGACTGGCAGAGAGTATCAGGTTTTGGGCGTGAGAAGGCAAAAGGAACAACCTCCTATTCTGACCCTCATCATAATAATAACGGCGTCGTAGGTATATCAATTAAGGATTAACGAAACAACATATCAGTTTGTTGGTCATGATGATAATATAACTTACTTGGGTGGGGGGACCCGGTCCGGTCGTGCTAATCGATGCATGTAGTCAGATCACCAGTCACTGCAGATCATACGACGGACTTACGACTCTGCAGCAGTGCACATGCACGCAATCGCAAAGCTGCTTAAGCAGGCCCGTCCAGGCAGCAGGCTTTCCGAGTCCACACACACACACGCAGTACTGGTGGTCACGACGATGACTCACTCAGTCCCACAACAGTCCTCGACCTCTCCTCACCCAGTCACGCGCCCACTGACTCTAGTGTATGGCATCATCATAATCGGCACCATCCTGCTGCAGCAGCCAATCCTGGCGCAGAGTTAGCAGCGCCACTGCGCCAGGATTGGCTAAAGAGCAGACTGAAATCTGCCCGTTTTGAGACCCGGGGCCCCGGGTCCATGCCTATATCTTTAGTGGTAGAGGGGGGAGGTCTAAAGTGTGCGCATGCGCGGGCCAGTCGAAATCTGGACAACTCCGGCCTTTTACATGCGCACGGCACTCGCAGTACAGTGAGTCACCCTCTCTGCTGTGCGCTGCCTGCCTGTCACTCTGCGCAGCCCCACCCCCCACGGGCCGGCCCACTTCCTTATGGATGCCCGATCCTGTCGGGCTTCTCCCGGGGCCTTGGTGCGCTCGGCGCTGTTTATTTTTTTATTAAAACTTGGAAATGAAATAATAAACATATTTTATTATGCAGTGCAGTCGGCGGTCGTCCAGGCTAGTGGGGCAACGCCCCAACGCCCCCAATGGACGCACCGCGCATGCCATTACAACGTAAGTATAGGTAAGTATTTAATATTATTAATATTTAAATTTTTATTTAAAAAATTAAATGTATTTTAAATGTTATAATTATTTTAAATAAATTAATTTATAAAACTAATTAAAATTAAATTAATATTATTAAAATTAAATACTTACCTATACTTACGTTGTAATGGCACCTGCGTTGTAATGGCACCTGTGTTGTAATGGCACCTGTGTTGTAATGGCACCTGCGTTGTAATGGTTGCGTTGTGATGGCACTGCGTCGTAAAAGATGCGTTGTTATGGTTTTTCCCCTTCTCTCTCTACATTACACTTGTCACAGTTTACAGGGACTGACCTTTTACCTAGATATTTCACTGCATTCAGAAAGCGGGTTTGCCCTAGTCTGAAATCTCATACATTATGCATGAGGGTTCTTGGAAGCACAGCAGGACTGCCATCTCCTGTATAACATCTATGTACAAAGATCATGCCCAGTGTCATCCTTAGGCATGACACAGTAATACAGCAAGGTAGGACCCCTCGAGAGATCTATGTATGGATATATATATAGATATATACATCATCTTGCTAAGATAGCTGGAGGAGATCGAGACTTCCCGGCCAACACACTGACAAGAGACGCAGAGGTTCCTGCATGGAGACACCCAGCTCGCAGTGGTCTAACATCCCCCGCCGGATGTCCAGCTCGAGACCGGGACAGGACCCCATAGTCTCACTTCAGGTAATGGGGTTGAATAAATCCTAGAGGAATCCTTGGCTTAACACCTACATCCATGCTAGGTACACTTCGGCACATCTAGTTAGGGAGGCATCATAGGAGTACGCATCTTTTATTGTGTGTTTTATATACTTGAATGTATTGATGATTTTAGTAAGATGGTAGAACTATATCATCCTTTTACCTTTATAGAACTGTTAATCATTTATATCTTATTCTAACGGTTGTTGCAGCACATCTATTCTACACCAGAATAACAATTGTTCAATAAATGATTATTGATCATGCCCAGCTTGTTTTATTCGGAGCATTTCTCTGAGACACACTTAGTAAGCACGAGTGACTGAGCGAAAGGTATTATATTGTCTCAATGGTCATGAGGGAACATGGTTGTCATGTCCGATGGTTGCCAAGAACTATTCCCTCCTTGGTAAAAGGAGAGTATAGTGGCACTGTGAGCTTGTTGGTACAAGAAGGCCAACAGAGTTCATCTGCCACCAATCTTATGGTGTATGTTGTCTAAACACGCAGATCCTGTATACTTGTTATAGGAACTACAAGACAGGGGCTCTAGCAATCTTTGTGGACATGTATTCCACTGCTCTATTCATGTCCTATGGCCAGGGTCAAGGTTAACGGAGCAGTCTCAGAACCATTTCACATTACTAGAGGTTGCCCATTTTCATCTTCGCTTTTTGCCTTGGCAATGGAGACCCTAGCAGCACTGCTTCACCAGAACCACAGAGAATATACCATCGGTACCCATCGAGACACATCATAGTCTCACTACACACAGACATCACTCTCTAGTTAAGAGACCCACAACTTAGGTTAAATGGGGTACTCTACGATTTTATCAAATTTGGGGGCCTGTCTGGCATCCAAAATAATTGGGAAAAATCCAACCTGTTTCCTCTTACACCATCCACACAGCAATTTACACGAGATTTCCCACTGAGGTGGTGTAACACTACGCTCCGCTATCACGGAGAAATGGTGTCAAGGGACAATGAGGAGGTTGTTAGGGTGAATTACGGTACAGCGCTTTGCTTTGGATCTCCCTGCCCATGTCCTTGGAGGGACGTATAAAACTTTAATATTTGTAAATATTCATGTTCTGCCAGGATACTACTTCTTCAAGGGCCTTAAGAGACAGTTGATTCGGTTTGTCCATGGGATACGCTTATACTGCCTTTTTCTAAAGGAAGATTTAAAGCCCCTGAAATGAAGCCATACTATTTGTACGCCAAGCCCACTTTTCCATCCATTGGTACAAACCCACCCCCCCTTCCTCCCACATTTAGCAATAGAACAGGGATGCATGGCTCACATTTAGGAACCCAGGCTGATTCCCCAACATTCGTGAACTCCACTAGTACACAAGTATGGACTAGATACCTTGGGAGATCTAAGTAGCCAGGACAACCTTCTTTGGAGGGGAAACACTGACCCCGCTTAATGTCTTACTTTTATATGAATAAGGCATAATGCTAGGGCTTCCGCTCCTAACTTCCAGCGAGAACACCCCACTCTCAACATACTACATATGCTGCTCCAGGGTGAGTCCTAACGCCATCTTGTTTCTCGGGCCGTAGTAGGTTACCCAAACTCAAGGAATGGCTGTCTAACATGACCACTGTCAAGACCGACTGATCATATACGAGTAACTCCTGCCCCTCAGCTCCAGCCCCAGAGATATATGGGAACCTTTACATAACTACCTGCTTAATCAGTCACAACATGAGGTGACACCGGAGCTTGCGCTTATTTTCTAAGCATCTCCTTGCATCAAAGGATGCGCCCCTGTATCCAAATATGGGATAATTCATGTATTATTCCATACTAAATCAGGCGGAAATCACCCCCTAGCTTTCTCCCCCATTATGACTGTTGCATTCTATGAGGCAATGGCACGCATACTCTCATATCCCCTTACACCTTGATGATAACCGCTTTACTGCGGTCTCGGTTAATTGCGGTTAAAAGATGCAACAATGTGGAACGAGATATGGCTACTGTAACTAATATGTATTGTTCTGTTTGATATGGTTATGAAATATGTTGATTTTCATTCTGAATGTCTGGCTGGTTTCTTTGGCAGCTGTACCAACAAAAAAAAACAATAAATGTATTATTTTTTAAAAAGCCACTAGTAGCACCTTACGTCACCATCCTCCACTCCAGTTCTAAAACGCCAGGGCTTCTCTGAAGAAGAGTTCAAATGAATCATAGACTCTAATGGCACAGCGGCGGTCATCTTTCTAGACCCAAGCCCCACGTTCTCACCTTATTCTCATCAAAAGAGTGGAGGAAGTAGGAATTAATTGAAATGGTTTGCCTCATTTTTAAGGAACAGAAGGGGATTTCTTTTGCTAGGACACTTTGGGGCAGATGAATCAACATCCGTGTTAGCGATTCTCAAAAAATCGCTATTTGAGAATTGCAAAATGGGTTGTATGTAAAATAAAAAAAAAAAATCTCAAATTTTTAGCGATTTCTTAGTTTTCCTTAATTGCGATTCTCAAATTGCGAAATCGCAATTAAGGAATACTTTTCTATTCATTTCTATGGGCCAGGAGGCCCATAGGAATGAATGAGAAGTTATTCTCAATTTGCGATTTACAATTTGAGAATCGCAAATTGAGAAAAATTTCAAGGGTGCAAGGGTGTCATAAGGACACCCTGATGCACCCCTGAAATATACATGTGTGCGCATATGGGCACATACATGCCCAAAGGGGATGTATGTGTGCCACATGGCACCTTTACAAATGGCAAAAAGTGCATTTGCGATTTCTTAATTCAAAATCGCACAACTTGGGTGCCTCATACATAGCATTTAAGTAATCGCAAATTTTGCTATTCCTTAATTTTGCAATGAGATTTCAATCATACATCGCATTTTCAATTTTTTCCGCTGCAAACGTTGTTTTTTTGCGAATCGCAGCGTTTGCGACTAAAAAAACGGATGATACATATGCCCCTTTATCCCTGAGATATGGTTACCTCAGGGATCCTCGTTAAGCCCTACTCTGTTTACTGTCTATGTGTAGACCTCAGCAAACATCATAATGGGGCATGGCTTCTCCAAAGTATCATATGCTGGTGATACTCAAACCATCATCTTCTTAACATGATACAGGAGTACTTTCCACCAAACCCAATGTCTGTCCAAGAGATGTTATTGACTGGATGTCCAGCAGTAACTTGAAAATGAATGGAGGCAAAACAGAGGTTCTGGCAGTCGAAATTCCCCTACTCTTTGGTCAGAACTTCAGTGGCCCAAATGATCTAGGCAAACCTCCCCTCCCAAACCTGAACTAATAAGTTTGGGTTTTTAGATAGACAGCCAGTCCACCATGGACGTTCAAGTAGGAAAATCTGCTGCCTCATGCTTTCACCTTTTCTAGGCCCCAAGGACAATCTTGAGTTGGCTCCCCGCCTGCTATTTAAAGAACTGTGGTCCAAGGTCTTATTCTATGCCATCTTGGCTACAGTAATTCAGTCTATTTAGGGAACGCTCAGTAAGTGGTCAAGTTGCTACAGATAGTCCATAATGCTGCTGTACACACCTTGCTGAAGATCCCAAAGCATCACTTGATCTCTTCCTCCCTAGCAACCTTGCATTGGCTACTGGCATTGAAAATAATTAAATTCAAGTCCCTATGTCTGGCCCACAAAACGATGTGCAACAAAAGTCCCCCTCTAACCCGGAGGTCGCTAACTCATTACAGCCCAACACAAGTCAATGCGCTCTGCAGACCAGAGGCTTTTCTTGCTACCCAGAGGCAATAAAGCAAAAGTGGGGGACATTCTTTTACCTATTTAGGAGCCAAACTTTGGAACTCCCTCCCTCTTTCCTTAAGATTGACCAAAGAAGAAACCAAATCCAGGAACTTTCTCAAAACTAACCTCTTTGAGTGAATTACCCACTACGCTTGCTGTAGGAAGGACAGGATATCAGCGCTGGGAAGCCCATTGGCTAGCCATACTTTTTATAAAATTGCCTAGCATAGCATTCTCTCTCAACCTTGCATCTATACAGCAAGGAAAAAGGGCCTGCAGTGCAAGATGCTCCATAAACTTGCCATAGGACAGGAGATTGAACTGGAAACTCACAGACTTGCTAACAATATACTTTCCATCTGGCTTGCCCCTTGTATTTTACAAATGTATAATACCTGAAGGACTTGAGGATCGAGATTCATGAATAATCCACAAATTAAAAGATAAAATATACAAAACTCCCTAGCTCGTTAAACCTTTGAAGATCACCTAACACGATTTATGTTATTTGAGTGTAAAATTCTGGGTGGATTTAGTCAGAAGCAGTCAATGTTATAAGAAAAATAAAAAACTGTCTTAAACCAGGGCTCGAAAAATCCACTCGCCCACTGACTATGGCGAGCAAGATTTAATCAGAACTAGCCATTTTTAGGGCCTACTTGCCAGTTCTGGGGAGCTGACAAAAGGTGCTCTGCTTCCTCACAAAGTAAATAAGCAATAAAGACGCCTTTAAATCCTGTTATCTTGTCATATTTGCTCAGCTTTCAGAGAGAGGTCCAAAGTCAGTTTGATTTCCTACATTTACTTTTCTTTCTCTGACTGAAATTAAAGGATTTTGTAAAGTGAACTGAGTGACAATCTTGCTGTCCGAAGCCAGCGAAATAAAATGTTGTAAGATTTCAGGCTTTATTTCCAACACAACACTTAAATAACTAATAAGTGAACATTTCAAATATATTTCACTAGTTATGAAGACACATTTTTGTAATTCTGTGGGGAAAAAAAAAAGATTTGTATAGGATCAAAACAAATCAGAAAACAATATTTGGTGATGGGCAAATTTTAAATATTTTTGCTGAAACACAATTTCCAAACATTGTTTATGTGCTAGATAGTTTTATCATAAAACTACAGGTTAGTGGAAACGTTTTGTGGCCATTTCAATGAAAAATGTGCTATCTGAAAATGACAGCGCACTACCATATTATGCTTAAGTAATGTTTAAAAGTGTTTAAACATGAACTGGGAAATATTCCTGCTCATGCCCAGATGGCAATGCTATTAGTGAACTAAGGCAAGCCAGGGATCACGTGTACCCTATTATGTGGGCTTCATTCTTATTCTACGTGGAGCAAACATTTAGTCTAGTAATGTAAGAGTTTTTTGTACAGCAGAAATGGGGAACGAATAGTTTTCTTACCTGTCGGTGTAGTTTTGCAGCTTGAAGATCTTTCTGGATTCACTATGCTGTGCATTATTCCGCGGTCTTGTGGTTGGGTCCGGATTCGTAGTCTTTTCTTTGTTTTTTTGTGGTTTTTTTGTAGCCCAGGTGGGCGTCGGCGTCACACCTCCTTGGGTGCATTTCCGGTGACGTTGGCATGCTTCCTGCGGAAGCTCCCACTCTTGGGCGCCATCTTCGGGTTCTTTTTTTCCGTGTTTCTTTCGTTTCCGAAGTAATGGCAATGTTCTATTTAGGTGATATTTTACCGCTTTGTACTTTTAAAAGTCACTTTTTTTTATTTTTATTTAACCACCTCTTCTCTCTCCAGCCTCATCTTTCTGGTGGAGGCGGGTGGGTTCGCTAGTGAATCCAGAAAGATCTTCAAGCTGCAAAACTACACAGACAGGTAAGAAAACTATTCGTTTTGCAGCGTGAATCTTTCTGGATTCACTATGCTGTGCATAGATTTTGTAGCGGTTTCTCATTTCTGTGGCGGCTGGGTGGAAGATGAGCGTTGGTTATTGAATATGTGCTGGAGCACCTTTTGTCCGACTTGTGCTTCCTTGTTCATCTGTATATCCACACACTAGTGCTTCGTGAACGTGTGCACCGAAGCCCATGTTGCCGCCAGGCATAAGTCTTGTATGGGTGTGTTAGCCAGGAAGGCTTTTGTTGCACCCTTTTTCCTAGTGGAGTGGGCACGTGTCCCCTCTGCTAGCTCTTGTCCTGCACGTTTGTGGCAGAGTTGAATTGTTTGTGCGATCCATCGTGCAATAGTCTCTTTGGTTACTGCCTTGCCCATGAAACTGTTGGCGAATGACACAAAGAACTGTTTTGTTCTCCTGTGTCCCTTCGTCCTCTCAATGTAGTGCATGACTGCCCTTCTGGCGTCCAGGGTGTGCAGGGCTCGCTCTGCGCTAGTGGTTGGTTTTTGGAAAAAACTCGGTATCTGTATAGACTGGTTCATGTGGAATTTGGACACCACCTTCGGCATGAAGTGTGGGTCAGTCCTCATCACAACCCTATCATTGTGTATTTGTATGTAGGGTTCTTGTAGCCTCAGCGCCTGAAGCTCGCTTACTCTGCGTAAGGACGTTATTGCAACCAGGAAAGCTGTTTTCATAGTTAGCATCTTTAGGGAGGCCTTGTGAAGTGGTTCAAAGGGCTCTTTCATGAGTTCCGTTAGGACTATGTTCAAGTTCCATGCAGGTGGCGGCACCCGCTTGGGTGGTGCAATCCTTTTCGCTCCTTCCAGGAATCTCTTCACCACCTGTGATGTGAAGAAACTCCTGCACGTTTCTCCCCTTGTGTAGGCGACTATCGCTGCCAAGTGAACTCTTAACGAGGATGAGCTAAGGTTCTTCTCCAGCAAGTGCGTCAGGTACTTTAGCACTGTGGAGTCCTTCTTCATCTTATTGTGAAGTCCTTTTCTGCACCACATTGTGAATCTTTTCCATTTCGCAACATAGCACTTCCGAGTGCTGGGCCTTCGTGCCTCCCGAAGGACCCTCAGGGTGCTTTCTGGCAGTCTCAAATGTACGAACTCTATGTCCTCAGGAGCCATGCTACTAGGCTCAGGCTCTCTGGCTCTGGGTGTAGCACCTCTCCGTTCTCCATGGAGAGTAGGTCTTTCCTCTTGCCGAATCTGTGGGGTGCACACTGTCATCTCCATGATCTGCGAGTACCATGTCTGTCTGGCCCACTGTGGCGCGACCAGTATCAGGGTTATGTTGCTCGCTCTGCACTTGCTCAGCACTCTGTGCATCAGTGGTATCGGGGGAAAAGCGTAAGCAAATGTCCTTGACCAGTCTATCCATAGGGCATTCCCCAGGGACCCCTCCTCGGGCTGTCTGGATGCGAAGTTTCGGCATTTTGCATTCCGGCGTGTGGCAAATAGGTCCACTGATGGTGTTCCCCATCTGTCGAACAGCCACCTTGTCTCTTGAGCATTGAGCTCCCACTCGTGGGATGCCGATGTCTGTCTGCTGAGCCAGTCTGCCTGTATGTTGTCCTTCCCTGGTAGGTGTATGGCTAGCAGGTCTATCTTGAGAGGGATGGCCCATCTCCATATCTCCTGCGCCAGCGTTGAAAGCGTGCCTGACTGTGTGCCACCCTGCTTGTTGAGGTAGAACATCGCGGTGGTGTTGTCTGTTTGTAGCAACACCTTGTGCTTGTACAGTCTTGTTTGGAAAGCTTTCAGTGCAAGGAAGATTGTCTTCAATTCTAGGTAATTGATGTGCTTTGTCGCATCTGCTGGCGTCCACAGACCCCTCACCTTGAGCTCCTCCATGTGAGCGCCCCATCCCTTCAGGGATGCGTCTGTGGTGATGGTCACTGTTGGCGTTGGGGGCGTTAGAGGCTTTCCCATTATGTTCTCCATGGTCCACCATGTCATCTCCTTCTGCACTGCGTGCGTCACAACCACTAGATCCTCCCAACTGCCTGTAGCTTGTGACCATTGCTCCTGTAGCCATTCTTGAATGGGTCTCATGTGGAGAAGTACATTTGGTACCAGGTGGATGCATGATGCCATCATCCCCATGATCTTGCTCGCAGTCCTCACTGTCCGAGCTTGTCCCTTCCGGTAGAGGAGAGTTTCCTTCACCAGCGCCCTCGCCCTCTTCTCGCTGGGGAACACCTTGCCCTGTAAGGTGTTGATCTGTGCCCCCAGGAAGATCTTCACTTGTTTCGGCTCCATTGATGATTTCTTCCAATGGATGGAGAAACCCAGGCTTATGAGCGTGCTCGTCACTGTCTGTGCGTGCTGCTTGCATTTCTGGTATGAGTTTGCTTTCACCAGCCAGTCGTCCAGGTAGGGGTATACGTGTATTCCCTGCCTTTGTAGGTGCGCTGCGACTGCTGCGAGGCACTTTGTGAAGAGCCTTGGTGCCGATTTCAGCCTGAAGGCTAGTGTCGTGAACTGGTAGTGGCTTTCTCCGATGGTGAACCTGAGCATATGCTCGTGCTTTCTGTTCATTGGGATGTGCAGGTAGGCGTCCTTGAGGTCTATTGTGACCATGAAGTCCCCGATCTGCAGTTGCGGGAGCACCTCTTGCAGGGAGGTCATTTTGAATTTTTGCGTTCTTATGAATTTGTTCAGGAACCTTAGGTCCAGAATGGATCCCATTGTCTCGTCTACTTTTGGTACCAGGAAGTACGTGGAGTATATTCCTTTGTTTCTTTCCTTGAAGGGTACCCGTTCTATGGCCTGCTTCTGCAGGAGTTCTTTTGCTTCTTCCTGAAGGCGCTCTAGCCGTTTGCTTGCTAGTGGCTTTCTTTTTGGTTTTCTGCTTGTTGGCCTCCCCTCCAACTCTATGCAGTATCCGAATTGGATGATGTTGAGGATCCATTTGTCTGATGTGATTTCTCTCCATTCTTGGAGGTAAAATCTTAGTCTTCCTCCCACTGGTGTTGTGGTCATAGAGGTCTAGCTTGTCCTGACCCCTCTGTACGTGCTGCCCCCTGGGATCTTTTCTGTGGGCGGGCACACAGAGTTTTTTGAAGTCACTTAGAGGCGGGCTGCTGTCCCCCTCTTCTATTCTGTCCACGTCCATTTCCTCTCCCTCGAAAGGACTGGCCTCTTTGTTGGTACTGCCAGGACTGCTTCTGCTGACCCTGCGAGTCTGCCTGGTGCGTTTGTTGGAAAGCCTGGTGTGATGTACCTGGCTGGTTTCCACCTCTCCCGCCAGGCCTCCGTGACGGGGTGCCCCTTTTGTTGCCTCTGAACTGCAATGCTCCCATGGACCTTGCTGTTTCGTTATCCTTTTTTAGTTGACTCAGCTTCTCATCAACTGTTGTTCCGAAAAGCGTATCGCCGTTGAACGGTGTGTTCAGGATGCCCTGTTGCACCTCGGGTTTGAAACCTGAAATCCTGAGCCAGGCGTGTCTTCTTTCAGTGACACCCATCATCAGGAGCCTGCTGGAGGTGTCTGCTCCATCCAGGGCCGTCTTGAGGCAAGAATTTGCCGCGTTCTTCCCTTCTTCAACCAGTTTTTCGGCGTTCTGCCTGGCATCCTGGGGCAGGTCCTTCAACTGCCCCAGCTCCTCCATGATCTGGTACATGTGCCTGTTTATCAGGGCGTTGGAATTAGCCATGCGCCAGTGGGTCGCGGCATTCCGTTCGATCCTTCTGCCCACCAGATCCCTCCTCTTGCTCTCCTTATCCGGTGGTGGTCCAGAAGTAGTGGGCACGTTAGCCCTCTTTCTTGCTGTGGTCGTGATAATGGAGTCTGCGGAGACCATGCCCTGAATGTAGGGTGGGTCCTTTGAGGAATGTTTGTATTTCTTTTCTGTTCTGGGAGTTACAGCCTTGCATGTTGCGGGTTCCCTAAATGCCTCCTTCCCCTGAGCCAAGACGCTGTCGAGCATTGGTAGGTACTGGCTCCTTGTTTGTGTGGGGAGCAATGTCTCTAGAAGGGAGTCTGCTTTCTGCTTCTCTTCGTTGAGCTTGAGTTTGAAAGCTGCTGCGGCAGACTATCACCGAGTTGTAGGCCCCGATGTCCTCCGGCGGCGAGGGCCTCGAGGGATATGTGTCGACCGCCTCCTCTGGGCTGTCGGTGTCGACATCTAGGTAATCCACCTCCTGTAAGTTCGAGGGGGCCGACTCGGCGTCCGTCCTGCTGTCCTCTTCCTCCCCATAGTTGTAACTATAGTAGGGACTGTCGTCCTCTTCCTGGTAGTCGACCACCTCGACGTCCGGGTCTTGTTCCTCGGTGACCTAGTCTTCCTCCGCGACCACCTCCACCACTGGTGGCTTGGTCTTGTGTGGAATCGTGAAGGTTTTCATCTTTGCGTCAAATTCTTTCTTCCGCTGCAAGATGTTTTCCATTTCGGCCTCGAGGCGCCTTCTCTTTTTCTCCATCTCGGCTGCGTGTTCCGCGTCGGATGGTTCGGCCGCTCTATTCGGCGGTTAGCTCAGCGCCGTGCTTTTCGGTGCCGGAGGCTTCGACGCCGAACCGGGTTTCGGGTCTCTGGTCGGCGTCGGTGCTTTAGGGTCCTTCTCCCTCGGCGTCGATCGATCCTTTTCGGGGACGATTTTCGACTACTTTTGCTGTTCAACAGCTCTCGGCGCCGGGGACTCCTTCTCAGAGGGTCCGCTGGGCCTGTGAATAGTCGCGGGCGCCAGGTGTTTTGGTGCCGGCGCTTTCGGGGCCTTGCCCTCGTTTTTTCGAGACTCAGAGTCTCGGGTTCTTGGGGGCCGGAGAGTCTCCTACCTTATCAGAAGTCTTGGTGTAATCGGTCTCTACGACCGTGTAGCTGTCGTCTTCGGCGGCATCGTTGTCCTCTTCCTCGGAGGACATCCCCAGCTCGTGGAGGGATGAAGTCGGGGCCTTCCCCTGCAGGGTGGCGTGCGCTACCCTCTGTCTCTCTCTCACACGAAGGGTCTTCGGGGTGAAGGCGTTGCAGTCCTCGCTTCCGTGATTTACCGGTAGGCAAAGGTTGCAAACCGGGTGCTGGTCCTTCTGCGCATACTTGTGGTGGCAGTTACGGCAGAACTTGAACGGCGTGTTGTCCATCATCGAACGCTCAGGGCCTCCCTGGTCACGTGTTCGTCAAAGATCTCGATGAATTCTCCTTCTCCTTTGCTGGTTCTTGGTCGATGAAGTCTCCTGGAGTCTTCAGATGATTTTTCTTTCCAATTTCTGTATTTTCCTTCTTCTTTCTCCAAAAATGTCTGGAGCCCAAACGGGAACGATCCAGACCCGACCGCGGAAAAAAAGAATCTGAAGATGGCGCCCAAGAGTGGGAGCTTCCGCAGGAAGCATGCCGACGTCACCGGAAATGCACCCAAGGAGGTGTGACGCCGACGCCCACCTGGGCTACACAAAAAAAAAAAAAAAAAAAGAAAAAAGACTACGAATCCGGACCCAACCACAAGACCGCGGAATAATGCACAGCATAGTGAATCCAGAAAGATTCACGCTGCAAAACCTGCATATTTGAAGGTGCTCTCATGTGATAATGAAGAAAAAGGCAGCTCCTTAAGACAAAATATTTGTCTAACATCACAGAATTTGAGACTATTTCATGGGTCAGGTACATTACAGTTAGGTCCAGCAGCTTATTCGAGTTACTAGACTTGGAGGTCTAGTGACATTTTTATGATTTTTCGAGCCCTGCTTAAACTTATCAATATATATATATATATATATATATATATATATATATATATATATATATAACGTTATGGGCTGTGGTAGGGAAAATAAATGTGTCCCAACACAATTAGAGCAAATGTACTATTAAACACACATTATAACAGTGCAAAGGTCAAACGTAAGTTTATTACTACAGTAGAGCACTTTCATAATGGTGAGGAGGTCCCTGAACTGGGATTTTACCTTACCGCAAAAAATGTCATACTGGATGATTTTTTTAGTTGAATATATATTTTTTTTAATTCAAATAAACATGAAAAAATATCATGCCATAACACTATATGCAGATGTGCAGAACATAATATGCTATGTATGGTTATTGTTGAGGGAGGGGAGGACATTATAACCCACTGCTTTGCCTCCGCAGAGTCATTGCATCTCCAAAGTCATGGCACCTCCCTACACTCAACAAAGCTATTACATAATAAATTACACAGCTGTGCATCTAGACAGACAAATATCTGCATAGCTCTCTGAAGTGGAGCATAGGTGGCTTGTTTGCATAATATAAATAAGAATCTAGTTGCATCGGAAGCTGTGATGAATTCCTCACTAACTACAAGTCAGCAAACAGTAAGTTCCAAACAAGGAGTCACAAACTAAGGACTTAAAGATATTTATTAGCTTAGGAAATGTTCAGAAGTTTCTCTGAGACAAAAGGGTTCCTTTCATGGAACAAAGACTGATGCACTGAAACTCAGATACTTGGGATTTCGACTGAGATGGAAACATGTGATAAATGCTTGCAGGGTTTACGGTGTCAAAGGCAGTCCTCCTCTGCACAGCATTCGGATGGGCACTTAACCTTTACCTGCTGCTGCTCCTCCATAGGACTAGATACCACCAAATTAATTTGGGCACCTACTCTCTACTGAAGTGCACAATCACAGTTATTACCAGAAGCACCAGAACACACAAAAAATAAGCTACCCTCACTCAGGAGTAACGTTAGCATCACCATTGACTCACACGTAGGCTAACATCTAGTGCTATCCCACAAAACCAAATCTAAATATAAAGCAACATTCATCTCTCCAAATTGCAAGTAACAAGAATGCACTGCCTGTGAAGGGCTATTAAAATATAGACATGTGGTTATTGGCTCAGTGTTCGCATTTACCCGCCCAATAACCTGCTAAATATATATGTAAACTCACTACAATGCAATAAAAGGGAATATGCAAAGTTTTTTATATGGTTTCAACTTACCACTAGAGACTGCTCTAATGTTGCATGCGTTTCCTCTTTTTCAACTGTCCGTCGACAGTCTGGACATACCCACAATGGAAGATGAAGCATACTGTTTGTTTTTGGAGAAGTTGAAAGTGCAGTTTTGCTAGAGTTTTTAATCCCACTCTCTAAAAATGAAATATCTTTACGCTCGCTTCTACAAAGTAGGCAGTGCTCTCCTGTGGTGTACGGTGCCCTTTGACCCAAACCAAAGGTAAAGGGAGCCTGTAAAAAGAAAAAAAATTATACTAAAATGTTTAATAAAAAGCATACCTATTGTAACAAAGCTACAGTCCAGAGTAATAAAAGCATTTACAATGAAGCTGGAGGATTAATAAAAATGGACTAAAAGCGGGGAAAGGCTGTTCGTTATAAGAATTACTTTGAAACAATGAACAATATTCAAAACTTGGCCCATCTTTTCTGTACTGCAAGACTCTGTTGGAAGATTCCAACCAGTCTTATAAAGACCCTTTTTTTGTTTGTTACAAAGAACACTGTATGTAATGGTATTCTTTTCTATAAGAAACATAGTTTCTATCTTGGTCATAAGAGAGTTTGGTGTAATTTGAATACAATACATGATTAGAATAATAATAAAGAGAAATTTGTTTTTTTAATTGGACATCAGTTTCTTTAAGTGCATACCATTTGTTAAAATATTTCTAGATCTTAAAACACTTTAACCTTCGTTCTGCATATATGGCTGTTTACTTTATTCACAGAACAATGTTCATAAAAGCTAAAACCCCTAGGAGCTATCTTCAACAGTTGAAACAAAATGACACTATCTTTTTTCTTACATAACGCAATAGATGGTTTGTGTAGTTACACTGCATAAATTAGAGAAGTAAAATCTATAACTGCAGTATCTTCTGAAGCTACAAAGTTAACACTTCTTTGCAAAATCAAGCAGAACCAGGAATACTATTTTAAAAAGTTCTTTAGCGTGCGGTCCATATGCTGAGTGGTTGTGGCAAGGTTGTGGCTTGCCAGAACAGAAATTGGAAGACAGCAGGAAGGGACAGTTACCGTACTGCAAATGCCACGATGCTGCATGCACTAAGGCCTTTGAACCCAATCGCTATAAAGAGCCCCTTACAACGAATCAGCTTACTTAGACAATGCATCTCCTACAAATGAGATGCAAAAGCAATGCAGGAACATGAAGCATCATGAATCTGAAAGAAGGCTCAGGTGAAATGCACCTCATGCATTTATCAGCCCAAAAGAAACTAGAATTTACTTTGTATGGTGAATGAACCATGGAAGACGGAGCTTAAGATTCATATGGATGGTGCTAGTGTGAAAAACGGGTTCAGTTCAAAGCAAGCTATAACACGTGCGAACATCACCAACTACAGGGCAGGATAAAGGGGAAAAGTGAGGGAGAAGAACCTTACAGAATGATCAAGATGATCTAAATGCATCCCTTGGGGTAAACACTTTGGAGCTTGCTAGTACTTTTCACTATATGGAGGGCAACTAAACCTTAAGCATATAAAGAATATTAAGAACAAAAGGAGGGAACACATGCTCCATGAGGTGGAGGACAGGCAGGAAGAAATGGTGTTGGCCCCAATAGGCATAAAAAAGGCATTTGGTATGGTCGATTGGGGGCATCTATCAGAGATGATGAAGACCAAGGAGATTGGGCCCCACTTTAGGGCCTGGGTTCAATTGTTATACACCAGCCCAGGAGTACACGTGAAAGTGGGACAGTATAGGTGGTACATAGAGCGTGCAACGAGACTGGGATGCCATGTGGGACAGTATAGGTGGTACATAGAGCGTGCTACAAGACTGGGATGCCATGTGTCCCCCTGTTGTTTGCTCTGGCAATGGAGTCATTGGCAATAACATGTGCATGGTCATTGGGGATAAAGGTAGGTCACACAAGACACCCATAGCGCTCTATGCAGATGATGCATTCTTTTATCTCAGGGAGCCCTAGGTCATCGGAGGCACTCCTGTTGGGGCTATGAAGGCGTTTGGGATGGTATCTGGCCTCAAAATCAATATAAGGAAAGCCTAATTGTTACCACTGGCAGGGTTGGCTGGGGTGCTTGTGGATGGGCTTCCGGATTTAGTGATGTGATGGGAGACTGATCACTTCAGTTACCTGGGCATAATGGTGGTTCACGCATACAAAACGCAATGCCAGTATAATACTGAGGGGGGTGGGGGGTAGGGGGGTGAAGATTCCTTATGGGACTCAGTGCAATTCTGGAAATGCTGTTTCTGTCACTGAAGAGAAGAACTGTGATTTCCAAAATGTTGTTTCAGACGCGCTGTCTTTATGTCATTCAGAATTCCTTGTGTCCCAAGAGAGAAGGTGTTTTTCTGCAAGTTAAATACACTCCTCACCTCACTTATCTGAGCAGGTAAAGGAAGTAGGGAGGCCTGTCAGATGTTAATAAGGGGCTATGAGAAGGATTGGCTTGGGGTCTTGAATAAGGAATATTACTACTTTGCTTCTGATATGAAACATGCAGCAAGAGGGATGGAGGCAGGGAATAACTGGGATAAGACTCTAATGGCGGGTTTGGTGGAGAGGTATGGGCTACCGGCGCTCCTAATGGCAGGATCGAGGATGTCCTCTGCAGTTCCTTATGTGGTGCATCAGGTGCCACAGTAAGGAAGAGGTTGGTGACGTTGTTAATCAGGAGTCCCGCCTTTTACAAGGCGTTACCGCTGTAGGTTTTGGCTCCGTTCTGACAGATGGAAGATATGTTATTCCAAATCTGGTAAGAGGCAGGGTGCTAGCTGGTTGGAGACATTTATCCAAATTATGTATTTATATCCTTTGATGAGGAGGACCTGGTTTAGATTGGACAGTTTCTCTATTATGGGGGAATGACAGATGTGGCCAGAACAGTTTGGTAGTAGTTCACTGTGGCACATCAGGCTTCAGCCATACTAGGGGCATTGTTGTTGGGGGGGGGGGGGGGGGAGAGAGATTGGGGATGGGTGCCACATTGCCTCAAAGTTTTACGAAGCACAGCTGGCTGATATGGTTAATGGACCACTGGAAGCGCTTCGGCAATGGGAGGTAGACCTTGGGACACTTCTCAGATGTGGGCTGTGCCAGGATATGTGCGTTATTGAGGACTGTGTCCAGCCATGCACAGTTTAAATTAATACATTTCAATTTTGTGCATCGTACTTTGAAGAGCCCCCACCCGCCTTTCCGCCGCATGAATGTACAGAATGTATCCGGAGCACTCGTCTGCATGTTCTCGTTGCGGAAACATGGATGCTGATTTTATGCATATGGTGTGGGGTTGCCTGCAGGTGAGAGACTTCTGGGAAAGCATTGTGGATATTCTTGGTCAGGTCACGGCACTGTCCTGGTGATGAAGAAGTGGTGAATACATTTCATATGATCGAGATTCAGGCTCCCCCAAAGGCATCGTGGGATAAAGGCGTTTGAGTGGTCGGTGCAGAGGCAACTTGGATGCAATGCACCCACTCAGTGCTCACCAAGATTCCAAGTCCACATCCAATTTAACATCTATGTACTAAATTTCAGGATCCGGGGGGAGATGACTCAAAGGATGAATCCACGGATAGCGAAGAGTAGCTATTGTGTAAAAGTTAGTTGGCGGGATGGACATGTAATTTGGGCCACGGTATTGTTATTGTTCTGATTTAACATATAACATTGGGTCCCCTTAGCTGTGTTCTGGTACAGTAATCCACATCAAGATGTGAAGTTTACCTAATGCCACCGCTATTGTACTGTTATTCTTCATAACGGTTCTGCAATATTACATGTTGTTGTTCTCAAGCTGATGAAGTGGCAAAGGTTTTTAAAAAAATTAACAAATAAAAAAGGAGACTTGAAACTTTAATAAGATGGCATTCAAGGAGGGAGGAAAAACTAATTTGGAAGGGTTCGGGCCATCCAATGAAAGGAAGCCATTTCCTATTGCCTGCTCTGGTGGGTTCCTAAAGGAAAATCTATATTTATTTACACTAGCACTTCCCTTCACAAACGGATACAGTTACTTATAAGACAGAGTTACAATTACTCCTTGCTCACCCTGGCATATTTCTCACAAACAAGCAAACACAAAGAGGTGTGGCTTGAGAGCCGAAGATGCTGGATACGTGAGACAGGTGCTCCGCTCCAGTCCAGCAATTATCCTGTAACATCTGTGGCCTGTGGTCAATGCGGACTGACTACCAGCATAGCAGCGTAGGTACACCCCCCCCCAAGCAATCTGTGTACTGAAGACATCTGCTATTGACCTACTGCAGCTGCCCGGGTGGCATCGGCCTTGCGAGATGGCTTACATGTGATAGATGGGCTCTGGCTCCAGAGCGAAAGCTGTGACCTGCGTAGGTGGGCCCCCGGGTAAGAAGCGGCCTGCACTGAGGAGGTGAAATGCTTCGGGGGGTGGGGGGTCAGGGGTTTGGGGACGACGACTCCTCTGGCAAACAGCGGGGCAGGGCTCAAGACCACAAAAAACAACTACCAGGTGGGTGAAGCGCTGGCAGTTGCCCACAGAGGCATTTGGTGCGGGGCTAGATCTCGGGGTTCTAGATCGGGGCTCGGTGCAGGCTCACAGCTGGGCACAATACTGCCATTAAAAGGCACTGCACTAACTACCCTCTGATTTAGCAACTAGGAAGGACCCTTGGTGCCCTTAGAGTGCGCTTTCACCTGCATAACTGTGCTACCCCCTACAATGAGGGCTAGAAGACCGGAGAGGCCCTCTTGATCTTTTGTGAGATGCTCTGCTGAGCAGAGACACGCTTCTCCAGAGGGTACCATATGAACTCGCCCACCTCGGCACAGATGGGGGTAATGACCTATGCACACAAGAAAAGGTCATCCTGATGCAGATCACTCATCTGCATGGCACTGAAGGTCTGTAGGGGTATATGATCTGTTTTGATAGCCGAATATGAAGGTTGATACTCCCTTGCCACTAGCTAACCACAGTGACTGGTGCACCTAGAGAGACTCTGCTGCCTTTGACACGAGGAGGGAGTGTCCAAGGAGAGAGCAAGGCCAAGATCCTGCACAGCATGTGGACTTGCCAGGGTGCCTATTCCTTTGACTGGGTCCTTACGCATCAATCGAGTCCTTAGGTTCCCAGACCACTTCCTATTCCGGACTCGGATCAAACCTCGTACCTTCCAGCTACCCCTTACTGCTCTTAGAACAAGTGGGGACATATTCTACAGCAGAGGCAAACAGGGCCACCGAAATAGGATGGGTGCCCAGACGGGTGCCCCTGGATTGGGAGTTTGTGAGACAAGAGTCCCCAGAGGCCTCCATACACTTACATATTAGCAAAATATATGCTGTAAAAGTGGGCACAAACATCACCCTCCTGCAAGACATTAATGCAGTGTTGGTGGGCCTGGGCCTACTACAAGCTGAGCATTGTGAGTTGGCCAACCGGGTTAACGGAATGGAGACTTCAAGAGAAGAAATACAACAGGAGCACACGGCATTGACCCGCAGAGTAGAGGGCCTATCGGAAAGGGTGCGCATTCTGGAGCGGCAAGCTGAAGACATTGCAGGCTGTAACATCATCAGAGTGTTGGGGCTCCCCGAAGGTGCAGAAGGGACAGACCTCGAAAAATCAACTCGACCACTCGCAATGTTGAGTGAGATTTTATCAGGTTGAGCTGTTTTTAGCATTTACTCGACCATGCTGGCGAGTCAATTTAAACTGCAATGAACAGGTGTTCTGTTTATTCAGAAAGTGAATGAGCAGTAAAGATGCCTTTAAACTTGCTTTTGTCTTGACACTTTTATGGTCTGTTCATGGACAGAGGTCAAATGTCAGTTTCTCTTTTTACAAATGTTTGCTTATCTCTTCCTGGAAAACGTTTTTTACTTTTTGTTATCTTATTTTAGTTAGTGCTTTTTGTCAAGTGAGTTATCTGACAATACTTGTGAAACAAAAGG
Source organism: Lissotriton helveticus (assembly GCF_964261635.1). Classification (NCBI taxonomy): domain Eukaryota; kingdom Metazoa; phylum Chordata; class Amphibia; order Caudata; family Salamandridae; genus Lissotriton; species Lissotriton helveticus. Next base: position 378,175,902 of record NC_136060.1, read on the forward strand.
CTGTAAAATGGCAGTTTTTTCTCTAACACAATATTTAAATGTCTTGTAAATGAATAGTAGTTATTTCAAAATATATCAGGAATTATAAAATAACTTTTTTGTAATTTAGAAGTGTGATGCAAATTTTTTTTTACATAAGAGCGAAACAAATCACAACACTACTTGGTGGTGTGCAAATTACAAATATTTGCAGAAAATTGATTTCCTGACATCGTACACTATAGAGTATTAAAGCCACATGTCATTTGGGAAATTCTGTGGGCATTTCAATGTAAAATCTGGCGATGGCGAATGTCAGTGTGCTGATTTCTCATGCTTTAGTGAAGTATTTATTAAAAGTGACAGTTTTTAAACATGAGTTCATAAACATTTATGCCCCTGCACTGATGACTATGTAGTTAATGTACTGAGGCAAGTCAGCAGTCATGCATATCCTATATGTGGCTAGATATATATTATGTATGGAGCAAACATTTAGTCTATTAAACCAAACATGAGTTTTCTGTACAGAAGACATGCTGAACTCGCGTATTTGAAGGTGCTCTCATATATCAAAGGCCTTCTGAGATAAGAGCCTGCAATAGCCCCTGATGTTTCCTACCAAACGTGTGATACTTTTAGATGGCACCGCCCACTTCTGCGATACCGATACCGCATGAACCTGTCTGGAGGCATATAAAGCTGGGTCGACGCTCCCGAAGTCCGGTCCAAGTTAGGCCCACCTAGGGGAAGGCCCAGGAAACGCACATGAGGTGCCTCCTGTGGTAGGTCCTTGAAGAAGCCATCCCCTCTCAGACTGAAGAATGAGCACTGGCACTACTTCTGAGATAGCACTGACACAAAAAACAGGTGCAGAAACTGGCACTACTTTGGAAGAAGAGCCATTGCCTCGGAATCGGACACTTCTACACTTGATAGGGAGAGCCTACTTACCTAAAGTGACACCACAGTAAGCAGACTAACTGATCTGAGAAGATCGCACTGGGTTGACATGGCACTGATGCCTTTGTTTTTGTAAAGGAGTACCTATATAATTGGGGGAAGCCTCTGTTGGGAGATATTGTTCCAGTTTAATGTTATCGGACTCTTCATGTGGTTGTAGTTCAGTCTGGGAGCCCTGACCGAGGAAGTCTCTGGAACTTGGATGACAGCGAACTTATGTACCCGGGCATATACTAAGAAAAGGTCTGGCGTAGCAATGGTAAAGCCTATATTACTCAGCCTACTCCCACCCAGATTTGTCCCTGCCAGGAGCTTAGAAGTGTTTATTTAACAATTTTCCTAATAAAAACTGAATGAACACATTAATAACAAGTGGGCACAGCCGTGACCCACAACATTCAGTCAAAACATCGAACAGAATGGTAAAAGGAGCAAAGCAAAAATATGTCTGTGCACTTGTAGTCAGTGTTACAGACAGAGATTGTTATAAACACACCATTGCATTTCACAATATTTTAAATGTCATATTGCATACGGGGGTTTTTTGGTCGACGACGTGTCGATGCCTAAGTTAAATGAGGGGCATGATCATCAGGACAAAATTAGAGTCATTGTTGTCTTTAAATATTACACTGCCTTTTAACGCAATTCTATACATTTATACATTACATGGGAAAAAGGGGGAGAAAAGGGGAGAAGAAATACATGAAATTAGGCATGCTGTATTGGAAACTTGCAACCTCATCTCTTCCATTAAAACAGAGTATATTTATGTGCTCGTGGGAGAGAAAAACGGCGCATTTGTGGGACTCAGTGTCCAGGACTGTGAAGTACAACAGGAAAATGACTTCATCGTGTCAGAGGGGTGTATTTGAGTGCCAGTGATGACAAAATAGCGGCGCATTGAGGAGCAAAATATCAATTCCCGTGAGGGCAGACTATTTAGGTGCAGTGATGGAGACAAATGTTCCGAATTTCGATGTGACACAGTGACCGGAGTGAGAACGGTCGGAATTGAGTAGTTAATGATGGCTGGCAGTGAAGGTCTTCATACTATGAAACACAATTGTAGACGGAGGCTGAACCGGGTTCTGTGGGGCAGTCATGTAGTGAAGGGCACAACCGTTATTAGTGCAGGTAAACATTAACACGGAGCATGCGACTGGGAAAAATAGAGGCTAAAACCTACGCGTATCGCATCAGGTAATTCAACGGATCAGCAGATACCATGAACAATGGAGGAATCTGGAAAAATAATGGTGCCCCGCAGAGTGTTGTCGTTATCTCCCGTTGAACGTTAAGGCCTCACGGGCCGGCCCCCCGGCAGTGCAGCTGGTGTAGGCACAGGACGAACCGGGCAGTGGACCAGGTCCTTGCAGGCGCGATCGCTCTCCATGTCGTAGCGCCCTCCGGATCACTAGGGCCCAGAACCGCCAACCTGCGTAGGAGGATGCGACAGATAAGTGGGGCCGGGGTCCGGAGGATGGAATGGGCTACTTTGTGATCTGGACACTTATGGACATATGGTCTGGGGGCCCCTGGCTCCTTCGTTAGCTGGCGGGGGGTTACAATCGCCTGTGGGGTAGCGGGGGAGGGAGAGATACGTATGGTATATTAGGAGAATGTCATAATTGTGCATAGGTTGGTGCATTGACCCATTACTGGTGGTGCAAGGCGGGGGGAGGGTCCTGGGCATCAGAGCTTATGTACACACCCTGAAAGACATGGTCATGGCTGAGGTCACTACACAACAGACAGGCACTGCTACCGATCACCTGAGGGCACTGACGTGGAATGTAAGAGGCCTCAGCGACTTTCGGAAGCTGCGTAAGGTCCTGAGTTACTTGCGTAGACACCATATTGATCTCGCACTCATACAGGAGACTCACTTACACCTCAATAGCAAAATGCTAACACATAAGGGCGTAGTGGGTTGTAGTGTGGTGGCGGGTTTCACCACTCACTCACGGGGGTAATCACCTGGGCTAACCCACGTTCCAAGCTGACATTGACGTCTCTAGAGGCAGACCCAGAAGGGTGCTACGTGATCTGTAAGTGTCAGGGGAAGGGACATGACCTATTGGTGGTGAATGTATACGGTCTGAACTACGACTCCCCTGATTTTTACACAGAGTTAGCCCAGAAGTGCAAGTCGTATGACTACACCAAAATGCTTTGGGGAGGAGATTTCAATTTGGTATTCGATCCTGTTAGAACCGGGAGTCTCTGGTTGGCAAAGGTAAGTACCTTGGCCCAAGTAGGGACCCCTAGCTCCGGTCAGGGCAACGGAATAACCCTCTGAGATAACCCCTGCTCACCCTCTAGGTAGCATGGCGCGAGCAGTCTAGGCTAAACTCGGAGACAATGTGGATAACATTTGCACTTAACACAACAATAATCCCCAATCCACCACAAACTGAGACCACACAGGTAAGTATATTTTTATAAAAATATATAACTTTATCTAGTTTCAGCAAGGTAAATCAAGCAGTTGCACGATAATCACTTCATTATAAAAGGGAGGCACTTAATCTTAATTGGTCTTTCTTAATTTCAGGAAGTTCTCAAAACAAATGTCTCTAGTCTCTTCAAGTCAGCACAAAGATATGCCAACGATTTTGTGATCAAAAACGCTCTCAAAAATGATGAGCAAACAATGCCAGCGTAAAACAACTATCCCCCAAGGGTCCCCTGGCTTCAGGGACCACAAGCGCTTCTTGCGCGGCTCACCCGGTATCCTGGGCGAGGGGGGACTTCTTTCCCCGTGCTTGCGGTGACGCGGGTCCCCCAGGGGCACCTCGCGGGTGCAGGCTCAGTGTTGCTCCCGCCCGGCCGGTCTCAGGACGCTCTCCGCCCGCTCTGGATCCTTCAAAGAGCAGCGGGGAGCAGAGACGGCAGGCCAGGGGCTGGAGCACTTGCGGAGATCCCTCGGCGAGGTCAGGTCACTTCTTCCCGGGCCCGGCGGTGATCTCGCTGATTCCTCGGCTTCCTCGCGAAGGCAGCCAATCCCCTCGCGGCTCCTCAGGCGAGCCTCCACAGCACCCGGGAGTCAGCCAATGGCAGTGCGGCTCCCGGGACAGTAAACAATGACGCTCCGCGACTCCGGCCAATCACGGCCCACTACTGCTGATGACGCTGCGCCGCACGGGCCAATCCCGTCGCGGCGTTAGTGAGGGGGCTCGGCTCCCTCCACCAATGGGAGCGCGGCGGCTTCGTTCTTCGCCGCGGCAGCGCCTGGACCTCTAGGCAAGTTACGGGGGGGGGGTTCCTGGCCCCGGGCCGCGGTGGTGATTTGGCGGCAAAGGGTTTTCAAGGGTGCTGGTCCCGATGAGACCCCCCTCTCGACCTCTCCACCACGTTGGAGCGGATTTCACGAGGGGAGGCGCCACAAGCCTCCAACCCTCATAGGAAATGTGCCGATGAGCACACCGATCCCTTCCTCACGCTCCGCAGTCGAGTACACCACGCCCCCGGTCCACAACAGCACGATCTTGCAGCTGTTTTCTGGCAAAGCTTTAGGAACCTTTAGCCCTGGGTTCCCAGCAGGAGGCCAGCTCTTCTCAGGCCCTTGGAGATTCAGTAAAGACACAGCACACAGCAAAGTCTTGGTAGGTTCAAGCAGGCAGGGTCACAGCACGCAGCAAAGTCCCTTTCCCCTCTTCAGCTTTCAGTGGCCACAGCAGAACAGGTCAGCCCTTAGAGCACACAGCAAGGCAATCTTCCTTTAGTTCTCTCGCCGTCTTCCTTCCAGCAGAGGGTCCGTCTTGGTTGTAGAATTTCAGAATCTAATCTTCTGTAGTAAGGGGTCCTTTCCTTATACCCCTGAACGCCTTTGAAGTCCTTGGTGCAAGGGGATCCTTGGCTCTGGAATGTTTCTGGTGTTCTTCTTCCTGACAGCTTCAGGGCCAGAGGTGACAGTGGGTCGGCAGGGGAGTTAGCCAGCGCGGTGGTCAGGCAGGCACAGCCCAGCACTATCAGGCTCTTCTCTCTCCCCTTCCCCGTGCAACAGATGTCGCCTTTCACCCCTGGGCTGACTCCAACCCCCTCCGGGGCCCTGCAGCTCCTATCACGCAGGCATTCCACACACAGGCCCAGGCACCCAGAAAGGTTTATACAAAAGAACAGCCACTTTCTAAAAATGCTATTCTCAACCCCAGGATCCAAAAACAACCTTCACAAAAAGATGTGTCATTTAATTCTGAGTTCAGGGATATCTCTCATGGATGTTCCATCTTGTTCCTATAGGGAGATAGGCTGGGATCCAATGGGACCAGCCTCCCCAGGCTACCCTAGGGAGCCCTACAGCCCTACAGCAGTGAGCACACAAAGTGGCTGCTGCTCTCTACCAGAGCATGTTACCTGCACTAGTACACGCTCTACCCTATCCATTCACTGCACCCTACCCAGGGGGGTACCTGGAGCCTTCCATAGGGGTGGCTGATGTGCACAGACAGGGGAGGGTTAAGCCCAGCCAGTGGGGACACTGGCCGGGCTGACATGGCAGTCACTGACTGCATACAGGCTCTGAGCTGGCAGGCCTGAGTCACCATTTTAAAGCTACTCATGTGGGTGGCGCAATCCGCGCTGCAGGCCCACTAGTAGCATTTGTCATCACCGGCCCTGGCACACACAGTGCACTTTACTAGGGACTTCGTGGTGCTACAAATATGCCAATCAGGTATATTCATTCAATATCACAATTTACAGAGGGAGCACTTACCCTCTGACACTGATCAGCAGTGGCAGAGGGTCCAAAGCATCTAAACCAGCAAAAACGAAATCCAGCACAGCATCAAAACACATGAGTCAGAGGCAAAAAGATGGGGGAAGAACCACGCCAAAAGGTGTCAGGTCTAACAGATCCGAACCTGGATAGGTCTGCGGGACCCCCCCCGGAACCCGTCAGCGGCTGCAATGGTCGTACAGACTGAACTGGTTCATTTGGACCTCCTGGATGTATGGCGCAGTCGGCATCTCTCAAGAGGGGGGTATACACACTACTCTACTTATCATGCACTCCACACCAGAATAGATTACTGGCTAGCGTCACAGCAGCTCTCCAATAGTATCAGGGATTGTCTGATTTTGCCGCGCACGCTATCTGACCACTCCCCTCTCCTCCTGATTCTGGAGACGCCAGTTCATAGGATCCCCCCATTCACGTGGCGCTTCCCCCCGTACTCCCTGCTGGATGAGGTCTTTAGGGGAGAAATCGCGAACGAAATTGATAACTTTTTTTTAGATCAATGTGGGCACTGTAGACAGCTTCCAGACGCTGTGGGAGGCATTTAAGGTCTACATACGCGGGATGGCCATGGCTAAACACTCCAGTGTCCTGAAATCCATTAGACAGAGACTTCAGCATCTTGAAAATCAGCTCTCCAAATTGGAAGAGAGGCAGCGGGTGGAGCCGGAGGGGGACACCATGGAACAGATCAAACAACTAGTGTCTGAATATAACGAAGAGGCAGACAGGGAGGTGCAACATCTGGGTAAATACGCCACTGCCCGCACTTCTGGCGAAGGAGAGAGACCTAGCTCCCTTCTGGCCAAAATAGTACGCAATGAAAGGCGCCCGCTGAGAGTCGGTGAGCTGGAGTTGAGTTCGGGGGAGGTACTCACGGATGAAGAGAAGATCACTGGGGAATTTAGGCAGTACTATTCCAATCTCTATAAGTCCAGATCATCAGGAATGGAGGAGTAAATAGACTACTACCTAAGCTATATCTCTATGCCCCAGTTGTCCAACTCTATGCCACAGTTGTCCAACTCACAGAGAGAATTCCTCATGATGCCCATTCAAACGGAAGAGCTAGTGGAGGCGCTGGACGGCATGCGGTCTGGTAGCGCTCCTGGTGCAGACGGGCTGACAGTTGGCTTTTACTAGGCCTTTAAAGAACAGTTGGTGCCCTTCCTCTCCACCCTCTTTGATGACATATGCATGGAAGGTAGTATGCCTGCCACTATGCGAGAGGCCCTGCTCATAACGCTCCTCAAGCCAGGGAAGCCTCCTACGGAGTGCGGCTCCTACAGACCCCTGTCCCTGATAAATGTTGACGCGAAACTGTATGCCAAGGTACTTGCGACGCGCCTCGCTCTGCTCGCTCCGGAACTGGTGGCCCCGGAACAGGCCGGCTTTATCCCTTCTAGGAACCTCACATACAACATACGCACAGTTCTAGGGACGATGCAGCATGTGAAGCCGGAGAATAAGGCATTGGCCATCTTCCTCGATATGGAGAAGGCATTAGACTCCGTAGAGTGGCCCTTTATGTCGAGAGTGCTCAGAAAGCTGGGGTTGGGCGAACCCTTCCTACAAATGATAGGTGCCTTATATTATCAACCCACGGCCCGACTGCGAATAGGTGACAGAGTCACGGAGGCGTTTGAGATAGGCAGAGGCACCAGACAGGGCTGCCCCCTCTCACCATTATTGTACGCCCTAGTAGCAGAACCCCTAGCGTGTGCGCTCCGAGAATACCATAGTCACGAAGGCATTAGCTTCCCTACTTAAAAGATATGTATCTCCACGTACGCAGATGACACGCTCTTGTACGTCCGAGACCCGGAGATTAACCTTTCCCCGGTACTGAGGGAGGTGGTGCAGTTCGGAGCTCTGTCCGGTCTGAAGGTGAACTGGACTAAATCGGTGGCATTCCCACTGACCCCGGTGACATCAATTTGAAATGGATTACCCATTACAATGGTCGGAGGACCCGGTCAGATACTTGGGCATACAGCTGCACCCAGACCCAGACATTTTAGTGCGGGAAGACTATGGAGTCGCCTACACTAAGTTGACTGAAGATGTGGACAGATGGTGTAAGCTGCCGTTGTCCCTGTCGGGCCGCATCGCACTAATGAAAAGGATTGTGTTGCCAAGGTTTTTGTTCCTCTTTAGCAACATCCCGGTGATCCTTTCTAAGGCCTTCTTCAGAACACTAACCCAGACTCTCACTTGTCTGGCCTGGGGCGGTAAGCAACCACGGGTACAGTGGCAAGTTCTAACGCTCCCGTATGAACAAGGTGGACTGGGGGCCCCGGACATGGAGAGATACTATAGGATCGCGCAAGCAACACATTTGCACACATGGATACACGGGGATCGCAATATCCCACACGTGATTCTGGAGAATCTGTTCACTGACCCCCTCCCTCCTCCGGCTACAGTATTTGAGCCGGCCACTCGCCGGGTGGGATCCCTAGATTCTATCACGACAAAGAACCATGCATGGCATGCTTTGGCCAGGGGACAGGACTGTGCTCTACTGTACTCCCCTCTCGTTCCGATAGACTGGGCCGTGTGGCTGGCGCCGTTACGGGAGAAGGGGGTCACGCGCGCCCTCAAACAACTCGGCATAAATAAGCTGGAAGACCTGTTCAGGGATGGAAAGGTAGTTTCTTGGGATCAGGTTGCTTCTGCCCAGATTCCGGTGTCGTTACTGCACCGTTTCCACCTGCATAGGGTCCGCGCAGCACTCCAAGAGCTGCTGGGCCCGGATATGGCGGAACCTCCCGAGCTTCCAGAGCTGACGTATGTGATAAAGACGCCCTCATCCAGCCACTTGATCTCGCGTTTATATAAAGCAGGACTGCAACACAGGGAACAGCAACCCTCGAAGGCCCGGTTGGCATGGCAGCGCGACCTACATACACAGATAGATGATGCAATGTGGAAATACTGCTGCCAAAACACTAAAAAAGTGCCGCTTAATGCTCGGCACAGACGAATCCATTTTAAATTTCTACAACGTGTATATTACACTCCAGAGCGCTTACACAGATACGGACTCCGCCCAACATCGGAATGTGAGCGCTGTCATGCCTCGGTGGCGGATTTCCTACATCTAGCGTGGTCCTGCCCGGGAGTTAACAAATTCTGGGAAGATATTTTTCTAGAACTAGGACACGTACTAGAGACTGAGCTCCCGGTTGACCCAGCGTTGGCGTTGCTGGGACACTCCAGGATACTCCCACCGGCGACACGTCGCCTGGCCGATATGGGCCTACTCATGGCTCGGCGAGTGGTGGCGCAATGCTGGATGCGCAGCCCGCTGCCAACTAAGCACAAATGGGCCAGGGATATGCTTTACAGCTGTACCCAATCACAGTCCTATAGCGAACTCCTACCCCCTGGTAGCAGACCGAAGATTTTCTGGGGCCTGTATCTGACTTACAGCTCCACTAAGGACAGCGCGGACACAGTTCGGGAGGAGACGGGAGTTGACTTGGAGCGGCAGGGAGGGGAGGCGGGTCCCGAAGATTAGATACACATTACCCTGTAGTCCTAGCGGGAACATGGGGAGTACACTTGGGACCTGGGTGATGCTGGAGGGATGAGGGACACTTAGATAACACTCACATTGGGGTGCACACGGAACTGGGGGACTAAACTTGGGTCCAGGGGGTCCTGGCAGGAGAGTGGGGATTGCGGGAGGGGGTGATGCGACACCGGCATTAACGTAGACAGGGTGGCACACAGAACTATATCAACATTGTATAGGCAGTCTGGGGGGGGAGGGGTGGTGTTGGGCGGGACCGTTGCGAGGGTTATGTTAGAATCGGGTCACATTGGCAGACACACACTCTTCACCGCGTGACTCCCTCATTAACGCATCCATCATGTCTACACTTATACAAGGATGAGGGAACGAGGCGGGGGGCGCCGGCATGTCATGTAACTGGAACAGTTAGCACACTCTGGGATAAGTGTCGCCGGACCTCCGGGTTGACGGCTCATTGGCTTTGTATGTTGGACATGCTCTATGCACTAACATTGCTCTAGTTTGCTGCCGGCCCCCGGGTTGTAGGCGGAAAGTTGTGTGCGTGACCTGATGCTGAATAAAAGTTTATAACCAAAAAAAAAAAAAAAAAAAAAAAAAATGTTGCTTCACAGGGTGCGGGCCATGGGAGGGCTCAAGGATGGTCACCGGGGACGCATAAACTATATGACTAAATGGCAGATCCCAACAATGCCTTAATCTTTCTGTCTGGGAACATGAGGGGGATGGGATCCGCCTATGAACGCCACAACATTCATAAATACCTGAAGAGGTGAGGAGTACATGTGGCTATGTTGCAAGAGTCTCACCTCACGTTTGACTGCTTAAGGCAAAGAAGGCAGGGCAATTATTGATGGCAGTGGCATGTATGCCCCAAATCAAGATCAGGTGGCTTTCTGCAAGGCACTGTCATCAATGCTGGCTACTTTAGTAACTGATAACCTTTTATTTGGGGGATGGGGGGAACTTTAATTGTGTAGCTGATGTGATGCTGGACCGTTCTACCCCCTTCCTCCCACACCCTCCTCCACCCTGGGCCTTGACACATAAGACCTCTGAAGGCTTATGGGACTGTTTGGGGCACTGGGACCTATCAGATATATGGGGGGCTCAATATGGCAGGCAGGAGGTTACTCATATTATTCCCACTTCTACCATTCGCAGACTAGATTATATAGGTCCGACCATAGCCTATCACTTTTGAAGTTCAGACTAGTAGAGGGACCCTCGGAGATACTCACATAGCGACTTAATGCCCCGTCCCTAGAAGATACGTGCTTGCTTCGAGGCACATTGGGCACCGCTGTTACAGAATACTACACTCGTAATCAGCGCTCTGGGTCATCGGGCCTCCTTGAGTGGAAGTCCATGTTAAATATGGATTTTAAAATCCTTAGTAAGGTCCTGGCCCTCAGTTTTCTCCCACATATGCCTGCACTGATACATAGCAAACAAAACGGGTTAATTCTAGATCAGAGCACCCCACTAAACCTCTGTAGACTATACCATGTTATTCATCGCCCAGATGTATTTCTCCGACCACACGCTACCATTCTGTCAGTGGACTTTGAAAAGGCGTTTGACTCCATGAGATGAGACTTCCTTTTTGAGGTCATGCACAAGATTGCTGGGAGCGTACTGGGTTTAAAGAGTTAAATTGCTATACTCCGTCCCATTTAACACACAAAACAATGTTTATAGGCGTTCCAGACCGGGGAGTCCACTATCCCCTCTCCGGTTTGCTTTGGCCTTTGAGCCACCAGCACAGCTCTTCTGCAGGGAAGTAGGCTCTGGAGTGACGGTTGAGGGCACAGAGCATACCATCTCCTTGTATGCGGATGGCCTGCTGCTTTATCTTGATGACGACCTAATGGGAGCTGCAACCACAATGAACCTGTTGGGTGAATCTGCAACACTTTCTGGCATCCGAGTCAAGATCAAGACATATCTGTTCCCCTTTACAGTAGGTGCCCAGAGACTGGGGAATATGCAACATGACTAAACCTGGTCCCCGAAGACTTCCGGTAATTGGATATTCAAGCATTCCACTTGCTGAAGGACTCACGGGAGGGTAACTTAGAGAACGCTCTCAGATCCCTTAAATCCTGCATACACTTGTGGCGGTCTCTGAAACTTCCATGATGGTTTGGATCTCGCTTACTATATTTTTTCCCTGATCTCCCAGTCAAGATACCGGGTTCCTGGGTCCGGCAACTGAATACTCTGCTTATGGAATTGATATGGGAGGGCGTCCGCCACAGAGTTTCCTTGGAGGTTGGCCGGCGCCCTCCGGGTGAGGGAGGTTTAGGAGCCCCTAATTTTGAGCTGTATTTTTTAGCGGCACAGCTCCAGTGGGTCACTCAGTGGCTTGATGGAGCCCATCAGGAGATACTGGGCCCCATGGGACTGTCTAGCCATCAAGGAGCTTTACTGTCAAGACTACTCTGTCGGAGAGTGGAGATTCCTCAGCCGGAGATATCACTGGCTTTGGCCTTGAAATGGTGCTTACAGAGGATTGCGGGACGATGGCCTACCGGACAAATTTTACACCATGTATGCTGACTTGCTAACTCCTCATTTACAATGTCTTTATCACGAATCATAGGAGGGAGGTGGGCTCCCTGCTACTACATTGCAGGCGTTAGTGGTTTTGCAATTAAAGTCCGGGAGGGATGCTTTGCTTATTTAGAGCTATAGGCCAATGTCACTCCTCAACACGGACTATAAAATCCTGAGTAAGCTGTTGGCCACTCGCCTTAACCAGTTTATTGTCGCGCAAATACATTCCGATCAATGTGGCTTTGTACCTGGTCGGAGCACAGCACTCAACATCAGACAGCTACACCAAGTTATGTTAGGCACACGTGACATGGGAAATATGGAAGGCTGTATATCCCTTGATCTGAGGCAGGCGTTTGACTCCTTACGATGGGACTATATGTTCTATGCTCTCGCACAGTTTGGCATACCGGATGAATACATAGCATGGGTGCGCTTACTGTATACGAACAATACGGCGCGAGCCCGCACGGGTCGGCACATCTCAGGACAATATGTAGTGGCTCGGGGGACAAGACAGGGCTGCCCATTGTCACGTTGTTGTTCAAACTGGTGTTGGAACCACTTCTACACAGACTCCATACTTTCGAAGTCTGCTAGGGTATAACGCGTGGTCGTACGTTCCACACTGTCTCAGCATATGCGGATGATCTCATACTTTACATTAAGGATATGGGTGCTGATCCCCATCCAATGCCCTCCATTTTTGAGTCATTCCAAGGTCTTTGTGGCCTGGCCATCAATGCTGCAAAGTCGTACGCATATTTCTTTGACAGCGCTGAGAGGAGCGGACACTTTCGGTTCGGTCCCTGGGCCTTCCAAATAGCACCGGATACCTTTAAATACCTCGGTATACAAATTTATCGCAATACCTCAGACCTTCAGGTAGGTAACCTAGGGCGTGCGATTGCATCTCAAATCCCAAATTCAGTTCTGGGTCCCCCTTTCGGTGGCGGGCAGAGTGGCCATCACGAAAATGGTGCTATTGCTGCAGCTCCTTTACTTCTTCACTAACCTACCGTTACTTGTCGCCATGAGATCCTTTAAAGTATTGAACTCTTTAGTGACGGACCTAATATGGGGTACGGGGCGAAAGAAGGAGGGATGCCGGATCTGCGTGCGTATTGCTATGCTAGCCAGTTGCAGTGGCTGGCGTACTGACTTGCAGGACGCAATTTACACAAGCTGGATATGACATCGCGAGATAGAGAAAGGGGATCAGCCACAGACTCTTACTACCACAAGCCCCCCTGCTAACGTCAACACCCTACTTATTGAAACTAGCTAATACTTATTGGCGGTGTGCAGTGAGGTACACTGGAATCCGCCAATAAGTGACACAATAACCATTCCGCTGCTGGGTATCCCCACACGTTCGGGACTAACCTCTAACCGTGCCCTACAGGCATGGACTGAGGCGGGCATTATCACACTAGGAGATTTTTTTACAGAGGGTGTACTAATGTCACATGAAACGTTTGTACGCGTACATGGTGCCCCCGATATGTTGTTCCTATTACATGCACATATTACCAGATATATACGCATCACATGGTCACCCGAAGATACAGAATCACCCACGAACACACTGCTTAACATGCAATACCTAATGGGTAATGGGGCTCGACTGACAAAATGGCTAACTCGCGGGATTCAAGAGGAGAGAGCGATCTCATTACAGCCGCTAAGCGGGAAGGGGATGTGGGCCATGCATTCACAGACAAGGAATGCGACACTATAGTGGGGTTCCCCAAAAAGGTCTCTCGTAAATTTAAATTTATCCAAGTGATGTTGCTACACAGGGTGTACTTAACCCCACACAGGCTAAGCCCTATGTTTCCAGGGACTATTGATGAATGCCTGCACTGCCAAGCACCTGACACGGGATTAGTACACATGGTATGGGCTTGCCCTAGACTGAGACATTATTGGGCGACGGTATGCAAAATCTTGACGGCGGTGGCTCCAGTACACCTGAATGACACCTTGGAATACTGCATACTAGGTCTGGGACCCCGTGAAAAGAAGGACAGCTCTACCTCACGATTTGCTAACCTTGCACTCCTTCTAGCCAAGAGAGCCATAACCACACGATGGATGGCCCCTAGGGCCCCGTCCTTACAGGAATGCCACACAGAAATGGTAAGATGGGGTAAAGCAGAGGTGACAGAACTGAAAAGGGAGGAATACAGAGGCCTAAGGAAAACACTGATCTCGATGATCTGGTATGCAATGCTAGAAGAATACGCTGCAATGGATATTGTGTCCTACTAGGGTGTGCTGGGTTTGTCACATGGGGGCCTGCTCCGAGGATACAAGACACTTGAGCACCTCACATTATCAGTCTGCTATGCTGGGTAAGTTAACAGCACTGTGCAGTTCACCTACGACAGACTTTAGAACTGAGAAACACACACCTGTGGATATGGTTGATATACGAATGCTACGGTTGGATACTGAGGGCCGAGCTTGCAGGGAGGGGAGGGAAGTTGGTTAACTGTTTTTGTTAAGATATTTTAATTGAATTGAATCATTATTACGTTCCCTCCCGCACCCTCCGGTCCTCCCACATGGCTCTTCTATCTATCCCCAGATTCAAGCGGAAGAAACACGGTGGTCTTAGGTTCTCCTTCCTAGCCCCGTCCTTTTGGAATTCCTTACCTCTCCCGCTTAGGTTAGCCTCTCCCTATTCTAGCTTCAGATCTTCCCTTAAAACTCATCTTTTCACTGAGGCCTATTATTAACTTCTGCTTTTCTGTTATGTTAGTTCTGTCTCTCTCTGCTCTCTCCGAACAGCGCCAAGAAACCTAATGGTGTTAGCGCGCTCAACAAATTAATTTAACATAACATTTAACATAACAAATTACCAACCGTTTCGCTAAACATCTGTTGTAAACAAGAATGCTGAAAATGATCTGTATTGGCATACCGTTAGAGACTTATTATAATGATACTGGTCCACTATGTGTTGTCATTCAAGGATACTTATGGATGCTCGACACTGTTGATGTATATTACCCTATGATGGCTGTAAATATGTAATACCATGCTGCGTGATTATATGTCCTTTGATCGCTTGATGATGTTTGGCTCACTGCTTTGTAAAATCAATAAAAATAAAAAAACAGGATTGCGGGGATTCCACTTTATGCACCAGCGTTGCCACTGGTGATCCACTCTTCTTTTTTACAGTTGTATAATTGGCCACCTGGATGGAAGCTGGACTAGTGAGAGTGGGTGACTTAGCAGTGAACTCTGATCCTACTGGAAGATTTGGTGACCCAGTACGACTTACCCCCCCGGACAATTTGTTACATACGAAGCAATGACACGAAGTGCTGGAGACTTTTGGTCGGGCCTAATTAACCTAAGACACATGCAGCGCTACAGCCTATGGGAACTGCACAACACCTGGTGACATGGTTCTATAAGTCGCTATTGGGAATGGTTCGGAAACTGCTAGTGGCAATCGGTGAGAGATGGAGGCACTGTTGGGGAAGGTGAGAACTCAGACTCAGAGTTATGTAAAATCCTGGCATACCCCAAGAAAGTCTCCAAGAATACATGGCTGAAATAAAACCAATGTAATTATGTCCACAGGACCTATTTGCCGACCCACAGACTGTAGGTCATGTATGGAAGGGAGTCACAAACCTGCCCCAGATGTACATTCATAGATGCAGATTTTTGTCACATGACCTGGAGCTCTCCCCAGCTGCGGCCCTTCTGGAAGACAATGACATGTACACTTAATACAACCCTGGGCCATACTTTTTTCCTTCACTTTGGAAACCTGCCTACTGGGGTTGGACTTAGACCTCAGGCACAGAAAGTGGGCACCTGGCTCTGGGCAAGAGACGCATGGCAATGACGTGGAAACCTGGGGTGGAACCAGCGGCTCAGACTTGGGTGGAGGTTCGATGTCACGGTTTGGGCTAGAGCAGAAGAGAGCCCTTATTAGGGAAGATGCCTGTGGAGTGCAACAACGTCCAGCTGAGCGGCTGTGTGCAGAGGTGCTAGAGTTCTGGGAACACCCAGAGAAGGATGCACGGGAAGATATGGAGGGACACGACATGCCATCCGAGAGAGCCAGAGATGACAGATGAGGAAGATGATGCATGTTAGAAGTGATGAGTGGCTGCACCGCTTAAGGCAAATCTGCATCTTCCCATGGATGCCGAACCGAGGAACACTGGAGGTTGTGGCCCCTCTCTCCTCTGTCCCCGATAATCTACTCTTAATTGACACAACAGTGGAGCCCGCCCCCTTCTCTCCCACCCCAGGTTACTCGTGGCCCCAGATTTTCTCATTTTGGAAAGCTCTGAAGCTGCTACGTCAGATTGGTGGACTGACCCAGAGACAGTTTGGATTGCCCTTTTGTTTGTTTCACAAATTTAAATGTACCGGACTCTACAAATTGCCTTAATGATACCCCTGAATGTCACAATGAGTAAAAATATGACCTGGAGGGGATAGCAAAAGCATCCCTGCACCTAAATGATTGACGAGGGTGGCTAAATTATAAATACAGATGAGGGAACGACTGTCGAAAGAAGTATCTTACATGATTCACTGGTGCCATTCGAAAATCAGTAGTGCTGAACCCAACTCCACCAACTGTCGTGACCGCAACGCTATACTACAAACGGCATGAGTAGCTCCTCCGTTACGCCTAGAGAACTCTGTAATTTCATTCTTCCCGGACTACTTACTTTACTGATTTTAATCAATCAAACCATGAAGCATTTTATTTTAAGATGACTGAGAAGTCCTCTTCCAAAGTTAGACTTACCCACACAAAATTGTTATATTCCAAGTCCTTTATTGACCAATTGGCTGTTGGGGGCTATGAGCTGTGGAAAGATGCTATTGATCTTAAATCTGTTTGGGGTTCTAAAAAGTGGCAAGTGCAAGGCACTGAGGCTTTGCATCGTGCATGTCTCATCCCGAACCATATGTTGTTTCTGAATTCGACTATTTCACAAACCACCTGCTTTGGATTGGCTATGTCTAAAAAACTAAATGCTCCCTCTATTCCTACTTTGGGGGAATGCCCCAGTTGGAACAATCACACCAGTAGATCCCTTGGTGATTTACAGACTCTGCTACTAAATTCATCTTTTAACATTTCCAGTTTGGATCCCCAAGATTGGCTGTTATGGCAAAAATGTGCAGATTCATGCCAGCATAGTTTTCTGGGTTTGGCCCCTGGCTATACACAGGTTAGGGTGGATCCCCATTTTGAGAGTGACCATTCTGTCACTACCTATTCTGTGGGCAAGCTATGTCAGAACTGGCTCAAACACTACACTTTAGCGTCAGTTAAGCTTCATCTGTCTAAATTGACTGACGATGTTGATTTGAATGACTTTGTAAAAGGTCCTGCAGCAGGCAGGTCCAAAAGGTGGATTAATGCGGTTTACAACTAAGTTTGGAAACTGTCCCAAATTGAAGCTGCTTCTAGGTTAAGAGCTATTGATCAAGCTAATTTAGAAAAAGTGCTTGCCGTTGTAGATAACAGCATTAACACACTTTCTTCCCGAATTTACACATTAGATAATATTGTTTCTTCTGTTGTTGATATTGTGCAAGATGAAGTCTCAGTTTTGTACCATGGTCAAAATCAATTGCGTTCTATTATGCAGTTTGCATGGACTTTACAAACGTTGAAGGCTGGGAAAGTGCCTTGGGACTACATGAACAGGTCATCGCTATTTTTGCCCTTTAATTTGAATGTTAAGCAACAATTTAGGTCTACGAAAGATGCTACATTTTCACTATTGCACATTCAAAAGTTAGAACCCTTACCGTTTTCTGTGGCCGAAACAAATTCTGCGCTTTGACTTATTCATGGGTTAATAACTCCACCTTTTCCACTGTTTAAATTCAGAGCATGCATGAAGCACTATGCCATAGGCAGATATGAGCCATTAGGTAGCACATATCTCCATGAAGTTTGGTCTCTGCCCTTTACCTATAGGTGCTTAAGGGAAGGAAAGGAAGTGTATTTGAAAGGTGCACTTCCACACCAGATCACTCAGTCTGTAGGACTATACAATTGCACGGTTCTTGTAATCAGGAAGCACCGAATTTGGCCTGTATTTTAAAAGGTACACCAGCCCCAGCAATTACACCTACTTTCACATTGTTAGCAAACGGTAGTTATTTGTTATTAAATAATGAAGATTGCTGTGGTATGCTGGCAGGGATACCGTACATAGTGACTGTCTCCCAACGTGTAGTCTGTTGTAAGAATGTGCCGTTTCCTCCTCCACATAGGAAGCTGGATATATCCATCTGGCCTTCGATTCCGACCTTGAAAGCAGAGTTCAACAAGATGAGTCTAATAAAGGGCCCTTTTGTCTCAAAAAGAAGCCGCCCTTACATCTGCGCGTGAAACATTCGTCCTTCATGTGGCTAATACTCGTACTGAGGTACATGCCTTATTAAATACGGATCTCTTCGTGCATTTTGGAGCGTTGATTCCCACTATATTTAATGCCTCGTCGACCTCGGCCTTGGCACACTTTTTTAGAGTAGTAAGTTCTGGCCTTGTGACTTCATTCCCAACTATATTTGGTGTGATACCAGCATTTTTTCATTCTATTTTTTTCCAGCGGCTTTGGTGGTTTCCCGTTAATTTTTGCCTTGGCTGCCGATGTACTGCTGTTAATTTGCTTGCTCCAAAATGGTTGCACATTCTGGGCCCCACGACAATCTGCCCCGGCTGCTCCAACTTTGTGATCGGATCATTGAAAACTATGGATCGCAGCCTCTGGCTACTTTGAGTGTGGCGTATGGTTTATCTTTCCGGTTTTCGTACTTTAGATGCGTGCAGCCAGTTTTCCACTGGCTGGATTGCAGTTCTGAATGGGCTCTGGATTTGTGTCTCTGCAATACGGTGTCTGCTAACCCTGATTATGATCTACTAATGAGTCCCTTAGTTGCTCATTAACTAGACTGTTCTGGTATCGGAATAATGGCCTGCACAGTGGCACATGGAGTCCTTGGAAATTGGAATATATGGACTGCAGCCCATGATTTTCTGGCACGCAGTTATCTTGAAGAACACCCAAGTTGTCCCCTGATGGTGCTAGAGGCTCAGACAGTTGAAGAACACGTGTGTTCTTTTCCATTATTGAATTGGATGGCTGAAATGTTTGCGGACGATAACGACTTCCTATTGGAGGCTGTTGCAAAGTACTGTGCCTATACGCTGTTGGATTGAAGTGGACATTTTTTTCCTCCTTCATACACATAATGACTAATGATACATATTTTTTTCTACGCATTATAAGGGTTTTGATAGACTATACCCCTGTTGCGTTTTTGTTTCTCCATTTCTTTTGGTTTCCAATTCGGATTTTACTCCCAATTATGCAATTTGGCGATATTTTGAACTTGGTTCTGTCTCATTCGAACTTGAACTCTGCGTTCTAAAAACTGCCCCACTTCTTGTGCGTTCTCCGATCAAGGGAGGTTGTAGTGAGGGCTGAACCTGGTTGCGCACATTGCCATGTTAGCATAGGCTTATTAGAAGTTTAAACGCCATTTTTCCTTTTGCTGCTTTTGCACACTGCATATAACTTTTGTTGTAATTTAGGCTGCGTGAATTCCTTCAGAGAAAAGCTGGTTTTCGGCATCCCTAGACTTACATCGCGACCCTAGTCTGCACAGTGAGTGCTAAAGCCTCCCAAGGTTATCATAACAAAGTAGCTGTTGTTCGGGCTGATCGGCTCACGTTTTAGCCATAACATACATGTAGCTGAAGCCAACGTGATTCCGGCACCTTTAATATTGCACTGTAAGCATGATTTCAGGCACTTGGAAGAATTTCATTTCCATAGAGAAAGAGCTTTTGGCAGATCCTGATGTGATTCACTCCTGCTGATCTTAGAGGTATGGGGTCCCCCACACAAGCTTAAGAGACCTTCTATATTTTATAAAACATAATTCCTAGCAAGGAAGGGTGATTTACTAGGCGCTATAATACCTGTTTTCACCATCATTGTAATATGATTTCTCCTTCTGTGTTTTATGGAGTTGTAACAATGCTGATCATATTATTCCTAATCATATGCCTGCTTATGTTAGCAAAAATACTGCATCTTAGAGCACGTGGTCAAAATAAATATTTTAACCTTTCCAGTGTCTCTTTTTAGGTCTTGCACCTGCTGAGGCAGCGCGAAGCGCTGTCGCCAGCGAGTCCTATAGTCGTCGACTATGCTTTCAAGGGTTTTAAGGGAGACAGGAGATGGGCCCGAGCAGGCTGCAGGCCGGACTCGGAATGTGGACGCGTGGGTGAACACGCACGTAGCGCGATGTGCCCATCTCATGTCCCCCTTACGTCCTCACCAGGCTCACATAATTTCTTTGTTTTCAAAATGCGCACACGCGCTCTAAATGTACATCACAACCTACTTACTAGCTCATGTGGGGACTGTGCATTGGTCTTGTGTCTTCAGCGGCTTACTGCACCACCGCGTGAGTCTCCGTCTTGATCACAGGAGCCCCGAAAGAAATCTTACTTTGGCCGCAGCATGCAGCATTCACGTAGGCGGGGTAGGTTCCCGCCGGACTTCTGCTATATGTTTTTCCTTGGGCGCTTTGGCGGCCCCCTCCCTCAGCCGCGTGGTTCGCGCCGCACTCACTAAAGTGCCGCGGATTTTCATGTCCGCAAGCGCAGCCACTGGGCACGAGCCGCGCACAGAACACATGAAAGATCCACGTACAGCGCATGCGCGGGCAGCCCTCGCCCTCCCAGGTCTCCTCACGGGCCGGATGCTTTTTGTTTCGCATTTTTTTTTTTTTTAAGTGTGCGATGTTGCGCTTTAGTAGACCCCCTTTCTGCCTTGGGAAGCAGGCGCGTGGGGTGTAGTGTGTTGTGGCACAGCTGTGAACAGGACGCGCCCCTTCCTGCACACAGCTTATATACACAACAGCCTGGCCCTGCGGGTGAATAACTTCCTCCATGCTGCTCTTCAGGAGTGACGCGGTCCCGGCTCTGACGACACGGTGTTGTGTCGGCGTGCACTGAGTGCAGAGTTGTAGTTTTTTAATTTATTTATTCTTATTTATTGTATGCGTTTTTATATAGCACAGACTTTACCCGAAGGTGTCAAAGCGCTTCACAATAGGAACAGTAATGATACATGAGAAAATTACAAGTGAACAAATTACAAAAGCAAACGTTACATTACATGAGGCAAAGGTGACAATTGTGAGCAAACAAAATACAAGAGGTAGCAAACGGTGCACTACAGGAGGAAAACGTAGCATGTGTGCAAGGTACAAGGTGTTCTACGGGGAGGGGACACTGCAGGTAGGAGGGCCCTAGCGGGCCGAGCCACTCCAGGGCAGCGTGCGCGCTATTTATGACTTGTTATAAATGAACATAGAACCATTGTGTCCTCACCCCCATCCTGGGCGAGAGAACCATTAGTGAACTAGAAAGCACATTAACCCTGTATATGGAACAGATTCTTAAACACAGGGCAACAATAAGTTTTGTACAGCTTGTATTCGGGACCTGCCCGTATATAAAGTTGCTTTCATATTGGATACTAAAAAAAAGAGATCACAATTTGGTTAAGCAAAAAGTCGCAATAAATGCAGGTTTTCTGGTTTCACTTAGTAGAAAATAGCCACCAAAAAGGTATCCATTGTTTCTCTCCTTTTTACCTCACTGTGCAATAAGGTAGAAGGAGGTGGGGCAGCTATGATAGTGTTATCAGCGCCCCACGGAACTGAGTAAGGCACGTTTATGTCTTGTTTTTCATGTAGCCGTTCTCTTCGGTATGTTTTAATGGAGCTCATGCTAAACTGTTCTACATATCGTTGTGTATTTTAAGATGGGCAGTAATCGGGTTGCAATCTATAGTTGTTTTTTTGCAAAAGTTAGATTTTATGTGATAAGTTTATGGCTGACACAAAATGCTCTGCATTTTAATGTATGCATTTTAATGTACTTTTAGATAAACACCATATTGCTGTTTTTTTTGCCTTTTTGTAACCAAGTTCTGCGCTCCTCTGCAGGATGTGGCTTTGCTTCATTGTGGGTCACATTGACGGTTTGTAGTCCTTTACCTTCTTTCTCTAAAATTCACTGCAGCCTCTATAGAGCCAGAACCTATGGTGAGGAGCTTGCTTGGAGGCAACGTAATGGGCTTCGGTTCTGTAGCTGATGAGGTGTAGGTGTTGACTCAGAGCATTTATGCTCAATAAGGCCATGTTGTGTGCTTAGTCTTTAAAGCTCGGTTCATGTCTTATCGGTTGTTTGTTGGGTTTTAGTTCAGGCACTACGTTTGGGTTAGTTTGCTTCATTATGAAAACTATTGTAGGGGATTTTTTTTCATAATGAAAATTTGTATTTGCTCCAGCTTTTATTTTTTGTGGGGAGGGGGGTTGAGGAGGAGCTTTTGTTATGCTAGAATTTTGTAAAGTCGAGGGGTGTTCTTTGGGTAAATTTGCTCAGGCATGTTTACTGTTTCAGAGGGCATGTGATCTGGTGTTGATGGCAGAGCAGGGTTTTGCTCCGGTGGTTATTTTATGTAAACTGTACAAAGCTGTATCTCCTCCACTCAGTTCGCCTTTGACATTTTATGCATATCAGATAAAATGTTGGGTCTCCAAGCGTTTGTGGAGGTTTAGGACAAGCAAGAGAATGTTTAGGAATAAATACATGTTAAGTGGCTTGGTCTAGGACTCCCAAACAAACAAAAACAAGCATTTGCAATGCAATAGGTCTTGCATTTACGCGGGTTTGAGCTATTGACATTGCAAATGACAATGCCTTTTATTTTTGATTTCGTTTTTAAAACATAAATAAAAGGCATGGTCATTTACAATGCCAGTAGCTTAAACTCTTGTTAATGCGAGACCTATTGCATTGCAAATGCTTGTTTTCATAGATTATTGAGAGGGTGCTTGCAAGAATGAGTTAGTGGGTGGATGAATCGATGCATATGTGCAAGAATAAGTTGCATGTCTGACGATGTTAGTAAATGTTGCTCTGGCAACTACGTCATTGTGTGTGTGTATATGACTGCATATAGCCGGCTTCTAAGTTTAATTTTTTTTTACATTTTTTAATGCGAGCATATGCCTCTGAGGCAGCAGTATTTTTTCTTTTTTGTACTTGATCTTTTAAATTAGCTTGCATTTGCCTGTTCTGGAAGGGGATGTCCTGGTCTCCCACTCACAGCTCTTACTTCGGGCCTCCCCCATGGCACTTGTCTAAACAATGCAGGTGATGTCACAGGGACATTTTAAGCTAGAGTAATATTGTGTAAATTGGAATTATTTGGCTGTATTACAGGTTATATTTTTTGTCTGATTTTCGTGTAGCATTGGCAAGCAGCACACACACTCAAGGACACAAATTCATGCATAATTGATATCCTCAATGTGTGCCACAGCCCTTATTTGAAATACATTAACCAGGCCGTGACATTTGCAAATAAGGGAACAACCCTCGGCAGGTCAGCAGAGATAAACAAGCATTTGCAATGCAATAAGTCACATTACTAAAAGTTTTAGCTATTGACGTTCCAATTAATGCAACGTAATTAGCTCAAACTTTAAGTAATGCGAGACCTATTGCATTGCAAATGCTTGTTTTACTCCTGATGTGGACTGGTATGAGTATAATGAAAGAGTGTTCTTGCTTCCCACCATTCCTGAGTATAACATAAGTGGCATGTTCTGGGTTGTCTAATCATTGGTTCATTTGCTAAAGGACGAAGAGCTAATGTGACACTGATGCTAGCTGGTTAGGGTTTCTAGGTACTGAGGTGAGTTTTTTGGTCCACCACAATTCACTGAGGTCCTGGGTCTCTGTGCACAGTTCTGTGTAGGAGCAGATTCCCTGCAACAGTGCACTGATGCGTGCAGCATGTCCCAATAGTGAATTACAGCCATTTTCGTTTTTCACTATTGCAAGGCTAACTGTTCCCCATAGGCCAGGATGGGCAGTTTGATTATTACATCTTATAATCCTAACTGACTCAGGGAACTAGGTAGAAATTAGAGTTTAGTATGCCTGTACTCAGAATGATAAAGTGCATCTTTTAGCGAAGTTGGTTTTAACATTGTGTTTGAAAATACCACTTTTAGAAAGTAAGTATTTTCTTGTCAAACCATCTAAGCCTGCCTCTGCTAGGTTATGTATTCCTTGTCTGAAGTTTGAGTGATAGGGGCTGGGGGATTCCAGGAGACTGGGTGAGTCAGCACAGGGCTGTATAGAGAGATCTGCATGTAGATGGGTGGGAGGAGTTGTACCTGAGACCTGAATAGGGCTGTGCCTTCCCTCCACAATACTGGCTTCACCTCCTGTGGTGAGTCTGATGTCCCTGCCCTACATTGTGAAAGGAAAGAAGGAGTCTTGTCAACAAAGTGCTCCAGGACTGACTAGAACTCATTTGGACTAGGCAAAGGCCTCTTTGCCTTCAGAGAACAAAGAGAAACTGTGTATGAAAAGGGGGACCCAGACTCCAGAATTTTAGATCACTTTGGGAAACAAGAAAAAACCTTTGCTGAGGAGAGGAACCAGAGTGACTGAGGCGAGGAACCAGAGTGACTGAAGAGAGACTTTCCCTAAGTGTGAGGGATTGGCCTGCAGTGGTTGCCTGACTGCCAAAGAGAGAAGAAAATACTTTGTGGTACTTTTATTCAATTTGTGAAGGATCTCCAAAGGCTTGCGAAAGAGCTTGCCTCCTGCTGAAGTTTCAGGGACAACAGACTTCACCCACTTCTTTGGAAGTGCCTGCAGTTATGTTGGGCTTTCTGAGGGACTGCGTGTCGCAAGGAGCTGGAAGCGCAACGCACAAAGAAGTGTCGCCGAACTGCCGCTTCACAACACAAAAGTGTCTTGCATCGTCGGAGAAAAGGATCGACTTTGCACCAGACGCATCATCGGAGAAGCGTGAAAGTGTCGCCGCTGCAGATGTTGCATCGTTGCCGAAGCGCCTCGCATCGCCGAAGAGGATCGACGTTGCATCAGACGCCGCGGCATCACCTGGAAGCGGGTCGCAGGATCTGTCGCGGCTCCGAAGAATCATTGAGTCGCCGCAAGGCGGTCATGCCTCGTGTCGCATCAAGAAGAAGACGCCATATTTGTTTCATCGCATCACGGTGTTGCGGGCCGCATCGCCACGGAAGTGCAGTAAGAAACCGACGCATCACCTCCCCTCGCTGAGAAGAACCAACGCATCCCCTACACCTCAGTAGGGACCCGACGCATCACCGTGAGGACAATATCCACGTCTATAATTGCATATCTGGATCGTATTTTTGGATCTTATAAGGATTTCTTGACTCTGGTTCGTTGCTTTTGGATAGACTCGTGGTCCTGCGCACCTCAAGTGGACATTGGGATACTCCCCAACAGTATTTATGCCTTGACAAAGTCTTAGTGCAAGACGAAACACGTGTTGGCAAATTACGTGCTGGGAGATCTTATATGAAATTTTTTAACACTAATAAAGAATTGATGAAATCAGAAGAAGATTAACATTGAATTTACTTTGCACTACTTGGATCTTCATTCTTGGAGTTTATGTTTGTTGTATTTTTTGCTCTATTGTCTATAGAGGGTAGATTGATCTCTTAATAAGCAACCACTTAGCTAGGACTTAAAAGATAGAACTTATAAGGTGTGCTTTGGTTAAGCCTCAATTCAGTACTCCTTTTCCAAGAGTTGGCCACGACAACTAAACTACTTCTTTGGGATGGGGAGGCCCCCACACATTGCCCTGCCAATACTGACCAGGGGCTCCTTCGTAGGGCGACATAAAACTGTACTACTGGGCAACTCAACTGCTAGTAGTTAATGGGTGGTCATTTGAGTCCTAGAGGGAAACAGCCAAGCAGACAGCCATATCATATGAGCCGGGTGAGTTACCCGAGACACCCATACAGTGCCAGAAGGCCCCCGCCTGCCCCCCTGGCGTCCACCCCAACGCAGGGAGAAGGCTACCAAGACACTAGGAGGGGACGATAACATTGGAGATGCCCCTTTTGGATTCTGGGATGCTCACAGACCTGCAACAACTAGAGGGGTGGACTCAATGGGATAGAATAGGGATCAACAAGCTGTGGGAGGAGTGGGGGTGCAAGGGGCTCCTTCTGTTTGAGGAACTCCAGAACCAATATGAGTTGGCTAACACCCAACACTACAGATATCTGCAACATCTAGCAGGGTATACAGAGAAAGTCTGTAAGGTGTCGTACGAAAATCCCCATGAATATCGAATACTAGCAGCCCCACTGCATAGACGTGCGGCGTCCCAGATTTACAGAATCCTGCTGACCAAAGCTACTCCTCGCTAACGTCACTGAAAGACTGGTGGGAAAAAGACCTAAGTAAACCAGAGGACAAGGATTGGGGTGAGGCATGTCGACATCCACAGGAAGTGGTAATCAAAGTAAGCTGAGGCCTGGTAAAGTTGAAAATCCTCCATAAGGCATACTAAACGTGAACCACGTTGCCCCACATGGGGAAGACATATGCCTGAGAGGCTGTAGACAATCAGGAACACTACTACATATGCTGTTGGGCTGTCAGTGGGTGGGCGACTGGTTCGGGGAGTCTACCGTGGGAGACAGAACGGTGTACCTGGCTTTGGCAACCCTTGGAATATGGGAGAGCAGACACTGCCCGAATACACTCTGCTGTGATGCAACATAGTCCTCATGGTGGCCAGAAGGGACCTCGTGTAGTGGAAATGCCCCAATTGTGGAACATTGGGCGACCAACAGAGACTGGTGTATGTTGGGAGAGAAATCAGTTTACAAATCCCGAGGATACCCAAGGAAATTTGAGTAACTATGGGGCCCATGGCAAGAATGCAGAAACACAGGCTAACCTCTAAGGTGCGGGAGGACTGAAAAGAGACTAGGAGTGGTGGGAACCTAACAGCTTGGTTAAATATATCGAGAACCAATTCTGAGGCTTTGAAAGGGCAATGGGGTGAGATACAAGTGGGTGGGGGGGCCTCAGGGTCCCCAGAATTATTGGACGCTGCTGGCTGCAGGACATGCAGGCTTTAGCTAGCAGAGGTTCAGAGCAGGAGACAGGCCGGTAGGACTGGTGCACGAAGTAGTTGTCATTGTCCAACTCTGCGGGTTGGGACCAATGGGTCCCTTCCCTGGGTGTTTACACCCCCTAGTATGCCACCCTCCAGTATGAGGGGGCAAAGGCCTCTTCCTGATTAGAGGGGTCCCTCCATCTCCAGGATGGCGAGGACTAAAAAGTGGCTTTCACCCCCCAATAGGGGTGGGATTGGCAAAGGTGGGCACACATCCCTTCCTGGCTAGGTTTTCCCGCCCGTTCTCGCACCCAAACTGGGGGTCAGAACCAATAGGAGCCAATTGCTGATAGCATCAAAAGGCTGTGGGCAGCTAACAAAAGGTAGCAGTTCTTTGAAGCTTCCTCTTCGAGGACCCTGCCCTTCCTAGGGGAGAAGGCATGACACGTCTGCCCAGAATTAGTTTCCAGACTCCAGAGAGCAGGGGCTCTCTACCCAGGGATCCAGAAACATGTCTGGTGGTGGCAGACAGCTGGGAGCCAGTCAGGAACCACACCAGGGTTGGTCGTTTTTCAGAAGGGATCTCTAAGATGCCCTCGGAGTATATTTTTCATTACATTCCACACTGGAATCAGTGTGGGTTTAATGTGATGGGAAGTTTTATACCAGACTTCAGTAAAGCCATCATGGAGCTGTGGAGTTCGCATTGACAAAATCCCAGCCCATGCATTAAAAGTGGCTTCACTGCACTTACAATGTCTGTGAAAGGCACAGACACTGTAGGGGCATAGTGATCTTACAGCTATGCCCTCACCTGGGTATGGTGCACCCTATCTTTAGGGCTGTAAGGCCTGCTGGAGGGGTAACCTACCCATGCTATAGGCAGTGTTGGTGGGCATGGAAAACAGGGGCGTGTGCCATGTTGACTCTTTAGTTTGATCTGCCCCAAAACACCCAGTCTCCATTGGCAGGGTGGGGGTGTTAAGGTGAGGGGTCTTGGAGGGTGGTATAATATATGCTGCAGCCCTCAGAGGCCCTCTCCGATCATCAGGGGTACCTTCTACCAGGGATCTACAGGTAGCCCAGAGGTGTGCCAATTGTAGCTACAAAGGTACAGTTTTAGGAAAGAGCATAGGTGCCAGGGCCTGGTTAGCAGGGTCGCAGCACCCATTCAGTCAAAGTTGGCATCATGTATCCGGCAAAACTATCTAGATATAAGGGGCAACCATGCAAAAAGGGGCACTTTCCTACATGACTTGATGGGTATTTTTGTGAAAGGTAAACGATCAATGAGAAGCAGTTATACAAAAATAAAAATGATAAACTGATACAATTTCCTCATCAGCAGAGAAAGGGTTGCTCTCCCTGAAATAGTTACAATTTTAAAGCTCTAACTTAATCAATGTTTTGTTTCTTGCTTCAAAAACATCACATCTATATGTAAACCACTCTAGAAGGTAGTTTGACTAGGTATGGGTTGGTGGTTCCTAAACTTCTCAAGTATCTGACCGCTGTGCTGCTGCAATGAAATACTTGAATATATGGCTAATCCCCACACTATTATGGATGCTCACAGCCAGCCCACGCAGCAAGAGGCACACTGACTTTCTTTGGATCTATTAAGGGTAAGCATATTAGATCCCAATTGCTGTATGTCCCAATCTGCCAATTTGGAGTTGCGTTAACTACCCATATGGATAGAGGTTTCAGTTTCATAATGGAAAGTGTGGGGACATCCCCATCAACTGGTGTGGTATCTGTAATTCCGGCCAGATCCTACTACTCCAAATTACTTGCCTTAGTACATCACGGGCAGAGATTCCAATGAAAACTGCAGGAAGCTCTTGTACATTGATTACTAACATATATCACGGACACACACAACCTGCTCAATCCACTCTCTACCCAATTTTGTGCTTGACCAGTTAAGGCCCAGTGTTCTCTAATGATGCTTAGGCATTCTTGCAATGACAGGGTCCCTAATAGCGAAGAATCCAAGACATTTGTGGTGGCATAAATGAATTATGTAAGCCAATAAGCGGCTACCATGTCATCAGATGAAGGGACAATTATGGATTTGGCGGTAACTTCGAAAGATAAACTCCTTGTCCCATAGTCAATTCAGGTCACGATTAGAATTTGCATACTGTTTGGTTGTTAAGCCCCTCTTTCAATAATCCCAACATGCTCATTAGGACTCATATTGGTCAATAGTCTCTTTACTGAGGGACTTCACTTTTTTTTGTAACCGAGACTTAGAATTTGAATAGTGGTTAAAAATCTTAAGCTTTTGAAATCAACCTTCTACCAAGTACAGTGCTATGCTACAATGGTTTTTATTGTTCCAGAAGGCAAAACCAGGTGGTTTCTTACCTGAGAAACACTGGTGAAATCCGAGCCAATGGATCTATCCATAAACTGTGTACCATTTATTGAAACCTATGCAGGAAAAAAGAAAAAAAGTTAACAGGTTTCAGAAGAGGTCTGCTTCAGCGAATCATAACAGATCGGACGTAATTAGTTGCTGCAGCACTATACTATGAAGCAGACAAACAATGGTCTGTTTACACAATATGAAAGCTCAAGAGTTAAAAACAAATGCTACATAAGAAACTCAATCCTATTTAGTGGAGGGCACACAATTCATCCACATGATATCAAAACAAGGAACACTCCCATGAAATGTTTTACTCAAGATATCTTGCGGCATCCAGACAAAATTAACATTTCACCCATGTGTTGGAGATGTTTCAAGTATCTTAGCCATGTTACACATCCGATAGAAATGAAAGTGCATAGGCTTTTCAGAAGGAAATTATTTTTTGAATGAGGAACGTAACTAAATTTACTCTGCTTCTAATTGGACTAGTAGACTTCCTGGAAGCTCTAGATGCTATTTATACAATGAATGCATGCACTTGCTAGCTCCTCACACAAGTCTGTGACAACACAATAAAAAAAAAAAAAAAAAAGAATTGAGTAAACAAGGAAGCAGGTAGAAAAAGCAAAACCAAGAAAATGTGCTTATAATAAAAAAAAAATACAGAAAGGAGTAGAACTGAGGAGGAACCAAGATAGTAGACAAGTCTCCTATTCGCTCCCAGACATCCACCCATTATCTTGCATTTAAGGCTTCCGCAATGAGTGATTTCCCCATATGAAACAAGTGATGCTCAAGGCGCTGCAGAGAGTCGTAGCAGAGGGATGACTGCAGACTTTGATTGCAGCATTTTAGAACTACCTGGCCTGGAACTGGCATGACAGTAGAGACGGCCTGCCACCTTAGAATTATGAAAACATTTAAAAAATACGGTTTTAAATGACTGTTTCTGAAACAAAAATATGCTAAAAGCATGTTGTGTTGCTAACTATATTTTTTAGTACGAGAGTTCAACAATTTAGATCTCTTTTTTGGGTATCTAGACAGTACTGCTACCAAAGAACCTGCTCTTTGTATGCCAAGAGTATTCTGCATAAATTCTGTGATATGGTTATGTTTAGGGAATTTATTAAGCGCACGTATACCAACGAATTCTTGGCGCTATGAGGAGAGAGAGAGCTGTCCTCCGGGGCTCTATCAGTAGGCTAGAGTGAGTAACCATGTTTTCAGTTTTTTCCTAAAACTGGTATACTCAGGTGTTAATCTGATTTCTATTGGAAAGGAATTCCAGAGTGTGGGGCCAAGTACCGAAAAACGAGAGCCACCCATTCTCTTTCGCTTGAATCTCGGAATAGTCAGCATATTCATAGTGGCTGATCTGAGATTCCGTTTGGGTAAATATTTAGAGATCTTAGTGGATATGAATTTGGGGCCTTTTGTATGAAGTGCGTTAAAGACCATGCATCCGGTTTTAAACATGGACCGCTGCGTCACAAGAAGCCAATGAAGCTGCTTCATAAGCGGCTTAGTGTGGCAGTGTCTCGGTTGCTGAAAGACTAGCCTGGCCGCTTGATTTTGGATAAGCCATATTAGCCAGCAAATCAGGTTCCCCTTTTGACCCCTGCCCCCCTCCGGTGCTGCACCACTTAATAGAGATGGTTAATCCTATGATTAACAGTATCATCAATTCCTCTCTAGAAACAGCAAGTATCCCAAATGATTGGAAACTTGCAGCTGTCAAGCCACTCCAAAAAAAGGCCCTAGCCGATCCGACTACCCTTTCCAACCTACGCCCAATTTCCCTGCTACCCATTCTATCCAAACTGACTGAAAAGTTTGTCAATAGTCAGCTGACTAACTTCCTGGAGAAGAATAACGTTCTCCACCCGAATCAGTCAGGTTTTCGGTCAGAACATTCTACCGAATCAGCTTTACTATACACTGCTGAAACCTTAAGAGCAGCAATGGACCAGGGAAAACAGGCTGTCCTTATCCTACTTGACCTGTCGGCAGCCTTTGATACCGTGTCCCACAACATCTTATTGGACCGGTTGGCTGCCGCAGGGGCGGGAGGACAGGTGTTGGCTTGGTGTAGGAATTTTCTCACTGACAGACGCCAAATAACAGTGCTTGGCCCATATCAATCTGAGGCCAAAAACGTCAGCTCAGGGGTGCCACAGGGCTCTAGTTTGAGCCCTGTCCTTTTCAACCTATATATGGCACCTCTGATGAACTTGATCGCGTCATTCAGGATCAGTTCTATCTCATACGCTGACGATACCCAACTGATTTTGGTGTTGGACAGGGAGCGACCAGGTGCCGAAGAAGACCTCAGAGATTGCCTTGCAGCAACATTTAAATGGATGAACAACAACCATTTAAAGTGCAACGCCGGAAAAACGGAAATCCTACCCATAGGGATCAATAACCCTTTCTCTCCCATAGCATGCTGGCCATCAGATGCTGAAGCCCCACCCAACACAATTGTATCTGCCCGAAATCTAGGCATAAAATTTGACAATTGCTTATCCTTCAAACCCCAGGCTGTAGCAGTGGCAGGCATGTGCTTCCAAATCATCAAAGCACTCAGGAAGTTCTTTGATCTTCTTCCTCTGTCGGCGAGGAAAACAGTCGCAGTGGCCTTAATAAATTCTAGGCTGGACTACTGCAATGGACTTTATGCTGGAGCAAATAAAATCGTGCTCCACAAATTGCAGATGGTCCAAAATGCGGCTGC
The DNA here is from genome assembly GCF_964261635.1 of Lissotriton helveticus. Lineage (NCBI taxonomy): Eukaryota > Metazoa > Chordata > Amphibia > Caudata > Salamandridae > Lissotriton > Lissotriton helveticus. The sequence goes on from NC_136060.1 coordinate 378,207,828, forward strand.
CCGCCTCGTACTGCGTCTGCCCCGTAGATCATCAGCCTCTGCAGCCCTGAACACCTTACATTGGCTGCCAATAGGAAAGAGAATTTTGTTTAAACTTCTCTTGATTACCTTCAGGGCTTTCCACCAACGTGGCCCAATTTACTTACGAAAGGGGTTCCAAAGATACCACCCAGTGCGCTGTCTGAGATCTGCTAGCCAGAATTTACTTACTACCCCTCGCTTTAAACTGGCTACGAAGGGTGGCAAATCCATCTTTGTACTAGGCACCAAGGCCTGGAACAAACTTCCCCTCTCCCTGCTGTCTTTTTCCCAGGAAGCCCCCTTTAGGAAAGCATTGAAAACCTGGATTTTCTCATTGCCTGACGCTCTGTGTAGGACCTTAGTGTAGTGGACGTGTAGAAATTAGGACTTCTTCTCCCTATCCAACTCCGCCATCTGGGTTGTGAAGCGCCAAGATACTCCTTGGAGTGGTAGCAGCGCGTTATAAGTGTCCATTACATTACATTACATAAGCTGTAGCATGTGAGTTTGATTAGCAGGGAGCCCCAAATAAATGGCATTGGCTTAGTCCAGTCGGGACATTATCAGAGCAAGCATAATAGCTATGCTTGCCTCCCTGGAGAAAAATTTACTCATTTTCTTAAAGGTCCTCAATTGACAAACGCATGCGGACAAAACCAGGTTAATCTGTTCCTGCATGGATAGATTAGCATTTATCTTGATGCCCAGAATTTTGACTGAATTTTTGGGTATAGGTGGGGTAACCAGTGCAGCTGGCCAGTGTGAAGGTGTCCACTGTTCTATTCTGTTGTTAGAGATAATTATCTTTGTTTTGTCAGAGTTTAGTTTGAGATAATTATGAGTCATCCACTCTATGATGAAAAGCATAGTGTGTTGGAATAAATCCCAGGAGTCATTTGTTTCATCAATCAGGAAAATCAGCTGCATGTCATCTGCGTAGTTATATACCTTCACTCCGCTTTTTTAAAGAGCTTGAATCAGAGGACAGATATATATATATTGAACAGATGGGGGGGGAGATGACCCTTGAAGTACCCCACAAGTGGTGTTGACCCGAGATTAATTGAAGGGTGCCAGTTTAACGGACTGGGTGCGTTACCCTAAAAATGAGAGCATCCAATCCAGAGCCATGCCCCTCAGACCTGCCGCTGCCATTCTGTCCGTTATGATGGAGTGATCCACGGTATCAAATGAAGTGGACAGGTCTAGTAGTACCAAGGCCTTTGTACACCACCTATCTGCTCCTTCCTTCAGATCGACATTCAAGGTAACTGATTCGGTAGAGTGCGAAGGTCATAAAACCTGCCCGATGAGAATCCAGGAAATTAGATTATTCGAGGAAGGGGCAAAGAAGTTTTGCAACATGTGCCTTCAGCAATTTAGCCGGGTAAGGGAAGAGCAAGATAGGTCTGTAATTGCTCAGGAGGCTGGGGTCTACTCCAGCCTTCTTTTGTAATTGGACTAACACTGCTCTTTGAAGGCGCGTGGGACTACCCCTTGCTATAGGGAGGTGTTTAGAAGAGAGAGAAAGGTAGCCGGGAAATGAGAAAGCAGTTCTTTTGTATCCTAGCAGGACAATGGTCATCAGGGGAACCATATTGCATCTGGTTTCTGAGTTCTTCCAGCCGATCTAGGGTAATATTTTGAAAGCTGGACATCGTTATGGGATTTTCATATTGCTTATGTGATTTCCATTTCCAGATGGCTAGAGGAGATAGAGTTCTGGATGGCCTTGAATTTTTCAATAAAGAAAGTGTTCAACTCGTCACATAAGACCTGGGAGGGGTAATGGCCAGAATAATTCAGCCAGGGCTAGAAAGCTTTTTTAAAAATATCTTTGGATTTGTTACTAGAGCCAAGTACCCAGGTAGAATAAAAGACCTTTTTTGCTTCCACTACAGCAGCCTTGTAATCAGTAAGTGCTTTTTCATACATTTTCCTTTCTGTAGGAGAATAACTTCTCCGCCATTTCAGTTCCACCTGGCGCATTTTAAGTTTTACAAGTTTTAACTCCTCAGTGAACCAATTAGAGGTTTCATGCCGCTTCAGGGACCTTTCTTTCCTCTGTAATGGGACATGCACCTCACATGCTTGTAATTGCCAGTTGGAGATGGCTCTCTCCGGCTCATTAACATTGTTCGTTAGGGGCGGAAGAGTAGATTGCAACGTGTGGAGGAACTGAGGTAGTCGAACACGGTTCCAATTTCTGGTCAATAGTTTCATGTCGCTCAGTGATTTAACTATAGATAGACCATTTATAGAAAAATTAATGAAATGGTGATCAGACCATGCTCAAGGCTGTGCAAATAGGTTGTGGACCGAGAAGTCAGAGGTCCATAATTGATCTAATGTGTGTCCTTTAATGTGGGTGGACTCCATTATATGTCCTTCTAGATTCAGATTGGTTAATAGGTCAGTGAGCTCTTTGGAACCCCAACTCCCCCCTTCCTCTGATGGCCAGCAATTCAAGTCGCCAATTAGCAATATTTTTGCGTAGTCTACGGTAAGTGGAGTCAAATAGTTAGCTAATTCAGTGACAAGCCCTCCTTTAGCGATAGGGGGGTCTATAGATCAGTATACACACAAACGTAAATTTGGGAAATGTTAGTTTGAATGTGAGATTATCGACTGAGCTCATTTCAAAGGAGGCAATAGAAGTGTCCGACAGTTCTTTTTTGAGGACTAGGGCCACCCCTCCTCCTCCTCTTTTCCCTGGGGGTCTATTGGCCTGCATAAAGTAATAATTACCTGGGAGGGTTGCTAACATGTTGGGCATGCATTCCAGGGTCAACCATGTTTCTGTGACCAGAATTATATCAGTAGCAACAGTGTCTAAAAGGTTAAAGATCTCGAACTGGTGCTTAACCATAGAGCGAGTGTTTAAGTAAACTACATTAAGCTCTTTGGTATCAGGGGTCTTTATTTTAGTGGCTACCTGCCCATGCTGAGTGGTATTCTGGGTTTCAGATAAGATTAAGGGCAATGGTGCAACCAGCTCAAGGTTTAGAAGTCCATATCGTTCTAGTTTATGTGTAATATTGGGCTCGATCCTCATATCCGCCTTGGGGGCCAACGAGGGTAATTCCAGTGAAGTATATTTGATAATATGGGCACTATGACTGGCCCCTGGCCCCGGCCGGATGCAGACGGGCTTGCCTTTGGCGCGCCCGCTTTTCCATCTGATTAAGTTGCGGCCGTGGCTGTAATCCCTGGCCCGCTGCCCTGATGTTTGCCCCTCCTCCCAGAACCGGAAGTGGGTGTATCAGCAGGATCAGGCAAGATGTCTGCCCACCCTCCGCATCAATCGAGCACACAGCTCGCGGTGGATCGAGGGGGCAGCACTTCAAGACCCCACAAGTGCAGAGCAAGGTGAGCAAATACGAAAGTGAACAATTCTAAAATTCAGTTATACACGATTTTAAAATCTTGGCATGGAACCAGCATACACACAGTACAGTGCAAATAAAATACAATCAGGGAATGGCCCACCTAGCATTTGAGAGCAAAAAGAGTGCTCCTTCCCCACTCTACTGTTAGTATATAGTTTAGATACTAACAGCGTAAGAACCATACAACCTCTAAAATAATTCTAACAATCTGGAAGCCCATGGGTTTTCTTTAATGGTTCAGTTTCCGTATGTAGAAATATTCACTTAACGGAAGCAAACAGACTAAGCCATCAATATACTCGTATTTGAGCTAAAAGGTCAAATCAGATGGTGACGTATGGTCACAGAACTGGAGGAGGCCAAATGAGCAAAGCCAGTACCAACTAGTTTCACGTCTAGATGGAGTGAGTCTCGGGCGTGGGCGCGGCGTACAAATGTCATAGCTAATGCTCAGACAAAACCATCTGAAAACTGGGTTCTACAGCAAACAAGCATTGCCAAGCCAACAGATCAAGCCTTGGCAAGTTTGTGAGGGTTTATTTTCCAAACACATGCAGTAGAAACTATAAGTAATAAAGAGTGAAGAAAAAACAGACAAAAGCAGTGACTGGTCTACAAGCAATAGTATCAATTAAATGTAAAATGAGAATAAAATCATTAATTAAGAACTCTTATAACAGAGCCACCAGTTTTTGACCGTTTAAAGAAGGTTTTCTCAAGGACTTAAGAACAGTGAATGTCCTATACAAACGTTTGCTCAACGTTTGTAGAGTCACTGTTGTTTCTCCAGCAGACGTATTCTTAGTATTCTAGGCTATTCTTAATTCTCTAAGGCACTTGGCACAAGTAAGGTAGAACCTAGTCATAACAGGTTCCCACCTCTAGACTACAGAAACACAAAGCTATTACAAACAGTGAAGGTTTCTGGTTTTCTCCAAAAGTGATGTTATCATCTGTCTAGCCAAATAGTGCTAAAGAAATTACTTTATCCTTCAGCCAATGCAGTGGAAACATTTGCCTATTTAGGAGGTCCAAGAAAGTGTACACTGGGAATCTAGTATACAAGTGCAAATATTACATTATGGCATCCCGAATTTCTGACCAGCTTGTAGATGTTTTTAGTAATCAAGGATGTAGACCAGAGTACCACCACACCCTCACCAGCAAGTGTCAAACTGATTCTCCTGTGTACTGCTCTACCCTGTTTACATTAGGAGCTTATACATTTCTGAGATTAGCTTCTTATTACATGTCTTCATGATTCAGCTAATTGGAGAACATTGGCTTTTGGACTGGATTTTAATATTGTGTGATGGAGATACTTATACCAAAGGTTTCTGGAGGTTAGCTTTGGAACCAGAAACTTGACCTTATTACTAGAGTTCCAGTATCAATGGAGCCCCAATGTGGGGCTTGGAGCAGCAGGAACCCGCAAATGAAATTAAGTCATTAACTGTGTACATTGTCAGTTTAAAGTTGTCTTTGCCTATCCGCAAAATATCAAAACCCCATTTCTAGAAACGTTCTCTGCCAATTACTTGAGTACAACCAAATAGAGGACACACTTTGAAAGTCAGGGGGGCAGGACTCGAAGCCCCAGAGCACCCTGCTCTTGAGAGAGGGGGGGTGCTTATCCTGAACACGCCTGTGCAAGCTATTTCAGCTGCATCAATGTTCCACGGCGTGGGACAGACTTTGGGAAGTCAGCAGGGGCCAGACTCTAAGCCCCTAGAGCGCACTGCTCTTGAGAGGCGGGCCAATCTTGAATGCGCCAGTGGGAGCTATATTTGCCTCATCACTTCACAGGAGGAAGCATTTTATTAGGCCAGTGGGTGACAGATTCGCCATGAACTGAATAGGACGAAAAATGATATGTATTAGTTTTGCTCAACGTTGAAGGATACAGTGTTCCAAAATATTGTGCACCTTATCTTTATTCCTTGAAACTTTCTCTGCAAAACTTGCAACAAAATGCAAGATAGCGACGAAGAGAGAGGTGGACCTGCAGGCACTATTACCTGACTGGGTTTAGACGAGACAGGTCTCCAACAAAATGACACGGATGCCATAATAATCCCGGAAAACGTGAGGAAAACCATAGCTATAAAGCTTATAGAAAATGGCCTATCAGCAAGAGGTGGTAGAGTCATATTTGTCATAGAGGCACATGAATATCGGCAGACAGAGGTATTCTATTCATGGATTGTCTTTCCACAGGCAAATCCAACAACACATGTGTTCCACTTCTATACGATAGAGGAACCTACAGCGGAATACGCTCCTTTCGAGGACATTGGAATTCCACTAACTTACCAAGAGCATCAGCTTTGGTTTAAAGGCGCCCTACAACATCAAAATCGCATTACCAGGCTCGGTCCACTAGGTAGACCAGGAGCAACATGGCCGGTACTAGCCAGCTATACACCACATCCTGCCATACAACAAATGACAGGTCCAGAACTGTTAGCTCAGCTAAAACAATTAATTAAAATACATAGACAATTGGTACAATATGTCATGCGGTCTTTAACAGTCCAACCTGCTATAAGAATTCTACAGCACACTCCTTATCAGGGGAACACAAACAAAATCACACCACAGACATACAGTCAGTAATCGGTAAGTTGCCTGCAAAAAGGGAACAAATTCCATTCTGGTTAGCCCAGAAAAATGACTCAAACAGAGGCAGTATTTCCCGATAGAATCCTGTGTTTCACATGAGGTGTACTAACAATCTGTTTACCAATGGGGATTACACCACACGTAGAGGACAGTGACACTTGGGTTACAGTCTTTGCTTCAATCTACACAAAAACCCATGGTGTCCCGTCTATGGCGGTAATACCAGACGTTCTGAGACAGATTCAAAATGAATACGGTCCAGAACCAGCCTTGAATCCTGGTATGAAATTACTGAAAGACTTCAAACAGGTCTCAGCTATTTTATTAGCTAACATTTAAAGGTGAAGCAGCATCAGTGGCAATCCGCCAAAAATGTTAAGAACTTGATATTACTGAGCAACCATATGAACTTGCCAGAATTATTGAAAAATCCTATGAAGAACTAGGAAGAGATAGTTTGGGAGGGAAACCTGTAAAGCCTGAACTTACAGAAAATCCTGAAAAAGTTTATCAAAAACAATCTAACTACTCCTAAAAAGAAATGGGAAAATAATAGACAGCCACTTCCTAAAGAGAAGCGCTCTCAGTCCAGCGGTACATCTCCTCAAAAGGAGCACTCTGAAAAGAGGTATAACCTCAAAAACGTCCGCCCCATCTCGCTCCTCCCTTTTCCTGCTAAAGTCATCGAGAAGATCGTCAACAGACAGCTGACCGCCTTCCTCGAGACGAACGGATCCCTCGACCCCTCGCAGTCCGGCTTCAGAGCCAACCACAGCACCGAGACCGCCCTCATCGCAGCCACCGACGACATCCGGACCCTGCTCGACAAGGGGGAAACAGTGGCCCTCATCCTCCTGGACCTCTCCGCTGCGTTCGACACGGTCTGCCACCGCACCCTAGTCCAGCGCCTCAGCAACATCGGTATCCAAGAGAAGGCACTGGAGTGGATCATCTCGTTCCTCGCCGGAAGAACACAAAGAGTCCGCCTCCCCCCGTTTCGCTCCGAGGCCACCGAAGTCATCTGCGGCGTCCCTCAAGGATCTTCACTCAGCCCCACCCTCTTCAACATCTACATGAAACCTCTCGCAGCCATCGCACGCCAGCACAACCTCAACATCATCTCTTACGCCGACGACACCCAGCTGATCCTCTCCCTCACCAGAGACCCCGACACCGCCAGCACCTGCCTACACGAAGGGATGAAAGACGTCGCCGAGTGGATGAAGGACAGCCGCCTGAAACTGAACTCGGACAAGACGGAAGTCCTCATCCTGGGATCTTCGCCCTCCGCCTGGGACGACTCCTGGTGGCCCCCAGCCCTGGGCACCGCACCCAAGCCAACCGACCACGCACGCAACCTTGGCTTCATCCTGGACCCCTCCCTCTCGATGACCAGACAAGTCAACGCCGTCTCCTCATCGTGCTTCAACACCCTGCGTATGCTTCGCAAGATCTTCCGCTGGATCCCGACCGAGACCAGGAAGACTGTCACCCAGGCACTCGTCACCAGCCGACTGGACTACGGAAACGCCCTCTACGCCGGAACCACAGCCAAGCTACAGAAAAGACTCCAGCGCATCCAGAACGCCTCTGCCCGACTCATCCTGGATGTCCCCCGACGCAGCCACATCTCCAGCCACCTGAGGAACCTGCACTGGCTCCCCGTCGACAAGAGGATCACGTTCCGGCTCCTCACCCACGCACACAAGTCTCTCCACGACCTGGGCCCCAAGTACCTCAACGACCGCCTGACCTTCTACACGCCCACCCGCCAGCTACGGTCCACCAGCCTCGCCCTCGCAGCCGTACCACGCATCCGAAGAGCCACCGCCGGAGGAAGATCCTTCTCTTACCTGGCTGCCAAGACTTGGAACTCCTTCCCCATCCACCTTCGGCTGACCCAGGACCATCTCGCCTTCAGGAAACAACTCAAGACCTGGCTGTTCGAGCAGTAGCATACCCCTCCCCCAAGCGCCTTGAGACCCTCCCGGGTGAGTAGTGCGCTATACAAATGGCATGATTGATTGATTGAACCTTAGAAATAGGGATAATTTAAGAAAACCTGAAAGATATCAAGATACGGATACACGATCCTCTCGTACCTTTCAGACTTCCTCGCAGAAATCCAAAAAGAGAACGATCAGAACACAAAGAAGAACTCGTGAAGTCCAAAGACTATCAACACGTTCCAAAAAATAAGAAAACTCAATTCTCCAAAAAGAAGGTAGCAAGTATTAAAATCAGACATGCCGAGGATCTTGAGGACACAACTCAAAAACGGGGAGTGGGCCCAGACAATGCTGGACAGCGCAGCAGAGGTCACCATAGCTCGCTGGATCCTGAAAGATCATCTGGAGACAGTGGATCTGAATGAATGCATTCAGGTTGAAACTGCCGACACCAGGGTTAGTGTACCACGTAAGTTATACAAAGTAACACTCCGAATAGAGGGGGATATAACTAAGAAGATAAAAGCACTCTTTTGGGAAAAATTAACTAAAGGTTATGACATCCTTCTAGCTGAAAAAGACTGGCCAACTGAATTTGTCAGGGAGTGCCCACATGGCGAAGAGATCATTATGCCAGCCTTCTCTAATCATATTCCTATTCATAAAAAAAACCTATGCCAGAAAACGGGCTTTTGCCCAGGCTTCAGCATTATATAAAAATCATGTGGGATGGGACGAGGACTCTCCTCACCATAAAATTCAGTTAAAAAAATCAACCAACTGCTCAGAGGCAGTATCCAGTTAAGCAGGAAGCTAAAAATAAGTCAGGGAGATCTTAGATCAACTTGAATACCAAGGGGTGATTGAAACATGCTCCTCGTCCATGAATAATCCTTTGTTTCCTGTCTCCAAACCAGACGAAACATATAGTCTAGTTTTGGATTACAGACATTTAAACTCTTGTTGCAAAACTTTTGCTGTACAAAATTCACACAGTGCAGCACTGATGAATAACATTGTTCGCAAAAAATAAAAAACAACATTAGATATTTCAAACAGTTTCTTCTGTCAAAACATTGCACCAGAAAGCAGGTACTTTACCGCTTTCTCAATAATGGGGACACAGTTCAATTTTGACGTCTCCCCCAAGGATTCAAGAATAGTACAGGGTTATTTTCTGCCAGAGTAACAGAGTTACAACAAATGTATGGTGATGAGGCATTATCTTATGTCGATGACATCTATCTTACAGACGATGATTTGGACAGGCACTTGAACAGGGTGAACACCATAATACTTGGATTCGCCTCTGAAGGGTATAAATGTAACTTTAAAAAAAATCAAGAATTGCCCACCTCAACGTCCTATTCTTAGGATACGAACTTTCAAGTGAAGGCAAAAGCCTGGTAGCAAATTTTTTAGAAAAATGTGCGCTGCTCCAAACTCCAAAAACACTGAAAAACTTACAGTCAATTCTAGGATTCCTAAACTTCGGAAGAACTTACATTCTGAATTACACAAAAAGGATTAAACCTCTCTACGAACTAATCAAACTTGATTTCAAAACAACTAATTGGACTCAAAAACACACAGAAATTTTGCGTTCAGTACAAACAGACATGTTGGCAACAACACACTTCCAAACACGCAACAATGTACGCAACCTTGTTATCCGAATCATCCCAAGTAGATGCGGATTCACATACCCAACCTTTAACGAAAGTGAAAAGGTACCAATAGCTTACAAATCACACTTGTACACACAAGCTGAACTGAAATTGACTTCTACAGAAAAAAAATCTGACAGCGGTTCAGACTGCTGTAGCAAAGGAGAGAGCCCTCGCACAGGGTAAACGCATGAAAGTCATTACACCTGTACCTGCCTTAGAGGCAGTGACGAAGGAAAGCATTCCAAATGCAAAAGCTCTATATCCAAGATGGATACAATGGGTGAATTCTCTTGCTGCAACAGACGTTGAATACATTTTTGACACTAACTTTAAGACACAAGAATTTCTCCAATACGAACAAGAATGTCCTCTGCCTACTGAAATCCTACCTCTAGAACATTACGGCTGTATAATTTATACAGACGGATCAGCACAGCCCGCGATTGGGGGTAAACAGCTTATAGTGCAGCGTGCGCGAATGTTAAAGGTCACTGGCGCGATGGTAAATTCCGACCTATGGTCACAAAAACTCAATCTCTAGGAGACGGTTCAGCTCAGCGAGCTGAATTCCAAGCTTTCAAGATGGCGCTTGAAAATACCGATCGCGAATTCCCCACCCTCAGTGTGATTCGTATTACTGCGTCCAGTCTTACAATGAATATCTGCAGAACTGGGTTCAAAATGGTTTTAAAGACGCAAAAGTTGGCACAATCAAGCATAAAATACTTTGGGAACAAGTAGTTCTTTTGCAGAAAGAACAACAAAAGACTCAAGTGATCCATACACTGAGTCATCAGCGTGATGGCGTTCACATTGAAGGGAATTCATTAGCTGATGAAGCCGCAAAGGTAGCTGTACAAACGGCTTCCGTAGCTACAAGCCATAGTTTTAATCTTTGGCACAATGGTGCCCTTGATTTGGGCCTCCTTAACCTGCTTCAATCCTGTGAAAGCTTTGGCCTTTCTCAGCAGGTTATTGGAGCCTCTCACAAGGCAGGGAACCTTCTAGACCTAGTGTTCACGGTTCCTGACTTGGTGGTTATGGGGGAAACTTTGCCTACAGACTGGTCAGACCATTTTTTGGTAAAATTCTTTGTAAACATCTATTATGTTTATACTAAGACTCCTTCAGCTACTAAGGAATTCTGGTGCAGAGACTGGAAGGCGCTTACTCGTTTGAGTTCCCCAAACGGGGTATTTAATGTGAGCAAGTCCTTTAGCCTGGACAGGCAAGTTGAGAATTATACCTCACTTTGCTCCGGAATCACGGCGGTGTTGGATGCTTATGCTCCCCTAAAAAAACGCTGCTGTAAGGGGAGTGCCCCTGCTCCATGGTTTAATGAGACGCTGGCCAAACTAAAGCAGGGCTGTAAGCAGGCAGAAAGAAGATGGAGGCGGGACTATGACGAAGCATCTAGGTTGCTATGGAAAAGCAAAGTCCTGGAATATAAAAGTGTGATTAAAACATCTAAGTCGGACTACTACTCCTCTGTCATCTGCACGGCTGCTAACAGCTCTAAGAGCATCTTTAATATACTAAACAGCTTAACCAGCCCTGACTGCTCCAAGAATGCCATTGTCCCATCTCAAGAACTTTGCGAAAACTTGGCTAAATTCTTTAAGGAGAAAATTGAGCTGATTGTTGAGGACTTGGAGGGGGACAGGTCATCTACTGGTCACCCTAATGACACTACATCTGAGGCAACAGCAGATCGGGTAGAAGACTCAGCCTGGGTGTTGGGGGAACCGTTATCTGATTTCCCTCTTCTCACAGACGATGTATTTCGTGGGCTGGCTATGGGGATCTCCTCCGGGTCTCCTCTGGATCCGGTGCCATGCAAAATTTGGAAGGAGTACAAAGAGGAACTGTTTCCCATACTCCACCTAATTTATAATCAGTCTATTGCTACTGGCACTGTTCCAGCTCAGTGGAAACAGGCTGTGATCTCCCCTTTGCTGAAAAAGCCCTCCTTGGATCCGGACTGCTCCAAAAATTACAGGCCCATTTCTCTACTGCCTTTTCCTGCTAAGGTGGTTGAGCGACTGGTCAGTGCAACCCTCTCTAAACATCTAGAAAAGCATAATTTGTTAGAGAACGATCAATTTGGTTTTCGTCCAGCTCACGGGACTGAAACAGCCCTGGTGACCGCCATAGATGAACTTCAGAGGCGTGCAGACAAGGGACAGCCAGCGTTTCTGATTCTGTTGGACATGTCTGCCGCCTTTGATACGGTTAACCATAAGATTCTACTGAACCGTTTATTTGATGCTGGGGTGAGAGGCAGCGCTCTGGCATGGTTTCGATCTTTCTTGCAGGATAGGCAGCAGGCAGTGTCTTTGCCCCCTTTTCAGTCTGTGTTCAATCAGGTGCCTCATGGAGTCCCACAAGGCTCGGCGATCAGTCCCATACTTTTTAATCTATATCTAAAACCGTTGATCTCGCTTATTAAGACCCACAACATCAAGACTGAATTATGCGGACGATACGCAGATGATCCTCTCCTTTGAGGGAGAGGAGTCAACATCAGTGGAAGTCTTCCACAACTGTCTGCAGGATACGTCACGGTGGCTAAAGGCAAATTCTCTTCAGTTTAATGCTGCCAAAACGGAGGTGCTTTTTAGCGCTGGGAATAAGATCTCCCGCCCGTTTCCAGAAAAATGTTGGCCTTCTGAAACAGTGACTAATGTACGACCTGTGGCTTCAATTTAGGGGTCTTGCTTGATCATAAACTTAGCATGGAGACTCATGTTAACAAAACGACCGCCTGCTGTTTTGCTATTCTTCGATCTCTGAGGAAAATCTTGCCACTTTTACCATCCCACGCACGTGCTCAAGTGGCAAGGTGCACAATCCTCAGTAGATTGGATTACTGCAATGCTCTTTTACTGGGTTCCCCTGAGTTTCTCTTGGATAGGCTCCAAAGGGTACAATCAGCAGCCGCCAGACTGGCTCTGGGGCTCCCCAGAAGAGCACATGGACCGGCTGCCCTTGCGAAGCTGCACTGGTTACCTGTTCGACAGAGGATAAAATTCAAAGCCCTCTGTCTGGTTTTCAGGGCTCTTCACGGAATAGGCCCTGCCTCCATGCAATCTAAATTTACCTGGTACACTCCAACCAGGCACCTTCGGTTGTCAGCGGCCAAGCTGGTGAAAGTACCTAGATTTAAGAAGGTTAGAGCAGGAGGCAGATCCTTTGAGGTGGCAGCTGCTAAATTATGGAATCTGCTCCCACTCGATATAAGACAAACCGCGGAGCTTCTCCCATTTAGGAGAAAGATTAAAACCTGGCTGTTTCCTGAGTAATTAGATATGTGGTCTCTGCCCTGTCCGACATATGTCCTCTGCCCATGAGTTAGTTTAGCGCCAGGATGCCTGCAAGGTGACAGTGCGCTTTAGAAATAATAAATAATAATAATAATCAATCGTTCGAAAAAAAACAATAGACGGTGAAACCATGCTGCTGTCAATGCCACAAGCAAAGGCAGCTGAGCCACATAACCCCTAAATTATCCACTCAAATATACATACATAATTGATGTAAACTCTGTTCCTTTTGCTCGAATCACTGGAGTGGGGGAGAGGGTAATTCTAAACAGGAACCGGAGAGGTGCTCTTATTCATCAAGCACATATGGGAGAGGGTCCGATACATCAAGGGATCTCCAAATCTCTATTAGAATTAGAAGAGATGTACTGGTGGCCAGGGATGAAAGCTCACGTATACGAATTCGGAATTAATTGCGATGACTGTTACAAATACCACAGCTTTAAACACCACCAGATTCCTGACTACAGCGTAGCTAGCCCCGTACAGACACCATTATTAGATAGCATCAGACTATCCACGCTCAAATGTCCCAATGGACAAAAGCGGCCCCACAAATAATAGGACAAGATTAATTTGGATGTGGCCTCAGCGCTCGGCTGACGCCAGAAAAGATTTGCGAGTCTTTATCGGCACATACGCAAACAGCACGCTACATTCTGACCAGGATCCTGCGTTTAGCTCTAGGGCTTACAAGGAGGCCGTGGCCAGCTTGGGCGTTGCATTGCGATTTGAGTCCATTCCATCCTGAGGGAAATTCGTTGTGGAGAGAAAAAAAGTGACAAAGCAATCTATAACAGCTAGGGTATTAGGTTCGGGTGATGGGTGGGTCAAACATCTAATAAATGTCCAACGTACTTTTAATAACCTGCCAAGAAATTCTCTGGGTGGAATCACTTAATATGAAATCTTTTTTTGGTACTAGAATGTTGGTTGGAGACCTCGATCGTCACACTTCAGTGGTGGAATAAAAACCCTTTGATATCAAAGATAGTTTGGCTGTTTTACAGGACTTAAATGAAACAAGATGAAGTTTAAGCAACACCAGCGAAAAGCCAACGACCACTGAAGAAAAACCACCTGTCCCAGCAAGACCTGTCTGGATTCCAAAGATTGGGGATCTGGTCAGGGAGAAAATAGCGGACAAGAAGGAATTTGGGCCTTATTACAGAAAACCAGTACCAGTTCTAGCAATCCACGGATCAAGAACAGTACTACTGCCGCCCCTTGCTGGAAAAAAGGAAGACCAGTATGTATCAATTGACCTGGTAAAACCACACCATGTGGCCGATAATAAGTAGTAGGCCCGCTGGACTACCAAGATGTAGCAGACGACCAAATCTTGCTACTATCCAAGAGGTTCAAACTGAAAGACTCATCACCTTTGAAGATTCTAAAGTGAGAAAAGAAGGACTATGCAATAAAGCCATGGAACTTGTGCCTCTTGAAACCCAAATAACAGTTCGTCAAGAAACTCCCGTCTACAATGATGTAGCATCTGACTATACAAACATGTCAAGGGAACAAGCAACTCCAGCGATTTCAAAGAATCCAGATGCAATATCAACTATTGACAGAACTGCCTCTGGCTATTTGATCAACTTTGATAACTTCTCTGAGGATCCCAGTGACCCTGAAATTACGCAGGAAATAAAACATAAGGAAAAAGTAAAGGAACTTGATCAAGAGCTTACAAATACATATCTGGTTTCGCCTTGGGTTGAAGTTTGGATTGTGTTAGGTGTACTTTATCTCCTGCTATGGCTCATTCTTGTGTTAAGTTTGGGAAAACTGATAGATGTAGAGCACATTAAAAAGGACACAGCAAGTAAGAACATCAACTTGCTTCTGAATCCACACAAATCATCTCATCGTGAACGAGACCTGTCATCAGTGACCATCACAGATGTTCCTCTGCCTGGTGGAATAGCTTGGGATACAACTGATAGTTACCTTGTCAAGCACCAGGACGCTCCTTCGCTGGAGCAGCTGTGCGCTGAATACATTTTCATAACATAACATTTATGGCCCTGTCGAGCTGCTGAAAATTCCACACCAATTTAAGGTTTCCTTGAGTGATTTCGTTTCACCCAGCACATTTTCTGATGATTGGGACTTTGAGACTGTTAATAACATGATGGCAGACTTAGAAATGTCAGTAAAATTTACAAAACATGAATACTTAGAAGGTTCAGCAAATTATGAAGAAATGTTTTGCTTTAATCATTTTGGCCATCATTACTTGCATTAATCTGCAAACCCTAGAAATGTTTTAACTTATAATCAATGGGAACATTGCCCAACTCCTCCAAAAGGTAGCTCTAAAACGTTTCTTAAAAAATTTCCATATTTTAAAGGTTTTGATGTTATAAACCCAGAAAGTTTTTACTTTAAAAATATGAATAAGACAGGCATGAAAAGTATGTTGACAAACACTAAACAAATTCTAAAACCTTCTATGCTCAATTGTCCACCTTAGATTTTGAATTTTGGAAAGACAACATTGAGACAAAAACTGTTTGGGGCACAAAAGACTGGCAGGTACAAGGTTTAGAAGCATTTTTCAGAGCCTGCTTCATCCCAGAACAAATGATGTTCCCAAATGACACTGTTCAACAGACATCTTGTCTTGGCATTGCTAAGATAAAAGATTTAAACAAACCGTCCATACCTAACTAAGCCCACACCTGATCGTAATTTAACTTCAGATGAGGAGGTAGACGTAAATTATATTTTACAACAGAACAGAACAAATCCTGAATGGATAAAAGGGTTAATCTGGCCCACAAACACAAATAACTGTCAAGATAGATTCCTGAACAAGACACAAGGGTTTACGGTAACTAGGCCAGATCCAAGCTATCTCCAAAGACAACATCCAGGGATAATAACTTATAGTGTAGGAAAACTATGCCTTGAGTGGCTACAGAGATACACACTTCCAGAAATAAAAACACTTATCTTTGCTTAAAGATGGCGTTGATTCACGAGAATTCTTACTGGGACCTCGTAATTTACGTCATAAACATTTCATATACGCTGCATACAATGAAGCATGGAAAGTCACGCAGATTGAAGCAGCTGAAAGAATACGAGAAATTTATCGTATTAATTTAGAGAAATCACTCTCTGTAGTTGACAATGGGTTAACAACTCTGTCGTCAAGAATATATTCTTTGAACAGCATTGTGTCATCTGCCATCGACATAATGGAACAGGACTTGCTACTGCTACAACATGGCCAGTCTCAATTACGTTCTATAATACTATTAGGCTGGATGATGCAAAACCTTCGTTCAGGCTATGTGCCTTAGCGTCTAATCAACACTACGTCATTGTTAACGGTATTTAACCTTACAGATAAACAAATCTCGTTGGCACAGAGGGGAGCAGACTATACGGTGCTGAGCATAGAAAACCTGGAGAGATTACCATTGACCGTTTCTGAGCAACCATCAGTTGAATGGATAATACATGGCACCATCACGATACCAGTGACTACTTTCCAGTTTCAGTATTGCTTAAAACACATACCAGCAGGCCTGTATGAAAGGTTGGGTAAAGAATACATTAAGTCGACCTGGGATTTACCATACATACACAAATGTTGGAGTGGGGGAAAGGAAGTATTTCTTAGTGGTAAAAATTGTGAGAACTCACTAAGCGGTACACTATTGTGTCAAGGTATTAATTTACACTGAGCCTGCGAAGGTTCTTCCAATAACCTTTCTTGCCACCTGCAGGGTTCGCCCACAGCGGTGATAGATCCAATTTTTAGGCAGCTTTCCAATGGTGGCTACATTATGTTAAATGATCACAGCTGTTGTGGAATGATGCCAGGAATAAGCTATCTCGTTACTGTGTCAGCCAGGGTCACATGCTGTATGCAAGTATTGTTTCCCAAAATCAAGAGAGACGGGGAGTCGCCACTATGGCCTGCACTGAAGATCTCTTCTATACGAATTGATACTTTAAGCAGACTGAAAGCCATTCTTTTGCAAAAAACTGTGCCACTGACCTCATCCAGAGACGTATGATCTGCAAGTTGCAAGTACTTCTGCAGAGATACATGCATTATTATCAACAAACTGCCCAATACATTTCGCAGAAATGTTAGGTCGTATCTTTAACTTGTCTGATACCAGCGGTATTGCACATGTATTTAAGACGTTTTTTTCGGGACTGTTAGCACCCTTTGAAGCAGTCCTGGGCATTTTTCCTAACTTCGTCCACTCTGTGTTCGGCGGCCTGCCTCTCATTTTGGGACTAGTAGCAGGGATCTTATTTTTATTCCTCCTGCTCCGTTATGGCACATCCAGCCACCAACGATACCCAAGCCAGCATGGAAAATGTGCTGCAGGCTATGAGGTACCGTGACCGAATAACACAGAAACTTGGCTTGGCTCGTTTGAGAGATCTGAATACCACATGGTTCCTATCATTCAGACCAATCTGGCAAAGTTGCATCTTACCTGTTCTACAATGCCTGCTTTGCGGAGAGGAATGCATGTTAGATGTCTAACACTACCATCGGTTATGCCAACGGATGCGGACGCATTACTGGGTCCGGAAACGGCTCATGTGTTGTGTTGCCCCCAGCGGCTACCAATCCTGACGACAGCATTCATTGAGATCTCACTGGCAAATCCAACTGGAGGTCAGATACGCGGACCATCAGGCACACAAGTACCATCTGCTATGAACATTGCTAACGCGACTGACGGCGATGCTTCGCATCTGTGCACAATTTACCTTCTTAATAAAGTAGTCGAACTTTCACCTACTGTGGTAGACTATTTT
This sequence comes from Lissotriton helveticus, assembly GCF_964261635.1. Classification (NCBI taxonomy): domain Eukaryota; kingdom Metazoa; phylum Chordata; class Amphibia; order Caudata; family Salamandridae; genus Lissotriton; species Lissotriton helveticus. Next base: position 378,225,602 of record NC_136060.1, read on the forward strand.
TTTGCCAACCTTGATGGCTTAATGTTTTCTCCTGACACCGAGAATAACTTTTGAAAGAAATACACACAGCGTTCTTTTAGAACTCTGAAATTCGACCTTCACTTTTTCAAGATAAAAGCTTCCATGTTCGGAACTCTATTTTCACTACAATTTAATTTGATTTTTTCCAAAAAACAAACCGAACTTTGGCACAAAAAAATTGCTTAAAGTAGAAGTACTCTTAGAGAACAAGAATTCCTTGAACAATTCCTAGAAACAATATTAGCCTAATCAACAGACCAAAACAGTTTGTATATTCTGCTATGGGATGGTCTCGACCTTTTTCTTCTGTAACTAAGAGCCATTTCATAAATGTAATTTTCGGGATTCATTTAGTTAGCATTACTATTATCATATCATATGCTTACAATGAAATCATTGCCTTTAAATGTGTACTGTACAAAATGCTAAATTTTTCGTGTACAACGATTTCAAATGCATTATATGATTTTTGTGCGGTTGTAAACACATCCTCTAGATTATATGTTTTAGTGCTTGAACATGATAACGTGGAGTGGGTGTTATGTATTATTTTAGGACCCTATTGTAAGTTTCCCGATTCATGCCCTTATATAGGTATAAATCACCATATCCTTATATAGGCATAGAAATCATAACCATATTTAGGCATAGCTCATGTAGTCCTTATAAGGCAGGGCTACTTCCACTAGTTCCGAAAATCCACAACGATTTCTTGGAAAACTCAGCTTCAGCCGCTAGGGACTTCCCCTTGCTTGAATATTGATTTGTCCTAGAACTCATGGAGTTTTCAAAGAACTGAGACTCTTTGATGACGTTATTATGTCCAAATGTACGTCAAACTCGGCACCTTCACGGTATAAATATGCCCACACTCGCCCAAGCAAACACACGGTGGTTTGGAGCAGTTCGACTATCTACTTGCCTTTCGCGCACTGCTACAGCAAGTGCCGAAGGAAGCCGATCCTCCAGCAGACGTACTGAGAGAGACGCTGTCTTTTCTCCTGCAGAGAAATCCAGCTCCAGTGTTTCCAAGCTACCCTTACGGGTTGTTGGGAAATCGAGTCCCGAGACCGACCTTTATTCTAAACTAAGGTACGGAGCTGATTAGACCCTTAGGGAAATCTTGGGCAGATTCTTGGCAAAAGAATACTACTTTTATGCTACACCTCACTTACTCCTTCCCTCGTACTAAGCTTAGGTTAGATACACCGGGGTAGGCGTATTTTCGAAGCACCAGTTGAGTACTTTTAGCCTTTATTTATGTATGTATTTATATATGGTTTAGGAACCATACATTGCTTTTACAGTATTTTATTCTATTTATACTGTATGCATTATATTTTACAACCAGTTTTACGATTGTAACAGTTCATTTCTTATGCTTGAGAAAAAAAGATTATTCAATAAATCCTTTTATTGAAAATGCCAGTCTTTCTACTTTCTCTGCACCTCTATGTGAAACGAAGCATGCACGATTGAGTGAAATATCGATCTATAGTTTCCACGACTCTGAAGATACGTTTTATCTTGGGGAAACGAAGTTGTCATGTTTATGCGCTTGTCGGAGACTAATCCCTTCTTGTGAATTCGAGAACGTTTCTAGCGACCTCTGAGCTAGCTGGCACACACAATTAAGTCTAGTACATTCGATAGAGACCTAGTCGACCTCAGTCCTACGTCTAATCTATAGGATATACTATTTCAATACGCAGAGCCTATTGGGAATATAGGAACTACACTACAGTAGCATTGTACAGCAGAAGGAAATGTGGTGTCCCCTCCTGCTGTTTCTGGCTATAAATTAATGAACAATCCCAAGCTAGTCCAAGCTCAAGAAATTCCAAGACTTATGACCTTTCAATTCCCTCTGGCATGTAGCTCCTTAGTGGCTGTGCTAAAAAATCTTTAAAACCCAAACCAACTTGAATCTGAGCCTAAATGAAGAACAAAGTCATAGACTGGCTTAGTACCTCTTTTACAAATCTTAGCTGTGATGTTCTTAATAGAGCTATTATTGGTAACCTAAGGGTGTTTTGGATAGGCAATAGAGGAAAGGATTGCATTGTCATCAGTTTGAGATACACAACAAGTGGGTCATATACTACATAGACTGTCTGTCCTTGAACACTCCAAGTACAAAATATAGGTTGTTCCATTGGGCTTTGTCTAAAGCCCAACACCAGACAAGTCGATTAACCCTGAATTCGTTAGGACCTAGGCCATTTATCATTGCGACACAAAATAGATTTTCCATCTTAGCAGAGTTTGACTGAATGGGCTGTAAAAAAAACAAAGCCCAAAATAGAAGTAAGGACTCTAGGTAGCTGAAATCGAGTAAGATCAGAACAAGCCATATTGATAGAGATCCCATTCATCAGATTAGTTGCCCCCATCTTCTGGATAGCACCATGGCTCGACTGTCGGATCCTATTACCCAGCTGTATAGTGCCAACTGTAACGCCAATGCCGATGGATCGAGATCTTCTAGTATTTCAAAAAGTGCAGATCTGAACACTCCTACTCAATTGCCAAAACTATGAGAAGTTGTGAGCAATGGAGTATGCATTACTTCAGCAGTTTCAGATTTGAATCTACTTTTCTGGAACATAGCTGCCATTTCTAAGAAGCTGAATGATGCCAACTGGTTTAATAGGATTTGTGACTACCAGATTGTTTATTTACAGGTGACGTGGTCTTCGAGTAACCTATGTTAATGGGTTCTAACCGACTACACTAGCTACCCCACCAGCATGTTATGTTATGTTATTTTTATATAGTCGCTAGCGTAGCTGCGAAGGCGGAGCTTAGACAGATGTCAATGTCTCTCTAAACAGGTAGGTCTTTAAAAGCTTTATAAAGGAGAGCAAAGACGATTCCTTACGCAGGTTCTCCGGTAGGTCATTCAAGATCTGTGGAAGGAGGACCGAGAACGCTCTGCCACCTTTAGTCTTAAGTTTGTATCTGGAAGAGGCGAGCCTGCAAGCCTCGGAAGAACGTAGAGCCTGGCCTGGAACGTACTTTTGCATTCTGTCTTTTATGTATTTCGGTGCATCCCCATAAATGGCCTTGTGGGCTATACAAAGGCTCTTAACGTGCACGCGCTGTTCAATGGGCAGCCAGTGCAATTTATGTAGTAGAGGGGGGGGCTCGCGTTCTCCTAGGGAGACTAAAAATGAGCCTGGCCGCATCGTTTTGTACAACTTGCAATCTCCTCAGGAACTTCTGGGGGATGCCCAGATAGAGGGCATTCCCGTAGTCCAGCCAAGAAATAAAAGTGGCGGAAACAATTGATGGTAATGCAGAAGTAGAGAGGAGAGGTACAAGTCTCCGTAGTTGCCTAAGTAAGCCCGTGCAGATGCCTACCACCGAAGTAACCTGGCAGGACATAGACCGATCAGAGTCAATTTTCAGGCCCAGGCTTTTTACTACTGGCATTGGGATTGGAACCACACCCAATTCTGGAGGCCAAAAAAGATCACACCAAGGGCTATTTTGAGCTGGAATAATAAGCACCTCGGTTTTATCCGGGTTGACTTTCAAAGAATTGCTGCCATCCAGTTAACAGTAAACTGGAGTAGATTTTTCACCGATTCTTGAACCTGGCAGGTGTTGTCAAGTTGGACCAGGAGTTGGGTGTCATCAGCGTAATTAAAGACCTGGCTGCAAATAGATATTAAAAAGCAGTGGAGACAATGCAGAACCCTGGGGGACTCCACAGGTCAGGGAGCGCAAGTTCGACAACTGCTCACCCATTTGAACTCTGAGTACGATCAGTCAGGAAGGATCTTAGCCATTGAAGTGCTTGCCCTTTTATGCCCAGATTCGACAAACGGTTTAGCAGAATGTTATGGCGGACCGTGTCGAATGCTGCTGACTGATCTAATCAATTCAGAGCACTCGGATGTTTGTTATCGGCATCTGGGCATCATAGTAGCGAAATGTTAACCGTAATAAACGTGGGCGGCAAGATAATTAGAACTTTTTCAAATTCAGCATCCTTTCAGATAATCTTCCGATCACTGGTCATACCCCGCTTATGGTACTAATCAATTTTTAATCACAATGCTTTTAATAGCAGAAATGTCTCAACAGTGGAGTCCCTTGATCAAGCATTTACCAGAGTACTAGACAGACTAAATGGGGAATATATTGTTGTGTGGGGATAAGACTTTAATTCCCAATTGTGCTCCATCTCCAATGACGTTGTGTGTTGCATAGAGGATAAGAAGTTGGAGGATCACTATCATTTTTACCATAATCTATGAGAAGATGTACTAAATAAGGCAGGGCTCTTCAAATTGGCAAATGATCTCAGGTTGGGAGCCAGACTCTGCGCAAAATAAGCATTATGCTGATAATAAGCGAGCTCGGTTTGAAGCTGAAAAAAATGAGCAGTGGTATCCCGCTCTGTAATGGGCCATCACTATTGCGTTTTTAAAACAGTAACAGAAGTTAACTGCAATGTTTAAATTAGTCTAGACATTTAAACACTGCCAATTTAATAGAATGATTGTGATAAATTTAGAGGGGAGCCCCCGATTTTTTCCAAAGGGGACGCGGCATTAAAACGTTTGAAGACCACTGAAATGGAGTAATCATGACTCAATCTTGTCCTTAGCTTGGACCTAGAATAGCAGGAGGGCACTAGGCAGCTGCCATTCACGGGGAGGGGTACCGGCCGTGTGACTGACATTGCCTTATCGAAAATATGGGACAGAAAGTTTCAAAATGTCTGAATTGTCTAATGTTGTATTAGTGATCATAAACCACAAGTGCTTAATCTATTTTTGTCCCTGCCAGTAGCACAACATAATCATGTAGGAACCCTAAATGAGTATACCAAGCACAGGTATTAGTTGAAAATGGCAGAATATTGACGCCAAGGAACCAATGTCATCTAGTTGGGTAAAAGAATTGAGCACTTTAGTGTCGGTTTAGGCTATAAAATCAAACCCACTAGATGTACAGGGGGTATACAGGAAAATTGGCAAATATGCAGCAGAGTTGCTGACAACAACATAGCCATGGACAGGGTGAGTTTAAACCTAAGAAGTGGTTTAATAGGAATTCTAGCAAGCACACAGCACTGTTGGCAAATAGTGAATTCCCTAGTCTTTGAGAATAGCCTTAGCACCATCAGTGACACGCCATCAGTGATGCAATTATTTCATCGCATGCTTGGGTGACGCATTTCACCAAGAAATTACGACTCCCATCACATGATAGACAATTAACAACAGGGAAAATTCTGGTTCGTCTTAGAGATGATGGTTATTTATCGATCACACTGAAAGATATAATATCAGTGTTGGAACAGTGTCCAAGCAACAAAGCTCCAGACCCTGATGGGGTTCCTGTTGACCTATTTAAGAGCAATGTTGATCTCTGGGTCCCATTACTAGTAAATGTTCTGCGTAGTGCGATCTGTGACCCTTTCGAGTCGTGGTAGAATACAATCATAGTTTTCATATTTAAGAAGGGGGATCACAGGGGGAGGAGCCAAGCTGGCGACCGAGCTGGCTGCGTAGACGCTCGGCTCCGTGAGCCTTCTCACCCCGCGCATACATCCTGGCAACTATCCTGAGCCATAACGGCATATTTAAGTAGGCGAAGGACACCTTTCACTGACCGTTTGCTCCTGAGGCTTTTCCGTGCGGCAGGCCCGTGGAAATGTCCCCGACTGTTTTGCGGCCTTCACGGAGCTGAGCCCGGGGTGTCGAGTGAGGAAAGTGGCCGACCGGGACTGCGACAACAGCGGCCTCTGGTGGGGGCGAGGAGCCGGCCGGAGGGCGCCGAACAGTGCCGACCCAGTCCATCTTGTGGAGTGCCTTGTGGGATGTGCGGTGAAGCAGGGTCGAGGGGAGTGCATGATACTTGGCCCCCTTTCCAGTGTTGTATCCGGGCATGACCAATGACTTCTCCCGTAATCGGCGGGCGGTTCCCAGGGAGCGGCAGAGATTTTGTTTAGCCTTTTGGTGACCCTTCGCTGGGAAGCCTGCCTTGACTTTAGAGATCCTCGTGGTGACTCCTGTTGCGCCATGGTGTGGGGCCCGGTCCCGAGGTGAAGTGGAGACAGACGAGGCCGGATCAGCTAAGATGGCGGACGGCGCCCTCCTACGCAGACCACATCCAGGCAGAGAAGCTGCTGTGCGGGGGAGTCCTGGGGTCTGGCGATACGAGAAAGAACCCACGTTCAGAGATATATCGGCTGCGTTAACAACCCTGCATACGACCCTGATCCGGGACGCTCGGGATCTGGGAAGAAGGATGGCCGCCATTGTTGTCCCACCGTTCCACACGGGCATAGTTCGATCTCATGGAGGCGCCGATGGGCCCGACTCTGCGTCAGTGATGAGTGCTCCAGCTACGCCTAAGTTCGTGGAGACGCTGCGAGACCCAGTTCACGAGATTCCTTTGGACAGATCTGTTGTACATGTGAGTGCCTCGTCGGGGCACTTCTCTGTTCGGCGGCAGGGGAAACAACGTCGATCTATGGTTTGGGCTGCCCTGGTGGCGTTTCTGCGCTTGCCGATGGTGTGACTCTCTTTCCCTGGCTGGTGAGACTGTGTCCGGACTGGAGGATGCTTCCGGAGTCGATACTGACATTGACGGATTTCCGCCATACATACTCGGCTGGGTTCAGGTGGCTGAAGTCCCATGGAATAACAGCGCTGCCCGATCCGCCCGGATCGTTTGGACCCTCCACTCTGCTCTGTATGCTGATTGATCAGTGGACGTATGTTGGTACTACTGATAGGAAGGGCCTGGGTTGATAGTTCATAGTGACACTTATTGTTGGCTGACTGATTTGGGGGACACTCGGCGGGTATGTTCTTGCGTGTGCTATCGGTGATTACGGTCTTCCGTGTCTATTCTGATCTTGCTGTTGGGACGTTTATTGTGCGCGGTGGTGGGGGGGGGGCCGGGTGGCCAGATCGATGGCCCTTCCCCACGTTTTTCCTTTTTTTTTTTTTTCCCCTTTTACTATATTTCGGGTCTCTCATTTAGGGCGACAGGCACGCTGCTGGGGGGGGGGGGGTAGGCCGTGGCCTTCTGCAGGGGTGCTGGGTGGGGGGTAGGGGGATGGGGTCTGTTAATTTGTCTTTTCTTTGTTTCTATGGCCCTTTGTCTTTCTTCCTTTTTGGTGTCGTCGTTTTTCGTGTCTCCTACAGTATGTTTCGTCTTGAGGGGTGGGGTGCAGCTGCTCCGTAACGTGCCTGTTTTTACATCTGTCCTGACTCGGGTGCCTTACCCCCAATGTTTCAAACGCATTAGTACTATTTGCGGATTTCCTGTTTCATGCTTGCTACTGTAGGACCATGTATGACCATATGGCATTGATTCTGAGTTTTTCTTTATTGTAAAATGAACCTTCTCACATCCTGAATCTCGTACAGTACGCTTGAATACAAGTTCTCTCCTGGACACTTTTTCGACCCTCATGTTCGGGCTGCTGTATTTTTCTACATTGATTTGCTGTACTTACGACTTTACTAGCGGCCGGCCGAGGTGGTTGTAGGCCCATATTTGTATTTACTTGAAGTGACAATAAAGGTTCTCCAAAAAAAAAAAAAAGGGGGATCACAGAGTTATCGTCCAGTTTCCATCATCAACTCAACAGCTGACGTATTGGGCAGAATATTGTTAGATCAGTTGGAAAACAGGGACACTTGGAAGGGAGCTCGGGAGATGAGCTCCACAGGCATGGGAACCAAATACTGATTTATCCCATTTAACCTCATGTTCGCCATTGAGGAAACGTGAAGAAAGGAAACTGGATTTAAGCCTTTTATGGCAACTGAAAGTAACTGGATTAAAACTTACCCACAGCCATCGACGAGCTGAAGAATACACCCGGTCGGCGGCGAAGAAAAGGGGGTCTGAAGCAGGAAAGTCCGTTGTTGCATCAGTGTCCGTTTTGACCCGCTAGTGCCCTGCATCGGTGCCTGACTTTGGCCGGGGGCAGCTGCGAGATTGAGGATAGTATCCTGAGCCCCCTGCCCTACAAGCGGTAACTCTAGGAGCCCCCCGCATCGGCGGAGTGCAGCAAAGTGGGAGAAGAGGCGGAAGGAAATTCCAGGAGCCCACGGAGCCTCATTATTATTATTATTTGGAGTTTTATATAGCGCGCGGTTACCCTAGGGCATCCCAGCGCTTGTCCAAGGCTCAGGAGGCTAGTAGTAGAAAGAAAACATTTAAGCGGGGAACAGGTGGGTCTTGAGTAGTTTCCGGAACCGCATAGTACAGGTCTCAGAACGTAGATTCAAAGGAAGCGCATTCCAAAAATTGGCCGCGTTCACTAAGAATCTTCTGCCACCCGTCCGGGCTCACTGACAGTTTGCAACAGATATTTATGATCCGAGCGCAAGGCTCTGGTAGCCTTATAGGGGAGCACCATACTCCCCAAAATGGGAGGTCCCTTCCCCTGAAGGATTTTGTGAGCCGTACAGAGGGATTTAAATTTTACCCTCTCCCGCACCGGAAGCCAGTGCAGTGCTCTTAATGCTGGTTTAGCTGACTGCCTCCTAGGGATGTTCATCAGCAGCCTTGCTGCTGCATTTTGCACCTGCTGGAGTTTATTGAGCGTTGCTTCCGGAGCGCCCAAAAAAAAGAAAATCGCATTACTATAATCCAGCCTCGATACAATCAGTCCCTGGATGAGTAATTTCCTGGAAACCGGTGGAAGAAGAGGCAGGACCTTACGGGCTGACCGGAGAAGGCCGAAACAGACTCCTGCGTTTTTTTTGGCATGGGTCTTAAAAGATAAGTCCTGTTCCAGCCACACCCCCAGGCTCTTGATCTCCTTTTTGGGGCTTGGGGGATCGCCGAGACAACTAGGCCAGCTGCTTGGCGGCAAGGAGAGCACCGAATGGCCCAACAGCATCATCTCTCTTTTGGAGCCATTCAGTTTTAATGCTGAGTTGCACATCCATGTGTGCACCTTGGACAAGCATGAGTGAAGTAGGTCAGGTTGATTCACCAGCTGGGAAAGAGCCACCACCAGCTGGGTGTCGTCAGCATAACTGATAGTTTTAATACCGAATGGTGCCACCACACCCTCCAGCGGGGCCATATAGACATTAAACAATGTAGGGCTCAAGGAGGAGCCCTGAGGCACACCACACTGGAGGGGGATCGATGCTGACTGTTCACTACCTTCCCAGACTTGATAAGTCCGGTCGCTCAGGAAAGACGCGAGCCACTTCAGGGCCATCCCTGTAATGCCTACCTCTGACAGCCGCTGGAGCAGCACCTGATGGTACACGGTGTCAAAAGCCGCGCTGAGGCCCAGGAGGATCAGTGCCACCAATCCTCCTGAATCCAAAATGCTCCTGGCTTCTTCCACGACTGCCAGAAGGGCGGTGTCAGTGCCCTGGCCTGGCCTGAATCCCGTTTGGGAGTCCCGCAACAAGCCATTAGACTCCAGGAAATATGACAGTCGACGGTTCACCAGTCTCTCCGCGATCTTACCGAGCCCGGGAAGCAAGGAAATCGGCCTGAAATTTGCTAGGTCAGATGGATCCAGACCAGGCTTTTTCAGGAGGGCCTTTACTACTGCTTTTTTCCAACTGGGGGGCACCACCCCCTGCATAAAAGATGAATTGATGAGATCAGTTACTGGGGCGGCGGCGATGGTAGTTGCTACCTGTTTCAAAAATCTCATCGGAACAGGATCCCTAGGCGAGCCACTCTTCATGACCCCTAGCACCTTCAGAACTTCGTCGGGGGTCACTGGCCCAAAGGCTTCAAGCTCAATTTCCACCGCACCCAGCTGGTTATCTATATCTAATTCCTGGGCCTGTCGAGGTAGGGAGCTTAAGATATTTTCTACTTTCATGTGGAAATAGTTGGCCAGTTCCTTACATTTCTCTCGGGGACTATCATGGTTAACCGGAGGTTCGGGGATTTTCAGGAGATCTCTGAAAACTTTAAAGGACTCTCTAGAGGAGTTAGCAGAATTGCCAATTCTCTCCTCAAAGAACTTCGCTTTGGCGTCCCGAAGAGCGTCTTTATATCCTCTAATTGCCGCGCGATACTCTTTCCGGCTGACCTCCCCCCAATCCTTTCTCCAAATCCGCTCCAACCTCTTACAGCCTTTCCTAAGAGTTCTCAATTCCTGGGTGTACCAAGGGGCTGAGCCCACTCTCTTCTCCCTCTTCAGCATTCTCTTTTTAGGGAGAATGGCGTCCAGGGAGCTGGTAAGCCAATTTTCCAGGTTCACATCTGCGATTATTGGATCCAACACTGGACAGGGGCACGTAGCTTCAAGGTTAGCGGTCCAGCTCTCTACTGGCAGCCTAGACCAGGCCCTTTCCACAGTATAAATCCTAGGGGTGACTGCGTCCATTAATTCACACTGCCAAGTGAGAGGAACCAGAAAATGGTCTGACCAAGGCAAAGCCAAGGAGGGCAGGGCTTTAAGGCGGTCAATATTAGAAAAGACTGGGTCGAGTAAATGGCCCTTACTGTGCGTGGCCCCTGAGTTAATTAGCCTCAGCTCGAAAGCTTTTAGATCACACTGCAGGTCAACAGCCGATGCGTCTGCTGGATCGTCAAAATGGAGATTAAAATCTCCAAGTGCCACAAAATTGTCTGCAGACGACGCCAAAAGCGTAACAGTTTCCATGAGCGAGCTGACAAAATTGCCCACACACCCCGGTGGGCGATACACCAGAAGACCTGATACCGAGGTCGTGGAAGACATCCATAATGAAAATTTACAGCTTTCACAGTCACGAACCCCTCCATCCTGGGCTCTACAGGCAAACGTGTCTCTATATAGAATGGCAATACCACCTCCCCGCCCCACAGGCCTATCCAAATGGTATATTAGATAGCCAGGGGGGAGTGCTCGCACCAAACCGGGCCTGAACAGGACGTGGTCCAGGTTTCTGTTAAAAACAGAATATCCAACTCGTGATCTTGCACAAGAGAATTAATTTCTATGGAATGGCTAGGAAGGGACCTACAATTCAGCAAAGCCATTAGCAAGGCATTTTTTCCCTTTACTCTCTGGCCCATCCCGCATATCCTGCAACTCATAAAAGGTTTCTCTCCTTTGTGGATGTAATTGCAGGTCGCATCGTTAGGGGGTCGTAGTAGTACAAGGTCATTTCTAGAGTACCTGATTCCAACCTCAGGGAAGTTTGCCGGTAGGTCTAGCCCTGAGCCAGTCAGGGCCCGGACGGGCACAGACGGGCTGAACTCTGGCGTAACTCCGGCAGAATGACGGCGGACCCGCTGCGCGTTTGCATGGCCGCCTTTTGTAGAAGGTCTAGCGTCCTTGTGACGACTAGACCGTGCGAGGAGTGGCGTCCCGCTTACCCCCAATATGGCCGCCGGAATCAGGAAGGCAAGGAGAAGGACCCGTAAGAGCGGTGGATTTCAAATTATTATAGTGCAAGTAAGTGGGTTAAAAACAGGGGATAAGCAAAACTAAAATTAAATTAATGGACAAAACGGGCGTTTTAAAACTGATGCCGATATACAACTCGCAATTCGCACTAAGGAGCGCAGCACGCTTTAAACTACTACAGCGCGCTTGCACTACTGCCAATGCCCCCGAATTATGAACGGCGACATCCGTAGCGGCGGAGGACAGCTGCAAGGCAAAAGGAAGATTCCGGGTGCACTTGCTCATCGTCGCGTACCCAGCAGACTAGCGGAACCCGTGGTTCGAGCCGGAGGACTGAGACGGGAGCCCCCGGCATATACGGAAGTCCGGAGAGAGGTAGTGACAAGGCAGGGAGCCCCTACTTCAGGGGTGGAAGTGAAGTAGAGGCAGCGGAATAGACCGGTGGGCAAAGCGAGGCGCCTACCAGCCTCGCATTGGAACCGCCCGCTGGGGAAAGCACGGCGAGAGAACACTGAGCGTACCGCCGCCCCTCCTCCCCGAGTCCTCCGCTACATATGCGAGGCCAAAGGACTTGGCAGGAGAGAGAATAGGAATCAATAAAAAAATCAGGATGGAACACTGCAGGAAAATCGGCAACTGCGCCAGATCAAACGGTGAGGCGCTTTACTGTACCCAGAAGGAATGAGTGGTTTTGTTTAGCTGACCGGTTGCAAGGTTTACCCTGGTCTTAAGGAAGAGAGTTGTAAGGAAAATTTGCTATTGTGCTTTTTTTATAGTCACACCCTGTTAGTGATTGATCTAGGAAGTACAGCCACCATTTTGTGAGGCTATTCAGAGGCTTTGTTGGTGCTAAACTCTGGCTCTGGTCTTTTGGAGCAGTAAGGAAACAGAGAAAAGACTAGAATTCCTTAAACTCAGCAGAGGTCCTTTATAGTAGGTTGTAGGTATAATAGTGAACTGAGGACTACACCAGGGAGAAGGTGTTCTAGAAACAAACAAAGGACTAAGATGCTCTGAGAACCGGTTTCACAAACCGAGACATAGGAATGCACACCAGTTTAATACTACATGGCAGCCATCTTGGAAGGGGCAAAATCTCTGAAAATAACACAAACTCTGTTTTTATCATACTAGGGAAGCTGAAAAGTGGGGCACATTTCTGACTACAGTCTGTACCAGTTGCTTAAATGGAAACCTCTTCTTATTCGAGAGTTAGTGTTACTTTTTACAGCAACGTATACGATATCTAGATCCAAACACCTGTAGTCCTCCACAATGCCAGGTCAACACCTAAAACCGGAGGGTACTCATACTCTATAATTTACCCTCCCACTATCTCTAAAAATGCCTCCAAAGCCTTTAAACACAACCTTCTCAGATCTAACCCTGAAACACTGATACTTGACCCTTCCTTTAACCAAAAAAATGGTGCGTTTATAAACTACTTTATATTCTTTTTTACGAAAACGGCCAGATGGAGGAACGCAATAAATAACCTTCTGAAAATTCAGAAAACAAAAAACATTCCCTATGGAACGAAGTTGGTCATTACCCAGTCTGGGAAATGTAGGGCTACTTTAAATATTACGTGTTATAAAAATGGCACGTTTCTCATTCAGGCGGCCAATAAAGATCTGGAACGCCTTGACGAAATGTTCTTAACACTAAAAAAAACTACGTCCTCAGCAGCCCCACTCTAAAAAGGATCCAGTCTAACACTAAGTCCCAAGCTATCACTGGTCCACCTGGGAACATACCGATTATGGCTACAGTTGAAATCGACAAGGAGATGGAATCTAATCACCCCACCCAAACTACAGCGACAGTCTGCTACAACTCTACTGATGAAACTCAAACTCTACTTCAGGAAAACAGTAATTCACAGGTTAATGCCAATGGTAGCGCCCTTGCGCCTGTCAGCAGAAACACCAATATGGATGAAAAATCAAATGTTACTGCAGGCAATCAGGAACTCACAGACTAATGCTAATGGTAGCACCCTTACGTCGATCAGCAGAAACCCCAATACTGAACCGCAATTAGTTAATCAGGATGACAACTTCTTGAGCGTTAAGGACTCTGAAGATGACATGGCGATAGAATCACAACAGACTGATCTCGCCCTGACGCTTAAAATCTTCCCACCCAATGTAGTACAACGTCTTTGTCATTGTCTTTGTCATGATTCCAATCGAGAAGTAGACAGGGACAATAACTTTCAACTAGCAACAATGCCCCCGACTCTTGACTTGAGCTCCCAGCCTACCTCGAACACCGATATCGACCCACCAGTGGGAACTGTTAGCATGATGGAAACCTCTCAGGCGGAGCAAGTTCAAGCCAGCGAGAATGGAGCGCTGGGGAACCTCAAAGGGAAGCGAGGAACTATCCCTAAGCATATTAGAATATGCTCAGATCCTACGGGGATAACCAAAGTAAGACACCCTCGCCACAACCCACTAGCACCCCTGATAGTTTAGATTCGGTTAGGATCAGAATCCATCAAACTAATAGTGATCTCTTAAACCTCAACGCGCAATCTTGTAAAACTTACAAAGCCATGCTCGCCGCCATTAATGATATGAAAAACCTGCTGTGCTTGTCTGAAAAATGGCTGGCAAAAATGGGAGGTTTTTCAATCTTGCCCCCCTGAAATGCATGTTAAACATAGCTCCACCCTATTGGCAATATCGAATAGAATTTACCGTCCTCGCACGCAAATCAACTATCTGACTGATAGTGAGTTATTATCTATTGTGTTCACATATGAACCCAGGCCTATCATTCAAACTAAGCTAGGAGACAACATTAATATTCAAACTATCGTAACGAAAGCCTGTAGAAACTCTCAGGCTAATACTAGAGGGATCAATGCCAACAATCTTAGGAAAGTGGCATTAACGCCCGAAGAATCTCTGCCACCCTTGAGCATTGAGCAGAAGCATTTTCGCTGTGCTCTACTCAACTGTCGATCGGCAAACAAACATGGCTTTCTGACTCGCCGACGCCCTGCCTAGCCCTATTTGTCCCCCCGAACTAACAGATATTGAGGCAGGACAGAATCATCAGAAAGCGTGGTGGCATCGCTTGTATACATAAATCTGACATTTCCATCACAAAACTACAGGCTGAGCCTTTAGAATCTAGTGAATATCTAGGCATGTCCTTTAGAGCAGCAAATAACCAGAACTGTAAACTCCATGCATTATACCACCCCCCGGGTACTAAGAGCAAATTCATAGACCAGTTGACAGAAATCATTACTACTAACTCTAATCTGCAGACGAGCGATATATTCTTAGGAGACTTCAACATGCATTGGGAAGATCATGATGACAATCAAATCACCCTGTTAAAATCCTTCCTGGATAGCCAATCCTTAGTCCAAAAATGTCATCTCCCCACCCACAATAAAGGATCTATACTTGATTGGATCTTAGCTAAAGACAAATCTATTGAGAACATTGTAATCTCACCTTGCGACTGGTCAGACCACCACATAATTACCTTCGAAATTCCCCTCAGAATATCTAAATCATCTACACAAGCTATTAAACCCAAAAAGTGGACAAGGGACACTAGAGGAATTAATAAGGAAAGCTTAGCGGCACGCTGCAATATTGATCTGCAGCCACCCATGAGCATGGTTGACGTCGACGACCTCACGATACATTACAACAAAACAATGTCCAACATCATTGAGGACATAGCCCCGCTAAAACTGAAAAGGTTCTCAGACAAAGACAAAAATCCGTGGTTCAAAGGTACCTTAAATGAAGAAAGAAGGTCACTGAGATTAGCGGAACGTAAATGGCGACAACACCCCTCCTCACCCCATCTAACCTTACTGAGACAATTCAGGAAAGCATATAATAAAAGCATTATTAAATCTAAAAAAGAATTATTCAGGAAAGAACTGGATAACGCAGTAAATAGACCAAGGAAACTCTTCGATCTACTTAAAGATCCATCAAACAAGGCGGCCAAAATGGCTCCAGTCATTTCCAAAACTAACTTAAACAGCGAAGACTTCTCGATCTTCTTTACAAACAAAGCCAACTCATTGGAGAGGGAACTCAAAAAAGCTGCGGATGACATGGAAATGGAGAAGGGCCTAGGAGATAAGGTGCTGGATGAACTAGAATCAGCCGAACCCAAAAACAATGCCTGATGGTCAGATTTTACACAGGTCAGTGAATTAGACATTTCAAAGATCATGGCGACCCCGAAACCTAACTATCATTACAACAATCCCCTACCAGCGAAATGCTGGTCCTCCATAAATCACCTGCTAATCCCGGCTTGGTCTAAGGTCATTAATGCCTCGTTGTCACAAGGTCAAATACCTGCCTGCTTAAAAACAGGGCAAGTCATCCCGCTCCTAAAAAAAACCGACTGAGAACCCCTTAGATGCGAACAACTTTAGACCGGTCACCAATATTCCCATGTTGGCCAAAATTATGGAAAAATGTGTCCAACAACAATTGAGCCTACACATCTCTGATTTCAAGCTTCTAAACGATTGCCAATCCGGTTTCCGTCCAAACCACAGTACAGAAACTGCGATTCTGCACATAGTAGATGACGCTTTACTGGCTCTTGACCAGAATGAAACATGCCTCCTAATCTTACTGGACCCGTCGTCAGCTTTCGACACGGTGAACCATGCCTATATACTCGATTGACTGAAAAACAGGATGTGATTTGGGGGTACAGTGCTATCCTGGTTCAGCTCCTTTCTGGAGAATAGATCGCAAAAATTAATTGTCAACCAAACCCTTTCATGCGCAACCAACAATACTATAGGAGTTCCACAAGGTTCAACGCTATCTCCATCACTCTTCAATCTATACGTAGAACCTCTTACGGAAATACTTCAAAAAGCTAACATTTCTTTCCATATGTATGCTGATGACACTCAGCTGTACATTAAGGTTACGTCAACGGATGATATAAAGACAATGAACCTAGCTCGAACAAGAACACTTCTATGGCTAACCAAGAAGCACCTAAAACTAAATTCTCAAAAAACTGAATTCCTTCTGATTACTCCTAAAAAAAGCAAAACATTGATTGCAGGATGGTCCAACCTCATCACTGCACTAAAGTGCACTCCGAAGATTGTGGAGTCAACTAAATCTCTGGGCATCATTCTGGACAAAAACCTTAATATGTCTGCACACATCAACACAATGCCAAAAAAATGCCAGGTTCCACTTAAGTTACTTACGAAAACTAAAACCTTTTTTTAAATAAAGCAGACCTCAACAGCAGTTCAGGCATTGGTCATTTCAAGGATTGAATATGGTTGCACAACCTTAGCTGGACTCCCTAAGATCTCAACAGCCCCGTTGAAAGCATGTATTAATGCAGCCACAAGACTCATAGCGGGATCCAAAAAAGTCGACCATATCTCCCCCCACTTGAAAGCTCTCAACTGGCTTCCTTTCGAAGAACGAATCCAGTTCAAGCTGGCATGCATCACCCACAAAGCAATACACAACAATTCTCCAGTCTACCTCGCCCAGAAACTCACGCTGTCGGGAGGGTCACGTTCCTCCAGGAGCAAGGCTGATCTACTACTGAAACCGGCGTGCTTCCGTAAGAAAAGAACGTATGACCGAGCATTCTCAGGGGCCGCACCGAGAATTTGGAATGTAAAGGTAGGAGTGTTGTTTAAATGCTACTGTAAAGCGCTCTGATACCCTGGGCAGGGTCATGTTCGCGCTATAGAAAACACTAAAAATAAAAATAAATAAATAAATAGCAGTGCAGTTTGGGTTTAGGCAAGGTCTGGGAATAATAGACCAGTGCTTGAAACTCCACCTCCTGATAAGTCAATTTGTGTCGGTTAGCGAAGGGTGCCTTAATCTTGCCTTCATGGACCTCAGTGCAGAATTTGATAATGTTGAAAGAGGCAAGCTGTGGGGGAATGATGTTGGCTAACGGGCCAATTCTAAGATAGTTTACCTTCTTTCCCCAACTCCATGATGATGTAGAGGGATGCATTAATTTTGGCCCAAATGGTAAATGTACACCTTCAATCAAGATAAGGAGGGGTGCTAAACAAGGCTTTGTTCTGCCCTCCTTCCTATTCATATAAACAACAAAGGAGTGACTGTGATATAAACAATAATAAAACCGGTGGCAGTTAAAAAATTATTTAACTCCGCCGTGTGCTGCACGCGTGATCAATGCTCACACACGTGCATACACGCAGCAGGGCAATCTCTAAGTCCCTGTATGAGCCCAATAGACTGTCTTCAATAGAAAAAAGTCAGGGCGCTTGGTGGTCACCCTATAATAGGCGGAGGGAAAAGAACTTCACTTGTTTGAAGGACCCTCACTCACCACTAGTTGGTGACATGCTTCATCATTGGGTCCCCGCTGGGGTGACCGAATGTCTCCCCAGCGTGCTACGACGCCTGGCTACAGCGGAGCGGGATGTGGTGAGTGCAACAGTGCCCAAATTAGGAAGTGACTAAATGTGATTGAACTCATTTGCACAATGTTAAAAAATGCAAAGGTTGTGCCTTCAAAAAGATTTTTAATAATGGCCAGCCTGCATTGGTTAAAAACAAAGTGAGCGGACTCCCTAGGTTCTTAATTAAGGAACCGGAATCCTAATCCAAGACAGAGGTAGGTCGACATGTTTCAGCTGTTTGGTTGCGTTTTGCTCAGCTTTCTTCAGGACCTACAGTAAAGTCCTCCGGTGGTGTGCGCGCGCTAAGGCGTACCCTCCCGGGAGGCTCAAAATGTGAAAAATATATATACAGTGAAAATATTCGGAAATTTTCCGTCAATTGCCCACTACACAGTTTGTGAGGATGTATAAAAAGACTTCCTAAGGGACATGATTAAGCCCCTGCGGAGACGACAGCGTGGGATATCTTCACGCGGCGTTTTTT
Organism: Lissotriton helveticus; assembly: GCF_964261635.1. Taxonomy (NCBI): domain Eukaryota; kingdom Metazoa; phylum Chordata; class Amphibia; order Caudata; family Salamandridae; genus Lissotriton; species Lissotriton helveticus. The sequence goes on from NC_136060.1 coordinate 378,243,887, forward strand.
TTAACGACCGCGGCTCCCCTGGGTGTACCTATGCAGTCAGCGGCTGTCTTCCTTCCTATTCAGCCAATACATAGACAAACTTGACACATATCTGCTGGGAACACAGACCAAACCACCTAGGGCGAGAGCCAGGAGACTCAGTTCTGATGTACGCTGACAACATGTTCTTATGTCAAGAACAGGGTGGGCCTTCAAAGGCTGTTGGACGACTTGTAGTGTTTATGGATGATCTGGGACTGTACAACAACAAAACAAATTAATTACACTGGGCAGTGCTTGAAAAACCTACACGGTCTGCATCAGTCTCAAACATCACACAATACACCTTTCTGTCAGAGAATAAAAATTAATTTTCAGGTTTTGTAGACAAATTAACAGGCTACACGATGAAACTCCATGGTCATAGATTCCATGAATCATGACAATTCACTTACACCTACAGTATCTGGTGAGAACTGTCACTCAAAATGGAATTCGATACATTTTTTGCATAAACGTCAAATGGTCTTTTAAAAAATGTGTACATATTTATCTTCCACTGTTGGATACATATGCCTTTCAGGGCAGATTTACACATACTGTACATTAATTGGACTAGTGTGACACATACTGTAACATTATATATTTTTATGTGCGCCCATTAGCGATGTTGGCATGTTTTGAATTCAAATTTTAATTCTGTGCTGCCTGCATGGTTTGCTTTTCGATTTTCAGCTAAAATGTTTGCATGCCTCATGGACATTTTCACACATGTAGCGCCAGACTACATTTCCCATAATGCTCTCAACTGTACATCGCGGCTATGCGCCCTCCAGCACTTGCCGACTTACATTCGAGTGAGGCCAAGGCCCAATGCCCATGTTCTCGAACCTGGCGATGGATGCGGTTCTCTTCAGACTCCCTCTAGGTAAGCACTTCTTGGGAATAATCAGCCTGTCTTTTCTGCTGCCTTAGCAGCACGTCGTTTGCTCTGATTTGGATTGTGTCATGCTTGAAATCTAAACATTGATCTTTAAATCCCGTACAGGTCAGTATTTCAGTAACATGCATGGCCCTTTTTCATGCAGCACGCAGTCTCCTGTTGACCTCTGACATGCTGATATGATACAGCCTGCAAGACAGCTTTTTCTTTCCTTCTTTCTTTAATGTTGTAGTACCATAGAGCCTCATCCACTATTTCCTACTCTGTCATGCATCTTCACAATAGGACAGAGAGCACCCTGAGCCCCATGCCAAGGTTCCTTCCTGAGTTGAGGCACCCCTCCAGACTATTGCGGGTAAGCCTTTTGGTTTTTTTTTTAATGCGCACCGGTTTCTGAAAGAATATGTATACACTGCTGGAGGTGTAGGGATTTTACTCCAATCTAGGTGAAATGTATGTTAACAATACGTTTGATTCTTCTTCATCACAATTATTCGGGTGTCTGGTGGCACTAATTTACTGCTTAAAACTGTAACCTAGCTCTTTGAATTCCTTTACAGGTTGACCGACAGTGAATCCCCTCTGAATGTGGCAGTGGACCACTGCTCTGTTTTGTATCATTCTAGTTTGAGCAAATTTTCTGGAGCAGAAGCATTTTTCCTTTATAGGTCCTGACGAATGCCAAAACATCTCACCTTAGGGTGATATGGCAGAAACATGTGGACTTTGATGACACATTCAAGCAGGTTTAATCCAGTCCTGTCCTTTGTTTTAATCCTCACCCATGGACGCATGAATAAAGGTGTACACATACCCTTTAAATTGTTCTATCTCTTGTCGCAGGCCCGCTTTCCTCACTACGTTTCAGCTCACCTTAGGGTATTTGCCATATCTCTAAAAACATCCAGAGAGCGCCTCCTCCATAGTGAGGGAGTTGTACCCCGCACTGTAAACAGCTGTCACGGTGCAAGGAAATTTCAGATGATGAAGCATGCTACCTTTGGCGGGTGAGGGAAATAGTCTTTAAAAAGGAATATCCCATTAAAAAGGTAGGTCTCTTTAGTTTCTTTCTTCTTGTTGAAGACACAGGTGTTTGTGTGTTATAAGAACTGAGGTAAGCCTTCAAAAGGTCAGTCTACAGATGTGTTGTGTTTATGGATGATTTGGGACTGTACACCAACAAAACAAAAACTTTTTTCTATGCTTTGTGGTCATCCGCAAAATAAGCCTAGTTCCTTTTTGTCAGTGGCGCTACATTACAGTGTGTTTCTACCTTTACTTACTTGAGGATTCCAATTGACAGTATGAGTACTTGGAAACATCTGCGGTGGTTGAGATCTGTACTGCTAGAGCAGACTACTGCATCACTGTTTAAATTTGCAACCAAACTGGAGTCATCACCTTTGGAGGCCATAATTAGATGTAATTTGAGCTCCTCCAACAGGGAAGGTATTTGGGGGCTTTGGGGTTCTGCACAGCTGCAGATCGGTGAAAATAATTGTTTGTGTAGACTACTTTTACTACATAGGAGCGCACCGGCCTCAATCTGTCAGGCAGAAATTGACCTTTAATATCTATGAGATTCCATAAAGGCAGCTCTGACCCGGTTATGGATCTCGGTCTGGTCCAGGCTGAAAGATTTACTTACTCAAATGGTGATAACCAATTGTTTGAACATAGACAAAGCTTTTAACATCAAAGGGCTGTCCAATGTGAAAACCCAATTGTATTCAATGGAAGGCCAGATCTATTTGATAAGACAGAATCTTAATCCATTTACTGGAACTGCAATTAAGGCTGAATTATTGGATCTCCTGGTAAGCTAACGAGCGGCAGCCAAGCTCAATAAGAAGATATTGAAGGCATACATCTCACTAATCACGACCAATAGTATAAAAGCAGATTTGTATTATGTACCAAGAAATCAGAGGTACTATTTGGTACGCTTTCAATTCAAAGAGGCCCACTTACTGGTATCTTACCCTTCTGAGGCTTACCAGGATAGTGATCTTATTCCAAGCTATTGAATCCGGTCTATCTCAATTGCACTTTGTCTTAAAATATATTCCTTCCCCTGCTGAGAAATCTTAATATCAGAGTGTGTAAAGCGGCTCTACATTATCTCCAACTGATAAAATTCACCACCTCTCCAAAAAAAAAATTCTTCTTTCTCTTTTTCATGAACTGCTAGTGAGACTTTTTTTGCACTCACGTGGTTTTACTGCAAATGGGTCACTGCTGCTTTGTTTGTAATGGGAGGACCTGGTGTGTATTCGCATTGCTTACATAATATAAGGTACATTAGGAAATGAGATTGTTTAAAATACTAGTGCCAGTTGATGTGTTTTACACGTCCTACTGATGAGTTGCCTCTGTGTTGATTATTGGATGCTGCCAACTACAGTTGTACTTCGCATATGATATAATGGTGAGTTCTTTATAACAGTACTGTCGACTATGATGGAGATTTTAATATATGGAGATTTCATGTTGTGATTTCACACTGTGATTTCAATTAATGACTTTATAATGCATTTGTATGTTTTCTTTTATGGGGTTTTTTAACCAAATAAAGATCTTCTTGACTAAGACCAAATAGTAAGGAAGAAAGCAGACATCCCTGTCTAGTACCTATATGTATTGGAAAAGGTGAGAAAAAGCCACTATTAACCATCACCAAAGCGGTGCTCATCTTCTACCATGGTATTATTTACTATTTCAGGGAAAAGTCCCAAAGGTGTTGAAGGTTTTACTTAGAAATTACACATTTTTTCAGCATTTAGTGACAGCAGAATGGGGTCTTGGTTTGTTATATGTATTGTTTTATCATGTGCAAAATATATATATTTTTGTTTTAATTGCCCTTACTCCTTATCCAAAACTTAAATCCAGGTTCATCTGGGTGCATCAGTTCCTGCATGGTAGGTACTAGTCTTGCTGCTAGAATGCTTGTTAAGATTATAGTGCAGAGATTGGTCTGTACAAAGAAATGAAATGAAATAAGGTATTTATTTGAGCGCACTAGAGTGTTCTGGCACAAGACTAAGGTATTTACCTGGTTTTCCATTTACTATGGGCACAGCTCTTTTCACATAGTCTCAGTCTACAGACTGAGAACTTGCCTGTCCCGTCCTCGAAGATCAGCTTTTTATCCGGTCTATTAATACAGTAAGGTCTCCCTCTGGAAAGTTCATCACGTCTGCTATTGCAGCTTTGATATACCTTGCTTGCCCAGAAAAGAGTGCATATATTAGACACAGTGTAAATATTTATCCAACCTCAAGCATTAAAGTCATTGATCAGCCGGTGTCATCTGCCACAACCTACAAGCCCTCACACAAGAATACCTACAATGAACTGATCACACCTACCCCATTTTTTTATAGGGCCAGACATCAGATAGTTTCAGGAATCCACTGCATTATGCTTTCTTCCCCCATCCTACAGTTTTAGGTTTTTACACGTTATTGGTCATAATAGAAAATAAGTTGCACTATGAAGCAAAAAACTATAAAATCTAGGTCATGAAACTCAATTCAGGAGGGTTGTTTCTATTAAGCATCCCACATTTCCTTAACAATGAACTTCATACTGTAAAAAGTACTGAGTATAACATGTGTGCTAAATGTAAGCACCAGCATAATTTATCCAAATGTTTATGTTTTCAAAATATATACTGCAATATTCCTGCCCCACAGAGTTATGAAGACGCAAAATATTCCAAATTGGAGTACTCTCACAATGCCCTGAACAGCTTAATACACGACACTCTAGCTCAGTTAATTACCGCTTACCAGCCATCATCCCACATGGAATAAAAAATATATAGTTTAGTCACCCAGCAAAGAAACATTTATGAAAAGACGGCAAAAGCCAAGTTGATCAAGCCCATTAAGTTAAGTAGGAGCATTCAAGTTCTGCCTCCTTATTAACTGATCTTGTTAACATATGCTTCCAAAAAGGAAAAACCCCAGTCTCACTTAAGCATGTCTCTTAATCTATGCACAATCCATGGTCCAGGATCGACTTTTGGCTAGATGTTAGCACTCATGTGCAGTCTATTAAATACCTTACTAGAAGGTTCTCAATCAGTCACCTGTTCTATGTAAAGAATTCCCGGATATGCCTCGATTTCTATATGGGTGGAAGCTGAACCTGGAGGTGCTATTAGGCACAGTATTCTGCGAGAAACTTAAAGCTGAAAAGGTTTAACTAAATGCCAATGATGGACCAGTAGACAGTGTGAGCACATAATGGGAAGCCTTTAGGTTGGGGCCAGGGGTGTCTTCATTGTGAAACACAGTGAGAGCCTGAAAACATTACAAAGTCATCTGTGCACACGCAACTAATTGAATGTCTTGATAACACTGGCATGGCTAAGTGATTGACATTGTGAACTCCTAATACAGTCTGGCAGCCGAGCACCAGGTTCTGACATACTACCATGTGAGTTTTAGAAAGCCTACATCTCCATATCAGCGCCACATTTGCTACGGTTATTTTAAGAGGCTTGTAGAATGCACCCCCATTGGCAAGAGAAACCCATACTATTAAATCTCGCTAGACAGCACACCAATATGACTCTTGCAAGTCACAATCTCTTATCAACTCGGATGCCAAAATTGTGGTTAAAGTCCTTGCCAACAGGCTACGCTTGATGGTACCAGACTTGGTACAGCCTGATTAGTCAAATGCTGTGCCATTCAGATCCACGTCACACATCCTGTGCACAATCTTGGCTTAAATTAACTGAACCAGACTTGAAGACGGTAACTGTACGATAAGATGCAGCCAAGGCCTTAGATTCTTCAAAATGGAACTTACTTTCAACTTACTTCGCAAAATTGGAATGCCACACCCCTTCATTGACCTAATAAAGACAGTCTTAATTAGCCCCATCAGTGAAAGTCCACACAAATGGTTTTATCTCTAGCGTAATAAAAGTAGCATAAAGTACCAGAATGGATGCCCGTTTCCCCATGTTATTAGAGTTGGCAGTGGAACCACAAAATTCATAATCTGCTCCGACTTTAATGAGCAAAAATGTATAGGTCAGAAAAACACGAACACGCACACCTACAGGAGAAAGTTCAATTCTTAGAGTGACTTTAATCAGACACAGAGTTGAAAAGGCAGGCAATTGACAGCTTGGCATTGGAAGCGATCACGTTGCTTAAAATCAACACAGCAAGGATTCTGTAGGCCTTCTGCAAAAACATTTGCTATCCTTATGGCAGGACCACGGACGCCAACTATTAGAATAATTTTATTTGCAAGGAAAATGTCTGGGACTCCTTCTCAGAAGATCACACATACCCACGTCTGGTAAAAACCACAGTGGTTTTGGAAATCTACAACACTGATTTGTTTAAAATTTCACAAATGTATTGGCTAAGTGGCTGGAACCGGTTCTACTGCTAGTAACTGGCCCAACCAATCCAATCCAGGTTCATTTAGGGCAGGCATCAATGACTAAAAAGCCATCCAGTACACTTAGGGGATATATGAAAACGGGAGGCTAGCAACATGTACACAACAGATACAGTTCAGATGAATGGATTTTCCTCAGGCACAAATGTGGATACAGTAAAAATGTTCAGTCACTGCTCCTCTTTGCATTGATGGCTAAAACCCCTTCACTCACAAAATGCAAAACAAAGCTCCGGAGAATTACATTAAACTGATATTTACAAAATGACAATGAAAGCACTGGGCTCCCATGTGTAATTTGCATTGACAAATGTTCTCTAAAGTACACTGAAAAGTATTACATTTTGGAGGTACCTGCCATACGCATTCCAAGCATTTCTGCTCCGCTTCAAAGGGATATTATAGTCAATCAAAACAGTGAGGGAAACCAGGACCCTGATAAGAATCACACGTCATGGACCTTACCTACATAGACACAATCTATATACCAGAGATGACTTCAAGAGAGACTCCCGTAATTGGCAGCAACCTAGAAGTGATCGTAGAGGTTTCTAGGTCACTGCCTCGCTATAGCTTTATTCTAAAACAGGTGACTCAAAACAGGGGTTAATAAACAGGAACAGGTTTCAATCCACGCTATTTAAACTATGACTCACAGCCCAGTCCATGCTAGTACACTGCCACAGAAATTAGAAGGTAGGCTGTACTTGACTTCAATTATAATAGACCGGATAGCACTTCTATTTTTAATTTTCTTACTGATAGTGTTTTTTAATTGTTTTATCTGTTTTTCTACTCTGTACTTCTGTAGTTGTGTAGGGCAAGTGGCTACAGGTCTGGTTCGTGCTCAGCACTCTCTTCAGCAGTGTATATTTACTTTGCTGTCATCTTTTCAGTTTTGGGGATGGATGGTTTAGTATGAGAGGTCACATGCATTTCCTCTCTCCACTATATAAACTATCACTCATGAGTCCAAGAAGGCATGCAGCATGCCAAAGGCAAGCCATTCAGCACATGACCACAACCACTGCTAGCCAGAATGCTTATTTTGGCTGTCAATCTCAGGTTAGTAAAGTTTGTTATACTTGCAAGGCTTTACTTTGGGTCAATCTGCTCCATACAAATTATCCGGACTACCCTTCAATCAGGTTTCATACGTTTCTGGGTACTCCATCCCTCACGGTTTTTGGACAAACCATCACAAACTTCACATGCTTTGCTACTAATATTCCCATAAGCCTAATATGTAGTTTAGTCCATGCTCGTTCCTTGGGCAAGCACAAAATGTTAATTTTTATTATTCGTGATATGTTTCAAGATTACCTCTTTATTATTAAATCATCTCCAGACCAGTGGTAGAGGTGCTGGTTTATCAATTATATTTTAAGAACATTTCTCAGTCTTGCTCCTCACTATTGATTCTTTTAGGGTTGCTTGGCTTAAAAAAATTACCATCATGTATACTTACTGGTGGGCCGTTAGACTGATTATTCGAGCCACATGTAATAGAATCGGAATGAAAAGAGTAACCAGAGTTATGTAACATGTACAAATTACCCTAATTATCTTTTTAGAATTTAACACAGAATGTAAAAAATAACAATAATACGGGTGCAACCTAAGCAAAGAAAATAAAAAATGTTTTAAAAAAAATTACACTTACTCGTATTCTAGTATACAACTCACATGAGCTCTGGCCCAGCCTCTGCATTTATCAATGCAAACCTAGATTTCATCAAGCTATTTGTTTACACTACTCAGAACTTTGACATTCTTGATGACTTTAATATCTAGGCAGACCACCCAATTTACTGAAACTCTCTGAAACTCTACAATATTTAACTACCAGCGGTCTCACTCACTTGAGGTCCAACCTACTCGCAAGTAGCGATAAATTCTACTCTGCTGGCAGAGTTCGCAGAGTGTTGCCCACTAAACGGAACATGGAGTTCCAGCAAAACTCCACCAACCACCACATGGTTTGGTCACAAGCAGCTCACTCAAGTTAAGTTGGCGAGTGAGAAATTGCCATTTCCCTAGCTTGATTTTCAGGCGCTAAGACAGTTCTCGGCAGTCGCCGGTGATCAGTGAGTAAGCTGCAGCGCAAGTAGAAAATCTACTCATGCGGCGGCAAAGAAGCTGGGCCCTCTGGCATGCCGCATGGTGCAGCTCGTGCTGATTTCGCACCGCAGGACAAACTCCAGATGCTAAAAATCTGCACACCATTCAGATTCTACCCAAGGACCTCTGCGGATCTCTTAGAGTATGTAGCTATGCGGAATTTAACTCCACCAGTTCCACCCACAACTACTCACAAGGCTTGTCATACTATGCTGCACAAATTAAATCCAAATATTTGTAATCCTGCAATAATTACCTGATCCAATAGCACTGCTATACACTTCATTTTGGGGTCTCACAGGCATCGCCCAAAGATGTTCTCTCTCTACTTTAAACTTGTATTCCTTCTCTTCCGTATCAACACGCTGGTCCTAGTAGCGACACAACATCTCCCCTCAACATCATTTGCAATGAACTGAGTTACTGGATTACAGACTGATTAGATAAATAGCTACCATTAAATCTGGTCACAATAGGCGCCTCCATCTCTCCATTCCCTGATTTAGCAATGAATCAAGACTAGCTTTTAGACATTGTAAGGCACTTGAACAACTCTGGGGGCATGATTATCAAGCTACAAGTAAAACCTTTCATACCAAACTTACAAAATATAAAAAAAACTTATCAGAACTTCCAGGTACTTATAATATTGGGGAGAGGAGTTGGTCTAACGGCTAGGGCTGTGGACCTTGAATCTGGGGAACCTGGTTCGAGGCTCAGCAATGACTGATGCCCAGAATCGCAGGATGTCATTGCTGAACATCCTGCGATTCTGGGCAAATCACTTAATCTCACTGTGCCTAACAAAATATGAATGGGTCCTCATGCAACGCAAATGGTGCTCGTGTAAAGCGATCTGATTCGTTCGGGTCAAGTTCACGCTATATAAAACTCTGTTAATTAAAATAAAATATATATACCTCCCACAGCTCGGTCAAAGCAATCTTTAACACTGCCAATTCCTTCCTCATGCCAATTTGCTATTCCAATTTGATTGTACCATTACAAGACTTAAATAAGGACCTTTTATATTTTTCCATGATTAAATCTCTGCTATTTGCGGTTTCATTTTAACTGATGCCTCTGTGGATTGCTTCCACTATTAAATCTGGCTCCTCGTGTCCAATGTCCAGCAAACATTCTGCATCTTATTCTTTGGATTCAAAGCACCAACTCTCACTGATCTGGGTAATATCCCTTTTCAAGTCCATTTTTTACTTCACACAGAGGATTTGCGAATTTTAGACAGTACTATTACTGCCCTTTAGAGGCACTGGTCTCTTGAAACTTATTAAATACAAACATAACATGCTCATAATCAGTACAACACAAATACAAATCTTACAGATTGGGGCAAAAGAATTTCATTTAATTGGGCCCTAATTGAAGTACGGGTTGAGCCTGTACACACCTATAATATCTGGTAGTGATATTTAATAAAGAAAATTACATTTTAGACCGCCTGTAGAGTACACCTTGGCTCACAGCAGATTATGCTCTAAAGCCTTAAATGTACTAAGGCAGACAGGTGGTTGAACCATTTTCAAAGGCTCACTCTGTGACTGAGTCAATTGTGAATAATGGCATGGCGACTAATATGAGATTTTTTTATTTTAGAAAAACTGAATAAAATGTGCTTCTTAAAACTATAATCTTACCATCATGGGTCAGGCTTAAAAGGATCTATCTTGAACTTGGATAGCGCAAGTTCCATTTTAAAAGCAGAGGTCCATGTATTGATTGTCTTGCATCGGACATTGCAAAACATAATTTTAGGTACGCATGCACTTGTGTAGACCAGTATGTCCACAATATGAGAAGTGCAATTTCTACTCTATTCAAAAGCTGTGATATACAGATCACTGTTTAAGAATTATTAGTCTGTAACCAATTAACTGCAAACAAAAAAGAAAATTTTAATGTAATGCGGACAGGCAGCTTGTTGAACTAAGAGTACAGCAACTCATTTTTAGGTCTTGCCTAGAATGCGCTGCTATCTCTGCGAGACTTCTTGTAATCAATTAACTTTTAGAAGTGGAGTGTAGGCTCCGCCCCTTGTTTTCATTGGCGTGCGTCATCGTCCATGTTAAACGCCGGCCTCCGATTGTGAGGCTTTAGTCCCTCCTTGTTCCCTGCCCGGTCTACTTTGGCCCAGCCCACCCGGACAGGATCGTTTACTTGCAGAGTGTATTTTAATTACTAGGTAAGCACTATTTTTTTTTCTTTCTGAGAATGTGGGTTCATGACGTGCTGTCAGTACCATATCTAGTGCACTGTTATTATGAATATATCACACTTCTAATTTTTTCAATCAAAAAACTTGACTTGGTTCATATCAAAAACTACTAATATGTTTAGTCGAAAGGAATTCTAACAAAAAAATTGCTGCAATCAAGTTTAATTCACTGTTTTTGCGAATTTCCTTATTCTTTGTTTTGGATTCGTTTGATCACAGTTTCTCAATATTCCATCGTATAACTTATGTTTTCATTCGACTTTGTTACAATCATTACTTCATGACTAACATTAATGTTTAACATTCTGCTGGATATTAACTGACGAAACGACGATTGAAGTGGGTGGCCCGATGCATTTCGGGACGCCTGTCCCTTCCTCGGGGGCCTCTTAGCTACATATTGGGATGCTGGTCGTTAAAAAATGAAATGTAGGTAGATCTCAAAAGCTCTGCGTTCGAGCTGAATCTTTCTCGAATACTTTAAAATGAATCCGGTTTAATGGAAAGGATGGTTGAGAACGCGGCTGGTTTTCGTGAAGATTTCTGAAAGTTATGAAGCTGATAAAAAAGGAAACGGTCCGTTCAGGCAATGTGGTTTGAACGGACCGTTTCCTTTTTTATCGGCTTCATAACTTTCAGAAATCATCCTTTCCATTAAACCGGATTAATTTTAAAGTATCCGAGAAAGATTCAGCTCGAACGCAGAGCTTTTGCGATCTACCTACATTTCATTTTTTAACGACCCGCATCCCAATATGTAGCTAAGAGGCCCCTGAGGAAGGGACAGGCGTCCCGAAATGCATCGGGCCACCCGCATGCATGGTTGCTGCCCTCTTTCAAAATTAATGTAACATTCCTCCAATAACATACAGCCTTCTCCCCTAAACATCCAATGTCCACTTCATAAAGCACAAACTCCGGCCTATGCCTTATGCATACAAAGAGGACCACTGTTGTGAATGGGCCTTTTTGAATTGTGGTATTTTAAACAAGGATATAAATGTGTACTACAGGAAGCAGGCGCCAGCCCTGGGGTTGAGAAGTGTTATTGCAGAGCAGTGGAAAGCAAGTCTTGTGACATAATTACAGCATTTTGCAAGCCTGTACGGACAGGTATAGGTCCCAAACATGAGAGATCAGTTTATTATAAGCAATTGATATTTTATGCTCTGGACTTAATATAGAAGACAATTGATGTAAAGTGTAAGTAAACTTCATAGGAAAGGCTCACAAATATTCTCCCTAGAGTTGAATATTGCAGCTGTCCCACCCTCTGGCGTTTCCTTATTTCTAAAAAAACAAATTACCACCGAGTTTTTTTTTTTTTAAACCTGACAGCACTAAAGACTCCTTACACTTATCATTGTGCAAGATTCTGAGCATGCAAGGGTTCTATTGATGTCATTTTTTTTTTAATATTCTCATGCTCTTTCTAGGCGCAGGCATTGTTTTTAACATTACTCTGTTTAGGTTAGTTTTCCTATGTAACCAGTTATAGTTTTTATTAACTAATAATAAACAAAGCGTATTCTTATCAGGATGAGGCTAGGTATATTTCAGTGCAATCATTGTGCCGGGTCATGAATTATAGCAGAGTTCAGAATACATAATTTTGATGATTGTACCAAAGCTTTTTTTCTTACTTTAGTTTATAAGGAAGCATCTTGTAAATTTCTCTGGCAAATGTACCTCTAAGTATTCACTCAGTTTCTCAAATTGTTCCAGTTAACACATGAGTAAAAGACATTGTCATTTACAATGGCAATAGCTCTAACTGAAACAATTGCGAGACCTATTGCATTTTTAATGCTTGTTTTAAGATGAAGTTGCAGCTGGGATCTGCGGACTATTTGTCTTCCATTTATAACTCCACACCATGCAATCATTTGCTATTATTACAAGTAGGTGTGTACAATAATATTACTATTTTAATAATAGCATCAAGTTCTGCTACTGCTTGCATCATCCACCACACAATGTAGTACACATAATATTACTATACCCCTCCATGCATGCTGAGAAAAGCACATGTAAAACCGATAGGCAGGTCTGCGGGATGTTAGCTCAGCAATTAATGACTTATTAACTTTACAACCAGATTGGGGTAGCGTTAATAGCTGCTTTATTTTTTAATGCCATCTTTAAAACTGCCTTATTATCTTCATGTAATTATTGAATTTGATGTGTTTAGTGATGTAAAAGGTATTTTTCATCTGGACATAGTGTATTGTATATTTAAATGTATTTACATGTTTAGATTTATTTACTGTATGTTTATTTATGAGGCCTGGTCAAGCAAGGGGTAATAAACTATGAATAATTATTTGTTATTTACAACACTTCGAACAAGCCTAGTTCCCAACAGCTGGAAGCAAACTCTAGTGGAAACCTTGCTTAAAAAAACAAAAACAACAATTTCAAACCCACAACCACACACAACCCTGAGCAGACCCCACGATTTTGAGCAATTTCAGACCCATTTCTCTCATAATTTCCTAATGAATGCCTAGACAAAAGACATTCATCATCAATTTTCCTGAGAAAAAAAACCCAGCCTTGATTCTGTTCACCCTGGCTTTCAGCAACTACACAGTACTGAAATCGCACTGTCAATACTCAAGAGTTTACAGTTTTTTGAATGAGACTGAGGGCAGCTCCACTGCTCTCATCCTACTCATTCTCTCAACATTGTTCAATACTGTATCTCTTACTCTTCCTCATTCCCATCTCTCCGACATAGGTATTGGTAACATTGCCCATTGCTGGCATGCATCTTTTCTCTCAGGTCATATTCAAGTTATTCCTCTGCCTCCTTTTCGTTCAATCTATAAAAGTGGTCAAACAGGGAGCCACACGGGACTCTTCTTTAAGCTAAAGCCTCTAATTTGTATGTTCTTCCTTTAGCTAACCCGATGTGCTCCTATGGTTTTTCGTTTAGTTACTTATGTAGATGATACAAGACTTGGCTTTTGTTTTGTCAAATAATCTAAATTAGTAACAGAACACTTCCAACAATATTTGATGGGTGTTATCTCCAGGATCAGTGCTAACTTACACAAGCTCAATACCAATAAGAATGAGGTTACAATAATCAACGCCGACGAATGGGCAAACTGAAGGTGACCTGGTAATCTTGATCTCACACTGGCTACTGCCAAGTAAGTCTTTAACTAAGGGTTCCATTCTGATCAGTCACTTTCTTCATCTTTCCAAATCAAATCATCAATTCCACCTACTTTGTATATTTATAGATCATGAAGATCTTGCAATTCGTTCACATAAACCACTTGATAATTAAGATTGCTTCTCGCAAATGAAACTTTCACTATTACTATGCTGATGCTTTACCACTTCCTTCTAACCCTCCGTTGTATTTTTTTTTTCACGGTAAAGTACAGTCGGTGACTGTAATTGGCATGAAAGAAACCAACACATTTAGCGCTGCCACCAGATACATATGGGATAGACAGGCTTAGATAGACTTCTATCATAATTGTGAATGATAAAACTTTACAACTGTCAGTGTGAAAAGCATGTGATAGATCAATCTACTGCCATGTACATTTTAAGGTCCGCAGTCAAGAAGCGATCGAGTTATGTTCTTGACATGCAATGAACTAAAATCACTTGGCCCAAATACACCAGATATATCTAGTTTTGCAGACATCAACAAATAAAGTGGAAGCTCACCACTATGTAAATAGTCAGCCTATAGGGGAGGATGTGATTTCAATAAACTAGTAGCAAACTAGTCTTAAAAGTCAACTCCTTGCACATTAAGTTAAATACTTACCAAAGTTTACCCGTTAAAACATACACTTGCTTTTATAGACTGGATTCAAAGTATCACAGAGACACGTCACGTGTTATGGTTTGTGGAATGATGGTGGTAGTGGATATTATTGGAATTTATGTGGTTTGCAAAGAGCTACACAAAGAGTATAGTAATAGCAGAGTGCCTTGTAGGTAGTGTCATTTAGGAATTGGCTCCCACATTAGGCAAACGTGAGAGGGTGACTAAGAGGTGGTTCACGTATTTAGAAAATGTTTACAACAAGCCTCTTCAAAGCAACACCAGCTAGCACGTAAACAAAGTCCAACACAACAGATCCCACCTCAAAAGCATCTTATTACCGTCACACTTTAGTATGAGAACGGACTAAGCACACCAGAGGTTTACTTGTTAGGAATGCATCCGACTGCAACTTTTAATAAAACAAATAAACATTGTTGTCTTTTGAAGTGTTATCAAGTGTCGGCATGTGGCACTAATTGCAGTCTTGTATTTCCTCTGAAAAAAAAAACACAAAAGGTAAACAAGTAATTGGATTTGTACAATATTTGCAAAGCACTTACTAAAGGGCAAAAATATTTGGTTCTCAATTTTTAATGTACCAATATTAATCACAGTGAAATATGCAACAACAAAAATACATACAAAAATAAATGAAAATAAGAACGCCAGCAATGATTTCAGGATAAAAATTAAAGAAAATGAGATAAAATACTGAATAGGTAAAATTATTTTGAAGAGGGATGAAGGAGAGAGAAAATGAGACACGGGAACAAAAGAAAGGAGTCTAAACATTGCTGAAGCAATTCATGGAAAAGGTTTACCCTCTTGTCACTTTCACTTAGATCAATGATGACAATAAAAACTGAGTGAATATAAGGATATTTTAAATGTCTCTAAACAAGGTAGTGGAATACGATATATGTAAACTGGAGATACAGAACAAACTTTTTTTCAAAATGTATCAGTTTGCCTTTAAAAGCATCCATGTGAAAAAATAAAGTAGACTTAAAATCTTATGGAATTATATATATGTTTAAATATGTAAAATTGTAAGACATCCACCTTGTGTTAGCCTGGACTATACATATCAGAGATGTAGTGTGTCAGGGGATACTTCTCTACACATAAGAGCTTTGTCAATCCCCACGACTGCTAAACAACCAATGCATCTCACCTGAGCCCGTCTCTCCCCAGGGCAGATACTGAGCTACAATGCAAGCAGTTGTGCTGTAAGGGACTCAGCCATGCCAGATGATAGCAACCAGAACCCATGGCACAGAAATCTATGCTGAGTGTTGTGCAGAAGCAAACCTCTCGGTGTTGTAGAATTCAGATGAACCCAATTCGCCAATCAACTTAGTAGACTGCACCACAGCACTCCTTTTCCTGAAAGAATAGTATTGCACTACAACTCAATAGCAGAATCAGGATTCGGCTGCAAACTGGCACAGTACTAAGTTTTATTAGCCCAATGAAAATTAGCCATGCCTGTGCCAAACTTCATGGGTTTAGTTTAATGGGGACTGTATGATGGTATCAAAAACATTTTGAGCATGGCCTCACCAGATCTTTATAAGAAGCAGTAAACGTACAGTTAGTACAAGCCCCAATGTTATAAACTACTTGTTTAAAAAGAATCTTAACAGATCCATTATTCCATGTGTTTAAAAAAGCAATAGTCACTTGTTTGAAAACAAAATATTAGGCATTCAAGGGATGTAAATTTAAAAGAATTGCCTGATTTTCTAAGAAAATGTTTAGATTTCAGAATTAATTTTAAAAAGAAATGTTCCAAAATTTCTAAAAAGCCCAACCGATAGACCATTCCTTTCCCCCTTCCATCCATTTTACCCATTATGTATCCAGGCCTAGTTCTACAAGGAGTGGGTGGGCAAGCTAGCCACGTTCTCTCCTGGGAAAACCACAAGCCCACCCACGCCAATACACAATTAGTGAAGGCTCTGCTTACATTTATTTCAATGATAGGAGGTCTGTGGGGCACACAATCACTCAGACTATGTAATAGCCAGCAATGACTATCTCTTTACAATATCAAAGTGGATAGGTGTGAAGTAAGCGAGATGGTAAATGATGTGTGGTGCAGCGGCTAGGGTGCCCGACTCCAGACCACGGAGCTAACTGTTCGATCCCCGGCACCTGCGGCAGGTTAGCCTAGCAGCATGTGACTCTGGGCAATAGCTTGCTCAATCTTCCCGATGACCTCCAGCGCCGGGATACCTCGCCAGAGGTAGCTGTGCGCTTTACAAATGCTGGTTATTTCATTTGATCTACCATCGGCAAAAGAAGGGGAGGGGGCGGTTTACAAAATGTCCCACTACATTACAAGTTAAATGAGAGTTGAGAAAAGCGAATATGTGGGCTTACTGTATTTCTTCAGCGAGGTCCTATATAAAATGTGAAATATGAAATAAATCAAAATTGAACAAAATAAATCATGCATTGGGTTAAACAAAAGACAAATTCTCCGGATTACTCTAATTCATATATCATTTGTGTCTATGTATATGTGTATTAGAGCCAGTTACAGCCTTTCACTGTCTGACATCTGTGGAGAACAGGCTGCATCTTGGAAATCTGAGGTTGATAAAATGGTTATCACTGAGGGAATAAGAACACTTTTTTATTAACAGTATATATATATATATATATATTCACTGAAAAAACCATAGGTTATAGACCATATATAGTTAGGAATTAGCATTTAAAAAACCTTATTTTACTCACACAAAACCATTGAAATTCCATATATAGTTAGTTGCACTAACTATATATCGCGCACCCGCAATCCACTGCTGATCATGTCACATATTACATCATTCATGACATGGTCAGTGACATCACTGATGACATCACTGATGACATCTCAAATGACATCACTTGAATGAATGGATGTATAAGTGTCTGGATGAAGGATTTAGTAGGTGTGTGACTGACTGTATGAGTGAGTGATTAAATGTGTCTCACTGAATGCATGGGTTAGTGACTAAACTGTCTTAATTTGTGCATCATTATGTCTGTTGTTCTGTAAACTGCTGCATGTGTTGATCATTAGCTATACGAGAGGCTATATGTGTTATTAATTGGTTGCCCAAGTATTTATATGGGAGATTGAGTTTGTGTGGGGGTGGCTGGAAGGTGTGTGACTCTATGCATAGATGTGTGAGCAGTTTATTCACTAGGTGTATGAGTTCAAGAGTGCATGTGGAAACAGCTACATAGGCAGTTGACTGTGTGCATGAGTGAATGGATATCTCAATGCTACATGTCATAGTAAGTACATATGTAAAACACAGTACATGTGAGAGTTGGCATATATAAATAACTGTGCATGAGAGCCACTGAATGAGTGAGTGGTTGTATCGATCATTGTGAACTTGTATCAGGGATTGTATAAGAGAGTAAATATGTGTTAGTATATGTTTCAATAAGTAAGGTGTGTTTAACTGTATAGTTGAAGAAATGGAGGTGAGATTGTTTCTTTGCATGACTGACTGGGTGTGTGAGTAACTCCATGGATGAGTGGCAGTGTGTGAGTGTCTGTATACACTGAGTGTATCTAAGGTTATATTAGAGTCTGAAGAGGTTTATCGTATTAGCACAAGAATGATGTCATTTGAGATGTCATCAGTGATGTCACTGACCATGTCATGAATGATGTAATATGTGACATGATCAGCAGTGGATTGCGGGTGCGCGATATATAGTTAGTGCAACTAACTATATATGGAATTTCAATGGTTTTGTGTGAGTAAAATAAGGTTTTTTAAATGCTAATTCCTAACTATATATGGTCTATAACCTATGGTTTTTTCAGTGAATTTTCAAGGTTTTGTAAATGCTAATTCCTAACTATATATGGTCTATAACCTATGGTTTTTTCAGTGAATTTCAATGGTTTTTTAATAGCAAATATCATAAGCTGTCGAATGTCAAGTACGTGGTAAGTAAAAACATTTTCGTGTTTATGCACACTGATCTGCTTTGAATGGTGCCCCCCCCCCCTCATTTCTATTAGGAGTACTCTCTCTTTGCAGATAGTGAAAGGTAGTTAACGCAGGCCTTTGCCCCGGTTGTAATCCGTCGTGCCTGCTTCTCTCTCCATTTGATTGATTGTTATCCAAGTATTTACTGTTTTAGAATTAGTTCTCTTTGGTTCATTCTCTATTTACAAACAAACACAGAGTCGCAATACTCTGTTTAGTCTTTGCAGATAACGAAAAATCGTGTAAAAAAAAAAAGAAAAGGAATCGAGTAAAATCAGTAGGCCACTAATGGGATCTCTTTTTGACCTCGCTAAAATAGAAACATTAGGAACAACCCCTCATGACAAATACAAAACTAGTGAGATGAACTGAACTCCACACAATGATGGCTGCAAAACAGCTCGGCTCCGCCACCCACCCCGCCCAAAATAACGATAAAGAGCGGCTGCCATGATTGGTTGCGGAATGGCCACAACGGAGCTACGAAATGGTGGTGCTCTCATGCTAACCCCAGCTTCAGTCTGAAACATCCAGAAACACTGTAGACTACCAATTCGATCAGTTCCGGTAGCGCCCCAATGTAACCCGGTAGAGAAGAACTAGCCCTCCCCTCTTTGACTGATGGTTCTTGTTGCCTGTCCCTTCTGTTGTCATTTAACAGAACTATTTAGCCTGCTGAAAGGGGTTGTGTTTCGACCGCTGGTTGGTGGAGACATTTTGACTATATTCTGGACCTGCGTTGTCGCGTAATGCGTCATAAGACGCGCCGCGTTAGCGCATCCGGAAGTCATCCGGGGCGCGCAGCGCGTAACGTAAGCATAACAAGTCATGTGACTTGTTAATAAAACTTTTCATTGGTTCATTTTACTTTTCTTATTCTAATGATGAAAGCCTTGGTCATATCACCTAAAAATTACGCTTTTAATTACTTCCGAACATTATTTTTTCTTAAATATATGTTATAATGTTCCAGGCTAATGTACTTTCCCGGAAATTTTACAACTGTTCTGCAAGTAAAATATATTCTTTTTTCGAGAAAAAGAGCGTTTCTTCGTCCCATGACGGAGCCGTTGAGCAAAAGAGGGTCGACCTGCTGTCTTAGTCGCCGATACGCCTGAATATGAGATTCTTATCGATCACTTTATGTTGCAGGAATAGAAAACACAACAGCCATTGACCATTTATCTTTACTGCGTTCCTTCGTATTATACCTTTTACCCTTCATGTAATTGGTCTGCTTTATTTCACTTGCCTTTTAATGATTCTAAAACAGTGACTATTATTAAAAACTTTACCAATGTATATACTACTACCATGTTTTCTTTTAAAAACCTTTATTGTGAAAATTTCATTATACAAATACGAGCCTATAACCACGTGGGCCTGCCACGGAGCAAACTGTAATCGTATATGATGAATAGACATTTACACTGTAGAGGAACGTAACGGGCAGGCCATTAGGTTGCAAGAACTAAGGTGTCTAACAGTTACGGAATCGGTGGACGTACATTTTATAATTAAAATACGACAGGGCCAGTTACAATAAAATTATCTAGATATACATTTGCGGGCAAGTACCATGGGTGACGTTAATTCGAATTTTCAACAGTACAGTAATCAATAACACATCAGAACTTAATATCAATAGGGATGTCGAAATATTCAATCAATTCTCGTCCCCGCCCGCCATGTGCTTCAAAACTGCATACTTATCTCGTGATTTCAAGGTTCTGCAACCAGTACACAACAAGGAGTTACGAGTCCCATTTATTCCGGCGCCATTTTGGGCGAGGACGGGCAGGTCCAGGATATAGTCAAAATGTCTCTACCAACCATCGACTATGATGATGTTCATATGCTGTATTTATTAGAGTAACACTCATCTGTCCACATGAAATTAATTTACCACAATCTAAACATGTCATTTTAATCTTTCCAAAGTTTTTCTAAATATTTGGGACCGTTTCCCTTGCCTCTGAAGCTCTCAGTGCCACTTCTTTGATGAATGTACTAGCAGGTCAGGGGTTCTCCTCCAAATCTCTCTTATGCAGCACTATAATTAATTGGTGCCACCTCTCCATATGACGATGCATGGTATAGTTACCACAACTATATTTTTTTTCGGTTCCTCTGGAGAGTTCATCGTGGCAGATGAAGCGTGTAACGTACCGGGCATTTACCTTTTTTTGCATGTACAGGAAAGGAAAAAAAAAAAAAAATCGAGCGTCCGAGTTCTAAGGTGTCCCAGGGCCATTTTAGTGGACCAGGCCCAAATCCAAAGAACAGGCCGCCATTTTGAGAGTCCTCTTGCAGCCGCCTGTCGCTGTAGCATCAAGAGCAGCCGAAACTCAGCTGAATGGCAACTGAAACGGTAAATGGGCGCCCCACTACATTTCAGCATTGTAGGATGACCACACCAGTACAGCAACTTGCTAGACATCACCTCAGTGCCATCCGGATCTCGGCGCCCCACTGCAGATGAAGTGCCTCTCAACTATGAAACCACCACGGTGACATCCGGATCTTGGCGCGTTGTGCTGCCTTCGGCCTATTCGCACATCGGTCCGCTACTGACGCCATCTCACAGGCTAATGGGGTGACCCACGCCGAGTTTCAGCATTGTAGGATGACCACACCAACTTGCTAGACATCACCTCGGTGCCATCCGAATCTTGGCATCTCAACGCCTAGTGGTATCTTCCATACAGAAAATATTGTTACGCTGCCTTTGGCCCCATTCGCACATCAGTCCGCAACTTAGACATCACCTCGGTGCCATACGGATCTTGGCATCTCAGCGCCTTGTGGTGTCAGTCAGAAAATATTGTTGCGCTGCCTTTGGCCCCATTCGCACATCAGTCCGCTACTGACACCATCTCACAGGCCAATAGGGCGCCCCACGCCGACTTTTACCACTGTACGATGGCCACACCAGTGGCACAACTTGCTAGACATCACCTCGGTGCCATCCGAATCTTGGCATCTCAACGCCTAGTGGTATCTTCCATACAGAAAATCTTGTTACGCTACCTTTGGCCCCATTCGCACATCGGTCCGCAACTTAGACATCACCTCGGTGCCATCCGGATCTTGGCATCTCAGCGCCTTGTGGTGTCTTCTACTCCGAAAATATTGTAGAAAATATTGTTGCGCTGCCTTTGGCCCCATTCACACATCAGTCCGCTACTGACACCATCTCACAGGCCAACAGGGCGCCCCACGCCGACTTTTACCATTGTACGATGGCCACACCAGTGCCACAACTTGCTAGACACCACCTCGGTGCCATCCGGATCTTGGCATCTCAGCGCCTTGTGGTGTCTTCAAATCAGAAAATATTGTTGCGCTGCCTTTGGCCCCATTCGCACATCGGTCCGCTACTGACGCCATCTCACAGGCCAACGGGGCGCCCCACGCCGACTTTCAACATTGTAGGATGGCCACAGAATTGCGACAACTTACTAGACACCACCTCGGTGCCATCCGGATCTTGGCGCGTTCTGCTGCCTTCGGCCTATTCGCACATCGGTCCGCTACTGACGCAAACTCACAGGCCAACGGGGCGCCCCACGCCGACTTTCAGCATTGTAGGATGGCCACACCAGTGCGGCAACTTGCTACACACCACCTCGGTGCCATCCGGATCTTGGCGCGTTGTGCTGCCTTCGGCCTATTCGCACATCGGTCCGCTACTGACGCCATCTCACAGGCCAACGGGGCGCCCCACGCCGACTTTCAGCATTGTTGGATGGCCACACCAGTGCGGCAACTTACTAGACACCACCTCGGTGCCATCCGGATCTTGGCGCGTTGTGCTGCCTTCGGCCTATTCGCACATCGGTCCGCTACTGACGCAAACTCACAGGCCAACGGGGCGCCCCACGCCGACTTTCAGCATTGTAGGATGGCCACACCACTGCTGCAACTTGCTGGACACCACCTCGGTGCCATCCGGATCTTGGCGCGTTGTATTGCCTTCGGCCTATTCGCACATCGGTCCGCTAATGACGCCGCCTCACGTGCCAACGTATTTTCTCCGCATTTTACACCCTATGCCGCATAACAGGTCATGTGACTTGTTTATAAAACTTTTCATTGGTTCATTTTACTTTTGGTTTCCTAATGATGGAAGGCTTGATCATGTGACCTAAAAACAACACTTTTCATTGGATGAAAACTTTTTTTTTTTCCCAAACGATAAAGCCCCACCTTGTTTCTGGATGTTTCAGACTGAAGCTGGCGTCAGCATGAGAGCACCACCATCTCGTAGCTCAGTCGTGGTCATTCCGCGAGCAATCATGGCAGCCGCTCCCCACCAGAAGCCTGCAGGAGTCGGAGCCCCCAAAACTTTTGATGAATTCTCAAGGCGGAGGGGACGCTTTCGAGAATGGGGTCCAAGACCTAGCAGACAAGCGTCCGATTTCCAAGGTGTCCCAGGGCCATTTCAGTGGACCAGGCCCAAAAAGGAAACAGCCTGCCGCCATTTTGAGAGTCCTGTGACAGCCGCCTATCGCTGCACCGCAAGAGTGGGCGCAACTCAGCTGAATTGCGGCTTTTGACACAGTGGACCAAAAACGGACGGAATGGCAACTGAAACGGTAAAGGGGCGCCCCACTACAACAGATGACACTCCACCTGGAGAGGCCCGTTCACGCCGCCTCCCCCGGAGCGCCCCACGCCGTTATTCGGAGCAGCATTGTACGATACCAAAACCAGTGCGGCAACTTACTGGACATCACCTTGGTGCCATCGTTCTGCTGCCTTGGAACTATTCGCGCAACAGTTTGCTACTGATGACCCACCCCCCGCGACGCCCCATGCCGTTATTTGCTGGGTGGCAACTTACTAGACATCACTTTCGTGTCATCTAGATTTCAACGTTCTGCTGCCTTGGAACTATTCGCACAACAGTTTGCTACTGATGACCCACCCCCCCGCGACGCCCCACGCCGGAAATCTGGACGTTGTGCTGCGTTGGGACTATTCGCACAGCCGACCGCTACTTCGTTGTTTTTCCCTAAAAATGTTTATATGTTATTACTATTTTTGTTTTCTTGTATATATTTATAAATTATTAAAGTTTTATAATCTTACTACTTTGTCGGAGTGCTATATATTTTTAATGTGACACATAATTGTAAAAACTTTGATGTACAAAGAGTCATCCCTGGAATCTTCCGCTTCGGGCTCGGTCCCCTCCCCAATCACAATACAGGATGGTTTTCAGATAATAGCAACGCTTCTGCTGTGACGGATCTCATCGAGTGTGGGCCTTGATCTACTATAACTCCTTTGAAGAGGGGTTATTCTTTACAGCTGTGGCCATAAACTACATCTGCAGGGCTAGCTGATACCCTAGGACCAGCCTGGACAATCGGACACAGAGGAAAAGGAGTGTCAGAGGGTGCGGTAGTGAATAGGGCGAAAGGGAGGTGTCGGGCGGGCACAGGGTGTGATTCTCAGGGAAGAGCAGCGCAGATGGGGGAGGTTTATTACCCATGCATAAGACAGAGAGCGGGGGTGACCACTGCCTGGGGGAGATGCTTGCGAGGGTGGGGAGCCATGCTAAGGATCGACAGCGTGCACAGAGTGGGTCTGGTCAAGGCATCTAAAATGGCTGCCGTGCACGACAAAAGTGTGGCATTTCAAAAAAGACAAGATGGCGCAGACAATGTTTTTCAACACTTCCTGATTTCCTTCGAATCGAACGTTAAGACGTTGGGGCATATTACCAAAGTTAAGCGATATTTATCCATAACGATGCTTAGCAACGATTTTTTTACCGTCAGAAATTATCGCAGATAAACCTTGCTATTATCAAGGTTTATCGGAAATACGATAAAAAACGACCGCAATGCATTAATATCGCTGAAAACTCAGCGATATTCATGCATTACCGAGCTAACGCTCTTAGCCATGTTATCCACCTCCCATTGGATAACATGGCTAAGAACTGCTCAGGGCAGGTGGTAGCTTTTGGAGATATTCGCGCTTATCTCGAATATTTCCAAAACTTGATAATAGGAGATAGCGATGTTAGCGACTGTTTCCAGTCGCTAACATCTTGGCATGCCCACTTTGCATGTCATTAGTGATAAATATCACTCACATGCAAAGTGGGGCCCAAGATGGTCGCTATCTTCTACTAGCCGTGGCTAACTGGTGTTAGCAACAGCTAGGTAATACACATATAATTTTATCTCCGCGAAGATATATATCTTGTTTTTGAACGTTAATTTCTCAAAATGCACTGAAGCACATATATTGAGACCTAGCAAAGGCACATCGGGCTACCAGTCCCTACAATTTTGCCAAGTTTCGTGCAAATCCATTCAGCTGTTCGATCCTACCGAGAGACAAGATGGCGGCCGCTACGGACTGTTAGGAATGTTTACAGACACCGGAGAGCCAATCAGCTTCGCTTCGCAAAGCTCCGTAACGCGAAAAGTACGCGAAGCGGTGCGCTGTTACAGATATATATCTTTTTTTGAACGTTAATTTCTCAAAATCCACTGGAGCACATATATTGAGATCTAGCAAAGGCACATCGGGCTACCAGTCCCTACAATTTTGCCAAGTTTCGTGCAAATCCATTCAGCTGTTCGATTATTATTATTTTTATTTTTTTTTGCCCCGCGGGGCCCTTTTAAAACCTCCACATCAAACCTAGGGGGTCAGCGACAATGTACTATGCCCCCTTATGGTCATTTGCCCCTTCGCTTTGGCCTCCTCTTGTCTCTCGATCCTACCGAGAGACAAGATGGCGGCCGCTACGGACTGTTTGGAATGTTGACAGACGCCGGAGAACCAATCAGCTTCGCTTCACAAAGCTCCGTTGCGCGAAAAGTACGCGTCCTGGGGCGCTGCCCAGTCCGCTGTTACAGATATATATCTTTTTTTAAACGTTAATTTCTCAAAATCCACTGGAGCACATATATTGAGACCTACAAAAGGCACATCGGGCTACCAGTCCCTACAATTTTGCCAAGTTTCGTGCAAATCCATTCAGCCGTTCGGGCTAAAAGTGAGGCCAACCGCCCTATGGAAATTAACATGGGAAAAACGCGTTTTGGGACCCCCCTTTTTTCTCGGCCCCCCCTTGACGAACCCCCCCCAAATTTTCAAGGGCTGCTCAGAAACAAAATATGCCATTTTCCTGAAAATTTCAGCCAATTCCGTCCACAAACGCCAAAGTTATTAGACATAGGATTTTTTCTCTATGGGATTTTTGAAAATTCTAACTATATATACCTACTGGCGACCGCCAGTAGGTTATATATATATATATATGTTAAACCAATAACCAAAGTCAAATGAACACGCTCTCAGTACAAAAGAGAATAGTCACCCGATCCAGGAAGTGCCGTTTATTCACACACACAAAAAAATATATATATATCAAAAAACTGGGATGTACTTAAAACTGACAATGTTATAGGCAAAGATTTCCCAGCTAGACCCAGTATTACATACAGACGGGGGAGAAGTATACGTGATATGCTAGTCCATAGCGATATTACTGTTTATCCGCCAACCAATATACAGGGCATTGATGGCTTCTTTCCATGTGG